>NC_136417.1:164473764-165720431 GCF_052625555.1 Lactuca saligna
ATTTCTATCAACCGTCACGATACTTCTACTAATCGCTTTGATTAATTCTTCTGGCTTAAGTCGGTGCTACATCAAACTTGGTGGTTTGAACCACGTAACCTACTTATTGTAGTCGGAGTCAATTCGATATAAGCACTCGGGTTGGAATATCAAAAATCTTCTTAGTCATTACCGAAACGATGGTAGTGACACACTTGAATAAAACAGAATCATTTAATAGCTTCTTGGTAACTTTGTGACTTTACCTGATTCAAGCGTGAGTCATGTGCTTCCGGTACTATACGCATCTACTACCTTTCACACCTACTCATACTCGTCCCAAGTATTTGTTGGATAAGGTGTCTAAGTCCATAACTTATTTGGTATATACTTGACCCGACCGGCATGGTCCATTTGGGTTGCATCTCATCCAAACTATTATGGATAATTTTATGAGAGTTATACACATATGTTTATTAATATATTATGAGTTATAATATATTAATATGAAGTTACGTTATTTAATTAGTTTTAGTCTTAAATTAATTATGAATTAATTTAGAGATTAAAAGGAATACTAATTAAATTATGGGCTATTTGTTTTATATAGTGTGGGCTAATACTCATTTGTTAATGGGCTAGGCTTATGTGGAAGTCCATGGATGATCCATGGAGCTTTTAACCCATGGATCCTTGGAAAAGAAAAAGACATGGGTTATTAGGGTTTCACCCTAACCATGCACACTATATAAGCATGCTTATGGAGCATGAAATGGAGCCTAAGAGAAAACTAGTGAACTAGTGTGTGTGTGCATGTGTGTGGCCGATTTTATACAAGGTGTATACTCTCTCAAAGTTTTCCAAGAGTTTGTGGTGTTTGTGATTCCATTTGAGGCATTCACACTATTGGTGCTTGGCCCTCAAACTCCTTAGAACCAAACTCACCAAAAGGTATGTAATCTCTTCTAACTCTTTTATGTTGAAATGTTCCCCATGCCATGTTAGATAGGTTATAAACCTTGGAAAATTATTATTTTGCATGTATTTGGACAAACATAGATCCAAGGTTTATTAGGGTTGCATGCACACTTAGGAAGTGTTAGATTGCTCAAAACCCAACAGTGGTATCAGAGCCTAGGCTTGCTTGTTTGATACTTGATGCAAAATAGTGAAAAAAGTCGAAATCGTTGCTGTCAGCATGGTGGACTCGCCGAGTCCATTGGGGGGACTCGATGAGTCCAAGGCAAACTTCAACCTACTCGGCGAGTAAGTTCATGTACTCGACGAGTAGGATCGAAAGAGTGCAGATTCTCGACTTTTGCTGCTGGAAATGGACTAGAAACATTACCCTAAACTATTTTGGTGTTATAAAACTTATTTTAGTTGGTGTAATGGTTGTTCTAATCCATTTGCAATAGCATATATCAAAATTCCATGATTTTATGTGTTCATATAATTCTTGAATTTTTGATGATCATGTTCATGTTCTTATGAATTTAGAAAATGATAGGAATTATTTGCTGAATTGTTTAGGATTAATTCTTTATCATTTATATGTTTTAATGGAGTCCATAATTTGTCCTCAAGTTATTGATTACCAAATGTCACTTTCATTTAACACACACTTAAAACACATAAGTTACATGAAAATGAAGAGTCTTCATTTTTATGAACCTTTAATTCATAAGTTATGAAATGAAGAGTTTTGCAAAGTTACAAAACTTGCCCTCAAGTTTTGGAATTTGTAAAGTTTCACACACTAGCGAACGTGGCTGGGCTAGAAGCAATACATTTCCTTGGGTCGGAGCAGTCAGACCCCAACTGTATCTTTGTATCTTCTTGCTCTCCGAGGTAATCATATAGAGGCATAGGGCTTCTAGTTCGCCGAACCGGCCGATGTAGGTCACAATGTCTGATCCGACCATAGTGAGATCCCACAGCTTTTTGTTCTAGTTTTTGAATCTCGCCTAACGGGCAATATGATTCCCGCATTAACTCTTTTAGGTTTTCCCAACCTTTTGAGTTTTCCACTGATAGGGTCAGTGTGACATCCCCATTTTCACGGCTAGAAAAGACCGATTTTGGTTATGCTTTATAAAAATCAGAGTACTTCTTTTAATAAAAATGTTGCGGAATTTGTTCCCAGAAAAACATGATAAATACGTTACTAAAACATTTTCGAAGAAACATATTTTATTCATTTCTAAACGTTTGGGATGTCATCGTTAATACAGAAACATAAGCATAAATAGAACTTACATTTATTTACACTAGTGATCTACATCTCTTTAAATCTCTCAGTGTAATATGACTTCATATCAACACCTGTGATATAAATAAACTGAGTGGGTCAGGTTGGGAAACCTGGTGAGTACATAGGGTTTTCAACTCACAAAAATATAATTATTATGTTTAAACAATCAAACAATCAACCCAATTACCCATCCCCATTATCTTCTTTACTCTTAAGGATTTATCCTAAGAGTCATCTATCCTGCATTCGTTTATTCCGAAGTCCCTTACTTCCAGGGTTATGGGAATGGCACTAAATCCATAGCTCCCAATGCTCGTTCGTAAAGCACTAATTCCATAGCTGCTGGGTAATAAATCCATAGTTAATAGTGTTTATCTAATAGGTACTTAGTCCATAGCTACGAATTCCTAACAAGTACTAAGTCCATAGCTACCAATGTTTGTCCAATATGCACTAAGTCCATAGCTCCCGATGTTATTTGTTAGGCATTAAGTCTGTAGTTGCCAATGTTTACTCACATTATCTTTTATCTCTCATCATTCATCTACCCATGTCATACCCAACATACATGTATATTTAAAATATGTATACAGTTCGAATCATTTAAAACATGTATAAAAAAATGTTCATCCAGCATAGACAGCAAGTATTCAGATAATATACACACATAGCACGTAGTTTATATAAAAGACTTCATATCTATGTGTCAGATGAAAGTGACTATGCACTCACCTGAAAGGTGGTGACTTAGCACTCGGACAGCGCTTCGATACTCTCAAAACAATTTCCTTCGATAAAACCTAGTATCAACACCACTAGGGTTTAGTCTAACGATAACCGCGAGTAATTAATAGTCTAACTATTATTATTATTATATAAGCGTTAAATAACACTCAATATAACTCATAATAATAGCCCAAATAATTATTTTAAAGACCTAATAACATTACTATATCGAAACATAAGCTACGCTAAAGATAGGGTAGGCACAGCTCACTTACAAAGGGTTTTCTTGAAAACCGGGCTTCACTGGAGCAGCGTTTCCAAGCCGAAAGACTCTTTTCTCGGGACTCTGGGAGCCTCATGGCTTTCTTCGGGTGCTAGGGGGTTTACCTATGCTTTAGGGGGCTTAAGTGAGGTTAGAGATAGAGTATAGTGAGAGAAAGAATGTTGGAGAGGTGTGAAGAGAAGTGAATGCCCGACACCTCTATTTATAGGGGTGCTGACTGACCTACTCGCCTATTAGGAGGACCTACTCGCCGATTTGGTGCATGTGGCAATTTTCTGGTGGTGCCACGTGTCCAATTCTGGTGATGCCACGTCACCCCCTTATCGCGTATCAGCCTTCAAACTTAGAAAAATCATGACTCTCGCATACGAGCTCCGTTTTCAACGTTCTTTATATCCACGCGTAGCTAAAATCAATATCAACAACTTTTATTTAGACTCCGTTGGCTAATTCTTGACCGATCTCAAATTTAACAGTAGGAGACGTTTAGACTCTTAAATGACCGCGAAGAATTCGTAACTCCTTCATACAGACTCTGTTTTCGTCCATCTTTTTACTGTTGAGTTCCTATTACTGAGATATTCAACTCTCATTTAGGTCGTGTAAGCCAAAAACCGCTCGAACTAAAATTCGAGTTTCGGGCTGTACACTGCTCAGCAGAATCTTAGAAAAATCATAACTTATTCATACGAAGTCAGATTTGGGCATTCTTTTTATGGATTTTGTTGGTTTAACATATTCTATGAATTTCGTTCAGATCACTATGGCTAAATCTCGATCTATCATAAATTCACTTTTTACGCTTCCCGGTGCTGTGTTGGTTCCATCGTGAAACTTCGACGAGTCATAACTTCTTCGTTATAACTCGGATTTCGGCGTTCTTTATATGTACGAAAACCTTGTGACATATACTACAACTTGGTTCAAATTATTTATTCTAAATAATCTTTTGTTGAAAAGTCATTTTCGACCCCTATTGCCTCTAAGTTCACTAGCCCGGATCTACGGGCGTTATAATTATCTCCCCCTTAGGATGATTATGTCCCGGAATCAACAACAAAACAGGGCTCACAAGATGACTCCATTCGTTATCTATTCATCCTAAGTCATAACTTCGATGTTTCTTCGAATGAGTATCTAACTCTTAGATCCCTTCACTACAGGCGGTGCTCAATCTTGCATCCGCTCTCTATCTCACATGAGACTCCAAATTATGAGCTTCAAGTCACAACATCAATCCTTAGTTGATACGAACTTAAGATAAGTTCTCTTTATTACTACAATGGAATGATGTGTCATATTCTAATGACTTATCATCGCGTGATGCATTGCTTAGACTCAGGTCATTTAGAGTCAAATTCCGGAACAGTCTATACCTTCCTTCATGTTCTAATCACATCTTAAAAGGTAGCATTTCTATCAACCGTCACGATACTTCTACTAATCGCTTTGATTAATTCTTCTGGCTTAAGTCGGTGCTACATCAAACTTGGTGGTTTGAACCACGTAACCTACTTATTGTAGTCGGAGTCAATTCGATATAAGCACTCGGGTTGGAATATCAAAAATCTTCTTAGTCATTACCGAAACGATGGTAGTGACACACTTGAATAAAACAGAATCATTTAATAGCTTCTTGGTAACTTTGTGACTTTACCTGATTCAAGCGTGAGTCATGTGCTTCCGGTACTATACGCATCTACTACCTTTCACACCTACTCATACTCGTCCCAAGTATTTGTTGGATAAGGTGTCTAAGTCCATAACTTATTTGGTATATACTTGACCCGACCGGCATGGTCCATTTGGGTTGCATCTCATCCAAACTATTATGGATAATTTTATGAGAGTTATACACATATGTTTATTAATATATTATGAGTTATAATATATTAATATGAAGTTACGTTATTTAATTAGTTTTAGTCTTAAATTAATTATGAATTAATTTAGAGATTAAAAGGAATACTAATTAAATTATGGGCTATTTGTTTTATATAGTGTGGGCTAATACTCATTTGTTAATGGGCTAGGCTTATGTGGAAGTCCATGGATGATCCATGGAGCTTTTAACCCATGGATCCTTGGAAAAGAAAAAGACATGGGTTATTAGGGTTTCACCCTAACCATGCACACTATATAAGCATGCTTATGGAGCATGAAATGGAGCCTAAGAGAAAACTAGTGAACTAGTGTGTGTGTGCATGTGTGTGGCCGATTTTATACAAGGTGTATACTCTCTCAAAGTTTTCCAAGAGTTTGTGGTGTTTGTGATTCCATTTGAGGCATTCACACTATTGGTGCTTGGCCCTCAAACTCCTTAGAACCAAACTCACCAAAAGGTATGTAATCTCTTCTAACTCTTTTATGTTGAAATGTTCCCCATGCCATGTTAGATAGGTTATAAACCTTGGAAAATTATTATTTTGCATGTATTTGGACAAACATAGATCCAAGGTTTATTAGGGTTGCATGCACACTTAGGAAGTGTTAGATTGCTCAAAACCCAACAGTGGTATCAGAGCCTAGGCTTGCTTGTTTGATACTTGATGCAAAATAGTGAAAAAAGTCGAAATCGTTGCTGTCAGCATGGTGGACTCGCCGAGTCCATTGGGGGGACTCGATGAGTCCAAGGCAAACTTCAACCTACTCGGCGAGTAAGTTCATGTACTCGACGAGTAGGATCGAAAGAGTGCAGATTCTCGACTTTTGCTGCTGGAAATGGACTAGAAACATTACCCTAAACTATTTTGGTGTTATAAAACTTATTTTAGTTGGTGTAATGGTTGTTCTAATCCATTTGCAATAGCATATATCAAAATTCCATGATTTTATGTGTTCATATAATTCTTGAATTTTTGATGATCATGTTCATGTTCTTATGAATTTAGAAAATGATAGGAATTATTTGCTGAATTGTTTAGGATTAATTCTTTATCATTTATATGTTTTAATGGAGTCCATAATTTGTCCTCAAGTTATTGATTACCAAATGTCACTTTCATTTAACACACACTTAAAACACATAAGTTACATGAAAATGAAGAGTCTTCATTTTTATGAACCTTTAATTCATAAGTTATGAAATGAAGAGTTTTGCAAAGTTACAAAACTTGCCCTCAAGTTTTGGAATTTGTAAAGTTTCACACACTTTAATAAACTTTAATTCCAAACCTTAGAGTTTTAATAGTTAAAATTCAACCCTTATACTATTTATAACATTAATGGTTAATTATTATATATATGTATAAGAATAAGTCGTTTTACCGTTAGTAGGCCTCATTCACGAAGCCGGTCTAGAAGGTGGGTATAAGGTTGTTACCTATAAAATGGCGACTTAATGGGTGTATACTCTCACCCACCGCTTGCTTGATCGGTGGAGGGTCGTTAGCCGAACGGGTAGAACAATGACTTTAAATCCTCATTAAAAGTATAATGAATATTATAAAATAACTAAACTCTTTTAATTCCCAATCTTAGTTATTTTAGGAAAAATGTGAACATGGTGCTAGTCCATGGAATTCACACTTTGTACCTTACCAAGTCGTTGGTGGAGTGTGTGTGGTTAACCGGCACACTAACTAGGACTAGTAAGGATCACGAAGGGTGACTTAATGTTTGTCATAGATCAATGGAGCGTGTGTGGTTAACCGGCACATTGATTAGGTGATAATATTAAGAGTACCAAGTGAATTAGCATGGTTATTCACACCTTGTTTTGTGATCCTCGGCATCCCAGTCACAAAACTTGAAGGGCACAATCGAGATTGAAACATGCCATTGAAAAGTTCAATGAATCTCAAAAGAATCTAGGAATTTCAAATCCAATTAAACCTAATAAATCATCTCGTTTTCATGGTGGAAATTGGTGAATCGTCATTCACCTACCTTTCAAATATATTATTACTTAGATTACGGCATCCCTCTTCAAAGTGTAATATATTTTAATTGGATCCTAGCCTTAATATTACATTTGGGTGTCTTATTAAGGATCCTAAATATCTAATCTAAACTTACTTTCTTCTTTCAGATGTCTTCCAACACTAATGCTTCAGGCTCTAACCCAACTGGTTCTTTCTCTCTCATGAATCTTTGTGGGAGGGTCATCTTTGATGGTTCCAACTTCATGGATTGGATTAGGAACATCAGGATGGTTACTCGTTATGAGGACAAGGAATATGTCCTCGATAAGGAGTTAAAAGAACTTGAAGAGTCTATTGCTACTCCTGAGGAGATCGCTGAATTCAGGACTCATGAGAGATGCTACTAAGGTGGCATGTATCATGATGGCCACGATGACAGCCGAGCTCCAAAAGTCATATGAAGATTTCTACCCTTTTGAGATGCACCAAGACTTGATGGAAAGGTACCATCAGAGTGCTCGTCAGGAGCGGTATGAAATAATATCCTCCATAATAACTACCCGCATGAAGGATGGTGAATCCGTCACGGGCCACATGCAAAAGATGCAAAGGTATGTGGACCGTTTGCTGAAGTTGAATGTTAACATCCCCGAGGAGTTGGCAATTGACATCATTTTGCACTCCTTGCCTTCTTGTGATGATCATTTTCGAATGACATATCATATGAAAAAGGAGGAAGTTACCCTCAGCAAGCTTCAAGGACTCTTGAAGACCGCTGAAACCGATCTTAAGGGTAAAGCGGTTGTTACCTCTACTACTCCTACTCCAACTTCTACCCCTGTTTTAGCAATTGGGCAAGGCAAAGGGAAAAAGAGGAAGCACCCTTCGAAGGGTACCAAGGGAAAGTCTCTTGAAGGCTCCTCATCAAAGACTAAGAACGGTTCTGTCACTCCTTCTGCCATGTAAAGGCACACTGGAAGCGAAACTGCCCTAAGTACTTGAATGCTTTTATTGCCATGAAAAGGCACACTGGAAGCGAAACTGCCCTAAGTACTTGCAGGATCTAAAGGATGGGAAAGTGAAACCCACCTATGCAGGTATTTACACCATATTGTCTAATTACTCAACATATTCTAACTCTTGGGTGCTTGATACAGGATGTGGTATTCACATATGTTCTGATTTGCAGGGCATAAGAAGAAGTGAGGATGTGGAGCACGAGAAGATAAACTTAATCATGGGGAATAGGAAGGCTTCACCTGTTTCCAAGATTGGAGTTTATACTTTGTTGCTTAATAATGGGTTAAAATTAGATTTGAATAAATGTGTGTACTCGTCTGAAATGGCGAGGAATATTATTTCTTTTCATGCTTTGTACAAACAAGGTTTTACCTTTTCGTTTGATAATGAATGTGGTGGTATTAATGCTTTCTTTAATAATGTGTTTTATTTTAAAGCATTACCTTGTGATGGTGTGTATGAAACTGTGTCGATTGTGGACAACTTAGGAAATAATGTGTTGTATATTGATTCTTCTACTAGCCTAGATAAAGCATCATTGTGGCATTGTCGTCTTCGACATGTAAACAAGAAACGCATAGGCCAACTCCAAAAGAGTGGAGTCTTGGAATCATTTGACCTCAAATCAGATGATAGTTGTGAATCTTGTCTACTTGGAAAAATGACAAAATCACCCTTCAGTGGAACTTGTGAGAGGGGTGAAGGTTTGTTGGACCTAATACATACTGATGTATGTGGGCCATTCAAAACCGCCACAAGGGATGCTAATCGGTATTATGTGACTTTTATTGATGATTTTAGTAGATATGGGTATGTCTACTTACTCAAAAATAAGTCTGAAACCTTTGAAAGGTTTAAGGAATTCAAGCAGGAAGTAGAAGATCAATTGGGCAGGAACATTAAGATGCTTCGATCCGATCGAGGTGGTGAGTATCTTAGTACCGAGTTCCTTGACTACCTTAAGGAGTGTGGGATTGTCTCACAATTGACTCCTCCCAGGACACCACAGCTGAATGGTGTAGCTGAGAGGCGTAATCGAACCTTGTTGGACATGGTTCGCTCTATGATGAGTCGAGTTTCGTTACCAATCTCTTTTTGGGGGTATGCCTTAGAGACTGCCACCCATATCCTTAATCTAGTCCCTACAAAGAAGGTTACCAAAACACCTCATGAGATGTGGACTAGGAAGGTTCCCAATTTGGACCACATCAAAATTTGGGGTTGCGAAGTCTTCGTGAGGCGCGAAACTCATGATAAGCTTGAACCCCAAAGTGAAAGGTGTATTTTCATCGGCTACCCACAGAAATACTTCGGTTACCTCTTCTACAGACCCAGTGAGAATGTGGTCTTTGTAGCACGAAGAGGGATCTTTCGCGAGAAAGAATTTATAAGCCAAGGAGACTGTCACACCCCACTAAAGCGGAAACGCAAGGTATGACAGCGATAACGGTTTCAATGCAAAAGATAAAGATACATCACCATAGCAGTATTTAATAGTTTACAACCCTTAGCTTCAAAAGAAACAAAATACAAGTTTTTCAAAATAACATTGTTCAAAATATAGCTTCATAATAGCTTCAACACGATGCATCATGCTCTATGATGATGAATCTTTACATCCACTTACTAATTACTTCCTGAAAAGGCATGTAAAACGAGCGTCAACTATGAAAATAGTTGGTGAGTATCACAAGTTTATAAATCGATGGTACAATATTGCTTTTCGTAAGTACAAGTACATTGCTTTAATGATAAAACAAAGTTGATTGCTATTAAGGTATACAAGTTTATTGCTAGAACGAGAAACGCGTTTGTATGTGTATGAGCAAACAATGAGTCTCAACCAAACCTATGACTGAAGCCCTATCGAGATCTATGCTTATCGTTCCACAGATGAATATGGTATCATGCACTCCAACGATTCGGGCGAGTGAGGAGTTGTCAATTCCTAATAGCGCTATCCATAACGACCATTAGCTCAAAGAGTTAATGGTTAGAGATAAGGGAAGGGCCTTAGTACGATAAGTTCTCATGTTCCGTGTTGCATAGACATACATAAAGAAACATAGCGATACAATAGCAATCATGTTTGATACAATTCAATTTAAATACAACATGCAAACAGTAGTTTTTCTGGACATGCTTTTCCACCCCAAAACATAAAAACCGAAAATAGGGGAGTGCGTGAATACTCACGATGTTTTGTATAGGCACAAGCAGTACTTCGGGATGCACCAACGTCTTACTACCGGGATCCTACGACATCAAACACACGCACTAGTGAGTTTCCATGTCGATATCTAATGCTAATATACTAAACTCTACATATAGGGAAATGCCAATTTATGTTTTAGTATTGGATTTTATATCAATTTGTTACACTTTTTCTGATGTATTGAAATTTTACAAGTCGTGCGATTAATTACAACCTTGGAAGGTTAATTTTCCAAATTTTAAGTCTCAATAACACATAAATTCACGAAAAATAGCATTCGAGGGATAAAAATTCCCAAACTTTTTATTTAACTGTTATTACACAATAATAAGCTGGGAAAAATATGAAAATGGATTTCCAAGCTGTTTAATTATATTTTATGATTTTTGAGCATTTATTTCAATAAAAATTGAAATAAATAGAAAACAGTTTCCAAAATTACCCAAACTTTTTATTTAATTGTTATTATACATAAATAGGCTAGGAAAAATATAAAAGATATTTTTCAGTGGGTATTTCTATTTTTCCTTGCTTTATTCCTTTAAATAGTCATTAATTAAAGAAATAATATTAAACAGTTAAAATAAATCACCATAAATTTTTGTGACATCATTTATAGTATAAATATCCTGGGAAAAATATCAAAAGTGGTTTTCATAATGTATAAACTGGTTTTGGGTATTTATGTATATTTAAGTGTATTTTAGTGCAATTAACTTTAGAAAATAAGAGAAAAATAGTTTACAGTAGAGAAAAATATTCAAAATTTTTATGTAACCTTCTACTCTATAATATTATATCCTGGTAAATTTTCATGAATTTTGGATAATCAGAACTATTTCTCCCATTTTTAGACCATTATAATTACCAAAAATTGGGAAAAATAGTAAAACATGATGGAAAATCTTGAAATTATTTTCTAGAGTCACCCATCACAGGTAAGGTATGTGAAAATTGTTAGATACAATTTTCACATCTTATAAAGTGGTTTTGTAATTTATCATGTCCTAAATAAAAGAAAATTAGAAATCATATGAAACAATAATAAAAATTTCTAAAATTTGGTGAGGGGTCACTATTCCCCATAAGGATCATCCATGAATTTATTTAGGATTTATTGACCTTTGGAAATATTTTATATGATTTATACCCTTGGTTTTAGCAATAATTCTAATAAATCAAATAAATAACAAAAGCTCTTGAAATTTTCCAGATTATCTCATGCATGCAAGGGCTTTCAAAAGGAAAAATGTAAAAAAATGTATTCAGAAGAGAAATGAGGGTAATGATTTCAAACAATTTAAGAAAAGTTGCATGCAATAATGCATGAAGTGTAAATGTGGCTGAAGTTCATGAATTTGTGTAGCCCATTCAGTGAGGTTTTAAGCCACAAAATTTCAACCATAATTCACTAGATATGTTAAGTTTCTAAGGTATTTTTCCTCAGATTTATGGTTGGGTTTAAGGCCATTGTTTAAGCAAGATAAAAATAGTGATCACAGAAAAAGAGCTGTATACGCAACCTTTTTGTAAAATCTGCTAAAAATCGGATATTTAATATTTTACAGTGAGACCAGTTGGGTTTGAAAGTTAACTCGTGGAAATAACCAATACAAAAAGAATATCATGATTTGGTTAAGAAATGACTGAGTTATGACTGTTCAAAGTCGACCAAAGTAATCTGGCAGATTGCATGTTTGCTTGTGTGCATTATTAGGGTATTTCAACAAGAACATCAGGCATGTCTTTGGTAAGGCCCGATTTCTAACACATGCATGGAATGAATGAGCATCCAAGATGTACTAGAAATGTTTTAAATGCTTTTGTTCATGCATGAACACAAAAGAAATGGAGAAGAACATGAAATATTAGGTTTTGATGTCACATGATCATATGTGCATCTTTTCCACTCCTTGCATGGGTTTGATCCCTGATTTTCACCATCTCTAACACATGCATTGTGTTATGGTGAGAATCTACAAACCACAAGGAGAGAATAAAGATTTCTAGCCATGGAAAGGCATAGAATCCGAAAAGTAGAGAAGACTAAGAAGAAAAAGAGGTTTAACCATGAAACTATGGAAGAAGATGTTGTTGTTTACCTTGGTTTTGACCTTGAGAGAAGTAAGAAAACTTCAAGGGCTTCACAATCTCGAAATTTTGCAGAGAAATGAGAGGATTTTCGTGAGTTTAGAGAGAGGGAAGAAGAGAGTGAAGTGTGTGAAGAGAGAGAAGTGATAGAGTCAAGAGGGAAGAGGTGGAGTAAGGGTTTAAGCTTAATGATTGTGTTTTGGGGAAGAGAGAGGGCATGGGGAGAGGTGATGGCCGGTTTTTGCATGCATTTTGGCCTCCTCTCTCCTAAATTTTAAACTTTATAAACTTCCCTCCTATATTTTATATAAAAACATTCATTTTTATAAAATGTTTATTAAGCAATTTGATTTATTTAAAAATCTTGTTTTCAACAAATAATTTATGATTAATACTTGTAATTTATATTTCTAGTTCATTGGTATAATCCATAATTTGATTAATAAAATTTGATATTAGGAAGTTTATAGCCAAATTTTATAAAGTTTTTAAGCTTTATAATTTATAACTTTGGATTTTTGGCTCTTTAGGGTTTTTGGAATATTGTTTGATATTCAACAACATGTTGAAGTATAATTAGAATGTTTTAATTTATTTTTAGAGTTTTATACCCTATTTCAATTATAACAAAGCTTGAAGCTTTATTCTAATTATAGTATTGGCATTTCCAATTGTAGCTAAGCAACTTACTAGAATTGTAAGTATCAAGTATATTAGTCCTAGACCTTAGTTGGATCCTAGTTTATGCAAGATTTTTTTACCTAATTTATACTACTAGGTCATGGCATGTTGTGCATGAATGGTTATTATAAAGATGCATGAGTCCAAGAATAACCTGAATTGGCAGTGGTCACAGAGACAGTGGGAGGCAGATTGATCTTGAAGATATTCAAGAATCAATTGGTGAAGGAACCTCAGACACTAGCAATCAACCTGAGGAGGAAACTCCTGTTGATCCAGCTGATGAGTCTGTACCTCCGAGGCGTTCCACACTGGTTAGGAACACACCTTCGTTTTATTATGGTTTTCATATTACTACGGAAGGTGATACGTTTATTAGTAATAGTACACTAGTAAATTTGGATGAACCTAGCAGTGTTAAGGAAGCCATGGCAGGCCCGGAGTCTGCTAAATGGAAGGAGTCTATGGACAGCGAGATACAGTCCATGTATGACAATCAAGTTTGGAATTTGGTTGACAATGTACCAGGCCGTAAAACAGTCGGGTGCAAATGGATCTTCAAGAAGAAGACAGACATGGGAGGAAAAGTGCATACTTATAAGGCTCGACTGGTTGCGAAGGGTTTTACTCAAACTCAAGGTGTTGATTATTATGAAACCTTTTCGCCGGTAGCAAAGATTAAGTCTATTAGGGTTATGTTAGCCATTGCAGCATTTCATGATTATGAAATATGGCAAATGGATGTCAAAAACGCTTTCCTTAATGGAAAGTTGGCTGAGGATGTGTACATGAATCAGCCAGAGGGTTTTGTCAATGCAGAATACCCTAATAGAGTATGCAAGCTTGAGAAATCCATTTATGGATTAAAACAAGCATCTCATAGCTAGAATCTTTGTTTTGATGAGAAGGTAAAAGAGTTTGGCTTCTTGAGAAGCGAAGATGAGTCTTGCGTGTATGTCAGAGCTAGTGGGAGTATAGTTAGCTTCTTGGGCTTGTATGTGGATGACATACTACTCATAGGAAATGACATCCCAACCTTGCAAGAGATTAAGTCCTGGCTTGGGAAGTGCTTTGCTATGAAGGACCTAGGGGAGGCTACCTATATCCTAGGGATAGGGATATTAAGAGAAAGGAGTAGAAGACTAATTGGAATTAGTCAGAGTATCTACTTGGATAAGGTGTTGAAAAGGTTCAACATGGAGAATTCCAAGAAAGGAGATTTACCGATCCAAAGCAGTACCAAACTGAGTAAGACTCATAGTCCGAGTACAGAGGCAGAGATAGTTGAGATGAGCCAATTACCATATGCTTCCGCAGTTGGCTCGATCATGTATGCTATGACTTGTATCCGTCCTGATGTGGCATTTGCTTTGAGCATGGTCAGCAGGTTTCAGGGGAACCCTGGCAAGGCTCATTGGACCGCGGTAAAGAACATTCTCAACTACCTGCGGAGGACTAAGGATTGGATCCTTACCCTTGGTGGCAGTGATGACTTGAGAATATTAGGGTATAGTGATGCTGGTTTTCAGACTGATAGGGATAATTTCCGCTCTCAGTCGGGCTGGATCTTTACCTTAAATGGAGGGGCAATTTCTTGGAAGAGTTCCAAGTAGGAGATGGTGGCTGATTCGACTTGTGAATCAGAGTATATAGCAGCGAGTGAAGCAGCGAAGGAGGAGATATGGCTAAAGAACTTTATTGGAGACCTTGGAGTTGTAGCAGCTATTAAGGAACCTATAGAGATTTTCTGTGACAACAATAGTGCGGTTACCTTAGCCAAGGAACCAAGAGATCATGGCAGATCCTGACACATTGATAGAAAATATCACTTCATAAGACACAAGATTGAAGAAGGACTCCTTGTGACAAGGAGGATATCGTCGGATGAGAATCCTGCAGATCCCCTTACGAAGGAACTGACGAGGGTTAAGCATTTTCAGCATGCGAGACGCATCAGGCTGAGGGACGATATTAGTTTTACAGATTAGATAGTTTTCCTGAAACTTGTAAAATGTAATCGACGTTTGATGATGAATAAAATTTGTAATTTATTTATGAGTAAAGTGTTACTATCATTGTCAATTATTTACTATTGTTTCAGTTTTGCATGTTTTGACTTCCAGAATAATTAATTTATTCAAACCTCCACAATCGATCATACGTCGGAAGTAGGTATGAATCAAGATTGTCATGAATTGGGTTTGTAGATGCCTTAAAGGTGTTTAGACATGGCAATGGTTGCTGCAACATTCATGAGTACTCATAAGTTATGAGTATTGGTATAAACCCACACTCACTTGTATCACTTCATGGAATTTATCTCGAGTGATCGTGAGACGATAACATCATATAAATCTTTAAACCTAGAGATATCAGTTGTTACCTATGAGTTGGTTGTGCATTGATTGCACGTAAACGCATCAGTAACTTGATGTTAAAAAACGTGCCTTTGTGTACAATTCAATAAGTAGTAGAACAAGCATATCAGTCGAAGTTTATCTGTTCCTTCTAGAAATAGAAGCGATATCTGGGCCCCTCGATGATTTTGTGTTGACCCATGTACCAGGCCTGGTCAGAACTAAATCGATGTGTTCAGTGAAGTTCTTCGTCAAACAAATCGGAAAATCGAGAAACAACTGCTAGACAATAAGCAAGACATAGTTCCATGTGTTTGTCCGGCTGATATCATGAGAACATAGGATTATGTGATCACTTATCTAAAATGGCGCTTCATAGTTCGACAGAGTCTTCATTGTACGAGGGAGTTTTCGAGAGCTACGATTATTGGTTGGTTCCTGAAGTTATAGGCAAATATAGTTATTAGACTTATCCAAGTGGGAGTCTGTTGGATAAGGTGTCTAAGTCCATAACTTATTTGGTATATACTTGACCCGACCGGCATGGTCCATTTGGGTTGCATCTCATCCAAACTATTATGGATAATTTTATGAGAGTTATACACATATGTTTATTAATATATTATGAGTTATAATATATTAATATGAAGTTACGTTATTTAATTAGTTTTAGTCTTAAATTAATTATGAATTAATTTAGAGATTAAAAGGAATACTAATTAAATTATGGGCTATTTGTTTTATATAGTGTGGGCTAATACTCATTTGTTAATGGGCTAGGCTTATGTGGAAGTCCATGGATGATCCATGGAGCTTTTAACCCATGGATCCTTGGAAAAGGAAAAGACATGGGTTATTAGGGTTTCACCCTAACCATGCACACTATATAAGCATGCTTATGGAGCATGAAATGGAGCCTATGAGAAAACTAGTGAACTAGTGTGTGTGTGTGTGCATGTGTGTGGCCGATTTTATACAAGGTGTATACTCTCTCAAAGTTTTCCAAGAGTTTGTGGTGTTTGTGATTCCATTTGAGGCATTCACACTATTGGTGCTTGGCCCTCAAACTCCTTAGAACCAAACTCACCAAAAGGTATGTAATCTCTTCTAAATCTTTTATGTTGAAATGTTCCCCATGCCATGTTAGATAGGTTATAAACCTTGGAAAATTATTATTTTGCATGTATTTGGACAAACATAGATCCAAGGTTTATTAGGGTTGCATGCACACTTAGGAAGTGTTAGATTGCTCAAAACCCAACAGTATTGTCTCGCAGTTTTCCAAGTCACCATTCAAGAAAATCACATAAGAATTTAACACATTAGATAACAAAACGATGATTTTATTATTTCTTGAAACTATTACGTAGGTGTTCAAGTTCACATTAGACTATGCCTCTAAGAGGCTACATCATGTGGTTTTATCTCTTAGGCTACCTCGTAACTCGATCTTCGGGTATAGATTCCTTATCATTGGTTCCTCACGTTGCTTTCCGCTTCGTCAAGGATCATGTGGAATGCCCTTGGCCTTGGTGGCATTTCTGGTCTTGCTGATTTATTTTTCCTCGAGTAGTCTCTGGACATGTAGCCCTTGCCTCCACATACGTAGCACACTTTATCATTATGTGCCCAATCCTTGGAATAGTGACCAGTCCTTCCACACTTGTAACAAGTCACTTCTTCGTTGCACTTCCAACAATGCTTCTTTTTGCATTTATCACACCATCTCGCTTCACTTCCATCTCCTCCTCCAACCTTTGAGAATTTGCTTTCGTTGTTGGACCTTGAAGATCCTTCAAACTTCCGCTTCTCTCCTGCCTTATCTTTTTCTAGACCCTTTTCTCTTATCTAGGCCTCTACATTCTTAGCTGCCCTAACAGTTGTTTTCATGCTAGTTGCCATTTTGACCATTGAGCCAAAGTTAGTGGGTAATACGTTAGAGAACATATCAATCTTGGAGAGTTCAGTAGGAACCAAGTAGGGGAATAGCTTCATCCTCTCGGTGAATACGGTGGCATACTCATCAACACTCATCTTCCCTTTCTTTAGGTTCTGAAACTCGTTGTTTAGGTCTATTAGATCTATCTCTGAGCAGTACTGCATTTTCAACTGTTCCAAGAACTCTTCCCATGACATCCTTAAGGCTTCTCCTCATGGCATCGTATCTGCCAATAGCTTCCACCAGCTCAAAACTCCAGTTTTCAGTTGTCTTACAACGAAGACAGTCTTCTGTTTCTCGCTACAGTCGCAGCTCTCAAACACCATTTCCATATCGTAGATCCAATCCATAATCTCAACAGGCTTTGGGATTCCTGAGAGGCTTGGTGGTTTTGCACCCAAGAAATTCTTGTACATTCGCCCGCCCATGACGTTTCTCCTTTCCGGGCCATCCCTTTGTTCACCTTGTGTCCCTACCTGACTCACTTGGCGGCTGTAGTTCCCTAACTCCGATTGCTCGGGTATCAGCTTGGGTTGCTCAGTGGGCATAGTAGGTTCGTCCCTATTCAACATCCACCTTATTTCTTCCCTTTGTTCAGCTAGCATAGCCTGAATCAAGGCTTGAACTCCAGTTATGGTGACTGGCTCAGGTGCAACTTCTTATACAACAGGTGTTTCCTGAACCACTGGGGGTTGGTTTCTATTCTCATTTGCATTCATGTTTCCGCTACAGGTCCTTTCCCTCTTGATCTATTCACCGAATAGGGTGAATCTAGACCTTTACTTAGGATTGACGTTTAAATCGTCCTTATCACTCCGAAACATTTATATGCTAGTTCTAATATCGTATTCGTACGTTTAGAATCCTAAACACATAAGGTTTCCAGATCCGGTCGGCAACAGACCATAGATCCGATCAAACTATAGCATAACAAATCATTTAGCACATAAAAGCAATTTAGGCATCATTCCTAAATTAAGCTAGTGCTCATACCTCACAATCATCACTTAGCATTCTAAGTTTAAGTCTAGAAATAAATCCGTATTCCTAGTTCCCTTAAACTAATGCTCTGATACCAACTGTGACATCCCCATTTTCACGGCCAGAAAAGACTGATTTTAATAAAAATGTTGCTGAATTTGTTCCCAGAAAAAACATGATAAGTACGTTATTAAAACATTTTCGAAGAAAAATATTGTATTCATTTCAAAACGTTTGGGATGTCATCGTTAATATAGAAACATAAGCATAAACAGAACTTACATTTATTTACACTAGTGATCTACATCTCTTTAAATGTCTCAGTGTAATGTGACTTCATATCAACCCCTGGGATATAAATAAACTGAGTGGGCAAGTTGGGAAACCTGGTGAGTACATAGGGTTTTCAACCCACAATAATATAATTATTATGTTTAAACAATCAAACAATCAACCTAATTACCCATATGTAACGCCTGCAGATCCGGGCTAGTCAATTTAGAGGCAATAAGGGGTCGAAAACGACTTTTCGACAAAAAGTTTTAGAATAAATAATCCTTAGCAAATTTGTAGACTATGTCACAAGGTTTCCGTACATATAAAGAACGCCAAAATCCGAGTTATAACGAAGAAGTTATGACCCGTTGAAGTTTCACGACGGAACCGGTACGATACCGGGAAGCGTAAATAGTGAATTTACGATAGAGCGAGATTTAGCCTTACCAATCTAAATGAAAGTTGTATAATATGTTAAACTAAGAACATCGATAAAAAGAACGCCCAAATCTGACTTCGTATGAAGAAGTTATGATTTTTCGAAGTTTCCGATTAGTAGTGTACAACCCGAAATTCGAATATTCGATCGAGCGGTTTTTAGCCGACACGACCGGAACGAGAATCAGAGATCTCGTTAAGAGTAGCGTAATGAGAAAAAGATGGGCGAAAACGGATGTCATATGAAGAAGTTATGAGGATTTAATGGACCAATCATGTCCTGGCCCGTTAATAATATAAAATTTAAAATCGAATCAAAATTAGCCAACGGAGTCTAAACGAAAGTTGTAGAGTACGTTCCCACCTTCGCGTGCATATAAAGAACGTCAAAAACGGAGCTCGTATTCAAAAGTTACGAATTTTTAAAATTGAAGCATGAATTTGCGAAGGCTGATAAGGAATTGATGACGTGGCGCATTGTGGGCCGTGCATCGCTGATCAGTGAACGCTTCGGATTCGGACACGCCTCGCTTCGCATTACGCCCCACGTACGAAATCCGGTATGCCCAGCGTACCTTTGCTTCCCATCCGACCGGTGTGCGAGACAGCTGGCTGCGAGCTGGCCTCCACATCCGAGACTACGCCCAACGTAAATCCGAGGATGCTCGCCTATAAAAGGGGGTGCGAACCGTTCCGAAAAACTCACACCTCTCTTCATTTCTTCTCTCACTACTTTCTCTCTCTAGGTTTTTGAACCCTCCCTAAAGTCTAGGTGAACCCCTAGCACCCTAAGGAAGCCCCGAGGCTCCCGGAGTCCCGAGAAAAAGGAGTTTTTCGGTTTCGAAACGCTGCTCCAAATTAAGTTCCAGTTTTCGATAAAACTCGCTGTAAGTGTGCTCCGCTTACGCAACTTTTAATATAGCTTTCAAATAATTATAGGAATGTTATTAGGTCGTTAAAATAATTATTTGGGCTATTATTATGAGTTATATTGAGTGTTATTAACGCTTATATAATAATAATAATAATAATAATAATAGTCAGACTAATTAATTTATCGCGATCACCGTTAGACTAAACCCTAGTGATATTGGTGCTAGGTTTTATAGAAGGAAATTGTTTTGAGAGTATCGAAGCGCTGTCCGAGTGCTGAGTCACCACCTTTCAGGTGAGTGCATAGTTACTTTCAGCTTACACATAGATATGAAGTATTTTATTATAACTTACGTGCTATGTGTGCATATTGTCTGAATACTTGTTGTCTATGTTGGTGAAAGATTTTTTATACATGTTTTAAATGATGTAAATTGTATAAAGTATTTTATATCTACAAAATATGTTGGGTAAAACATGGGTAGATGAATGATAAGGGAAAAGAGCTAAAATAGAGGAACATTAGTAGCATGGACCTATTGCCCTATAGGTATACATCGGCGGCAGTGGACCTAGTACCCTATAGATGAGCACTGGAAGCTGCGCCACAACCCGTAGATGTTTCAGATCTACGGTAAACGTCCTACCAGCTGTGCTCTAAGGAGAGTATCGGCAGCTGCGCCTAATAGGGAGCCTTATGACCATGACAGTAACATTTAAATGTCAATACCGGCAGAAGCGCCTCATAGAAAATGTCCCAATTCTGGCAGCTGCGCCTAAGTGACAGGATTAGCAGCTGCGCTTGACCAATGTGTCATTGGAAACAATGGACTTCATGATGTTTCCTTAGGATGATCCTTAGGAATGAATGAATGAGAAATAGCTGATTCTTAGGGTAGATCCTTAAGAATAAAGAAGATAATGGGGATGGGTAATTGGGTTGATTGTTTGATTGTTTAAACATAATAATTATATTATTGTGGGTTGAAAACCCTATGTACTCACCAGGTTTCCCAACCTGACCCACTCAGTTTATTTATATCACAGGTGTTGATACGAAGTCACATTACACTGAGAGATTTAAAGAGATCTAGATCACTAGTGTAAATAAATGTAAGTTCTATTTATGCTTATGTTTCTATATTAACGATGACATCCCAAACGTTGTGAAACAAATAAAATATGTTTCTTCGAAAATGTTTTAATAACGTATTTATCATGTTTTTTCTTGGGAACAAATTCCGCAACATTTTTATTAAAAGAAGAACTCTGATATTTATAGAGCATAAACAAAATCGGTCATTTCTGGCCGTGATTTTGGGGATGTCACACCATCCCCATTATCTTCTTTACTCTTAAGGATTTATGCTAAGAGTCATCTATCATGCATTCGTTTATTACGAAGTCCCTTATTTCCAGGGTTATAGGAGTGGCACTAAATCCATAGTTGCCAATGCTCATTCGTAAAACACTAATTCCATAGATGTTGGGTACTAAATCCATAGCTACCATTATTTATCTAAAAGGTACTAAGTCCATAGCTACCAATTCCTAACAGGTACTAAGTCCATAACTACCAGTGTTTGTCCAATAAGCACTAAGTCCATAGTTGCTGATGTTTTTTGTTAGGCACTAAGTCTGTAGCTGTCAATGTTTACTCACATCATCTTTTATCTCTCATCATTCATCCACCCATCTCATACCCAACATACTTGTATATTCAAAATACGTATACAGTTCAAATCATTTAAAACATGTATAAAAAAAACGTTCATCCAGAATAGACAGAAAGTATTCAGATAATATGCACACATAGCATGTAGCTTATATAAAATTCTTCATATCTATGTGTAAGATAAAAGTAACTGTGCACTCATCTGAAAGGTGGTGACTTATCACTCGGACAACGCTTCGATACTCTCAAAACAATCTCCTTCAATAAAATCCAGTACCAACACCACTATGGTTTAGTCTAACGATAACCGCGACTAATTAATAGTCTAGCTATTATTATTATTATTATTATTATTATTATTATTATTATTATTATTATTATTATTATTATATAAGTGTTAAATAACACTCAATATAACTCATAATAATAGCCCAAATAATTATTTTAAAGACCTAATAACATTACTATATCGAAACATAAGCTACGCTAAAGATAGGGTATGCGTAGTTCACTTACAGCGGGTTTTCTCGAAAACCGGGCTTCGTTGGAGCAGCATTTCCGAGCCGAAAGACTCTTTTCTCGGAACTACGGGAGCCTCGAGGCTTTCTTCGGGTGCTAGTGGGTTTACCTAGTCTTTATGTGGCTTAAGGGAGGTTAGAGAGAGAGAGTATAGTGAGAGGAAGAATGTTGGAGAGGTGTGAAGAGAAGTGAATGCCCGACACCTCTATTTATAGGGGTGCTGACTGACCTACTCGCCGAGTAGGAGGACCTACTTGTAACAACCTGAAGTTGTTCATCGCCGAAAAACCCATTCTACCCGTATAACTCGTTGTATATCGACTCGTTCCGATGTTATTTTTGGGTTAAATTAATTAAACTTATATGTTTAATTGATGTTAATAAGTGCCCAAACCTGTTAGGAACTCACAAAATTAGCCCAAATTGTATAATTTACAAATTTTCGAAACGTCCCCGTCGAGTTACGGAAACTTAATCGGGTGCGACCAAAAGCCCCATTTAACGTCGGTATCGGGTAGAATTCCACGGTGTCCCGAACTTAGGACCTACTTAAACATGTTCAAGCTATCATTTGAAGCTTTTCCTTTCTCTCACTACTCTCTCTCTAGCCTCTCTCCTAAATCCAAGTTTAAGGGTCCAAATCTAGAGTTTAAGGTCTCAAATCTTCAAGGTACCTTCGTATACTCATTTTGTATCATATTGGACCTTCAAATTCAAGATTTATTAATGATTTAGGGGCTTGTATATGAGTTTACGGCCCAGAATAGTGCTTAGGCCGTAAACCCATATTTAAGGGGGTTTTAAGCCCTTAAACCCCTCCTAGACAATTTTGGGACCTAGATATAACTAAATGACTTCATGAAATGGACTTATAACATCTTAAACATGAATTTTGAAGGATTTGAAGGACTTTACGGCCAAGGCACATGCTTGGGCCGTAAACTCATACATAAGGGGTTTTTATGACCTTAAACCCTTCCAAATCACTTATAAGACTTAGATATGAATTTTAGAATATTGGTTTTAGGATTTGGACACCTTAAACATAATTTTTGAGGGATTTATATGAGTTTACAGCCAAGTATTGTGCTTGGGCCGTAAACTCCTTAAAACATGGTGTAAAATCAATTTCAAGGTGTTAGAAAGCCATCCAACACCACCAAAAGCCTTGGAATAAATCATAGGACCAACCAAAAATAGTTTAAGGACCTTAAACACATCAAAACCCCACATTTGAGAGTTTATGGCCATAGAACATGCCCCATGGCCGTAAACTCCTAAAAGTGTGTCAAATGGTGCCCAAAACTCATTTCTAGGTTTGTGGGAATTTTTAGAAACACATGTGATTAATCTTAAGACCTTAAAAACACTTATTCAAGAGGATATGATAGTTTACGGCCATAGACCCCATGCTTAGGCCGTAAACTCCCTTAAGTGTTGTATTTGATGATTTTAATTCAATCCAAGCCTTAGGTAAAATTATTCCAAGCATTTCCAAGTGTCCATATCCATTTGTGACCCATTAAACACCATAAACCACCCCACCATGAGTTTACGGCCGTAAACTCATGGGGAATGGGTGTTTAGGCCGTAAACATCATTAGGGAGTTTACTCTTGGGGAGTAAACTCAAATCCCAAGTCCCTCGCTTCAATTCCCGTCCGAAGATGTCACCCGGGTCACTCCAAATGCTCGTTTTGAGGTGTTTAACCTCGTTGGAGTGTAATGTTCCGTATAATTAGTCATTGTAAATCTAATTAGATACATATGGACATCATTACATTTTACATAGGGACATCGCAAGTAATCAAGCCCCGAACCAACATTTAGTGTCCGAAACCGTCGCATTTCCTAGTCCGGTGAGTTGATACCCCTACCCTTTTTCCGTGTTTTTCAATGTTTTAGGGGGGAATACAAGCAATAAGTACAAGTGTATTTTGTACTTAAAACTGATTTTCAACTCAATGGTTTTACATACTAAATGTCTTGATTTCCAAATATTTGTGATAACTAACGTTTCGAATTGCAGGTTAAATATAGATTTCTTTTAAAAGTGTTATAACTATATTCTCTTTAAATAAGAAATCATACTAATCTAGTACGCATACGAATATGAATGTAATCTAATATGAATACGAATACGAATGTAATCTAATATGAATACGAATACGAATGTAATCTAATACGAATATGAATACGAATGTAATCTAGTACGAATACGAATACGAATGTAATCTAATACGAATATGAATACGAATGTAATCTAATATGAATACGAATAGGAATACGACTACGAATACAAATACAAACACGACTACGAATACGAATACGACTATGAATACAAATACAACTACAAACACGAATACGACTACGAATACTAATACGACTACGACTACGAATACGACTAGGAATGCGAAATGACGCCTTTGGTTGACATTAAGACATCGAATATACAGTTAGTGTACCCCTTGAGCGTCACCAGAGTTTCGAAATAAATGCGAAAATACGCCTCTGGACCTCTACCGAATTTCGAATATATCCGCCTCAGAATGTCGACAGAGCTTCGAATATACAAATAATGTACTCTTTTGGAATCAGTAGAACTTCAAAAATACTATAATGTACGCTTCTGTGTGATTCCAAATATTCGAAAATACAACTAAGTTAGTAGATAATAGTCATTCGAATGTAGAATAACTGAGGGTTTAGAACTCGTAACTACTACTACTCACATGTTAATTACTAGTACTTCGAAATCAGACCTAAGAGCCAACCACCACACATAGGAAAATATGGGATTTTCCTGGGTTAACATAACAGCTAGTAACGAACTTAGAAACGAATAAACAACTCAACATATAGGAAAATATGGGATTTTCCTGGGATAGCATAACAACCAGTAACGAACCTAGATACAAATAGACAACTCAACACATAGGAAATTATGGGATTTTCCTGGATAATACAACAACACATAAACGGATAAAGTAATAAACGAATAACTAAAACTATAAGGAAAATATGGGATTTTCCTGGAATGATATAACCAACCATTTTCGAAATTGTAACAAAGGATAACCAAACCGTTTTCATAAGAAAATATGGGATTTTCTTGATCAACAACTTTTCAGATAGAAAAGGAAACTCGCTCTTTTCAAAACTAAACCGCTTATGAACTCACCAGCTTTATGCTGATTTTCAAACTGCTTATATTCTCAGGTCAGCGTTAGACAGGTACATCACAACCTTTTGGAGAAGACGGAGCGTCCCGAAGACTCGTCTTTACTCTTGTTCATATCATATATGTATATAACACTTGTACATCTTTACTTGCAAACAGATGTAAACAATATTATGTAATGTAATGTTTTTGTGATTACTGCTTTTCTATGTGAATTGGATTTGATACTCAACTTGGAGTCAACCCTAGAAAATGTTTCCACCTTTGGTTTTCAGGGTGTGACAGATTGGTATCAGAGCCCTTGTTTATAGTGAACTAGTATACCAAAGCTTACATGGTATAAGACTATAAACATTAAGGGGCCTATGTGCTCTAAACTAAAAGTATACTCTACAAATATAAGTATTTTCTAAAGTATACAAGTATATCGACCATCGAAATCCGTAACTGCAAGTAGAACAAAATATAAGTAAATGGGTGTTGTACACTGCGGTTAAACCTGGACAGTTATGTAGTCGTGTCTAGGATCAATATAGCCTGGCCAACTATATTCATTCGAGACACGACCAACATGTGCTTGGGAGTGACTGTGGTACGCAGCATACCTAAAACTTACCCAATACCCCAAACAACTATCCGTCGTTGCAGCAAACCATGAAATACTATGGGAGTATTTCTCGAGCCGATCCCTTGTAGAAATCCTCGTATACGCTTTGTTCCTTGGTCATTCCTCTAGCGATAATTTTTTTTTTGCCTTGATAACTCTTACCTGCCTTATCGTTAATATAATGTTATATCTGTCTTGATGAGATATTCCCTGATCCATATCTCATTATTCAATTCAGAGGACTTATGATCCTCTCTTTCCTGATCTTCTTAGATCAAGATGCCTCCAAGGAAAAGACCCCAGCTCGAAGAACACCAACAACCCTCCGCCGCCACCACCTCCTGTTCAAATCGATCTAGAAACACTTCAGGCAACCATTTATGCCACTATATCAGCTCTCCTACCTCAACTAAACCCTAATGGTCCAGGAGGTGGCTCCCAAAACCAAAATCCAGAAGGTATTCAGGGACACCGGAAGGAGTGTTCCTATAAAGACTTCATGAACGCAAAACCGACCTTCTTCGATGGCACAGGGGTTTTTATTGCTCTAACTCGGTGGTTAGAGAAAATCGAATCTATCTTTGAGATTTGCACCTGTTCGGAATCTGATAAGGTGAAATTTGCAGCATGTACACTCACCGATAAGGCCTTGACATGGTGGAACGGCCGAGTCAAATTCCTAACATTACCTGTAGCCAATGCTATGGGATGGGAAGTTATGAAGGAACTACTACGTGCCGAGTATTGCCCTCGGGGTGAAATCCATAAACTGGAACATGAGCTATGGAACCTGAAGATGAAAGATTCCGATATCACCTCCTACACTTCAAGGTTTGATGATTTGGCATTTCTTTGTCCGGGAATGGTTACCCTGGAAAGCAAAAAGGTGGAAAGGTTCATCTGGGGATTAACTCAGCCAACCAAAGGGAATGTTATAGTAGCAAAGCCAGATACCTATGACAGCGCCAAGTATTTGGCACAAACTTTAATCGATCACAATGATGACCAAGAAGAAGCAGACACCACCCCCGAGCCAACAGAAAAGAGTGGTGAGAAAAGAAAGTTTTGGAAAAAGAAGAAGAAGAGTCAGTCTTCCCCAGAACCCTCGAAGAAACCGCAAATAGTGACAGTCCACGCTGCCACTATTCCTGCTGCTGTTTTTGTTGTCAATTCCACATCTGAAGTACCTGTTACCGGATATGTCGGTACCCTCCCGTGGTGTGACCGATGTAACTACCACCATCGCATCTCTAGCCCTTGTCATCCAAAGTTCTGTAGAAGCTGTGGCCAGGAAGGTCACCTCGCACGAACCTGCAAAACCCCAACTCCATCAACTAGTCAAGCTTCCGGAGCTGGTATCAGTCAAACCTGCTACAGCTGTGGAGAGGTCGGTCACTATAAGCGAAACTGTCCAAAGACAGTAGCATCTGGCAACACCGGGAGAGTCTTAACTTTGGGACAGGAAAGAACAATTGCCAACCCCACCGTTGCCACAGGTATATTTCTCCTTGATGAATCTTGTGCCCATAATCCTTTTCGATTCTAATGTCGTAAGAATTTGCTAGTCATTCATTTAAACATCTTTCTAAACTAAATCCTTCGTTAGTGATCGAAACGTGCACTGACCAGATGACCAACCAGTAAGAAAGAGAAAGTTAACGCCATACCCTTAGATCGTATCCTCAATTCGGATGATTGTCCCTTTCTATTTGATCTAAAGGTAAACCTTTCATGGAAAGCTTTGATGCAAACTTGGCATGGAATGACTTAGTTTCATTCATGTGGTTATTCTTGTCTTCGAAAGGGTCGTCTATCCGAACCTTTTTTTCTGACCCGACTCTCATGATATTCAGCATCAAACCTAAATTCAACCTTCGCATCTTCATGCATCAAAGCTTAGAAAGTTTCCCATACATTCCCCGTTCGTGTGATATTTGGAAAACAGGAAGTCTACATCTCTTTCCTCAATGCCTTTTTCCAAGAATCCTTGAGAATTCCTTACGAACGGCTAGTCAAGCCTTGTATTAACCGAATTCTTGGAACTGCCTCGTAACCGAACCTTCGGGAGGATGATATATCCAATACAGCGACCAAGACCTGATCAACACGACTTCGTAGTGATGCCCTTCGGTCAAACCATTATTCCTTGATTAGGTAGATAAGCAAGGCAAGCCTGTAACTTAGTAACATTCCTATGGTATTTCATGTTTTGGTCCTTAAGAAGTATCTACCCAACGAAACCAACACGCGTCCCGATAGTGAGGGTTTGCTGGAATGTCAAGCGGAGACCCAATGCCACTTAGGAGCGTGAAAACCCGGAGCAGTTGATCCACTCGCATCTCTTTTCATTTCATGATCTATATCTTAATCTTTGAAATTTTGGGACGAAATTCCCTCTAACGGGGGGATAATGTGACAACCCGAAGTTGTTCATCGCCGAAAAACCCATTCTACCCGTATAACTCGTTGTATATCGACTCGTTCCGATGTTATTTTTGGGTTAAATTAATTAAACTTATATGTTTAATTAATGTTAATAAGTGCCCAAACCTGTTAGGAACTCACGAAATTAGCCCAAATTGTATAATTTAGAAATTTTAGAAACGTCCCCGTCGAGTTACGGAAACTTAATCGGGTGCGACCAAAAGCCCCGTTTAACGTCGGTATCGGGTAGAATTCCACCGTGTCCCGAACTTAGGACCTACTTAAACATGTTCAAGCTATCATTTGAAGCTTTTTATTTCTCTCACTACTCTCTCTCTAGCCTCTCTCCTAAATCCCAGTTTAAAGGTCCAAATCTAGAGTTTAAGGTCTCAAATCTTCAAGGTACCTTCCTATACTCATTTTGTATCATATTGGACCTTCAAATTCATGATTTATTAATGATTTAGGGGCTTGTATATGAGTTTACGGCCCAAAATAGTGCTTAGGCCGTAAACCCATATTTAAGGGGGTTTTAAGCCCTTAAACCCCTCCTAGACCATTTTGGGACCTAGATATGACTAAATGACTTCATGAAATGGACTTATAACATCTTAAACATGAATTTTGAAGGATTTGAAGGAGTTTACGGCCAAGGCACATGCTTGGGCCGTAAACTCATACATAAGGGGTTTTTATGACCTTAAACCCTTCCAAATCACTTATAAGACTTAGATATGAATTTTAGAATATTGGTTTTAGCATTTGGACACCTTAAACATAATTTTTGAGGGATTTATATGAGTTTACGGCCAAGTATTGTGCTTAGGCTGTAAACTCCTTAAAACATGGTGTAAAATCAATTTCAAGGTGTTAGAAAGCCATCCAATACCACCAAAAGCCTTAGAATAAATCATAGGACCAACCAAAAATAGTTTAAGGACCATAAACACATCAAAACCCCACATTTGAGAGTTTACAGCCATAGAACATGCCCCATGGCCGTAAACTCCTAAAAGTGTGTCAAATGGTGACCAAAACTCATTTCTAGGTTTGTGGGAATTTTTAGAATCACATGTGATTAATCTTAAGACCTTAAAAAGACTTATTCAAGAGGATATGAGAGTTTACGGCCATAGACCCCATGCTTAGGCCGTAAACTCCCTTAAGTGTTGTATTTGATGATTTTAATTCAATCAAAGCCTTAGGTAAAATTATTCCAAGCATTTCCAAGTGTCCATATCCATTTGTTACCCATTAAACACCATAAACCACCCCACCATGAGTTTACGGCCGTAAACTCATGGGGAATGGGTGCTTAGGCTGTAAACATCATTAGGGAGTTTACTCTTGGGGAGTAAACTCAAATCCCAAGTCCCTCGCTTCAATTCCCGTCCGAAGATGTCACCCGGGTCACTCCAAACGCTCGTTTTGAGGTGTTTAACCTCGTTGGAGTGTAATGTTCCGTATAATTAGTCATTGTAAATCTAATTAGATATATATGGACACCATTACATTTTACATAGGGACATCGCAAGTAATCAAGCCCCGAACCGACATTTAGTGTCTGAAACCGTCGCATTTCCTAGTCCGGTGAGTTCATACCCCTACCCTTTTTCCGTGTTTTTCAATGTTTTCAGGGGGGGAATACAAACAATAAGTACAAGTGTATTTTGCACTTAAAACTGATTTTCAACTCAATGGTTTTACTTACTAAATGTATTGATTTCCAAATATTTGTGATAACTAACATTTTGAATTGCAGGTTAAATATAGATTTCTTTTAAAAGTGTTATAACTATATTCTCTTTAAATAAGAAATCATACTAATCTAGTACGCATACGAATACGAATGTAATCTAATATGAATACAAATACGAATGTAATCTAATATGAATATGAATACGAATGTAATCTAATAAGAATATGAATACGAATGTAATCTAGTACGAATACGAATACGAATGTTATCTAATACGAATATGAATACGAATGTAATCTAATACGAATACGAATAGGAATACGACTACGAATACGAACACGACTAAGAATACGAATACGACTACGAATACGAATACAACTACAAACACGAATACGACTACGAATACTAATACGACTACGACTACGAATACGACTACGAATGCGAAATGACGCCTTTGGTTGACATTAAGACTTCGAATATACAGTTAGTGTACCCCTTGAGTGTCACCAGAGTTTCGAAATAAATGCAAAAATACGCCTCTGGACCCCTACTGAATTTCGAATATATCCACCTCAGAATGTCGACAGAGCTTCGAATATACAAATAATGTACTCTTTTGGAATCAGCAGAACTTCAAAAATACTGTAATGTACGCTTCTGTGTGATTCCAAATATTCGAAAATACAACTAAGTTAGTAGATAATAGTCATTCGAATGTAGAATAACTAAGGGTTTAGAACTTGTAACTAATACTACTCACATGTTAATTACTAGTACTTCGAAATCAGACCTAAGAGCCAACCACCACATATAGGAAAATATGAGATTTTCCTGGGTTAACATAACAGCTAGTAACGAACTTAGAAATGAATAAACAACTCAACATATAGGAAAATATGGGATTTTCCTGGGATAGCATAACAACCAGTAATGAACCTAGATACAAATAGACAACTCAACACATAGGAAAATATGGGATTTTCCTAGATAGTACAACAACACATAAACGGATAAAGTAACAAACGAATAACTAAAAGTATAAGGAAAATATGGGATTTTCCTGGAATGATATAACCAACCGTTTTCAAAATTGTAACAAAGGATAACCAAACCGTTTTCATAAGAAAATATGGGATTTTCTTGATCAACAACTTTTCAGATAGCAAAGGAAACTCGCTCTTTTCAAAACTAAACCGTTTATGAACTCACCAACTTTATGCTGATTTTCAAACTGCTTGTATTCTCATGTCAGCATTAGACAGGTACATCGCAACCTTTTGGAGAAGACGGAGCATCCCAAAGCCTCGTCTTTACTTTTGTTCATATCATATATGTATAAAACACTTGTACAACTTTACTTGCAAACAGATGTAAACAATATTATGTAATGTAATGTTTTTGTGATTACTGCTTTACTATGTGCATTGGATTTGATACTCAACTTGGAGTCAACCCTGGAAAACGTTTCCGCCTTTGGTTTTCAGGGTGTGACACTACTTGCCAAGTTGGTGCATGTGGCAACTTGCTGGTGGTGCCACGTGTCCAATTCTGGTGGTGCCACATCACCCCCTATCGCGTATCAGCCTTCAAACTTAGAAAAATCATACCTCTCGCATACGATCTTCGTTTTTTGACGTTCTTTATATCCACACATAGGTAAAATCAAGATCTACAACTTTCATTTAGACTCCATTGGCAAATTCTCGACCCATCTCAAATTTAACAGTAGGAGGCGTTTAGACTGTTAAATGACCGCGAACAATTCGTAACTCCTTCATACGAACTCCGTTTTCGTCCATCTTTTTACCGTTGAGTTCCTATTACTGAGATCTTCAACTCTCATTTAGGTCGCGTAAGACAAAAACCGTTCAAACTAAAATTTGAGTTTCGGGTTGTACACTTCTAAGCCGAATCTTAGAAAAATCATAACTTCTTCATACGAAGTCAGATTTGGGCGTTCTTTTTATGGATTTTCTCGGTTTAACATATTCTACGAATTTAGTTCAGATCACTAAGGCAAAATCTCGCTCTTTCATAAATTCACTTTTTACGCTTCCCGGTGTTGTGCCAGTTCCGTCACGAAACTTCGACGGATCATAACTTCTTCGTTATAACTCGGATTTCGGTGTTATTTATATGTACGAAAACCTTGTGACATATAATACAACTTGGTTCAAATTATTTATTCTAAATAATCTTTCGTCAAAAAGTCGTTTTTGACCCATATTGCCTCTAAATTCACTAGCCCGGATCTACGGGCGTTACAGTCAGTGACTTAACATGGTTGTTCCACCATGTTAGGGCCTTGCCATTGAAGGTGAAAGCAGCAAAATTCACTTTGCTTCCTTCCGAGCATAAACAAATTTTGAAAATCGACTCTGTTTTCTCGAACCATTGCATGAGTGCAATGAATCCTTCAGTCCCTTTAAAGGACAATGGTTGGCATCTGGTGAAGTCCTTGTAGGAGAACTCTCCCTAGCACACAAGGACCTCAGCTTGAGTAGAATCGGTGGGCGTTTCACCTCTACCCGTACTGATGGGATGCTATTGTGCCATGGCTGTTGCCACAACCTCGGCTACTGCAACGTTCAGAGTTGCTGCATCGATGTGTGTAGAAGGTATGGGAGTTATCGGAGTAGCGTGTCTGGGAGATCTGCGAGGAGGCATCTTTGCTAAAAGAAAACAAAGATGAGACGAAATAAGTCTATAGTAACGGACACAAGCCGAAAGGTGAAAAGATAAGGTTATCCTAGTTCTGGATGTATTGGGTCCTGACTTCCACAGGGTTCTAGGAACAATTCATTAATGATTCTATACCAAATAAACTCTATGAATTTGAAATAACTATCCTCGAATGAATATCTGTTTCCTGAATAACTGTACCAGCTGCATGTAAGAAAATAATTCTAACACATGTAATGTGAGCAGTGTTTCCACTGATAAATTTACCTAATATCTATGAGTGTGACGCGTAAGACATTTTGGTTACTTCGGCTGATCTTTCCTTGAAATCTTCTCATGAATTTTTCCTTATTCTTCTTGAACTCTTCGGTTGTCTACTATGAGGAATTGGTTACATTTATCTGGGCTTGTCGTGCGAGAATGAAAATTACTAAAGAACCTATGAGCTTTAAGTTAACTTTATGGGGTGATCCTTACGGAATTCTCCTATAATCGTACTAGGTACACCAGTTTGCATTGTATATAATTGAAGATCAAATAGACCTTCGAATAATTGATCCCACCTAAACAATACTTCCTTAAAAGGAATGGATAGCGAAGCGTCGGTCACAGATTCTATCTCTATAAGATCTTGATTATATATAAAACTTTATGAATATACTTTGTAAGATTATAGACCTATCCGCAAGGGTCATCTAAGTTATCACATAAGTTATTTATCTGGACTAAAATACACCTATAGTATTCTAACTCTAACTGTACTTGTTTAGGTGTTCTCTTGGCTGGTGTTTTGGTAAGTTTTAACTCTGTTGCAAAACCACATCATTCCTAAACACATGTCGGTTACATCTCGAATGAATATAGTTGATCAGGCTATATTGATCCTAGCTATGATTACATAACTGTTCAGGTTGACGACAATGTCCAACCTTTAAATACTTTTAGTTATGTTCTCCTCGTGATCCTAGATCTATTATGTACATGTATGAGCAAGTAGGTATATTTTTATAACTTGAAGCTATACTCTAAAGTATATCATTATCCGGAGCACTTAAGCTGTAACGTCATAAATTCCAAACCAAAATTTTTTTATTTTTACAATCATCAAACATTGAGTAATAAGTTTAGGTTCCAATGTAACAATTTAGTCACGACCGATTACATAACAAAAGATCACAAAATGGTTTCCCCGAGTGTGTGTACGATCACGCAGGCGCCTTCCCACGGTCCTCGCTAGTACCTGAAAATCATAACACAACAACTGTAAGCATTAAATGCTTAGTGAGTTCCCCAAAATACAACCTACGCACGTATGCCTTTCCTGGCCTTGACCTTCCGGTCCATGTGTCTCAGGGGACTTCCGTCCCGACTGGGTAAACCTTCCGGTCCTACCCACGTCAACCTTACAGTCCATATGACCACGCCTTCCGGCCCATAACATGTTGCCTTCCGGCCCAAACCAAGCATATCATACATGGCACATATAACGAATACCTTAACACACATAAGGCATATATCTCATATCATATTCGACCTTCCGGTCACACAGTCAAAACCTTCCGGGTACAGTATAGTGAGAAGACTCACCTCGTATGCCTCGCTAATCGTGAACCCTGGAATCACTCGTGCTCGAACCCTCGAGCTGTAATCCTCATATGATATCATGAATATATAATTATTACTTCTACCACTAAGGTTGACCATCCATATCAAGTCAACATAGGTTGACTTCGTCAACAGTCTTTGGTCAATTGGACCGGACTCGGTGAGTGCACTATAGTGACTCGGCGAGTCTACGCGTTTTAACCAACTCGCAAGGATTTTCCCTTTGACTCGTCGAGTACTCCCCCGACTCGACGACTTCCACCTGGGCCTGAATCACGGGGCCACCTCGACTCAACTCGCCGAGTCGCAAGGACAACTCGGCGAGTCCCAACTTGACTCGGTCCACCTGTCAAAACCCTTCTAACTCTCTGCGACTCACTAAGTCACCCACAACTCGGTCAGGACTACGCACTGGGTGGTCTCAAGGACAATCTTCAAGCGACTCGTCGAGTCTGTTCTTCAGACTCGGCGAGTCCATGCCATGCACCAGCTAAAACTGGCTTTTGCGGTCAGATCCGTTCCATACACACATAGATCTGGCCTTCCCAAGCTTATTTATCATGTAAACTCTCAGTCTTGGTCGCCATGCAATGCATACAAGGCTCATTTTGGAGAAATCACCTCTAATATGGGAACCCTAGCTACTAACTCAGGAGAATGGACATAAAGCTTGTCATATGGGGCCTCCTGGACCTGCTAAGGTCTAGATCTAGGTTCCGTATCTCCATGGGACCTTTCATACTTCCAATTTAAGCCAAATAAGGCAAGAAGAAACCCTAGATTTGACACATCAACCCAAAATACGAAGTTTAGCTCTGAAAGTTACCTCAAGAAGGTTCCCTTGATGAAATAGAAGCAGATCCAGGCTCCCCAACTCTTCAAGCTTGATCTTCTCCCTCCTTTCTTGCAATAATACACAAAATGATGAACAAATGGCCTCCTAACACACTCACAAGGGCTCACAGTCGTATGGGTACTCTTAGGGTTCAAGGTGTCTGCAAATGAAGGCCATAAGGTCCTTTAAATAGGGATTAGGATCGTGAAATTAGGGTTTCATTAAACATCGCGGACTTGCTGAGTCCATCCCTTGGACTCGCCGAGTCCGGACGCGAACCTCCGCCCAAAACCGCGACCCGACTCGGCGAGTTCGACCTCCAACTCACCGAGTCCCCTCACAGAATATCAAAAATATGAAAGTAAAGATACCTGGGGATCCGGGCTGTTACAATTCTCCCCCACTAGAATAAGACTTCGCCCTCGAAGTCTCGCTAGGTAAATAGCTCCGAATTCTGCTCCCGCATCTCACGCTCCGGCTCCCAGGTCATCTCTGATCCCATCCGATGCTGCCACTGAACCAATACTAGGGGTACCTCCTTGTTCCTCAAAACCTTGATCTTCCGATCTCTGATGGCTACTGGTCTTTCAGCATAATTCAGGCTTGCATCCACCTGAATATCCCCTAATGGAACCACCACCGATTCGTCGGCTATACACTTCCTCAACTGAGATACATGGAAAGTGTCGTGAATCTCTCCCAACTCGACTGGAAAGTCTAAATGGTAGGCTACCCGGCCCACCCTCACGATCACACAGAAAGGAACAATATATCGAGGCCCCAACTTGCTCCTCTTCCTGAACCGAATCACTCCTTTCCAAGGAGAGACCTTCAGGAGTATAAGATCACCAACTTGAAACTCAAGCTCGGACCGTCGTCTGTCTGCATAACTCTTCTGTTGGCTCTGAGCGGTCAACAACCTCTTCCTGACCACCTGAATTTGCTCGGTCGTCTGAAGTACGATCTTCGTGCTACCCATAACCTACTGTCCCACCTCACCCCAACAGATGGGGGTGCGACACCTTTGCCCATACAACAGCTCAAAGGGCGGCATACCAATGCTCGAATGATGGCTGTTGTTATACGAGAACTCTGCTAAAGGTAGATAGGTGTCCCAACTCCCTCTGAAGTCCAACACACATGCCCGAAGCATGTCCTCGAGTGTCTGAATCGTCCGCTCACTCTGACCGTCTGTCTGGGGATGATATGCAGTACTGAAATGTAACCTAGTACCCAACTCTTCATGGAACTTCTTCCAGAACCTGGAAGTGAAACGCACGCCACAGTCTGAAATAATCGAGATCGGCACCCCCATGTCGAGATACTACCTCCCACTTCCATTTGGGAATCTCTAGCGGTTGCAGCTTACCATGCGGTCGCTGGTGCTCGGCCTTGACCTGCCAACAAGTCAAGGACCTCTCGACAAACCAAGCGACATCCCTTTTCATACAGGGCCACCAGTACTCCTTCTTGAGATCCAAATACATTTTCGTAGCACCAGGATGAATCGAGAATTTCGATCGATGTGCTTCCTCCATCAAAATAGTGCGCGCACCGCCCACAAACGGCACCCAAATCCGACCCTAAAAAGTGATAAGCCCTCGACCATCCGTGACAAATCCTGATACCTGACCTACAACCCGCTCCTCCTTCTGATGTTCTGGCTTTGCAGCCTCCACCTGAGCTCCTCGAATAATATCCAGAATCGAGGTCAATACCGTCAATCTCATACAAATATCTCGGATCGGGGCGCTATCCGCCCTACGGCTCAACGCGTCGGCTACCACATTAGCCTTGCCCGGGTGGTACAGGATCTCACAATCGTAATCCTTCACCACATCCAACCACCTTCTCTGTCGCATATTCAGATTTGGCTGATCCATCAAGTACTTCAAGCTCTTATGATCTGTGTAAATCATACACCGAACCCCATACAAATAGTGTCGCCAGATCTTGAGGGAAAACACCACCGCCCCCAACTCTAGGTCGTGCGTGGGATATCTCGACTCATGAGGCTTTAACTGTCTCGAAGCGTACGCTATCACATGACCCCACTGCATAAGCACCGCCCCCAAACCCGATATAGAGGCATCACAGTATACCACAAAATCCTCCATCCCTTCCGGGAGTGCAAGCACTGGAGCCTCGCATAATTTCTGACGAAGCGTCTCGAATGAGGACTGCTGCTCCGGTCCCATGAAAACGTAACACCCTTTCGGGTCATCCTAGTAAGTGGCACAACGATCTTGGAGAAATCCTTGATAAACCTTCGATAATATCAAGCCAAACCCAGAAAACTCCTGATCTCGGTGGGCGATCTCGGCACCTCCCACCTCAACACTGCCTCAATCTTGGCCGGGTCGACCAATATCCCTTTCTGGTTAACAAGATGCCCAAGGAACTAGACCTCTCGTAACCAGAAGTCACACTTGGAGAACTTGGCATACAGTCTCTCCGATCTCAAAACCCCAAGAATCTCCCTCAAATGTTCCTCATGCTGATCCCTAATCCTCGAATACACCAAAATATCATCGATGAATAGGATCACCGACCGATCCAGCATCGGTCGGCACACCCAGTTCATGAGATCCATGAATGCGGCCGCGGCATTGGTGAGCCCAAAAGGCATCACCACAAACTCATAATGTCCGTAACGAGTCTTGAAAGCAGTCTTTTGGATATCCTCCTTTCGAACCCTCATCTGATGATATCCCGACCTCAAGTCAATCTTGGAAAACAAAGATGCCCCCTGCAACTGATCGAACAGATCGTCGATCCTAGGTAACGGATATCGGTTCTTAACCGTCAACTTGTTCAACTCCCGATAATCGATACACATCCGATGTGAACCATCCTTTTTCTTGACGAACAAAATCGGTGCTCCCCAAGGCGAGCTACTCGGTCGAATGAATCCCTTTCCCAACAGCTCCTGAAGCTGTGAGGATAATTCCTACATTTTCGGCGGAGCGAGACGATAAGGCGCCTTGGCGATGGGCGCCGCTCCCGAAACCAAATCGATACGAAACTCCACTTGCCTCTCCGGAGGCACACCCGGTAACTCTTCGGGGAACACATCCGAAAACTCGCATACAACCGGAACGTCATCAATCGAATTGGGCCTCTCCGCAGTCACACGAGTATCCATCACATAGGCTATGAATCCATCACAGCCCTGCTGCAAACTCTGCCTTGCCCTGGTAGCCGAACAAAACGCCAACCCACACCGGGTCCCCTCGCCATAAACCGTGAGCACTCCCCCACTAGGGTCTTGAATCATCACCAGCTGTCTCTCGCAGTCAATGACTGCTCCAAACTTACTCAACCAATTCATGCCTACAATAACGCAGACATCCCCCATAGCTATAGCGACCAAGTCTATAGGAAACTCGACCCCAAAAATCTCGAGCATGCATCCTCGAATTACCTCGGTGGCGTATACCGCTTTCTCATTTGCTATAGCAACTCGCAGGGGTCGACTCATCACCACCCGATCGATACCGATGTGCTGGATAAAAGCCAACGAAACAAAAGACCAACTCGCACCCGAGTCGAACAATACCAAAGCAGGCACATGATTCACAAGAAAAGTACCTACGCATATAATAATATAAGCACAATATCTCAGTATAAATGTAAATACATGAAAGAATACATACCCACCACGAAATCAGGCGCGGCGCGGACCTCCTCCGCAGTCAACTGGAAAGCTCTCCCACGAGCCTTCGGAGCCTCGGCCTTCACTGGCCGAACCTCGCGAACCCTGGCAGCAGGCGTAGATCCCTGGCGAAGCTAGGGGCACTCGGCCTTCCGATGGCCAGTCTGGTTGCAATGAAAGCAAACCATGAATCCCTTGGCGCAGTCTCTAGCAATGTGCCCCTCCTTGCCACACTTGTAGCAAGCACCGATTGACATGCCCCCTCGTGACCCTTGCCGCACTTCCCGCAAGTGCGGCTCTTCTGACCTCCGGATCTCAAATCAGCGGACTTGGTCCGCTTAGCTGCCGGCTGAGACTGAGCCGACCGCCGATCCACCTATTGAGACTCGGACTCCTCCCTTGCCTGGGTCTCCAACTCGATCTCACGCTTCCTAGCATTCGCCTGAAGCTCAGCAAAAGTCTGATATGACGAGTTCGATACGAACTCCTGGATATCCCTCCTCAGCACTCCCAAATACCGACTCATTCGAGCCTGCTCCGTGGACACCTGCTCGGGGCAGAACATCGCCCTCTCATGAAACTTCTGCGTGATCACCGTAACAGAATCATTACCCTGCTTGAGGGTTAAGAACTCCTGAACCAACCGTTCCCTCTCCACCGGGGGAACATACTCATCTCTGAACATATCAGTAAACATCTCCCAAGTCTCAGCTAAGACCTCTGCCAGAGTGAAGTTCGCCGTCACGAAATTCCACCAATCCTTTGCTCCCAGGCGGAGCTGGTTCAGGGCGAACTGAACCCTCAGATGCTCCGGACATGAACAAGTATAGAAGCATCCATCGATATCAGCAATCCATCTCATCACAGCAATCGGATCCTGCGTCCCGTCAAACTCTGGTGGCTTCGTGTTTTTGAACTCCCGGAACAGCAACGAGTCACCCCTTGTGGTCTGGCAGCGGCCACAGCTGCGGTAGCTGCAGCGGCGGCAGCCTCAGTCAACACGGCGTACCGCTCATCAAATGTCTCCATCAGCGTGGTCTTAATAGACCCAAACATCTCCGGAATCTCGGCTCGGATCGTTGCAGCTACCTCCTCATGAATCACCTGATGAAGCTCCTCGTCAGTCACACCACTCGTACCAGGTCTGTGTCGTGGTCCAACCATGATGTCTCTGAAATACAACATAAAAATATCAGAGACTCTATCGGGCATAATTGCACTTGATAACGTAGTCCTACTCAGTCTCCGATTCCCAGGATTCTTACTTGGGCTGCCCACTGACCCGGTGTCCTTGGTAGTACGGGCCCAATACTACCAATTACACCGTGTCGGTATTCACCCCAAGTCCTCCTCCCCAAACCCCGAATCCTGAGTACTTTATTCTTGTCATACACTAGTTACCCACTCGCTCTCAAGCACCTCATAGAAGCAAGTTTCCCTAGACTAAGGCATCACAAAATCAGGCCACTCTAGTCCTAATATGTATACCTAGTCTACTAGCATGCATATCATATCATATCATATCTCATAACACATATTGTAAGAGTATTTTGGGGATTTTACCGTTCGGGCGCTGACTGACCGTACACACTCTTTCTTCTTTGGTTGTCTCAAAATCACTTATCAAATTTTTATTGATTTATTAATCAAAATTTTCTCAAATCCTCGGTTTGTGTTCAGTTACGCCCGAAGGTGTACCCGAATCCCTCAAACCAAGGCTCTGATACCAACTTGTAACGTCATAAATTCCAAACCAAAAATTTTTCATTTTTACAATCATCAAACATTGAGTAATAAGTTTAGTTTCCAATGTAACAATTTAGTCACGACCGATTACATAACAAAAGATCACAAAATGGTTTCCCCGAGTGTGTGTACGATCACGCCAGCGCCTTCCCAAGGTCCTCTCTAGTACCTGAAAGACATAACATAACAACTGTAAGCATAAATGCTTAGCGAGTTCCCCAAAATACAACCTACGCACGTATGCCTTTCTAGGCCTTGACCTTTCGGTCCATGTGTCTCAGGGGACTTCCGTCCCGACTGGGTAAACCTTCCGGTCCTACCCACGTCAACCTTACAGTCCATATGACCACGCCTTCCGGCCCAGAACATGTTGCCTTCCGGCCCAAACCAAGCATATCATACATGGCACATATAACGAATAACTTAACACACATAAGGCATATATCTCATATCATATTTGATCATCCGGTCACATAGACAAACCCTTCCGGGTACAGTATAGTGAGAAGACTCACCTCGTATGCCTCGCTAATCGTGAACCCTGGAATCACTCGTACTCGAACCCTCGAGCTGTAATCCTCCTATGATATCATGAATCTATAATTATTACTTCTACCACTAAGGTTGACCATCCATATCAAGTCAACACAGGTTGAATTGGTCAACAGTCTTTGGTCAATTGGACCGGACTCGGCGAGTGCACTATAGTGACTCGGCGAGTCTACGTGTTTTAACCAACTCGCAAGGATTTTCCCTTTGACTCGTTGAGTACTCCCCCAAATCGATGAGTTCCACCTGGGCCTGAATCACGGGGCCACCGCGACTCAACTCGCCAAGTTGCAAGCACAACTCGGTGAGTCCCAACTTGACTCGGTCCACCTGTCAAAACCCTTCTAAGTCTCTGCGACTCACTGAGTCACACACAAATCGGTCAGGACTACACACTGGGTGGTCTCAAGGACAATTTTCAAGCGACTCGTCGAGTTTGTTCTTCAGACTCGGCGAGTCCATGCCATGCACCAGCTAAAACTGTCTTTTGCAGTTAGATCTGTTCCATACACACATAGATATGGCCTTCCCAAGCTTATTTATCACGTAAAGTCTCAGTCTTGGTCGCCATGCAACGCATACAAGGCTCATTTTGGAGAAATAACCTGTCCAGATCTAGGTTCCATATCTCCATGGGACCTTTCATACTTCCAATTTAAGCCAAATAAGGCGAGATGAAACCCTAGATTTGTCACATCAACTCAAAATACGAGGTTTAGCTCTGAAAGTTACCTCAAGAAGGTTCCCTTTTATGAAATAGAAGCAGATCCAAGCTCCCTAACTCTTCAAGCTTGATCTTCTCCCTCCTTTCTTGCAATAATACACAAAATGATGAACAAATGGCCTCCTAACACACTCACAAGGGCTCACAGTCGTATGGGTGCTCTTAGGGTTCAAGGTGGCCGCAAATGAAGGACATAAGGTCCTTTAAATAGGGATTAGGACCGGGAAATTAGGGTTTCATTAAACAGCGCGGACTCGCCGAGTCCATCCCTTGGACTCGCCGAGTCCGAACGCGAACCTCCGCCCAAAACCGCGACCCGACTCGGCGAGTTCGACCTCCAAATCGCCGAGTCCCCTCACAGAATATCAAAAATATGAAAGTAAAGATACCTGGTGATCCGGGCTGTTACATAAGCCCTATTGTATTTATAGATGTATATCTTTTATCGGTTGACATACTTAGTTCACTATAAACAATGCTCTGATACCAATCTGTCACACCCCCAAAACCGGAACGGCGGAAACGTTCAGGGGTTGAGGACGTCATGTCATGTATCACGAGATATGTATATGGTAAGAAAGTAATGAGCAACCATTTCATTTAGAAAGAAAGTGTTTATAATGTGTGTGTTCACAAAACATAGAAGTCATAAACAAATAACAAAACAAGACTTGAAGTTGTAATGCTCCATCTTCTAAATTCCCAGCATGAGCACCTGCTAATAGTCTCCTGAGAATACAAGTTATTTGAAAGAGTTGATTAGCAATTAAGCTGGTGAGTTCATAAGATTTTAGTGATGTGAGTAGACTGTAAAGTATTGTTGAATATATATATATATATATATATATATATATATATATATATATATATATATATATATATGTAAAGTGATGTAAGTTGTAACATGTGGAAAATGTATATGTAAAGTGATGTAAGTTGTAAGTTCTGTTTTGAAAAGTTCGCCTGTTCCTCTAGAAAATCCTATATTTCCTACTTCAAATGGAAGTTAAGTAAAATGACACTACAAGCCTTTCTATGCATACTAAGTGGGTACAAGCTATATATACTTGGAGTAAATAAACAATCGATTGTGCGCATCTGCCCTCAACTCACAACCCAATGGGGTACAATAAGTAAGGCGGATCGCACACATTCCATTGGTTGTTAGATCGTTGTCATATATAACCTTGGTGTATTCACTTGTTACTCATGGGGTTATTTGTAATGATTCCTTTATATCAAATGGAGAGTTCTTTTAAGAAAACCTATAATTCTTATAGTAAAATATTGACTACGGTGATTACTTTTATAATAGCTTTGTTTATACTGCTATATAGTTAATTGGGGGAATCTGCTCTAAGCCCACATCCAACGGGAACAGGACATCGGGGGAAGACACACATTTAACTATCTATTGGATATTAGTTTTATATATAAACATGGTGTACAAACTAAGGTGTTATAGAGTTAACTCACTTAAAGTCTTTAAAAATGTACTGGCTTTATAAAATGGATTAAGCCCTTAACTAGGAAATCGCTAGTTTTATAAACCAAAAGTACTGACTTTGAAAAGTAAGTTTTGTACCAGAATAACTGTGCATCGACTCAGTGTCCTATGACCTGATCCATACCTAGTACCCTTATGATGACTTAACGTATGCTAAGCATAAATATATATAGATTCAGGTAGATAATAGATTGGGTGACCTCGGTGTAAGCCCACATCCAACGGGAATAGGACATACAACGAATAGCACACATCCTATTAGCTGTCGGGATCTACTTAGCATATAGGTATCCTATAGTGTATACATTAAAGAATCATAACGTTAGCATTATGGTCCTAACTTTTTAAAATTAGCCTTCTACCAAGACTCGACTGTTCTAAAAGTAGTCTTCTCCCAAGACTCGACTGTTCGACTATCATTAATTAAATCTAATTTACCATATCGATGTTGTGAATAAGACACATGCTAAAGGTATTAATAATATTGTAACTGGAATTTTATATCCTTCTGTAATTGTCGTGATGACAGTGTAATTACTGTAGTATTTGTAATAAGTGACTACTTTAAGTACTATTGTGCCTTATTTGATGGTTAAGGCATAATGTGATGGCTAGATCCTATGCTAGACGCTCCCTTGTCAAGAGATTCTAGGAACTTCACGCGACCCCTGCATGAGTGCAAGCCACGAACATCCACATTACTATGTGTTGGATATAGTGTCTAAATCCATAACTTTATTTGGTACGAACTTGACCCGACCCGGCATGGCCCAATTGGGTTGCATGGCATTGCAACACTTGGATAGACTAAATGACAAAATAAGGCACTTACGCTTATTAGCATATTATAAGTTCTAATATATTAATAATAGTATTGTTTAATTAGTATTTGATCAAGTATTAATCTAGTATTAATTTGGTGATCAAAGTGAGACTAATTAAATATATACGGGTTGATTATGATAATCATCAATTCTTTTATGGTGGATTAATGATCCATGGTTTATGGGTTATGGATGTAACCGTTTGGAGCTCCATGGATAGTCCATGGGAGTTACAAACCCATGGGTCATGACAAATGTAGAGTCATGACAATTAAGAGTATTCATGTGAAAACCCTAATTGTGACACCACTATAAATGGGACCCTTTGGCTAGTAAAATCGGACCTAGGAAGGTTACTAGAGAGGGCATAACCAATTTTGAGTGCTAGAAGTATTCTCTCAAGTTATTCCAAATTTTGTGGTGTTGTGTGAAGCATTTGAGGCGCAACATTTTGGGTGCTAGGCTCAGAAAGTCTTGAAGGAATCCAAGCAACAACAAGGTATGTATTTCTACTAGTTTTTATGTTTCATATATTCCCCATGCCATGCTACTTAGGAAATAACCTTGAAAAAGAAATTTGCATGTATATAGAGAAAACATAGATTTAAGGTTATTAGGGTTGCATGTACACTTAGGAAGTGTTAGAATGCTCAAAACCCATCAGTGGTATCAAAGCCTAGGATTGTTTTCTGTATACTTGATGCAAAACTGCTTGAAAAACGAAAATTCTGCATTCTGACGACTGTACTCACCGAGTCCATGGGGAGGACTTGCCGAGTCCAAGAACAAATTCATCGAGCTGGGCAGATTTTTCGAGTTTTTGTTGCTGGAAATGGATTAGAATCATTATCCCAATCTCTTTTGGACTTGTAAAATATGTTTTTCAAAATGATAATGATTATCTTAATCCATTTTACATGACTTTTAACAATTTCAAATTATTATATATGTTCATATGATTTCTTGAAATTGATTAAGATGAATTTGTGTTCTTATGAGTTTTTAGAAGATCATAGGAATTATGTGTAACCACTATGTGTGTTTAATTCTTGATCTTAATTGTATTGATGGTGTCCATAACTTGTCCTCAAGTTATAGATAACCAAAGGTCACTTCTTTAATTTGTGTTTAAAGAACTAAAGAGGTTTCATAAAATGAAGAGTCTTCATTTTTATGAACCATTAAAACTGGTAAGTTACAAAATTGAAGAGACTTGGAATAGTTTCAATTCTTGCCCTCAAGTCTTGGAATTTGAAAAGTCTTACACTTTAATTCTAAATTAAACCTTAGATTTTTAAAAGGTTTAAAAATCAACACTTATACTATTATTATAATTTTATTATATAGATATGTATAAGAATATGTCGTTCTTACCATTAGTACACCTCATTCACAAAGCAGGTATATAAGGGTACCAAGTCAATTTGTATAGTTCTTCACACCTTGTTTGTGATCGTCGGCATCGCAGTCACAAACTTGAGAGGGCACATTCGAGATTCAAACATGCCATTGGAAAGTTCAATGTATCTCAAAAGATCTAGGAGTTTCAAAAACCAATAAAACCTAATAATAAAATATTTCGTTCTTATGGTGGAAATTGGTAAATCGTCATTTACCTACCTTCAAATATTTTATAGTGTGGATTACGACATCCCTCTTCCACCTATAAATAGTTTGTTGGATCCTAGCCTTGATATTTCATTTGGGTGATTTATTAAGAACTCTTAATCTAATGAAACTTATCTTCCTTTTATTCTAGATGTCTTCCAATAAGGCTGCTGGCTCAAACCCTACAGGCTCCTTTTCCCTATTGAACATGTGTGGTAAGGTCATATTTGATGGATCCAACTTTAATGAGTGGATCAGAAACATCTGGATGATTACCCGCTATGAGGACAAAGAATATGTCCTTGACAGGGAGCTTAAGGTTGTTAATGAAGCCATTGCTACTCTCGAAGAGCTCGCAGAGTTCATTTCATGTGAGATGGATGCCACCAAGGTGTCCTGCATCATGATGGCCACAATGACTCTGGAACTCCAAAAATCTTTTGAAGATTTCTACCCCTATGAGATGAACCTAGATCTGATGAAAAGGTACCATCAGAGCGCACGTCAAGAGAGGTATGAAATCATTTCCTCCATGATAACCGCAAGGATAAAGGATGGTGAACCCATTACCGGTCACTTGCAGAAGATGCAGAGGTTCGCTGACCGGTTGCTAAAGCTCAATGTTGACTTCCTTGAGGAATTGGCGATTGACATCATTCTCCATTCCTTACCTTCAAGTTATCATCAGTTTTGTATGACTTATTGTCACACCCCGAAAACCGAAGGCGGAAAACATTTTCGGGGTTGACTCCACGTTAAGTATCAAAAACAATGCACATAGTAAGTAAAGTAAAACAACCATTACATTACATAATAAAGTTTTTACAGTTGTTTCAAAAGTGAAGTTTGTACAGTTGTGATACATAGTATATATAAAAAAATGAAACGGATCTTCATGTACACCGTCTTCAAGCAAAAAGGATCTTCGAGTACCTGTTCTAACGCTGACCTGAGAACACAAGCGATTTGAAAATCAGCATAAAGCTGGTGAGTTCATAAGCAGTTTTTGTTCGTGAAAATGTTTTAAGTTTCTTTTCTGTTTCTGAAATGTTATGAACACCAAGAAAATCCCGTATTTTCTTAAAAGTTGGTTATTGTTTCACAAATGTAAATTATAGTGAGTTTGTATACTGAAAACATGTCTACTCATGTGAAAATGTATAATTGGTTATCTGACTTGTTAAACTATTCTGTTTACTTATCATGTGTTACCAGGAAAGTCCAATACTTTCCTTATTGTATGTTACAAATTGTAAAAGATGTAATGTTATCCAGTTTGTTACTCTTTCTAGTTATGTAAGTGTTACCCAGGAAAGCCCGATGCTTTCCTGCATGTTGGTTTCTAATGTAAACGATGTTAAAGATGTAAAAGATGTAATCATGTTTATGTTCCATGTTTTCCCCAGAAAAGTCCCGTACTTTCCTGATTAATAGTTACTGTAAGTGAAAGATGTAAAAGACATGTGGTTCATTATTACTATAAGTAAATCTCTGTTATCCTAATTGCGAGTTCCATAACCATACATTAGACTAAAACCTGTGGCAATAAGTAGTCCACATGTGGCAATAAGTCGTCCACATACTTATGACTTTCATCACCCTTGAACCATTTCGGTTCGGCTGTAGCTAGCAGCCAGGTGTGGGGTAGTCAGCCCCGTATAGATCTATACACTCAAGTCACGCTCTCTAAATACGATAGATTCTGGTTATGGGTGTAGTCATCCACTCACATATCTCGGTGGAGTGTTCTCCGAGGACGTGTCTCCAATCATACAGGATTAACAAATTTACTAGTAATAATATGATAGTCCTCCACTCGCATTCATGGGTGGAGTGTTACCGAGGACAAAACAGTGTACAGGTATTATGTTCAAATGTTTAATGTCATGCTTTTTAACTGATAAAATGTGGAAATCCATTTGTGAAATATATGTCAAACATAACAGTTTAAAGACCTATTTCACAAATATACGTTACGTGATCTGCATGTTCAAATGATTATCAGTTGTGGTAATCAGTTATAAAAGCATATGAAATATGAAACACACATTTGAAAACATGTTTTGAGTACAACAATTCCCTTGTACTTTTCTTGTGTTCCCCCTGAAAACAGTGAAAACAGTGAAAAAGGGTAGGGGTATGAACTCACCGGACTCGGAAACGTGTCGGTTTTGAATGCTAGACGTTGGTTTGGGGTTTGATTACTCGCGATGTTCCTATGTAAAATGAGATAATGTCCATATATATACAAGTAGCGATACATTCACTAATCATATGGAACATTACACTCCAATGAGGTTAAACACCTCAAAATGAGCGTTTGGAGTGACCCGGGTGACATCTTCGGACGTGTAATGGCACTAGGGACTCGGGACTAGAGTTTACTCCCCAAGAGTAAACATTTTAAAGAGTTTAGAACCACTGAACGCGCACATACATGAGTTTACGGCCGTAAACTCATGTGGATGTGGTTTTGGGTGTTTAAATGGCTTAAATGGACATGGGGATTGTTGGAATGGATTTCTAAAATGCCTTGGAATAGATTGCATGATACTATAACACTTAAAAGGGAGTTTACGGCCATACCATAGGAGTTTACGGTAGTAAACTGACCTATGGCCAAGGAAAAATTGATTTGAGCTTCAAAGGACAATCACATGTGATTCTAGTTAATTTTCCAAGCCTTAACATGAATTTAAAACATCATTTTACATATATTTTGGAGTTTACGGCCTAGAGGTATGTTCTAAGGCTGTAAACTCTATGATACCCAAGAAAAGTTAGTTTTTGATGCTTAAAACAATCACATGTGATTCTAGAAATTTGAACAAGCCATTTGAGTGTATATGATGCATCATTAACATAGATTTATGAGTTTACGGCCAAGGGTATGCTCCTTGGCCGTAAACTCCTATAAATGACACTTTTGATGTGCTTCAAACCCTTAAACTATTTTTAGATGCATCTAGATTTAACCACAAGGCCATTTGTTGAGTTTCAAGGCATTTGGACAAGTTTTAGGGCACTAAATCCCCATTTAAGAGGAGTTTACGGCCCAAGAATGTGTCTTGGCCGTAAACTCAGTTTTGTCACTTAAAATCAATGTTTTAATTGTTGTAAGTCCCTTCCATTAAGTCATTAAGTCATTACTAATGTCTAACATTGCTTAGGAGGGGGTTTTAGGGCGTAAAAACCCCATTGATAGGAGTTTACGGCCCAAGCTAGTTCCTTGGCCGTAAATTCATGTTCTTGGTCCCAAATCTCAAATTAAACACAAATTTGAAGGCTAAAGAGGTTGAATAACAAGTTAGGGGTGTTACCTCTTTGATTTCAAGCCTTAAATCTTTGTTTTGGACCTTGATTTTGGGTTGAGGAGAGAGGTTGTGAGTGTTAAATGAGAAATTAACCAAAGGCTTCAAATGAAGGCTTAAACACGTTTATATAGTGTTTAAGTTTTGGACACGGTGGAATTCTACCCGATACCGACGTTAGACGAGGCTTTTGGTCGTACCCGATTGAGTTACCGTAACTCGATACGGTAATTTCTAGAAATATTCCGATCACTAAAGTTGGGTGTTAAAATGATTTCTAAATGTATTAAGACACCCATTAAGTCATTTTAAATGTGTACTAATTAATGACTTAATTATACGGAACATCGGAAATCAAATTTGGAATGACGATTGGTTACGCGAATTGTACCACAAAAGACCGAAAACCGAAGGCGGAAAACATTTTCGGGGTTGACTCCACGTTGAGTATCAAATCCAATGCACATAGTAAGTAAAGTAAAACAACCATTACATTACATAATAAATTTTTACAGTTGTTTCAAAAGTAAAGTTTGTATACTTGTGATACATAGTATATATAAACAAAATGAAATGGATCTTCATGTACACCGTCTTCAAGCAAAAAGGATCTTCGAGTACCTGTTCTAACGCTGACTTGAGAACACAAGCGATTTGAAAATCAGCATAAAGCTGGTGAGTTCATAAGCAGTTTTTGTTCGTGAAAATGTTTCGAGTTTCCTTTCTGTTTCTGAAATGTTATGAACACCAAGAAAATCCCGTATTTTCTTAAAAGTTGGTTATTGTTTCACAAATGTAAAGTATAGTGAGTTTGTATACTGAAAACATGTCTAATCATGTGAAAATATATAATTGGTTATCTGACTTGTTAAACTGTTCTGTTTACTTATCATGTGTTACAAGGAAATTGCCATACTTTCCTTATTGTATGTTACAAATTGTAAAAGATGTAATGTTATCCAGTTTGTTACTCTTTCTAGTTATGTAAGTGTTACCCAAGAAATCCCCATGCTTTCCTGCATGTTGGTTTCTAATGTAAACGATGTTAAAGATGTAAAAGATGTAATCATGTTTATGTTCCATGTTTTCCCCAGAAAAGTCCCGTACTTTCCTGATTAATAGTTACTGTAAGTGAAAGATGTAAAAGATGTATCATGTGGTTCATTATTACTATAAGTAAATCTCTATTATCCTAATTGCGAGTTCCATAACCATATATTAGACTAAAACCTGTGGCAATAAGTAGTCCACATGTGGCAATAACTCGTCCACATACTTATGACTTTCGTCACCCTTGAACCATTTCGGTTCGACTGTAGCTAGCAGCCAGGTGTGGGGTAGTGAGCCTCGTATAGATCTATACACTCAAGTCACGCTCTCTAAATACCAGAGATTCTGGTTATGGGTGTAGTCCTCCACTCGCGTATCTCGGTGGAGTGTTCTCCGAGGACGTGTCTCCAATCATACAGGATTAACAAATTTACTAGTAATAATATGATAGTCCTCCAGTCGCATTCATGGGAGGAGTGTTACCGAGGACAAAACAGTGTACAGGTATTATGTTCCAATGTTTAATGTCATGCTTTTTAACTGATAAAATGTGGAAATCCATTTGTGAAATATATGTAAAACATAACAGTTTAAAGACCTATTTCACAAATATATGTTACGTGATCTGCATGTTCAAATGATTATCAGTTGTGGTAATCAGTTATAAAAGCATATGAAATATGAAACACACATTTGAAAACATGTTTTGAGTACAAGAATTCCCTTGTACTTTTCTTGTGTCCCCCCCTGAAAACAGTGAAAACAGTGAAAAAGGGTAGGGGTATGAACTCATCGGACTCGGAAACGTGTCGGTTTTGAATGCTAGACGTTGGTTTGGGGTTTCATTACTCACGATGTTCCTATGTAAAATGAAATAATGTCCATATATACACAAGTAGGGATACATTCACTAATCATATGGAACATTACACTCCAATGAGGTTAAACACCTCAAAACGAGCGTTTGGAGTGACCCGGGTGACATCTTCGGACGTGTAATGGCACTAGGGACTCGGGACTTGAGTTTACTCCCCAAGAGTAAACATTTTAAAGAGTTTACAACCACTGAACACGCACATACATGAGTTTACGGCCGTAAACTCATGTGGATGTGGTTTTGGGTGTTTAAATGGCTTAAATGGACATGGGGATTGTTGGAATGGATTTCTAAAATGCCTTGGAATAGATTGCATGATATTATAACACTTAAAAGGGAGTTTACGGCCATACCATAGGAGTTTAAGGCAGTAAACTCACCTATGGCCAAGGAAAATTTTATTTGAGCTTCAAAGGACAATCACATGTGATTCTAGTTAATTTTCCAAGCCTTAACATGAATTTAAAACATCATTTTACATATATTTTGGAGTTTACGGCCTAGAGGCATGTTCTAAGGCCGTAAACTCTATGATACCCAAGAAAAGTTAGTTTTTGATGCTTAAAACAATCACATGTGATTCTAGAAATTTGAACAAGCCATTTGAGTGTATTTGATGCATCATTAACATAGATTTATGAGTTTACGGCCAAGGGTATGCTCCTAGGCCGTAAACTCCTATAAATGACACTTTTGATGTGCTTCAAACCCTTAAACTATTTTTAGATGCATCTAGATTTAACCACAAGGCCATTGGTTGAGTTTCAAGGCATTTGGACAAGTTTTAGGGCACTAAATCCCCATTTAAGAGGAGTTGACGGCCCAAGAATGTGTCTTGGCTGTAAACTCACTTTTGTCACTTAAAATCAATGTTTTAATTGTTGTAAGTCCCTTCCATTAAGTCATTAAGTCATTACTAATGTCTAACATTGCTTAGGAGAGGGTTTTAGGGCTTAAAAACCCCATTGATAGGAGTTTACAGCCCAAGCTAGTTCCTTGGCCATAAACTCATGTTCTTGGTCCCAAATCTCAAATTAAACAAAAATTTGAAGGCTAAAGAGGTTGAATAACTAGTTAGGGGTGTTACCTCTTTGATTTCAAGCCTTAAATCTTTGTTTTGGACCTTGATTTTGGGTTGAGGAGAGAGGTTGTGAGTGTTAAATGAGAAATTGACCAAAGGCTTCAAATGAAGGCTTAAACACGTTTATATAGTGTTTAAGTTTTGGACACGGTGGAATTCTACCCGATACCGACGTTAGACGAGGCTTTTGGTCGTACCCGATTGAGTTACCGTAACTCGATACGGTAATTTCTAGAAATATTCCGATCACTAAAGTTGGGTGTTAAAATGATTTCTAAATGTATTAAGACACCCATTAAGTCATTTTAAATGTGTACTAATTAATGACTTAATTATACGGAACATCGGAAATCGAATTTGGAATAACGATTGGTTGCGCGAATTGTACCACAAAAGACCGAAAACCGAAGGCGGAAAACATTTTCGGGGTTGACTCCACGTTGAGTATCAAATCCAATGCACATAGTAAGTAAAGTAAAACAACCATTACATTACATAATAAATTTTTACAGTTGTTTCAAAAGTAAAGTTTGTATAGTTGTGATACGTAGTATATATAAACAAAATGAAATGGATCTTCATGTACACCGTCTTCAAGCAAAAAGGATCTTCGAGTACCTGTTCTAACGCTGACCTGAGAACACAAGCGATTTGAAAATCAGCATAAAGCTGGTGAGTTCATAAGCAGTTTTTGTTCGTGAAAATGTTTCGAGTTTCCTTTCTGTTTCTGAAATGTTATGAACACCAAGAAAATCCCGTATTTTCTTAAAAGTTGGTTATTGTTTCACAAATGTAAAGTATAGTGAGTTTGTATACTGAAAACATGTCTAATCATGTGAAAATATATAATTGGTTATCTGACTTGTTAAACTGTTCTGTTTACTTATCATGTGTTACAAGGAAATTGCCATACTTTCCTTATTGTATGTTACAAATTGTAAAAGATGTAATGTTATCCAGTTTGTTACTCTTTCTAGTTATGTAAGTGTTACCCAAGAAATCCCCATGCTTTCCTGCATGTTGGTTTCTAATGTAAACGATGTTAAAGATGTAAAAGATGTAATCATGTTTATGTTCCATGTTTTCCCCAGAAAAGTCCCGTACTTTCCTGATTAATAGTTACTGTAAGTGAAAGATGTAAAAGATGTATCATGTGGTTCATTATTACTATAAGTAAATCTCTATTATCCTAATTGCGAGTTCCATAACCATATATTAGACTAAAACCTGTGGCAATAAGTAGTCCACATGTGGCAATAACTCGTCCACATACTTATGACTTTCGTCACCCTTGAACCATTTCGGTTCGACTGTAGCTAGCAGCCAGGTGTGGGGTAGTGAGCCTCGTATAGATCTATACACTCAAGTCACGCTCTCTAAATACCAGAGATTCTGGTTATGGGTGTAGTCCTCCACTCGCGTATCTCGGTGGAGTGTTCTCCGAGGACGTGTCTCCAATCATACAGGATTAACAAATTTACTAGTAATAATATGATAGTCCTCCAGTCGCATTCATGGGAGGAGTGTTACCGAGGACAAAACAGTGTACAGGTATTATGTTCCAATGTTTAATGTCATGCTTTTTAACTGATAAAATGTGGAAATCCATTTGTGAAATATATGTAAAACATAACAGTTTAAAGACCTATTTCACAAATATATGTTACGTGATCTGCATGTTCAAATGATTATCAGTTGTGGTAATCAGTTATAAAAGCATATGAAATATGAAACACACATTTGAAAACATGTTTTGAGTACAAGAATTCCCTTGTACTTTTCTTGTGTCCCCCCCTGAAAACAGTGAAAACAGTGAAAAAGGGTAGGGGTATGAACTCATCGGACTCGGAAACGTGTCGGTTTTGAATGCTAGACGTTGGTTTGGGGTTTCATTACTCACGATGTTCCTATGTAAAATGAAATAATGTCCATATATACACAAGTAGGGATACATTCACTAATCATATGGAACATTACACTCCAATGAGGTTAAACACCTCAAAACGAGCGTTTGGAGTGACCCGGGTGACATCTTCGGACGTGTAATGGCACTAGGGACTCGGGACTTGAGTTTACTCCCCAAGAGTAAACATTTTAAAGAGTTTACAACCACTGAACACGCACATACATGAGTTTACGGCCGTAAACTCATGTGGATGTGGTTTTGGGTGTTTAAATGGCTTAAATGGACATGGGGATTGTTGGAATGGATTTCTAAAATGCCTTGGAATAGATTGCATGATATTATAACACTTAAAAGGGAGTTTACGGCCATACCATAGGAGTTTAAGGCAGTAAACTCACCTATGGCCAAGGAAAATTTTATTTGAGCTTCAAAGGACAATCACATGTGATTCTAGTTAATTTTCCAAGCCTTAACATGAATTTAAAACATCATTTTACATATATTTTGGAGTTTACGGCCTAGAGGCATGTTCTAAGGCCGTAAACTCTATGATACCCAAGAAAAGTTAGTTTTTGATGCTTAAAACAATCACATGTGATTCTAGAAATTTGAACAAGCCATTTGAGTGTATTTGATGCATCATTAACATAGATTTATGAGTTTACGGCCAAGGGTATGCTCCTAGGCCGTAAACTCCTATAAATGACACTTTTGATGTGCTTCAAACCCTTAAACTATTTTTAGATGCATCTAGATTTAACCACAAGGCCATTGGTTGAGTTTCAAGGCATTTGGACAAGTTTTAGGGCACTAAATCCCCATTTAAGAGGAGTTGACGGCCCAAGAATGTGTCTTGGCTGTAAACTCACTTTTGTCACTTAAAATCAATGTTTTAATTGTTGTAAGTCCCTTCCATTAAGTCATTAAGTCATTACTAATGTCTAACATTGCTTAGGAGAGGGTTTTAGGGCTTAAAAACCCCATTGATAGGAGTTTACAGCCCAAGCTAGTTCCTTGGCCATAAACTCATGTTCTTGGTCCCAAATCTCAAATTAAACAAAAATTTGAAGGCTAAAGAGGTTGAATAACAAGTTAGGGGTGTTACCTCTTTGATTTCAAGCCTTAAATCTTTGTTTTGGACCTTGATTTTGGGTTGAGGAGAGAGGTTGTGAGTGTTAAATGAGAAATTGACCAAAGGCTTCAAATGAAGGCTTAAACACGTTTATATAGTGTTTAAGTTTTGGACACGGTGGAATTCTACCCGATACCGACGTTAGACGAGGCTTTTGGTCGTACCCGATTGAGTTACCGTAACTCGATACGGTAATTTCTAGAAATATTCCGATCACTAAAGTTGGGTGTTAAAATGATTTCTAAATGTATTAAGACACCCATTAAGTCATTTTAAATGTGTACTAATTAATGACTTAATTATACGGAACATCGGAAATCGAATTTGGAATAACGATTGGTTGCGCGAATTGTACCACAAAAGACCGAAAACCGAAGGCGGAAAACATTTTCGGGGTTGACTCCACGTTGAGTATCAAATCCAATGCACATAGTAAGTAAAGTAAAACAACCATTACATTACATAATAAATTTTTACAGTTGTTTCAAAAGTAAAGTTTGTATAGTTGTGATACATAGTATATATAAACAAAATGAAATGGATCTTCATGTACACCGTCTTCAAGCAAAAAGGATCTTCGAGTACCTGTTCTAACGCTGACCTGAGAACACAAGCGATTTGAAAATCAGCATAAAGCTGGTGAGTTCATAAGCAGTTTTTGTTCGTGAAAATGTTTCGAGTTTCCTTTCTGTTTCTGAAATGTTATGAACACCAAGAAAATCCCGTATTTTCTTAAAAGTTGGTTATTGTTTCACAAATGTAAAGTATAGTGAGTTTGTATACTGAAAACATGTCTAATCATGTGAAAATGTATAATTGGTTATCCGACTTGTTAAACTGTTCTGTTTACTTATCATGTGTTACAAGGAAATTGCCATACTTTCCTTATTGTATGTTACAAATTGTAAAAGATGTAATGTTATCCAGTTTGTTACTCTTTCTAGTTATGTAAGTGTTACCCAAGAAATCCCCATGCTTTCCTACATATTGGTTTCTAATGTAAACGATGTTAAAGATGTAAAAGATGTAATCATGTTTATGTTCCATGTTTTCCCCAGAAAAGTCCCGTACTTTCCTGATTAATAGTTACTGTAAGTGAAAGATGTAAAAGATGTATCATGTGGTTCATTATTACTATAAGTAAATCTCTGTTATCCTAATTGCGAGTTCCATAACCATACATTAGACTAAAACCTGTGGCAATAAGTAGTCCACATGTGGCAATAACTCGTCCACATACTTATGACTTTCGTCACCCTTGAACCATTTCGGTTCGACTGTAGCTAGCAGCCAGGTGTGGGGTAGTGAGCCTCGTATAGATCTATACACTCAAGTCACGCTCTCTAAATACCAGAGATTCTGGTTATGGGTGTAGTCCTCCACTCGCGTATCTCGGTGGAGTGTTCTCCGAGGACGTGTCTCCAATCATACAGGATTAACAAATTTACTAGTAATAATATGATAGTCCTCCACTCGCATTCATGGGAGGAGTGTTACCGAGGACAAAACAGTGTACAGGTATTATGTTCCAATGTTTAATGTCATGCTTTTTAACTGATAAAATGTGGAAATCCATTTGTGAAATATATGTAAAACATAACAATTTAAAGACCTATTTCACAAATATATGTTACGTGATCTGCATGTTCAAATGATTATCAGTTGTGGTAATCAGTTATAAAAGCATATGAAATATGAAACACACATTTGAAAACATGTTTTGAGTACAAGAATTCCCTTGTACTTTTCTTGTGTTCCCCCCTTAAAACAGTGAAAACAGTGAAAAAGTGTAGGGGTATGAACTCACCGGACTCGGAAACGTGTCGGTTTTGAATGCTAGACGTTGGTTTGGGGTTTGATTACTCGCGATGTTCCTATGTAAAATGAAATAATGTCCATATATATACAAGTAGGGATACATTCACTAATCATATGGAACATTACACTCCAATGAGGTTAAACACCTCAAAACGAGCGTTTGGAGTGACCCGGGTGACATCTTCGGACGTGTAATGGCACTAGGGACTCGGGACTTGAGTTTACTCCACAAGAGTAAACATTTTAAAGAGTTTACAACCACTGAACACGCACATACATGAGTTTACGGTCGTAAACTCATGTGGATGTGGTTTTGGGTGTGTAAATGGCTTAAATGGACATGGGGATTGTTGGAATGGATTTCTAAAATGCCTTGGAATAGATTGCATGATATTATAACACTTAAAAGGGAGTTTAAGGCCATACCATAGGAGTTTACGGCAGTAAACTCACCTATGGCCAAGGAAAATTTGATTTGAGCTTCAAAGGACAATCACATGTGATTCTAGTTAATTTTCCAAGCCTTAACAAGAATTTAAAACATCATTTTACATATATTTTGGCGTTTACGGCCTAGAGGCATGTTCTAAGGCCGTAAACTCTATGATACCCAAGAAAAGTTAGTTTTTGATGCTTAAAACAATCACATGTGATTCTAGAAATTTGAACAAGCCATTTGAGTGTATTTGATGCATCATTAACATAGATTTATGAGTTTACGGCCAAGGGTATGCTCCTAGGCCGTAAACTCCTATAAATGACACTTTTGATGTGCTTCAAACCCTTAAACTATTTTTAGATGCATCTAGATTTAACCACAAGGCCATTGGTTGAGTTTCAAGGCATTTGGACAAGTTTTAGGGCACTAAATCCCCATTTAAGAGGAGTTTACAGCCCAAGAATGTGTCTTGGCCGTAAACTCACTTTTGTCACTTAAAATCAATGTTTTAATTGTTGTAAGTCCCTTCCATTAAGTCATTAAGTCATTACTAATGTCTAACATTGCTTAGGAGGGGATTTTAGGGCTTAAAAACCCCATTGATAGGAGTTTACGGCCCAAGCTAGTTCCTTGGCCGTAAACTCATGTTCTTGGTCCCAAATCTCAAATTAAACAAAAATTTGAAGGCTAAAGAGGTTGAATAACAAGTTAGGGGTGTTACCTCTTTGATTTCAAGCCTTAAATCTTTGTTTTGGACCTTGATTTTGGGTTGAGGAGAGAGGTTGTGAGTGATAAATGAGAAATTGACCAAAGGCTTCAAATGAAGGCTTAAACACGTTTATATAGTGTTTAAGTTTTGGACACGGTGGAATTCTACCCGATACCGACGTTAGACGAGGCTTTTGGTCATACCCGATTGAGTTACCGTAACTCGATACGGTAATTTCTAGAAATATTCCGATCAGTAAAGTTGGGTGTTAAAATGATTTCTAAATGTATTAAGACACCCATTAAGTCATTTTAAATGTGTACTAATTAATGACTTAATTATACGGAACATCGGAAATCGAATTTGGAATGACGATTAGTTGCGCGAATTGTACCACAAAAGACCGAAAACCGAAGGCGGAAAACATTTCCGGGGTTGACTCCACGTTGAGTCTCAAATCCAATGCACATAGTAAGTAAAGTAAAACAACCATTACATTACATAATAAAGTTTTTACAGTTGTTTCAAAAGTAAAGTTTGTACAGTTGTGATACATAGTATATATAAACAAAATGAAATGGATCTTAATGTACACCGTCTTCAAGCAAAAAGGATCTTCGAGTACCTGTTCTAACGCTGACTTAAGAACACAAGCGATTTGAAAATCAGCAGAAAGCTGGTGAGTTCATAAGCAGTTTTTGTTCGTGAAAATGTTTCGAGTTTCCTTTCTGTTTCTGAAATGTTATGAACACCAAGAAAATCCCGTATTTTCTTAAAAGTTGGTTATTGTTTCACAAGTGTAAAGTATAGTGAGTTTGTATACTGAAAACATGTCTAATCATGTGAAAATGTATAATTGGTTATCTGACTTGTTAAACTGTTCTGTTTACTTATCATGTGTTACCAGGAAATTGCCATACTTTCCTTATTGTATGTTACAAATTGTAAAAGATGTAATGTTATCCAGTTTGTTACTCTTTCTAGTTATGTAAGTGTTACCCAAGAAATCCCCATGCTTTCCTGCATGTTGGTTTCTAATGTAAACAATGTTAAAGATGTAAAAGATGTAATCATGTTTATGTTCCATGTTTTCCCCAGAAAAGTCCCGTACTTTCCTGATTAATAGTTACTGTAAGTGAAAGATGTAAAAGATGTATCATGTGGTTCATTATTACTATAAGTAAATCTTTGTTATCCTAATTGCGAGTTCCATAACCATACATTAGACTAAAACCTGTGGCAATAAGTAGTCCACATGTGGCAATAAGTCGTCCACATACTTATGACTTTCGTCACCCTTGAACCATTTCGGTTCGACTGTAGCTAGCAGCCAGGTGTGGGGTAGTGAGCCTCGTATAGATCTATACACTCAAGTCACGCTCTCTAAATACCAGAGATTCTGGTTATGGGTGTAGTCCTCCACTCGCGTATCTCGGTGGAGTGTTCTCTGAGGACGTGTCTCCAATCATACACAATTAACAAATTTACTAGTAATAATATGATAGTCCTCCACTCGCATTCATGGGTGGAGTGTTACCGAGGACAAAACAGTGTACAGGTATTATGTTCAAATGTTTAATGTCATGCTTTTTAACTGATAAAATGTGGAAATCCATTTGTGAAATATATGTAAAACATAAAAGTTTAAAGACCTATTTCACAAATATATGTTACGTGATCTGCATGTTCAAATGATTATCAGTTGTGGTAATCAGTTATAAAAGCATATGAAATATGAAACACACTTTTGAAAACATGTTTTGAGTACAAGAATTCCCTTGTACTTTGCTTGTGTTCCCCCCTCTGAAAACAGTGAAAACAGTGAAAAAGGGTAGGGGTATGAACTCACCGGACTCGGAAACGTGTCGGTTTTGAATGCTAGACGTTGGTTCGGGGTTTGATTACTTGCGATGTTCCTATGTAAAATGAAATAATGTCCATATATATACAATTAGGGATACATTCACCAATCATATGGAACATTACACTCCAATGAGGTTAAACACCTCAAAACGAGCGTTTGGAGTGACCCGGGTGACATCTTCGGACGTGTAATGGCACTAGGGACTTGGGACTTGAGTTTACTCCCCAAGAGTAAACATTTTAAAGAGTTTACAACCACTGAACACGCACATACATGAGTTTACGGTCGTAAACTCATGTGGATGTGGTTTTGGGTGTTTAAATGGCTTAAATGGACATGGGGATTGTTGGAATGGATTTCTAAAATGCCTTGGAATAGATTGCATGATATTATAACACTTAAAAGGGAGTTTACGGCCATACCATAGGAGTTTAACCTATGGCCAAGGAAAAATTGATTTGAGCTTCAAAGGACAATCACATGTGATTCTAGTTAATTTTCCAAGCCTTAACATGATTTAAAACATCATTTTACATATATTTTGGAGTTTACGGCCTAGAGGTATGTTCTAAGGCCGTAAACTCTATGATACCCAAGAAAAGTTAGTTTTTGATGCTTAAAACAATCACATGTGATTCTAGAAATTTGAACAAGCCATTTGAGTGTATTTGATGCATCATTAACATAGATTTCTGAGTTTACGGCCAAGGGTATGCTCCTAGGCCGTAAACTCCTATAAATGACAATTTTGATGTATTTCAAACCCTTAAACTATTTTTAGATGCATCTAGATTTAACCACAAGGCCATTGGTTGAGTTTCAAGGCATTTGGACAAGTTTTAGGGCACTAAATCCCTATTTAAGAGGAGTTTACGGCCCAAGAATGTGTCTTGGCCATAAACTCACTTTTTTCACTTAAAATCAATGTTTTAATTGTTGTAAGTCCCTTCCATTAAGTCATTAAGTCATTACTAATGTCTAACATTGCTTAGGAGGGGGTTTTAGGGCTTAAAAACCCCATTGATAGGAGTTTACGGCCCAAGCTAGTTCCATGGCCGTAAACTCATGTTCTTGGTCCCAAATCTCAAATTAAACACAAATTTGAAGGCTAAAGAGGTTGAATAACAAGTTAGGGGTGTTACCTCTTTGATTTCAAGCCTTAAATCTTTGTTTTGGACCTTGATTTTGGGTTGAGGAGAGAGGTTGTGAGTGTTAAATGAGAAATTTACCAAAGGCTTCAAATGAAGGCTTAAACACGTTTATATAGTGTTTAAGTTTTGGACACGGTGGAATTATACCCAATACCGACGTTAGACGAGGCTTTTGGTCGTACCCGATTGAGTTACCGTAACTCGATACGGTAATTTCTAGAAATATTCCGATCAGTAAAGTTGGGTGTTAAAATGATTTCTAAATGTATTAAGACACCCATTAAGTCATTTTAAATGTGTACTAATTAATGACTTAATTATACGGAACATCGGAAATCGAATTTGGAATGACGATTGGTTGCGTGAATTGTACCACAAAAGACCGAAAACCGAAGGCGGAAAACATTTCCGGGGTTGACTCCACGTTGAGTATCAAATCCAATGCACATAGTAAGTAAAGTAAAACAACCATTACATTACATAATAAAGTTTTACAGTTGTTTCAAAAGTAAAGTTTGTACAGTTGTGATACATAGTATAGATAAACAAAATGAAATGGATCTTCATGTACACCGTCTTCAAGCAAAAAGGATCTTCGAGTACCTGTTCTCACGCTGACCTGAGAACAAAAGCGATTTGAAAATCAGCATAAAGCTGATGAGTTCATAAGCAGTTTTTGTTCGTGAAAATGTTTCGAGTTTCCTTTCTGTTTTTGAAATGTTATGAACACCAAGAAAATCCCGTATTATCTTAAAAGTTGGTTATTGTTTCACAAATGTAAAGTATAGTGAGTTTGTATACTGAAAACATGTCTACTCATGTGAAAATGTATAATTGGTTATCTGACATGTTAAACTGTTCTGTTTACTTATCATGTGTTACCAGGAAAGTCCCATACTTTCCTTATTATATGTTACAAATTGTAAAAGATGTAATGTTATCCAGTTTGTTACTCTTTCTAGTTATGTAAGTGTTACCCAGGAAAGCCCCATGCTTTCCTGCATGTTGGTTTCTAATGTAAACGATGTTAAAGATGTAAAAGATGTAATCATGTTTATGTTCCATGTTTTTTCCAGAAAGGTCCCGTACTTTCCTGATTAATAGTTACTGTAAGTGAAAGATGTAAAAGATGTAAAAGATGTATCATGTGGTTCATTATTACTATAAGTAAATCTCTGTTATCCTAATTGCGAGTTCCATAACCATACATTAGACTAAAACCTGTGGCAATAAGTAGTCAACATGTGGCAATAAGTCGTCCACATACTTATGACTTTCGTCACCCTTGAACCATTTCGGTTCGGCTGTAGCTAGCAGCCAGGTGTGGGGTAGTCAGCCCCGTATAGATCTATACACTCAAGTCACGCTCTCTAAATACCAGAGATTCTGGTTATGGGTGTAGTCCTCCACTCGCGTATCTCGGTGGAGTGTTCTCCGAGGACGTGTCTCCAATCATACAGGATTAACAAATTTACTAGTAATAATATGATAGTCCTCCACTCGCATTCATGGGTGGAGTGTTACCGAGGACAAAACAATGTATAGGTATTATGTTCAAATATTTAATGTCATGCTTTTTAACTGATAAAATGTGGAAATCCATTTGTGAAATATATGTAAAACATAACAGTTTAAAGACCTATTTCACAAATATATGTTACGTGATCTGCATGTTCAAATGATTATCAGTTGTCGTAATCAGTTATAAAAGCATATGAAATATGAAACACACATTTGAAAACATGTTTTGAGTAAAAGAATTCCCTTGTACTTTGCTTGTGTTCCCCCCCTGAAAACAGTGAAAACAGTGAAAAAGGGTAGGGGTATGAACTCACCGGACTCGGAAACGTGTCGGTTTTGAATGCTAGACGTTGGTTCGGGGTTTGATTACTCGCGATGTTCCTATGTAAATTGAAATAATGTCCATATATATACAATTAGGGATACATTCACTAATCATATGGAACATTACACTCCAATGAGGTTAAACACCTCAAAACGAGCGTTTGGAGTGACCCGGGTGACATCTTCGGACGTGTAATGGCAATAGGAACTTGGGACTTGAGTTTACTCCCCAAGAGTAAACATTTTAAAGAGTTTACAACCATTGAACACACACATACATGATTTTACGGCCATAAACTCATGTGGATGTGGTCTTGGGTGTTTAAATGGCTTAAATGGACATGGGGATTGATGGAATGGATTTTTAAAATGCCTTGGAATAGATTGCATGATATTATAACACTTGAAAGGGAGTTTATGGCCATACCATAGGAGTTTACGGTAGTAAACTCACCTATGGCCAAGGAAAAATTGATTTGAGCTTCAAAGGACAATGACATGTGATTCTAGTTAATTTTCCAAGCCTTAACATGAATTTAAAACATCATTTTAATAATATTTTGGATTTTACGGCCTAGAGGCATGTTCTAAGGCCATAAACTTTATGATACCCAAGAAAAGTTAGTTTTTGATGCTTAAAACAATCACATGTGATTCAAGAAATTTGAACAAGCCATTTGAGTGTATTTGATGCATCATTAACATAGATTTATGAGTATACGGCCAAGGGTATGCTCTTAGGCCGTAAACTCCTATAAATGACACTTTTGATGTGTTTCAAAACCTTAAACTATTTTTAAATGCATCTAGATTTAACCACAAGGCCATTGGTTGAGTTTCAAGGCATTTGGACAAGTTTTAGGGCACTAAATCCCCATTTAAGAGGAGTTTACGGCCCAAGAATGTGTCTTGGCCGTAAACTCACTTTTGTTACTTAAAATCAATGTTTTAATTGTTTTAAGTCCCTTCCATTAAGTCATTAAGTCATTACTAATGTCTAACATTGCTTAGGAGGGGGTTTTAGGGCTTAAAAACCCCATTGATAGGAGTTTACGGCCCAAGCTAGTTCCTTGGCTGTAAACTCATGTTATTGGTCCCAAATCTCAAATTAAACACAAATTTGAAGGGTAAAGAGGTTGAATAACAAGTTAGGGGTGTTACCTCTTTGATTTCAAGCCTTAAATCTTTGTTTTGGACCTTGATTTTGGGTTGAGGAGAGAGGTTGTGAGTGTTAAATGAGAAATTGACCAAAGGCTTCAAATGAAGGCTTAAACATGTTTATATAGTGTTTAAGTTTTGGACACGGTGGAATTCTACCCGATACCGACGTTAGACGAGGCTTTTGGTCGTACCCGATTGAGTTATCGTAGCTCGATACGGTAATTTCTAGAAATATTCCGATCAGTAAAGTTGGGTGTTAAAATGATTTCTAAATGTATTAAGACACCCATTAAGTCATTTTAAATGTGTACTAATTAATGACTTAATTATACGGAACATCGGAAATCGAATTTGGAATGACGATTGGTTGCGCCAATTGTACCACAAAAGACCGAAAACCGAAGGCAGAAAACATTTCCGGGGTTCACTCCACGTTGAGTATCAAATCCAATGCACATAGTAAGTAAAGTAAAACAACCATTACATTACATAATAAAGTTTTTACAGTTGTTTCAAAAGTAAAGTTTGTATAGTTGTGATACATAGTATATATAAACAAAATGAAATGGATCCTCATGTACACCGTCTTCAAGCAAAAAGGATCTTCGAGTACCTGTTTTAATGCTGACCTGAGAACACAAGCAATTTGAAAATCAGCATAAAGTTGGTGAGTTCATAAGCAGTTTTTGTTCGTGAAAATGTTTCGAGATTCCTTTCTGTTTCTGAAATGTTATGAACACCAAGAAAATCCTGTATTTTCTTAAAAGTTGGTTATTGTTTCACAAATGTAAAGTATAGTGAGTTTGTATACTGAAAACGTGTCTACTCATGTGAAAATGTATAATTGGTTATCTGACTTGTTAAATTGTTCTGTTTACTTATCATGTGTTACCAGGAAAGTCCCATACTTTCCTTATTGTATGTTTCAAATTGTAAAAGATGTAATGTTATCTAGTTTGTTACTCTTTCTAGTTATGTAAGTGTTACCCATGAAAGCCCCATGCTTTCCTACATGTTGGTTTCTAATGTAAAGGATGTTAAAGATGTAAAAGATGTAATCATGTTTATGTTCCATGTTTTCCCCAGAAAAGTCCCGTACTTTCCTGATTAATAGTTACTGTAAGTGAAAGATGTAAAAGATGTAAAAGATGTATCATGTGGTTCATTATTACTATAAGTAAATCTCTGTTATCCTAATTGCGAGTTCCATAACCATACATTAGACTAAAACCTGTGGCAATAAGTAGTCCACATGTGGCAATAAGTCGTCCACATACTTATGACTTTCGTCACCCTTGAACCATTTCGGTTCGGCTGTGGCTAGCAGCCAGGTGTGGGGTAGTCAGCCCCGTATAGATCTATACACTCAAGTCACGCTCTCTAAATACCAGAGATTCTGGTTATGGGTGTAGTCCTCCACTCGCGTATCTCGGTGGAGTGTTCTCCGAGGACGTGTCTCCAATCATACACGATTAACAAATTTACTAGTAATAATATGATAGTCCTCCACTCGCATTCATGGGTGGAGTATTACCGAGGACAAAACAATGTACAAGTATTATGTTCAAATGTTTAATGTCATGCTTTTTAACTGATAAAATGTGGAAATCCATTTGTGAAATATATGTAAAACATAACAGTTTAAAGACCTATTTCACAAATATATGTTACGTGATCTGCATGTTCAAATGATTATCAGTTGTGGTAATCAGTTACAAAAGCATATGAAATATGAAACAAACATTTGAAAACATGTTTTGAGTACAAGAATTCCCTTGTACTTTGCTTGTGTTCCCCCCTGAAAACAGTGAAAACAGTGAAAAAGGGTAGGGGTATGAACTCACCGGACTCGGAAACGTGTAAGTTTTGAATGCTAGATGTTGGTTCGGGGTTTGATTAATCGCGATGTTCCTATGTAAAATGAAATAATGTCCATATATATACAATTAGGGATACATTCACCAATCATATGGAACATTACACTCCAATGAGGTTAAACACCTCAAAACGAGCGTTTGGAGTGACCCGGGTGACATCTTCGGACGTGTAATGGCACTAGGGACTTGGGACTTGAGTTTACTCCCCAAGAGTAAACATTTTAAAGAGTTTACAACCATTGAACAAACACATACATGAGTTTACGGCCGTAAACACATGTGGATGTGGTTTTGGGTGTTTAAATATCTTAAATGGACATGGGGATTGTTGGAATGGATTTCTAAAATGCCTTGGAATAGATTGCATGATATTATAACACTTAAAAGGGAGTTTACAGCCATACCATAGGAGTTTACGGCAGTAAACTCACATATGGCCAAGGAAAAATTGATTTGAGCTTCAAAGGACAATCACATGTGATTCTAGTTAATTTTCCAAGCCTTAACATGAATTTAAAACATCATTTTACATATATTTTGGAGTTTACGGCCTAGAGGCATGTTCTAAGGCTGTAAACTCTATGATACCCAAGAAAAGTTAGTTTTTGATGCTTAAAACAATCACATGTGATTCTAGAAATTTGAACAAGCCATTTGAGTGTATTTGATGCATCATTAACATAGATTTATGAGTTTACAGCCAAGGGTATGCATCTAGGCCATAAACTCCTATAAATGACACTTTTGATGTGTTTCAAACCCTTAAACTATTTTTAGATGCATCTAGCTTTAACCACAAGGCCATTGGTTGAGTTTCAAGGCATTTGGACAAGTTTTAGGGCACTAAATCCCCATTTAAGAGGAGTTTACGGCCCAAGAATGTGTCTTGGCCGTAAACTCACCTGTGATACTTAAAATCAATGTTTTAATTATTGTAAGTCCCTTCCATTATGTCATTAAGTCATTACTAATGTCTAACATTGCTTAAGAGGGGGTTTTAGGGCTTAAAAACCCCATTGATAGGAGTTTACGGCCCAAGCTAGTTCCTTGGCCGTAAACTCATGTTCTTGGTCCCAAATCTCAAATTAAACACAAATTTGAAGGGTAAAGAGGTTGAATAACAAGTTAGGGGTGTTACCTCTTTGATTTCAAGCCTTAAAACTCTGTTTTGGATCTTGATTTTGGGTTGAGGAGAGAGGTTGTGAGTGTTAAATGAGAAATTGACCAAAGGCTTCAAATGAAGGCTTAAACACATTTATATAGTGTTTAAGTTTTGGACACGGTGGAATTCTACCCGATACCGACGTTAGACGAGGCTTTTGGTCGTACCCGATTGAGTTACCGTAACTCGATACGGTAATTTCTAGAAATATTCCGATCACTAAAGTTGGGTGTTAAAATGATTTCTAAATGTATTAATACACCCATTAAGTCATTTTAAATGTGTACTAATTAAAGACTTAATTATACGGAACATCGGAAATCGAATTTGGAATGACGATTGGTTGCGCGAATTGTACCACAAAAGACCGAAAAGCGAAGGCGGAAAACATTTCCGGGGTTGAATCCACGTTGAGTATTAAATCCAATGCACATAGTAAGTAAAGTAAAACAACCATTACATTACATAATAAGGTTTTTACAGTTGTTTCAAAAGTAAAGTTTGTACAGTTGTGATACATAGTATATATAAACAAAATGAAATGGATCTTCATGTACACCGTCTTCAAGCAAAAAGGATCTTCGAGTACCTGTTCTAATGCTGACCTGAGAACACAAGCGATTTGAAAATCAGCATAAAGCTGGTGAGTTCATAAGCAGTTTTTGTTCGTGAAAATGTTTCGAGTTTCCTTTCTGTTTCTGAAATGTTATGAACACCAAGAAAATCCAGTATTTTCTTAAAAGTTCGTTATTGTTTCACAAATGTAAAGTATAGTGAGTTTGTATACTGAAAACATGTCTACTCATGTGAAAATGTATAATTGGTTATCTGACTTGTTAAACTGTTCTGTTTACTTATCATGTGTTACCAGGAAAGTCCCATACTTTCCTTATTGTATGTTACAAATTGTAAAAGATGTAATGTTATCCAGTTTGTTACTCTTTCTAGTTATGTAGTATTACCCAGGAAAGCCCCACGCTTTCCTGCATGTTGGTTTTTAATGTAAACGATGTTAAAGATGTAAAAGATGTAATCATGTTTATGTTCCATGTTTTCCCCAGAAAAGTCCCGTACTTTCCTGATTAATAGTTACTGTAAGTGAAAGATGTAAAAGATGTATCATGTGGTTCATTATTACTATAAGTAAATCTTTGTTATCCTAATTGCGAGTTCCATAACCATACATTAGACTAAAACCTGTGGCAATAAGTAGTCCACATGTGGCAATAAGTCGTCCACATACTTATGACTTTCGTCACCCTTGAACCATTTCGGTTCGGCTGTAGCTCGCAGCCAGGTGTGAGGTAGTCAGCCCCGTATAGATCTATACACTCAAGTCATGCTCTCTAAATACCAGAGATTCTGGTTATGGGTGTAGTCCTCCACTCACGTATCTCGGTGGAGTGTTCTCCGAGGACGTGTCTCCAATCATATAGGATTAACAAATTTACTAGTAATAATATAATAGTCCTCCACTCGTATTCATGGGTGGAGTGTTACCGAGGACAAAACAATGTACAGGTATTATGTTCAAATGTTTAATGTCATGCTTTTTAACTAATAAAATGTGGAAATCCATTTGTGAAATATATGTAAAACATAACAGTTTAAAGACTTATTTCACAAATATATGTTACGTGATCTGCATGTTCAAACGATTATCAGTTGTGGTAATCAGTTATAAAAGCATATGAAATATGAAACACACATTTGAAAACATGTTTTGAGTACAAGAATTCCCTTGTACTTTGCTTGTGTTCCCCCCATGAAAACAGTGAAAATAGTGAAAAAGGGTAGGGGTATGAACTCACCGGACTCGGAAACGTGTCGGTTTTGAATGCTAGACGTTGGTTTGGGCTTTGATTACTCGCGATATTCCTATGTAAAATGAAATAATGTCTACATATATACAATTAGGGATACATTCACTAATCATATGGAACATTACACTCCAATGAGGTTAAACACCTCAAAACGAGCGTTTGGAGTGACCCGGGTGACATCTTCGGACGTGTAACGGCACTAGGGACTTGGGACTTGAGTTTACTCCCTAAGAGTAAACATTTAAAGAGTTTACAACCATTGAACACACACATACATGAGTTTACGGCCGTAAACTCATGTGGATGTGGTTTTAGGTGTTTAAATGGCTTAAATGGACATAGGGATTGTTGGAATGGATTTCTAAAATTCCTTGGAATAGATTGCATGATATTATAACACTTGAAAGGGAGTTTACAGCCATACCATAGGAGTTTACGGCAGTAAACTCACCTATGGCCAAGGAAAAATTGATTTGAGCTTCAAAGGACGATCACATGTGATTCTAGTTAATTTTCCAAGCCTTAACATGAATTTAAAACATCATTTTACATATATTTTGGAGTTTACGGCCTAGAGGCATGTTCTAAGGCCGTAAACTCTATGATACCCAAGAAAAGTTAGTTTTCGATGCTTAAAACAATCACATGTGATTCTAGAAATTTGAACAAGCCATTTGAGTGTATTTGATGCATCATTAACATAGATTTATGAGTTTACGGCCAAGGGTATGCTCCTAGGCTGTAAACTCCTATAAATGACACTTTTGATGTGTTTCAAACCCTTAAACTATTTTTAGATGCATCTAGGTTTAACCACAAGGCCATTGGTTGAGTTTCAAGGCATTTGGACAAGTTTTAGGGCACTAAATCCCCACTTAAGAGGAGTTTACGGCCCAAGAATGTGTCTTGGCCGTAAACTCACTTTTTTCACTTAAAATCAATGTTTTAATTGTTGTAAGTCCCTTCCATTAAGTCATTAAGTCATTACTAATGTCTAACATTGCTTAGGAGGGGTTTTAGGGCTTAAAAACCCCATTGATAGGAGTGTACGGCCCAAGCTAATTCCTTGGCCGTAAACTCATGTTCTTAGTCCCAAATCTCAAATTAAACACAAATTTGAAGGCTAAAGAGGTTGAATAACAAGTTAGGGGTGTTACCTCTTTGATTTCAAGCCTTAAATCTTTGTTTTGGACCTTGATTTTGGGTTGAGGAGAGAGGTTGTGAGTGTTAAATGAGAAATTGACCAAAGTCTTCAAATGAAGGCTTAAACACGTTTATATAGTGTTTAAGTTTTGGACACGGTGGAATTCTACCCGATACCGACGTTAGACGAGGCTTTTGGTCGTACCCGATTGAGTTACCTTAACTCGATACGGTAATTTCTAGAAATATTCCGATCACTAAAGTTGGGTGTTAAAATGATTTCTAAATGTATTAAGACACCCATTAAGTCATTTTAAATGTGTACTAATTAATGACTTAATTATACGGAACATCGTAAATCGAATTTGGAATGACGATTGGTTGCGCGAATTGTACCACAAAAGAGTTACAATAAATGATACGAAAATTTCGGGTTGTTACATTATCCCCCCGTTAAAGGGAATTTCGTCCCGAAATTCAAAGTTTAGAACATAAGACAAGATACAAATCATGGATCAGAAAAGAGTTATAGATACTTCTGTTTCATTGAATCTTCTCGTTCCCAAGTGATTTCCAATCCCCGCTTGGCATTCCAGCGAACCTTCACTAACGGGATGCGACTTTGTTTTGTACGTTTGACATCTCGATTGATGATTTCGATCGGTTCCTCCACAAAGTTGAGGTTTTCATTGATCTTGATCTCGTCTAAGGGAATTGTTAGGGGTTCATCGGATAGGCACTTTTTGAGATTTGAAACATGGAATACAGGATGAATGTTACTGAGTTCGTGAGGTAAATCAAGTTTATAGGCAACTGGACCAATCCTGGAGAGGATCTCAAAGGGTCCAATGTACCTTGGATTAAGTTTCCCACGTTTACCAAAGCATACAGTGCCTTTCCAGGGCGAGACTTTTAACAGGACACGGTCTCCAACCTGGAATTCTAGCGGTTTCCGACGATTATCAGCGTAACTCTTTTGACGATCACGTGAGGCTTTCAGTCGGTTACGGATTTGAACGATCTTTTTGGTGGATTCGCGGATGATTTCAGGACCAGTGAGAGCACTGTCGGGGACTCGAATCCTGGCTAACTGAGTATCCCCCACCTCAGCCCAGCACAGAGGGGATCTGCACTTACGACCGTATAGGGCTTCGAGCGGAGCGGTCCTAATGTTGGTGTGGTAACTGTTGTTGTATGAGAATTCGATCAAGGATAGATGTGTATCCCACGACTTTCCAAAGTTAATGACACATGCCCTAAGCATGTCCTCCAGGGTTTGGATCGTTCTCTCACTCTGTCCATCGGTCTGAGGATGATACGCCGTGCTCATATCTAGTTTGGTTCCAAGGGCTTTCTGAAGGGATTGCCAGAATCTGGAGGTAAACCTATTATCTCGATCAGAGATAATGGATACAGGTACACCGTGTAGACGTACTACCTCTTGGATGTAGATTCGTGCGAGTCTTTCCATCTTGTATGATTCTTTAATTGGAATGAAGTGAGCGGATTTTGTCAAACGATCGACAATTACCCAAATGGTATCGTACCCACTAGAACACTTGGGTAGTTTGGTGATGAAGTCCATGGTAATCATCTCCCATTTCCACTCGGGAATCTCTGGTTGTTGGAGCAGACCTGAAGGTTTCTGATGTTCAACCTTGACTTTGGCGCAAGTCAGACACTTTCCCACAAATGTAGCTATCTCAACTTTCATGTTTGGCCACCAGTATTGCTTCTTGAGATCCAGGTACATCTTGTCCGAACCCGGGTGAACAGAGTATTTGGTTCTGTGTGCTTCCTCCATGACTATTTCCCTGAATCCACCGGATTTGGGAATCCAGATTCAATTCATAAGACAGTGAACTCCCTCACCTCTGATCTCAAGTTTCTTTTCCATTCCTCTCAAGACTTCGTTCGACATGTTCTCGGGTTTGAGGGTTGTTAACTGAACTTCTCGGATTTGCATGGGTAAGTTGGAATGGATGGTCATCGTCTGGTTCTTCACTTTGTGGCCTGCACTATCCTTTCGGCTAAGGGCATCTGCTACCACGTTGGCCTTGTCGTGGTAGTAACAGATCTCACACTCATAATCACTGAGTAATTGTACCCATCGTGGTTGCCTCATGTTTAAGTCTTTCTGATTAAAGATGTGTTGCAGCCTCTTGTGATCAGTGAAGATTGTGCACTTGGTTCCATAGAGATAATGTCTCCAAATCTTCAATGCGAAGACTACTGCTCCTAGTTCCAAGTCATGCGTGGTATAGTTGACCTCGTGTGCTTTCAACTGTCTTGAGGCATAGGCAATCACCTTTCCTCTTTGCATAATCACACAGCCTAAACCTTGATTAGACGCATCGCAGTAGACAACGAAGTCCTCTGTCCCTTCAGGCAGAGACAAGACGGGCGCGCTGCATAAGACTCTCTTCAATGTTTGGAATGCAGTTTCTTCTTTATCACTTCAACAAAAGGGAACACCTTTCTGTGTTAGAGTGGTTAAAGGTTTGACTATTTTGGAAATGTTTTGAATGAATCGTCGATAGTAGCCGGTGAGACCCAAGAATTGACGAATTTCTGTGGGTGTTTTCGGTGCCGACCAATTCTCTATCGCCTTAATCTTGGAAGGATCTACATGAATACCCTCCTTTCTTACTACGTGACCGAGGAAAGTTACCTTCCGTATCCAGAATTCACATTTGGAAAATTTCGCGTATAGCTTTTCGAATCTAAGAGTTTCCAACAGTAGCCTCAAGTGTTGCTTGTGGTCTTCTTCGCTTCGGGAGTAGACGAGAATGTCGTCAATGAACACGATGACAAATTTTTCCAAGAAAGGACGGCACACCTGGTTCATCAGGTCCATGAACACAGCCGGTGCATTGGTTAGACCGAAGGGCATCACTACGAACTCGTAGTGTCCATACCGAGTCCTAAAAGCTGTCTTGGAAACATCATTCTCCTGGACTCGTAACTGATGGTACCCTGACCGAAGGTCTATCTTAGAAAATTAGCTGGCTCCCTGAAGTTGATCGAAGAGGTCGTCTATTCTTGGAAGAGGATATCGGTTCTTAACGGTTAACTTGTTCAGTTCATGATAGTCGATCCACATCCGAAAGGATCCATCTTTCTTTTTGACAAACAGAACCGAAGCTCCCCAGGGTGAGGAACTCGGTCTAATGAATCCTTTACTGAGCAACTCATTGAGTTGACTGGATAACTCCTGCATTTCTGCCGGAGCTAAGCGATACGGAGATTTTGCTACGGGAGTAGCTCCAGGAATTAGGTCAATACGGAACTCGACTTGACGTTCGGGAGGAATTCCTGGAAGTTCTTCGGGAAACACATCGGGAAAGTTACAGACTTTGGGGATGCTCGCGAGGTCTCTAACTTCTTGCTTCTCATTGATCACATGAGCTAAGAATGTAACGCACTCCTTTCGAAGGAGCTTTCGAGCTTTGATGCAAGAAATGATATGAAGATTGGAACTGGGTTTATCGCCATAGATTACGAGAGTTTGATCCGAAGGAAGATTGAAACGGATAGCTTTTTCGTAACAAAGGATGTCAGCATGATTGGGACTCAACCAATCCATGCCAATGATAACATCAAAGCTCTTAATGGAAACGGGTATAAGATCTATAGGAAATGAGTGATCGTTTAAGGTAAGCGCACAACCAATGAATACATCGTTAGCGCTTTCTTTCTCACCGTTAGCCATCTCGATGGTAAACGTTTCCGTTAGTGGTTGAGGATTTGGTTTTAGATTATTTTTGAATGCATGACTAACAAAACTCCTTTCAGCACCCGAATCGAAAAGAATACTAGCATATGAGTTGTTGAGAAGGAACGTACCCGAAACAACAGTGGGATCAGCAACTGCTTCCTCTCGTCCCATGGTTAGAACCCTTCCAGTGTTATCGTCAGTTGACTTCTTGGGACAGTTCCTTTTAAAGTGCCCAACTTCTCCATAGTTGTAGCAGGCTTGACTAATACCTACTCCCGATGATTGGTTGGCTGATTGGGTAGGAGTTCTACAGAATCGAACTGTGTGCCCTTTCTTACCACAGTTGGTGCAAGACAATTCTCGACAGGGGCCAGGATGATGATGGTATTTACACTTGTCACACAGAGGGAGGTTACCAGCATATTTACTGGTAGGAGTTGAGGCTGTGGATCCCATGACAGAAACTGCAGCAACAGGGGTAGTAGTAGCAGCATGGACTGCTACCGTCTGTTGTTTCTTGGAAGATCCTTGAGAAGATTGACCCTTCTTCTTCTTCCATAATTTCCTATTTTCACCACTCCTTTGAGTCGGCTCAGAAGTGGTAGTGATTTCCTTAACATCGTCGCTGTGATCAATCCGAATTTGAGCTAAAGTCTTGGCACTATCATAGGTATCCGGACGAGCAGCCAAAACATGACTCTTTGTCGGTTGAGATAACCCCCAAACGAACCATTCGATCTTTTTGTTTTCAGGAGTGACTAATCCTGGGCAGAGAAGTGCGAGATCATCAAATCGGGAAGTAAATGCAGCAATGTCGGAACCTTTCATCGTCAGGTTCTAGAGCTCGTGCTCTAATTTCTGCATTTCACCACGGGGGCAGTACTCGGCAATGAGAAGTTCTTTCATGGCCTCCCAGCCCATGGCATTGGCTACGGGTAAAGTCAGAGATTTGACTCGGCCATTCCACCAAGTCAAGGCTTTATCAACGAAGGTACAGGCTGCGAATTTGACTTTATCGGACTCCGCACAAGCACAGATTTCAAAAATGGACTCTATTTTCTCGAACCATCGAGATAAGGAAATGACACCTCCAACGCCATTAAAGGATGTTGGTTTTGCGTTCATGAAATCCTTGTAGGAATCCCCTCTTTGGTGTGCCTGGCTACCTTCAGGGTTTTGAGATTGAGGACCACCACTTGAACCACTAGGGTTCATTTGTGACATAGCTGCTACCATCGCAGCTATCATCATCGTCTGAAGCGATGCTAGATTGAACTGGGGAGGGGGTGGCGGCGAAGAAGGATTGTTGTCGTTCTTTGAGCTAGGTCTCTTTCGGGGAGGCATCTTGATCTAATAAGATCAAGAAACAGAGGATGGTAAGTCCTCTATATTGAATCGATAAATATAACAGTTATATGATTTGAATAAGCGATAAAGCAGGAAGGAGTTATCAAAACAGATAATTCATCGCTAAGAATAATCACAGAAAGCCATTCGAACAAGGATTTCTACAGAGGATTGGGATCGAGAAATACTCCCATAGTATTTCATGAATTGTATACGACAATGATTCGATGTTTGGGATTTTAGGGTAAGTTTTAGGCATGCCGCATACCACAGTCACTCCCAAGCACATGTTGGCCGTGTCTCGAATGAATATAGTTGGCCAGGCTATATTGTCCCTAGACACGACTACATAACTGCCCAGGTTTAACCGTAGTATCCAACACCCAATTACTTATGTTCTGTTCTACTTGTGGTTACGGATGACGACGGTTCGGTATACTTGTATACTTTTGAAAATACTTGTAGTTTGAAGATACTTTTAATTCAGAGAACTTAGGCCCTTTAGTGTTTATAGTTTTATACCATGTAAGGTTTGGTATACTTCATTCACTATAAACAAGGACTCTGATACCAATCTGTCACACCCCGAAAACCGAAGGCGGAAAACATTTCCGGGGTTGACTCCACGTTGAGTATCAAATCCAATGCACATAGTAAGTAAAGTAAAACAACCATTACATTACATAATAAAGTTTTTACAGTTGTTTCAAAAGTAAAGTTTGTACAGTTGTGATACATAGTATATATAAATAAAATGAAATGGATCTTCATGTACACCGTCTTCAAGCAAAAAGGATCTTCGAGTACTTGTTCTAACGCTGACCTGAGAACACAAGCGATTTGAAAATCATCATAAAGCTGGTGAGTTCATAAGAAATTTTTGTTCGTGAAAATGTTTCGAGTTTCCTTTCTATTTCTGAAATGTTATGAACACCAAGAAAATCCCGTATTTTTGTTAAAAGTTGGTTATTGTTTCACAAATGTAAAGTATAGTGAGTTTGTATACTGAAAACATGTCTACTCATGTGAAAATGTATAATTGGTTATCTGACTTGTTAAACTGTTTTGTTTACTTATCATGTGTTACCAGGAAAGTCCCATACTTTCCTTATTGTATGTTACAAATTGTAAAAGATGTAATGTTATCCAGTTTGTTACTCTTTCTAGTTATGTAAGTGTTACCCAGGAAAGCCCCATGCTTTCCTGCATGTTGGTTTCTAATGTAAACGATGTTAAAGATGTAAAAGATGTAATCATGTTTATGTTCCATGTTTTCCCCAGAAAAGTCCCGTACTTTCCTGATTAATAGTTACTGTAAGTGAAAGATGTAAAAGATGTATCATGTGGTTCATTATTACTATAAGTAAATCTCTGTTATCCTAATTTCGAGTTCCATAACCATACATTAGACTAAAACCTATGGCAATAAGTAGTCCACATGTGGCAATAAGTCGTCCACATACTTATGACTTTCGTCACCCTTGAACCATTTCGGTTGGGCTGTAGCTAGCAGCCAGGTGTGAGGTAGTCAGCCCCGTATAGATCTATACACTCAAGTCACGCTCTCTAAATACCAGAGATTCTGGTTATGGGTGTAGTCCTCCACTCGCATATGTCGGTGGAGTGTTCTCCGAGGACGTGTCTCCAATCATACAGGATTAACAAATTTACTAGTAATAATATGATAGTCCTCCACTCGCATTCATGGCTGGAGTGTTACCGAGGACAAAACAGTGTACAGGTATTATGTTCAAATGTTTAATGTCATGCTTTTTAACTGATAAAATGTGGAAATTCATTTGTGAAATATATGTAAAACATAACAGTTTAAAGACCTATTTCACAAATATATGTTACGTGATCTGCATGTTCAAATGATTATCAGTTGTGACAATCAGTTATAAAAGCATATGAAATATGAAACACACGATTGAAAACATGTTTTGAGTACAAGAATTCCCTTGTACTTTGCTTGTGTTCCCCCCCTGAAAACAGTGAAAACAGTGAAAAAGGGTAGGGGTATGAACTCACCGGACTCGGAAACGTGTCGGTTTTGAATGCTAGACGTTGGTTCGGGGTTTGATTACTCGCGATGTTCCTATGTAAAATGAAATAATGTCCATATATATACAATTAGGGATACATTCACTAATCATATGGAACATTACACTCCAATGAGGTTAAACACCTCAAAACGAGCGTTTGGAGTGACCCGGGTGACATCTTCGGACGTGTAATGGCACTAGGGACTTGGGACTTGAGTTTACTCCCCAAGAGTAAACATTTTAAAGAGTTTACAACCATTGAACACACACATACATGAGTTTATGGCCGTAAACTCATGTGGATGTGGTTTTGGGTGTTTAAATGGCTTAAATGGACATGGGGATTGTTGGAATGGATTTCTAAAATGCCTTGGAATAGATTGCATGATATTATAACACTTAAAAGGGAGTTTACAGCCATACCATAGTAGTTTACGGCAGTAAACTCACCTATGGCCAAGGAAAAATTGATTTGAGCTTCAAAGGACAATCACATGTGATTCTAGTTAATTTTCCAAGCCTTAACATGAATTTAAAACATCATTTTACATATATTTTGGAGTTTACAGCCTAGAGGCATGTTCTAAGGCTGTAAACTCTATGATACCCAAGAAAAGTTAGTTTTTGATGCTTAAAACAATCACATGTGATTCTAGAAATTTGAACAAGCCATTTGAGTGTATTTGATGCATCATTAACATAGATTTTTGAGTTTACGGCCAAGGGTATGCTCCTAGGCCGTAAACTCCTATAAATGACACTTTTGATGTGTTTCAAACCCTTAAACTATTTTTAGATGCATCTAGATTTAACCACAAGGCCATTGGTTGAGTTTCAAGGCATTTGGACAAGTTTTAGGGCACTAAATCCCCATTTAAGAGGAGTTTACGGCCCAAGAATGTGTCTTGGCCGTAAACTCACTTTTTTCACTTAAAATCCATGTTTTAATTGTTGTAAGTCCCTTCCATTAAGTCATTAAGTCATTACTAATGTCTAACATTGCTTAGGAGGGGGTTTTAGGGCTTAAAAACCCCATTGATAGGAGTTTACGGCCCAAGCTAGTTCCTTGGCCGTAAACTCATGTTCTTGGTCCCAAATCTCAAATTAAACACAAATTTGAAGGCTAAAGAGGTTGAATAACATGTTAGGGGTGTTACCTCTTTGATTTCAAGCCTTAAATCTTTGTTTTGGACCTTGATTTTGGGTTGAGGAGAGAGGTTGTGAGTGTTAAATGAGAAATTGACCAAAGGCTTCAAATGAAGGTTTAAACACGTTTATATAGTGTTTAAGTTTTGGACACGGTGGAATTCTACCCAATACCGACGTTACACGAGGCTTTTGGTCGTACCCGATTGAGTTACCGTAACTCGATACGGTAATTTCTAGAAATATTCCGATCAGTAAAGTTGGGTGTTAAAATGATTTCTAAATGTATTAAGACACCCATTAAGTCATTTTAAATGTGTACTAATTAATGACTTAATTATACGGAACATCGGAAATCGAATTTGGAATGACGATTGGTTGCGTGAATTGTACCACAAAAGAGTTACAATAAATGATACGAAAATTTCGGGTTGTTACACTTATCATATGAATAAGGAGGAAGTCACACTTAGCAAACTTCAAGGACTCTTAAGGACATCTAAAAATGGCCTTAAGGGTAAAGCGGTTGCTACCTCTACTCCTTTGACAACCCATGTTCTTGCAATTGGGCAAGGGAAGAGTAAGACGAGGAAAATCCCTTCAAATGGTACCAAGGGTAAGACTCTTGATGGTTGCTCTTCAAGTGGGACAAAGAAAGGTCCCATTACTCCTTCTTCGAACCCAAAGGAAGCACAATGCTTCTATTGCCAAGACAAGGGACACTTCAAGCGAAGTTGCGCCAAATATCTGCAACATGTAAAGGATGGGAAGGTTAAACCCACCCATGCAGGTATTTACATAATATTGTCTAACAACTCACCTAATGCTAATTCTTGGGTGCTTAATACAGGGTTTGGTATTCACATTTGTACTGATTTGCAGGCACTAAGAAAAAGTGAGCAAGTGGAGCACGGGAAGATAAACTTTAGTCATGGGCAACAGCAAAGCATCACCTGTTACCAAGATAGGAGTTTATTCTCTATTTCTTAATAATGGGTTAATGTTAGATTTGAATAAGTGTTGTTACTCGCCCGAAATGGCGACAAATATTATTTCCTTTCATGGCTTGTACAAACAAGGTTTTACATTTTCATTTGATAATAAAGATGGTGCTATTAATGTTTATTACAATGATGTATTTTACTTTAAAGCAATACCTTGTGATGGTGTATATGAAGCTGTGAATGTTGTAGACAATCTAGGAAATAATGTGTTGTATATTGATTCTTCTGATAGCTTGGATATAGCATCCTTGTGGCATTGTCGTCTTGGATATGTTAGCAAGAAGCGCATAGGCCAACTCCAAAAGGCTGGAGTCTTGGAATCATTTGACCTCAAGTCAGATGATAGTTGTGAGTCTTGTTTACTTAGAAAAATGACCAAGTCACCCTTCACAGGTACTTGTGATAGGGGTGAAGGTTTGTTGAACCTTGTACACACGGGTGTGTGTGGGCCCTTCATAGTTGCTACAACGGATGCTAATCGTTATTATGTGACTTTTACTGATGATTACAGTAGATATGGATATATTTACTTAATCAAGCATAAGTCAGAAACCTTTGAAAAGTTCAAAGTGTTTAAGCAGGAAGTTGAGAATCAATTGGGCAGGAACATCAAGATGCTCCGATCCAATCGGGGAGGAGAGTATCTTAGCATTGAGTTCCTTGACTATCTTAAGGAATGTGGGATTGTCTCATAATTGACACCTCCTAGGACACCACAGTTGAATGGTGTGCCTGAGAGGCGCAATCGAACCTTGTTGGATATGGTTCATTCCATGATGAGTCAAGCTTCGTTACCAATCTCTTTTTGGGGGTATGCCTTAGAGACTGCTGCCCATATCCTTAATCTAGTCCCTACTAAAAAGGTTGCCAAAACACCTCATGAGATGTGGACTGGGAAAGTACCCAACTTGTACCACATCAAGATTTGAGGTTGTGAAGCTTTTGTGAGGCGTGAGACTCATGACAAGCTTGAACCCCGAAGCGAGAGGTGTATTTTCATCGGCTACCCACGGAGATCCTTTGGTTACCTCTTCTACAGACCCAGTGATAATGTGGTCTTTGTACCAAGAAGAGGAGTCTTTCGTGAGAGAGAATTCATAAGCCAAGGGGACAGCGGGAGGCAAATTTACCTTGAAGAACTTCACGAGTCAAGTGGTGAAGGAACCTCTAATACTGTAAGCCAACCTGAGGAGGAAACTCTTGTTGAGCCGATAGATGAGTCTGTACCTCCAAGACATTCCACTAGGGTGAGGAACACACCTGATTTTTATTATGGTTATTACATCACCAATGAAGGTGATACATTTATCAGTGATAGTACGCTGATAGATTTTGATGAACCTAATAATTATAAGGAAGCCATGGCAGGCCCTGAATCTGTGAAATGGCAGGAGGCTATGGACAGCGAGATACAGTCCATGTATGACAATCAAGTTTGGAACTTTGTTGACAATGTACCAAGTCATAAGGCAGTTGGGTGCAAATGGATCTTCAAGAAGAAGACCGACATGGATGGGAAGGTACACACTTATAAAGCGCGACTGGTTGCGAAGGGCTTTACTCAAGCTCCGGGAGTTAACTATGATGTGACCTTCTCACCAATAGCTAAGATTAAGTCTATTAGAGTGTTGTTAGCCATAGCTGCATTTCATGATTATGAAATATGGCAAATGGATGTCAAAACAGCTTTCCTTAATGGGAAGTTGGCTGAGGATGTTTACATGGCTCAGCCAGAGGGATTTGTCGATCCAAAATATCATAATAGAGTGTGTAAGCTTGAAAAATACATTTATGGATTGACACAAGCATCTCGTAGGTGGAATCTTTGCTTTGATGAGAAAGTCAAAGAGTTTGGCTTTTCTAGGAGTGAGGATGAGTCTTGTGTAAATGTCAGGGCTAGTGGGAGCATAGTTAGCTTCTCGGTGTTGTATGTGGATGACATACTTCTCATAGGAAACGACATCCCAACTTTGCAGGAGGTTAAGGGATGACTTGGGAAGTGCTTTGCTATGAAGGACATTGGGGAAGCTGCCTATATCCTAGGGATAAGGATATTGAGAGATAGGAGTAAGAGACTAATTGGACATAGTCAAAGTACTTATGTGGATAAGGTACTGAAGAGGTTCAGTATGCAAGATTCCAACAAAGGAGAATTACCAATCCAAAGTAATGCCAAGCTAAGTAAGACTCAGAGTCCGAGCACAGAGGCTGAGATAGCTGAAATAAGTCAGATACCATATGCTTCTGTTGTGGGCTCGATCATGTATGCTATGACTTGTACTCGCCCTGATGTGGCCTTTGCTTTGAGCATGGTTAGCAGATATCAAGGGATCCCTTGCAAGGCACACTGGACAGCAGTAAAGAACATTCTCAAGTATTTGCGGAGGACTAAGGACTGGGTCCTTACCCTCGGAGGCAGTGATGACTTGAGAGTGGAAGGATATAGTGATGCAAGCTTTCAAACTGATAGGGATAATTTCGGATCTCAGTCAGGCTGGGTATTTATCCTAAATAGAAGAGCAATTACTTGGAAAAGTTCCAAGAAGGAGACAATAGCTGATTGAACTTGTGAATCAGAGTACATAGCAGCAAGCGAGGCAGCAAAAGAGGCGATATGGCTAAAGAACTTCATCGGAGACCTTGGAGTTGTACCAGCTATAAAGGAGCCAATGGAAATTTTCTATGATAGTGAAAGTGTGGTTGCTTTGGCTAAAGAACCAAGAGATCACGGGAGATATAGGCACATTGACAGAAAATACCATTTCATCAGACATAGAATAAAAGAAGGACTCCTCGTGGCAAAGAGGGTATCATCAGATGAGAACCCGGCAGATCCCCTCACGAAGGGACTAAGCAGGGTTAAGCATTTACAACATGCAAGGCGCATTGGGCTGAAGGATGATATTAGTTTCAATAATTAGATTCCTGAAACTTGTAAAATGTAATTGACATATGATGATAAATAAAAGTTGTTTATTTATTTATGAGTAAGGTGTTACTATCTTGTGTTGATTGTTTACTATGTTTCAATTTTGCATGTTATTTACTTTCAGAATAATTATGTTATGATATATATCATATTATTCAAACCATCCACAATCAGTCAATCTTTGGAAGTAAGTATTGATTTAAGACTGTCATGAATTTGGCTTGTACAATTTGTCTAAAGTTCTTTGGACAATGCAATGGTTGCTACCACATTCATGAGTACTCATAAGGGCTAAGTATTGGATTCAACCCACTCTCACTTGCATCACTTCATGGAATTTATCTCGAGTGATCGTGAGACAGTAATATCATATAAATCTTCAAACCTAGAGATATGAGTTGTTGACTATGAGTTGGTTATTCATTGATTGTAAGAAAACGCATTGGTGACTCGATGTTATAAAACGTGCCTTTGTGAGTAATTCAACAAGTAGTTAGTACAAGCATATCAGTCGAAGTTTATCTGTTCCTTCTAGAAATAGAAGCGCTATCTGGGCCCCTCGATGATTTGGTTTTGACCTATGTACCGGGCCCGGTCATAACCTAATTGATGTGTTCAATTTAGTTCTATGTCGAAACAAATCGGAGATTGAGAAACAAATGCTGGACAATAAGTAAGACCATGTTCCATGTGTTTGTCTGACTAATATCATGAGAGTAGAGGATTATATGATCACTTATCTTAAATGGCGTATCATCATCATCTCATTTCCGAGAGACTTAAAAAGAGCTACGATTGCTACTTAGGTTTTGAAGTCATATTTGCAAATATAGTTATTAGACTTATCCAAGTTGGAGATTGTGGATATAGTGTCTAAGTCCATAACTTTATTTGGTATGAACTTGACCCGACCCGACATGGTCCATTTGGGTTGCATGGCTTTGTAATACTTGGATAGACTAAATGAGAGAATAAGGCACTTACGATTATTGATATATTATAAGTTCTAGTATATTAATAATAGTATTATTTAATTAGTATTTGATCAAGTATTAGTCTAGTATTAATTTGGTGATCAAAGTGAGACCAATTAAATATATAAGGGTTGATTAGGATAATCATCAATTCTTTTGTGGTGGATTAATGATCCATGGTTTATGGGTTATGGATGTAACCATTTGGAGCTGCATGGATAGTCCATGGGAGTTACAAACCCATGGGTCATGAGAAATGAAGAGTCATGACAATTAAGAGTATTCATGTGAAAACCCTAATTGTGACACCACTATAAAAGGGACCCTTTGGCTAGTAAAATCGGACCTAGGAAGGTTACTAGAGAGGGCATAACCGATTTTGAGTGCTAGAAGTATTCTCTCAAGTTATTCCAAGTTTTGTGGTGTTGTGTGAAGTATTTGAGGCACAACATTTGGGGTGCTAGGCTCACAAAGTCATGAAGGAATCCAATCAACAACAAGGTATGTATTTCTACTAGTTTTTATGTTTCATATATTCCCCATGCCATGCTAGTTAGGAAATAACCTTGAAAAAGAAATTTGCATGTATATAGAGAAAACATAGATTCAAGGTTATTAGGGTTGCATGTACACTTATGAAGTATTAGAATGCTCAAAACCCATCACTATGATCATGTATACCCAATATAACTATCACAAATGTAGAAGTGATTCATTGGTATAGTTAGATCCTGAAAGCGTTCCATGCTATAACACCTTATTATGTTCTGTTATGTTATCGTGTATTGATATCGTATTTATGTAAAGGTATTCCATGTAATTGTATTATTGTATTTGTATAGACTTGTGAACTGAACTGACTCTTTTTGTGCTTCATTGTACTAGAAGTAATGAATAGCGTTCTCCTAAACTATACCTATAATAGTTTACTAAAGTTCTAACTGTACTGCTACTGAAAAGACTCATTTATCTACCAAGTTATGCTTATACATTAAAAATGTAGTTTTGTACAACTATAAAGTAACACAACCTTTAAAAGAGTTTTGAAATGTATGACAACTTATAAATGACATAAGTAACATTTTGAGAGATGTTTATAACAAACATTTACACAATTATCATTGTTTTCAACTTGTATTCCCCCCGTTAAAACAGTTAAAATAGTTTAAAAGATTCATTACGGGGTATTAACTCACCTGATGTGGGTGGTTCAAACGGGTATGCGCGTACGGATGAGAAGTTCCACGAATGAAGTCCCGAGACACAATAAGTCCTAAATGATATATAATAGGACACATATTGACATGAATATAGTGTTTTAAACAACTATATGAAAGATATCACCTTCCGGGACTAGGAAACACCTTGGCTAGGTGTTGGAATCACATGTGATTCAACAATGGAAAGTGAAATGGCACTAATTAGTTTTTATGGTTTTGTAACCAACTCCACTTGAGTTTACGGTTGGAACCCATGAGTTTACTGACGTAAACTCATGGTACTTTGACCATTTGGTGGTTTGAAGTCCTAGAAGTCATATTGAAGCATCCTAACTTCAAGTCTTAGCTTTGGAAGTGATTAGGGCAACATATTACCCCTTTATAGGGTTTACGGTTTTTGGACCATTTCTCCTTGGTTTAACGGTATTAAACCCATATGGTTTATGGTCAAATGAAATTTTCAAGTCCTAAACACTTCTAGGTAAAGGTCTAGGCTAGTTTCTTGGCTTAAGGAAGAAATATGCGGCATTAAAACCCTCATTGGGGTGTTTACGATTTTGGGAGCTCCCCAAACCGTAAACACCTAGATATGGGACATTTTTATGGTTTTCTTGTGCTAAACACATCAAAGTAAGGTTCCATGTTTTCTTCTAAGGTTTGGGTAGAGTTTAGGAGCACTTTGGCACACATAAAGCACCCTTTTTAGGGTTTACGGTCCAAGGAGATTCTTGGACCGTGTACACCTTATCCTATGTGATTTTGGGTTTTTTCTTGATGCTCTTAAGGTTTAAACATGTTAAGGGTTGTTGATATGCTTGTTCCCAAGGTCTAAAGAGACAAAAGGCTCATTTGAGCCATACTTTTAGTGTTCACGGTCCAAAAAGATCTTGGGCCGTGAATACCTTGTTCTTGGGGAATTTTGATGATTTATTGATGTTTAACACTTGATCTAATGATAATAGGGCTAGAAACAATTACTAGTTGAAGATCTTGAAGAGAAACGGGATGATACTTGAGAGAGAATTGGCCCTAGTCTATGGAAATGTGAAATAGTGATTAAAATATCTAAGTCTCACTTATATAGTCTTTTGGGTTTACGGTCCCAATACCCTTTTTGGACCTTAAACTCAAAACTCTTGAAGTTTTGGGCACTTATTGCTACATAATAAACCTTAGGGTATCCACTCTCATGATATCTTCTGAAGCACTCACTTTAAACCACTCAAACATATTCCAAAAAGTTTGAAAGTTAGTAGAAATAGTTTTAACTCATATTGAAGTGGATGGTTGAACATAATGGAAAGTTTTGGGTTGTCACATAAGTAATAACCGTAACTTTGATCTTTGACCCGCTCTCCGTCTCATGTTAGACTTCCAAATCATTATCTTCATAGTGTGATATCGATCTTTATTGGAGACTCCTTTTTTTTAACAAACTTGAGATAAGTTTCTTCCTTCAATTATCATAATAGACTGATGGGTCATGTTCTAATGACCTCTCATCGTATGATGCATCGCTTGGACTCAGGTCTTTTAGAGTCAAATTCCAGAAGATACTATACCTTCCTTCATGTTCTAACCATATCTTAAAAGGTAGCATTTGTAGCTACAAGCAACCTTTCGTGATACCTCTACTGATCGCTTTTTATTTCATTCTTTTGTCTTAAGTCAGATGCTACGTCGAACTTGATTCTCTAAACCACATAACATACTCAATGTAGTCGGACTCAATTTGATATGACCACTAGGTTCGAAATAAAAATCATCTTCTTAGTCATTACTGAAACGATTGTAATGACATACTTGAATAAAACGAAATCAGTTACTAGCTTCTTGGTAACCTTGTGACTTTCCCTGATCCAAGCGTGAGACCTGTGCTTTCGGTACTGTATGCATGTACTACCTTTCACACCGACTCATACTCATCCCAAGTATTGTCTCGTAGTCCCCATGTCCGAAATCACAAAACAATTTAACACATACGATTGTATCCAAATAATCATAAAAATTTCCTAGACTGTACTAGGACTTCTTCCATGCATATATTCAATCATCAATTCTACTTCAACTCGGTTGGTGATGGACATTCCAGGTGATAGCAAAATTTTAGGTATTACACCAATCGTTCTATCATCCCGCCAATCAAATGTGTACATTCAGATGTACCCTACTTCTATAGATGTATTGCTATTTTATCAGACGTATTCTAAACACATGATACCTCTCTTGTGATATCTTCCAATAGGTATCATTATGTATCGTAAGCCATCTCATTTCCTCTATTTTCCTAGTCTATCATGGTTCGCATCACTTCCTGAACTTCTACCATCGTGATAGGTTCGGGTGCAGGCGTAACGACCGATGTATGATCCATCACATTCTTAGGCTTAGGTTGTCATCTTCCTCTTGTTTTGTACAACCAGGAAGACGTTAGGTGTACCGAGACGAGAATTAAAGATAGTAAAGATTTTATTCACGATAGATGTATAAATCTCCTTGTCACACCGAAACGTTACATGCTAGTTCTAATATCGTAATCATACACTTAGAATCCTGAACATAAAGTTTCCAGATCCGGTCGGCAACAAACCATAGATCCGAACAAATAACGTCATATAAGGCATCTTTATGGCTATACCATAAATCATTTAGCATATAAAGTATTTTAGGCATCTTTCCTAAAATAAACTAGCGCTCGTGTCTAAATTATAGCAGACACTCATCTCACAATCATCGCTTAACATTCTAAGTTTAAGTCTAGAAATAAATCCTTATTCCTAGTTCCCTTAAACTAGTGCTCTGATACCAACTGTGACATCCGCATTTTCACGGACAGAAAAGACTGATTTTTTTGTTTATGCTTTATAAAAATCAGAGTACCTATTTTAATAAAAATGTTGCGGAATTTGTTCCCAGTAAAACATGATAAATACTTTATCAAAGCATTTTCAAAGAAAAGTATTTTTAATTCATTTTAAAACATTTGGGATGTCATTCTCAATACAAAAACATAAGCATAAACAGAACATACATTTATTTACACTAGTGATCTACATCTCTTTAATCTCTCAGTGTAATGTGACTTCATCTCAACACCTGTAATATAAATCAATTGAGTGGGTCAGGTTGGGAAACCTAGTGAGTACATATGATTTTCAACCCAAAATAATATAATTATTATGTTTAAACAATCAAACAATCGACCCAATTACCCATCCCCATTATCTTCTTTACTCTTAAGGATCTATCCTAAGAGTCATCTATCCCGCATTCGTTCATTCTGAAGTCCTTTGCTTCCAGAGTTATAGGACTGGCACTAAATCCATAACTGTCAATGCTTGTTTGTAAAACACTAATTCCATAGCTTCTGGGTACTAAATCCATAGCTACTAGTGTTGATCTAATAGGTACTAAGTCCATAACTACCAATTCCTAACATATACTAAGTCCATAGCTACCGGTGTTTATCCAATAGGCACTAAGTCCATAGATGTCGATGTTATTTGTTAGGCACTAAGTCTATAGCTGTCAATCTTACTCACATCATCTTTTATCTCTCATCATTCATCTACCCATCTCATACCCATACTTGTATATTTAAAATATATATACAGTTAAAATCATTTAAAACATGTATAAAAAAACGTTTCTCCAGCATAGACAACAAGTATTCAGATAATATGCACACATAGCACGTAGTTTATATAAAATACTCCATATCTATGTGTAAGATTAAAGTAACTACGAACTCACTTGAGAAGGTGGTGACTCAATACTCGGACAATGCTTTGTATACTTTAAAATAATTTCTTTCAACGAAAACTAGTATTATTACCACTAGATTTTACCCTAACATTTACCATGACTAATTATTAGTCTTATTATTATTATTATATAAGCGTCTAAACAATACTTTCCAACCACTATGTACAGACACGGGCCAGACATAAACACCGGAGGGCAGGACCATTTTGGCGTATAGCACTTCTGAAATCCAATAACTCTATGCGGCCCTTTAAACCAGATTCTCCGTACCGCAAGTAGTGAAAAAGATATTATAACGACAAATAATAAATATTGATCTAGGATCATGTCTTTATGTGAGACATCATTAATCGTGTCTCATATGCTTCGGCTATAGGATCGATTACATGTGCTATAATATTTATCCTTTCTAAATTTTCCAAAATGCCTAGGGCATTAAGAGGGGAAAAAGCCTAGAACTGGATATGACTAAAATTATTAAGCAATTATCAAGGAAAATCTGAGGTTTATCAAGATTAGTTGCTCAGGGACAGTTGAAAGTGATAGTCAAAATGGGAATATGTAAATGTCTTTGTTTTTTCCATTAGAATTTAGTAGCTAGTCCGTAGCGAATTACCTACAGATTATCTAAATTTTTTCTTATTTTTGACTTTTCGGGCACCAAACTTCGTTTTTTCCGCTTCGTTTTTTTACACTTCTATTATACATGATTATCTATATTTTCACCAATTTATAGCTATTAATATCATTCATAATTTCGTGTGCACATACGAGATCCATTACTCGTTTAATGGTTTAAAACTATAATGCTTATGATCTACATTCACACATAAATACTCACAAACACATATACATAAACATATATACGTACATATATACCACAACTCATTCATGTATACAAACAGAAGCCCACCACAAGTTGGTTAAAAATATATTCATTATATTGTTAAACTGTGAAACGAGTACTTGATCCCAAAGATGCACACGACATTTTGAATGATATTAATAGCTATAAGTTGGTGAAAATATAGATAGTCATGTACAAGATATTTATGAATGATTATCTATATTTTCACTAACTTATACCTATAAACATCGTTCATAAAGTCGTGTGCACCTTCGAGATCTCTTACTCATTTAATGGTTTAATATTGTAATACTTATTAATATTTGCGATTTTTGATATGCATACATTTACGTACACACCCACATTAATGTACGTACAGATACATACATACATACATACATAAATTCATAAATACACATATACATACATACACAAACATACATACATATTTCTCTTTATTATAATCATTTTTCATTATTTATAAATTATACATAGATTATTTCACCTTATTGATGTGTTAAATGTAGTTTTTTTCGTTTAGTCGTTTGTTTGTGTGTTAAACACATTTGTTACAAATATAATATATTATTATGATCTTTATAAATATTATTATTATTAGTATTATTAATATGATTTTTAATTGTTCGTATCTTAAATATGTAACAAAAAATGATCCAAAGAAAAGAAAATTAAGAAGTCGAATAATGAAAAAAAAATAATTAGAATAATAATAATAACAATAATAATAATAATAATAATAATAATAATAATAATGAGAAATTATAAATCTATCGTTACTTCATTATGTAGCTATTTTCTTTCGTCGCTAGCCCATAGCTATTGCATAGCTAATTAGCTACATAATAGCTACATATTTGAATCCGTAGCTATACAGTACCCATTCCGTAGTTAATAAGCTACAGAATAGCTACAAACTAGCATTCGTAGCTATTCCATTGCTAAATTAGGGCGTCCTATTATGTAGCTTATCTGTAGCTAATTAGCTACGGAAATTTTCTGTCGCTATTTCCCGTAGGAAAACCCCATGTTTCTAGTAGTGGATATGCATGCGTTGACATGACTTGGGGCAGGTTGTGATCGATTTTATCAGAATTATAGGATCTGGATAGCAATTTCGGATCAATATGATGATGAAAACATCATTCTGATGGGAGTGTCAGGACTAGCTCGTTGGCTCATGGTTCATGGGTTGGGGTCTAAGAGATTGGAAGCAAAGCTGATGTCTTATATTTGTTGTGTTCGTTGTGCTCGGTCGAAAATAGAAAGAGAGGCATCAGGCTGAGAAAATGCATAAGCATGGATTGATTAGAGCCATGGAAGGCTTCATATGTATAGCGAGAGAGACCGGAAGGAAGAAACCTATAGGCTTCTGATCATATGTACGTGCAGTGGCGAAACTAGGAATTTTGATTTTGGGGTACAAACATTGTTGATATATTATATGTAGTTATTCATTATCGGGAATTAAAAAACATGTTATAATCTCTTTAGCTAGGGGTACAATAATATGAAACATGTTTATACATAATATTATATATATATATATATATATATATATATATATATATATATATATATATATATATATATATATATATATATATATAACATGTTATAATCTCTTTAGCTGGGGGTACAACGCCCCATCTAGCTCCGCCACTGTGTACGTGATAGACACTTATGAGATAGAAAAGATCAAGATGGAACCAACATGAGTCCTTCCATGCATTCGCGTGTGTACATATGTGTAGTATATATGTATATGTTTAGTTGTTGGGTTAAGTGTGATGTTGATAATGGGGAACCAAAGTATCGTGTTTTACCCTCTTCTACCATTAAATAAGGTACTATGAATAAAAGAAAGGATAGTTGTACGAATGCAGAAGGAGTTGCTGTTACATGAGGTACCTTCTATGACCCTAATCTTAGTAGTCCAATGAGGTTCTATTTCTTTGATAATGAAACTATAACAGTATGAATGGCGTCATCATGTGGTCAAACCCTGTTGGGACTACTTTTCATTTTCATCTTTAAGACGCATGAAACAAAAGTAAAGCCATATGTGAGGATAATTATTAAACTTATTGGAGTTTTTAGATAAATGAAGTAAAATGATGGACTTAAACCATTTCACACATGGTTTACAAGTGATTTCAGAGTTATTGATTTGTTTTTCCCATTTTAAGAGGACCACGAAGTTATGGTATTTTATAAATAGAATTTGAGGTATAAGGAACAATAAGTTTTAGGTTATTAAAATGATAATCTAAATCTCCACACTTGATTAGAGCATTACTTATACATTTTATATGTTTAAGTCTAGTAGGAATTAAGTCTTGATTATTAAAATATAGTAGGTGCATAATCTAATTGTCCACCTAAATTGTTCGACTATTATGATCACCTGATTCAAAGTTGTCAACGATGGGAACGTAAATTAAGTTATGCAACTTAATAATATTAAGTACTTGAGGCGATGTCCTTCTCACAAGTACACAACGTGTCGGCATAATAGTGAAATTATTTTGTTGTTTTATCTCATTGGGCTTCCGTACTATTGTTAGGGCCGCCAGTACTAGTGTTGCGGAGCTTGATTATTTGTTTACACCATTCTTAGCGGAATTTGATCAACTTTGTAGTTTTATATCCTAGATGAATTGAGATGAATCTAGTTATTTAGGATGCATGTGTCCCTTTTGATGATTGATTACTATGCCATTATTGTCTAAGTGTTTTATGTGTAATGGTATCTAGGATGTTGCATGTTAGATTCCTCTTTGGTGATCATGCTAGTTTGAGTGATGTGTATAAACACTATGTGAAGTGGACATGCTAATACTTGTTCGAAAATATTTGTTTAAGATGTTTTAGGACAAGCATGCTAAAGTGTATAATCAGTATTGATGTGTTGCGAAGGAAGTAGTGTGTGGTGTAAAATGTAACAACTTCATAAAATTACATGTTTGTATAAAAATAACTCTTAAGGAGGTAATATGTTAATAAAAGAAAATTTATAATATTTACATGATTACTTGAAAAGGTAAAAGTACAACTCCTAATTTAATTAATCATTACTAAATTAAAAAGGGAAACATACTAGCGGGACTCAGGGTAGTAACCTAGATATAGGTATATACCCAATCTGGATATTATGATGGTCTAGTGGGTTGAAAGATACCTAAGAGATAAAGAGCTTAAGCCAACTTTGGTGCCGACTGGTTTTTCTACACAACCACTCGGGACATGGTCTTGATACACCTTGGTATACCTGGACAGGAGTGATGCTGGTCAAGCGGTGGGACCAACGCAAATATAACGTGGGATTTGGGAGGTGTATCTGTTGAAATTCGCACCGCTCGTACCAAACCTTAATAACAACGCGTGTATACATATGTGTACAGTTGGAGTAGCGAACGCAATGCACCGGGAGCAATGATTACGGGTGAGAGTCGTGCCTCACTTAGTGCATTGGGTCGTGCTGGTCATGTTAGTAGTGAACGTGGTCTTACTTTGGGGTGTTTTTACGGGGAATAATTAGACCCTAACTAAGAGGTAATACTTTAATGATTACAACGGTGAGCGGTGACTAATTATTAATGTAAAGCTGAAAACAAAATATTATATAATAACATTCAAGCGGTGAATCGATAAGATTAAATTAGTTATAGTGGCATTGAGGAGAGTAACTAATAAAACAAGCTCCAACTGAAGAACTAAAATAAATTGAGCCAAATATGTGTTTGTTATGTGGTGTGAAGTTGTATGTCTTGCTAATGAGTCTTTGATTGTGAGTGGATTTTTTGTGTGAATCTATCTATGATATGTTTGTTCTCTTAACTTTGTACTATATTGACTTGCTTAGTTTATGCTAACACTTGTTCTTTGTTTGTTGGTTTTTGTGCATTGGAACAGGTAGCTTGACATGATGCCTTAGTGAGGATGGGAACCATTGGGTAGTTTAATTTAGTATCTTTATTTATGATACCATTTAGACATGTTGATTTTTCATCATTATGTTTTTGTGAACTTTAAATTTTGATGGATTTGTTTTTACATGAAATTAACATTGGTGATGTGTTTGATATAATCATAATAAGTCTTCCGCAATGTATTCTGTTAAATAAATATTTTAAATAAAAAACTTTTGGTGAAAAATCACGATGTTACAAACATGTACTCGCCCTGATGGGGCTTTTTCTTTGTGCATGGTCAGTCGATATCAAGGGAACTTGCGTAAAGCTAATTGGATAATAGTGAAGAACACTCTTAAGTATCCGCGAAGAACCAAGGACTAGGTCCTTGGTCTCGGGGGTAGTAATGACTTGAGAGTTACTGGTTATAGTGACGCCAGTTTTCTATTAGACCGAGACAACTTCCGTTCTCAGTCAGGTTGGGTATTTACACTCAATAGAGGAGCAGTGACTTGGAAAAGTTCCGAGCAAAAGACCGTGGATGATTCAACGTGCGAGTCAGTATATAGCGGAAATCGAAGCCTCAAAGGAGGCTATATGGTTATAGAACTTCATTGGAGACCTTGGAGTTGTGCCAACAATAAAGGAGCCCATGGAAATTTTCTGTGATAATGAAGGAGTGGTTGCCTTAACCAACGAACCAAGGGATCATGGCATATCCAGACATATCGACATAAAATATCACTTCATTAGACATCAAGTAAAAGAAGGACTCCTCGTCGTCAAGAGGCTATTGTCAGAAGAGAATCATGCATATCCCCTCACAAAGGGTCTGAGTAGGATTTAGCATATTCATCATGTGAGGAGCGTTGGTTTGAAGGAATATATTAGTTTTAGTGATTAGATAGATATTTAAAAACTTGTAACAATCTAAATGTAATTGACATTGAGGATTATGTAAAGGAGATGTATACATAAGTAATTCTTTACTATCTTTTATCAATTATTTATCTTGTGTTTCACTTTGCATGTTTTACTTCCTGAATAATTGGATTGTTCAAATTATCCATAGTCGATCATACTTGGAAGTAAGTAGTGAATTAAGACTACTATGAATGGTTTGTGGATTGTCTAAGTCCTTAGACATAGCAATGGTTTGCTACAACGTTCATGAGTACTCTTGAAATGAGGATTTGAGTATTGGATTAAACCCACGCTCATTGAATTCCTTAATGGAATTTATCACGAGTAATTATGAGACAATAATATTGTATTGTATTTAAATCGAGATATACGAGTTGTTGTTTATGAGCTGGTTGTGCATTCATAATGCGTAAACGAATCAGTAACTTGATGTTATAAAACATACTGATGTGTATGATTGATGAGTAAATAGTACAAGCATATAAGTCAAAGTTTATCTGCTCCTTTTAATCCAAAGGGATAAAAGTGTTGGATTTTATGTCTAAGCCCATAATTATAATTAGTATGTACTTGATTTGATAGTAGCATGGTCCTTTTGGGTTGCTTTCACTCATGCAACTTGACAAGATGACCGGTGGAGAGAGAGTAGGATTTATTAATTGAAATAATAAATTGGTACTCAAAAAGATTTTATTAATATATTATAAGATTAATATATTATTTGGAATGCATATTAATTTTCGGATTAAAGGAACTGATTAATAATAAAAGGAGTTGCTTTGCAAATCATTGATAGTTGGAAAACTGGGTTGATAGATTCCTTAGTTAGGAGTGGACGAAATCCTATAAGGAGGCCCTATCGATTTCATCCGTGGCCTACTGGTAAGAGGTTCATGGGCTGCTTAAGCTTTAAGCAAGAATCAGGGTTTCCTCTAGAAACACTAGCAACCCACAATTATATAAAGAAACCTAACCACATGGAATTTTCGGTCATAGCTTGTGTATTAGATACCCTAGCCAAAATTATTGTCTCTCCTCTCATCTTGTTGCATAGGGTGTTTGTGACTCCATTAGAAGTGGAAAATTTAAGGCACTAAGCTTTCAAGAGTCAAGGATCTTCAAGATTGTCTTGTTATTACTACATACCAAGTGAGGTAACATTCTAACCCTAATTGCATATAGATTTCAAAAATTGTATGCTAGATCTAGGGTTATTGCTTTCATATTTTATTTGGATGTTCAATTAGTGAAAAACTTAGATCCAAAGAAATTAGGGTTGCTTGATCACATAGGAATGTAAATATGCTCATAAGTCATCAGTGGTATCAGAGCCTAGGATGTTTTTCAATTGAATTGATGCAATAGTGAACTGTCCTAAGTAGCACAAAATCATTTTTGGCTGTCTGGAGGAGGAACTCGACGAGTTCATGTATGAATTCAACGAGTTCTTTGTCCAACTCGGCGGATTGAGTCATCGGTTTCCTAATTTTTCGTTTTTCAGATCTCGTTTTGATTTGGATAAAATTCGTTTTTAATGCCTAAAACTGGATTTTGTGAAAGGTAATATGATATCCTTATCATAATTAAAGGATTTTGTTAAATTTGGATAATGATAAAATTATTTTGATTTAAAATTTGACGTAGTATTTTGAAAAGTTTTAAAATACACCATTTTGGTTTTATAATTTAAATTTGAAATTAAAAGTATGTTTTTGGAAATTTAAATGGAAAAACCTAGAAGATATCTTTATGGACTTTATTAATAATTGACAAAATTGAAAAAATGGTTCCTATGGTATGCGTTTTTTAGGGTTTTAGTCTAAATCATGAATTTTTTGGCTTCGTGGTCCTTTTGAACTAGTTTATATGTGAAAATAGTCTCAACGAAAATTGAAATGACTATAATACCCTTAGGGTTAGAGGTGATAAAAAAATGTCACTGTTATCAAAATATGTAAAAATTCCAAGATAATGAAAATACATGTTTGACAATCCAACGAAGTAGTAAAATAGTATAATGATTAATTAAGGTTAAAGGCTTAAGTCGTCAATAAAGGAATTTGTATAGAAATATATGTATTACATATTTGAGAAATTGTCCAATTGTCTAAGTCGGGACAAATTCAAGCTTACGAGGAGTCAGAATACTTATGAAAACAAGTTTAAGAGCTTAGGAACTTACTGAAAATTGCAAAGTAAAATACTATTTTAAGAAATGTGTAAAAATATCGATCATTAAAAATAGTGGATTCTTAATTTAGTGTTTATACAAAAACAATCATTTAGAAAATAGATAATCGTTTATCGTAAAATTCAAAAATTTTGATGTATTTAAATAAAAGAAGAAACATAAGGAAATATATCCTTCACATATATTTTCCGGATATAGAAAAATTATAAGCATAAGAGTATTCATCTTGTGTATTAATTTTAAGGAAAAATATAATGAAACTTGCATTTTAAATCAAGTTTCCGAATTTAGAACGAAAGAGCAAATGTAAATAAGGATCACTTGTTTATAGTAGATTTCAAAATAAAAACAAGATGTATATGATAAAAGGCGTAATTGAATATATCAAAGCTGACTAAATCAAAAGTATGCCTCACGACTATACATGTTAATCGCTCAAGACGAAAGGGTAGAATTCTAGTCTTTATGTATACGAACATGATACTAGGAAACGAAAAATAGACATAAACAAGGTTAGACAATGTATTATGTTACTATCATGGGCGTGCGAGATCTAAATTCAGAAGGAGAGCGAGAAATCAAGTTCAGAGGAAAGAAAAAAAAAGGAAGATAACAGCGATAATGATTGTTATTGTTAAAATTATAAGAACAATACATATATGTAGATTTAAAACCAGGTTGAGATATATTTCAAACTTAAATATTTGATGGATATTAATGGTTAAATAGAAATGCAGAAGTTCTAAAGTGTTTTCTAAATTTTGCTAAAAATTCACGAGTTATCTATTAAGTTAAACGTCATTTGTGAAAAAGAAGAAACACTAAAACTTGCAATTAAAATATGACAGTTTTGACCTTTTTGACTGGTGTTCAACAATGGTTCAAACGGATAAGGTAAATACTTAACCTATTTAGATGAATAACTGTGCATTGTCAAAAGTACATCGCTGGAAGTTTAATAGTGAACACTAAGTTTTGCAATGCTGGAAGTTTTATAAAGACTGATTATAAAACTAATATGAAATAAAATAAACAAATGATGTGTGTTGGAAATTTAGGAATTAGAGATATCTTAGAAACATGTGTGAAGTAGAAATTTGTGAAAATATCATGTTGGGGTTCAAGAAAACACATTTAAGTAAGCACAATGCTTAAATGAGAAAGTAGTCAAAAGACTTCAAATAAAGTGGTTTGAAGATCCGATGAAGCTTTTACACATAATATGAACTTTAACATCATATGTTTAAGTTTTATAGCATGGAGTTTAAACACTTTTATAAAAGAAAATGTTTCTAAATTTTTCGAAAATGTGCCAGAATGGTAAGCAAGGTTTAAAATGGTTTATATGCCCTTAAAAGCATATACATCCATTGAAATGGATTTGAATTGAAATTGAAATAGCAATGTTAAAAACCAATATCGGTTAAATTGAGTTTTGAAGAAAAGCGTTAAGTTAAAGCAAGTTGTTAAAAGAGTTTTAGCGAGAAGATGGCTTAAATTGTTAGGAAATGTATACTAAGTTGAATGAAATGGTTATAACATATTTTATCAATGATAAATAAAATCGATGAAGCGAAATAACTTTTCGATGGAAGATTAAGAAGTAAGGAATAAGTATGTTAATGTAGCTGATCGTACCTAAATACTAATGCGAGTCTTAGGCGAGTGCCGATGTCTTTTCCCCGAGAAAAAGGACAAGAAAAATTGTTAGTAAAATGTTTTATGGTGTCAATGCAGTTTATGACCTTTTATAGAGGTCAAAGGGATATCCTTTGTTAAGTTTTAAGCTCAAGGTGGAAACAACGTAAAGTTAAATCGTAGCGTAGTAATAAGGTCTCACGTATGGGTTAAACCTATGTGTCTCCTCGTGAGTCGAATCTGGAATGCCCGCCATTGGTATCCAAGTGATTACTTAGTGGCGACTCATCTACCTCCTTACGCAATGCTCCAATTTTCATTTGTGTCGATATCAAAACGCTTTTTCCTAGTTGTAACTCTATTACGAAGACGATGAAGAGGTATTGAGGAATAATTGGTATAGGTTTTGACTTATGATTATTACTAGTGTATATCTAGCTACCAACCTTACATCTAAAGTCAATAGCTACCAAGGAATACCCATTCTCAACACTAAGTGCATTGCTCCTAGAGTGTCTAGTGATATAACCTAAGAGGTTAACCTAGCACTTGATAAGGGATAGTAATATTTCAAAATAAAGGCATTATGGTAAAAGTGCACTTAGTTTCTAAGTGTACCTAGATAAATGCCTATAATATGCAATGGCCGTACGCACACCGAAAAATTATGTTTTTCAAAGTTCAAGCTGAAAATCGTTTTGAACATAATTCTACTATAACCGTTTCAAGCCTCGCATTAAGTTTCCTTAATTAAGCATAGTTGGCCAGCCTATACTTAATTAAAGTCCAGTAATGTGTACTCGAATTAGTTATACTAGTAGTATGTTTTGTATTAAAAAAACGTTTAGAAATTTTTTGCCTATAGTTGTGGTTTTCCAATGGAAAACCGGTATTCTCTATAACCTTCGGCTCTGATACCAATTCCTGTCACACCCAGCTAAAGCGGAAACACAGGGCGTGGTAGTACAAAGGGTTTCATAGCAAAAGTTAAAAGACAACACCAACCATAGTATTAAAAATCATTACGATTTTACAATGGGTTTGAACAACTTTTAAAAGAAATTACAATGTAAATTGAAATACAACACATGCGAATGATCCTAAAAGTGAAGTGTCCGTAAGTGCCACTTACTCGATGATTCCTGAAAAAGCATGTAAAACGAGCGTCAACTATAAAAATAGTCGGTGAGTACTCACAAGTTTAACAAAATAATATTGGTTCATGAATCGAAATCAAAGTTTTGATAAAAGTTTCCAATAATAAAAGTATATTGTTAAAAGGAGTAAATAAGTTTGTAAACAAAACAAAGTTCTTTGTCATCATGAGAGATAAAGTTGTTGGATTAGTGTCTAAGTCCATAACTATTTTGGTATGTACTTGACCCGATGGTGCATGGTCCTTTTGGGTTGCCTTTACCAAAGCAACTTGATAGGATGAATTATGGAGAGTAAGGATTAAATATGATTTATTAATATATTATGGGAATAATATATTAAAGGAGAAATCATATTGTTTAATTAATATTAGTCAATAATTAATTGGTAATTAGTTTTGTGACTAAAAGAGATTAATTAAACTTAAGGGACTGGAATTGTAATTATAGGATAATTGCAATTTGGGCCATGGATTGCCTTGTATTAAAGGATGGATGAATTCTAATGGGAAACCTATAAGGAAATCGTCCATGGGCTTGATAAAAGGAGTCTATGGGTTGCTTAGGGCTTAAGCATCCAAATTAGGGTTTCCTGGTTAGATAACCCTAATAGCCCAACTATATAAAGACCCCTTAAGGCTCAAAAACGTGGCTAATGGTCTTGTAAGGGTTTACACATGTTTTTGGCAGCCTCCAACCTCTCTCCTCGTCATCCTCTTGCTTATGGTGTTTGTGAACCATTAGAGGAGTGACACTTGTGACTCTAAGCCTTCCAAAGTCAATTCAAGGAGGAATTAGGATTGTTATTGCTACATAACAATCAAGGTATGATCTTAAACCTAATTACATATTAATATGATTACTTGTATGCTAGAATTAGGGTTTATAGTCTTGGATTCAAAGCATGTACAATAGAGAAACCTAGATCCAAGCATTAGGGTTTGTATGAGCACATAGGATGTTTTATGACCAAAACCCATCAGTGGTATCAGAGCCTAGCTTGGTTTCAATTGTATTGATGCATTGTATAACTGAAAAAATTCGATTTTTTGGATTGTGGAGGCTGGACTCACCGAGTCCATGGCTGAACTCGCCGAGTCCATGCAGACTCGACGAGTCCATGCCTGACTCGACGAGTCAACTCGTCAGATAATGCTTATCTCGGGATTTCTTGCTGTTTTTGCATATGGATAGTTACCTTATCATGTTAGATCAATATAAATCCGATTTTATGATATATATGACTATATTCTTGATCTAATTAAAGATATTTAATCAATTAATAAGATAATTGTTTCCTTATAAGATAATTGATTAATTATTTTGAGTAAATTGATAAATTGTTTTGCAAGAAATCATTAAACAAATCAAATATGGATAATTATGTAACTAAATGTTAGTTTAGATTATTTGTTGTTTGATCCCTGTTGTTATGAAAAGTTTCATATTTTCTCCTTTAGGTTTTATAATTTAAATTTGAACCCAAAAGGTTTTGAAGTTTTGAAATTTAAATAGTTAAAACCCTAATGTTTTGAAATGTTTCAAAACTTGCCATCAAGTTTTGGAATTTAAAAGTTGATTAAAAGTTTAATTAAGAATGTTAAATTCTAAAACCCTAGTAATGTTTTGAAAAGTTCAAATCACACCCTGATGGTTTTATTAATTAATTAAGGAGTATAATTAAAAGAGATTTAATAAATCCATAAAGGTTTAGGTTAACCATTTAATTAAATTAAAAGTGTAATTGTTAAAGTTAACCATATAATATTTTAAAAGTATAAAATAGACCCTATAGTATATATAAGATTAAAAGTCTAACATTATATATATGTAGGAGTAAAAGTCAGTCTTACCGCTAGTAGGCCTCATTCACGAAGCTGGTCTATAAGGGGTGTTTAAGGAAATTGCCTATAAAATAGCGATTGAATGAGTATCCACTCTTACCCACCGCACTCTTGACTAGTGGAGGGTCGTTAGCCGAACGGGTAGGATAGGACGAAACCTTCCATTATAAGTATAATGAAATACAAAGTAACTAAATGTTTTTCAAATTCCCAATCTTAGTTACTTAGGCAAAAGTGAATTGATGCAATTCCATGAAATTACACTTTGTGCCCTTGCGAAGACGTTAGTGGAGCGTGTGTGGTTTACCGGCACACTAAATGGTTCTGAGCAAAGGTAGAAAAGGGTGACTCAATGTTTGTCATACTTCGGTGGAGCGTGTGTGGTTTACCGGCACATCGAATAGGTGATTGTAACATGTGAGGGCACCATGTAGTTTGCATGGTTATTCACACCCGCTTTGTGATCCTCGGCATGCCAGTCACAAACTAGAGGGGCATATCAAGATTTAAACATGCCATTGAAATGTTCAATGAATCTCAAAGGATCTAGGAGTTTTCATAGATTTAAAAATTAAATTTCTTTTTCGTTTTTCATGGTGGAAATTAGTGAATCGTCATTCACTTACCTTCAAATGTTCTGCAATTTGGGTTACGGCATCCCTCTCCCGAGTTGTAGGATATTGTGTTGGGTCCTAGCCTTGGAATTTCATTTGGGTGATTTACCAAGGACTCAATCAATCAACTAACTTGAATTCGTTTTTCTCCCGATGTCAAAGTTCGACAACTATGGTTTTCTCAAATCCCGTGGAACAAGTATTCCACATGAAGATGATATTCCACGATTCGATCGAGGAACAAGAAATCATGCTTCACTTCCTCCTCCTCCTCCTCCAATTATTCTCCCTAACCCACAAGATTGTAAAATTGAAAGGTTCAATATCACTCAAGCCCTTTTGGCAAGTAAACATAAAGAGGGCAAGTCGGTGTGTGCACACGTCTTAGGGATGAAGTCACACATTGATAGATTAAGAATGATGGGATTTGTTGTCGGTGAAGCGATGGATGTTGATTGGGTTCTTCGGTCACTTCCTAACTCATATAGTGAGTTCGTAAGAGAGTACTATATGATGAACCGTGACGTGACCCTTATAGATCTCACCTATATGCTTATTGCTGCTGAATCAGCAATGGTTTGGCGCAATAGAAAAGCAAAGTTGATTGGGGAATCTGCCTTCAAGACCTCTATGGATATAGACAATGGCAATGAATGACATGCAATGATCGAAAAGTTTGATCATAAGAGAAAGGCGATGTCTGAGGTAGTTCCATGTGTTGTTCCAAAGGAGTCAGTTTGCTTTTATTGCCAAGAGAAGGGGCATTGGAGACGAAGTTTCCCTATTTACCTAAGAGATCTAAGAGATGGGAGAGTCAAAAGTATGACTACGCTTTAGGTAAGAATCCACTATCTAACTCCATTAAGTTCCTATTCATTGATTCTTAATACATGATGTGATAAGATTGCATTTGAATGTTTTGAAGGATTGGTGAAAATAAAGGAAGCTTGATAAGAGAGCAAGATGAATCTAATCACAAGAGATGGATCTCGATCTCATGGACTTGAAGATTGGATTTTGAGCTTAGCTAGTTATGATAGAGTTGTTAGAAATTTTCTTTTTACATAGTTTTCAATAGATTTTGCATTGTAAGGAAAAATGTTTTTCCGCTGCTTTTATAAATAAAACAAATTTTGTTTAACTTATTTATTTGTTTACTTTCTTGCAATGAAATCGTTATGTGAAAATTGATGTTTGCATATTTCAACAACGAATGGATATGATTCTTAGTTATGTTATTTATGGAAATGTCAAGAATTTACCAAATAGGGAGAGTTTCTCATCGCCCAAGTTTCAATCGACAGAAACTTGGAATCACGCAACTTGGTTGCATGATGACTCAGAAATTGCATATTTGGAAATTAGACTAATTCATTGACAAAGTGTCAAGTGAAGGACTAGGAGATCGAGTACACAAAGTTGTGTGTTGATCGAGTTCACCATAAGAGTAACGAAGATATTCGTCATGATTTACTAAAGGCTTAGTAAATATGATTACACTTACAAGATTAAGTGTAATTTTGAATTGATTAAAGGGTTTAGATCAATAGCAAAACGAATAAGAAGAATCAAGTAGGCAGAAAGATAAGAGTTTCTCCATTCTAAGAAGAAGGGAGAGTACCTTTTATGCTTTATGATAGGTCTTAATGATTAAGAACCATATCTCAATTGATCCTCTAAGTGAGTCTTAGTACAATTGTATGTTTAAGAAGAGGAATCAGGGATTGAAGAAATGGTTAAATCAAGAAGTATATCATACGTCGTTCCAATAACAAGTCTTAAAGTTAAGATTGTGACAATGAGTGAATAGTATTAAGAAGGTTTATAACATTCATCAATTGTGGAAAGTTGTGATGTCTTGGATAAGACAAAGACCATCTAAGACCAAAATTATGAAGTGTTTTGTTTTGATAAAAGCTACACTAACTCTTGAATATTTGGTTGTCAACAAATGTTTATTGACAAGAGAATCTTATATGTCAAGGAGTCAGTGGGAGTCTTAATAGTCTTCAAAAGTTTCAAGAACAAATCAAATAAACCTTATCGATCATCACTAGCACACGAGTTGAGGTTTACAACCTATCGTGAAGACATTATTTTGTTTCTGTGCCAATCCAATCGAGTTAATTATGCATGTGAGTCCTCATTTGAATGCATAAAAGGCAAGGACCTTGATCAATGGAAAGTACATTGATAGGAAAAGGTGAGCTGCTTAACTACTTGGAAAACGTGGTGGGCAGCTGTGCTACCATAAGGCAAGAAATCAAGATTAAGAAAGTTCGATCCATATGAGTTTGAATTTGTCGTAAACATTGGTTTTAACAAATTCACATGGATAGGAACACATACACCGTTTAAATCTAAGTGTCATAAGATTTCCTCCATGAAAATGATTGTGAGAAAATGCTTTCACTAAGAAAGATTTTAAAAGATAGTGATTGTAAAATTGCATTCTCGAATTCGATCATGGTTACGGAATCCCTTTCCATAATTTGAATTGTGAGGTTTGGCAGTTAGTCTTAATTGTTAAGACACACATATGAACTATCTAAAGGCAAAGATGTATAAGTTCAAGAAGCCTTGATAAAAGATTATCAAAGCACTAAGTATTAGAAACATGAACTTATGAAATTCAATAAGTATTGTTTTTCTGAAAGTTAAGATGTTTATGAATACATGTCGAAGCTAGTGGGAGCATAAGTGTTATGTTTTATAATAATCATCATGATAGTGGGAGCATAAATGTTATGATTGTATGATTATTAAGGCAAGTATTGCATAGTTGGCAATATTAATTATAGAAAACAAGAGTCATACTTTGCAAAGTTGTAAGAGTTGAAAGGTTGTTTTACTATAATTAAGGGAGAGAATATTATGCTTCATTTCAAATCTAAAGGATTAGGTTGTGAAATGTTAATAAACGTAGTCAAGGGTACATAGTGTGTTCTTAAAGTTTCGATTATGATTACAGAATTCCTCTTCACAATTCGAATTTTGAGAACATAGAAAATAAAACATTGTGCGTCGTGTCCCATACGCTTCGGGTATAGGATCGATTGCAAATGCTTTAATGTTTGACTATTCCAAAATTTTCCAAATGTCCAGCGCATTTAGAGGGAAAATGGACTAGAATTGGTTCTGACTAAAATAATTAAACAACTATCAAAGGACGATTCGAAGTTCGACGAGAATTGGTCGCTTGTGAGTAGTTGGAAGTATAGTATTGGAAAATATGGAAATGTTTCCATATTGGATGGACAATATCGACATCATTACGAATAGATAATATTCTATTAAGAATGAGTTGTCATATGGAAAATATTGAAGTGTGTCCATATTGGGAAGTAAATATTGAAAATCTATGACTAGATTAGAAACCTTTATGCAAAAGGATGTTCAAAGGAATGTACTTTGAGAGAGAGACATCATATCTAAGGAATTGTCTTGTAACAATCTCCGATAGAGGACTTTGTAATATCATTGGCAATAGTCTTTGAGACTTTGATGCAGTGACATTACAAAAGGATCGTTGCATAAAGTGTTAGAATCTAGTATATTCTATAAGTAACAAGAATTTGATATTCTTACACTTAAGAAAATGGATTTGGAGTTGTAAAATGAGAAGGATTGGAAACGTGTTCAATTTGTCTATTTCACAAAAGTAAGATCCATAGGTAAACATTGTGTGCATGCTAGGAGCATGGGACAAGTGTTGGAATTCAAGTAAGAAGTTGATTACCCGAAACGACAAATAATGAGTAATCGATATGGTGATAAATAAAACGTGTTTTGTTTATACTCAAAGGTTTGAGGCCATATGGGATTAGTATTATTCTTGTGTTTCACCTTGCATGTTTTGACTTCCAGAATAATTGAGTTTATTAAAAATAATCGAATTATTCAAACGGGCCACAGTCGTTCATATGTTGGAAGTAGATATGAATGAAGACTGTCGTGAATTGGTGTGCGGATTGTCTAAAAGAGTATTAGACATAAACAAATGTTTGCTGCAACGTTCATGAGTGCTTATGAATATGATTTGAGCATTGGATTAAACCCACGCTCACTTGGATCACTATCTTGAGTGATTAGTGAGACGATAACATCTTATATTCTTGAAACTGAGATGTGTGAGTTGTATCTTGCTAATCGGTTGCATATTATAATATGTAAACGCACTAGTAACTTGGTGTTATAAAACATATTGTTGTGTGTAATTTGGTTAGTGAGTGCAAGCAAGCATTGTATCAAAGTTTATCCGTTCCTTTTATTCAAAGAATAAAAGCGATATCTTTGGGCCCCTCGATGGTTTAGTGATGACATACGTAAATGCTCGGCTGGGCTAGGGCTAATTTGATTTGTTCAATTAGTCTGTCGTCATAAATCGGAAATCGAGATATAGTACAAAGAGAATGATTTGAAATCATATCTCATACGATATCTAGAATGGAGGAATATATGATCCCTTATCTAAGGACACGCGTATCTGATGTGATCAAAGTTGACAGCGGCTTTGGAAAGCTACGATTGCAGATCAGGATCTGAAGTCATACGCAGAATAGTTGTTAGACTTATCCAAGTGGGAGACTGTTGGATTAGTGTCTAAATCCATAACTATTTTGGTATGTACTTGACCCGATGGTGCATGGTCCTTTTGGGTTGCCTTCACCAAAGCAACTTGATAGGATGAATTATGGAGAGTAAGGATTAAATATGATTTATTAATATATTATGGGAATAATAAATTAAAGGAGAAATCATATTGTTTAATTAATATTAGTCAATAATTAATTGGTAATTAGTTTTGTGACTAAAAGAGATTAATTAAACTTAAGGGACTGGAATTGTAATTATAGAATAATTGCAATTTGGGCCATGGATTGCCTTGTATTAAAGGATGGACGAATTCTAATGGGAAACCTATAAGGAAATCGTCCATGGGCTTGATAAAAGGAGTCTATGGGTTGCTTAGGGCTTAAGCATCCAAATTAGGGTTTCCTTGTTAGATAACCCTAATAGCCCAACTATATAAAGACCCCTTGAGGCTCAAAAACGTGGCTAATGTTCTTGTAAGGGTTTACACACGTTTTTGGCAGCCTCCAACCTCTCTCCTCTTCATCCTCTTGCTTATGGTGTTTGTGAACCATTAGAGGAGTGACACTTGTGACTCTAAGCCTTCCAAAGTCAATTCAAGGAGGAATTAGGATTGTTATTGCTACATAACAATCAAAGTATGATCTTAAACCTAATTACATATTAATATGATTACTTGTATGCTAGAATTAGGGTTTATAGTCTTGGATTCAAAGCATGTACAATAGAGAAACCTAGATCCAAGCATTAGGGTTTGTATGAGCACATAGGATGTCTTATGACCAAAACCCATCAAAATTATGTTGCCCAAGTGAGATGCAACTTTCATATTCTCATGGAAGATAAAGTTCGCTACTCAAACGAGTAAACAAGTTTCATTGCTAAAATGAGCTGTAAATTTCGTTGCTACAAGGAGCAAACAATTTCATTGCTAAAAGATGTATATAAGTCTCCAGTAGTAAAAGTTCGTTGTTGTAATGAGAAATAGAGTTCATTGCTATAATGAGAAACAAATTTGATTGCTATATTTGATAAACGAGATTATTGCCATAATAAATAACAAGTTTCATTGCTAAAATAAGTATTCATGTTTCATTGCTAAAATAAGTATACAAGTGTCGTTGCTAACATGGGAATACAAGTTTTGTATGTGCATAAAGAATAGTATGTGCATCAAGTTTCCATTCATGAGTTCACAACCCAAGCCTAATGACCAAATCGTGCCCTATTAACTACTATGTGTATCGCAAACATAGTGTATAAAATGGTAAAATGCACACAAGCGAATCGTGCGAGTGAGGAGTTGTCTACCTCCTGATAGCGCTATCCATAATAACCATAGGCTCAAAAGAGTTAATGAGTTGTGTCTACAGATTCCAGGGACTTAACCGCGATACAGTCCTCATGAATTAAAGTAACATACACATACATACGAAATATAGCAACCAAGTTTCATACAAGTCAAAATAAATACAACAAACATAAAAATAGTTTAGGACATGCTTTTCCACCCCAAAATATTTAAAAAACCGAAAATAGGGGAGTGCGTGAATACTTACAATATGCAAAATATATTAATCAAGTTTATACGAGTCAGTTTAATATAACGAACATAAATAGTTTAGGACATGCTTTTCCACCGCAAAACATAAAAACCGAAAATAGGGGAGTACGTGAATACTCACAACATGCATTGAGATGATGCAAATGGTGCCTTGAACAACGCTCCACTCGTACCACTATCGTTTTCCTACAACGATGTTACACACTAATGAGTCTCTAATCGAAATCTAACACTAGTATACATACTACTACAATAGAATTATACCAATATTGTGTCGAAATTTAATATAGATAAGTTACAAACATTTTTCTGTGGAAATTAAGTTTCAAAGAATTAATTGTTATATAACAATTTAAGTGGAAAATTTCCATTATTGAAATGTTAATATTTAACATTTTAGAGGTGTTCTAATGATTAAATATTCAAAACTAAATCAATTTAGTTCTAAAATTTCCCGAACATTGCATTTCAGTTTTAATTGAAGCCAAAAACCTCAAAATAAATTTTCTTGAATTTTTGTTTTGTCTAAATATTTTTCAAATTTTTAAGCCTTTATAACAGCAAAAATTCACGAAAAATAGCATTCAAAGGATAAAAATTATCTAACTTTTTATTTTATTGTTATTACACATTAATAAGCTAGGAAAAATATAAAAATGAATTTTCAAGCTGTTTAATTATATTTTATGATTTTTGAGCATTTATTCCAATAAAAATTGAAATAAATAGAAAACAGTTTCCAAAATTATCTAAACTTTTTATTTAACTGTTATTATACATAGCTAGGCTAGGAAAAATATAAAACATATTTTTCAGTGGGAATTTCTATTTTTCCTTGTTTTATCCCCTTAAATAATCATTAACTGAAGAATAAATAATAAACAATTAAAATAAATTACCAAAAATTTTTGTAACATCATTTACAGTGTAAGTAATCTGGGCAAAATACCAAGAGTGGTTTTCATATTGTATAATCCGGTTTTGGGTATTTATGTGTATTTAAGTGTATTTAAGTGTATTTAACCTTAGATATTAGGAGAAAAATAGTTTACAGTATAGAAAAATCATCAAAACTTTTGTGTAACCTCCTACTGTAAAGCATGATGCTCTGGTAAAATTAGGAAAAATAGGAAGGCATGATGAAAAATTTTGAAATTATTTTTCTGAGTCTACCACCACAGGTAAGAGCTGCGAAAATTATTAGATACAATTTTCACACTCCTTAATGTGGATTTGTGATTTATTTTACCCAAAAAAAAGAAAATCGAAAATCATACTAAAGAGCAACATAAATCGATGAAACTTAATGAGAGGTCGTTATTCACCATAGGGGTCATCCACAAACTTATTCCGGATTTATAGACCTTTGGAAGTATTTTATGTGATTTATGGCGTATTTTATTGCATTAATTATATTAATTCGAGAAAAATAAATTATCTTCTGGAAATTTACAGAGTATCATATTTTGTTGATTAGAATCTGGGAAAAATCGGATTGGGTCAGAAAATGATTTTTAGATATTTATTTGGAAATAAATCTTTCATTAACATATTTGAAAACTTTTAACAACAAACTTTGATCATCAAGCATCTAAGCTTGAAGAGCATCACATGCATGTTGTTTTGAAGACTATTTATGAGTTTGAAATGTTTAAAATTTGTTTTTGAAAGAAAACTTTGGATGCATGTGGTGATTTTCCACCAAAACATGTAGAAAAGTGCATTTCCTTGATTTTGACTTAGGTTTAGGTCCTTGGATTTCACCATTTACAACATGCATGTTGTTTTTGGGTGAAATCCTACCACCACCATCATCAAAACCGTGAGTATGTGCAAATGTTCATGATTTTACAATAGAATGGGGTAGAAGATGGAGAAAATCTATGAAAAACAAGTAAAACTTGAAGGAAAAGAGAAGGAAAATGAATGATTTTCGGGTTTACCTTTAAGAACACCTCAAGATGATTAAAATTTAGAGTTCATGTGTGTTCTATGACCCATTTTCTGGAGAATTCCGTGGTAGAGGGAGAGAGGAAGAGAGAATAGAGAGAAAATGAAATGAGGGAGTGTGAGAGAGAGAGAGAGATGGAGTGGGTGAGTGAAATTGATTAATGAGTTGGGAAAATGGTGTATTGGGAAGAGGAGGAAGATCTTGGGAGAGGGGAGGCCGAGATTTTGGGTGAGAGAGGCTCCCTCTCTCTTGTTTCTTTTATAAAAATTTGATGAGATATAAAAACTCTTTGATCGATTAGATCTTTGCAACAGGTAGATAATGAAAGTAAAACAATGAAACAATACTCAAGAATGGATCTGAATGAGTCGAATGATTAGAATGTTCAATCCTCAGCAGAGCTCGATAAAGAACTTCCGCTGTAGAGGATTTTAGGGTTACAAAAAAGATCTTCTTAATTACACATAAAAAACGATCTATCAGTAATGGAAAAGATGCATGCAAGCATCTATTAATACACAAACCCTAATAAAACAAGTTACGGATGGATAGGCCCATACCGTATACAAAATGGGCTAAGAGGCGAGCCCAAGACGCAACATCAAATACCCAACAATCTCCCCCTTTGCGGCAATTGGGGCGAGACCTCACTCCAGCTTGCTTACTCCTGCAGCACTGGCTTTCTTTACAGTCTTGAACAGGCAGGGAATGATAGCAAGAAGTGTTTGTCGGAAGTGAATGTACCAATTGATCATATCGTTGAAGTACTTTTTATCACTTTCCGAGTTCTGTTTGCACCGATTGATGATACCCAGAACATGCTCCAAGCAGGAAGTGGCGTAAAGATGTTTTTCAGCCAAAGCAAAAAAGCATTTCTGACCTTCTGCCCTGGTGAACATGACTGAGTTTTGTTTCGGATCAATCTTTCCCATCTTCATTTGGTTTATATCACTTGCAGAACCGACTGGAGTGATGATGGGCTTCTTCCTGAGAACATTAGCAACCTCTTGATCAAGCTTAGCAACCTCCAAAATATAACAAACTAACATTCTCTTGAAATGGTCTATGATCGGACCATATTCCACTTCATTGACAAGAAGAATTTTGTGCAAGACAATGCAATCATGAGGGTTTAAGTTGGGAAGATCAGCCAGAGAGATGGAATGCTCGGATTTGTCAGATCCCCTTAAGACCTTGAATCTGACATTGATGAAGTTGCCCTCACGAACAGGTTTGAGAACCCGAACGTTGATGATCTTCTGTGCGCTCCACGTCTGATACTGAGGTTGAGCGGTCCTCATATAATAGTCTACAAGCTCCCTATCAACCTTCGGGTGAGGATGAGGAACTTCAGCTATGTGGGCGAATGCATGGAAGATAAAAGCTTTTTTGGTCAGGGGCATGTCAAACTGGGAGTCGACCGAATTGACCCGGTCTAAGGAGATCACCGGTTCTAGCCAAAGAGTGCAAGGGGACTCAATGGCTTCTTTGATAAGCACTTCGAGAGTCCAAGGAGGAAATAAAGTTTTTCTGCTTTCAAGGAGATCATGAGCCTCCTTTATCTTCCTCTCCTTGGCTTCAGCTTCTCTAACAATGCGAGCGTTTTCATCCAACTCCTTCTCTCTAGTCTGTTTCCTTACTAAGCTGACAATCGGTTCTTGATCATCACTTTCATCACTGTCATCAATGATTTGTTTGTCTTTGCTTTGAGCACTCAAACCTGATGCAAGAACAATTTTTGGTTTGGGTGCTTTCAGAGGGACAAGTGATGAAATTGGAAGTGATTGAGCTTTAGAAATCGGAGGTGGTTTTGATTGAGCTGTGGGCTTCCTTTCTCCCCCTTGTGTCATATGGTTCTCTTACTCAGGAATGCCTTCAATGCGGCTAAGCAGTGAAAGAGCAGGAGCGAGCTTCTCTGCAAGAGTGCGCCTCACCGAATAGTTAAGAATCGGATCATGGGCTTTGATAATGTTAGACAGAGCTCCATGGACATCTGAAACACAACTCCTGACCACAGCTTTCTAAGACCGAAGAAAATCGATCTCCTTCTCGGCTTGGGAGAACTGATGAGTTGCTAGAGTAAGCTCGGAAGATTTTCGAGCAAGCTCGTCCTTTGTAGTGGACTCGGCGGCAAGAGTAGCTTGAAAGGTAAGAAGACGATCCGCAACCGAAGATTGAAAAGATTGATTGTCTTCTTTGAGGTTCTGGCGGAAGCTGGCAAATTGGTCTTTTTCAGCTTCGAAAGAACGGACCAGCTTCTCCACAACGGTGCGAATCTTCTTGGTGTTTGTTTCTAATGTCGCCTGCAAAGACTCCAGCCAGATCTGGGCATCTTGAAATAGTTTTTCGACTTTTTTGGTCGATGCAACACTAGCCTTTATCGATTTATCTATGGTAGCAGGAGCTGAGCTGATGGAGGCTTTGTGTGCTTTGGAGAGAGATTCCACCATTCCCTGAATGGCTGCCTCCGAAAAGTGAGATGTTGAGGAAGAGGAAGAAGCCACAAGATTATCAATCTTCTCGTGGAGTTCCTTGATGTGCTTTTTAGTAACTGGAGCATCATCATCATCATCACTTTCAAGTTGGTAGGGGCTGTAGTAGATGGAATCAAAAACCATATCCTCCCCTCCCAAAAAGGTTTCGGTTTCAGCAGATGGAGTGGGAGATAAGGGTGCAATGGGTGGTTCGGTAGTGGTAGTGGGTTTGGGAACGGAAGTGGGTTTGGGTTGTGAAGTTGGAACCCCCGTATCAGATACGTTGGTTGGAACCTCACTGGTGGTTGTTTTGGTGGCTTCTGTGAAGATTGGTGGGGGTAAGGAAGTAGTTGAGGGTGAAATGGTAGTAGAAGTGGATATGGGGGGAATAGAAATTGGTTTAGATATGGAGGGAATGGAAATGGAGGAGGTTATGATGGGAATGGAAGAGGTTATGGTGGAAATGGATGAGGTGAGGATAGGAGAAGGGGAAGGAGGTTTGGATGAAACAGGTTCCTCATGAGCAGGCGAGTGAGGAGGAGTTTCGCCTCTAGCCGACTCGTCTGAGTCAGAGTGGTTATCTTCTGAATCGCTGGATGAAGAAGAGAGAATAAGTTTCCTCTTCGGCTGTGCTTTCTTCTTCTTCATTGGGGGGGGGGGGGGGGGGGAAAGATCGATCTTTGAGGGTTTTCGCTTCTTAGGAGAAGGACCCTTTGTTCCCTTTGCTGCTTTCTTGATCTTACCTTTCTCGGGTTTCTTCCCTCTAGCAGCTGGTTTATCTGCATCATTAATGGACTGAACCATTTCCGCAGAAAGTTCCCGTGGACCCGAAGGACGAAAGTCCTTGTAGGCCTTCATTATAACGCTCTCCTTGGACACACCAGTGGACATAGAATCCGGGATGGATCCGACGAAAGAGAACTTGGTCGGATCAGTAACGATGATCTTGGTGGTGTGGAAGACACTGATGGAGGAGAGAAGGGAATCTGCAACTGTTGGAACATGAAGTTTATCCATGGCCCACTTGGTGATCAGCATCCAAAATCTGGCGTAGGACACTTCAGTGTGGCGAGAGAAGGAGGCTAGGCTCTGAATGAGTTTTGTCCAGAGAACTGAGCCATAGTCGAGGTGGATGCCATGATATAGACCATAGAGAATGGTCATGAACAACTTGTTGGCCCCATCAGAACCAGAACTATGCTCAGAGAGCCCTTTGAACAGAATGGTGAAGAAACCATTCCATGGAGGAGGAAGACACGACTTCTTGAACTTAGTGACCGTCGTGAGAATTTCCGTGTAGCCCATGTTATAGAACATCGAAAATAACTGTCCTACGGTGATGGAATCAGGACTAACCCTAGATTCATCGGCTTCAAAACCTAGGAGCCAGCAAAATCGTTGCTTGGAGATGGGGGTCTTGTGAGAAAGAAGGTCGAAGTAGATTCGATCCACTGATCTATCATAATGGGCAGTGGAGAAGACCTGGGAAAGGCATACCATGGGCACAATCTCGACTTTGGAAGGAGCTAGCACCACTGGAGAGTATTTGAGACACTCCACCATGGGATACATATAATTCTCGTAAGCTTTAGGGTTTAAATCGATCACCAGACTTTGTCGAGCACGGATGGGAAGAATGTTGGTGTGGGAAGAGGTTTCCTGAACAGACGAAGAGTCCACCATTGTTGAATGTGGAAGAGGATGAACAGTAGAGTATAAATCGCCTGATTTTGCTCGTTTGATTTTTGATTGCTGTAAGTATGGAATGAGGCAGAGGTGTTCCTTTTATACTGTGGGTAGAGGAAAGAGAAGAATCATTCCCCAAATCATCTTGATACACGAAACAGTTTCGGATGTGACAGAAGCATGACGGTTGGCACCCCCGATGATTACGCATGAGAGAGAAAAATTGTTCCGTTTTGCACGCGTGCCTGTCAACTCACTATTGAAGCCGTTACTCTGTTGGCTGAGTCAGCATCTTATCTGTTAAATATTTGTCATCCAAACACAGGATTATGATGGAACCGAACGATATTTTTGGAAAATCAAAGATTTTCGTGCATAGAGTGTCAAAGAAAAGGAAATAATGCAATATGTATGTGGGAATTTGTGATGTCAATATAGACACAAAACAGTTGATCCCGGGCACGAATCACTTTCTTCAAGGTCAAGAGAGACCTTAAAGCGTCTGTATGGATTCCCGTTGAATTACGATCAATCACTTATTAAGAAATGTTGAAAGGCATCTTTTTATAAGGCTTAAAAGGGTGGCTTTCGCTTCAGTTTAGAATCCCAGATCTTGACATAAGACCGAGAGTAAATGAAGTACCTGTGAGACCGATGTGGTCTGTTGAACAAGTAGGTTGGGATTTGTATATAGTGACTTATTAAAGATGTGTGATGATGAATTCTCAAAAAAATTTAAAATTTAAAACTGGATTCTAAGGGAAGAAATGTTATGGTAAGTAACAATTTGATAAGAATCACACAACAAAAAGAGATTTCATGTTTACCCTCAATTCATGTTAGGTATTGAATTTTGGGTTTCACTAAGCACGTAGTGACACGACGCTCAGATCATAAACACAGAGATTGTGTAACCATAAACCTCAGTGGTTAATTTTGAGAGTCTCAAGGGTTACGATATGGAACCGAAATATGATGGAGAAAAATATTGAGGTTGTCAAGAGAAACTATAGTACCTCTGCTGAAAATAGTGACCAAGCAGTAAACTCTTAACCCATATGAGAAAAGAGTAAGGTAGCTCAGGTTTAGAATAAATGAAGCAGCCTTATTAGGAAGACAAGGTTTGTATATACCTAATCATTAAGGCTTTTATTCAAAATCAGTTGAGGCTTTGGACAACATGCAGCAGCATGCTTCTAGGGACGCTTAACTATTATAAAGTGTGAGAACGAAACCTGTCCCATCGATATTTAAACAAGAATGAAAGATAAAGAAAAAATATTTTTGGAGATTTTAAGTTTTTGAAAAGAGAAAAACCAAACAGAATAAAATAAAAAAATAGAACCGAACCCGAAATGGACCGAACGCTCGGTTCATTTCGGTTTAAATTTTTTTTTGGATTTTTGGAAAACAACTTTTTACAAAAGGATACAACCATAGACAACACCTTTTTGAGATTTGAGCGAAAATATGTGCAATGGGACCGAACCCGAAATAGACCGAGCGTTCGGTTCATTTCGGTTCCCATGTGAACCGAACCCGAAATAGACTGAACGTTCGGTTCATTTCGCTTCTAACTTTTAACTTTGAGATGGTGTTTTTGGTACCGATTCTGATTCCATCATTCCTAGTCCTTGAAGGATCTTATTGAAACTTGCTTTAGGTAGGGCTTTGGTGAAAATATCGGCCAGTTAATCAGTGGTTCTAACAAAATGAATTTCGACATTTCCATCCTCCACATGATCCTTAATGAAGTGATACCTCAGTGCTATATGCTTGGTCTTAGAGTGTTGCACCGGGTTATGACAGATCCTAATTGCACTTTCTAAATCACAATATAGTGGGATCTTTTTCATGTTGAATCCATAATCTCTGAGCTGGCTTTGGATCCAAATGACTTGAGATGTGCAAGAAGCGGCTGCGATGTACTCTACTTCGGCTGTAGAAAGGGAAACGTAGGTCTGCTTCTTTGACTGCCCGCTGACCATCTTCCCATCAAGGAATTCGCAACCCCGTGTGGTGCTTTTCCTGTCTAAACCGCATCCTCCAAGGTCTGCATCAGAGAAGGCTTGAACGAAGAAGCCTGAGTTTGATGGATACCATAGACCGAGAGAGGTAGTTCGCTTCAGATACCTGAGTATATTTTTCACTGCAAGCATATGTGGCTCTCGAGGATTCGCCTGAAACCTAGCACAATAACATACAAAAAACATGATATCAGGCCTGCTAGCAGTAAGATACATTAAGGACCCAATCATCTGGCGGTATAGCGTAATGTCAACTGCCGGTTTCTCTAGCGAAGGTGTGAGTTTGGTGTCGAATGCCATTGGAACTTTGACCTTTGAGTCTCCCATCATACCAAATTTGGCAAGAAGAGTTTTGGTGTATGCTTCCTAGTTGATAAAGATGCCTTCGGGTCCCTGTCTAATATTTAAACCAAGGAAAAAATTAATCGGACCCATGGAGCTCATTTCAAATTTAGTCTCCATCATCTTTCAGAATTCAGCTGTTAAGCTAGGATTCGTTGAGCCAAAGATGATATCATCGACATATATTTGTACAATCATAAGGTGGTTACCTTCCTTCTTACGAAAGAAGGTTGGGTCAACCGAACCTTGTTTGAATTTGGACATCTTTAAAAACTTAGTTAGCGTTTCATACCAGGCCCTAGGTGCTTGTTTCAGACCGTAAACTGCCTTGTCCAGAATATAGCAGTGATTTGGGAACTTCTCATTGACAAAACCAGGAGGTTGCTCCACGCAGACCGTTTCTTCAAGTTCTCCATTCAGAAAAGCGCATTTGACGTCCATTTGGTAGACCTCGAAGTTTTTGTGTGCTGCATAGGCAAGAAATATTCGAACAGATTCCAGCCTTGCAACTGGAGTGAAAGTCTCTTCATAATCAATTCCTTCTTCCTGGCAATATCCTTTCACCAGTAAACGAGCTTTGTTCCTTATTACGTTACCTTCCTTGTCCATTTTATTTTCTAAAGACCCATTTGAGACCAACAACGGATGCATCTTGAGGAGTTGGAATGAGACGCCAAACTTTATTTCTTTCGAACTCATTAAGTTCGTCTTGCATAGCTTGAACCCAATTAGAGTGATCAAGAGCGGTGTTTACTATCTTTGGTTCAACCTTTGAGACGAAAGAATTAAACATGCAGAACTCAACTTTGGAAAATAAAGAAGTTTGTTTTGCCTTCAGTTGAGATCTGTTCAACACCTTTTCAGAGACATCACCCACAACCTGTGAAACAGGATGATTTCTAGTCCATTTGACAAGAGGAGGGTAATTCGGATCATAGGAAGGATCAAATTCAGCGTTCACCAATTCTTCTAATTCTGATTGACTATCTTCGTCATAAAACGTATTGGCATTCTCCCCCTCGAATGATGAGCTCTCTGGTGCAATAGGACTTTTGGGTGTAGTTGTGCTCTCTGACGGTTTTGAACTTTCGGTTGCTACAGTACCTTTCGGTGTTGTGAAGTGTTCGGGTGCTACAGTGCCTTCAGGTGCTGTGGAGCGTTCGGGTGCTACTGTACCTTCGGGTGCTACAGTGCCTTCGGGTGCTGTGGAGCGTTCGGGTGCTACTGTACCTTCGGGTGCTACAGTGCTAGAGTGCTCCCCCTCAACTGGTAAGCTTGACTATTTTGAAGAGGATGGATCCTCCCCCTCAACTGATGCATTGTCCTGAGAAGTTTTATTTGAAGCTGATTCTCCGTCATCCAGTCGTTTGGCAGCTTCATCGACGATTTGCTTCAGATGGTTGATTTTGTTGTCTGCTACCTTGGCTTCCGAGAGAGTAGCTTTTTCAGGTTCATCGAATAACTCCACAAACTGCTCAAACAAATTAGCACTCGAGGCCGTAACATGACTTGTCTGAGTGAAAACTACTCCAATTGCTTCTTCAGTAGCGTTTATCCTTTTGACGAAGCTGTTATCGAAAGTCACATAATATGTCTCTTCAATCTTCCTTGAACGCTTGTTTAAGACCCGATATGCTTTTGAAGTTGGAGAGTATCCCAGAAAAATTCTTTCATCGGCTTTTACGTCGAACTTGTTACGATGTTCTTTAGAATTGAAGATAAAGCATCGTGAGCCGAACACGTGGAAGAATTTGACATTCGGTTTTCTGTTGTTGATGATCTGATAAGGGGTAAGAGTGAAACGCTTATTGAGATAGGACCTGTTCTGTGTAAAACAAGCTGCATAAATAGCATCAGCCCAGAAATATAATGGTAAGGAAGCGAAACTTAACATGGTTCTGGCCGCCTCACACAAAGATCGGTTTCGTCTTTCGACAATTCCATTTTGTTGAGGGGTGTAGGGAGCTGAGAAGTTGTGACTGGTTCCTTTTTCCGCTAGAAAGTTTTCAAATTCTTTATTTTTTAATTCCAGCCCATTATCGCTTCTAATGTTCCATACAACTTTCTTCAGCTGCACTTCAACTTGCTTGATAAACAGCTTCAGCTTGTGAGTTGCCTCAGATTTGTGCTTCAGAAAGAACACCCATGTAAAACGTGAAAAGTCATCGACAATAACAAGAATATACTTGCTACCGCCTATGCTTTCAATAGAAGATGGACCACATAAGTCAATGTGAATTAACTCAAGTGGTTTAACAACCTTTGTGTTTATGATGGATGGGTGACTTTGACGACTTTGCTTCCCCGTTTCACATGCAGCACACAAATGTTCTCGATCAAACTTAAGCAATGGAAGACCCCTAACATGACCTCCTGTGACGAGTTTATTAATATCCTTGAAATTGAGATGGGAGAGCCTTCGGTGCCACAGCCAGCTTTCATCAGAATGAGCTTTGGATAACAGACAAATAGTTGGGTTTCCTTTGATAGGTTTGAGATTGAGAGGAAACATTTCTCCTTTGCAATCCGATTTGAGAATTACCCTTTTTGTCTTCTTCTCTATGATTTCCGAACCCTCATCATCAAATGAAACTTTAAGACCGGTACCTCCAACAAGCTGAGATACACTGATGAGATTGTGCTGCAGTCCTTCAACATATGCAACCTTTCTTATTGTGAAGTCTCCATTCGTTATCATACCATAACCTTTAATCGTGCCATATGAGTTGTTCCCAAGCTTGACATTTCCACCATTTGAAAGAGATCGAAATTCCCTCAGCTCTTCTTTCCTTCCTGTCATGTGACGCGAGCATCCACTGTCAATATACCATTCTTCATCGAACTGCTCGCCATTGATAACCTGCAAAAATTAAGCAGATTTAGGAACCCAAAGTTTCTTGGGTCCACGTGAGCTTATCACAGGAACAGGAATAGTATGAGAGATATCAACGAAATATGTTCTTTTTATTAACGTTGTTTCATTTTTCTTTTGAATGGTGTAAACTTCAATTTTATTGGGATTTGTTGCAGTTGGTTTGATTTCAGGTTCAGGTGTTAGAACTTTGGGATTCTTTTGATCACTCTTGACCGAGGAAACCTTCGATTTTCCTTTCAAATCTGTTGAAGATTTTGGATTATGAGTTTGAACAGAATTGGATTTAGAATGGGGTTGAGAAGAATTAGAAAGAGAGAATTTAGATTGAGAATGTTGCTTGACTTGATATTCTAGGTGACCTTTTTGTTGGTGGTCATGGTAGAGACCGAACCTTGAGCCTTGATAACCTGTGCTCTCGGGACCGAACCTGTGCTTTCGGTTGCTTGAGTGCTCTGAGCCGAACCTATGCTTTCGGTTGTTTGTGTGTTCTGAGCCGAACCTATGATTTCAGTTGTTTGTGTGTTCTGAGCCGAACCTATGCTTTCGGTTGTGAATACCTTCTTGCGGTCTAACTTCCCTTTTCTCTGACTTCCTATTATGATAAAAAAAATGATCGTCTTGAGATTGCCAGAACTGTTTTCGCTCTGAGAGATTCTTCTTGTATCTCAGATTCCTCTGTTGCTTTTGGTTTTTCACTCGTTTGGGTTGCCTGTGAATATTTGCCTTTTGTTTTGTCTTTTGAACAATAGGTTCGTTTGTTGTAGATGAGTTTTCAGTAGAAGGGGTGACTTCATCTAATGGTATTTCTTTAGTGCCACTAGTACTTGGCACGTCAAAGTTATCAGGCTTGTTCAGCAGCTCTGGAATATATCTTCCTTTTTTTTTCCAAGATTTTCGCTCTGATAGACCAATTGTTTCATCAGCATTGTCGATAGGGGCGGACCAGAAGAACTCATCACAACCATCAGCATTATCTTTGTTTACCATGGCCGTGAGTTCGGCTGTCTGATGTTCGGTTACACCTGTGACCTTATACACCTGATTTGGATTTGTCCTTACCTTTTGGTATACAACAGCCTTTTCTTCAAGGATCGGGGACTTTTAGTGGAACAAGTGAGCAAATTCCACAGAATTTTCTGAGATAAGATTTTTGTGGTTTTTGGGTTCGCTCTTGACAAACTCAAAACAGTCAACTTCATCCTCTACAGAAATTTCACACATATCATCATCCTCATTAAGCTCAGATGGATTTTCAACATTAATTTAATTTTCTGAGCTTAAATTGGCATTCAATGAGTCAAACTTTTGTATGGTTTCGGTCCTTAGATTCAGTTTATCATTTTCGTCCAAAAGGTTTTTCAGCATGTCCTTATGGTCCTTGGACTCTATGAAAGATTCGATTTTGTCTAGGCCATACATATAAGTCGGATTTACATCCTCAGATGAAACTACACTTTCGCAATTGTATGCTTCAACGTCGATTTCATCTTCCTGAAACTCAAGGAAGGGCAAAATCATGCGATGAATTTTCTGTCCTATTTCGCAGTTAAGATGAAGTTGAGTAATGTTAGAATAAAGACGCTTAGCAATCAAACAAAACACATTTCTTTGTTTCAAAAGTTTTAAATTGTCTCTTTGCAAATAAATGTTTTCGTCTTTGGATTTGATCAGCTCCGACTCCTTCAGCTCTATCCACATCCTCCGTTCTTCACTCTTTGAAGACACCCTGCTTATTTGGTCAGTTAGGTTAGAATTGGTGACCCGTGTTTGAGTTAAACTGCTATCTAGATGAGAGATTCTTGAATTTACATTCTTAGTTCTTTTTCATATGAGTTTTGTGGGACTTTGAATGAAACAAAAATAGATTGTACCTTCTTGATTAATTCATCAAGCTCATTAAACTGCACGCTGAGAGGTTTTGCTGTGAAACACAAGTTCTCTCGCTCCTTCATGTCTCTATTCCCACCGTCTGTCTTGTATCCCCTCATTTGGGATACATCCGACACCATCAAGCACTTTCCACCGCTTCCTTCATCTTTCGCAACATAAGCCTTTCCATGAGATGGCTTCCTAACTTCATCATCCTCAGAGTCGGTTGACCAGACCTCCACGCCACCGAACTCATCATCCGCTGCAGACATCTGTACAATTAAAGCATTCATTGAAGGGTTAGTGATAGTTTTCTTTCTTTTTATCTCTTCCAGCTTTTTCATTAACATAGCTTCTTCATCTTTCTCCTCATCCTTTTTTGCCATTTTCTTTAGGACACAGTCTTTGGCATAGTTGTTCTTTCCTCCACAATAGTAGCAGTTCACTCCCGAATCTCCTTCAGCTTTCGGTTCTTTCTTTGGTTCTTCCCTGACCTTTTCAGAACTATAACTTCCCTGCCAATTTCGGTTCTTATTGGTAGGGAACCTTTTCTTGATGAACCTTTTCGGGTTTGACACCATCATTGCATAGTCTTCAGAGGTAAGGTCATAGTCTTCTAAGTTAAGGTCTTCATCTTCCATCACGCCTTTTCTTTTGGACAAAAGTGCCAATGACCCTAAGCTCGAAACCACATTTTTCTCTTGCAAGACAATCTTTTTTTGGGATTTCAAAATCCCTACCAGCTTTGCTAATGAGTAAGATTTGAATTGCTCATGTGCTTTAACAGCGGACACAACTGCTCTCCACTCAGATCTAAGACCATTTAAAAACGTAACTTTTTGTTCAATCAACTTCCTTTCAATATCGTTTTTAATCATCTTACTAACAAGATGATTGAAGCGATCAAACGTCTGAGTGACAGATTCTTCAGGATTTTGCTTAAATTCACCAAATTCAGACAAAAGTAAGGATTGAATTGAATGCTCGAGATCTTCGTCTGTGGAATGTAACTCTCGCAGCCTATCCCATATTTCTTTAGCAGTGCTGCACGAACTCACCAGCCTGAAAGTGTCAGATTGAAGAGCGAAGCTGATTAGTCTCAATGCTTTAATATTGCACTGAAATTTATCCTTTTCGTCTTGGGCAACATCTTTTACGTCTTTCAACAGATCATTATACTCTTTCTGAGTTTTAATGATTCTTGACGTTGCTGAATGAGCGAATGGTCCAGACACGATTGCTTCCCAAATAAGATATACATTGTCTTCAGATCCAATGAAATAATCTTCAAAGTGATGTGCCCAGAATTCGTAATCCTGGGTGTAAAGGATAGGAATCTTTGTTGTTTACCCAATACTGTTTGAGATGTTGATAGGATTTGATTGAGAATCGTCCATGCTTGATTGTTTAACCTGTTTGAAAGATCACACTTGTAATATATAATATTAGGGCAAAGCGAATAAGTAATGAGATACGTCAATTATGGAGTGATGGCTCAATAAATATTAGTTAATGCGGAATAAACCTAATAGCTTCTTTCACAAAAGAGATGTGTATGAATTACACAGCCTCCTGCTTTGATACCAATTGATGAGATATAAAAACTCTTTGATCGATTAGATCTTTGCAACAGGTAGATAATGAAAGTAAAACAATGAAACAATACTCAAGAATGGATCTGAATGAGTCGAATGATTAGAACGTTCAATCCTCAGCAGAGCTCAATAAAGAACTTCCGCTGCAGAGGATTTTAGGGTTACAAAAAAGATCTTCTTAATTACACGTAAAAAACGATCTATCAGTTATGGAAAAGATGCATGCAAGCATCTATTAATACACAAACCCTAATAAAACAAGTTACGGATTGATAGCCCCATACTGTATACAAAATGGGATAAGAGGCGAGCCCAAGACGCAACATCAAATACCCAACAAAATTTAAATATTTTATAAAAATATCAAACTTTTTATAAAATATACACTAAAATCAAGTTTTTTATTCATAAAACCTTTATTTTGCTTTATAAATTTAGGGTAATTGTTATTGACTTAAATTTTATTTTCCTTAAATGCATTTTCATAATTATAATTATTATAAGATCATATTATAAGTTTTATAATTATTTTTATAGAATTTTTAAGGTTAAAGTTCATAAATGTGAGTTTTTAGGGCATTTAGGGTTTTTGAGAGTTTGTAAATATTTGGATATCAGAATATTTGAGAGTTTAAATTATCTTATGCTATTATAACTCTTTTATAGTTATAATTAATGTTTGTAATATATTTTTATCGGTTTATTGGCATTCTATGTAGTGATTCCGAGATTCAATCGAAATTGAGGAATCAAGAATATTAGTCCTACTCTTCAACTTTGACTTAAGTTTCTATGAGACTTTGACCTAATTTCCACTTCTAGGTCTTGTGCATGATGTGTGTATATGATTCATGAAATGTTTTTCAAGTCAAAGAGTGACCCAAATATGGATAGTCACTACAGCTCAGTAGATGTAGAATTCACATATCAATGTGAAATCTGAGTACACTATCCATTGATTCTAATTGTTTCCAAGTTTCTAGTAGGTTATAACTTAGCTTCTAGTTACTAAATCTAGTATGTGTAGTGCCTATATGTGCAACTAAGTCTAGTGTAATCTAGAACCGACTCGAATTTTGACGATTGTCACACAACTAACACCAAAAACCAGAACGCACGCCCGCATCATATCCTCCAATGTCTGGATAGTCCACTCACTCTAGCCATCATTATGCAGGTGAAAATTCGTGCTGAAGTGCAGGCGAGTAACAACCTCCTCGTGGAACCTCTTTTAAAACCTGGAAGTCAACTGAACATCCCTATCAGAGACTACAGAAACCAAAACCCGATAGCATACCACGGCCCCCCAAATGTAGATGTCTGCCAAGTTCTCCACTAAGATACTCTCCTGAATCAGGATAAAATACATGCTCTTAGTCATTCAATCCACGATGACCGTTATCGAATATGCTTCATGTGCCGTCCGAGGAAAGTTTTTGAAAAACTTCATTGTAACCTCTGTTGGATTAGATGTCTAAGCCCATAACTATTATTGGTATGTACTTGACCCGAGAATAACATGGTCCATTTGGGTTGCATATCATCAGGACATTTTGTTAGGATGGATTTTTTAGAGAAGGTTATATATATGATTTTTTAATATATTATAAGTTGTAATATATTAATATGAAATCATATGTTTTAAATAGTGTTGATCAAGAATTAATTTGGAATTAATTTATTGGTCAAAAGAGTAATTTAAATCTATGGGGAATAATTATGGTAATTAGTTATATTTATATATGTTAGGATTATAATCCATGATTGGACCAAGTTTATGCATGGATACATAAAGAGTTGGGCCATATGAACCATGGATCATAAAAACCATGGGTATGGATTTGGGTTATACCCATGACCCTTGGAATCCTACATATATTTATATCCGTTCATAGCCAAAAACGCCTAGACTTGTACTTGGAGTTCATGGAGCTGTTTTTGGTGTGGAAGGAATTCTCTATCAAGTTTCACAATTGTTCATGATGTGTTGTGACTTCATTAGGCTTCCACAAAATTAGGGCTAAGCTCGTAAGTCCAAATACAACAAGACTTCAAGCTACACAAAAGGTATGTTACGCTAACTAGTATCTTGTATGACTTATTATGCATGAAATTAAATTTAGAAAATACTGTTGATTTCGAAAACTTTTTGAATTTGATGAAAGTGATATGATTGAAATTTCATTAGAGGATGAAATTGATTGTTCAGTTTTTGTGCAAAATGTTGATGAAGCTAAGAAAATTTTGATTTTAGAAAACTCTATTGAATTTATTCAGATTGTTGAAAACAAAGGTTCTGATGTTTTGAAAGTAAAGGGAAATATTTTCCAAAAGTCCAAATTGTACCAAATCAGGTTTTTGTTTAAACATGACTAAACAAAAATGTTGCTCGAGAACTAACATCCCTGGTTGATAATGACATTACGGATGTATGTGATGAATTATTCTGGTCCAAGCCAATTGACAACACAGACAAAACAAAAGGTCTTTCTAAAATGACCTCCTGGAAAACAAAAGGGAAATACGTTTCGGAACCCATGAATTGTGTGCACCTTTGTTGTGGAAAGGCTGGACCAAGCGGAATAAAAGATGTTTCTAGTGAAACCTCTACAGAACAAAGCGAAATGCATCTCTAAAAAGAAAAACCGAAATCTAACATTCATAGGTCTTTTGAAGAACTTAATTCTAAGCAAAGGCAGATGAATGCTAGATATAGGAAAATTTTGCAAGGAAGAATGCGTTTTTGGAAAAACATGAATTCAAGTGAATGTTCTATCATTTCAGAATGATCTTCTATTTAAAAAAGTTGATTCCTCTTATATTCCAAAACCAAATTCAAATTTTCTCCAAAATCACATGTTTCAAAACCAATTGAAAAAAGAAAATCAAAGTGTTCTACCCAAACACAGTTTTCAAAACCTATCCACAACTCAAATGATTTTAAGGGTAAAGGTAAAGTTATTTTGGAACCATAGATTACTCTCAAGGAATAAGAAGCAAATTTCAAAATGGAGGAAAGGCATTTTCAAAAAGAACGACTCTGATATTTAGAGAGTACGTTCAATGAAAAGATAATTTTGTTGAAATTAATCTTTGTGATTACAAAATAGAAGTTTTCAACATTGAAAAAGGGAAGTATCATGCTATGAAATGAAAATCATTTTGGGTTGATAAACCTAAAATTTTTCCTATTCTAAAGAAAACCTCACAAGGACCCAAGATAGTTTAGGTTCCTAAATCTTTCTAATTTTTGCAGGTTATGCGCAACGAACAATAAGATTCGGAATGGTATGTTAACAGTGATTGTTCTCATCAAATGACTGGGAGAATAGAAGAATTACCAAAGTTTAGATCATTAAAGGATGGCGGTAGAGTCAACTTTGGAAACAACGCCATCAGGAAAATAAAAAGCAATGGAATGATTACAAATGGTGAATTCTTAATTCGGAAGGTTGCATATGTCAAGGGCCTGCAAGACAATATTATAAGTGTTTTACAATTGGTTGTAGGTACTGGACTGAAGGGATTGTTTGATGACGAAGGATTGCATATAATAAAAAAAGAAATTAAAAGCAATGCTTCCGAAATCCAAAAGGAAGGGAGAGATGTATACTTTGAATTTGAATCCGATCAAACGAAATCCTTCCACTTACCTACTTAAGAAAACATCTTCGGATGATAGTTGGCTATGGTATCGAAGGCTATCCCATCTGAGCTTTAAGGATATAAACAAGCTCGTGTTAGGTGATCTTCTTTGTGGTCTGCCTCTTCTAAAATTCAAAAAGGAACATCTATGGATGGCTTGTGAACTCGAAAAGAAAAGTTTGAAGAATCATTCAACCATCATCAATACCAAAATCATTGACCCACTGGAACTATTTCACATTGCTCTTTTTGATCCATCAGCCATCGAATGAATTGGTGGTAATAAATATATTTTGGTTATTGCTGATGAATTTTCTAGATTTACATGGGTGTTCTTTCTTAGACAGAAACTAGATGCAATTCTGAAGCTGATAGACTACATAAAGTAGACTGAGCTTCAATTACGAAATCTTGTTCAAAAAACTCACAGTGACAATGGTTCGGAATTTTAAAATCAAGCATTTGAAGAATTCTTAACTGGAAAAGGGATTGATCACAATTTCTCATTACCCTACACTCCATAGTAGAATGGTGTAGTTGAAAGAAGAAACCGGTCTTTTTGCGAATCTACTAGGACGATGTTATAATTTGTGAATCTTCCTCTTTAATTTTGGGAAGACGCTATTGCAACAGCATGATTCACACAGAACCGTTCCTACATCAACAAAAGATTTCTCAATACTCCTTATGAAATCTTGAACAATAGTCAACCTAATGTCAAATTCATTCATGTGCTGGGTTCTAGGTGCTTTATCTTCTATTTTAAATAAAATCGGAACTAATTCGATGTAATGGTAGACGGATGAATTTTTTTGGGTGATTTTTTAACTTCAAAAGCATATAGGGTTCTGAACAATAAATCAAGAAACATTGAAGAAACCTACTATGTCACCTTTGATGATAACTACAAGAAGAGATATTAGAAAGAAGATTATGAATTAGGCACAATCATTCCGTCAACAAATTCCATGAAAATTCCTCTTATGAATTTATATGAGGAATTTCTAAATTTGTTTGATGTCACGCCCCGCTAAAGCGGAAACACGAGGCGTGGCAGTACAAAGGGTTTCATAGCAAAATTCTAAAGACAACACCAACCATAGTATTAAAAACCATTACAAATTTACAACGGGTTTGAACAACTTTTAAATGAAATTACAATGAAAATAGAAATACAACACATGCGAATGCTCCTAAAATTGAGGTGTCCCTAAGTGCCACTTACTCGATGATTCCTGAAAAAGCATGTAAAACGATCGTCAACTATAAAAATAGTTGGTGAGTACTCACAAGTTTAACAAAATAATATTGGTTCATGAGTTGAAATCAAAGTTTTGATAAAAGTTTCCAATAATAAAAGTATATTGCTAGGAGTAAATAAGTTTGTAAACACAGTTCGTTGTTATCATGAGAAATAAAGTATATTGCCCGAATAAGATGCAACATTCATATTTTCGTGGAAGATAAAGTTCGTTACTCAAACGAGTAAACAAGTGTCATTGCTAAAATGAGCTGTCAATTTCGTTGCTACAAGGAGCAAACAATTTCATTGGTAAAACATGTATATAAGTTTCCAGTAGTAAAAGTCCGTTGTTGTAATGAGAAATAGAATCCATTGCTATAATGAGAAGCAAAGTTCATTGCTATAATGAGAAACAAAGTTTATTGCTATAATGAGAAACAAGTTTCGTTGCTAAAATAAGTATTCAAGTTTCATTGCTAAAATAAGTATACAAGTGTCGTTGCTAACATGGGAATACAAGTTCCGTATGTATATAAAGAATAGTACGTGCATCAAGTTTCCATTCATGAGTTCACAACCCAGGCCTAATGACCGAATCGTGCCCTATTGACTACTATGTGTATCGCAAACATAGTGTAGAAAATGGTAAAATGCACTCAAGCGAATCGTGCGAGTGAGGAGTTGTCTACCTCCTGATAGCGCTATCCATAATAACCATAGGCTCAAAAGAGTTAATGAGTTGTGTCTAGAGATTCCAGAGAGTTAACCGTGATACAACCCTCATGAATTAAAGTAACATACACATACATACGAAATATAGCAACCAAGTTTCATACAAGTCAAATAAATACAACAAACATAAAAATAGTTTAGGACATGCTTTTCCACCCCAAAACATTTAAAAACATAAAATAGGGGACTGCGTGAATACTCACAATGTGCATTGAGATGATGCAAATGGTTCCTTGACTATGCTCCACTCGTATCACTATCGATTCCTACAATAATGGTATTCGCTAGTGAGTCTCTAATCGAAATCTAACACTAGTATACATGGTACTACAATAGAATTATGCAAATATTGTGTCAAAATTTAATATCGATAAGTTACAAACATTTTCTATGGAAATTAAGTTTCAAAGAATCAATTGTTATATAACAATTTAAGTGGAACATTTTCATTATTGAAAGGTTAATATTTAACATTTTAGAGGTGTTCCAATGATTAAATATTCAAAACTAAACCAATTTAATTCTAAAATATCCCAAACATTGCATTTCAGTTTTAATTGAAGCCAAAGACCTCAAGATAAATTTTCTTGAATTTTTGATTTGTCTAACTATTTTTCACCATTTTAGTTTCTTGAATAACCATAAATTCATGAAAAATGGCAATGAGTTAAGAAAATTCCCCAAACATTTTATATTACTGTTATTAAACATTACAAAGCTGGGAAAAATATAAAAATGGATTTCCAAGCTGTTTAATTATATTTTATGATTTTTGAGCATTTGTTCTAATAAAAATTGAAAATAATAGAAAACAGTTTCCAAAATTACCCAAACTTTTTATTTAACTATTATTATAAATAACTAGGCTGGGAAAAATATAAAAGATATTTTTCAGTGGGTATTTCTATTTTTCCTGGTTTTATTCCTTTAATTAATCATTAATTGAAGAAATAATATTAAACAGTTAAAATAAATTACCAAAAATTTTTGTAACATCATTTACAGTATAGATAACCTGGGAAAAATATCAAAAGTGGTTTTCATAATGTATAATCTGGTTTTGGGTATTTATGTGTATTTAAGTGTATTTAAGTGTATATAAGTGTAAATAACTTTAGAAAATAAGGGAAAAATAGTTTACATTGGAGAATCAGAACTATTTTTCCTGAATTTTGGATAATATAATGTTCTGGTAAATTTTCATGAATTTTGGATAATCAGAACTATTTTTCCTATTTTTAGACCATTATAATTACCAAAAATTGGGAAAAATAGTAAGACATGATGAAAAATCTTGAAACTATTTTCTTGAGTCACCTATCATAGGTAAGGTATGCGAAAATTGTTAGATAAAATTTTCACACCCTCTAAACTGGTTTTGTGATTTATTGTACCCTAACAAAAGAAAAATCGGAAATCATATCAAACAGCAACAAAATTGATGAAATTTGGTGAGGGCTCATTATTCACCATAAGGATTATCCATGAATTTATTCTAGATTTATTGACCTCTAGAAGTATTTTATGTGATTTATGCCCATGGTTTTAGCAATAATTTTAATAAATCAAAGAAATAATAAAAGCTCTTGAAATTTTCCAGATAATCACATGCATGTGAGGGCTTTCAAAAGGAAAAATGTTCAAAATTTATTCAGAAGGGAAATGGGGGTAATGAATCCAAACAAGTTAAGAAATGTTGCATGCAATGGTTCATGAGATGTAAATGTGGCTGAAGTTCATGAATTTGTGTAGCCCATTCAATGAGGTTTTAAGCCACGAAATTTCAGCCATAATTCACTAGATATGTTAAATTTCTAAAGTATTTTTCCTCAGATTTATGGTTGGGTTTAAGGCCATTGATCATGCAAGGAAAAAATGGTGATCACAGAAAAAGAGCTGTTTGCGCAACCATTTTGTAAAAATTTCCAAAAATCGGATATTTAATATTTTACAGTGAGACCAGTTTTGTTTGAAATTTAACTCAAAATATTATATTTCAGAAAAAGAATCACGAAAATTTGTAAAGAAATGAGTGAGATATGGCAGTTTAAAGTCAAATAAAGAAATCTGGCAGATTGCATGCATGATGATTGGTTAGAAAAGTGGGTTTTCATCATTTCCTTGAGTAAATCTTTTGAAATATTTTAAAAGATATCATGATAAACTTATATTCTAGTTATGTTTCCAGAGATCAAAAGATTAAAACTTATCAAAATGTATACATTCATTTATGAACAAAAATTTGTTTCTCAAAAACTCTTAACTTGAGTTTGATGTTTTAATCCTTAAAATCGATTTTTGCACTAAGATCATGAACATGCAACCTTGTTTATCATACATGCATGGTGTTAAAACACATCCATGATGTTCTAAAAAAACCATTTTAACACAAAGAAAACAAGTTTGAAGAAGATGAAGAAGGAGAAAGTGTAAGAAAAAGAGCAAAAATTGAAGGAAAAGTGAAGTAGAAATCGATTTTACCTTCAAGAATACCACAAGATGATGAAGATTTCGAGTTTGAGGAGTGTTCTTAGGTTTGTTTTCTAGAAAATTTCTTGGTTCTTAGAGGGAGGAAGAGAAAATGGAGTGGTGTTTGGAGAGAAAAAGTAGAGAGAAGGTAGAGAGTGTTTTCTAGAGAGAGAAAGGAGAGAGATGTGTGTATTGGAGAATGAGAGTGAGAGAGAGAGATATGGGGAGGGGAATCCGATTTTAGGGGAGGAGAGGCGCCCTCTGTCTTGTTTCTTTTATAAAAATATCCAACTTTTTATAAAATGTGCACCTTAACCTAGTTTTTATGCATAAAACTCTTGATTTTTGACTTATAAATCAAGGGTAAATGAAAATAAATAAATCTTTATTTTTCATTGAATTGTATTTCATAATAATTATTATGATAAGATAATATTATAAGGTTCATAATTGTTTTTATAGGACTTTTAAGGTTAAAGTTTATAAATATGAGTTTTAGGGCTTTTAGGGTTTTGGAGTTTAATAAACTTTGAATATCAAAATAAATTGAATATTTGAGACATCAAATCATCTTATGGTACTATAACTCTTTTATAGTTATAAATAATGTTTATAATTTATTTTTATCGGTTTATTGGCATTCTATGTAGTGATTTCGAGATTCAAGCAAAATTGAGGAATCAAGTATACTAGTCCTAGTCTTCAACTTTGACTTAAGTTTCTATGAGACTTTGAACTCACTTCTACTTCTAGGTCAAGTGCATGATGTGCGTATATGATTCATGAAATGTTGTTTGAGTCAAAGAGTAACTCGAATATGGATAGTCACTACAGTTAAGTAGTCGTAGAATTCACATACCAATGTGAAATCCAAGCACATTATCTATTGTCTCTATCTGTTTCCAAGATTCCACTAGGTTATAACTTAGCTTCTAGTTACTAAGTCTAATATGTGTAGTGCCTATATGTGTAACTAAGTTTATTCAAATCTAGAAGTAACTCGAATTTTGACGGTTATCACATTTGATGAGCCTGAAAAAGCTAGATCCTAATAATCGAATGCAAAGGACAATCAAGAAGATGAACTAAAGAAGATTGTTAATGATACAGCTAAAAACATTGAGACTTCTCAGGATCCACCAATTCCAAATGAACCTCAGCCACAACATATCGATACGCCATTGTAGGGGGATATTTCTTGTTCAACCTCCAATCTTGATGCTCATTTCTAGGGGAGAATCCGATTTTGAATGTATAGTCACATAAAAAGTTCCAATTTATGATCCGATGAAAATAATGACTCTGATGTTCAATCTGAATATGATGAAGTTAATGTTGAAATCTATCCAACTTATGATCCGAACTATCCTCGCATGACAAAGTGGAAGAAAGATCATCCACAATCCTGAGTGTTTGGAGACTCACATCCAGGAGTACTTACAAGGGCTTAAAAAAAGCAAAACAAACTGCACTATTTTCAAATTTGGAATTTTTCATGTTTAATTCTTTCATTTCTAAATTTAAGGCTAAAACTCTAAAAATTGCTCTTGATCATGCAGATTGGGTGCAAGCTATGCAGGATGAACTAAATGAATTTAAGAGAAATAACGTATGGGTATTGTTTCCAACTCCGAAGGATGCTTCTGTTGTCGGAATGAAATGGGTATTTCATAACAATATGGGTAAATAAGGAAACGTAATTTCCAACAATCGAAGGTTAGTAGTTAAAGGCTACTGTCAAGAAGAAGGAATCAACTACAAGGAGACATTCACACTGGTGGCTAGACTGGAATCCATTCGGATTTTTCTTTCCTATGCAGCTCACAAAAATTTTGGTGTATATCAAATGGAGGTTAAGTGTGCATTTCTGAATGGTGAACTGGAAGAAACCATCTATGTTGAACAAACACTTGGATTTGTGAATGAAAAATATCGTAATCATTGTTTTATTCTATATAAAGTGGTATATGTTCTCAAACAAGTACCGAAAGTCTGGTATGAAAATCTAATTGAATTTCTTAAGCAATCCAAATTTAAACAACTTACTATTGATCCTACCATCTTTCGTAATATGTATGGTAATCATCTTATGATTATTCAAAGTTACGTTGATGACATTATTTTCGGATCTACTAATCCTGGCCTCACAGCTGAATTCTGAAAGCTAATGGAAAATATATTTGAAATGAGTTCGATGGGAAAAATAAACTTTTTCCTTGGGTTGAATATAAGACATAGTTCAAAAGGTATGTTCATCAAACAAGAAGCGTTCACAAAGACCTTACTGGTGAAATTCGGAATGGTTGATGAATCTAAAGTCAGTGTTCCAATGACATTTGGAACAAAGCTGACACCTTCTCTTGATAAACCAACAACTGATATCATTTTGTATCATCAAATTATTAGGTCATTGTTGTATTTAACTTCAAGTAGAACTAGCATTATGTTTTTTGTGCGTTACCGTGCCCGATTTCAAGCCAATTCTTGAGAACCTCATATGTTGGCCGTTAAAAATATCTTTTGGTATCTAAAGTGGACTATTTCTCTTGGACTATGGTATCCGCCCAATTTTGGATTCTTAGTTCAACCCTTCTCTGATGCTGACCTAGGCGTATGTGGACTTGATCGGAAAAGTATGTAAGGAGGATGTCGGTTTCTGGATAGCAAACTCGTAACTTAGCAATCCAAGAAGTAGACTTGTATCTCCTTATCCACTGCTGAAGCCGAATATATTGTTGTTGTATCATGTATATGCGAAGTTATGTGGATTCAGAACCAGATTATGGATTATGGAACTAATATGAAGAGAATCGCTATGTATTGTGATTTCGAAAGTGCAATCAAAATCTACCATATTCTAGTGCAACACTCACAAGTGAAACATATTTCATTGAGGTATCATTTTATAAAGGATCATGTTGATGATGACAATATTGAAGTTTGTTTCGTTAGATCCTCAGATCAGTTGACCGACATCTTCAAAGAAGCCCTTTCACAACATACTTTCGATCAGCTTTTACAAGGGATTGGAATGATGGAAGTTGATCGAGTTTTGAAATCCTCTTCTTAATCTGAATTTATTGTTTACGTTCTGAATAATTCCGAGCTTCGGAGTGTTTCAGAATTCATTTTTTTAATTTCCAATGGTTTTGAACTTTTGGGACATCTTGGAATTCATTTTTCAAATTCTGATTGGCTCCAAGCTTCGGAATGCTTCGAAATCGACTGTTCATCAGAGTTTCAGAATGTTTTGTATCCTTTGTACATTAAGTCTCTTCCGATTGGATCTGTGATAATGTTTTGGAAGTTGTTGTTCATTTATGTTTCTGAATTCTTTTGTCACAAACCGTTTTTCTTTATTTCTATTTTATCTTTTTCATAAAATCAAAAATCTCAAAAATATATTTCTTTTTTTATTTCTATTCTATTTTTTTAGAAAATCAAAAATCAAAAAAATATTTTCTTTATGTATGTTTTATCTTTTTCACAAAATCAAGATACCAAAATATTTTCATTATTTATTTTTTATCTTTTTCAGAAACTCAAAAATACCAAGAATAGTTTTCTTGTTTTCTAATGTTTCGTTCTCAGCTTCACATTCTTATTTAGGAGGGAGAAGGATGGAATTTCTTTGGGTTCTAAAGAGAGGTATGAGAAGCTTATGTGGTAGAAAAATGAATGAAGTGAGTTGGTGGTGTTTCTTCTTGGCCAAAAATAAGGAGAGAAGAAAGAGGGTAAAGTGGTTTTTGCATAGGGGTCCTAGGTTAGATTCATGAATGAAGTGAGTTAGTGGTGTTTCTTCTCATTATCATTTTTTGTCCATAATAGAGAATTAGAGAAAAGGGGTAGAATAAAATAATAAACATTGGGCTTGAACTTGCTAGCCATAGAAATCAAATAGCCCAATAAGAACTTTCGGCCCATTGGGCCCATATATGTGTTTATGGCCCAAAATGATAAAAGGAATGGGTCTTTGGCCCATATAATTAAGAAATATGGTTTTTGGCCCAATAAGGCCCATGAAGAGTCTTATGGTCCAAAATACTATTTCTTATTGAATGTTGGACCAACTAGGGCGCAAATGAGGATTCTTAGCCTAAAAGAATCAAGTTGGGGGTTTATTGGTCCATTAGGCCCAATAAGAGGATCCTTGACCAATAAAAGTTTGAACCGAGAAGTTAGGGTTTCAAACCCAAAGTGGGGTGAGTGTAGTACATTGAATTAAGTTTAGGGCTTCATGTGTAAATTTTGATTCGAATTGTTGTTGTTGAATGAATAACATGTATAACATAATACTTATGGTTACAAGAATTCTCCAAAAGTAATTACACATGGATAGAAATTCCTAGACTTAAAGTACTAGTTGTGACAAATTCTAAGGGCGTTCTTCAGAGGGTATCCTCTCTCCACGTTCCTATTTATTACAATAATGGAAGGTTTAAGTGTGGAAATGAAAGAAGCATGTGGCAATGGTGTTTTTCAAGGACTACAACTACAAAAAAGGGGTCTTCTAATATTGCATCTACTCTATGTAGATGATGCACCCTTCATTAGTGAATGGTCGGAGAATAATATCAAGAACCTCATGATAATTTTAATGTGTTTTCATGCATCCTCGGGACATAAAGTCAACTTTAAAAAATGTTGGGTGTTTGGCGTCTGGGCGGCAGATGAAGTAGTTCGATGGGCTTGCCTGCTCGTTCCAAACCTTTAGTACTTCCATTTAATTACATTGGAGTACATGTCGTAAAGAATATGCAACTCAAAAAACACTGGCAACTGGTGATAGAAAGGTGTCAGAAAAAAAATCTCACTTTGGAAAGCTAAAACATTATCATTTAGAGGTAGGCTCACATTAATCAAATTGGTTCTAGGAAACATCCCAACTTACTTTATGTCCCTGTTTGTGGCTCTTGCTGGAATTATTGAAAAAGCTCAAGAGGCTCTGTTGAATATTTCACTGGGAGTTTCGAAGGTTCGGGCAAAGATACACTGGGTATTGTGGGACAAAATCATCGAAAACGTGGCATGAGGGGGGGGCTTGGCATTGGCTCGTTAGATCATTTATCATATCAATTGTAGTTAAATGGTCGTGGAGGTTCCAATCGGATCCGAGGACCATATGGGCCAAAGCAATCACAAGTATGCATAGCATATCTGTGACATCCCCATTTTCACGGCCAGAAAAGACCTATTTTGTTTATGCTTCATAGAAATCAAAGTACATCTTTAAATAAAAGTGTTGTGGAATTTGTTCCCAGTAAAACATGATACATACTTTATCAAAGCATTTTCGAAGAAATGTATTTTTATTCATTTTGAAAACATTTGGGATGTCATTCTCAATACAGAAACATAAGCATAAATAGCACTTACATTCATTTACACTAGTGATCTACACCTCTTTAATCTTTAAGTGTAATGTAACTTCGATCAACACCTGTGATTTTAATAAGCTTGAGTGGGTCAGGTTGGGAAACCTGGTGAGTACATAGGGTTTTCAACCCACAATAATATAATTATTATGTTTAAACATCAAACAATAAACTCAATTACCCATCCCCATTATCTTATTTACTCTTAAGGATCTACCATAAGAATTAGTTATTCCTCGTTCATTCATTTTGAAGGATCATCCTAAGCAATCGACAAGAAATCCATCGATGCCACGGTTTAATCGACAGGCACTAAGTCGCATAGTCGCTAAGGTTTAGGCACTAAGTCTCATAGTCGCCAGGGTTTATACAACATGCACTAAGTCGCATAGTCAGCAGGGTTTAGCATACACCGGGTGAACACATCGTTCACAACACCTACACATTGCGAGCCTGCTAGTGTTCCACTAGACTATCTAAATAGTCTGTGGTTGTCATCCATACTCAGCTAGTTGACGGGGCCACCTCTTGAGTCATCGCTTGGCTCATTGTTTAGGTCATCGCTTGGCTCATCGTTTAGGTCATCGCTTCTCACCATAATTTACTACTCATATATCATCGCTCATCATTCATCTCATCTTTCATCGCTCATCATTTATCTCATCTCTAATCTACCCATGTTTTACCCAACATATTTTGTAGATATAAAATACATATACTGTTTAAATGATTTAAAACATGTATAAAATTGTTCATCTAGCATAGACAGCAAGTATACATATAATATGCACACGTAGCACGTAATGTATATAAAATACTTCATATCTACGTGTAAGATGAAAGTAACTATGCAATCATCTGTAAAAGTGGTGTTCCGAACTCAGATATCGCTTCGCTTCTTAAAAACAATTTCCTTCGATGAAACCTAGTATTATTACCACTATATTTTAGTCTAATATTTACGGTGACTAATTATTATTATTATTATTATTATTATTATTATTATTATTATTATTATATATAAGCATTTAAATAGTATTTTCCAACCACTATGTACAGACAGGGGCCAAACATAAAACACCGGAGGACAGGACCATTTTGGCATATAGCACTTCTAAAATCCAACAACCCTATGCAGCCCTTTAAAGTAGATTCCACGTACCGCGAGTAGTTAAAAAGATATTATAACAACACTTATATAAGTCATAATAATAGCCCAAATATTTATTATATGTTCATAATAACAATAATAATTTTAAATATAAGCTATATTAAATTAGGGTAACCATAACTTATTAACAAGGGGGTTTTAGCTTGGAGTCGGTCTCTGTAGGGGTAGAACTTCGTTGCTGAATCTTTCTAAGAAAGATTCGTGCAGCGCTTCAGTGCTCACCTTACTTTACTAAAACTACAGAAAGAAAAGTCGAATCACGAGGGACCAAAATGTTTGGGGGATAAGAAGAGAAAGACTCTTGAATATGATAGCCCAAGGCTCTTATTTATAGTAATTGAATTTTCAAAAACTACCCTCATGGTTACTTAATGACTTTATAGTTATATAAACAACTAAACACCCCTTTATAACACTATTTTTAATAGATTTAACGATATTTGTACTAAACCAATGTCAAAAGTATTCAATATTAGTCTTATAATGACTGCATCGTTGATACCTTTCTAATGATATATACATATGTATATATACGTGTACGTATATAAGATTTATACTTTATTTTAATACGTAAATATGCTATTATAATTTGTAACGCGTTCATACGAGCTCTGTTTTTGACGATCTTTATATCCACGCATTGACGGAGACGTACTCTATAACTTTCATTTAGACTCTGTCCGCTAATTTTGAATTTATTTTTAAAGTTATATTATTAACAGGCCGGGACGGGAAAAGTCCGTTAAAAATTCATAACGTCTTCATCCGACGTCCTTTTTCGTCTGTCTTTTTACCGTTGCGCTAAATGAGATCTTCAATTCTCATTTAGGTTGTAATGGCTAAAAATCGATTGATCTAAAATTTGAATTTCGAGCTATGCACTGCTGTGCCAAATCTTATAAAAATCATAACTTCCTCATATGAGGTTAGATTTTGACGTTCTTTTTATGCACACTCATGGTTTATGTGACATACCAAAATTTTGTATTCTGTACAACCCTTCACTTCAATAAAAGTCAGAACAGCTTCTGCTAATTTTCAAGCTTTTTGGAATAAGTTTGAGCATATTAGGATTAGCACTTTAGGAGATATCAGGAGAGAGGATGCCCTAGAGTATTTTGTGCATCTTAAAAGTTTCAAAACTCCCAGAGTTTGGAGTTTACGGCCAAAATGAAGTTCTTGGACCGTAAACTCCATGGACTATATATATGGCACTTAGCCATTTTTCCTTCATTTCTTCCATTTTGTAATAGCCCGAAATCCAGGTATTCTTTTTTTGGCCTTGCATCTTGGTTAAGTTGATAAGTTAGGGTTTTCATGGTAGGCGAGTACGCTGGGCGTACAAGGTGTACGCTGCGTGTACTCGCGCGCCTCATTTGGATGCGTTCCCCCTCAGGTACGCTGGGCGTACCCAAGGTTACGCCCGACGTAACTCATTCAGATCCAAACCCTATTTTCCTTTGGAGGGGCTATAAAAGGAATGTGTGGCTGGACTTCTCAGCCACCATCCCTCAGAGTGAAACCCTAAAAAGAGTGTACCTTCGTTCTTTGGCCATTGTGTGTATTCTAAGCTTGGTGGTGCCATTCCAAGGTTGCAAAGGAGAAGAAGAGCTTGTTGGAGAGGTTAAAAGTCGTGCTCAAGTGTAGATCTGAGCTTTGCAAGGGTTAAAGCTTCATTTTCAGGTAAAAAGTTCGGATCTTGTCACTTGGTTCATGTTATATGCTTAAGATGTCATTTTCTAGGGTTTAAGTCCCAAAGGTGGAGACTTTTTGTGCAAATGGCCTCCATAAGCTTAGATACTTCATATTTGTGATCTATTGGAGTTGTAGACTCATAAAAATGGCATCTTGGATGTGGGTATTGCACCATGCATGAGATCTACGTCCTTGAGTTTGAATAGAAGGTTGTTATGTGATGTTGGAGCCTTTACAGCCATGCCAAGGCTTAAAGGTCTCGACTTTATGGGTTTAGACACACTAAAAGAGTCGGATCTAGAAGTTGCAGTAATGGCTTAACCGATTAAGACCAGAAATGGAGAGTGGCTGATTCTGGTGGTTACGCTGGGCGTAACTTCCAATACGCGCAGCGTACTGGGTGGAGACCCCGATCCAGGGGGGTTGGCGATGTATGCCCCGCGTACATCTAGCAGTATGCCCCGTGTACTCTCAGGGTTGACTTTTGTTGACTTTTAGGGTTTTGGTCAACATAAGGACTTTAGGTCAAGGAAGGGTAAAATGTTCTTTTACCCTCTGAGGAATGATGATAAGGGGTAAAGTTTTAGTGGTGGAAGTCTTTGTGTATTAAATGATATTTTTATGTTTAGGCGAGGTTGAGCCATCGTTTGGATTTGGTGTTAGCAAGGACGCGAGATCTTAGACTTTCCACAAGGTGAGTTTTCTCACTATACTGTACCCAGAAGGGTTTGACTGTGTGACCGGAAGGTCGAATATGATATGAGATATATGTATTATGTGTGATAAGTTATTCGTTATATGTGCCATGTATGATATGCTTGATATGGGCCGGAAGGCATTATGTTATGGGCCGGAAGGCGAATATGTTATGGGCCGGAAGGCGTTGTGATGTGGACCGTAAGGTTGATGTGGGTAGGACCGGAAGGTTTACCTAGTCGGGACGGAAGTCCCCTAAGACACATGGACCGGAAGGTCAGGGCCTGGAAAGGCGTATGTGCGTAGGTTGTATTTTGGGGAACTCACTAAGCATTTATGCTTACAGTTGTTGTGTTATGTGTTTTAGGTACTAGCGAGGACCGTGGGAAGGCGCCGGCGTGATCGTACACATTGTCGGGAGAAAACTAATTTATGATATTTGGGATGTATTTGGTTGTGACAATATTGTTTACGTTTGAATTTGAAATATTAATCGATGTTTTTGATGTTTACAAAAATGAAAATTTGGTTTTAAAATTTACATCGTTACGAGTTTGGTATCAGAGCCTTGGTTTGAGGGATTCGGATACACCTTCGGGCGTAATTGAACTCAAACCGGGGATTTGAGAAATTTTTAATTAGTAAAATCAATAAAAATTTGATAAGAGATTTTGAAATAATCCAGGAAGAAGAAGTGTGTAAGGTCAGCCAGCGCCCGAACGGTAAAATCCCCAAAATACTCTTACAATATGTGTTATGAGATATGATATGATATGATACGCATGCTAGTAGACTAGGTATTCATACTAGGACTAGGGTGGCCTGATTTGTGATGCCTTAGTCTAGGGAAATCTGCTTCTATGAGGTGCTTTGAGAGCGAGTGGGTAGCTAGTGCATGGCAAGAATAGAGTACTCATGATCCTGGGTTTGGGGAGGAGGACTTGCGGTGAATACTGATGCGGTGTAGTTGGTAGTATTAGGCACGTACTACTGTAGACACCGGGTCAGTGGACAACCCAAGTAACAATCCTTGGGTATCGGAGACTGAGTAGGGTTGCGTTATCGAGTGCGATTATGCTCGATAGAGTCTCTGATATATATAATATATATATATATATATATATATATATATATATATATATATGTTGTATTTCAGAGGCATCATGGTTGGACCATGCCACAAACCTGGTACGAGCAGTGTGAGTGACGAGGAGCTTCGTCAGATGATTCATGAGGAGGTGGCTGCAGCGATCCGAGCTGAGATTCCGGAGATGTTTGGATCTATTAAGACCACAATGATGGAGACTTTTGATGAGCGGTACGCCGCGGTGACTGAGGCCGCAGCCGCTGCAGCTACCGCAGCTGTGGCAGTTGCCAGACCACATGGAGGTGACTCGTTGCTGTTCCGGGAGTTCAGCAACACGAAGCCACCTAAGTTTGACGGAACGCAGGATCCGATCGCTGCGATGAGATGGATTGCAGATATCGAGGAATGCTTCTACACTTGTTCATGCCCGGAGCATCTGAGGGTACGGTTCGCCTTGAACCAGCTCCGCTTGGGAGCAAAGGATTGGTGGAAGTTCGTGATGGCGAACTTCACCCTGGAAGAGGTTTCAGCTGTGACTTGGGAGAGGTTTACTACTATGTTCAGAGACGAGTACGTTCCCCCGGTGGAGAGGGAACGGTTGGTTCAGGAGTTCTTGACCCTCAAGCAGGGTAATGATTCTGTCACGGTGATCACGCGGAAGATTCATGAGAGGGCGATGTTTTACCCTGAGTAGGTGTCCAAGGAGCAGGCTCGGATGAGCCGGTATTTGGGTGTGCTGAGGCGGGATATCCGGGAGTTCGTATCGAACTCATCATACCAGAATTTTGTTGAGCTTCAGGTGAATGCCAGTAAGCGTGAGATCGAGTTGGAGACCCAGGCCAGGGAGGAGGCCGAGTCTCAATGGGTGGCTCGACGGTCGGCTCAGTCTCAACTGGTAGCCAAGTGGACCAAGTCCGCCGATTCGAGATCGAGAGGTCAGAAGGGCCGCACTTGCGGAAAGTGCGATAAGGGTTACGAGGGGGCATGTCGATCGGGTGATTGCTACAAGTGTGGCAAGGAGGGGCACATTGCTACGGATTGCCCCAAGGGATTTATGGTTTGCTTTCGTTGTAACCAGACTGGCCACCGGAAGGCTGAGTGCCCCTAGCTTCGCCAGGGTTCTACGCCTACTACCAGGGTTACCAAGACTCGACCAGTGAAGGCCGAGGCTCCGAAAGCTCGTGGAAGAGCTTTCCAGTTGACTGCGGAGGATGTCCGCACGGCGCCTGATGTCGTAGTTGGTATGTATTCTTTCGCATATTTACTTTTATGATAAGGTATTGTGCTTATATTATGATATGCGTAGGTACTTTCTTGTGAATTCTGTACCCGCTTTGGTATTATTTGACTCGGGTGCGAGTCGGTCTTTTGTATCGTTGGCTTTTAGCCAACACATCGGTATTGATCGGGAGGTTATAAGTCGAGCCCTGCGAGTGTCTATAGCAGATGAGAAAGCGATATACACCACTGACGTGATTCGAGGATGTGTGCTCGAGATATTTGGGGTCAAATTCCCTATAGACTTGGTTCCTAAAGCGATGGGGGATGTCTGCATCATCATGGGTATGGACTGGTTGAGTAAGTTTGGGGCAGTCATTGACTGCGACAGACAGCTGGTGACTATTCGAGACCCTAGTGGGGGAGTGCTTACGGTGTTTGGCGAGGGGACCCGGTGTGTGTCGGCGTTTTGTTCGGCTACCAGGGCGAGGCAGAGTTTGCAGCAGGGCTGCAATGGATTCATAGCCTACGTGATGGATACTCGAGTGGCCGCGGAGAGGCTGAATTCGGTTGATGACGTTCCTGTAGTATGCGAGTTTTCGGATGTGTTCCCCGAAGAGTTACCAGGTGTGCCTCCGGAAAGGAAAGTGGAGTTCCGTATCGATTTGGTTCCGGGAGCGGCGCCCATCGCGAAGGCGCCTTATCGTCTCGCTTCACCGGAAATGTAGGAGGTATCCTTGCAGCTCCATGAGCTGTTGGGGAAGGGGTTTATTCGACCGAGTAGCTCACCTTGGGGAGCGCCGATTTTGTTCGTCAAGAAAAAGGATGGTTCACACCGGATGTGTATCGATTACCATGAGTTGAACAAGTTGACGGTTAAGAACCGGTATCCGTTACCTAGGATCGACGATCTGTTCGATCAGTTGTAGGGGGCATCTTGGTTCTACAAGATAGACTTAAGGTCGGGTTATCATCAGATGAGGGTTCGGGATGCATTCAGAACTCGTTATGGACATTATGAGTTTGTGGTGATTCCTTTTGGGCTCACCAATGCCCCGGCAGCCTTCATGGATCTTATGAACTGGGTGTGCAGGCCGATGTTGGATCGGTCGGTGATCGTATTCATTGATGATATTTTGGAATATTCGAGGTCTAGGGAGTAGCATGAGGAGCATTTGAGGGAAATTCTTGGGTTATTGAGATCGGAGAGGCTGTATGCCAAATTTTCCAAGTGTGATTTTTGGTTACGAGAGGTCCAGTTCCTCGGGCATCTTGTTAACCAGAAAGGGATATTGGTCGACCCAGCCAAGATTGAGGCGGTGTTGAGGTGGGAGGTGCCGAGATCGCCCACTGAGATCAGGAGTTTTCTGGGATTGGCTGGATATTATCGAAGGTTTATCAAGGTTTTCTCCAAGATTTTCGTGCCACTTACAAGGATGACCCGAAAGGGTGTTGCATTTTCGTGGGGACCGGAGTAGCAGTCCTCATTCGAGACCCTTCGTCAGAAATTGTGCGAGGCTCCGGTGCTTGCACTCCCATAAGGGATGGAGGATTTTGTGGTGTACTGTGATGCATCTATGTAACAACCCGTCATTTCAGGTCATCAAAGATCGAGTCTTGTAACCTCTTTGAAAAAGGGATTAGAATATCATCGAAAAATGAAGTATTCAAAAACTCAGTTTGGAGTACGCTATCTTGTAAATATCGTCTTAAGGTTTCCAAACATATAAATAACACAAAAATATGAGTTATACCGAAGAAGTTATGACCATTCTAAGTTTTTCCGACAAAAATCGGCGATACGAGGTTACGTAAAAACGCAAAGTTTCAATAAAACACTTTCTGAACTTAGGTGTCTAAATGAAAGTCATAGATATCGTTAAACTACAAACTTGCATAAAAAGAACGCTCAAATCGGACATCGTATGAAAAAGTTATGAATTTTTAAAGAAATTCCTTAATCACGTCATTTTAATAAATAAATAATAAAAATAATTTCAGAATTTGCCAACGGAACCTAAACGAAAGTTGTAGATCTTAGTCTCACCTACGCGTGGATATAAAGAACGTTGAAAACGGAGTTCGTATGAAGGAGATATGAATTTTTGAAGTTTGATAAATAATTAATATATATTTTTATTCAAAACTTTGGTATTATCCGAAGTCTGAGTCACACAAGTACGCCCCGTACATGAGTACGCCTAGCGTACTCAAGGCCTTGGCCTCAGATCGTCCACGTCGCCCCTATGCGAGCCTACCCCCCCCCCCCCTCCCATCCGAAGTCCGAGGCAGTCGAGGACTCGGTCATGCGTGACGTACACGTACGCCCGGTGTACCGAAGCGGTTCCAGCCTCCTATAAAAGGGATGCGAGGGTTCCCGGAAAAATTGCTCATTCTCTATCACTTTTCTTGCGTTTTGCCTCATTTTCCGTGCTCGCACTACCCCAAAGCCCTGTTCATTTTGTGCAAGTCCCGCAGGTCGATTTTACTCCCGAGAAAATCCGCCTTTTCAAGCCAAAGTTCTGCTCGATTTTCATCACACCTTCTTTAATCAATCAAGTGAGTTCATACCCCTTTCAAACACACTTTAAATACATTTTAAATGCTTTTATACTCTATAAGGGTTGAATACAAGTAAATCACTTGTAATTCCTTACTACTATGGAAAATTCTTGTCATACTTTGCGTGCATTAGACTTATACAAAGTATATAGTGATTTCAAAGTACCTTTCGTTGCTAAGTCGTTTTATACATTCTAAAAACTTATAATTTATGCTTTGTCAAACATTGTGAAAAAGGATAAACTTTGCATACAAAACTATCACTTTAATACAGACTTAGTTGAGAATCCATGAGACGTGTATATCTTCAAACACTACTTTCTTATTAGAAAGTAATGCCGCAAGTCTTGTCTATAACCAGAGTCTCCCGTTAGGAGAACGTGTCAAATGTGTATAGATCTATACGGGAAGTCATGATCCCACGCCCTGACTGTTATCTACAGTCCGTCCATTGGGGTGACAGTTGTCATAACGCTGCGACGCCTGAAGAACGTCGTTACAGGTATATTATGTTTAGTATGGTTATAAAACTCATCGGATATACAATTATTATGGTATTATGCTTTTATGAACGAGTAGCTATTAAAAATATTCTTCATCTAACAAATGCGATCTTCGTATAGCTTTATTATATAAAACTATGACACAACTTTTAAGAATGTCAGTTACTTGCAATTTTCGGTCTTAGAGACTGCCAGTTATGTTAGGAAAATAAGGGTTTTTCCTGTATACATACCAAACAACTAATAGGAAAATAAGGGATTTTCCTGGTGCAATTATTTACAACTTATAACACGAACATTCATATGCATTTCATACTTTTATAAGAAAATAAGGGATTTTCTTGGAAAACACAACAATTCATATCTAAACCATTAGGGAAAATATGGGATTTTCTAGATCTAATACATTCATTTACAACACAACAAACCATAACTCTTTACATTTGAAATACTACATTTTCTGGAAAACATACACGAACTTTCGAATGGCGTACATTTTCTCAAAACACTACTCATGAACTCACCAACTTAATTGTTGACAATTTCTCCTTGAAATAACTTTTATTCTCAGGGAACCGCTAAGCAGGTTTGGAAATCAACTTTTGGGATTGACGCGCTGGCGTTAATTACTTCTTTTTGAAAGATGTTTATGTATTTATCTTTTGAATATGTAATGAATACAATTATGTAAACATTTTAAAACCTTTATATATGTATGGTGGTGTGTACTTTCCTTTCTATGAACTGTTATGATACTGAATATGATGTCCTCCTCCCCCGAACGTTTCCGCCGTTCTGGTTTGGGGGTGTGACAGATTGGTATCAGAGCTGTGTTTATAGGGAATTAAGTATATCAAAACCATTTCTTTTTGGTATACAACTATAAACTCAACTTGGAAAAAACACTCTGAGAAAAGTCATACTTTTGAAATTAAATTTATTTGGTTTTAAGGTAAGCATGCACTCATTTCATACTAATAACAGTTTCATATCGAATAAGTCTAGAAGTATTATAAATAAGTTGTGCAGTACAAGTACGCCTTGGTACATGTAATCGGAACTGGGAAGAATATAGCCTGATCAACTATATTTGACCGAGAGACGACTAACGTATGCCAAGGAGTGTCTGCAGTGGACAACGATTTTAAAACTTACCAAAAGCACATCATTACATAATACTAAGGGAGTTTTTGTTTTGTCATCAACCATTAAACTTAAGGGTAAGTTTCGTGTGCTCTAGCTTATAGTAAATTCTTAACCCTATTCTCGTACAGACTAAATGGCAGGATTCCATCACCCCAATGACCCCTACTACCCCAACCAAGGTAATGGAGGATGGATCGAAGAAGATCCTGAAGAAGGCGAAGAGCCTATAGAGTTGGAGGAAGGAGACGACTCTGGCACAGATTCGGAGCCAGAAATTATCAATCCACCAATCCCACAACCTCCCGTCCACGTGAGGAACTTCCAAGGACCCACTCCTGTGTGGGGAAGTCACCTCCATCATTGGAACCAACAACAAAGCTTACGCCCTCCATACGACATGTGCCGAGACTTCTATGATGTCAGAGATAGGGGATCAACAGACCGAGCACTTCCGGTCATGATTGGCAAACTCACCAACCAGTGCTATCAATCCGGAGTGCAAGCCAACCGAATCCGAGAGGTCAACGTGGATGTACAAATCCACACGGCCGACATCAACCGCCTAGAGATGTTGCAGAACGACATCCACCTTCGCGCCGAAGCATTCCAAGCACAAGAAAATGCAGCCTTCGCAGAATTGAGGGAACAACAAGCTGCGTTTGATAGGCGCCTCATGGAGTCAAAGTAGTCCGGCATGGAGTCGAGCTCCAAGCACAAACCGCACCGCAAGTAGTACTTGCCCGACCCTCAATTTTTGTTATAAATTAGGACTTCGGATAAAAGTATTATTTTCTTTAAAATTTTCTGTAATCGGAGGCCTTTAGAAAGGTCAAGAACTTTTGTCTAGACTCAGATGTAACACAACTATATGTTGAATATATATAAGGGCATATCCATTTTCTTGTTGTTAATTATGTGTAGTTCGTTCAATTCATAAGTACATCTATTTAAACTTTATTTTCAAACTCAAAACCCTGTGTTGGTCAAACCCAATTTCTTAGAACTATTAAAAGTTAACTCAATATCATGTTGGAATAGTGTCTAAGGCTGCAACTATATTAGACAAGTATTTGATCCGGTTGTGCATGGTCCTTTTGGGTTGCCTTCACCATAGCAACTTGATGGATGATTTGTTAAGAGAGAGTAAATATTATAAGGAATAATATATGGTTATTTGATTAATATAAGTCATAGATTAATTGGAATTAATTTCGTGACTTAAAGAGATTAATTAAATAAGAGGGTATAAACTGTCAATTGTTTGATAGTTACACTTTAGACTATAAATCCTTATCCATGATAGGATGGATGATTTCTAGGGCTTGGATAAGCCAAAATCGTCCATAGGGTTATCAAGGAAAGGATATGGATCAGCTTAAAGTCTAAGTTATCCAATTAGGGTTAAAGCTGTAATCCTTAAGGAGTCTACAAGTATAAATAGACCCTAGGGGTGAGGGAATTCGACACACCATCTAAAGTAGAGATACTCTGGCCAAATTCCTCCCCTCTCCTCTCTCCTAAATCATCTTGCTTACTATTGGTGTTTGTAAGCCATTAGAGGAGTGACATTTGTGACTCTAGAAGCTCCAAGACAACAAGATCAACAAGGAATCCAAAGGTATGATTCTAGATCTATTTCAATGTTATTACTTAACCTAATTAGCCATCAGAAGTCTTGGATTCAAAGCATGTTTAATTCGAAAGCCTAGATCCGAGCATTAGGGTTTTGCATGCGCATATAGGAAATTTCTTATGGCTAAAACCCATCAGTGGTATCAGAGCCTAGCTTGGTTTTCTTTAAATTGTTAATTGATTAACTGAAACAAACCTGCAAAATTTGATTTTTTGGGTTTTTGAGTCATGGACTCGGCGAGTTCCAAAGTTGACTCGGCGAGTCCCTTTGTGTACTCGGCGAATCCGGGCGTCAGGATTAGAAAAAAACCGGGATTTTTTCATGTTTATCTTATGGAAACTTACCTTAATCATATTAGATCAACCCTAATCCGATTTTTTGATATATATGACTATAATCTTGATCTAATTAAAGATATTTATCATCTAATAAAATATTTAATTCCCTTATATGATAAATGATTAATTATTTTGATAATTATCTTAAAAGAAATCTTGGATAAATCAAATAAAGATAATTAGGATATTAATTGTTAATTGGAATTATTTGTTATTTGATCCTCCATGTTTTAAAGTGTTTAAAACTTTCCCTCAAGTTTTGAAATTTATATTTGTGATTAAAAGGTTTTAATTTAGACAACTTAAATTTCAAACCCTACGTTTTAAAAGGTTTAAAACACAACCTTATACTAATATGATATTACTAGAATAATATATATATATATATATATATATATATATATATATATATATATATATATATATATATATATATATGTATGTATAACTAAATGCTAGTCTTACCGTTAGTAGGCCTCATTCACGAAGCCGATCTATAAGGTGGGTATAAGGTTGCGGCCTATAAAATGGCGCTTAATGGGTCGTTAGCCGAACGGGTAGGATAGGGCAACCTCATCCTCTCATTAAAAGTATAATAAGAAATACAAAGTAACTACACGTTTTAAAAATTTCCCAATCTTAGTTACTTTAGGAAAAGTGAATTGATGCAATCCCATGAAATTACACTTTGCACCCTTGCTAAGAAGTTAGTGGAGCGTGTGTGGTTTACCGGCACACTAATTGGTTCTAAGCAAAGGTGGCAAAGGGTGATTCATTGTTTATCATAGTTCGATGGAGCGTGTGTGGTTTACTGGCACATCGAATAGGTGATCGTTACAATGAAGGCACCATGTGAATTTGCATGGTAATTCACACCCGCTTTGTGATCCTCGGCATCCCAGTCACAAACAAGAGGGGCATATCGAGATTTAAACATGCCATTGAATAGTTCAATGAATCTCATCCGAACCTAGGAATTCTCAATACACTTAGGACTAATAGTCTAGGTTTTGTTATGGAGAATTAGTGAATCGTCATTCACTTACCTTCAATTTATTTTCATGTTAGATTACGGCATCCCTTTTCTAATATGTAAATGTTATTGTTGGATCCTAACCCTAATTTTTCTTATTGGGTGATAATTGGGGATTCTTATTCTAATCTATCTTTGTACTTTCTATAGATGTCGAACACAAACAAAGCTGTTGCGAGTTCTTTCACGTTGATGAGCCTTTGCCAAAAGGTCACCTTCGATGGAATGAACTTTAGCGAATGGATAAGATACATTCGCACCATTGCTCGCTACGAGGATAAGGAGTATGTCCTCGATGAAAAGCTTGAGAAGATCAACCCCGAAATCGCTACTCTGGCTGAAATCACCGCTTTTGAGACTCATGAGCGAGATGCAACGAAGGTACATTGCATCATGATTGCCACCATGAACTCCGAATTCCAAAAGTCCTACGAGGACATGTATCCATACGAGATGCATCAAGACTTGTTGGAGAGATACCACCAAAATGCGAGATAAGAGCGTTATGAGATTTTCACTAACATGATCTCCGCTAAGATGGGTCATGGAGAATCTCTTACCGTGCACCTGCAAAAGATGCAAATGTATGTCGATCGCCTTGGCAAGTTAAATGTTGACTTTGGGGAAGACTTAGCGATCGACATGGTGCTTCACTCTTTGCCTCCGATGTACAACCAATTTAGGATGACCTACCACATGAACAAAGAGGAGGTCACCCTAAGCAAACTCCAAGGTCTTTTGAGAGTCGCTGAGAGCAACTTCAAAGACAAGTCTGTTGCACCTACTCCCAATCCGTCTGCTGCTCCTGTCTAGGCAATTGGTCAAGGAAAGGGAAAGAAGAGGAAGGCTTCATCAAAGAACTATCGCAAGGTTAAAGCCCGAGATGGTGCCTCTTCTAGTGGGACCAAAGTTGATCCCTCTAAGCCCTATCCTAACCCGAAGGAGGCAGAGTGCCACCACTGCCACAAGATAGGACATTGGAAGAGAAGCTGCCCAGAATACCTGCAAGCAATCAAAGAAGGAAAGATCAAGCCATCTTTCGCAGGTATATACACAATTAAATCTAACGATTCTAACCATGCTATTTCTTGGGTTCTTGACACCGGTTGTGGTTATCATTTGTTCAAATGTGCAGGGACTAAGAAGAAGTAGGGATGTGGAGCAAGGAAGGATCAATCTAATCATGGGGAACATAAGATCATCGCCTGTTACCAAGATTGGAGTGTATTCTTTAGTGCTTAGGAAGAATTTGTGTTTAGATTTGAACAATTGTTGCTATTCGCCAAAAATGGCTAGAAACATCATTTCATTTCATGGTTTATATAGACAAGGATTTAGATTTTCTTTTAATAATGAGAATGGTTCTATTTTGGCTTATCTAAATAGTGTCTTTTACTTTGAAGCTATACCATGTAATGGAATATATGAAACTGTTATGATTGTTGATAACTTAGGAAATGATGTTTTGAATATTGATTCTTCCACTAGTTTGGATAAAGCATCCTTGTGGCATTACTGTCTTGGACATGTCAACAAGAAACGCATAGCCCAGCTCCAAAAGGATGGAGTGTTGGAGTCATTCGACCTTAGGGAAGATGACACATGCGAGTCTTGTTTACTTGGAAAGATGACTAAGTCACCCTTCACGAATACTTGTGAAAGGGGTGAGGGGCTATTGGACCTAATACATACCGATGTATGTGGACCCTTTAGATCAACCACGAAGGATGGGAACCGCTTCTATGTGACTTTTACCGATGATTATAGTAGATGTGGGTATATCTATTTAATCAAGCAAAAGTCAGAAACCTTTGAAAAATTCAAAGAGTTCAAGAATAAAGTGGAGAATCAATTGGTCAGGAAAATCAAGATGCTTCGATCCGATCGAGGAGGAGAGTACCTAAGTCTTGAATTCGACGATTATCTCAAGGAGTGTGGAATAGTTTCGCAATTGACGCCCCTAGGACACCGCAGTTGAATGGTGTGGCAGAAAGGCGTAATCGAACCTTACTGGATATGGTTCGCTCTATGATGAGTCGTGCTTCACTACCTATCTTCTTTTGGGGATATGCCTTAGAGACTGCCACCCATATCCTTAACCGAGTCCCTACTAAGAAGGTTGCCAAAACACCTCACGAGATGTGGACAGGGAAAGCTCCCTCGTTGGCACATATCAAGGTTTGGGGTTGCGAGGCTTTCGTAAGACGAGATACTCACGACAAGCTTGAACCTCGAAGTGAGCGATGTATTTTCATTGGCTACCCGCAAACATTCTTTGGATATCTCTTCTATAGACCGACAGACAATGTTGTCTTTGTTGCGAGGAGAGGAGTTTTCCGAGAGCGAGAACTCATGAGCCAAGGAGACAGTGGGAGGCAAATCGAACTTGAAGAGATTCAAGAGTCGATAGATGAAGGAACCTCTACCGCTGGCATTCAACTCGAGGAGGAAACTCCGGTTGAACCGATTGACGAATCCTTACCTCTTAGACGTTCCGATAGAGTTAGAGTTCATCCCCAGTTTTATGGTTTTCATATTACTACTGAAGGGGACACGTATATTAGTGATGGTACACTAATAAATCTTGATGAACCTAATAGCTATAAGGAAGCCATGGCAGGCCCGGAGTCTGCGAAATGGAAAGAAGCAATGGATAGCGAGATCCAATCCATGTACGATAACCAAGTTTGGAATTTGGTTGATTATGTGCCCGGACGTAAGACCGTTGGGTGCAAATGGATCTTCAAGAAGAAGACCGATGTGGATGGGAACGTACACACGTATAAAGCACGATTGGTTGCGAAGGGCTTTACTCAAACTCTAGGAGTTGACTATGATGAGACCTTCTCACCAGTTGCGAAGATTAAATCTATTAGAGTGATGCTAGCAATTGCCGCATTTCATGATTATGAGATTTGGCAAATGGATGTCAAGACCGCCTTCCTTAACGGAAAGTTGGCTGAGGATGTTTACATGGCTCAGCCAGAGGGGTTTCTGAATCCGAAGCATCCAAATAGAGTGTGTAAGCTTAAGAAGTCCATTTATGGACGTAAGCAAGCGTCTCGCAGATGGAATCTTTGCTTTGATGAGAAAGTCAAAGAGTTTGGATTTGTACGAAGCGAAGACGAATCTTGTGTATATGTCAAAGCCAGTGGGAGTATAGTAAGCTTCCTCGTTCTATATGTCGATGACATATTACTCATAGGAAATGACATCCCGACTCTGCAGGAAGTCAAGTCCTAGCTCGGGAAGTGTTTCGCTATGAAGGACCTCAGAGAGGCTTCCTACGTTTTGGGAATAAGGATAGTAAGAGAAAGAAGTAAGAGACTAATTTGACTTAGTCAGAATACTTACTTAGAGAAGGTACTAAAGCGTTTTAATATGGAAAACTCAAAGAAGGGAGAACTACCGATACAAGGAAATGCCAGGTTGAGTAAGACTCAAAGTCCGAGTACCGAAGCTGAAATAGCTGAGATGAGCCGAATACCATATGCTTCTGCAGTTGGCTCAATCATGTACGCTATGATTTGTACTCGCCCTGATGTAGCCTTTGCTTTGAGCATGGTTAGCAGATATCAACGGAACCCGGGCAAAGCACATTGGATTGCGGTGAAGAACATCCTTAAGTACCTTCGGAGGACGAAAGAATGGTTCTTAGTCCTTGGAGGGAGTGATGACTTGAAGGTGCGAGGGTATAGTGATGCCAGTTTTCAGACCGATAGGGACAACTACCGTTCGCAGTTGGGCTGGGTCTTTACCCTAAACGGAGGAGCAGTAACTTGGAAGAGTTCCAAACAAGAAACCGTAGCTGATTCAACGTGCGAATCAGAGTACATCGCAGCGAGCGAAGCGTCGAAGGAGGCAATATGGCTAAAGAACTTCATTGGTGATCTTGGAGTTGTGACGGCCATAAAGGAGCCCATGGAGATTTTCTGTGATAACGAAGGTGCGGTTGCCTTGACCAAGGAACCGAGGGATCATGGTAGATCTCGACATATCGACAGAAAATATCACTTCATTAGACATCGTGTAGAAGAAGGACAACTCATAGTTAAGAGGATATCATTAGTGGATAACCCAGTAGATCCGCTTACGAAGGGACTCAGTAGGGTTAAGCACTTGCAGCATGCTAGGAGTATTGGGCTGAAGGATGATATAAGTATAGATTAGATAGTATTAGAAACGTATAATAGATAAATGTAATTAACAATTGATGATTAAATAAAGGAGTTTTATTTATAAGTAAAGTTACTGTCATATGTTAATTGTTTAACTATTGTTTCACTTTGCATGTTTTGACTTCCAGAATAATTGAGTTTATTAGGAATAATCGAATTATTCAAATTGTCCACAATCGTTCATATGTTGGAAGTAGATATGAATGAAGATTGTCATGAATTGGTGTGTAGATTGTCTAAATGGTGTTAGACATAGCAAGGGTTGCTGCAACGTTCATGAGTGCTTATGAACTGGTTATGAGCATTGGAACAAACCCGTGCTTGCTGGAATCACTTTATGGAATACGATATAAAAGGTGATCGCAAGACGATAATATCATATAGTCTTAAAACCTAGATATATGGTTTATTATTTGTTAATTGATTGTACATTGATAATGCGAAAACGCATCAGTAACTTGGTGTTATAAAACGCATTGTTGTGTATAGTTGGTTAATGAATAAGTAAATTCATATCTAAACCATTAGGGAAAATATGGGATTTTCTAGATCTAATACATTCATTTACAACACAACAAACCATAACTCTTTACATTTGAAATACTACATTTTCTGGAAAACATACACGAACTTTCGAATGGCGTACATTTTCTCAAAACACTACTCATGAACTCACCAACTTAATTGTTGACAATTTCTCCTTGAAATAACTTTTATTCTCAGGGAACCGCTAAGCAGGTTTGGAAATCAACTTTTGGGATTGACGCGCTGGCGTTAATTACTTCTTTTTGAAAGATGTTTATGTATTTATCTTTTGAATATGTAATGAATACAATTATGTAAACATTTTAAAACCTTTATATATGTATGGTGGTGTGTACTTTCCTTTCTATGAACTGTTATGATACTGAATATGATGTCCTCCTCCCCCGAACGTTTCCGCCGTTCTGGTTTGGGGGTGTGACAGATTGGTATCAGAGCTGTGTTTATAGGGAATTAAGTATATCAAAACCATTTCTTTTTGGTATACAACTATAAACTCAACTTGGAAAAAACACTCTGAGAAAAGTCATACTTTTGAAATTAAATTTATTTGGTTTTAAGGTAAGCATGCACTCATTTCATACTAATAACAGTTTCATATCGAATAAGTCTAGAAGTATTATAAATAAGTTGTGCAGTACAAGTACGCCTTGGTACATGTAATCGGAACTGGGAAGAATATAGCCTGATCAACTATATTTGACCGAGAGACGACTAACGTATGCCAAGGAGTGTCTGCAGTGGACAACGATTTTAAAACTTACCAAAAGCACATCATTACATAATACTAAGGGAGTTTTTGTTTTGTCATCAACCATTAAACTTAAGGGTAAGTTTCATGTGCTCTAGCTTATAGTAAATTCTTAACCCTATTCTCGTACAGACTAAATGGCAGGATTCCATCACCCCAATGACCCCTACTACCCCAACCAAGGTAATGGAGGATGGATCGAAGAAGATCCTGAAGAAGGCGAAGAGCCTATAGAGTTGGAGGAAGGAGACGACTCTATAACAGATTCGGAGCCAGAAATTATCAATCCACCAATCCCACAACCTCCCGTCCACGTGAGGAACTTCCAAGGACCCACTCATGTGTGGGGAAGTCACCTCCATCATTGGAACCAACAACAAAGCTTACGCCCTCCATACAACATGTGCCGAGACTTCTATGATGTCAGAGATAGGGGATCAACAGACCGAGCACTTCCGGTCATGGTTGGCAAACTCACCAACCAGTGCTATCAATCCGGAGTGCAAGCCAACCGAATCCGAGAGGTCAACGTGGATGTACAAATCCACACGGCCGACATCAACCGCCTAGAGATGTTGCAGAACGACATCCACCTTCGCGCCGAAGCATTCCAAGCACAAGAAAATGCAGCCTTCGCAGAATTGAGGGAACAACAAGCTGCGTTTGATAGGCGCCTCATGGAGTCAAAGTAGTCCGGCATGGAGTCGAGCTCCAAGCACAAACCGCACCGCAAGTAGTACTTGCCCGACCCTCAATTTTTGTTATAAATTAGGACTTCGGATAAAAGTATTATTTTCTTTAAAATTTTCTGTAATCGGAGACCTTTAGAAAGGTCAAGAACTTTTGTCTAGACTCAGATGTAACACAACTATATGTTGAATATATATAAGGGCATATCCATTTTCTTGTTGTTAATTATGTGTAGTTCGTTCAATTCATAAGTACATCTATTTAAACTTTATTTTCAAACTCAAAACCCTGTGTTGGTCAAACCCAATTTCTTAGAACTATTAAAAGTTAACTCAATATCATGTTGGAATAGTGTCTAAGGCTGCAACTATATTAGACAAGTATTTGATCCGGTTGTGCATGGTCCTTTTGGGTTGCCTTCACCATAGCAACTTGATGGATGATTTGTTAAGAGAGAGTAAATATTATAAGGAATAATATATGGTTATTTGATTAATATAAGTCATAGATTAATTGGAATTAATTTCGTGACTTAAAGAGATTAATTAAATAAGAGGGTATAAACTGTCAATTGTTTGATAGTTACACTTTAGACTATAAATCCTTATCCATGATAGGATGGATGATTTCTAGGGCTTGGATAAGCCAAAATCGTCCATAGGGTTATCAAGGAAAGGATATGGATCAGCTTAAAGTCTAAGTTATCCAATTAGGGTTAAAGCTGTAATCCTTAAGGAGTCTACAAGTATAAATAGACCCTAGGGGTGAGGGAATTCGACACACCATCTAAAGTAGAGATACTCTGGCCAAATTCCTCCCCTCTCCTCTCTCCTAAATCATCTTGCTTACTATTGGTGTTTGTAAGCCATTAGAGGAGTGACATTTGTGACTCTAGAAGCTCCAAGACAACAAGATCAACAAGGAATCCAAAGGTATGATTCTAGATCTATTTCAATGTTATTACTTAACCTAATTAGCCATCAGAAGTCTTGGATTCAAAGCATGTTTAATTCGAAAGCCTAGATCCGAGCATTAGGGTTTTGCATGCGCATATAGGAAATTTCTTATGGCTAAAACCCATCAGTGGTATCAGAGCCTAGCTTGGTTTTCTTTAAATTGTTAATTGATTAACTGAAACAAACCTGCAAAATTCGATTTTTTGGGTTTTTGAGTCATGGACTCGGCGAGTTCCAAAGTTGACTCGGCGAGTCCCTTTGTGTACTCGGCGAGTCCGGGCGTCAGGATTAGAAAAAAACCGGGATTTTTTCATGTTTATCTTATGGAAACTTACCTTAATCATATTAGATCAACCCTAATCCGATTTTTTGATATATATGACTATAATCTTGATCTAATTAAAGATATTTATCATCTAATAAAATATTTAATTCCCTTATATGATAAATGATTAATTATTTTGATAATTATCTTAAAAGAAATCTTGGATAAATCAAATAAAGATAATTAGGATATTAATTGTTAATTGGAATTATTTGTTATTTGATCCTCCATGTTTTAAAGTGTTTAAAACTTTCCCTAAAGTTTTGAAATTTATATTTGTGATTAAAAGGTTTTAATTTAGACAACTTAAATTTCAAACCCTACGTTTTAAAAGGTTTAAAACACAACCTTATACTAATATGATATTACTAGAATAATATATATATATATATATATATATATATATATATATATATATATATATATATATATATATATATATATATATGTATAACTAAATGCTAGTCTTACCGTTAGTAGGCCTCATTCACGAAGCCGATCTATAAGGTGGGTATAAGGTTGCGGCCTATAAAATGGCGCTTAATGGGTGTATACTCACACCCACCGCTTGCTTGATTGGTGGAGGGTCGTTAGCCGAACGGGTAGGATAGGGCAACCTCATCCTCTCATTAAAAGTATAATAAGAAATACAAAGTAACTACACGTTTTAAAAATTTCCCAATCTTAGTTACTTTAGGAAAAGTGAATTGATGCAATCCCATGAAATTACACTTTGCACCCTTGCTAAGAAGTTAGTGGAGCGTGTGTGGTTTACCGGCACACTAATTGGTTCTAAGCAAAGGTGGCAAAGGGTGATTCATTGTTTATCATAGTTCGATGGAGCGTGTGTGGTTTACTGGCACATCGAATAGGTGATCGTTACAATGAAGGCACCATGTGAATTTGCATGGTAATTCACACCCGCTTTGTGATCCTCGGCATCCCAGTCACAAACAAGAGGGGCATATCGAGATTTAAACATGCCATTGAATAGTTCAATGAATCTCATCCGAACCTAGGAATTCTCAATACACTTAGGACTAATAGTCTAGGTTTTGTTATGGAGAATTAGTGAATCGTCATTCACTTACCTTCAATTTATTTTCATGTTAGATTACGGCATCCCTTTTCTAATATGTAAATGTTATTGTTGGATCCTAACCCTAATTTTTCTTATTGGGTGATAATTGGGGATTCTTATTCTAATCTATCTTTGTACTTTCTATAGATGTCGAACACAAACAAAGCTGTTGCGAGTTCTTTCACGTTGATGAGCCTTTGCCAAAAGGTCACCTTCGATGGAATGAACTTTAGCGAATGGATAAGATACATTCGCACCATTGCTCGCTACGAGGATAAGGAGTATGTCCTCGATGAAAAGCTTGAGAAGATCAACCCCGAAATCGCTACTCCGGCTGAAATCACCGCTTTTGAGACTCATGAGCGAGATGCAACGAAGGTACATTGCATCATGATTGCCACCATGAACTCCGAATTCCAAAAGTCCTACGAGGACATGTATCCATACGAGATGCATCAAGACTTGTTGGAGAGATACCACCAAAATGCGAGATAAGAGCGTTATGAGATTTTCACTAACATGATCTCCGCTAAGATGGGTCATGGAGAATCTCTTACCGTGCACCTGCAAAAGATGCAAATGTATGTCGATCGCCTTGGCAAGTTAAATGTTGACTTTGGGGAAGACTTAGCGATCGACATGGTGCTTCACTCTTTGCCTCCGATGTACAACCAATTTAGGATGACCTACCACATGAACAAAGAGGAGGTCACCCTAAGCAAACTCCAAGGTCTTTTGAGAGTCGCTGAGAGCAACTTCAAAGACAAGTCTGTTGCACCTACTCCCAATCCGTCTGCTGCTCCTGTCTAGGCAATTGGTCAAGGAAAGGGAAAGAAGAGGAAGGCTTCATCAAAGAACTATCGCAAGGTTAAAGCCCGAGATGGTGCCTCTTCTAGTGGGACCAAAGTTGATCCCTCTAAGCCCTATCCTAACCCGAAGGAGGCAGAGTGCCACCACTGCCACAAGATAGGACATTGGAAGAGAAGCTGCCCAGAATACCTGCAAGCAATCAAAGAAGGAAAGATCAAGCCATCTTTCGCAGGTATATACACAATTAAATCTAACGATTCTAACCATGCTATTTCTTGGGTTCTTGACACCGGTTGTGGTTATCATTTGTTCAAATGTGCAGGGACTAAGAAGAAGTAGGGATGTGGAGCAAGGAAGGATCAATCTAATCATGGGGAACATAAGATCATCGCCTGTTACCAAGATTGGAGTGTATTCTTTAGTGCTTAGGAAGAATTTGTGTTTAGATTTGAACAATTGTTGCTATTCGCCAAAAATGGCTAGAAACATCATTTCATTTCATGGTTTATATAGACAAGGATTTAGATTTTCTTTTAATAATGAGAATGGTTCTATTTTGGCTTATCTAAATAGTGTCTTTTACTTTGAAGCTATACCATGTAATGGAATATATGAAACTGTTATGATTGTTGATAACTTAGGAAATGATGTTTTGAATATTGATTCTTCCACTAGTTTGGATAAAGCATCCTTGTGGCATTACTGTCTTGGACATGTCAACAAGAAACGCATAGCCCAGCTCCAAAAGGATGGAGTGTTGGAGTCATTCGACCTTAGGGAAGATGACACATGCGAGTCTTGTTTACTTGGAAAGATGACTAAGTCACCCTTCACGAATACTTGTGAAAGGGGTGAGGGGCTATTGGACCTAATACATACCGATGTATGTGGACCCTTTAGATCAACCACGAAGGATGGGAACCGCTTCTATGTGACTTTTACCGATGATTATAGTAGATGTGGGTATATCTATTTAATCAAGAAAAAGTCAGAAACCTTTGAAAAATTCAAAGAGTTCAAGAATAAAGTGGAGAATCAATTGGTCAGGAAAATCAAGATGCTTCGATCCGATCGAGGAGGAGAGTACATAAGTCTTGAATTCGACGATTATCTCAAGGAGTGTGGAATAGTTTCGCAATTGACGCCCCTAGGACACCGCAGTTGAATGGTGTGGCAGAAAGGCGTAATCGAACCTTACTGGATATGGTTCGCTCTATGATGAGTCGTGCTTCACTACCTATCTTCTTTTGGGGATATGCCTTAGAGACTGCCACCCATATCCTTAACCGAGTCCTTACTAAGAAGGTTGCCAAAACACCTCACGAGATGTGGACAGGGAAAGCTCCCTCGTTGGCACATATCAAGGTTTGGGGTTGCGAGGCTTTCGTAAGACGAGATACTCACGACAAGCTTGAACCTCGAAGTGAGCGATGTATTTTCATTGGCTACCCGCAAACATTCTTTGGATATCTCTTCTATAGACCGACAGACAATGTTGTCTTTGTTGCGAGGAGAGGAGTTTTCCGAGAGCGAGAACTCATGAGCCAAGGAGACAGTGGGAGGCAAATCGAACTTGAAGAGATTCAAGAGTCGATAGATGAAGGAACCTCTACCGCTGGCATTCAACTCGAGGAGGAAACTCCGGTTGAACCGATTGACGAATCCTTACCTCTTAGACGTTCCGATAGAGTTAGAGTTCATCCCCAGTTTTATGGTTTTCATATTACTACCGAAGGGGACACGTATATTAGTGATGGTACACTAATAAATCTTGATGAACCTAATAGCTATAAGGAAGCCATGGCAGGCCCGGAGTCTGCGAAATGGAAAGAGGCAATGGATAGCGAGATCCAATCCATGTACGATAACCAAGTTTGGAATTTGGTTGATTATGTGCCCGGACGTAAGACCGTTGGGTGCAAATGGATCTTCAAGAAGAAGACCGATGTGGATGGGAACGTACACACGTATAAAGCACGATTGGTTGCGAAGGGCTTTACTCAAACTCCAGGAGTTGACTATGATGAGACCTTCTCACCAGTTGCGAAGATTAAATCTATTAGAGTGATGCTAGCAATTGCCGCATTTCATGATTATGAGATTTGGCAAATGGATGTCAAGACCGCCTTCCTTAACGGAAAGTTGGCTGAGGATGTTTACATGGCTCAGCCAGAGGGGTTTCTGAATCCGAAGCATCCAAATAGAGTGTGTAAGCTTAAGAAGTCCATTTATGGACTTAAGCAAGCGTCTCGCAGATGGAATCTTTGCTTTGATGAGAAAGTCAAAGAGTTTGGATTTGTACGAAGCGAAGACGAATCTTGTGTATATGTCAAAGCCAGTGGGAGTATAGTAAGCTTCCTCGTTCTATATGTCGATGACATATTACTCATAGGAAATGACATCCCGACTCTGCAGGAAGTCAAGTCCTAGCTCGGGAAGTGTTTCGCTATGAAGGACCTCAGAGAGGCTTCCTACGTTTTGGGAATAAGGATAGTAAGAGAAAGAAGTAAGAGACTAATTTGACTTAGTCAGAATACTTACTTAGAGAAGGTACTAAAGCGTTTTAATATGGAAAACTCAAAGAAGGGAGAACTACCGATACAAGGAAATGCCAGGTTGAGTAAGACTCAAAGTCCGAGTACCGAAGCTGAAATAGCTGAGATGAGCCGAATACCATATGCTTCTGCAGTTGGCTCAATCATGTACGCTATGATTTGTACTCGCCCTGATGTAGCCTTTGCTTTGAGCATGGTTAGCAGATATCAACGGAACCCGGGCAAAGCACATTGGATTGCGGTGAAGAACATCCTTAAGTACCTTCGGAGGACGAAAGAATGGTTCTTAGTCCTTGGAGGGAGTGATGACTTGAAGGTGCGAGGGTATAGTGATGCCAGTTTTCAGACCGATAGGGACAACTACCGTTCGCAGTTGGGCTGGGTCTTTACCCTAAACGGAGGAGCAGTAACTTGGAAGAGTTCCAAACAAGAAACCGTAGCTGATTCAACGTGCGAATCAGAGTACATCGCAGCGAGCGAAGCGTCGAAGGAGGCAATATGGCTAAAGAACTTCATTGGTGATCTTGGAGTTGTGACGGCCATAAAGGAGCCCATGGAGATTTTCTGTGATAACGAAGGTGCGGTTGCCTTGACCAAGGAACCGAGGGATCATGGTAGATCTCGACATATCGACAGAAAATATCACTTCATTAGACATCGTGTAGAAGAAGGACAACTCATAGTTAAGAGGATATCATTAGTGGATAACCCAGTAGATCCGCTTACGAAGGGACTCAGTAGGGTTAAGCACTTGCAGCATGCTAGGAGTATTGGGCTGAAGGATGATATAAGTATAGATTAGATAGTATTAGAAACGTATAATAGATAAATGTAATTAACAATTGATGATTAAATAAAGGAGTTTTATTTATAAGTAAAGTTACTGTCATATGTTAATTGTTTAACTATTGTTTCACTTTGCATGTTTTGACTTCCAGAATAATTGAGTTTATTAGGAATAATCGAATTATTCAAATTGTCCACAATCGTTCATATGTTGGAAGTAGATATGAATGAAGATTGTCATGAATTGGTGTGTAGATTGTCTAAATGGTGTTAGACATAGCAAGGGTTGCTGCAACGTTCATGAGTGCTTATGAACTGGTTATGAGCATTGGAACAAACCCGTGCTTGCTGGAATCACTTTATGGAATACGATATAAAAGGTGATCGCAAGACGATAATATCATATAGTCTTAAAACCTAGATATATGGTTTATTATTTGTTAATTGATTGTACATTGATAATGCGAAAACGCATCAGTAACTTGGTGTTATAAAACGCATTGTTGTGTATAGTTGGTTAATGAATAAGTAAATTCATATCTAAACCATTAGGGAAAATATGGGATTTTCTAGATCTAATACATTCATTTACAACACAACAAACCATAACTCTTTACATTTGAAATACTACATTTTCTGGAAAACATACACGAACTTTCGAATGGCGTACATTTTCTCAAAACACTACTCATGAACTCACCAACTTAATTGTTGACAATTTCTCCTTGAAATAACTTTTATTCTCAGGGAACCGCTAAGCAGGTTTGGAAATCAACTTTTGGGATTGACGCGCTGGCGTTAATTACTTCTTTTTGAAAGATGTTTATGTATTTATCTTTTGAATATGTAATGAATACAATTATGTAAACATTTTAAAACCTTTATATATGTATGGTGGTGTGTACTTTCCTTTCTATGAACTGTTATGATACTGAATATGATGTCCTCCTCCCCCGAACGTTTCCGCCGTTCTGGTTTGGGGGTGTGACAGATTGGTATCAGAGCTGTGTTTATAGGGAATTAAGTATATCAAAACCATTTCTTTTTGGTATACAACTATAAACTCAACTTGGAAAAAACACTCTGAGAAAAGTCATACTTTTCAAATTAAATTTATTTGGTTTTAAGGTAAGCATGCACTCATTTCATACTAATAACAGTTTCATATCGAATAAGTCTAGAAGTATTATAAATAAGTTGTGCAGTACAAGTACGCCTTGGTACATGTAATCGGAACTGGGAAGAATATAGCCTGATCAACTATATTTGACCGAGAGACGACTAACGTATGCCAAGGAGTGTCTGCAGTGGACAACGATTTTAAAACTTACCAAAAGCACATCATTACATAATACTAAGGGAGTTTTTGTTTTGTCATCAACCATTAAACTTAAGGGTAAGTTTCATGTGCTCTAGCTTATAGTAAATTCTTAACCCTATTCTCGTACAGACTAAATGGCAGGATTCCATCACCCCAATGACCCCTACTACCCCAACCAAGGTAATGGAGGATGGATCGAAGAAGATCCTGAAGAAGGCGAAGAGCCTATAGAGTTGGAGGAAGGAGACGACTCTATAACAGATTCGGAGCCAGAAATTATCAATCCACCAATCCCACAACCTCCCGTCCACGTGAGGAACTTCCAAGGACCCACTCCTGTGTGGGGAAGTCACCTCCATCATTGGAACCAACAACAAAGCTTACGCCCTCCATACGACATGTGCCGAGACTTCTATGATGTCAGAGACAGGGGATCAACAGACCGAGCACTTCCGGTCATGGTTGGCAAACTCACCAACCAGTGCTATCAATCCGGAGTGCAAGCCAACTGAATCCGAGAGGTCAACGTGGATGTACAAATCCACACGGCCGACATCAACCGCCTAGAGATGTTGCAGAACGACATCCACCTTCGCGCCGAAGCATTCCAAGCACAAGAAAATGCAGCCTTCGCAGAATTGAGGGAACAACAAGCTGCGTTTGATAGGCGCCTCATGGAGTCAAAGTAGTCTGGCATGGAGTCGAGCTCCAAGCACAAACCGCACCGCAAGTAGTACTTGCCCGACCCTCAATTTTTGTTATAAATTAGGACTTCGGATAAAAGTATTATTTTCTTTAAAATTTTCTGTAATCGGAGACCTTTAGAAAGGTCAAGAACTTTTGTCTAGACTCAGATGTAACACAACTATATGTTGAATATATATAAGGGCATATCCATTTTCTTGTTGTTAATTATGTGTAGTTCGTTCAATTCATAAGTACATCTATTTAAACTTTATTTTCAAACTCAAAACCCTGTGTTGGTCAAACCCAATTTCTTAGAACTATTAAAAGTTAACTCAATATCATGTTGGAATAGTGTCTAAGGCTGCAACTATATTAGACAAGTATTTGATCCGGTTGTGCATGGTCCTTTTGGGTTGCCTTCACCATAGCAACTTGATGGATGATTTGTTAAGAGAGAGTAAATATTATAAGGAATAATATATGGTTATTTGATTAATATAAGTCATAGATTAATTGGAATTAATTTCGTGACTTAAAGAGATTAATTAAATAAGAGGGTATAAACTGTCAATTGTTTGATAGTTACACTTTAGACTATAAATCCTTATCCATGATAGGATGGATGATTTCTAGGGCTTGGATAAGCCAAAATCGTCCATAGGGTTATCAAGGAAAGGATATGGATCAGCTTAAAGTCTAAGTTATCCAATTAGGGTTAAAGCTGTAATCCTTAAGGAGTCTACAAGTATAAATAGACCCTAGGGGTGAGGGAATTCGACACACCATCTAAAGTAGAGATACTCTGGCCAAATTCCTCCCCTCTCCTCTCTCCTAAATCATCTTGCTTACTATTGGTGTTTGTAAGCCATTAGAGGAGTGACATTTGTGACTCTAGAAGCTCCAAGACAACAAGATCAACAAGGAATCCAAAGGTATGATTCTAGATCTATTTCAATGTTATTACTTAACCTAATTAGCCATCAGAAGTCTTGGATTCAAAGCATGTTTAATTCGAAAGCCTAGATCCGAGCATTAGGGTTTTGCATGCGCATATAGGAAATTTCTTATGGCTAAAACCCATCAGTGGTATCAGAGCCTAGCTTGGTTTTCTTTAAATTGTTAATTGATTAACTGAAACAAACCTGCAAAATTCGATTTTTTGGGTTTTTGAGTCATGGACTCGGCGAGTTCCAAAGTTGACTCGGCGAGTCCCTTTGTGTACTCGGCGAGTCCGGGCGTCAGGATTAGAAAAAAACCGGGATTTTTTCATGTTTATCTTATGGAAACTTACCTTAATCATATTAGATCAACCCTATTCCGATTTTTTGATATATATGACTATAATCTTGATCTAATTAAAGATATTTATCATCTAATAAAATATTTAATTCCCTTATATGATAAATGATTAATTATTTTGATAATTATCTTAAAAGAAATCTTGGATAAATCAAATAAAGATAATTAGGATATTAATTGTTAATTGGAATTATTTGTTATTTGATCCTCCATGTTTTAAAGTGTTTAAAACTTTCCCTCAAGTTTTGAAATTTATATTTGTGATTAAAAGGTTTTAATTTAGACAACTTAAATTTCAAACCCTACGTTTTAAAAGGTTTAAAACACAACCTTATACTAATATGATATTACTAGAATAATATATATATATATATATATATATATATATATATATATATATATATATATATATATATATATATATATATATATATATGTATGTATAACTAAATGCTAGTCTTACCGTTAGTAGGCCTCATTCACGAAGCCGATCTATAAGGTGGGTATAAGGTTGCGGCCTATAAAATGGCGCTTAATGGGTGTATACTCACACCCACCGCTTGCTTGATTGGTGGAGGGTCGTTAGCCGAACGGGTAGGATAGGGAAACCTCATCCTCTCATTAAAAGTATAATAAGAAATACAAAGTAACTACACATTTTAAAAATTTCCCAATCTTAGTTACTTTAGGAAAAGTGAATTGATGCAATCCCATGAAATTACACTTTGCACCCTTGCTAAGAAGTTAGTGGAGCGTGTGTGGTTTACCGGCACACTAATTGGTTCTAAGCAAAGGTGGCAAAGGGTGATTCATTGTTTATCATAGTTCGATGGAGCGTGTGTGGTTTACTGGCACATCGAATAGGTGATCGTTACAATGAAGGCACCATGTGAATTTGCATGGTAATTCACACCCGCTTTGTGATCCTCGGCATCCCAGTCACAAACAAGAGGGGCATATCGAGATTTAAACATGCCATTGAATAGTTCAATGAATCTCATCCGAACCTAGGAATTCTCAATACACTTAGGACTAATAGTCTAGGTTTTGTTATGGAGAATTAGTGAATCGTCATTCACTTACCTTCAATTTATTTTCATGTTAGATTACGGCATCCCTTTTCTAATATGTAAATGTTATTGTTGGATCCTAACCCTAATTTTTCTTATTGGGTGATAATTGGGGATTCTTATTCTAATCTATCTTTGTACTTTCTATAGATGTCGAACACAAACAAAGCTGTTGCGAGTTCTTTCACGTTGATGAGCCTTTGCCAAAAGGTCACCTTCGATGGAATGAACTTTAGCGAATGGATAAGATACATTCGCACCATTGCTCGCTACGAGGATAAGGAGTATGTCCTCGATGAAAAGCTTGAGAAGATCAACCCCGAAATCGCTACTCCGGCTGAAATCACCGCTTTTGAGACTCATGAGCGAGATGCAACGAAGGTACATTGCATCATGATTGCCACCATGAACTCCGAATTCCAAAAGTCCTACGAGGACATGTATCCATACGAGATGCATCAAGACTTGTTGGAGAGATACCACCAAAATGCGAGATAAGAGCGTTATGAGATTTTCACTAACATGATCTCCGCTAAGATGGGTCATGGAGAATCTCTTACCGTGCACCTGCAAAAGATGCAAATGTATGTCGATCGCCTTGGCAAGTTAAATGTTGACTTTGGGGAAGACTTAGCGATCGACATGGTGCTTCACTCTTTGCCTCCGATGTACAACCAATTTAGGATGACCTACCACATGAACAAAGAGGAGGTCACCCTAAGAAAACTCCAAGGTCTTTTGAGAGTCGCTGAGAGCAACTTCAAAGACAAGTCTGTTGCACCTACTCCCAATCCGTCTGCTGCTCCTGTCTAGGCAATTGGTCAAGGAAAGGGAAAGAAGAGGAAGGCTTCATCAAAGAACTATCGCAAGGTTAAAGCCCGAGATGGTGCCTCTTCTAGTGGGACCAAAGTTGATCCCTCTAAGCCCTATCCTAACCCGAAGGAGGCAGAGTGCCACCACTGCCACAAGATAGGACATTGGAAGAGAAGCTGCCCAGAATACCTGCAAGCAATCAAAGAAGGAAAGATCAAGCCATCTTTCGCAGGTATATACACAATTAAATCTAACGATTCTAACCATGCTATTTCTTGGGTTCTTGACACCGGTTGTGGTTATCATTTGTTCAAATGTGCAGGGACTAAGAAGAAGTAGGGATGTGGAGCAAGGAAGGATCAATCTAATCATGGGGAACATAAGATCATCGCCTGTTACCAAGATTGGAGTGTATTCTTTAGTGCTTAGGAAGAATTTGTGTTTAGATTTGAACAATTGTTGCTATTCGCCAAAAATGGCTAGAAACATCATTTCATTTCATGGTTTATATAGACAAGGATTTAGATTTTCTTTTAATAATGAGAATGGTTCTATTTTGGCTTATCTAAATAGTGTCTTTTACTTTGAAGCTATACCATGTAATGGAATATATGAAACTGTTATGATTGTTGATAACTTAGGAAATGATGTTTTGAATATTGATTCTTCCACTAGTTTGGATAAAGCATCCTTGTGGCATTACTGTCTTGGACATGTCAACAAGAAACGCATAGCCCAGCTCCAAAAGGATGGAGTGTTGGAGTCATTCGACCTTAGGGAAGATGACACATGCGAGTCTTGTTTACTTGGAAAGATGACTAAGTCACCCTTCACGAATACTTGTGAAAGGGGTGAGGGGCTATTGGACCTAATACATACCGATGTATGTGGACCCTTTAGATCAACCACGAAGGATGGGAACCGCTTCTATGTGACTTTTACCGATGATTATAGTAGATGTGGGTATATCTATTTAATCAAGAAAAAGTCAGAAACCTTTGAAAAATTCAAAGAGTTCAAGAATAAAGTGGAGAATCAATTGGTCAGGAAAATCAAGATGCTTCGATCCAATCGAGGAGGAGAGTACCTAAGTCTTGAATTCGACGATTATCTCAAGGAGTGTGGAATAGTTTCGCAATTGACGCCCCTAGGACACCGCAGTTGAATGGTGTGGCAGAAAGGCGTAATCGAACCTTACTGGATATGGTTCGCTCTATGATGAGTCGTGCTTCACTACCTATCTTCTTTTGGGGATATGCCTTAGAGACTGCCACCCATATCCTTAACCGAGTCCCTACTAAGAAGGTTGCCAAAACACCTCACGAGATGTGGACAGGGAAAGCTCCCTCGTTGGCACATATCAAGGTTTGGGGTTGCGAGGCTTTCGTAAGACGAGATACTCACGACAAGCTTGAACCTCGAAGTGAGCGATGTATTTTCATTGGCTACCCGCAAACATTCTTTGGATATCTCTTCTATAGACCGACAGACAATGTTGTCTTTGTTGCGAGGAGAGGAGTTTTCCGAGAGCGAGAACTCATGAGCCAAGGAGACAGTGGGAGGCAAATCGAACTTGAAGAGATTCAAGAGTCGATAGATGAAGGAACCTCTACCGCTGGCATTCAACTCGAGGAGGAAACTCCGGTTGAACCGATTGACGAATCCTTACCTCTTAGACGTTCCGATAGAGTTAGAGTTCATCCCCAGTTTTATGGTTTTCATATTACTACCGAAGGGGACACGTATATTAGTGATGGTACACTAATAAATCTTGATGAACCTAATAGCTATAAGGAAGCCATGGCAGGCCCGGAGTTTGCGAAATGGAAAGAGGCAATGGATAGCGAGATCCAATCCATGTACGATAACCAAGTTTGGAATTTGGTTGATTATGTGCCCGGACGTAAGACCGTTGGGTGCAAATGGATCTTCAAGAAGAAGACCGATGTGGATGGGAACGTACACACGTATAAAGCACGATTGGTTGCGAAGGGCTTTACTCAAACTCCAGGAGTTGACTATGATGAGACCTTCTCACCAGTTGCGAAGATTAAATCTATTAGAGTGATGCTAGCAATTGCCGCATTTCATGATTATGAGATTTGGCAAATGGATGTCAAGACCGCCTTCCTTAACGGAAAGTTGGCTGAGGATGTTTACATGGCTCAGCCAGAGGGGTTTCTGAATCCGAAGCATCCAAATAGAGTGTGTAAGCTTAAGAAGTCCATTTATGGACTTAAGCAAGCATCTCGCAGATGGAATCTTTGCTTTGATGAGAAAGTCAAAGAGTTTGGATTTGTACGAAGCGAAGACGAATCTTGTGTATATGTCAAAGCCAGTGGGAGTATAGTAAGCTTCCTCGTTCTATATGTCGATGACATATTACTCATAGGAAATGACATCCCGACTCTGCAGGAAGTCAAGTCCTAGCTCGGGAAGTGTTTCGCTATGAAGGACCTCAGAGAGGCTTCCTACGTTTTGGGAATAAGGATAGTAAGAGAAAGAAGTAAGAGACTAATTTGACTTAGTCAGAATACTTACTTAGAGAAGGTACTAAAGCGTTTTAATATGGAAAACTCAAAGAAGGGAGAACTACCGATACAAGGAAATGCCAGGTTGAGTAAGACTCAAAGTCCGAGTACCGAAGCTGAAATAGCTGAGATGAGCCGAATACCATATGCTTCTGCAGTTGGCTCAATCATGTACGCTATGATTTGTACTCGCCCTGATGTAGCCTTTGCTTTGAGCATGGTTAGCAGATATCAACGGAACCCGGGCAAAGCACATTGGATTGCGGTGAAGAACATCCTTAAGTACCTTCGGAGGACGAAAGAATGGTTCTTAGTCCTTGGAGGGAGTGATGACTTGAAGGTGCGAGGGTATAGTGATGCCAATTTTCAGACCGATAGGGACAACTACCGTTCGCAGTTGGGCTGGGTCTTTACCCTAAACGGAGGAGCAGTAACTTGGAAGAGTTCCAAACAAGAAACCGTAGCTGATTCAACGTGCGAATCAGAGTACATCGCAGCGAGCGAAGCGTCGAAGGAGGCAATATGGCTAAAGAACTTCATTGGTGATCTTGGAGTTGTGACGGCCATAAAGGAGCCCATGGAGATTTTCTGTGATAACGAAGGTGCGGTTGCCTTGACCAAGGAACCGAGGGATCATGGTAGATCTCGACATATCGACAGAAAATATCACTTCATTAGACATCGTGTAGAAGAAGGACAACTCATAGTTAAGAGGATATCATTAGTGGATAACCCAGCAGATCCGCTTACGAAGGGACTCAATAGGGTTAAGCACTTGCAGCATGCTAGGAGTATTGGGCTGAAGGATGATATAAGTATAGATTAGATAGTATTAGAAACGTATAATAGATAAATGTAATTAACAATTGATGATTAAATAAAGGAGTTTTATTTATAAGTAAAGTTACTGTCATATGTTAATTGTTTAACTATTGTTTCACTTTGCATGTTTTGACTTCCAGAATAATTGAGTTTATTAGGAATAATCGAATTATTCAAATTGTCCACAATCGTTCATATGTTGGAAGTAGATATGAATGAAGATTGTCATGAATTGGTGTGTAGATTGTCTAAATGGTGTTAGACATAGCAAGGGTTGCTGCAACGTTCATGAGTGCTTATGAACTGGTTTTGAGCATTGGAACAAACCCGCGCTTGCTGGAATCACTTTATGGAATACGATATAAAAGGTGATCGCAAGACGATAATATCATATAGTCTTAAAACCTAGATATATGGTTTATTATTTGTTAATTGATTGTACATTGATAATGCGAAAACGCATCAGTAACTTGGTGTTATAAAACGCATTGTTGTGTATAGTTGGTTAATGTATAAGTAAATGCATATAAGTCAAAGTTTATCTGTAAATTTTATCCTAAGAGGGTAGAAGAGATATCTTGGCCACTCGATGATTTGATTTGACTTATGTGCCCGGCCCGGTCAGCACTGAATTGATGTGTTTGATTAAGTTCTATTCGACGGAGATCGAGAAATCAAATGCTAGACTAACCATTCCATAGGATTGTCAGCATGATATCTAACAGAGGACTGTACGATCCCTTATCTAAAGGACAAGATTGATTAGATCAGAGTTTGATAGCGTCTTTGAGAGCTACGATTGCAAACCGAATTGTACTTGTATAGTTACTAGACTTATCCAAGTGGGAGACTGTTGGAATAGTGTCTAAGGCTGCAACTATATTAGACAAGTATTTGATCCGGTTGTGCATGGTCCTTTTGGGTTACCTTCACCATAGCAAATTGATGGATGATTTGTTAAGAGAGAGTAAATATTATAAGGAATAATATATGGTTATTTGATTAATATAAGTCATAGATTAATTGGAATTAATTTGGTGACTTAAAGAGATTAATTAAATAAGAGGGTATAAACTGTCATTTGTTTGATAGTTACACTTTAGACTATAAATCCTTATCCATGATAGGATGGACGATTTCTAGGGCTTGGATAAGCCAAAATCGTCCATAGGGTTATCAAGGAAAGGATATGGATCAACTTAAAGTCTAAGTTATCCAATTAGGGTTAAAGCTGTAATCCTTAAGGAGTCTACAAGTATAAATAGACCCTAGGGGTGAGGGAATTCAACACACCATCTAAAGTAGAGATACTCTGGCCGAATTCCTCCCCTCTCCTCTCTCCTAACTCATCTTGCTTGCTATTGGTGTTTGTAAGCCATTAGAGGAGTGACATTTGTGACTCTAGAAGCTCCAAGACAACAAGATCAACAAGGAATCAAAAGGTATGATTCTACATCTGTTTCAATGTTATTATTTAACCTAATTAGCCATCAGAAGTCTTGGATTCAAAGCATGTTTAATTAGAAAGCCTAGATCCGAGCATTAGGGTTTTGCATGTGCACATAGGAAAGTTCTTATGGCTAAAACCCATCAAATCATTCAACTCTGAACTACAAAAACATATAAATCTTTCATTTTCATTTGGCAGCGCGATGCCTCCTCATCCAAACCTAAGGCCCAGACCGGGCACGGCACCACCTCCACTACCAACGTATGATCCGGCCATGGTCCAGGCTGTTATCACAGCAGCAGTAACTGCATCCCTCTCGCAAATAAACTCCAACGGAAATGGAGGGGCAGGTAGCAGCACGAACATTCAAATCATGGCACTGGTCGTGGTCAAGTAAGAGAATGTACTTACTATGGAATTGCAGGAGTCATTGCGCTAATGCAATGGTTCGAAAAGACTGAAACAGTTTTTGAGATCTGCTCATGCTAAGAAGCAAGCAAGGTTAAATTCGCTGCTTGCACCTGTTGGATATAGTGTCTAAGTTCATAACTATATTTGGTATGTACTTGACCCGACCTGGCATGGTCCATTTGGGTTGCACTTCACCCGAACAATTTATGGATAATATTTGAGAATAGTACAAGTTATGATTTATTAATATATTATATGTTCTAGTATATTAATATAAGATCATATTATTTAATTAGTAGTGATCTATAATTAATCTAGGATTAATTTAGAGATCAAAGATATTACTAATTAAATATGGGCTTCTATATTTATAGTGTGGGCTAAAGCTTATTTGGAATGGGCTAGGCTTGCATGGAAAAATCCATGGATACTCCATGGAGCTTTAACCCATGGATCTCATGGAAATGAAGAGAAATGGGTTTTAGGGATGTAACCCTAATCCTTCACACTATATAAAGGAGGATTTGGTTCTTGAAATGACACTAGTTGACACTTGTTGAGGTGAGGGCAAATTTCATGATAGTAATGACTATTCTCTCAAAGTTCCAAGTTTGTGGTGATTTGTGATTTCCACTTGAGGCATTCACACTATTGGTGCTATGCTCAAAAACTCCAAGCAATCAACTGCAACTTCAAGGTAAGTATTTATCCTAGCTTTATTTGATTCATGTTCCCCATGCCATGCTAGCTAGGATATAAACCTTGGAAAAATTAATTATATGCACGTATCTTAGACAAACATAGATCCAAGGTTTATTAGGGTTGCATGTACACTTAGGAAGTGTTAGAATGCTCAAAACCCAACAGTGGTATCAGAGCCTAGGCTTGTTTGTTTGATACTTGTTGCAATATTTTGGAAAAAGTCAAAAAACTTGATGTCTGACTGCTGAGCTCGTCGAGTCCATGGGGGGGACTCGTCGAGTTCACTTGTATCTTCAACCTACTCGTCGAGTAGGTTCATGCACTCGGCGAGTAGGGTCGACAGAGTGTATTTTTGACTTTAGTTGCTGGAAATTGATTAGAAACATTACCCTAAACTGTTTTGGTACTTGAAAACTTGTTTTAGATGGTGTAATGTCATTGCTAATTCATTTACAACAACTAGTTATCAAAATTACAAAGTTTAAGTGTGATTTTGATTCATGAAAGTGTTCATTTACATGTTCTTGTTCTTATGATGTTTAGATGATCATAGGAATTATTTGTAACCTATGTGGTAGATTAATTTTGATCATAATGTGTTTTAATGGAGTCCATAACTTGTCCTCAAGTTATGAAAAACCAAGTCACTTGGATTAAGAACCATTAAAAGAACACAAGAGTTAGAAAAATGAAGAGTCTTCATTTTATTACTCCATTAAACTCATAAGTTACAAGAAATGAAAAGTTTTGAAAGTTTACAAAACATGCCCTCAAGTTTTGGAACAAGTAAAGTCTTATTAAAAACTTTAGTTCCAACCCTTAGAATTTTAAAAGTTAAAATTCAACCCTTATACTTATATTATTATGATTTAATAATTATATATATATATATATATATATATATATATATATATATATATATATATATATATATATATATATATATATGTATGTATGTATAAGAACAAAGTCATCTTACCGCTAGTACGCCTCATTCACGAAGCCGGTCTATAAGGTGGGTATAAGGTTGTTGCCTATAAAATGGCAACTTAATGGGTGTCCACTCTCACCCACTGCTTGCTTGACCGGTGGAGGGTCGTTAGCCGAACGGGTAAGACAAGGACTTATAAATTCTCATTAAAAGTATGATGAATCTTATAAAGTAACTAAATGTTTTATTAAATTCCCAATCTTAGTTACTTTAGGAAAAATGTGAATTTCATGGATTAGCACACACGCTCCACTAACGACTTAGACAAAGTGTAAAGTGTAATTTCATGGATTAGCATTGGACTTAACAAAGTAGGTAAAGGGTGACCTAATATTTATCATAGTATCGATGGAGCGTGTGTGGTTAACCGGCACATCGATTGAGGGGTAATTTATTAAGGGTACCAAGTAATTTGCATGGTTACTTCACACCTCATTTTGTGATCCTCAGCATCCCAGTCACAAAACTTGGAGGGCACACTCGAGATTGAAACATGCCTTTGAAAAGTTTATTGAATATCAAAAGAATCTAGGAATTTCTAAGTACCAAATCAAAAAAACTTAATATTTACTATTTCGTTTTTTGGTGGAAATTGGTGAATCGTCATTCACCTACCTTTCAAATATGTTATTACTTAGACTACGACATACCTCTTCTAAGTTATAATATATTGTGATTGGATCCTAGCCTTAATACTACATTTGGGTGTTTTATTAAGGACTATCTCTATATCTAAACTAAAACCTTCTTCATTTTTAGATGTCTGCAAACACTACTGCTTCTGGCTCTAATCCCAATGGCTCCTTTACTCTTACGAACTTATGTGGGAAAGTCACTTTTGATGGATCCAACTTTAATGAATGGATCAGGAACATCAGAATGATTACTCGCTACGAGGACAAGGAATATGTCCTCGATAAGGAGCTTAAGGAGATTGATGAGACAGTTGCTACTCCTCAAGAGATCGTTGAGTTTAGGGCACATGAAAGGGATGCCACCAAAGTGCACGCATCATGATGGCCACTATGACCGCAGATCTCCAAAAATCCTATGAAGATTTCTACCCTATGAGATGCACCAAGAGTTGATGGAAAGATACCATCAAAGTGCTTGTCAAGAGAGGTATGAAATCATCTCCTCCATGATAACAACTCGCATGAAGGATGGTGAACCCATCACGGGCCACATGCAGAAAATGCAAAGATTTGTGGACCGTTTGCTGAAGCTAAATGTGAACTTCCCTGAGGAGCTTGCAATAGATATCATTTTGCACTCCTTACCTTCATGTTATGATCAATTCCGCATGACATACCACATGAACAAGGAAGAGGTCACACTCAGCAAACTTCAAGGACTCTTAAAGACCGCGGAAAGTGGTCTTAAGGGTAAGGCGGTTGTTACTACTCCTACTTCTACAAACTCCGCCCCTGTCTTGGCAATCGGGAAAGGACGAGGGAAGAAGAGAAAGAGTTCTTTGAAGGGTACCAAGGTTAGGACCCTTGATGGCTCTTCTTCAAGTGGAACCAAGAAAGGTTTCATCACTCCTTCTCCTGACCCAAAAGAGGCTGAATGCTTCTATTGCCATGAAAAGGCACATTGGAAGCGAAACTGCTCAAAGTACCAGCAAGATGTAAAGGATGGGAAAGTTAAACCCAACCATGCAGGTATTTACACTATCATTTCTAATAACTCACCCCATTCTAAATTTTGGGTCCTTGATACCAGTTGTGGTATTCATATTTGTTGTGACTTGCAGGGACTAAGAAGAAGTGAGAATGTGGAGCAAGGAAGAATAAACTTAATCATGGGGAATAGGAAAGTTACACCTGTCACCAAGATTGGAGTTTATACTTTGTCGCTAAGTAGTGTGTTTAGTTTAGATTTGAATAAATGTTGTTATTCTCCAGAAATGGCAAGAAATATAATTTCCTTTCATGCATTGTATAAACAAGGTTTTACCTTTTCATTTAATAATGAAGTTGGTTCTATTGATGTTTTCTTTAATAATGTTCTTTATTTTAAAGCATTACCTTGTGATGGCGTGTATGAAACAATATATGTGGTTGATAACTTAGGAAATTATGTGATGTGTATTGATTCTATTAATGATAATAACTTGGATAAAGCATCGTTATGGCATTGTCGACTTGGACATATAAGCAAGAAGCGCATAGGCCAACTCCAAAAGGATGGAGTCTTGGAGTCATTTGACCTAAAGTCAAATGATAGTTGTGAATCATGCTTACTTGGAAAAATGACAAAGTCACCCTGCACAGGCTCGTGTGAGAGGGGTGAAGGTTTGTTGGACCTTGTACACACGGATGTGTGTGGACCATTCAAACATGCCACAAGGGATGCTAATCGTTATTATTTGACTTTTACCGATTATTACAGTAGATATGGATATGTGTACTTAATCAAGCATAAGTTAGAGACTTTCGAAAGGTTTAAGGAATTTAAATAGGAAGTCGAGAATCAATTGGGCAGGAACAGTAAGATGCTTCGATCCGATCGTGGTGGTGAGTATCTTAGTTCAGAGTTCCTTGACTATCTAAGGGAATGTAGGATAGTCTCACAATTGATACCACCCAGGACACCACAGTTGAATGGTGTAGTTGAGAGGCGTAATCGAACCTTGTTGGATATGGTTCGTTCCATGATGAGTCGAGCTTCGCTACCAATCTCATTTTGGGGGTATGCCTTAGAGACTGCCGCCCATATCCTTAATCTAATCCCTACAGAGAAAGTTGCCAAAACTCCTCACGGGATGTGGACTGGTAAAGTACCCAAATTAGACCACATCAAGATTTAGGGTTGTGAAGCTTTTGTGAGGTGTGAGTCTCATGATAATCTAGAACCCCGAAGCGTGAGGTGTATTTTCATCGGCTACCCACAAAGATCCTTTGGTTACCTCTTTTACAGACCTAGTGATAATGTGGTTTTTGTAGCAAGAAGAGGAGTCTTTCGTGAGAGATAATTTATAAGCCAAGGAGACATTGGGAGGCAAATTGAACTTGAAGAACTTCAAGAGTCAAGTGGTGAAGGAACTTCAAACCCTAGCCCTCAACTTGAGGAGGAAACTCCTGTTGAGCCATTTGACGATTCTGTACCTCTGAGACGTTCGACAAGAGTTAGGAATGCACCTGAGCACTACTATGGTTTTCATATTACTACGGAAGGTGAGACACTTATTAGTGATGAGACACTAGTAGGTATGGATGAACCTAACAGTTATGTGGAAGCCATGGCAGGCCCCTAGTCTGCGAAATGGAAAGAGGCTATGGATAGCGAGATACAATCCATGTATGACAATCAAGTTTGGAACTTGGTTGAGAATGTACCAGGTCGTAAGACTGTAGGGTGCAAATGGGTCTTCAAGAAGAAGACTGACATGGATGGTAAACTACACACTTATAAGGCTAGACTGGTTGCAAAGGGCTTCTCTCAAATTCCTGGAGTGGACTATGATGAGACCTTTTCTCCAGTAGCCAAGATTAAGTCTATTTGGGTTCTGTTAGCCATAGCTGCATTTCATGACTATGAAATATGACAAATGGATGTCAAAACTGCTTTCCTTAATGGAAAGTTGGCTGAAGATGTTTACATGAGTCAGCCAGAGGGTTTTGTCAGCAACGAGTACCCTAATAGAGTGTGTAAGCTTGATAAATCCATTTATGGATTGAAGCAAGCACCTCGCAGATGGAATCTTTGCTTTGATGAAAAGGTTAGGGAATTTCGCTTTTCTAGGAGTGAAGATGAATCTTGTGTTTATGCCAAGGCTAGTGGGAGTATAGTCAGCTTCTTGGTATTGTATGTGGATGACATACTACTCATAGGAAATGACATCCCAACTTTGCAGGAAGTAAAGTCCTGGCTTGGGAAGTGTTTCGCTATGAAGGACCTTGGTGAAGCTGCCTATAACCTAGGGATAAGGATTTTGAGAAACAGGAGTAAAAGACTAATTGGACTTAGTCAAAGCACCTATGTGGAGAAAGTGTTGAAAAGATTCAACATGCATAACTCCAAGAAAGGTGAGTTACCCATTCAGAGTAATGCCAGATTGAGTAAAACACAAAGCCCTAGTACTGAGGCTGAGATAGCAGAAATGAGTCGACTACCTTATACTTCTGCTGTAGGATCGATCATGTATGCTATGACGTGTACTCGACCTGATGTAGCCTATGCTTTGAGCATGGTTAGCAGGTATCAGGGGAACCCTGGCAAGGAACACTTGACTGAGGTAAAGAATATCCTCAAATACCTGCAAAGCACTAAGGTTTGGGTCCTTACCTTCGGTGGGAGTGATGACTTGAGAGTTGTAGGGTATAGTGATGCTAGCTTCCAGACTAATAGGGATAATTTCCGCTCTCAGTCGGGCTGGGTCTTTACCTTAAACGGAGGAGCAATCACTTGGAAGAGTTCCAAGCAGGAGATAGTGGCTGATTCCACTTGTGAATCAGAGTATATAGCAGCAAGTGAGGCATCAAAGGAGGCTATATGGCTAAAGAACTTCATCGTAGACCTTGGAGTTATACCAGCTATAAAAGAGCCGATGGAGATTTTCTGTGACAGCAATAGTGCGGTTGCCTTAGCCAAGGAACCAAGAGATCAAGGGAGATCCAAACACATTGACAGAAAATATCACTTCATCAGACATCGTATAGAAGAAGGAATCCTCGTGGCGAAGAGGGTATCATCGGATGAGAACCCAGCAGATCCCCTCACGAAGGGACTGAGTAGGGTTAAGCATCTCTAACATGCTCGGAGCATAGGGCTGAAGGATGATATAAGTTTTAGTAGTTAGATAAATTATGAAATTTGTAAAGTGTAATTGACATTTGATGATGAATTAAAGGTGTTTTATTTATGAGTAAAGTGTTGCTATCTCTTGTCAATCGTTTAGTTTATTTCTTTTTGCATGTTTTGACTTCCAGAATAATTATGTTTGGTATATCATATTATTCAAACCTCCACAGTCGGTCATATGTCGGAAGTAGGTATGAATCAAGACTGTCATGATTGGTTGCAGAGGTCTAAGGTGTTGGATATGGCTACAACAATCATGAGTGCTCATAAGTTCTGAGCATTGGACTCAACCCACGCTCACTGGAATCACTTCATGGAATTCTATCTCGAGTGATCGTCAGACGGTAATATCATATAAGTCTTCAAACCTAGAGATATGATTTGTTACATACAAGTTGGTTATGCATTGATTGTATGAAAACGCATTGGTAACTCGATGTTATAAAACGTGCTTTTGTGTGTAATTCAATGAGTGGTAGAACAAACATATGAGTCGAAGTTTATCTGTTCCTTCTTGGATTAGAAGTTGATATATGGGCCCCTCGATGATTTTATTTTGACCTATGTACTGGGCCCGGTCAGAACTAAATTGATGTGTTCAGTTAAGTTCTATGTCAAACAAATCAGAAATCAGGAAACAAATGCTGGACAATAAGAAAGACCATGTTCCATGTATTTGTCTGGCTGATATCTGGAACAGAGGATTATATGATCACTTATCTTAAATGGTGCGTTCTAGTTCAACAGAGTTGAAAGAGCTACGATTGCTGATCGGTTCCTGAAGTCATACTTGTAACTATAGTTATTAGACTTATCCAAGTGGGAGACTGTTGGATATAGTGTCTAAGTTCATAACTATATTTGGTATGTACTTGACCCGACCCGGCATGGTCCATTTGGGTTGCACTTCACCCGAACAATTTATGGATAATATTTGAGAATAGTACAAGTTATGATTTATTAATATATTATATGTTCTAATATATTAATATAAGATCATATTATTTAATTAGTAGTGATCTATAATTAATCCCGGATTAATTTAGAGATCAAAGATATTACTAATTAAATATGGGCTTCTATATTTATAGTGTGGGCTAAAGCTTATTTGGAATGGGCTAGGCTTGCATGGAAAAATCCATGGATACTCCATGGAGCTTTAACCCATGGATCTCATGGAAATGAAGAGACATGGGTTTTAGGGATGTAACCCTAATCCTTCACACTATATAAAGGAGGCTTTGGTTCTTGAAATGACACTAGTTGACACTTGTTGAGGTGAGGGAAAATTTCAAGATAGTAGTGACTATTCTCTCAAAGTTCCAAGTTTGTGGTGATTTGTGATTTCCACTTGAGGCATCCACACTATTGGTGCTAGGCTCAAAAACTCCAAGCAATTAACTACAACTTCAAGGTAAGTATTTCTCCTAGCTTTATTTGATTCATGTTCCCCATGCCATGCTAGCTAGGATATAAACCTTGGAAAAATTAATTATATGCATGTATCTTAGACAAACACATATCCAAGGTTTATTAGGGTTGCATGTACACTTAGGAAGTGTTAGAATGCTCAAAACCCAACAGCACCTTCATAGATCGAGCCCTCACTTGGTGGAAAAGCCATGTGAATTCGGTGACGCTCACTGTCGCCAACGCCATGAGTTGGGAAGATTTGAAGGTTCTACTACTGGAAGAATACTGCCCAAGAGGCGAAGTGCAAAAGCTTGAGCAGGAGCTCTGGAATCTGAAAATGACTGGGTCTGACCTAGTCACCTACACAGCTAGGGTCAACGACCTCGCTGCATTGTGCCCTACCATGGTCAACCCATAATCAAAGAAGGTTGAAAGGTACATTTGGGGGTTGTCACCCCAGATTCAAGGGCATGTCCTAGCTTCCAACCCTATTACCTACAACATCGCTAAACACCTGTCTCAGCGACTCATCGACCACGGAGTAAAACAGGGTACCATTGCAGCAACCACAAATCCATCTATGGAGGCTCAGGGCCAGAGTAGGCCTTGGAACAAGAGGAGGGGACAAACCCTCCAGGAGAACCCCAAGAAACAACAAGTAGTAGCGACCCACGCTATGACTGTACCTACCAACCCTGCCCCCACAAGCTCATATAATGGGAAACTTCCTAAGTGCAAACAATGCAAATTCCACCACCACGGTCCTTGTCATGATCTTCAATGCACCAGGTGCAATTAGAAGGGACATACAGCCCGTTATTGCAAAGAGCCAACCCAACCATCCGCCCCCACTGCTAATACCGGAGTAAGTCGTGCCTGCTTTGAGTGCGGAGACACGGGGCACTACCGCAGGGACTGCCCAAAGGCAAACAACCGGAATACCGGCGGAAGGGGCCGAGTATTCGCAATGGAACAAGATGAAGCCATTGCAGACCCTACTGTTGTTACGGGTACGTTTCTTCTCGATAACTCGTATCCATGTATTTTGTTTGATAGTGGAGCGGAAAGGAGTTTTGTGAGTCACGAATTTAAAGGCCTGCTAAAATCAATACCACAATCATTAAGTGAACCATTCATAGTAGAAATGGCCAACAGGAAAACCGAAGGCACTAATGAGATATACTTAAACTGCACCATAACTTTAAACGATAATCCCTTTTCAATCAGCCTCATGCCAGTCTCGATTAAGAGTTTTCGATGTCATCATTGGCATGGATTGGCTGAGTTCTCATCATGCGGACATTTGATGTTACGATAGGGCCGTTCGCCTTAATCTGCCAACCGGTGAAACTTTCATTGTCTTGGGCGACAAACCCAGTACCACACTTTGTATCATCTCAAGTATCCAAGCTCAGAAATGCCTACGCAAGGAGTGTCACGCGTTTTTGGCACATATTGTAGATGTGAAACGCAAAGTCCAGGACGTCAAGAATGTGCCCGACGTATGCGATTTTCCCGATGTTTTTCCCGAGGACCTTCCGGGAATACCTCCCGCGAGACTAGTCGAGTTCAGAATCGATCTGGTTCCTGGAGCTACCCCAGTAGCCAAAGCACCCTATCGATTAGCCCCGGCAGAGATGCAAGAGCTATCCAGCCAACTGAATGAGCTACTTGGAAAAGCATTCATCAGACCGAGCTTCTCACCATAGGGAGCACCCGTGTTGTTCGTGAAAAAGAAGGATGGATCATTCAGAAGGTGAATCAACTACCGAGAACTCAACAAACTTACCATCAAGAACCGATACCCCCTACCCCGAATCGACGACTTATTCTACCAACTCCAAGTAGCCAACTACTTCTCCAAGATCGATCTGAGATCGGGATATCACCAGCTGCGAGTACTGGAGAGTGATGTTCCCAAGACGGTCTTCCGAACGAGATACGGACATTACGAGTTCGTAGTGATGCCGTTCGGACTAACCAATGCCTCGGCAGTATTCATGGATCTAATGAATCGGGTATGTCGTCCATTCTTGGATAAGTTTGTAATAGTATTCATAGACGACATACTCATTTATTTAAAGAATAAAGAAGAGCATAGTCAACATCTGAGGCAAGTCTTAGAGACGTTACGGACTGAGAGACTGTGTGCTAAATTCTCAAAATGTGAGTTTTGGATTAGAAATGTGGACTTCCTCGGTCACGTGGTCAGCAAGGAAGGAATCCACGTGGATCCATCAAAAATCAAGGCTATCAAAAACTGGTCTGCACCAACTACACCAACAGAAATTCGCCAATTTCTAGGTCTTGCTGGTTATTATCGAAGGTTCATTCAGAATTTCTCCAGCATCGCAAAGCCTCTTACCACTTTAACCCAGAAAGGTGTGACCTACCACTGGGGAGAAAAGCAAGATGCTGCATTTCAGACCTTGAAACAGGCCCTTTGCCGTGCACCCATCCTTTCTCTTCCAGAGGGGAACGAAGATTCTGTGGTGTATTGCGACGTTTCGAAGCAAGGGCTGGGCTGTGTGCTAATGCAAAGGGGAAAAGTTATTGCATATGCCTCACGACAATTGAAAACGCATCAGGTCAACTACACCACTCATGACTTAGAACTTGGGGCGGTGGTCTTCGCTCTTAAAATCTGGAGACACTACCTATATGGTACCAAGTGCACTATCTTTACAGACCACAAGAGCCTCCAACACATCTTCGACCAGAAGGAGTTAAACATGAGACAGCGACGTTGGGTCGAATTGCTCAACGACTATGACTGTGAGATTCGCTATCATCCGGGAAAGGCAAACGTCGTGGCGGATGTCCTTAGTCGTAAGGAGTACTCTGGCCGAAGAGTGAAGTCATTAGCCATGTCTATCCATTCGCACCTGTCAGCACAAATCAAGGAAGCTCAAATAGAGGCCTTGAAACCCAAAAACGTGATGGGTGAGACCCTTAGGGGAATGGACAAGAACTTAGAAATCAAGAGTGACGGAGCACGCTACCTCATGAACCGAATATGGACACCCAAGTTTGGTGGATTCAGAGAGGTAGTTATGAGCGAGGCACACAAGACTCCATACTCCGTACACCCCGGGTCAGACAAGATGTATCAAGATCTCAAGCAACTTTACTGGTGGCCAAACATGAAAGCGGAGATCGCTACATATGTGAGCAAGTGTTTGACTTGCGCCAAAATAAAAATAGAACACCAGAAACCCTCAGGGCTACTCCAACAACCTGAAATACCTGAGTGGAAATGGGAGCAGATTTCCATGGACTTCATAACGAAACTGTCCAAAACTCAGGGTGGCCAAGATACTATTTGGGTAGTCGTCGATAGATTAACCAAGTCCACTCATTTCTTACTGATCAAGGAAACTGATAAAATGGAAAAGCTATCGAGAATCTACATCCGAGAGATCGTACGACTCCATGGAGTGCCAATGTTTATCATCTCGGACAGAGACAGCAAATTCACCTCCAGATTTTGACCATCATTGCAAAAATCCATGGGAACAATATTGGACATGAGTACAGCCTATCACCCCCAAACTGATGGATAGAGTGAGAGGACGATCCAAACCTTGGAAGACATGTTGCTAGCATGTGTAATCGACATTGGTAAGGCATGTGATGTTCAATTACCTTCGGTCGAGTTCTCTTATAACAATAGTTATCATACTAGTATCAAGGCTGCTACATTTGAAGGCCTTTACGGCCGTAAGTGCAGAACACCTCTGTGCTGGACGGAAGTGGGCGACTCACAATTAGCAAAAGGTCTAGTCCCTGATAGCACCCTCACTGGTCCGGAGATCATCAGAGAAACTACTGAAAAGATCGTGCAAATACGAGAATGATTGGAATTCTCAAAGGATAGGCAAAAGAGCTATGCCGACAAAAGACGCAAACCCTTGGAATTTCAGATTGGCGATCGTGTACTACTGAAGGTCTCACCCTGGAAGGGCACGATACGCTTTGGTAAATGAGGGAAGCTAAATCCTAGGTACATTGGACCCTTCGAAATCATTTCAAGAGCTGGTCCAGTGGCCTACAAACTCCGACTTCCAATCGAGTTTAACAAAGTACATCCAGTATTCCACGTATCGAACCTGAAGAAGTGTTTGTCCGACGAAACACTTGTAATTCCACTTGATGAAATGGAACTAAACGAAAATCTTAACTTTGTGGAAGAACCCGTCGAGATCATGGATAGGGAAGTTAAACGAACTTAACAGAACCGCATTCCAATAGTAAAGGTCCGATGGAATGCTAAGAGGGGACCTGAGTTCAAATGGGAACGAGAAGATCAATTGCAACAGAAGTATCCACACCTCTTCCTCAGCCCCTAAAACTTTCCTTTTGTATTAAAATTTCGGGACAAAATTCCCTATAATGGGGGGATGATGTAACAACCCGTCATTTCAGGTCATCAAAGATCAAGTCTTGTAACCTCTTTGAAAAAGGGATTAGAATATCATCGAAAAATGAAGTATTCAAAAACTCTGTTTGGAGTACGCTATGTAGTAAATATCATCTTAAGGTTTCCAAACATATAAATAACACAAAAACGTGCATAAAAAGAACGCTCAAATCGGACATCGTATGAAAAAGTTATGAATTTTTAAAGAAATTCCTTAATCACGTCATTTAAATAAACAAATAATAAAAATAATTTCGGAATTTGCCGACGGAACCTAAACGAAAGTTGTAGATCTTAGTCTCACCTATGCGTGGATATAAAGAACGTCGAAAACGGAGTTCGTATGAAGGAGATATGAATTTTTGAAGTTTGATAAATAATTAATATATATTTTTATTCGAAACATCGGTATTATCCGAAGTCTGAGTCACACAAGTACGCCCCGCGTACACGAGTACGCCTAGCGTACTCAAGGCCTTAGCCTCGGATCGTCCATGTCGCCCCTATGCGAGCCTACCCCCCCCCCCCCATCCCATCCGAAGTCCGAGGCAGTCGAGGACTCGGTCATGCGTGATGTACGCGTACGCCCCGCGTACCGAGGCGGTTCCAGCCTCCTATAAAAGGGATGCGAGGGTTCCCGGAAAAATTGCTCATTCTTTCTCACTTTTCTTGTGTTTTGCCTCGTTTTCCATGCTCGCACTACCTCTAATCCCTGTTCATTTTTTGCAAGTCCCGAAGGTCGATTTTACTCACGAGAAATCCCGAGAAAATCCACCTTTTCAAGCCAAAGTTCTGCTCGATTTTCGTCACACCTTCTTTAATCAATCAAGTGAGTTCATACCCCTTTCAAACACACTTTAAATACATTTTAAATGCTTTTATACTCTATAAGGGGGGGGATACAAGTAAACATACAGTTATTATCGTGTATTTTATAAAGTCTCACTTCACTTGTTTTATCGAATAAATTACTTGTAATTCCTTACTACTATGGAAAACTCTTGTCATACTTTGCGTGCATTAGACTTATACAAAGTATATAGTGATTTCAAAGTACCTTTCATTGCTAAGTCGTTTTATACATTCTAAAAACTTATGATTTATGCTTTGTCAAACATTGTGAAAAAGGATAAACTTTGCATACAAAACTATCACTTTAATACAGAATTAGTTGAGAATCCATGAGACGTGTATATCTTCAAACACTACTTTCTTATTAGAAAGTAATGTCGCAAGTCCTATCTATAACCAGAGTCTCCCGTTAGGAGAACGTGTCAAATGTGTATAGTTCTATACGGGAAGTCATGATCTCGCGCCCTGACTGTTAGCTACAGTCCATCCTTTGGGGTGACAGTTGTCATAACGCCGCGATGCCTGAAGAACGTCGTTACAGGCATATTATGTTTAGTATGGTTATAAAACTCATTGGATATACAATTATTATGGTTTTATGCTTTTATGAACGAGTAGCTATTAAAACTATTCTTCATCTAATAAATGCGATCTTCGTATAGCTTTATTATATAAAACTATGACACAACTTTTAAGAACGTCGGTTACTTGCAATTTTCGGTCTTAGAGACTGCCAGTTATGTTAGGAAAATAAGAGTTTTTCCTGTATACAAACCAAACAACTAATAGGAAAATAAGGGATTTTCCTGGTGCAATTATTTACAACTTATAACACGAACATTCATATGCATTTCATACTTTTATAAGAAAATAAGGGATTTTCTTGGAAAACACAACAATTCATATCTCAACCATTAGTGAAAATATGGGATTTTCTGGATCTAATACATTCATTTACAACACAACAAACCATAACTCTTTACATTTGAAATACTGCGTTTTCTGGAAAACATACACGAACTTTCGAATGGTGTACATTTTCTCAAAACACTACTCATGAACTCACCAACTTAATTGTTGATACTTTCTCCTTGAAATAACTTGTATTCTCAGGGAACCGCTAAGCAGGTTTGGAAATCAACTTTTGGGATTGACGCGCTGGCGTTAATTACTTCTTTTTGAAAGATGTTTATGTATTTATCTTTTGAACATCTAATGAATACAATTATGTAAACATTTTTAAAACCTTTATATATGTATGGTGGTGTGTACTTTCCTTTCTATGAACTGTTATGATACTGAATATGATGTCCTCCACCCCCGAACGTTTCCGCCGTTCTGGTTTGGGGGTGTGACAATCTATATCGGGTTTGGGGGCGGTGCTTATGCAGAGGGGACATGTGATAGCGTATGCTTCGAGGCAGTTGAAGCCTCATGAGTCAAGATATCCCACCCACGACTTGGAATTAGGGCCTGTGGTGTTTGCCCTCAAGATCTGGCGACATTATCTTTATGGGGTTCGGTGTACCATCTACACGGACCACAAGAGTCTGAAGTACTTGATGGATCAGCCAAATCTGAATATGCAACAGAGGAGATGGTTGGACGTGGTGAAGGATTATGATTGCGAGATCCTGTACCACCCGGCAAGGCTAATGTGGTGGCCGATATGTTGAGCCGTAGGGCGAAAAGCGCCCCGATCCGAGATATTTGCATGAGGTTGACGGTGATGACCCCGATTTTGGATACCATTCGAGGAGCTCACGCTGAGGCTGTGAAACCAGAAAATCAGAAGAGGGAGTGAGTTGTAGGTCAGGTATCAGGATTCATTACGGATGGTCGAGGGCTTATGACTTTTCAGGGTCGGATTTGGGTACCGGTTGTGGGCGGTACGCGTACTATTTTGATTGAGGAAGCGTATCGATCGAAATTCTCGATCCATCCTGGGGCTACGAAAATATATTTGGACCTGAGGAAAGAGTATTGGTGGCCCTGTATTAAAAGGAATGTTGCATGGTTTGTTGAGAGATGCCTGACTTGTCGGCAGGTTAAGGCCGAGCACCAGCATCCGCACGGTAAATTGCAGCCGCTAGAGATTCCCGAATGGAAGTGGGAACAAATTACCATGGATTTTATCACCAAATTGGCGCGGACTGCAAGGGGAGTCGATGCGATTTGGGTGATCGCGGATAGATTGACGAAGAGCGCTCATTTTCTAGACATCAGCGAGAGCTCTTCTGCAGAGAAGTTGGCGGAATTATACGTGAGGGAGGTGGTATCGCGGCATGGGGTTCCGATGTCGATTGTTTCAGATCGCGATGTATGTTTTACTTCTAGGTTTTGGAAAAAGTTTCATGAGGAGTTGGGTACGAGTCTGCATTTCTGTACCGCATACCACCCGTAGACGGACGGACAGAGCGAGCGAACGATTCAGATGCTTGAGGATATGCTCCAAGCATGTGTTTTGGTTTTTGGAGGGAGCTGGGATGCTTGTCTACCTTTAGCAGAGTTTTCGTATAACAACAGCCATCATTCGAGCATTGGTATGCACCCTTTGAGCTGTTGTATGGGCGGTGGTGTCGCACCCCCATTTGTTGGGGAGAGGTGGGGCAGCGGGTGATGGGTAGCACGGAGATTGTAATCCAGACGACCGAGCAGATTCAGCAGGTCAGGCAGAGGTTGTTGACCGCGTAGAGTCTCCAGAAGAGTTATGCGGATAGGCGGCGGTCCGAGCTCGAGTTTCAGGTTGGTGACCTAGTGCTTCTAAAGGTCTCTCCTTGGAAAGGAGTGATACGATTCAGGAAGAGGGGCAAGTTGGGACCCCGGTACATTGGACCCTTCAGGGTAATTTCTAGGGTAGGCCGGGTAGCCTACCGGTTGGATCTACCTGCTGAGTTGGGGCAGATCCATGATACCTTTCATGTCTCGCAGTTGAGGAAATGTATTGCCAACGAGTCGGCAGTGGTGCCATTAGATGATATTCAGGTGGATGTAGGCCTGAACTATGTGGGGAGACCAGTAGCAATCAGGGATCGGAATGTTAAGGTTCTGAGGAACAAGGAAGTAGCCCTGGTACAAGTGCAGTGGCAACATCGGAAGGGGTCCGAGCTGACATGGGAGTCCGAGTCTGAGATGCGGGATCAGTATCCAGAGTTGTTTTCAGTATGAGACTTCGGGGGCGAAGTCTGATTCTAGTGGGGGAGAGTTGTAACAACCCGAAATCCAGGTATTCTTCTTTTGGCCTTGCATCTTGGTTAAGTTGATAAGTTAGGGTTTTCATGGTAGGCGAGTACGCTGGGCGTACAAGGTGTACGTTGCGCGTACTCGCGCGCCTCATTTGGACGCATTCCCCCTTAGGTAAGTTGGGCGTACCCAAGGTTACGCCCCGTGTAACTCATTCAGATCCAAACCCTAATTTCCTTTGGAGGGGCTAAAAAAGGAATGTGTGGCTGGACTTCTCAGCCACCATCCCTCAGAGTGAAACCCTAAAAAGAGTGTACCTTCGTTCTTTGGCCATTGTGTGTGTATTCTAAGCTTGGTGGTGCCATTCCAAGGTGGCAAAGGAGAAGAAGAACTTGTTGGAGAGGACAGAAGTGGTGCTCAAGTGTAGATCTGAGCTTTGCAAGGGTTAAACATTCATTTTTAGGTAAAAAGTTCAGATCTTGTCACTTGGTTCATGTTATATGCTTAAGATGTCATTTTCTAGGGTTTAAGTCCCAAAGGTGGAGACATTTTGTGCAAATGGCCTCCATAAGCTTAGATACTTCATATTTGTGATCTATTGGAGTTGTAGACTCATAAAAATGGCATCTTGGATGTGGGTATTGCACCATTGCATGAGATCTAGGTCCTTGAGTTTGAATAGAAGGTTGTTATGTGATGTTGGAGCCTTTACAGCCATGCCAAGGATTTAAGGGCTCGATTTATGGGTTTAGACACACTAAAAGAGTTGGATCTAGAAGTTGTAGTAATGGCTTAACCGATTAAGACCAGAAATGGAGAGTGGCTGATTCTGGTGGTTACATTGGGCGTCACTTCCAGTACGCGCAGCGTACTGGGTGGAGACCCCGATCCAGGGGGGTTGGCGATGTACGCCCCGTGTACATCTAGCAGTACGCCCCACGTACTCTCAGGGTTGACTTTTGTCGACTTTTAGGGTTTTGGTCAACATGAGGACTTTAGGTCAAGGAAGGGTAAAATGGTCTTTTACCCTCTGAGGAATGATGATAAGGGGTAAAGTTTTAGTGGTGGAAGTCTTTGTGTATTAAATGATATTTTTATGTTTAGGCGAGGTTGAGCCGTCGTTTGGATTCGGTGTTAGCAAGGACGTGAGATCTTAGACTTTCCACAAGGTGAGTTTTCTCACTATACTGTACCCAGAAGGGTTTGACTGTGTGACCAGAAGGTCGAATATGATATGAGATATATGTATTATGTGTGATAAGTTATTCGTTATATGTTTCATGTATGATATGCTTGATATGGGCCGGAAGGCATTATGTTATGGGCCGGAAGGCGAATATGTTATGGGCCGGAAGGCATTGTGATGTGGACCGTAAGCTTGACATGGGTAGGACCGGAAAGTTTACCTAGTCGGGACGGAAGTCCCTTGAGACACATGGACCGGAAGGTCAGGGCCTGGAAAGGTGTATGTGCGTAGGTTGTATTTTAGGGAACTCACTAAGCATTTATGCTTACAGTTGTTGTGTTATGTGTTTCAGGTACTAGCGAGGACCGTGGGAAGGCGCCGGCGTGATCGTACACATTGTCGGGAGAAAACTAATTTATGATCTTTGGGATGTATTTGGTTGTGACAATATTGTTTACGTTTGAATCTGAAATAATTATCAATGTTTTTGATGTTTACAAAAATGAAAAATTGGTTTTAAAATTTACGTCGTTACACATCTCAACTAGAGAAAACTCGATTTCTCTCCCAAATATCTTCAAGCTTTCATCCAAATTGACTTATTATGTCACGGGACTTCATCCGTGGAACTTCTCATCCGTACGCGCATACGCGTTTGGATCACCCACATCAGGTGACTTCATACCCCTTAAATTAATATTTCAAATGTTTCTAGATGTTTTTAAATGCTTTATGGGGGGGGGGGGGGGGGGGAATACAAGATGAATCATGCTAGTTATTATATCAATCACATGTGATTAATAACTAACATGCAAATGGATTTACTATACGTTAGTTGTTTTACCAAACAGATTTCTTCAAATGTTTTCCTTAAACGTTTTTATATGTTTAAAACTCTTTATCAAACTGCTTTATACACTGTATATTTCTCTTCAAATCTGTTACAAATGTATTTCAAACAAAGGTTTTCTTTATACTTAAGTTGTTTATTCAAACAAAATACTTTCAAACCATTTAATAAACTGACATCAAGTCGATCTTTTCTTAGATATTAATCTTTTTTCAAAGGTTTTACAAAACTCCTTTTATGCTTTTATATTATCAAATGCATGCCCATATATGTATAGTTATATAAGTAATGTTTAAAGGACTTAGGAAGGCTAGCTCACTCTATTTCCTTTTCCTCGTTGGGATGTGGCTATGGGGTATCGGTTATCCGTCCGAATGTCGTCTTAATATTTGTTATATATATCATGTATACATATGTAGACATAAATGTTTTCATCAGTCAGTTCAGTACCTTTGGTTAGCAAAGGCATACTTTACGTTATACACATACATTATTAGTAACTATTATAGGTATAGTTTGGGGATACTACTTACCATTCCAAGTACAAGGAATCACACAAAAGTCAGTTTCATTCATGAGTCTATACTAATACATTACATATGAATAGATATGCATACATGAATATGTTTACACATTACAAGAATACGTTTACATAGATACTTTTACATGAATACGCTTACATATTACAAGAATACGTTTACATAGATACGCTTACATATTACAAGAATACGCTTACATAGATACACTTACATGAATCCTCTTATATGGATACTTTTACTTAGATACTATATGATGAGATACTATTACATATTATACATGTAGATTAGATCTGTCTATCCTAGTACAAAAGGATACTTTGCGGGACTAACCATTCATATAACCTCTGTTAGCTACAGAGGTAAATACACATCTACGGATGTCTACGGTTGATACCATTATAGGTATACTTTAAGGGACTAACTATTCCTAAACCCAGATGTTAGCAACAGAGGTAAATGTACATCTTCGGATGACTACAGTTAATACTATTCGGTAATTTCTATGTCGTGTTTATCCTAGTACCAAAGGATAATACTTAAGTTATTATTTCATTTCCTTTACTTTGGGATACATTCACATAAACGGCGAGGTAGGCTAATACTCATATAATTATATTATTACCTTTATTTTGTGACACATTTACATAATCGATGAGGTAGACTATAGTTATATAATAATAGTTAAACAGGGAAAAACAGTCACATTTAAAGTGATGTGTACTTTCAAAACATTCGGGACTTGGTAGAAGACGACTTTGAAAACAGTCTATTCATGGTAGAAGACAACTATTTATACTAATAGAAATCATAGGGATTTGCTAGGGTGTTCAAAAGTTTTCAAGTACTTTCAAACTGTTCATACTTAAACATACTTTTTCCAAAAGTTTACAAGTCTTTACTTTCCAGTTTTACAAATAAAAGACACATTAATACTTATGAAGTCACCAGCTTTACTGTTGATACTCGCTTTCAAAATACTTGTATTCTCATGTCACAAATAGACAGGTACGACGACCAGGTTTTCTGAAGACAGAGAAATCAAGAATCCTATTTTATTTTGACTGTTCATTATGTTGTTTTATACTATGAAAGAACACACTTGTAATTAAAATTATAATATTAATGCAATGGATGACGTTGTTGCTTGTTTACTACTTTGCATTGTTGTGATATATTACATGACGTCCTCCACCCCAGAACGTTTCCGCCGTTCTCGGTTTTGGGGTGTGATAGATTGGTATCAGAGCATTGTTTATAGTGAATTAAGTATATCAACCCATAAAAGATATACTAACTATAAATACAATGGGATTAAAAATACTCTGACCAAGACTTAATACTTTAAATAATAAAATATTTGATTGAGTATACGTGCCTGTATTCATACTAAAATCCGTGTCACAATGACAAGAACAAAAGTATTACAATTGTTGAATATCACAGGTAAGCCCGGGGATGTATGGCCAGTCTTGGGAGTGGCATAGCTAGATCAACTATGTTGGTCCGAGGAGTGATTAGCCTATGCCCGAGAATGGTTGTGATATGGAAACAAGTCTAAAAACTTACCAACATCACCATACTGAAATACCATAGGGGTATTTGGTTTTACTATAAGTACTTTATACTTGACAACTAAAGAAAAAGAGGATCTTCATTACCAGGTCAATAGTTGCTAAGTGCATACATTAAGGTTATATGTAACTAGGATGATATAGACTCAGAATCTATGAAATTTTGCTTTACCCCTGTTTCTCATTGAATTTGGAGTTAAGGTCACTTATTCGAAGGGCTATCCTGTGTGATTACATATAATCGGTATGCAATTTACAAATAGTGATGTAACTAGTAAAGATATTCTTATATTTATCTAGTTAAATTGTCTAATAACTACTTCTTGGCCCCAATTATTATGTAGATAACATGGTTGGACTCCATCCCCACGACACCTCGTACCTGCCAAAAGAAGTCATTGCTAGATGGTTTGGAGAAGAACTAGAGAATGATCATCCGATCCCTTTGAATGATCACCATGATGAAGACCTTTTGGATGGTGCTAACTCTGAACCCGAAGTTGAGAACCTACCCAGATAGCTCCCATTCCAAATTCTAATCCTCGTCCGGCTTTTCATGGCCTTCCACCTCCTTGGGTAGAATGTTTGGAACCATGGAGCGAAGATCAAGATCAACCTATGTCGTTTAATGGAGACCGAAGCTTCTACAACATAAATGAAGGGAGCACAGTAGACAGAGTTCTACCAATCCTGATCCATAGAGTTGCCCGAAACGAAATTCAGGGCAGGACAGCTCTACATCGTATCGTAGAAGTTGACACCAATGGAGGAATGCATATCCTTCACACCAATCACCTTGATCATGCTCGTGAGAGATCTGAGAGAGACCACAAAACCCTGTTGCAAGCACTAGCGGAAACCCGAGCGGAAGTCTTAAAGTTTCGAGTACGTCAGGGGGTATACAAAAGATACCTGCTTTCATATGTAACGTTAACTAGCTGAACTAAGGGTTCACCATAGGGGTGACCGTCGCCAGTAGGAGATACCTTACCTTCCTTCTTTGTTTTAAAGAACCGTGTCCCTGCCCATGTTCTGTGTATCACTTTTCTATGTGACTACCTTGTACTGTAAGTACTTTTAGTTGGGTCTTTATGTTGTCAAAGACTTTTCTTCTCCAGATGTGATATAAGACCTTCTAGAAGGTCAATTTTACCAAACTTGTTACATCTTAAACATCTATGATTGTGGCAGTCGGCTATCTTCTGTGTCACTCTTTGTTTAAACACTTTCGTCATACCTTCATTGGAGTCTATCTAAAATTTGCTTTAGTAAAGTCATTGGAATATAGTAATTTAACTCCAGAACCACTTTCAAGCATCTTCCAAAGGTTGGATCATATTATCGACCAAACAATAGTACCTCGGCTTGAACGAAAAACGTCTTGAGACCATTCTACGAACTTACTTCTACTCTTTACAAGGACTGCATCATGGGGATGTAGGTCAAACCGTCGTGAACACACTTGTATTCCGTACTAGGGCTACATCATAGGGATGTCGGTCAAACATCCGAGAACATACTCTTACTCTTCCATTGAACGATCGAAGTACATCTAGGTTCAATAGCAGCCTTTACTACAAATCTTAGTTCATCGAATTGAATTCGTAAGAAGAATATTATCATGACCTTCCTCGCTTATACATTCCCGAGTTATATATAGCGAAGACCTTGTAGACAACAGAATGTGAGATTTTTAATTTAGTTTCTTTTCCTTGTTGGGATGTGGGACTAGAGTAGAATCACACATTTTATTATCCGCCCCGTCTTGATTATATCATAACCTGTATAAGCTAAGTTTTCATGTCTAGTAACTCGTCACTTAGTCAGAATCAAAACCTAAAAAGGGCTCAATCGTAATAGCTCACGAACCCTTTTCTTTCGTATTACAGAATCATGTCATCACCCAGAGATAGCACACCGAGCAACGAAACCCCCATCTTCCATATCGATGCCGCTACATTACAAGCCGTGGTAACAGCTTCCGTAACCGATGTCCTTGCACACTTCAACTCTAGAAACACAAACAAGACCAACGAAAGGGTTGAAAATTTCGATCGTTGTGACAATCCGACCCAAAGCCACAACCCAGAGTTCAAGAAATGGAAACGTCAAGCCCAAGTAGAATGCAAGCGATTTCAAAGGCTTGCCATGCGACAACAACAAGTAGCGACTCCTGCCACCTCCGTACCGGCTGAGCGTTATGAAGGAACACTCTAGAAGTGTAACAAGCGTAGTTATCATCATAACGGATCCTACCGAGTATTCCAATGCACCAATTGCAATAGGTTGCGGCACATTGCCCATTTTTGTAGAACCACCTCCACCACCGGAGCCAGCCAAGCTTGCTATAGCTGTGGTGAGACAGGGCACTATCACAAGAATTGCCCAAAAGGAAAGAACAACAAAGACGCCCACGTCCATATAACTCCGACTCAACTCCTCGTTTCCACCACCGATGCTAGTACCAGCCCGATATGTCACCAATACGGTGAGATAGGGCACTTCAAGAAGGATTGTCCAATAACAAAGAACTGTGGCGCAGACGGGGAAATATTAAGGATCACTACCGCAGGAGAGACAACCCCAGACCCTTGTTAAATTATCTAAGGCGTTCATTGTAACAGACTCATAAAACATGTTTAAAACTAGTGCAACTCGAGTCTTAACTTTTGCGAGACCCCGTCAGTAAAGGGACCCTCGTGCTGCATGTTACACCCCGCTAAAGCGGAAACGCAAGATATGACAGCGATAACGGTTTCATTGCAAAAGATAAAGATACATCACCATAGCAGTATTTAAAAGTTTACAACCCATAGCTTCAAAAGAAACAAAATACAAGTTTTTCCAAAATCACATTGTTCAAAAATAACTTCATAATTAACTTCAACACGATGCAGCATGCTCTATGATGATGAATCTTTATATCCACTTACTAATTATTTCCTGAAAAAGCATGTAAAACGAGCGTCAACTATGAAAATATTTAGTGAGTTCACAAGTTTATAAAATCGAGCTTGAATAAGGCTTTTCGTAAATACAAGTACATTGCTTTAATGAGAAACAAAGTTGATTGCTATTAATGAATACAAGTTTATTGCTATAACGTGAAACAAGTTTGTATGCGCATGAGCAAACAATGAATCTCAACCAAACCTATCACTGAAGCCCTATCGAGATCTATGCATATCGTTCCATAGATGAATATGTTATCATGCACTCCAGCAATAGGGCGAGTGAGGAGTTGTCAATTCCTAATAGCGCTATCCATAATGACCATTAGCTCAAAGAGTTAATGGTTAGATATAAGGGAAGGGCCTTAGTACGATAAGTTCTCATGTTCCGTGTTGCATAGACATACATAGAGAAACATAGCAATACAATAGCAATCATGTTTGATACAATTCAATTTAAATACAACATGCAAATAATAGTTTTTCCGGACATGCTTTTCCACCCGAAAACATAAAAACTGAAAATAGGGGAGTGCGTGAATACTAACAATGTTTCGAGTAGATACAAGTAGTGCCTCGGAATGCACCAACGTCTTACTACCGGGATCCTACAACATCAAACACACACTAGTGAGTTTCCATGTCAAAATCTAATGCTAATATACTAAACTCTACATATAGTGAAATGCCAATTTATGTTTTAGCATTGGATTTTATATTAATTGGTTACACTTTTTCTGAAATAATGAAATTCTACAAGTCGTGCGATTAATTACACATTTAAAAGTGTTTTATATTCCTAAAAATGTAAAATACTATCCAACAGTTTCCAAAAATTGTCAAACCTTGTATTTTCATTGTAAACACAATAGAGGTTTTCCAGAAAATTTTCCTTGAATTTTTTATATGGTTAACTATTTTTCAGATTTTTTTAAGTCTTCTTAACAACATAAATTCACGAAAAATAGCATTCAAAGGATAAAAATTCTCAAACTTTTTATTTAACTGTTATTACACAATACTAAGCTGGGAAAAATATAAAAATGGATTTCCAAGCTGTTTAATTATATTTTATGATTTTCGAGCATTTATTCCAATAAAAACTGAAATAAATAGAAAACAGTTTTTAAAATTTCCCAAACTTTTTATTTAACTGTTATTATACATAACTAGGCTGGGAAAAATATAAAAGGTAATTTTCAGTGAGTATTTCTATTTTTCCTTGTTTTATTCCTTTAAATAATCATTAATTGAAGAATAAATATTAAACAGTTAAAATAAATTATCAAAAATTTTTGTAACATCATTTACAGTGTAATTAATCTGGGAAAAATACCAAAAGTGGTTTTCATATTGTATAATTCGGTTTTGGGTATTTATGTGTATTTAGGTATATTTAAGTGTATTTAACTTTAGAAAATAAGAGAAAAATAGTTTATAATAGATAAAAATCATACAAATTTTGATGTAACCTTCTACTGTAAAACATGATGTTCTGGTAAATTTTCATGAATTTTGGATAATCAGAACTATTTTTCCTATTTTTAGGCTATTATAATTACAAAAAATCGGTAAAAATAGTAAGGCACGATGAAAAACTATGAAATTATTTTTCTGGGTTACCCACCACAGGTAAAGGCTGCGAAAATTGTTAGATGTAATTTTCACACTCTCTAAAGTGGTTTTGTGATTTATTATACCCAAACGAAAAGAAAATCGGAAATCATACCAAACAGCAACAAAAATTGATGAAATTTAGTGACGGGTCATTATTCACCATAAGGGTCATCCATGAATTTATTCCGGATTTATAGACCTCTGGAAGTATTTGATGTGATTTATGCCCTTGGTTTCTAGCAATAATTTTAATAAATCAAAGAAATAATAAAAGTTCTTGATATTTTACAGATTATCACATACATGTGAGAGCTTTCAAAAGGAAAAATGTTCAAAATTTATTCATAAGCGAAATAGGGGTATTGAACCCAAACAAGTTAAGAAATGTTGGATATAATGGTGCATGAGATGTAAATGTGGCTGAAGTTCATGAATTTGAGTAGTCCATTCAGTGAGGTTTTAAGCCACGAAATTTCAGCCATCATTCACTGGATATGTTAACTTTCTAAATTATTTTTCCTCAGATTTATGGTTGGGTTTAAGGCCATTGATCAAGCAAAGCAAAAATCGTGATCACAGAAAAAGAGCTGTTTACGCAACCATTTTGTAAAAATTGCCAAAAATCTGATATTTAATATTTTATTGTGAGACCAGTTGGGTTTGAAAGTTAACTTGCAGAACTATCCAATACGAGAAGAATATCGGGATTTGGTTAAGTAATGATTGAGTTATGGCCGTTCAAAGCTGAACAATGTAATCTGGCAGATTGCATGTTTGCTTTGAGTGCATTCTTAGGGCATTTTGATAAAAACAACATGCATGCTTCTGTTAAGGTCTGATTTCTAGCACATGCATGGAGTTAATGAGCATCCAAGATGTACTAGAAATGGTTTAAATTCTTTTGGCCATGCAAGAACACAAAAGAAATGGAGAAGAAGATGTAATTCTCGGTTTTGAAGTCACATGAACACATGTGCATTTTTTATTACTCCTTGCATGGGTTTGATCCCAGATTTTCACCATCTTAAACACATGCATTGTGTTATGGTGAGAATCTACAAACCACAAGGGAGAAAGTAAGGATTTCTAGCCATGGAATGGCATAGAATACGAAGAGTAGAGAAAATCATGAAGAAGAGGAAGTAAAATCATGAAACCATGAGGGAGGATTGTGTTGTTTACCTTGGTTGGATCTTGAGAGAAGCAAGAACACTTCAAGGCCTCCTTAATCTCGAAATTTTGGCAGAGAATGGAGGATTTTCGTGAGTTAGAGAGAGAGAGAGAGGAAGAGAGTTTGTGTGTTAGGAGGGTGGAGTGTGAGAGGGAGTGAAGAGAGAAGTGGAAGAGTGAAGAATAAGACTTAATGATTGAGTTTTGGGAAGAGAGGGCATGGGGAGAGCGGAGATGGATGGATTTTTGAGGCATTAAAGACGCCTCTCTCCTCAATTCAAATTTTATAAAAAATCCCTCCTTAATTTTTATAAAAATCTAATTTTTATAAAAGTGATTATTTATGCAATTTTTGATTTATTTAAAAATCTTGTTTTTAACTAATAAATTATGATTAATGCATGATAATTTATATTTCTATTTCATTGGTATAATCCATAATTTGATTAATAAAAATTTGATATTAGGAAGTTTATAGCCAAATTTTATAAAGTTTTTAAGCTTTAAGGTTTATAAATATGGATTTTTAGCTCTTTAGGGTTTTTGGAATATTGTTTGATGTTTACCATCACATTGAAGCATAATTAGAATACTTTAATTTATTTTTAGGGTATTATAACCTTTTTTTCAATTGTAACAAAGTTTGAAGTTTCATTCTAATTATAGTATTGGCATTTCCTATTGTAGTTAAGCATATTAGTTGGATCCTAGTTTATGCAAAATTTTGACATAATTTATACTACTAGGCCATGGCATGTTGTGCATGAATGGTTTTTTTATAAAGATGCATGAGTCCGAGAATGACCTGAATTGACAGTTGTCACAGTATCCCCCATTTAAAAAGAATTTCGTCCCGAAATTCATTCTATGTCATCGCTTGTCATCGCAAGGGAAAAGTTGTGGATACTTTTCCTTTATGAAGTCCTCGCGCTCCCAGGTGTAGTTCGACCCGCGTTTTGAGTTCCATCTAACTTTCACAATCGGGATCTTACTCCGCTTAAGTTGTTTTACCTCCTTGTCAAGGATTTTCTATCAGTTCCTCAACGAAGTTCAGCTTATCATTGATCTTAATTTCCTCTAGGGGTACTATCAATGCTTCGTCGGCTATACATTTCTTGAGATTGGAGACGTGGAATGTGTCGTGAATGGCGCTTAACTCTTGGGGCAATTGAAGTTTATACGCCACCGGATCAATCCTTTCAATGATTTCAAAGGGTCCAACATATCTCGGGCTTAGTTTTCCTTTCTTACCAAAACGTACAAGCCCTTTCCAAGGCAACACTTTTAAAAGTACCTTGTCTCCTACTTGGAATTCTAATGGTTTTCGATGATTATCCGCATAACTTTTCTAACGTTCTCTGGCAGCTTTAAGCCTATCCTTGATGATAGCAATCTTGTCAGATGTTTCCTGGACAAGTTCGAGTCAATTGAACTGTCTGTTTCCGATTTCTGTCCAGCATAAGGGCGAACGACACTTGCGTCCATACAATGCTTCATATGGAGCACATTGGATACTCGTGTGGTAACTGTTATTGTAGGAGAACTCAACTAGAGGCAAATAAGTATCCCAATTTCCTTTGAACTCAATGACACACGCTCGTAGCATGTCTTCCAATGTTTGAATTGTTCTCTCCGTCTACCCATCTGTCTGAGGGTGGTAGGTTGCGCTCAAATCTATCTTGGTTCCTAGTGCCTTCTGTAACATCCACCAAAATCGTGATGTAAAGCGACTATCTCTATCATAAATGATAGATAAGGGTACACCATGCAGATAAACAATTTTGTCAATGTAGATTTGGGCCAATTTTTCCATCTTGAAATCTTCCTGAATGGGGAGAAAATGAGCACATTTCGTCAGTCGATCCACTATGACCCAAATTGAGTCATGACCTTTAGCAGTTCTAGGATGTTTGGTAACGAAATCCATAGATATTTGCTCCTATATCCATTGGGGAATTTCATGTTGTTGCAACAAGCCGGATGGTTTTTGATTTTCAGCCTTGACTATTGAGCATGTCAAACACTTCCCGACATACAAGGCAATATCCTTTTTCATTCCAGGCCACCAATAGTACTCTTTAAGATCCATGTACATCTTATCCGCTCCAGGGTGGATTGAGTATTTAGATCGATGAGACTCCTCTAGTACCATGTCTCTCAGATTGTTAACCCTTGGAATCCAGACCCTGTCCTTAAAATAACGAACTCCATTAGGTTTGGTTTTAAATCTCTCTTCCAAACCATGTAAGGTCTCGCCTGGAAGATTTTCCTTAAATAACGCTTTCTCCTGGGCATCAATGATTTGAGATTTCAAGCTTGTCTTAATTACCATTCCCTAAAGCTCTCACACAGGAAGGTTTCACTCTTTCTTTCCTACAAAGAGAGTTGGCTACTACGTTAGCCTTTCCTGGGTGATATCGTATCTCACAATCATAATCACTAAACAATTCTACCCATCTCCTCTGCCGCATGTTTAACATTTTCTGATCTAGGATATGCTGAAGGCTTTTGTGATCGGTATAGATGGTGCACTAGGTTCCGTACAAATAATGCCTCCATATCTTAAGAGCGAAAACTATTTCTCCTATTTCTAGATCATGGGTGGTATAATTCTTCTCATGCGGTTTGAGTTGTCTGGAAGCATACGCAATGAATTTATCTTTTTGCATTAACACACATCCTAATCCTTGATGAGACGCATCACAATACACCACAAAGTTCTCTGATCCTTCTGGTAAAGCCAGAGTTGGTGCATTGCACAGCTTGTTTTTCAGGATTTAAAACGCCTCTTCGTGTTTCTCTTCCCAGAGTAATTTTCTATCCTTTTGGGTCAAAGATGTTAATGGTTGGGCAATCCTAGAGAAATTCTCAATGAAGCGTCTGTAGTACCCAGCTAATCCTAGAAACTATCGTATTTCTGTCGGGGTTTTGGGGGCTTCCCATTTCTTGATTCACTCAATCTTAGTTGGATCTACATGAATTCCTCTTTCGTCGATCACATGACCAAGAAAATGTACTTCCCGAATCCAAAATTCACACTTAGTGAACTTGGCATACAATTTCTGCTCCTTCAACAGCTCCAACACTAGCTTTAGATGTCTATTGTGATCTTCTTTGGTTTGCGAGTAAACAAGTATGTCATCGATAAATACAATTACAAACTTGTCTAGGTATGGTCTACGGACCCTATTCATCAAATCCATGAAAACAGCGGGTGCGTTCGTTAGTCCAAAAGGCATGAATAAGAACTCATAATGTCCATAAAGGGTTCTAAATGTTGTTTTGTGAATGTCCCCTTCGTGAATTCTTAGTTGATGATACCCTGACCGAAGGTCGATTTTTGAAAAGTAGGAAGCACCCTGCAATTGATCGAACAAATCATCCATTCGAGGGAGGGGATATCGATTCTTGATTGTCAACTTATTCACTTCTCTGTAATCAATGCACATTCGGAATGAACCATCTTTCTTTTTGACGAATAACACTGGGCTCCCCACGGTGACGAACTTGGTCGAATAAACCCTTTGTCTAGAAGTTCTAAAAGTTGTCCGGATAGTTCTTGCATCTCGGATGGTGCAACGCGATATGGTGATTTTGCTACCGGTGCCGCTCCGGGAATTAAGTCTATTCGAAATTCGACGTGTCTGTAAGGGTGTAGATCGGGCAATTCCTCCGGAAATACTTCGGGATAGTTTTGAACCACCGGAATCTCCTTGAGTTGCTTAGCTTCAGGTTCTCTTTCTAGCACGTGGGCCATGAATGCAATACAATTCTTCTTCAGGTATTTGTGAATCTTCATGCTTGATACTATGTTTAAACTTCTTCCTGGATTCTCACCGTGTACGATAAGGGTTTCTCCATTATGGAGAGGTACTCTAATGACTTTCTCGTAACAACCAATGTCCGCTCTATTTTTGGATAACCAATCCATTCCTACTATCACATCAAAACTACCTAGTTCTATGGGAATTAGGTCAATGCTAAAGAGTTTATTAGCTAAATTCAGAGTACAACCAGGAATTATATCTTTAGCCCTAATTTCATACCCATTAGCAAGTTCAATAGCATAAGCATTCCTCATCTTTCTCGATTTCAATCCAATTAACGGTCTAAATGCTAAAGAAACAAAACTCCTATTTGCTCCCGCATCGAATATTACTGATGCAAAATGGTTGTTCGGGAGAAACGTACTTGTTATCACTTCAGGGTTCTGACGAGCTTCTTCTGCACCAATCACAAAGGCTACACCTCTTGGCCGTCCAACTTGATTTCCTTGGAAGTTTTGCCTGGCTTGGCCTTGTCCATTGTTACCAGGCCCTTTGTTCAGTTTGGGACATGCTCTACGGAGATGATCAGTACTCCCACACTCATAACATGCCCTTTTTCCCTCCTTATTCAGCTTACAATACTTCGAGTAATGGCCTGATTGCTTACAGTTTTGGCACACTGGGCAAGCTCCCTTGTGATGGAAGTTACACTTATTGCACTTCGGAAGCGGTCTTGAGTACTGCTTTCGCTCCTGTACTTCCTGTTCTTGATTTTTCACTGTTTCTTGCTCCTGGGGTCTTACCATAAAGTTTCTTGAGACTTTCTGCTTCCTCCCTGACTTGCCTCCATACTTCTTCTCTCCCTGATCTGCTGGTTTCCTCTTGCTACTAGAGCTTTCCTTTGTCGATGCTCTCATCCTTATCACATCATTGGTTAGTCTATTTGCTATACTTACTGCACTCTGAATAGTAGTTGGATTTGCTGAAGTAACCATTCCCTGAATCTCTGGTGCTAGACCCCAGATGTAACGATCTATCCATTTCTCCTCAGGAGTAACCATGTGAGGTACCAGTTTTGCTAGTTCATGAAATCGGACTGTGTACTTCTCTATTTGTGTTCCAACCATAGAATGGTTCCAGAATTCAGACTCAAGCTTCTGAAGTTCATCCTTGGGACAATACTCCTCTATTAACAGCTTCTTTAGGTCTTCCCAAGTTAGTTGATATGCCGATGTACGGCCTCGGGTTTGCACTATAGTATTCCACCATGTTAATGCCCTATCTTGGAGTAGGCAAGTTGCATACTCAACTTTGTTGCGCTCGAGGCATTTGCTAATGTGAAGGACCGACTCCATGTTGTCAATCCATTTCAGCAACCCGACCGCACCTTCCTTTCCATGGAACTCCTTAGGTTTACAGGCCATAAAGGACTTGTAGTTGCATTCTCTTTCATTGTTTTCCTGGTTTCCTCCACCACATCCTTGGTTAGCATTAAGTCCTGCAGTTACTTGAGTAACAATGTTTGGGATTGCTTGAATGAGTTGTTGTGCTACAACTTGAGCAACATCGGGTGTTTCGTTCTGTGGGCGCCCGCGATTAGGCCTTCCTGACATGGTTCTAAGACACAAGAGTAGAAATACGTATAAATACATAAAATAATGTATAATATGTAGGTCACTACTATTTTGAAAACCGTAAGTGTTGTCAAATCATTGGTTTGCATTAATACTAGTCATATAGATTTTAGAAAGAAACGAAAAGAAAAATCTTTTTATTCAACCGTTTACCAAATAAATTCTAGGGTTTGACCTCATAGTAAAAGTTTTCAAACATAAAATAAAATTCTTCATTACCATTTGAAATAATATTAAAGCCAAACCAATAAAATAAAGTTTTAAATGTTTTTCCCAAAAGACACCAAACATGGGTTTTCATTTCATAACAAAATAAGATAAAATACTAAAATCAGAACCAAAAGCCAATCGCTATCCCAACAAGAGACATCAACACCACAATCAGTAATAGCCCACCAAGCACATAATATGCTGTCATCGCATGACCTGCCTCTCGTCTAGCAGCACTAGCAGTGTCAGTAGCCTCCATCGAATGCTGAAACAAGATTTCCATCCCTGTCATCACTTCGTTCAATGCCTACTGGTGCCCAGCTATCACTGCAAGACTGTGGCGTAGATCCGCTGCCATCGAATGCATCATCCGAGACTCCTCCGGGGTCATACATCGCTACCTGACAGGTATCCCTATGACTCGCTGTGGTGGCGGTGCTCTCGGTCCTGCAACGCTCGGTCCCACCTCGCTAGGTCCTGTCGTGCCAAGTCCTGCTGTGCTGGTGGGTATCCTTCCTGGAATAGGAACACTCTTCCTCGCCGTCCTCCGAATGCGAAGCCCATAAAGCGGTGGCTATGGCAGCACCGATGAAGGCGATGCCTCGCGTCGTTGACTCGGGGCGTTGTCATTGCTGATCTCCACCGAGTTCCCTGTATCTTCCGTGTCCTCTGATGGGTCTTCTTCTACCGAGGCGGGGGGATTACGTCGAGGGATAATAGTGACGTAGCCAGACTCATCGGCTGAGGCAGTAGCGCGGGAAGATGACAATGTTGACATAGTGGACTGTGACATAGTTTCAATGAGATATGAAATAAATGACAATGCATGCCTATAATATGCAATGCTTACACACACCAAGATTAAACTTTTGAATTTTTGAAATAAAGTTTTCTCAAATATTTTTGTTGAACATATTCCCATTATAATTAGCTCAGGCTTTGTATAAACCTTTCCTTAATTAAACATAGGTGATCAGGCTATGTTTAATTGAGGTCCAACGATACAACTCCTGACCTAATTATACTAGTAACATGTTTGATGTAAAAAGAATTTCTTTATAAGTTTTGGTTATAGGTTGTGTTTTCTTAAAGAAAAAACTATGTTCTCTATAACTTTAGCTCTGATACCACTTCTGTCACACCCCGCTAAAGCGGAAACGCATGATATGACAGCGATAACGATTTAATTGCAAAAGATAAAGATACATCACCATAGCAGTATTTAAAAGTTTACAACCCATAGCTTCAAAAGAAACAAAATACAAGTTTTTCCAAAATCACATTGTTCAAAAATAACTTCATAATTAACTTCAACACGATGCAGCATGCTCTATGATAATGAATCTTTATATCCACTTACTAATTATTTCCGGAAAAAGCATGTAAAACGAGTGTCAACTATGAAAATAGTTGGTGAGTTCACAAGTTTATAAAATCGAGCTTGAATAAGGCTTTTTGTAAATACAAGTACATTGCTTTAATGAGAAACAAAGTTGATTGCTATTAATGAATACAAGTTTATTGCTATAACGAGAAATGAGTTTGTATGTGCATGAGCAAACAATGAATCTCAACCAAACCTATCACTGAAGCCCTATCGAGATCTATGCATATCGTTCCATAGATGAATATGGTATCATGCACTCCAGCAATAGGGCGAGTGAGGAGTTGTCAATTCCTAATAGCGCTATCCATAATGACCATTGGCTCAAAGAGTTAATGGTTAGAGATAAGGGAAGGGCCTTAGTACGATAAGTTCTCATGTTCCGTGTTGCATAGACATACATAGAGAAACATAGCAATACAATAGCAATCATGTTTGATACAATTCAATTTAAATACAACATGCAAATAATAGTTTTTCTGGACATGCTTTTCCACCCCAAAACATAAAAACTGAAAATAGGGGAGTGCATGAATACTCACAATGTTTCGAGTAGATACAAGTAGTGCCTCGGAATGCACCAACGTCTTACTACTGGGATCCTACGACATCAAACACACACTAGTGAGTTTCTACGTCGAAATCTAACGCTAATATACTAAACTCTACATATAGTGAAATGCCAATTTATGTTTTAGTATTGGATTTTATATTAATTGGTTGCAGTTTTTCTGAAATAATGAAATTCTACAAGTCGTGCGATTAATTACAACTTTGGAATATTAATTTTCCAGATTTAGTAATAAAAATTAAAGGTATTTCTACACATTTAAAAGTGTTTTATATTCCTAAAAATGTAAAATGTTATCAAATAGTTTCCAAAAATTGTCAAACCTTGTATTTTCATTGTAAATACAATAGAGGTTTTCCAGAAAATTTTCCTTGAATTTTTGATGTGGTTAACTATTTTTCAAATTTTTTTAAGTCTTCTTAACAACATAAATTCACGAAAAATAGCATTCAAAGGATAAAAATTCTCAAACTTTTTATTTAATTGTTATTACACAATACTAAGCTGGGAAAAATATAAAAGTGGATTTCCAAGCTGTTTAATTATATTTTATGGTTTTTGAGCATTTATTCCAATAAAAATTGAAATAAATAGAAAACAGTTTCCAAAATTACCCAAACTTTTTATTTAACTGTTATTAAACATAACTAGCCTGGGAAAAATGTAAAAGATATTTTTCAGTGGGTATATCTATTTTTCCTTGTTTTATTCCTTTAAATAATCATTAATTGAAATGGTTTAAATGCTTTTGGCCATGCAAGAACACAAAAGAAATGGAGAAGAAGATGTAATACTCGGTTTTAAAGTCACATGAACACATGTGCATCTTTTTCACTCCTTGCATGGGTTTGATCCCGGACTTTCACCATCTCAAACACATGCATTGTGTTATGGTGAGAATCTATAAACCACAAGGGAGAAAGTAAGGATTTCTAGCCATGAAAGGGCATAGAATCCGAAGAGTAGAGAAAATCATGAAGAAGAGGAAGTAAAATCATGAAACCATGAGGGAGGATTGTGTTGTTTACCTTGGTTTTGATCTTGAGAGAAGCAAGAACACTTCAAGGCCTCCTTAATCTCAAAATTTTGGTAGAGAATGGAGGATTTTCGTGAGTTAGAGAGAGATTGAGGAAGAGAGTTTGTGTGTTAGGAGGGTGGAGTGTGAGAGAGAGTGAAGAGAGAAGTGGAAGAGTGAAGAATAAGACTTAATGATTGAATTTTGGGAAGAGAGAGCATGGGGAGAGGGGAGATGGCCGGATTTTTGAGGCATTAAAGCCTCCTCTCTCCTCAATTCAAATTTTATAAAAAAAACCCTCCTTAGTTTTTATAAAAATCTAATTTTTATAAAAGTGATTCTTTAAGCTATTTTTGATTTATTTAAAAATCTTGTTTTTAACTAATAAATTATGATTAATGCATGATAATTTATATTTCTATTTCATTGGTATAATCCATAATTTGATTAATAAAAATTTAATATTAGGAAGTTTATAGCCAAATTTTATAAAGTTTTTAAGCTTGAAGGTTTATAAATTTGGATTTTTAGCTCTTTAGGGTTTTTGGAATATTGTTTGATGTTTACCATCACATTGAAGCATAATTAAAATACTTTAATTTATTTTTAGGGTTTTATACCCTCTTTTTCAATTGTAACAAAGTTTGAAGTTTCATTCTAATTATAGCATTGGCATTTCCTATTGTGGTGAAGCAACTTACTAGAATCGTATGTGTCAAGTATATTAGTCCTAGACCTTAGTTGGATCCTAGTTTATGCATGATTTTGACCTAATTTATACTACTAGGCCATGGCATGTTGTGCATGAATGGTTTTTTTATAAAGATGCATGAGTCCGAGAATGACCTGAATTGACAGTTGTCACACTGCGTATACTTGCCTTTTGTAGTATACCTTGTCTGCAGCATTAGTCTTGTAGTAAATCTAAAGTATTGTAACTTAGTTAAAGGTTGTGCTGTTGTGTTTTGTCTGTAACGCCTTCTGTTCAAATCTAGTGTCTTTACTTTCAAGTATGTCCGATATTATCATACAATTTGAGTCAACTCGATTCGCACAATACCAGTTCGTGCACACATTTATTTCTCCAAAATTGCCTTTCTAGCGAAGCTGTCATTCCAAAACTCCGAAGTACTCATGCATAGAGTACCTCATGTTTCGTAGCCTTTTCGAAGAAACCTCAACAAACCTCCCCGAAGTACCACTCGAAGACTGCTCAAGCCTACGAGAAATCGTGTCGTCATGCGAACAAACTTAGAACCTAGTACGACTCCAGTAACTAGATCTCCCTACGATCTAACATCCCCCACGCTAAAAGAACTGTCAGGTCTAACCTAGTGAACTACTCAGAAAGAGAATAAGAAGACCAAGCTCCTCACCTTTGAGGGCTCCGGTCTTATTCTTCAAGAAGACAAACTTTAGCGAGTGCGATCATACCAACGCTAATGCACCGGATCCCACCAAAATCTCCCCAGTTAAACGTGCTTAGATGAGAGAAGTACTATAATGAGTAACACCTTGGGAGGCCCTTGTAGCGCAGACCTCAACAGGACTTCCATTAGAAATCATTAGCTTCTGTTTCACATAGATGAGTTGGTCGATCAACCGCAAGGAACGAAGTGCATTTCAGAAGTGGACCCAAAATCCGAATATCACCAGTTGCGAGTGTTCGTGAAGGATGTCCCGAGGACAATTTTCCAAACTCGAAACAGACACTACGAGTCCATAGTGATACCCCTCGGATAGGACCAATAAGCCTGTGGTATTCATGAACTTAATGAATAGGGTGCGCCATTCTTACTTGGATCAGTTCGTCATTATCCTTGTAAATAACTTACTTATCTACTCTCGTAGTAAGAAGGAAATCATAAAGAATATCTACAACAAACCACGGAAACATTACAATCGGAGAAGCTTTACGCGAAGTTCTCTAAATACGAGTTTTAGAATTGAAGAGTCGAATTCCTAAGACACACTATGAATGATGTGGGGATTCTTGAGGACCCTTCCAAAGATCAAAACCATCGAGAATTTGTCAGCACTAAAGACGCTTACGGAATTCGCCAAATTCTTGGTCTCGCTGACCTACCATCGTAAGTTCATTCAGAACTCCTCGTGAATTACGAAACCTCTTACCACTTTGACTCTGAAGGGAGTGGCCCTTGACTGAGAAGAGAATCAAGAGGGAGAAACCTTGGAATCCTAAGTGCGAAAAAATCCTTTTGGAAGCCTCACTTTGGGAAGGCTTGATACGTTTCAGAAAGCATGGAGAGCTAAATCCAATAGAGTTAGGACCTCCGAGATTCTTACCCGAATTGGCCGTGTAACTCACAAACCCAACCTACATCGGGAAATCAGTAACGTACATTTCTCCCTTCACGTCTCAAACTTGAAAATCGTACCTTTCCGTTAGGACTCTTGTAATCCCACTCCACGAGATCGAGATTAATGAGAGTCGCACCTTCATGGAAGAACCATAGTAATCAGGGACCGAGAGGTCAGGCGAACAAGACAAAGATGTCTCCCATTAGTGAAGGTTCACTGGAATGCGAACCGGGGACCTGAATTCACTTGGGAGAACGGGAATCAATCGATTTGTAAGTTTCCCCACCTCCTTGCTCGATTATTCATGCCTACTCTTTACCTAAATTATAATTTAGGGACGAAATTCCCTCTAATGGATGGATGATGTGACAACCTGAAATTTTCTATTCTGTACAACCCTTCACTTCAATAGAAGTCAGAACAGCTTCTGCTAATTTTTAAGCTTTTTCGAATAAGTTTGAGCATATTAGGATTAGCACTTTAGAAGATACCAGGAGAGAGGATGCCCTATAGTATTTTGTGCGTCTTAAAACTTTAAAAACTCCAAGAGTTTGGAGTTTATAGAATTTTTGATATTAAAAACATAGAGAATATAAACATTTGAACCGAAAATAATAAGTTTGAGTATAAGATTTCCTAATAATTTTTCTTGTATCCCCCCCCCCCCTCTGAAAACATTTGAAAAGCATTGAAAAGGGGTAGGGTATGAACTCACCAGTCGAGAACCGTGTCTGATTGGATGCTAAGTGTCAGTTCGGGGCTTGATAATGTGTGAGGTTCCTATGTAATATGAAATGATATACAATTGTATCTAGTTAGACTTCAAATCACTAATTAGATATATTTATACACTCCAAGACGCGAAAACACTTCAAATCAAGTGTTTGGAGTGACCCAGGTGACATCTAAAGACGTATATGGCTTGGATAATGTGTTTACTCTTCAAGAGTAAACTCCTTATGAAGTTTTTGGCGCTAAGACCAACTCCACATGAGTTCACAGCCGTGAACTCATGGATGAGGGGTTTTATGGTGCTAAATGGTCAAATATCACTTGAGGAAATTAGCTACGATCAAATCTAGGGCATAGGAGTGGATTAAACTCACATATAGACCATTTAATGTAGTTTACGGTAGTAAACTAGGAGTTTACGGCCCTAAGCTCCCCCACACACTTTCCTTTGATGTTTTGGTGGTCCTAGGTCATTAGAAGTGTTTATAGTTAAATCTACAAGCCATGGAATGAATTTAAAGCACCATTTGACTAGGTTATAGGATTTTACAGCCCAGGAACCCATCCTTGGGGGGGAGGTTACGTCCGTAAGCTCCTATGGGAGTGGTTTTCATTAAGTTTAAGGCCTCTAACTCGTTTGTGGTTGGTTCTAGACTTTAATCCAAGGTTATTGGTGTGTTTAAATGGCAATTTAACACCTTAGAAGGAGTTTACTACCCATGAATGGGTGTTTACGGCCCAAGCATGTTCTTGGTCAGTAAACTCATGTTTACTCCTTAAATGATGAGTTCAAGGTGTTCTAAGTCTCGTTTGGTAAGCCCCTAAGTCATATCTAAGCTCCTATTGTGGTTTGGAAGGGTTTTTGGGCTCCAAAACCCAATTTATATGTGTTCACGGCCCAAGAGTGTTCCAGGGCCATAAACACATGTTTATGGTCCTAGTCCATGATTTGAACACGAAAATGAAGGTTAAAGATGTTATACTAGGAGCTAGGATAGTTACCTTGATGATTTGGAGCCTTAATTTGATGATTTTGGACTTAGAGTTTGGATTTGAGGAGAGAGGTTAGAGAGAGAGTGAAAAAGCTTCAAATGAGGCTTAATCAACTTTATATATGGTTCGGGTTTGGGATACGGTGGAATTCTACCCAATACCGACCTTAAACGGGACTTTTTGTCGCACACGATTAAGTTGTCGTAACCCGATGGGATCGAATCTAAAAATTTTCAAATTAATGAATTGGGCCACTATCATGAGTTCCTAAGGGGTTTGGACACTCATGAGATTATATTAAACATATAAATTTAAATAACTTAGCCAAAAAAACAAAATCGGAACGAATTGCTAAAGACGGGTTCGATGGGCGGAATGGGTTACGACGATGGAACAACTTCGGGTTGTCACATTATCCACCCGTTAGATGGAATTTCATCCCAAAATTCAAACTTTAGATACAATTTATGGATTCGGAAAGAAATACTGATACTTCTACTTTGTTGGGTTTTTGTGCTCTCGAGTGAATTCGAGTCCTAGTGTGGCGTTCAAGCGAAGATTTACTGTTGAGATATTATTTTGTTTCGTACGTTAGTCTCTCAATCCATGATTTTGATTGGTTCTATTATGGGGTTCAAACTTTCATTGATTTCGATCTCATCAAAGGGATTACTAGGGTTTCATCGGGTAGCTACTTCTTAAGAACAGAAACGTCAAATACCGGATGGATGTTGCTATGTTCTGAGGGTAGTTGGAGTTTGTAGGCCACGAAATCGATCCTAATGAGGATTTCGAAAAGTTCTATGTACTTCGGGATACGTGTTTCACAATGTAACATGCCTTCTTTCTCATCGTTAACTATCTCGATGGTAAACGTTTCGGTTACTAGTTGAGGACTATGTTTATGAAGATGTTCGAATGAATAGCTAACAGTTTATCTTTCAGTACTAGAATTGAAAATTATTACAAGCAGAAGGGTCATCGAAGAGGAATATACCTATGGCAACGGTGGGATCGGCGGCTGTCTCACCTTGTCCAATAGCTAGGACTCTTCCAGCGTTGCTAGTTGTTGCTGCATTGGGGCAGTTTCTCTTATAATGCCCGACTTTACCGCAACCATAACAAGCCTGACTGATGCCCGCTCCGGAAGGTTGATTTATTGGTGTTCTCCAACTTCACGCAAGGTGACCCTCATGGCCACAATTTTTGAAAAATTTCACACGACAGGGACTAGGGATGCGGTGGTGGTAACTGCATTGGTTACACCGCGGGAGAATACCAGCATATCCGGTGACAGGTGCTTCGGCTGAGGAACCGATGACAGATACAACAGCAGGGGTAGTGCCAGCGTGGACTGCCACTATCTATTGTTTCTTTGAGAACTCGTGTGAAGGATGACTTTTCTCCTTTGTCTCCTAAAATTTTCTTTTCTCACCACGTCTCTCTGTCAGCTCAGAAGTGGTCGCTGCTTCCTCTATGTCCTCACTATGGTCGATTAAGATTTGCGCTAGGCATTTGGCGTTGTCGTATGTATCCATATTTGCAGCTAAAACGCTCCCTTTGGTTGGCTGGGTCAACCCCTAGATGAACCTCTCAACCTTTTTGCTTTCCGGGGTAACCATCCTAGGACAAAGAAGTGCCAAGTCGTCAAACCTTGAAGTGTAAGCGGTGATATCGGAACCTTTCATCTTCAGGTTCCAGAGTTCATGCTCCAGCTTCTGTATTTCGCCTCTAGGGTAGTACTCTGTGCACAGAAGTTCCTTCATAAATTCCCAACCCATAGCCTTGGCTACAGGTAGGGTTAGAGATTTAACTCGGCCGTTCCACCAAGTCAGAGCTTTATCGGTAAGCGTGCAAGTGGCGAATTTCACCTTGTCGGATTCTGAACAAGCACAGATCTCGAAGATAGATTCGATTTTCTCTAACCACCTAGTTAGGGAAATGATACCTCTTGTGCCTTCGAAGACTGTGGGTTTCGCGTTCATAAAGTCCTTATAGGAACACTCCTTCCGGTGTCTCTGGCTACCTTCCTGGTTTTGGGTTTGGGTACCACCCCCTAAACCACCGGGGTTTATGTGAGATAAGGCGGCGGTCATTGCGGCAGCAACAACTGCCTGGAACACGACATGATCAAATTGAGGAGGAGGTGGTGGCGGAGGAGGATTATTGTTGTTCTTGAGCTTTGTCTCTTTCTTGGAGGCATCTTGATCTATAAAGATCTGGAAAGAGAGAATGGTAAGTCCTCTGAATGGAATCAAGAGATATGATAAAAGGGATATCTCATTATGATAGATATAGAATTCTATTAAGCGATAAAGCAGGAAAGAGTTATCAAAACAGATAAACTATCACTAAATGAATGATCGAGGAGCAACGCTGGGATGAGGATTTCTATAACGGATTTCGCTCGAGAAATACTCCCATAGTATTTCATGTCTCGCTGCAACGACGGCTCATTGTTTGGGTATTGGGTAAGTTTTAGGCATGCCGCACACCACAGTCACTCCCAAGCACATGTTGGCAGTGTCTCGAATGAATATAGTTGGCCAGGCTATATTGATCCTAGACACGACTACATAACTGCCCAGGTTTAACCACAGCATACAACACCCATTTACTTATGTTTTGTTCTACTTGTAGTTACGGATTTCGACGGTTGGGTATACTTTGTACACTTTTGAAAATACTTATATTTGAGGTATACTTTTAGTTCAGAGCACTTAGGCCCCTTAGTGTTTATAGTCTTATACCATGTAAGGTTTGGTATACTAGTTCACTATAAACAAGGGCTCTGATACCAATCTGTCACACCCCGAAACCCAAGGTGGAAACGTTCCAGGGCAGAGAACATCATGAATATCGCAACCAATGTACATAGTAATCATAGTAAACACAAAACATTACATTACATATGAATAATTACATTTGTTTGAAAGCAAAGTGTTACAAAGGTTATACATATATCATATGAACAAAAGTTAAGACGGGTCTTCTGTATGCTCTGTCTTCTTCAAAAGATCGCGGGTACCTGTCTAATATGGACCTGAGAATACAAGCAGTTTGAAAATCAGCATAAAACTGGTGAGTTCATAAGTGGTTTTGTTTTCTAAAAATGTATGAGTTTCCTTTGGTTTTCCGAAAAAGTTTTTTATCCAAGAAAATCCCGTATTTTCTTATATGTAAAGTTTAGTTAACTGTTTTGTTACACGATTCTGGTTATGTACAATTATTATCCCAGGAAAACCCTTATTTTCCTAAAACTAAGTTTAGTTATTGAATCCCAATGTAATGTTTGATTATCTATCATACTTGTTATATTAGCTAGGTATTATGATATCCTAGTTATGTTACACTTGAATGTACCTCGATGCGTGCCTTTGTATTCGTATTCCTATTCTTAATCATATTCATATTCGTATTTCATATTTGTATTCGTATTCATATTTATATTTGTGTTCCTATTCGTATTCGTGTTCGCATTCACATTCTCATTCACATTCGCATTCGCATTCGTATTCGTATTCTTATTCCTACTCCTATTTCTATTCCTATTCGTATTCGTATTCATATTCGCATGCGCATTCGCATTCGCATTCGTATTCATAGTCCTATTTCTAATCCTATTCGTGTTCGTATTCATATTCGTATTCGCATTTGCATTCGTATTCGTATTCCTATTCCTACTCCTATTTCTATTCCTATTCGTATTCGTATTCGTATTCGTATTCGCATTCGCATTTGCATTCGCATTCGCATTCGTATTCGTATTCGTATTCCTATTCCTACTCCTATTCGTGCTCGTATTCGTATTCGTATTCGTATTCGTATTCGTATTCGTATTCGTATTCGCATTATTACATTAGTATTTGTTCTGTTCCTAGCTGTACTTTCTTATTCGTTCTGTTCCTAGTTGTATTTTCGTATTCTTTCTGTTCCTAGTTCTACTTTCATATTCGTTCTATTCCTAGTTGTATTTTCGTATTCCTTCTATTCCTAGCTGTATTTTCGTATTCGTTCTATTCCTAGTTGTATTCTCGTATTCGTTCTGTTCCTAGTTGTATTTTCGTATTCGTTCTATTCCTAGTTATATTTTCGTATTCGTATTCGTATTAGTTCTAATTGATGATTAGTATGAATTATTTGTAAATTATGGAATATAATATGGATTGTAATACTTTATCAAGAAATCTATGATTAGTCTGAAAGCTAACTCTATGATCCGAACTATTTGGTTAACACAGTTTTCGATATTAAAAACATACAGAATATAAACATTTGCACTCAAAATAATAAGGTTGAGTACAAGATTTCCTTTTACTTTTGCTTGTACCCCCCCCCCCCCCCCCCCCGTTGAAAACATTTGAAAAACATAGAAAAAGGGTAGGGGTATGAACTCACCGGTCGAGAAGCGTGTCCGATTGGATGCTAAGTGTCGGTTCAGGGCTTGATAATGTGTGAGGTTCCTATGTAATATAAAATGATATATAATTGTTTCTAGTTAGAGCTTAAATCACTAATTAGATATATTTATACACTCGAAGACGCGAAAACACTTCAAATCAAGTGTATGGAGTGACCCGAGTGACATCTAAAGACGTATATGGCTTGGATAATGTGTTTACTCTTCAATAGTAAACTCTTTATGGAGTTTTCGGCCCTAATACCAACTCCACATGAGTTCACCATCGTGACCTCATGGATGAGGGGTTTTATGGTGCTAAATGGTAAAATATCACTTCGGGAAATTAGCTAGGATCAAATCTAGGGCATAGGAGTGGATTAAACTCACAGATGGACCATTTAATGGAGTTTACGGTAGTAAACTAGGAGCTTACGGTCGTAAACTCCCCCACACACTTTCCTTTGATGTTTTGGTGGTCCTAGGTCATTACAAGTGATCATAGTTAAATCTACAAGCGATGGAATGAAGTTAAAGCACCATTTCCCTAAGTTATAGGATTTTACGGCCCAGGAACCTATCCTTGTGGGGGTTTACGGCCGTAAGCTCCTATGGGAGTGGTTTTCATTACGTGTAAGGCCTCTAACTCGTTTGTGGTTTGTTCTAGACTTTAATCCAAGGCTATTGGTGTGTTTAAATGGCAATTTAACACCTTAGAAGGAGTTTACTACCCATGAATGGGTGTTTATGGCCCAAGCATGTTCTTGGGCAGTAAACTCATGTTTACTCCTTAAATGATGAGTTCAAGGTGTTCTAAGTCTCGTTTGGTAAGCCCTTATGTCATATCTAAGCTCCTATTGTGGTTTGGAAGGGTTTTTGGGCTCCAAAACCCATTTTATATGTGTTCACGGCCCAATAGCGTTCCAGGGCTGTAAACACATGTTTATGGTCCTAATTCATGATTTGAACACGAAAATGAATGTTAAAGATGTTATACTAGGAGCTAGGATGGTTACCTTGATGATTTGGAGCCTTAATTTGATGATTTTGGACTTAGAGTTTGGATTTGAGGAGAGAGGTTATAGAGAGAGTGAAAAAGCTTTAAATGAGGCTTAATCAACTTTATATATGGTTCGGGTTTGGGACACGGTGGAATTCTACCCGATACCGACCTTAAACGGGGCTTTTGGTCGCACCCGATTAAGTTCTCGTAACCCGACAGGATCGAATCTAAAAATTTTCAAATTAATGAATTGGGCCACTATCATGAGTTCCTAAGGGGTTTGGACACTCATGCGATTATAGTAAACATATAAATTTAAATAACTTAGCCCAAAAACGAAATTGGAACGAATTGCTAAAGATCGGTTTTATGGGCGGAACGGGTTACGGATATGGAACAACTTCGGGTTGTCACAGAAGACTACTTTCAAAACAGTCTAGTCTTGGTAGAAGACTACTCTTTATACTAATAGAAGTCATAGGGATTTGCTAGGGTGTTCAAAAGTTTTCAAGTACTTTCAAACAGTTCATACTTATACATACTTTTTCCAAATGTTTACAAGTCTTTACTTTCCAGTTTTACAAATCAAAGACACATTAATACTTATGAATTCATCAACTTTATTGCTGATACTCGCTTTCAAAATACTTGTATTCTCATGTTACAAATAGCCAGGTACGACGACCAGGTTTTGTGAAGACTGAGAAATCAAGACTCCTATTTTATTTTGATTGTTCATTATGTTGTCTTATACTATGAAAGAACACACTTGTAATTAAAATTATAGTATTAATGCAATTGATGATGGTGTTGCTTGTTTACTACTTTACATTGTTGTGATACATTACATGACGTCCTCCGCCCCAGAACGTTTCCGTCGTTCTCGGTTTTGGGGTGTGACAGTTTAACGTATATTACAACTTTCATTTAGATATATAAGGCTAAAAATTAGTTTATCAAAATTTTACTTTTTACGTTACGCGGTGTCGTGCTGGTTTCACCGTAAAACTTCGACGGGCCATAACTTCTTCGGTATAACTCAGATTTTGGTGTTCTTTATATGTACGGAACCCTTGTTACATATACTATAACTTGGTTAAGATTAATCCTTCTAAATAATCTTCCATCAAAAACTTATTTTTGATGCTCATTGTCTCTAAATTGACTAGCCTAGATATGCGGGAGTTAGAATTATCTCTCCCTTAGAATGATTGCTTCCCGAAATAGTCAATTAAACAGGGATGGTATTATGACACCATATGTTATCTCTTCATCCTAGGTGATAATTTTAACTTCTATATTCCTTCAAATCAGTATCTATCTCTTTGACTTATTGACTGCAAGCAGTACTCGATCGTGCACCCACTCTCTATCTTACGTTAGTCTTCCAATTATGACCTTTGAATCACTTTCTCGATTCCTTATTGGATACTCCTTCTTAACAAACTGAAGATAAGTTCTTTGATTACCACCATTGACCAATGGGTTATGATCTAATGACCTCTCATCGTATGATTCGATGCTTAGAATTGGGTCCTTTAGAGTCAAATTCCATAACAAACTATACATTCCTTCATGTTCTAATGTGATATAATCACATTCTAGCATATATCACTTCTAGTTAAAATCTTCTTACTTTAACAACAATCGCGGTACTTCTACTGATCGCTTCGTTTATCCTTTATTTCAATCTTTCGTCTTAATTCAGATGCGACATCGAACTTAGTTCTCTGAACCATTTCACATACTCATCTTAGTCGAACTCAATTTAGTATAACCACTTGGGTCGGAACAACAATCATCTTTTTATTCACTACCGAAACGATGGTAATGACATACATGAACAAAACGGAATCAATTACTAGCACCTTGGTAACCTTGTGAATTTCCCTAATCCAAGTGTGAGTCTTGTGCTTCCGGTAGTATAGGCCTCTACTACCATTCACACCTCCCAAGTATTGTCTCGCAGTTTTCCAATTCATTATCACAAAAACAATTTTAACACATACAAATTTGTCCAAACAATCATAAAATTTCCCTAGACTCTACTACGACTTCCTCTATGTGTATCTTCAATCATAAATTCTATTTCAAATCAATTAGTGGTGGAAACTCCATATGGGGGGAATTACACCAACTGTTCCATCATCCTGCCAATCGAAGGTGTACTTCAGACGTACCGTACTCCTCTGAGTATAATGTTATTTTTGATGGGTTTTAGCCATAAGAACTTTCCTATGTGCGCATGCAAAACCCTAATGCTCGGATCTAGGCTTTCTAATTAAACATGCTTTGAATCCAAGACTTCTAATAGCTAATTAGGCTAAATAACAACATTAAAATAGATCTAGAATCATACCTTTGGATTCCTTGTTGATCTTGTTGTCTTGGAGCTTCTAGAGTCACAAATGTCACTCCTCTAATGGCTTACAAACACCAATAGCAAGAAGATGATTTAGGAGAGAGGAGAGGGGAGGAATTCGGCCAGAGTATCTCTACTTTAGATGGTGTGTCGAATTCCCTCACCCCTAGGGTCTATTTATACTTGTAGACTCCTTAAGGATTACAGCTTTAACCCTAATTGGATAACTTAGACTTTAAGTTGATCCATATCCTTTCCTTGATAACACTATGGACGATTTTGGCTTATCCAAGCCCTAGAAATCGTCCATCCTATCATGGATAAGGATTTATAGTCTAAAGTGTAACTATCAAACAATTAACAGTTTATACCCTCTTATTTAATTAATCTCTTTAAGTCACCAAATTAATTCCAATTAATCTATGACTTATATTAATCAAATAACCATATATTATTCCTTATAATATTTAATCTCTCTTAACAAATCATCCATCAAGTTGCTATGGTGAAGGCAACCCAAAAGGACCATGCACAACCGGGTCAAATACTTGTCTAATATAGTTGCAGCCTTAGACACTATTCCAACAGTCTCCCACTTGGATAAGTCTAGTAACTATAGAAGTACAATTCGGTTTGCAATCGTAGCTCTCAAAGACGCTATCAAACTCTGATATAATCAATCTTGTCCTTTAGATAAGGGATCGTACAGTCCTCTATTAGATATCATGCTGACAATCCTATGGAATGGTTATTCTAGCATTTGATTTCTCGATCTCCGATTTATTCGACATAGAACTTAATCAAACACATCAATTCAGTTCTGACCGGGCCCGGCACATAAGTAAAATCAAATCATCGAGTGGCCAAGATATCTCTTCTACCCTCTTAAGATAAAATTTACAGATAAACTTCGACTTATATGCATTTACTTATTCATTAACCAACTATACACAATAATGCGTTTTATAACACCAAGTTACTGATGCGTTTTCGCATTATCAATGTACAATCAATTAACAAATAATAAACCATATATCTAGGTTTTAAGACTATATGATATTATCGTCTTGCGATCACCTTTTATATCGTATTCCATAAAGTGATTCCAGCAAGTGCGGGTTTGTTCCAATGCTCAAAACCAGTTCATAAGCACTCATGAACGTTGCAGCAACCCTTGCTATGTCTAACACCATTTAGACAATCTACACACCAATTCATGACAATCTTCATTCATATCTACTTCCAACATATGAACGATTGTGGACAATTTGAATAATTCGATTATTCCTAATAAACTCAATTATTCTGGAAGTCAAAACATGCAAAGTGAAACAATAGTTAAACAATTAACATATGACAGTAACTTTACTTATAAATACAACTCCTTTATTTAATCATCAAATGTTAATTACATTTATCTATTATACGTTTCTAATACTATCTAATCTATACTAATATCATCCTTCAGCCCAATACTCCTAGCATGCTGCAAGTGCTTAACCCTACTCAATCCCTTCGTAAGCGGATTTGATGGGTTATCTTCTGATGATATCCTCTTAACTATGAGTAATCCTTCTTCTACACGATTTCTAATGAAGTGATATTTTCTGTCGATATGTCGAGATCTACCATGATCCCTCGGTTCCTTGGTCAAGGCAACCGCATCTTCGTTATCACAGAAAATCTCCATGGGCTCCTTTAGGGCAGGCACAAGTCCAAGATCACCAATGAAGTTCTTTAGCCATATTGCCTCCTTCGACGCTTTGCTCGCTGCGATGTATCTGATTCGCACGTTGAATCAGCTACGGTTTCTTGCTTGGAACTTTTCCAAGTTACTGCTCCTCCGTTTAGGGTAAAGACCCAGCCCGACTGTGAATGGTGGTTGTCCCTATCGGTCTGAAAACTGGCATCACTATACCCTTGCACCTTCAAGTCATCACTCCCTCCAAGGACTAAGAACCATTCTTTCATCCTCCGAAGGTACTTAAGGATATTCTTCACCGCAATCCAATGTGCTTTGCCAGGGTTCCCTTGATATCTGCTAACCATGCTCAAAGCGAAGGGTACATCAGGGCGAGTACAAGTCATAGCGTACATGATTGAGCCAACTGCGGAAGCATATGGTATTCGGCTCATTTCTGCTATTTCAGCTTCAGTACTTGGACTTTGAGTCTTACTCAACTTGGCATTTCCTTGTATCGGTAGTTCTCCCTTCTTTGAGTTTTTCATACTAAAACGTTTTAGTACCTTCTCTAAGAAGCCTCTCCGAGGTCCTTCATAGCGAAACACTTCCCGAGCCAGGACTTCATTTCCTGCAGAGTGGGGATGTCGTTTCCTATGAGTAATATGTCATCGACATATAGAACGAGAAAGATTACTACACTCCCACTAGCTTTGACATATACACAAGATTCGTCTTCGCTTCGTACAAATCCAAACTCTTTGACTTTCTCATCGAAGCAAAGATTCCATCTGCGAGACGCTTGCTTAAGTCCATAAATGGACTTCTCAAGCTTACACACTCTATTTGGATGCTTCGGATTCACAAACCCCTCCGGCTGAGCCATGTAAACATCCTTAGCCAACTTTTCGTTAAGGAAGGCGGTCTTGACATCCATTTGCCAAATCTCATAATCATGAAATGCGGCAATTGCTAGCATCACTCTAATAGATTTAATCTTCGCAACTAGTGAGAAGGTCTCATCATAGTCAACTCCCGGAGTTTGAGTAAAGCCCTTCGCAACCAATCGTGCTTTATATGTGTGTACGTTCCCATCCACGTCGGTCTTCTTCTTGAAGATCCACTTACACCCAACGGTCTTACATCCGGGCACATAATCAACCAAATTCCAAACATGGTTATCGTACATGGATTGGATCTCGCTATCCATTGCCTCTTTCCATTTCGCAGACTCTGGGCCTGCCATGGCTTCCTTATAGCTATTAGGTTCATCATGATTTACTAGTGTACCATCACTAATATACGTGTCCCCTTCGTTAGTAATATGAAAACCATAAAACTGGGGATGAAGTCTAACTCTATCGGAACGTCTAAGAGGTAAGGATTCGTCAATTGGTTCAACCAGAGTTTCCTCCTCGGGTTGAATGCCAGCGGTAGATGTTCCTTCATCTATCAACTCTTGAATCTCTTCAAGTTCGATTTGCCTCCCACTGTCTGCTTAGCTTATGAGTTCTCGCTCTCGGAAAACTCCTCTCCTCGCAAAAAAGACAACATTGTCCTTTGGTCTATAGAAGAGATATCCAAAGGATGTCTGCAGGTATCCGATGAAAATACATCTCTCACTTCGAGGTTCAAGCTTGTCATGAGTATCTCGTCTTATGAAAGCCTCGCAACCCCAAACCTTGATATGTGCTAACGAGGGAGCTTTCCCCGTCCACATCTGGTGAGGTGTTTGGGCAACCTTCTTAGTAGGGACTCGGTTAAGGATATGGGCGGCAGTCTCTAAGGCATACCCCCAAAAGAAGATAGGTAGTGAAGCACGAATCATCATAGAGCGAACCATATCCAATAAGGTTCAATTACGCCTTTCTGCCACACCATTCAACTGCGGTGTCCTAGGAGGCGTCAATTGCGAAACTATTCCACACTCCTTGAGATAATCGTGGAATTCAAGACTTAGGTACTCTCCTCCTCGATCGGATCGAAGCATCTTGATTTTCCTCCCCAATTGATTCTCCACTTCATTCTTGAACTCTTTGAACTTTTCAAAGGTTTCTGACTTTTGCTTGATTAAATAGATATACCCATATCTACTATAATCATCGGTAAAAGTCACATAGAAGCGGTTCCATCCTTCGTGGTTGATCTAAAGGGTCCACATACATCGGTATGTATTAGGTCCAATAGCCCCTCACCCCTTTCACAAGTATTTGTGAAGGGTGACTTAGTCATCTCTCCAAGTAAACAAGACTCGCATGTGTCATCTTCCCTAAGGTCGAATGACTCCAACACTCCATCCTTTTGGAGTTGGGCTATGCGTTTCTTGTTGACATGTCCAAGACGGCAATGCCACAAGGATGCTTTATCCAAACTAGTGGAAGAATCAATATTCAAAACATCATTTCCTAAGTTATCAACAATCATAACAGTTTCATATATTCCATTACATGGTATAGCTTCAAAGTAAAAGACACTATTTAGATAACCCAAAATAGAACCATTCTCATTATTAAAAGAAAATCTAAATCCTTGTCTATATAAACCATGAAATGAAATGATGTTTCTAGCCATTTCTGGCGAATAGCAACAATTGTTCAAATCTAAACATAAATTATTCCTAAGCACTAAAGAATACACTCCAATCTTGGTAACAGGCGATGATCTTCTGTTCCCCATGATTAGATTGATCCTTCCTTGCTCCACATCCCTACTTCTTCTTAGTCCCTTCACATTTGAACAAATGTGATAACCACAACCGGTGTCAAGAACCCAAGAAAAAGCATGATTAGAATCGTTAGATTTAATTGTGTATATACCTACGAAAGATGGCTTGATCTTTCCTTCTTTGATTACTTGCAAGTATTCTGGGCAGCTTCTCTTCCAATGTCCTATCTTGTGGCAGTAGTGGCACTCTGCCTCCTTCGGGTTAGGATAGGGCTTAGAGGGATCAACTTTGGTCCCACTAGAATAGGCACCATCTCGGGCTTTAACCTTGCGATAGTTCTTTGATGAAGCCTTCCTCTTCTTTCCCTTTCCTTGACCAATTGCCAAGATAGGAGCAGCAGACGGATTGGGAGTAGGTGCAACAGACTTGTCTTTGAAGTTGCTCTCAGCGACTCTCAAAAGACCTTGGAGTTTGCTTAGGGTGACCTCCTCTTAGTTCATGTGGTAGGTCATCCTAAATTGGTTGTACATCGGAGGCAAAGAGTGAAGCACCATGTCGATCGCCAAGTCTTCCCCAAAGTCAACATTTAACTTGCGAAGGCAATCGACATACCTTTGCATCTTTTGCAGGTGCACGGTAAGAGATTCTCCATGACCCATCTTAGCGGAGATCATGTTAGTGAAAATCTCATAACGCTCTTGTCTCGCGTTTTGGTGGTATCTCTCCAACAAGTCTTGATGCATCTCGTATGGATACATGTCCTCGTAGGACTTTTGGAATTCGAAGTTCATGGTGGCAATCATGATGCAATGTACCTTCGTTGCATCTCGCTCATGAGTCTCAAAAGCGGTGATTTCAGCCGGAGTAGCGATTTTAGGGTTGATTTTCTCAAGCTTTTCATCGAGGACATACTCCTTATCCTCATAGCGAGCAATGGTGCGAATGTATCTTATCCATTCGCTAAAGTTCGTTCCATCAAAGGTGACCTTTTGGTAAAGGCTCATCAACGTGAAAGAACTAGCAGCAGTGTTGTTTGTGTTCGACATCTATAGAAAGGACAAAGATAGATTAGAATAAGAATCCCTAATTATCACCCAATAAGAAAAATTAGGGTTAGGATCCAACAATAACATTTAGATATTAGAAAAGCGATGCCGTAATCTAACATGAAAATAAATTGAAGGTAAGTGAATGACGATTCACTAATTCTCCATTACAAAACCTAGACTATTAGTCCTAAGTGTATTGAGAATTCCTAGGTTCGGATGAGATTCATTGAACTATTCAATGGCATGTTTAAATCTCGATATTCCCCTCTTGTTTGTGACTAGGATGTCAAGGATCACAAAGCGGGTGTGAATTACCATGCAAATTCACATGGTGCCTTCATTGTAACAATCACCTATTCGATGTGCCGGTAAACCACACACGCTCCATCGAACTATGATAAACAATGAATCACCCTTTGCCACCTTTACTTAGAACCAATTAGTGTGCCGGTAAACCACACACGCTCCACTAACTTCTTAGCAAGGGTGCAAAGTGTAATTTCATGGGATTGCATCAATTCACTTTTCCTAAAGTAACTAAGATTGGGAAATTTTTAAAACGTGTAGTTACTTTGTATTTCTTATTATACTTTTAATGAGAGGATGAGGTTGCCCTATCCTACCCGTTCGGCTAACGACCCTCCACCAATCAAGCAAGCGGTGGGTGTGAGTGTACACCCATTAAGCGCCATTTTATAGGCCGCAACCTTATACCCACCTTATAGATCGGCTTCGTGAATGAGGCCTACTAACGGTAAGACTAGCATTTAGTTATACATATATATATTATTCTAGTAATATCATATTAGTATAAGGTTGTGTTTTAAACCTTTTAAAACGTAGGGTTTGAAATTTAAGTTGTCTAAATTAAAACCTTTTAATCACAAATATAAATTTAAAAACTTGAGGGCAAGTTTTTAAACATTTAAAACATGGAGGATCAAATAACAAATAATTCCAATTAACAATTAATATCCTAATTATCTTTATTTGATTTATCCAAGATTTCTTTTAAGATAATTATCAAAATAATTAATCAATTATCATATAAGTAAATTAAATATTTTATTAGATGATAAATATCTTTAATTAGATCAAGATTATAGTCATATATATCAAAAAATCGGATTAGGGTTGATCTAATATGATTAAGGTAAGTTTCCATAAGATAAACATGAAAAAATCCCGGTTTTGCCTAATCCTGACGCCCGGACTCGCCGAGTACACATAGGGACTCGCCGAGTCAGGCCTACTCGCCGAGTCCACTTTGGAACTCGCCGAGTCCATGACTCAAAAACCCAAAAATCAAATTTTGCAGGTTTGTTTCAGTTAATCAAGCAACAATTTAAAGAAAACCAAGCTAGGCTCTGATACCACTGATGGGTTTTAGCCATAAGAACTTTCCTATGTGCGCATGCAAAACCCTAATGCTCGGATCTAGGCTTTCTAATTAAACATGCTTTGAATCCAAGACTTCTAATGGCTAATTAGGCTAAATAACAGCATTGAAATAGATCTAGAATCATACCTTTGGATTCCTTGTTGATCTTGTTGTCTTGGAGCTTCTAGAGTCACAAATGTCACTCCTCTAATGGCTTATAAACACCAATAGCAAGAAGATGATTTAGGAGAGAGGAGAGGGGAGGAATTCGGCCAGAGTATCTCTACTTTAGATGGTGTGTCGAATTCCCTCACCCCTAGGGTCTATTTATACTTGTAGACTCCTTAAGGATTACAACTTTAATCCTAATTGGATAACTTAGACTTTAAGTTGATCCATATCCTTTCCTTGATAACCCTATGGACAATTTTGGCTTATCCAAGCCCTAGAAATCGTCCGTCCTATCATGGATAAGGATTTATAGTCTAAAGTGTAACTATCAAACAATTGACAGCTTATACCCTCTTATTTAATTAATCTCTTTAAGTCACCAAATTAATTCCAATTAATCTATGACTTATATTAATCAAATAACCATATATTATTCCTTATAATATTTAATCTCTCTTAACAAATCATCCATCAAGTTGCTATGGTGAAGGCAACCCAAAAGGACCATGCACAACCGGGTCAAATACTTGCCTAATATAGTTGCAGCCTTAGACACAATTCCAACAATTTTATCAAATGTATTCTAAAGGAAAGATACCACTCTTACGATATCTTTTGATAGGTGTCATTCACTATCATAAACGTTTTCATTTCCTCCATTTACTCAATCCTGTATGAGTCTTCACCATGATGCTATGTTCACAGAAGCATGCGTTTAGTTTATCGAAACGAGAATATATATATAGAAGGTTTAGACGTGTAATCCTCCTTAATACCCTGAAAAGTTACATGCCAGTTCTAATACCGTATTTAAACGTTTAGAAATATGAACACATAAAATTTACAGATCCGGTCGGCAATAGACCAGAGATCCGATTAAACGATAACATAAAGCATCATAAATCATTTAGCACATATAAGCATTTTAGGAATCTTCCCTTATTAAGCTAGTGCTTGTGTCTATTCAGGTGTACTTCCTAATATATTAGACACACTCCTCATGAACATCGCTTAGCATTCTAAGTTTAAGTCTATAAATAAATCCTTATTCCTAGTTCGCTTAAGCTAATGCTCTGATACCAACTGTGACATCCCCATTTTCACGGCCAGAAAAGACTGATTTTGTTTATGCTTTATAGAAATCAGAGTAATTTTTTTAATAAAAGTGTTGCGGAATTTATTTGCAGTAAAACATGATAAATACGTTATCAAAGCATTTCCGGAGAAATGTATTTTTATTCATTTTAAAACATTTGGGATGTCATTGTCAATACAAAAACATAAGCATAAACAGAACTTACATTTATTTACACTATTGATCTACACCTCTTTAATCTCTCAGTGTAATGTAACTTCGTATCAGCACCTATGATTTAAATAAGCTTGAGTGGGTCAGGTTGAGAAACCTGGTGAGTACATAGGGTTTTCAACCCACTATAATATAATTATTATGTTTAAACATCAAACAATCAACCAATTACCCATCCCCATTATCTTCTTTAATCTTAAGGATCTACCCTAAAATTAGTTATTCCTCGTTCATTCATTCCTAATGATCATCCTAAGGAATTGGCACGAAATCTATCATTGCCAGGGTTTACTTGACAGACACTAAGTCGCATAGTCACCAGTGTTTAGGCACTAAGTCTCATAGTCACCAGGGTTTATACAACATGCACTATGTCACATAGTCGCCAGGGTTTAGAATACATTGGGTGAATACATCGTTCACAACACCTATAGGTTGCGAGGCTGGTAGTGTTCCACTGGACTGTCTAGAATAATCCGTGGTTGTCATACATACTCTGCTAGACGACGGGGTCATCGCTTGGGTCATCGCTTGGCTCATTTCTTAGGTCATCGCTTCTCACCATAATTTACTACTAATATATCATCGATCATCATTCATCTCATCTTTCATCGCTCATCATTTATCTCAACTCTAATCTACCCATGTTTTACCCAATTTATTTTGTAGATATAAAATACATATAGAGTTTAAATAATTTAAAACATGTATAAAATTGTTCATCCATCATAAATAGCAAGTATACAGATAATATGCACACGTAGCACATAATTTATATAAAATATTTCATATATATGTATAAGATGAAAGAAACTATGCACTCACCTATAAAGGTGGTGATTCCGAACTCAGACAGCGCTTCGGTTCTTAAAAATAATTTCCTTTGATGAAACCTAGTATTATTACCAGTAGATTTTAGTCTAATATTTATTGTGACTAATTATTGTTATTATTATTATTATTATTATTATTATTATTATTATTATTATTATTATTATTATTATTATTATTATTATTATTATATAAGCGTTTAAACATTATTTTCCAACCACTATGTACAGACAGAGGTCATCCATAAAACACCGGAGGGCTAGACCATTTTGACATATTGCACTTCTAAAATCCAACAACCCTATGCGGCTCTTTAAACCAAATTCCCCGTACTGTGAGTAGTTAAAAAGATATTATAACGACACTTATATAAGTCATAGTAATAGCCCAAATATTTATTATAAGTTCATAATAAAATACTAATTTTAAATATAAGCTATATTAAAATAGGGTAATCATAAGTTACTTACAATGGGGTTTTAGCTAGGAGTCGGCCTCTGTAGGGGCATAACTTCGTCGCTGAATCTTTCTAAGAAAGATGCGCACAACGGTTCATCGCTCACCTTAGTATACCAAAACAATAGAAGAAGTCGAATCACGAGGGACCGAAATGCTCGGAGGGATAAGAAGAGAAAAACTCTTGAATTAAGAGAATGATATAAGAAATATGAGAGCCCAAGACTCTAATTTATAGTAATTGAATTTTCAAAAAACTACCCTCATAATTACTTAATGACCTTATAGTTATATAAACAACTAAATACCCCTTTATAATACTATTTTTAATAGATTTAACGATATTTGTATTAAACTAATGTCGAAAGTATTCAACATTAGTCTTATAATGATTGCATCGTTGTTACCTTTTTAATAATATATACATATGTATATATACGTATACGCATATATGATTTATACTTTATTTTAATACGTAAATATGCTAGTCTAATTTGTAACTCGTTCATACGAGCTCTGTTTTTGACGCTCTTTATATCCACGCGTAGGTGGAAACGTACTCTACAACTTTCATTTAGACTCTGTTGAATAATTTTGAGTTTATTTTTAACAGGCTAGGACAGGAAAAGTTCGTTAAAATATATAACATTCATTCATCCGACGTCCGTTTTCGTCTATCTTTTTACCGTTGCGCTACTATTAATGAGATTTTCGATTCTCATATAGGTTGTGTTGGCCAAAAATCGATCGATCTAAAATTCGAATTTCAAGGTGTGCAAGTATGCTAAATCTAAGAAAAATCATAACTTCCTTATACGAAGTCAGATTTTGACATTCTTTTTGTGCACAGTCCTGGTTTAACGTATATTACAACTTTCATTTAGATATCTAAGGCTAAAAGTTTTTTTATCAAAATTTTAGTTTTTACGTTACGTGGTGTCGTGTCGGTTTCGTCGTAAAACTTCGACACGCCATAACTTATTCGTTATAACTCGGATTTCAGTGTTCTTTATATGTATGAAACCCTTGTAACATATACTATAACTTTGTTAAGATTGATCCTTATAAATAATCTTTCATCAAAAACCTATTTTTGATGCTCATTGTCTCTAAATTGAAGAGCCCAGATGTGCGGGCATTACAATATCCGACTAATAGCTTCCTCACGAAAGGAATAGGAGAAACATGGAATATCGACTAACATGGTGCTGGAAAAAACTCTAGCCTCGATGGCGAGATATGGTCATGCCCTTGAAATCATCATGGTGACTATCAAGTTAATCCATTAAGGGAAAGATTGGAACAATGCGACCCGATGGATACACCAAGGACCGTTTGGTTGAAAGAAGTCCCTATTACAGTTTCCACGTTCATTTAGAGGGCTAAGTAGAGATGTATCCCAACATTGGTGGCCATATCTAGTCGAGGTATCCTTGTTAACTCAACAATCTATTGCCATTGTAGTATAAAAGAGGAAATAATGGATCAAGTTTTGGTTGAACGTTTATATGCTAAAATTTTCATGGAATGGATATTGAGGTGGTGTCACGTCCTAATTGTTAATCTTGGCACAGTTCATAACGTAATAGATTTTCCATCAACGTGGAGGAATTACTTCAAAAAGAAGAAGAGATTACTGGGGATTTATTACAGAGCTTTATGGAATATCTGGAGGGATATGTACAGGAAAGTCCTAATATTTTAATCAATTTGACAAGAAAGTCCTAAACTTTATTCTTTTGACAGTAAAGTCTAAATTACCGGTAGTTTTTGACACTTTTACCCTTTTTTCCCGGTTAGCCGGTAATTAGGACTTTTTTGTAAAAAAAGAAAAAGTTTAAAACTTTCTTGTCAAATCGTCAATTAGGACTTTACTTCCAAAAAAATAAAGTTTAGGCATTTCTTGTCAAGTCGTTACAATTATTGGGACTTTAGTGTATATATAATTTTTTTATTAGAAATTTAATGGTATAATACTCTTTAAGTATAAAAGTTATTATAACCTTCTCTAATTTGCTAAATCCTATTGAAATCCTTAACGTTTGCTTCTTGTTAAATCTTTTTTTTAATCTCAACAAACCAACATTGAAAAAAATTGAGATAATCAAGAAAGAAATAAATGTTAAGGAAATGTTGGTTTGTTGAGATTAAAAAAACGATTTAACAATAAACAAATGTTAAGGATTTCAGTAGGATCTAGCTGACTAGAGAATGTTTTAATAACTCTTATGTTTAAAGAGTATCCTACCATTAAATTTCTAACAAAAATGAGATATACACTAAAGTCCTATTATTTTCAAAGATTTGACAAGAAAGTCTTAGACTTTATTTTTTTACAATAAAGTTCTAATTGACGATTTAACAGAAAAGTCCTAAACTTTTTTTTTTTGACAAAAAAGTCCTAATTATCGGCTAACCGGGAAAAAGAGTGAAAGTATTAAAAACTACCGGTAATTTGAACTTTACTGGTAAAAAAATAAAATTTAAGATTTTATTATCAAATCGATTAAAATATTAAGACTATAATATATATGTCCCTATCTGGAAAGCTAGACATACTATTGAACACAAAAATGTTGCAACCTACAAAAGTGACATATATCATTATGTCAATCATCTACACATGGATCAAATATAGAAGAAAAACAAAAGCGATTAGTTGGGTATAGTGTGCTCCAAACCTTTCATAGGGCTGAATATTTCTCCTTTAGTTATTGTCTTTCTTTATGTTGTTGTACTCTTCCCTAGTATCTTGCTAGTTTTTTATCGTCTATTTTTTTGTATATATCTTTTATTTGTTGGTTCCAAAAAAAAAGTTGTAGTTTTTGGGATCCATGATTGTGAGAATACGATAGTATAGTGTAGTTATTTTCAATTTGGTGGATTTATTGTTGGTGATTTTGCTCTTATAAGATATAAATTTCAAAATTGTGCGTTTTTTTAGGTTTTTTAAGATTTTTTATGCCATTTTCGATTTTCACTCCATGGTAATAGTTTTGTTTTTGAGGTATCTAACATTTGTAAGTATGTTTACTTCCAAATAAACGATTCTTCAAGTAATTTTCAATAAAATAAATTCTAATCAATTTACTTTTTAAGGATACCACAACCGTAGCAGTTTGATTTATTTTATTTTTTATTTAATTTTTCTTTTTATTTAATTTTTTTTTATGTTTTTTTTTTGTAAGTATCAATTTCAGGTAGATTCTCCAAATTACTTTTTAATTAATTATTCAAATTACAGTTAAGATATGGCCGTCGTTTTTTTTTCTTCCAAGACAAAGATGAGTATTTTCTAAACATATGTAAGCCGATGATAAAATAATGATTTTTTAGATTATTGCTCAATTGTGAATGACATTGTAATGAAAATGATTTTTTTTAAAAACTTTTTTATGGTTTAATTCATGTTTTTATTTACCGAGACACAAACCAACATATATTTGGTATGCATATATGTTGATTACAGATTAGATTGCCAACAATTTTATTATGTAGGCATATATTTGTTCAACTTATACAATTCATTTTAGTCAAATGCTTCCATAATGTTATTCTAATAAAGACCATTTTTGTTATGTTGTCATAAAAATAGAAAAAAGATAGCTATAATGGATTGAGCAGTGATGACTGAACAATGATAAAAGTTATTGTAAATGTTCAATGTTCTGAATAATCGTATTATGTATTTAAGAATAAATTTACAATTCTTAATATCTATCATATTTTATCAGAATTTATAATTTTATTATAGTATAATGCAATGAATATAAATGTCCATTGAACATATATTATTTGATTCTTTTACTATATGTGTTTTGTTTTGGTAATTACAGCTTAAAAGTATTATATCTTTTTCTTACATAATGACTCCTATTTGGTTTGCATATCAATAACAGACTATTATTACAATTTACAAAAATAAGTTTTGTTTTTATACTTATTACATACATTTAGGAGACGAACCAAGAAAGAGAAAGAATTCGTCCAAAATTTACAAGAATGTATTTTAAGATTTTTTTTTTTTTGTTGATGTATTTTAGTTCTTCATTGCATTTCTTAAAGTCCATTCTCATAAAATTGTATACAGATTTTGCAAGGATAACTTTTATATTAACATTGTTACATTAAATGATATGTTATTCGATATATCCTTAAAAAATGATTGAAAATTTATCTAATATTACCGGAAAAAATCTTTGGCTTTCAAGATTCAATACTCTTTATTGGTTTATGGATGACATTTTTTAGAATATATCATTATTATAGAATGTGAGTCTCATAAAATAAAATCAACAGTATTTAAAAATTACTTTTAGAAAGACAAACTAAATTAGTTTAAAAAAAGCTACATTTTTAAAATTAAGAAAATTAATTATTCTTTAAAATATGAAATTTTCTTTTCTTAAACATAATTTAATTGTCTAAAATAGACTTACAATAAATTGTGTTGATTATATGATACATATTATGAAATTGTAATATCATAGACCTTTATTTTATATTTATTCATTTTATTTATTTATGGCTCCAGAATTATGTTTACGACCACACAATAGATATGATTAACATTTTAAAGTATATATATATATATATATATATATATATATATATATATATATATATATATATATATATATATATATATATATATATATATTCAGTTTAATTTGAGATCATTCTAATTTTGTGAGACCGTAAGACCAAATCTAAAAGTAATTTTAAAATACAAAATAAATGGAAAAATCCAAAAATTCTTTTTTTTTTTAAATATTATTTTCAGAACTTGAATTAACTAAAAAAATAAAAATAAAAATAATAAAAAAAATCCTGTTTTTTTTTTTAAATACGTGAAATATTTTAAATAAAATATTACACTGACATATTCTAAAAAATAATTTTAAAATGCAAAATAAATGGAAATATCTAATTTTTTTTTAAATATTTTTTCGGAACTTGAATTAACTAAAATAAAAAAAAAATCTATTTTTTTTGAAAAATACGTGAAATATTCTAAATAGAATACTATACTGTACATATTCTAAAAATAATTTTAAAATGCAAAATAAATGGAAAAATAAAAAAAATTAATATTATTTTCGAAACTTGAGTTAACTAAAAAAATTAAAAAAAAAAAAAAAAAGAATGTCTCTCACGCTTTCACAAAATTAAGCCGTTTCACATGAACCTAACCATATATATATATATATATATATATATATATATATATATATATATATATATATATATATATATATATATATATATATATAAGAGAGAGAGAGAGAGAGAGAGAGAGGTAAGTTCAATTGACAAAATAAAAAAGGTTGAGAATAGGGGAATCATTATCAGCCAATCATTTAATTAGCATATTAACTTAAAATACACGGTGGCAAATTTGTAAATATGATATATTAACCTTCAATCACAGATACCATCTCATTAGGATCGTTTATCTATTCTTCATCAACATCATCTGTTATTCATTCATCTCGATTGTTCATCTGTGTTTTTCATCAACATCATACAATATAATATGTTCTTCATCAACAACATACGTTCTACTACTTGTTCGCTATCAAAATCACATGTTCTTCATAAAAAAAGACATCGACACTTCATAAAAACATCAATTCTTCATTAAAAATCTTCGTTTATTCATCAAAATGCTATGATTCGTCATTAAAAACATTTATTTGTACTACTAAGTGTAACTCGTGATTCAATATTGTCCAGTTTCATTGACATCAAGCAAAATCGTTAAAATAATCCATATTTATCGATGTCACATCATTTAGTGATCACAAATCATCGAAACTTCATCAAAGGAACCTTCGTCAATATCAAACAACAGGTAACAATCGAAAGTTCATCAACATAACCATATATTTGAAGATTGTTTTTAAAATCGTTTTTCAAGTTTGAAAAACTTCGTTTTTTATATATTTTTTTTCAAAATTTTTTGTATAAACCTATTGATTATTAATCGATTTTGATAGGATTTGATTTGTTTTGTAATTATTGGCTTCAATTGTGAATTTTTTTTACCATAGTTATATAAGTTAATTTATTTGCACGCCAATTATTCGATGAAATGCATAAACTAAATATATCACGTAATATTCACAAGTGAATATGTCTTTATACGAGAATCAATGTATACCTTTTAAAAACACAGAGCAAGTATGTAATTGATTTGTGAATAATATATAAAAAATATATTCACATGCAAATACATGTAATATTCGCAAATGAATACAGGTAATATTCACAAATGAATATATATATATATATATATATATATATATATATATATATATATATATATATATATATATATATATATATATATATATGTATGTATTATTCACAAATGAATAAAACTGTCAATAAAACCGAGGACTACAAAATATACAAAATTAAAGATAAAAACATATTTGATAAGAATATATATTTATTCACATACAACTAATCTTTTTAGGTTAATAAAATAATTATATAAGTATATATATTTTTATTAATGTTATATTCATTTGTGAATAAATGATAACTTTTTTTTCAGAAAATTATAAAAATAAAATGTCATTTTGAAGCACTAAACAGCCTCGAATGGCCGAAAAACACCGTACGTCACGGCGAAGCGGTGAGTTTCGTAAATCGCACCATTTTACATCAAATATGCGAATTTTGTCCAATTCCGAGACTAAACTTCATTGCGGCAAATTGTTTTGATAATGTCACTAAATTTTCATTCTTACTAGTGATGACATCATCATTATTCATATATGAATAAAGTTTAGAAATCATGACGACATATTTACTGATGATGTTACTAACTTTAATCATACTAGTAAAAACATCGTTATTGTAATTTTTTATTTTTATTTACGTGAATAAACTATACATGTTGATTTATTTGTTTTGTGAATACAACCTTTATATATAAAAATAAATAATACACTATAAGAATTGGTTTGTGCATAGTTTTTTTTGTATAATGTAACAATATTATTTTACATGTAAAATCAACATTATACTAAGACAAACAACATTGTATTGGTTAATGAATATCATTTGCATTTGAATTTAATACGATCAAAATGAAGAATATATTAAATTGTATAACATTTACACGTGAATAAAAAATATATTGTCTCCGTCAATGATATCTTCTCAATTACGTCAACCAATCGTCAACCACCGAGATATGAACCAACCATTGATTGAAATGTTATTCTTTTATTGAGTTATAACGATGCCTGAAAAACATGTGAATACACATAAAAAATATTAAAAATATACTTTTAGTTCATAATAATAGCGATTTATCACATTCTAATTATCACATGGTAAATTCACATATGAATGTATAATCATATGTGAATATTATATGATATATGTTGTTTACATTTTATATTTACATGTGATATTACATGGTATATTCACAAATGAATATTACATAGTATATTCACATATGAATATTATATAGTAGATTCATATGTGAATATTATATGATATATTTACTTGTGAATATTACACATTCTAGTCACATCTAAATATTGCATGATATATATTTTCATTCATTAATATTACACAGTATATTCATATATGAATAATATATAATATATACACTTGTGAATATGATACATAATACTCATATTTAAATATTAAACGATGCATTCACTTGTGAATATTACATAATATTTTCACTTGTAGGTATTAGATGCTATATTCACTTATGAATATTAGATGATATATTCATATGTGAATATTACACAGCTTATTCATATATGAGTATTACACAGGATATTAACATATGCATATTACAAGATATATTCACAAATATATATAATTTTTATATGTTATTCACATACGAATAACATATAAAATTGTATATTTTTTGTGTTTTAATAATCATATATTGATTAAGGTGCAAAAACATATTCATACGTGAATATAACGTGGTCATTTAGTTTATGCATTTCATATAAGTAAACTTTCTTAAAAATGCTAAAAACATGATACTTTGACTATTTAAAACTTACAAAATAGTAGATTGATAGAGAATTATATGAAAATTTTCAAAAAAAAAATGAGTTGATGTTTTTCTAACCTTAATTTCGAAGTTTTGTTTGATGATCGATGTTGAATGAATGATATGAAGTGAAACTGCTGTTGATTATCGATGATATTGATCTAATGACACTGGGAGTAAAATTAATCGTAGATGTTGAAGATATTCTCGTATTCAAGCATAGTTGAAAGTTGGATTGAAAGAACTAAAAACGATTTTTTTTTATCTACTGTTGAATGATGTTGATGAACGTGTTTTTGACGAAGATGGATGATTGATTAATATTAGATGATGTTGATCGATGATTTAATTGAAGATTTCTAGATTGAAGGATATCATATCATATTTATAAGTTTGCCACCGTATATTTTAAATTAAGATGCTAGTTAAATGATTGGCTGAGAATGATTCCTCCATTCTCAACCTTTTTTTTTTTTTGTCACTTGAACCCTTCTATATATATATATATATATATATATATATATATATATATATATATATATATATATATATATATATATATATATATATATATATATATATATATATATATATATATATATATATATATATATTAGACGTGATTCGGTTTTAAAGATTATTTGGGAACAAACAATTGAACCATCAAACCATTAACATGGCGGCTTAATATCTGATCGACATTTTAGTAAAGAAAGCGATCAATGTGCGGAAATAGTAAAGTTCATTTAAGATTTAGCATGTTGAGTATTTACTACCAGCACGATTGCATCTGTTGTTCCGCTTTTCTCGCAACATGTACCTATTTTATGGTTCATTTGTAGTCATGTGCTGTCATAAATGATTAGTTCATAATACTTTACTTGTTATATGAAAATAAATCAAAGTTTTATTTATTTAATTATTATAAGGTGTCAATACAATAATATTTTAACCTTCTGGATTGATAAATGAAGCTAACATTCTTTTACATGATGTTCCATGAATTTATGTTATAAGTAATTAGTTCTCAAGAACGGGAAATAATCATTTGTGTTTAGCTACATTAATTTCTCTGTGTTTGTAATGCAAAACATTAGTTTATGTCTAAGACAAAACATAATTTATAATATAATTATGTTTAATTAAATATAAGATATTTTTTTGGTTTCTAAAATAGATATTCAAAAAACCTGTTTGACATGTTTTTTTTAATAATTTTGTACAAATGTTAGGGTAAGTGTTTAAAGTGGGGCAAAAGAGGTCGCTATCAGACTATAACTTTCATATAAATATCTCAAAAAATTAACCATGAGTCATTTGTATTTTGGGTATCAAGTAATCATAACTTAACTCTATTTTTTATTATTAGGAAGCTTGAACATTGACTTGCGTAAAGGGTGTCTCGGGCTACTTTGGAGAGTGTTTTTCTATCGGAGGTGAGTTCCTCATTTCATAACCTTAGGGTATTATACGCCTACTGTTAGGTTGGGTGTGACTAGGAGCTATATGATTGATAGTTAAAGTAATACTTGTTGCATGTGCTATGTTTGATGTTCTTATTTGTTTTGTGGAATGTATATGCATGATATTTTTAGGCTTGTCGGTTGAATACCGAGTCGACTGACTGAAGGCCATTGTGACAAGTTAAGGGGACCGAAGTCGGAAACGCCAAGTCCGTGGACTCGACGACTGAATATCAAGTCCTTATTTGGGTGTTGTTTAGGATGTCTTCCTAGATAGGAGTGAGTTAGATGATCTTGATTTTTATGCTATATGAATGTTTGTATGTTAGATTATGGCATGATAAGTAGGAGTAGGGTGTAATGTTGCTATTGTTATGCTGGGTTGGAATATGCTAAACTTCGTGCTTACCCTTTCAATTATAAAATGATTATTACAGGTACATCATGTAGGAATAAGGGTAAGGCCAAAGCTTGACTGGACACGCACATGATTCGAAGATTGGGTCCTTGTCATAAACACTTGTTATGGGGTTTTTCTCACTAGAATCTCCGTTGTTGATTGTGAATTACAAATACATTGGTATTGTTGAAAGTATCTTGCAACTTAACGGTTTTGGTTAATTAATGGATTTAATGGTTTTGATTATAAATATAAATGTTTCAAAAGTTTAAATTTATTGTAATTTTGGGACGTTACAATTTTGTATTAGAGCACAACTTCAGAGCACAACTTGAGTGAATCAGGCACATCTTAGTGTATTTGAACTCAAGTATACAGCTTGGAAATATTTTCTATAGAAGAATTTGTAAAAGAAAATGGTACATTATGTTGACAAGGATCGAGGATGTAGTGTGTACAGTTAGTCGAAACCAAAGCCAAAGGAAAGGAATCATTGTATGATGTGAATTATTGCTGACTAGAACATAATATGTATGTGTACCATTAAGTTCATACATTTATTTTCAAATAGTTTAAACGTCAGAGTATTTCCCCAAGACCATATCGCATAAGTCATAAATCATGAGGATTGTTATGATCATGCATTCGCCTTGCCACGATCTCTTGAAGTACCTGAAATAAAACATTGAGCTGTAAGCCCGAAAGCTTAGTGAGTTACCCCCAAAATACCAACCACATATTACCATACACATATCATATCACAGTACAAAACAACCATGCACATCGGGTCTACTGTGTGACTAGTCCGCCCGCACCAGGCCTTCTGTCCACCTGATCCACCCTCCGAGTCTAGCCATGTACATCGAGTATACGGTATCACTGGTCTTGCCACGATCTCTTGAAGTACCTAAAATAAACACTAAACTGTAAGCCCGAAACCTTAGTGAGTTACCCCCAAAATACCAACCACATATAACCATACACATATCATATCACAGTACAAAACAACCATGCACATCGGGTCTACTGTGTGACTAGTCCGCCCACACCAGGCCTTCTGTCCACCTGATCCACCCTCCGAGTCTAGCCATGTACATCGAGTATACAATATCACTGGTCTGCCCATATCGAGCCTTCAGTCGACCTGGTCCACTCTCTGAGCCTCGACACGTCTAGTCCGCCCTCTTAGGGCCTTCAGCCTATGTGGACCGCTCGCTGGGCCTTCGGATTATCCGGTCCACCTTGGGTATGTTAGACTATAGAACAAAGTAGGACCCACCTCAACCCAACCCCCGTCAAACAACCATGTGCACATAAAACAATTAATCATATAACAAATCCTTAATCAGACAAATAGTCTAACAGATCACATAACATATCAATATGCTAACCAAGACCCCATCCTAACCGGTCACTAATATAACATTACCCTATATACCGAGTACTGTCCATAACCATGTCACTAACATAACATTACCCTAAATATCGGGTACCGACCTTAACCAGGTCACTAACATAACACCATCCTAAATACCAGGATACAGATCTAGCAAATCAATAACATAACAAACAATACCCGTATTTCCATCCGATAAATGGTCGGCCTTGGTGCCGTAGACCCTGCCGATATAGTGAGGATAACTCACCTAAATTCGCTGACTGAAAAGATAAGACCAAGCTGCTCCGACCTCCGGCACGATCGCTACCACTGAACACCACCAAAGAACCAATTCCATAAATACCAATATTACCAAAGTACCCTTGTAAGTCAAACTGGTCAATTCTTGGTCAAGGTCCAAGTCCTCAGTCAAGGTCAACCTTCCTTGTTAACTCTACTCGCTGAGTCACCTCATCGACTCGTCGAGTTCCCTTACCCAGAAAACCCTCATAACACAACTTAGCTCGCCGAGTCGCCCCAAGACTCGCCGAGTCCAACGATCTTTAAGTCCCATACTGACTAACTCACTGAGTCGCCGACTGACTCACTAATCCAAGGCTTCAAACAAAAGAGGTTGGGGTTCCGCGAGTCACCGACCGACTCATTAACACAACTTAGCTCGCCAAGTCGCCCCAAGACTCGCCGAGTCCAACGATCTTTAAGTCCCATCCTGAGCAACTCACTGAGTCGCCGACCGACTCACTAATCCAAGGCTTCAACCAAAAGAGGTTAGGGTTCTGCGACCTTACTCACCGAGTCTAAGAACAAACTCGCCGAGTCCAAGGCAATCTTCAACAGACTCGCCGAGTTGTTCTTCCAACTCGCCGATTCCATGCACGTTTTCATACAAACTCGTCTAGTACACCCATGTGACTCACCGAGTCTCTCCAGTTCTCAATCCATTCAGAGGCTTTTCGAGCCATGCCAAGGCTCCAATCCATAGATCCACACTTTTACAGTCTATCCCTCACATAAAGTTGCAAACTTTACGTGAAACCAAAGAGATATAGGCCCAAAACACACTAGGGCTTGGGTTTTGGACAAAAGGGTTTCACCCACAATTCAATAACTGATGCTTTATGACTTTTTGGACCAATACAAGTCTAGATCTGAAGTAGCAACCTCATATTTGGACTCCAAACCCGAAGTGGATCCCAAACATACCAAAATGGCCCCAAATCTTATTCAAGAATAAATCTAGAAGCAACAAAGGAAAGGTAACAACTGATTACCTCCAAGATGTGCCCAGAACTGCAGTAGATTCTGGATCTACACTACTTTCTTGATGCAAACCTTTTTGATCTTCAAGTTGCTTCCACTAAAGCACATCTCAAAGCTTTAATCGCCCTCCAATGGACTTATACACACGAGCTAGGGTTTATTAGATCTCAAAGGGGCTAAGGGAGCTGAGGGGAGGATATTAAGTCCTTTAAATAGGGTGCAAACCCTAAGATTAGGGTTTTTTCTCATCCCAACACCAACTCGTCGAGTCCAGCTTCTGACTCGACGAGTTGGTCACTTATTTCGCGACACAAACCCGTTTCGACTCGGTGAGTAAGCGTACCTACTCGTCGAGTCCCTTCTTCGAAATTACACTTTAAACTCTTAAATCGTACTCCTGAAATTCAGGATGTTACAACTCTCCCCCACTTAAATTAGGCTTCGTCCTCGAAGCCTGCGGCAACACAACTTTCGGACGATATTCCAACAAAGCATCCACTGATCTCAAACCGACCCAGATTCCTTCAAACACTGCTATCGAATCCCTAAAATCCATCTCTTCCCTTGCAGGATCCTGATAACTGCTTCCAGTAGGCTGTCGGCTTCCTTTTTCAGATAACAACACTTATCACTAAGTGCCAACAGAAGACACTACCTTACTTCCGTCTTACGCATTCATTCGCCACCTGCGAAAACTAGATACCATTCTAAACCACCGGGTCTTGACCCAGTATTATCCCGCTATCTCTCGCCCATCTGGTGCCACCTCTATTAACTTGCATCGATGGAAACTCATCTCGTTTCCTCCTTGGATTATATCCATTCCCGTGTTGACATGATGGAACATTTCACAGCTTCCGAGCAACCCTCCTGAACATCCAGCTATAACGTTCATACACATCGTACCTGGCCCACTCAGCCTCGGGCTGGAAGACCAGACACGCCCACGATGGTCCAACCATCGCTAGGATGAAACACCACTACACACATAGATCATGACCACAACCATAATTTAGGATCCAAGGATCTACCCGTGCATCACTTTCGATCTCCCCTGACTCCGCGTTAGTGCTAACCGTTCCACAATCCTAATGACATCCAACCAGTATGGGCTTCCACACATCTGGTACAATCTCAGTGCTTATCAACAACAACTGAAGCACTTTCGATCATCCATTTACTCTACAGCCTTCCTTTCAGAGAACTCACACTCCTTTCAGAGCTACATACCTTTCCTTTCCAGGTGGTCTACTTAACAACCTTTACCGCACCTATAAGTGCCACTGAGCTAAACTCCACTCTACACTATCCATGTAGAGCAACTGCTATTCTCGAACTCCCATATACCCCGAATCCGATCACATAACTAACAAGGCCCACGTACAACCTCCAACCAACTCCATCATCATGATCAACACTTGGGGCTAGACCTTATCGATTACTATTGCATGGTGATATATCCACTCATTCTCCACATATAGATCCATTAACACTTACAAAGTCTTCAGCATGACTAGACCGTCCTCCCGGACCTTCAGCTTGTCTTGACCGTTCCCTGAGCCTTCAGCCTAAATGGCACGCCTTCTAGCCTTCAGTCTATCCGGACCACTCAAAACTATCATACATCACCCTAAACCATCCTTCCCGAGAATCTCTCCCATGCAGGCTGTTCTAGCCCTCTTAGGGTTCCGAACTCCAGTTCCGTTCCTAGAATCCTTCCCATGGCCTAAATGCAGGCCTCACATCGACCAACTACCTTTCTTGAAACCATGGTCTGTTCCCTGCCCACTCGTCTATCACTTGCTCCAATCATTCCACCCTCTCGGCTAATAACACCGCTGGATCTAACATTTTAATTAAAACACCCATTCGGATCCACTCTCGGTACCCAACTGGAGTATGACCTGAAACAAGAAGATGAAACCTCAGAGACACTCCGAACGAATGAGATCGCTAAGATTCTTCGAACTCCGCCTGACCCCTATTGATAACTTCTGATCAACGGAGATACACCGGAGTCCTCGCCCTACTCTAGCAGCATGCTCAAAACGTGGAACAGACATATTGAGTGCTAAACCGTAACATCCTACTCAATACCCGAACATAGATCTACAACATAAATAGAGTCTTCCGCATGACTGGAATGCCCTACCTGGCCTTCAGTCGATCGTCCACCTTCTCGGAAGTCTGAGATTTGTTCCCTAGCCCGCGTGTCTACCATACATGCTAAATAACCCGCACTCTCATGCTGAAAGCACTACTGAGCCCTGGCATCTAACAAAACCCTTAATCCGTCAATCCAAATCTTCAGAGTCGAGCACATCCTCGACCGAAAACTCAAACTGAACTTGATTCTTGACTAGGACCCCAATCTGGTTCCCCAACTTCTGCTATCAAGCATCGAGATGTTCTGGGGAGTTTGCCGAACACACAATCAACACATCCCTCAAACTAAGTAGCCAAAATAGGGCCTCCATTCTCCCCATCGGGTTGTGAAACTTATCCCCATTTCAAAACCCTTCCCATTTCAGCGACTCGGGGTAGCACTCCCCCACTTAGATTCAACTAAGCCTTCATAATACATGCAAATTGGAGGGTTCTCAATCCTTCTCACTCCCCAATGATTTATTGGATGATAACCAACTCTTTCCCCCTAGTGTTCCATTGCTAGGTAGGGTCGACTCATCATAAAGTTCTAAGAACCATATGATCACTTCTTAAATCCCAGTGAAACCGAAAGCCACTAATGCATGAATGACTCCACAATCACATCCTGTAGAGCACCCGATAGATGATCCAACTAATACCTCGGCAACAAGCTACACCTCTTGGCGCTTGAGTCCGTCAATCACTAAAGGTTGCTAACCACTGAATCCTGACAATGATGAATAACCCTTATTGTAGGACCCCATCTGCAAGCCTCCCACATAAAACCCCTTTTCCAAAGGTGTTCTAAACGAGCTTCCCACTCTCGGGCCTAGAAATCATTCTCTTAAGGGTTCCCACCCTGACTCACTCAGCAGATCAAATGGCCACCATTGAACGGCAACAACTGAAACAACCTCTTCCCTAACCTGGGCTACAAACCACTCCCAAGACATAGCCTACTATCCTAAAAGTTCAATAGATAGCACACCAAATCCTTTCCATCCGATACAGGAGTTTCAAGGAAAACCGGACCTCACAAACACTTATGCAACGCCGACCGTCCTGAGCTCACCGATGTTGAATTAATGTTGCCTATTCCTGTAACCGACTGACCCCAAGCTGGAATACACCTGATCCTGGGGTCACCAACCTACTCAATCTTTCAAGCTCGAAAGCTGAGAGGGTGCAATCCATTCCCTACTAGATGATGGTCCAAACCATCAATTATCCATTTCACTTCTAGCTGCAAAACCCCATATGAACATAATCATCACTCATTTATGGAGTTCCCACAACCCATAACCCGACCCTGAGCAAACCCCGAGTTGTAGGCCCAACCTTATGTGCCCCAACCTAGCCCCTCTTCACCCTCAGAGCTCCCAACACCGTCCCAACCCCTAATTCTTGAGAGATTGAAGCGTTTTGGTGTGTTTCTTGAAGAATTTGAGAGAAACGAAGAGTAGATCAAGAAGAGAAGAAGGAGGCCAGGCATCCTTGTGTTATTTCAGTGAATTCCTTGAGGTATAACTCAGTTTCCCTCTGTTTTCATGCTTATATTCCTTTGTAGCTTCATTAAAGTCCTTCTTGAGCCATTTCCAAGCTTGTTTTCGAGTTAGGGTTTGTAATATGTTGATTAACCCTTAGATTTAGGCATGATTGAGCTCCAGGAGCTTAGATCTACTGCCTTTATGGAGCCATATTGCATGAAAGTCCTAGATCTACTCTTTTAGTGCATTTTGAGTACTAAATCCTTCATTGATGTTTATTTACACATAAAGTTGGAAACTTTACGTGTTAATCAGGCCCTAAGAACCCAGATCTATGTATGGCATGAGCTGGTTTCAATCAAAATCGAGTATGTAGTATTTTCATGAGAAAGACTCGGCGAGTTGTTTATCAAACTCGGCAAGTCGAGTCGTGAGTCCCCGAAGTTTTCCCCCTTTTCGTGTTTGGTGGGTGGAGTAGTGAGTCATGGGATGTGACTCAGTGGGTCGGAAGCTAGACTCACTAATTAAGGAACTCGGCAAGTTAATGCCCTGACTCGGCGAGTTCAAGATAATCTTTTTTCCTCAAGAACAGACTCGGCGAGTTGTTCATACAACTCGGCGAGTCTCAGCATAGATGTTCTTTGGATGAAGATGAACTCGACGAGTTGTTCATACAACTCGGCGAGTAGGATGAAGGAATATTGGACATCGGTTTAGAAGGAAAACTCGTCGAGTCAATGCGTAACTCGACGAGTAGAGATGGGATTATGGCCAATCGAATGGATAGGGACTCGATGAGTTGGTGAGCCAACTCAGCGAGTCGGGTCAACTGGAAGTTGACTTTGACTTTGACTCTTGGTTTGCTTAGGGGTAAATGGTTATTTTACCTTGAGGTTAGTTAGCTGTATTTGACTGAGTGTTTGGTGGGAATTACAGCAGGAGGATTTCCGGAGTAGCAGCAGCAGACAGACCGTTCCCACGCAGATCAGTAGCTACTACGAGGTGAGTTACCTTCCAGTAGTGGTGGGTCTAAGGCCATAATGCCGGCCCACCAGTAGGAGTACGTATGATAGACGATTGTCTTTGTGATATCATCTAGGTTTGCTACTACCTGATATGTTATATGCTAGCATGATATGTTGTATGTGATGGTAGTAGAGTTTGGTTGTCAGGACCGAAGGGTAATCAGACACCCCAGATACGTCTGACAGTATGAGATGATATGTTTGCATGCTGGCTTGTTATATTATATGCGATAGAGGTAGTAGGATGGGACCAGTCCCCGAGTTCGGTTGATAGGACTGAAGGGTAGTTCAGGCACCCCATATATGTCTAATAATATGTTATGTTGTGATATATATGATAGTAGCAGTAGGGGGTGATATAGTCCCTGAGGATCGGTTGTTAGGGCCGATGGATAGTCAGCACCCCAAAATGGCTTGACATGGGTAGTCAGCACCCCAGAACGGCTTGACACGGGTAGGTCGGCACCCCAGAATGGACGTACCAGGTAAGTCAGCACCCCAGAATTGCCCGATAGTATGTATGATATGTGATTGTATGGTATGTGGTATGATGGGGGAACTCACTAAGCTTCATGCTTACAGTTTTCAGTTTTGGTTTCAGGTACTTCTTCTTCGAAGGGGAAGGAGCTGGCACGGTAGCGGCACATCACACACACGCTTTTTATTCCGCACTATGAGATCTTCCTGGGGATTTGTTCGCTGATATTGTTTTGTTTTTATAAACTGGTTTCCAGACACGCACATCTTTTATGAAATGATATGATCGGTGAATGTTTTATTTCTAATGTTTTGCTAAGTATATGTTTTAAAAATGAAAATTTTGGCTTGTATTTTTGGGACATTAAAAGTTGGTATCAGAGCCCTGGTTTGAGGGATTCGGACACACCTTCGGGGGTGCTGAACTCAAATCGAGGGATTAAAAGATTTTGAGTAAGAAGAATGTTTTCTAAAAGGTTAAGTAAAGAGTTTTAAGAAGGAACAAAGTGTGTGATATACGCGACCGGCCGAGCTCAAGTAAGTATTCCCCAGTGTACCCATACAAGTTTACATATGTTTATCAGTTCTAGTAGAACAACATGCTAGAATAGGACTAAGGGTCTAGGAGTGATGCCTTATGTGACTACTTTATGTGCTTCAGTATATGAAAATTGCATGGTAGGATTTAGTAGATAGCAGTAGGATAGCCTGTTTAGGTTATGCCTGATAGCATGAGCTTAGCATTGTATGCTATTCAGTTTCCCATTATGAGGGTGGAATTCCTTGAGTAGTCTCCTATGTATGAATGTTGCTTTCTTTTTTGCTTTGTGGGACTCTAAGTGATGGGAGTTAGCCATTAGGTGTATGCGTCACGTCACATGCGAATAGGGTTGAATAATCTCAAAGTGCTAGACTTGGCCCTATTGCATAGCTCTTGTCTAAATCGTTGTAGGGATGAGTCTTTTACTTGAAGGATTATCTGAGCCTCGCCGCATGTGATGGTATTCAGGTGATGGCTAATTGGCATCACAAGGAAGCTTTCAACGGCTGAGGACTGGATCAAGTATAGTTAGAGGATTTCCTAGGGCAAGCCCAGGATGGGAGTAGCAGAAATTATTATCAATAATAGTGACTTGGTGGAGTCAAGGCAGTACTTGACAAAACTACGGATAATTGTGGAAGTTAGTATGGGCCCGTACTACTGGAAGCAGAGGATTCGTACTCGAATCAAGGAAAGCTGAGATGAGACCAGGAAACTTGTGGTAGTAGTGATTCCTTGAGATATATCAGTGTTCCTGAAGTTTATTATGTTGTGTTTCGGAATGGTGGTATTGCACCCTAGACAAACAGTTGGCAGTTCAGGAGAGGGATTGGGTTCAGGATCAGGTTCCGAGCCGGTGGATGAGGGGCTATGCAATTTTATCTCGTTAGAGATCACCAGGGGCAGCCTTGAGTCGACCCCCATTATCTTCGGGTCGATCAAGGAAGGGATAGTGGAGTTGATGGAGGATCGCCTCCGAGCATTCAGGAGCAACATGGCATCTGGCCATTTGGGATCTCCCAAACTGTCCTCTAAGGACTTCAGGGGAAGTGGTGCGCTGGATTTTCACGGGGCGAAGGATCCCATAGCTGCCAGGTGACGGATTGCAGACATTGAGTCTGCACAGACGATAGCTTCTGCCCTGAGGGGTCGAAGGTGAGGTTTGCAGCAGGGTGTTTACGAGATCGAGCTAGGGATTGGTGGGAGTCCGTGGGTGACTCGTTGGGAGCCTCGACTATCGAGGCTATGACCTGGTCAGACTTCGCGACCAGGTTTAGAGCCGAGTTTGCACCGGCTTTCGAGCTTCAGCAACTAGCCAGGGAGTTCTTAGATATGAGGCTGGTGATGGAGACTGTGGTGGAGATTACCGCAAAGTTCCGAGAGAAGGGCATTGTTGGTGCCCCAGTATGCGGGTGATGAGGAGGACCCGCTACCATGACATGCTCCGAGTTGATATTCGAGAGCATGTCAGTTTTTCAACTTGCCCTACCTTGGACTCTATGATTGCCAGGGCGAGGGAGAGAGAGATAGATCTGGAGCACATCCAGAAGAGGAAGATAGAGGAGGGATAAGCAGGAGGGGCTTCGGGGAAGAAGCCCAAGGGACCAGATGGTAGGCCGAAAGGCCAGTCAGGACCGAGCCGCTGCAAAAAATGCGGCATGCATCATGAGGGGGCATGTAGGCTGGGATCATCGGGCTGGTATAAGTGCAGCAAGACAGAGCATTTCAGCAGGGATTGTACCGCCCCTGCACCTGTGATACAGACGTTTGAGTTGCTGTGTTTCCACTGTAACTAGAGGGGCCACAAGAAGGTCAATTGCCCCCAGTTGACAGCATCAGCGCCAGTTAAGGCGCTAGATCCAGCTACCCTGCGGATTGCAGATGGCCGACAGGGCATGGCCAAGGCTCCAGTGGTGAGGATCCGGGCGTTTCAGCTGACTACTGAGGAGGCACGCGCCACACCTGATGTGGTGACTGGATCGTTCCATGTGAACGGTATCCCTGTTCAGGTGTTATTTGACTCAGGTGCCACCCGATCAGTTGTTTCCCTTGCGCTTAGCAAGAGGTTTACTGAGTCTTTGGGAATGTTGAATTGCCCTTTAGAGGTAGAGATTGCCGATGATCGATCGGTGCAAGCATCAGCAGTATTCAGGGATTTTGTTCTAAGATTATTTGAGGAGTGCTATTTCGTGGATTTGGTTCCCATCTCATTGCGGGGGAACAAGGTAATTATAGGCATGGATTGGTTGAGCCCTAATGGGGCGGTGATAGATTGTGCATAGCAGCTAGTGGGATCAGGACCCCAGATGGGGGAGAGTTGGTGGTCCACGGCGAGAGGCCATAACGTGGACCCACAATATGTTCAGTAGCGAGAACTAGGCGCTACGTTCAATAGGGTTGCGCGGGATATGTCGCGTACGTGATAAATACCCAGGAGACGGGTAAGACGACAGTGACCGAGGTTCCAGTGGTGCGAGACTACACTGATGTGTTCCCGAAGGAGCTTCCTAGAATACCTCCTGAGCATCAGGTAGAGTTCAGGATCAACCTAGTTCCTAGTGCGACTCTGATAGCCACGACACCCTATTGGTTGGCTCCTCCCGAGATGCAGGAGTTGTCTACGCAGCTGCAGGAGTTGCTAGACAAGGGATTTATTCGACCGAGCAGTTCACCCTGGGGAGCCTTGATCCTGTTTGAGGACGGGTTGCATCGGATGTGTATATATTATCGGGAGCTGAATAAGGTAACGGTGAAGAACCGTTACCCACTCCTGAGGATTGATGACCTCTTTGATCAGTTACAGGGAGCATCCTGGTTCTCCAAGATCGATTTGCGTTCAGGTTATCATCAGATGAGGGTCAGAGAGGAGGATGTACAGAAGTCCTCGTTTCAGACGTGATATGGCCATTATGAGTTCGTGGTGATGCCCTTTGGGCTCAACAATACTTCTGCAGCGTTCATGGACCTCATGAACCGCGTGTGTAGACCGATGCTGGATCGGTCTGTGATAGTTTTCATTGATGACATCTTGGTTTATTCCAAGACGCAGGAGGAGCACGAGGAGCATCTGAGAGAGGTTTTGGAGACGTTGAGGAGGGAGAGCTTGTACGCCAAGTTCTCCAAATGTGAGTTTTGGTTGCGCGAGGTGCACTTTCTTAGGCACCTCATCAACCAGAACGGGATTTCAGTAGACCCGACCAAGGTGGAGGCCATGATGAGATGGGAGGTTCCGAAGTCTCCATCTGAGATTCGGAGTTTCCTAGGATTAGCAGGCTACTATCAGAGATTCATTTAGGATTTCTCCAAGATAGTTGTACCCCCGACACAGTTGACTAGGAAAGCTCTGGTCTTTCGATGGGGGCCTGAGCAGCAGACAGCGTTCGAGATTTTGAGGCGGAGATTGTGCGAGGCTCCAATCTTAACCCTGCCCGAGGGCGTAGAGGATTTTGTGGTTTACTATGATGCATCTACCTAAGGTTTAGGCGTGGTATTGATTCAGAGAGGGCATGTCATCGCCTACGCTTCGAGGAAGCTGAAGCCTCACGAGGCGAACTACCCGACGCATGATTTAGAGTTGGGGGTGGTGGTCTTCACCCTCAAGATTTGGCGACATTACCTCTATGGAGTTCGGTGTACCATTTACACGTACCACAAGAGTTTGAGGTACCTCATGGATCACTGGAATCTGAACATGAGACAGCGCAGTGGTTGGACGTGGTGAAGGATTATGATTGCAAAATCCTTTATCACCCGGGGAAGGCCAATGTGGTGGCCAATGCGCTTAACCGTAAGGCGGCACCGATCAGGGATGTGTGTATGAGGATGACGGTGGTGACTCCACTGTAAGAGAAAATATGGGAAGCTCAGCAGGAGGCTATGAAGGAGGAGCATCGGAAGAGCGATGGAATAGTGGGTCAAGTCACCTCTTTCGATTATGATAGCTGAGGATTATTGACACTACACCGTAGGGTGTGGGTGCCGTATCACGGAGGCGTGCACTAGATCTTGACGGAGGAGGCACACAAATCCCGATTCTCCATTCATCCAAGGGCGATCAAGATGTACAGGGATCTTCGTCTAGATTATTGGTAGCCCTACATGAAGCGGGATGTGGCTTGGTACGTCGAGCGGTGCTTGACCTGCAGGAAGGTCAAGGCCGAGCATCAGAGACCACACGACAAGATGCAGTCGTTGGACATCCCCCTGTGGAAATGTGAAGATATTACAATGGATTTTATCACAAAGCTTCCCAGGACTACGTGTGGAGTAGATTCTATTTAGGTCATCGTGGATCGATTAACCACGAGCGCCCATTTTGTTCCGATCCAGGAGAGCATCTCGGTCGAAAAGTTGGCCGATATCTATATCCGAGAGATAGTGGCGCGGCATGGGGTGCCGGTGTCAGTAATATCAGACACAGATGTGCGTTTCACTTCCAGGTTTTGGAAGAAGTTTCATGATGAGTTGGGCACTCATCTGCATTTTAGCACCGCCTTTCACCCGCAGACGGATGGTCAGAGCGAGCGGACCATCCAGACTTTGGGGATATGTTGCAGGCGTGCGTGCTAGACTTCTGTAGTAGCTGGGATACCTATCTTCCCTTGGCAGAGTTGTCGTACAACAACAGCTACCACGCGAGTATCAACTGCCCTCCTATCGAGATGTTGTACGGACGGAGGTGCAGGACCCCAATATGTAAGGGTGACGTTGGCTAGAGGGTCATGGGGAGCACAGAGGTGGTGCTCAAGATGACCGAGAGAATCCAGCAGGTTCGAAGTAGGCTTCAGACTATGCAGAGTCGGCAGAAAAGTTACATCGACAAGCGCCAATCAGACCTGGAGTTCCAGGTCGGGGATATGGTACTCCTGAAAGTGTCGCCTTGGAAGGGTGTCATTCGATTCAGGAAGCAGGGCAAGTTGGGCCCAAGATACATTGGTCCGTTCAGGGTTGTATCCCGGTTGGGAAAGGTGGCATACCGGCTGGATCTGCCAGCCAAACTCAGCCATATCCACAGCACCTTCCATGTCTCCCAGCTGCGGAAGTGCCTAGTGGATGATTCTGTGGTGGTGGCATTAAAGGACATACAGGTTGATGACAGTCTAAATTACATTGAGCGCCCAGTCGCAATATTCGACCGGAAGTCGAAGGATCTGAGGAACAAGAGGGTGGAATTAGTGAAGGTGCAATGGCTGCACCGAAAGGGTTCAGAGTAGACTTGGGAGCCGGAGGAAGAAATCATGGAGCATTACCTCGAGCTATTTCAGGATCGAGTAGTAGACTTCGAGAACGAAGTCTAAAATAAGTCGGGGAGATTTGTAGCACCTGGTTCCTTGTATGTAAAATTTATCTAAGTATTTGCTATTTTAGCCTTGGACTCGGCGAGTTGTAGGCCCGAATCGCCGAGTAGAGATGGGATATGGAACACGTTTAAGTTGGCGACTCGGCGAGTCCATATCCTAGACTCGGCGAGTACCTACTGTCTGATGAAACCCTAAATTTCAAGGGTTTGCACCCTATTTAAACCAACCTTATGCGCCCCAACCTAGCCCCCCTTCACCCTCAGAGCTCCCAACACCGTCCAAACCCTTAATTCTTGAGAGATTGAAGTGTTTTGGTGTGTTTCTTGAAGAATTTGAGAGAAAAGAAGAGTAGATCAAGAAGAGAAGAAGGTGGCTAGGCATCCTTGTGTTATTTCAGTGAATTCCTTGAGGTATAACTCAGTTTCCCTCTGTTTTCATGCTTATATTCCTTTGTAGCTCCATTAAAGTCCTTCTTGAGCCATTTCCAAGCTTGTTTTCAAGTTAGGGTTTGTAATAAGTTGATTAACCCTTAGATCTAGGCATGATTGAGCTCTAGGAGCTCATATCTACTGCCTTTATGGAGCCATATTGCATGAAAGCTCTAGATATACTCTTTTAGTGCATTTTGAGTCCTAAAACCTTCATTGGTGTTTATTTACACGTAAAGTTGGAGACTTTATGTGTTAATCAGGACCTAAGAACCTAGATATATGTATGGCATGAGTTGGTTTCAAGCAAAATCGAGTATGTAGTATTTTCATGAGAAAGACTCGGCGAGTCGTTTATCGGACTCGGTGAGTCGATTCGCGAGGTCCCGAAGTTTTCCCCCTTTTTGTGTTTGCTGGCTGGAGTAGTGAGTCATGGGATGTGACTTAGTGGGTCGGAAGCCAGACTAACTAATGAAGGAACTTGGCGAGTCAATGCCCTGACTCGGCGAGTTCAAGACAATATTCTTTCCTCAAGAACAGACTCGGCGAGTTGTTCATACAACTCGGTGAGTCTCATCATAGAATGTTTTTCGGATGAAGATGAACTCGACGAGTTGTTCATACAACTCGGCGAGTAGGAAGAAGGACTATTCGACATCGGTTTAGAAGGAAAACTCATCGAGTCAATGCCTAGCTGAATGAGTAGAGACGGGATTATGGCCAATCGAATGGATAGGGACTCGACGAGTTGGTGATCCAACTTAGCGAGTCGGGTCAACTGGAAGTTGACTTTGAGTTTGACTCTTGGTTTGGTTAGGGGTAAATGGTCATTTTACCCTGAGGTTGGTTAGAAGTATTTGATTGAGTGTTTGGTGGGAATTGCAGCCAGAGGATTTCGGGAGCAGCAGCAGACAGACAAACCGTTCCCACGCAGATCAGCAACGACTACGAGGTGAGTACCTTCCAGTAGCGGTGGGTCTAAGGCCACAATGCCGGCCCACTAGTAGGAGTACGTATGATAGATGACTATCTTTATGATATCATCTAGGTTTGCTACTACCTGATATGTTATATGCTAGCATGATATGTTGTATGTGATGGTAGTAGAGTTCAGTTGTCAGGACCAAAGGGTAGTCAGACCCCCCAGATACTAGTTACAGTATGTGATGATATGTTTGCATGCTGGCTTGTTATGTTATATGCAATAGAGGTAGTAGGAGGGGACCAGTCCCCGAGTTCGGTTGATAGGACCGAAGGGTAGTTCAAGCACCCCAGATATGTCTAATAATATGTTATGTTATGATATATGTGATAGTAGCAGTAGGGGTGAAATAGTCCCCGAGGATCGGTTGTTAGGGCTGATGGGTAGTCAGCACCCCAGAATGGCTTGACATGGGTAGTCAACACCCCATAATCGCTTGACACGGGTAGGTCGGCACCCCAGAATGGCCGTACCGGGTAAGTCGGCACCCCGGAATTGCCCGACAGTATGTATGATATGTGATTGTATGGTATGTGGTATGATGTGGGAAATCACTAAGCTTCGTGCTTACAGTTTTAAGTTTTTGGTTACATGTACGTCTTCTTCGAAGGGGAAGGAGCTGGCGCGGTAGCGGCACATCACATACATGCTTTGTATTCCGCACTATGAGATCTTCCTAGGGATTTATACTCTGACATTGTTATGTTTTTATAAAGTAGTTTCCAGACACGCACATCTTTTATGAAATGATATGATCGGTGAATCTTTTATTTCTAATGTTTTGCTAAGTATGTGTTTTAAAAATGAAATTTTGGCTCGTATTTATGGGACGTTACACTAGATCTGGTCACAAGGCGTCTCGTGACCACCATTCTAGCAATACACCAAAAGATCTCTAATACCCTATATACTGACATGGAAACAACTCCAAAACCCAAGCTTGGGGTTGTGACTTCCTTGTTATGCGTATGGGTCCTGTGCTTTCAGTAGTACGGGCCCATACTACCTTCCACACCTACCCATATTTGTCTCAAGTGTCATCAGAACGCTCTAACGATATACATAAATGTAGTGAGCACTTAAATCCTCACTCCTAGAGGAATGATAAACATCTCATATCTAGCCTCCCTGCCTGTCACTACCTACCCAATCCATGAAACTTCCACCTACCCATGCACCATTAGTGTATACTAGCCACAGATAACGCTGGACCCGATAGACTTTTGAATATCCAATTCCACTGTAAGGTCGAATCAAACATTCTCAGGCTATAAGATCTTGATTATGCACAGTCGTGATGCATACACTAAACAACTACAGTAAGGATGTCAATTTCATATAAGGAAAATCCTAGGCTAATAGGCACCACGAAATCAGTCAATTCTATCATGAAATTCCTGAAGATCCCTAACCTAGTACTAGCATGTGGTTCTAACATATGACATAATCAAATAACTTGTGTGGTATTTTGGGGTCTACTTACTGGCTCTGGCTGATCGTACTCTCTACATCCTCGTTTACTTATTTCGAAAACCTTTTGAAAACCATTTTGTAAATGCCTCCTTGATTTGAGACTGGATTCACACGAATTTTCCTCCAATTCACTCAAACCAGGGCTATCATACAAACTTGTAACGACCATAAAATTCGGGACAAATTAAAACATTTTAATTCATTCAAAAACCATTAAGTTCATACATTTATTTTCAAATAGTTTAAACATTAGAGTATTTCCCCAGAACCATATCACATAAATCATAAATCATGAGGAGCGGTATGATCAGACATTCGCCTTGCCACGATCCCCTGAAGTCCCTAAAACAAAACACTAAACTATACGCCCGAAAGCTTAGTGAGTTACCTCCAAAATACCAACCACATATAACCATACTCATATTATATCACAATACAGAACATCCATGCACATTGTGTCTACTGTGTGTCTGGTCTGCCCGTACTAGGCCTTCAGTCCACCTGGTCCATCCTCCGAGTCTAGCCTGTACATCGAGTCTACAATATGCCTGGTCCGCCCACAACGAGCCTTCAGTCGGCCTGGTCCACTCTCCGAGTCTCGACATGTCTCGTCCGCCTTCTTGGGGACTTCATCCTATGTGGAACGCTCGCTGGGCCTTTGGATTATCCGGTCCACCCTGGGTATGTTGGACTATAACACAAAGTAGGATCCACCTCAACCCAACCCCCGTCAAACAACCATGTGCACATAAAACAATTAATCATATAACAAATCCTTAATCAGACAAATAGTCTAACAGATCACATAACATATCAATATCCTAACCAAGACCCCATCCTAACCACTCACTAATATAACATTACCCTGTAAACCGAGTACCGTCCATAACCACGTCACTAACATAACATTACCCTAAATACCGGGTACCGACCTTAACCAGGTCACTAACATAACACCATCCTAAATACCAGGATGCAGATCTAGCAAATCAATAACATAACAAACATTACCCGTATTTCCATCTTATAAATGGTCAGCCTTGGTGCTGTAGACCCTGCCGATATAGTGAGGATAACTCACCTGAATTTGCTGACGGAAAAGATAAGACCAAGCTGCTCTGACCTCCAACACGATCGCCACCACTGAACACTACCAAAGAACCAATTCCATAAATATCAATATTACCAAAGTATCCTTGTATGTCAAAATGGTCAACTCTTGGTTAAGGTCCAAGTCCTTAGTCAAAGGCAACCTTCCTAGTTGACTCTACTCGCCGAGTCACCCCGTAAACTCGCCGAGTTTCCTTACCCAGGAAACTCTCATAACACAACTTAGCTCGTCGAGTCGCCCCAAGACTCGCCGAGTCTAACGATCTTTAAGTCCCATCCTGACCAACTCACTGAGTCGCCGACCGACTCACTAATCTAAGTCTTCAACTAAAAGAGGTTGGGTTCTGTGACCTTACTCGCCGAGTCCAGGAACAGACTCGCTGAGTCCAAGGCAATCTTCAACAGACTCGCCGAGTTGTTCTTCCAACTTGCCGAGTCCATGCACGTGTTCATACAACTCGTCGAGTACACCCATATGGCTCGCCGAGTCTCTCCAGTTGTCAATCCATTTAGAGGTTTTTTGAGCCACGCTCAGGCTCCAATCCGTAGATCCACCCTTCTACAATCTATAACTCACATAAAGTTGCAAACATTACGTCAAACCAAAGAGATATAGGCCTAAACACACTAGGGTTTGGGTTTTGGACAAAAGGGCTTCACCCACAATTTAATAACTGATGCTTTATGACTTTTTGGACCAATACAAGTCTAGATCCGAAGTAGCAAACTCAGATCTGGACTCCAAACCTGAAGTGGATCCCAGACATACCAAAATGGCCCTAAATCTCATTCAAGAATAAATCTAGAAGCAACAAAGGAAAGGTAACAACTCATTTCCTACAAGATGTGCCCAAAACTGCTGTAGATTCTGGATCTATATTACTTTCTTGATGCAAACCATTTTGGTCTTCAAGTTTCTTCCACTAGAAGACCTCTCAAAGCTTCAATCTCTGTCCAATGGCCTTATACACACGAGCTAGGGTTTATTGGATCTCAAAGGGGCTAAGGGAGCTGAGGGGAGGACATTAAGTCCTTTAAATAGGGTGCAAACCCTAAAATTGGGGTTTTTCTCATCCCAGCACCAACTTGTCGAGTCCAGCTTCCGAATCGACGAGTTGGTCATTTAATTTGTGAGCCAAACCCACTCCAACTCGGCGAGTAAGCGTACCTACTCGTCGAGTCCCTTCTTTGAAATTACACTTTAAACTCTTATATCGTACTCCTAAAATTCGGGATGTTACAAGCACTGATAGATCATTAAGTGAATGCTGTAGGTTGTAAGGAACGGGATCTAAATAGACTTAGAATTCCTAATTTAGCCTAGTGTACAACTCTTGTTTTAGTCCAACCGTTCTAGCATGGAATTTGATATTTGACTGACTATCTAACTTCACATTATGTATAACTATGCATTCAAGAGACGAGTTGTTAGGGCCAGAGGAGCTTCCTTGTGGATTAAAGTAGACGAATGAGATGAAATGAATTCATTACACTAGGAAAGAATATAAATTTCTATTGTCAAGATTATATATGATAGAAATTGATGGCAAGGAGCGAATTGGACATTCCAGAATGGATATCATAGCGAACATGCATATGTATACAAGATAGTAGTAGAGCTCATACTATATGTTGCTCATGATCTGTGTTCGGGTTGGGAGAAGTCACGAGAAGTCCAAGGAGCTAAGAGTGGTAATATTGCTATGATTATTTATGTAATAACAAACTATAGTAATCTCAAGTTTCATATTCGATCGAGAATGATGACTACAAAATCCATATGATGTGACCTGTTACTGTACTAATTGTCGATGAGATACTTAAGATAATTGCAATAGTGGTGTTTTCTACATTTAGGACTGAAGAGCAATGATAATAGTGTGGGTACGTATAGAGTAGTGTAATGATAACACTTTGAATACATGGGATAATCTATGTTTACATTAAACAAAATTATGACTATGCGACATGGAGCAGAGAGTTTGGGGATTTGCTCAGAAAACACATCACTGAGTGATTGGATTGATGTCTAGGTTTTGTACAACTTACTAGAGGAATTATTTGGCATCATTGTTGGTGGTTCACCTGATTTTGCTCTGATAGATTGGTTGTAAGATTTGAGGAGCAGATTGCAAACTTGAAAATTGCTAAAAAGAGTGTTGAGGTGACTCGTAAAGAGAGACCATAGATTAGACATGAATCTAGGAAAGAGAAAGTAAGTTTGGGGCCCGATTCTGTTGACAAGTATCAAGAAGTTTGTCGGCGTTGTTTCAATAATGGGAGGCCAGAAGAACAATGACATTTGGGTTAAGGGTGGAAGACACTCATGTTCGTGCGCCGCGAGTTCAAATGTGGTAGGTATTAACAGAATGTATATGCTCTAAGAACAAGATTTAATACACGAACAAGGTTTGAAAACTCAAACCTTGAATTAACCTGTAAGATTAATGTATGCTTCTAATATGTTGGTCCAGTCAAGTCTTGTAAACCAGTCGAGACTTTAAGATAATATTCAACAAAATATTCAAGTAAAATGAAGTAACATCAAGTATGAACAAAGTAAAGAGGATTTTATAAAAAATGGAATGTAAGTGAAAGAAATTTAACTGTTAAGAGAGTTTAAAATTGATGCGAAGAGAATATTGATTAATTATTATTCTTGGTACAACAAGCGATTTATAAGACCAAGATTCTCACATTGGGAAGCACTGGTCTTCTTCGTGAAGAAGAAATACATATCGTGTAAGGTCCTAAAACGGATCTTACCAGTGACCAAACAATCAATACAATCATAAATAACAAGAACAATGTAGAAACAGAATTCACAAGAAGGTTGCACACGCTTCAATTAATGAAAACATTTGGTACAACTAGTGGAATAGCATCCGAGAAATCTGTGGCATCAACAACTACTAAATGACCTAGCTAGCATCTATATATAATGGACTTGGACCGGCCTTGGGTTTGTGGCCGTAAACAGGCTTACGACCATAAACTCTTCACATGGCCGTAAACTACACAAAAGCTACCAAAATTGCATATTGACTCAAAAGAACCTATTAGAAATGAAAGCCTAGACCAAACCGTTAACTGGACCCTTCATTCTCCCCCTTGGTTTGGTGCTAGCTTAATTCAATCTTTGTTATTACCATCACATCTGCCTACCCCATTGCTCCATTCCACATACGCTTATTGATAATGTCGGCAATGATAGACGTGTACTCTTTCGCTGCTTGTTCAAAAAGCTCCTCGGTAACTACTATTTGATAAGTACTCAGCTGATGAATGTCCCACCTCCCGAACTGGAACAAATCCCTTCGATCATACAGACGAATGCACCCATTTTTAAGCTTGATAAAAGCAGACGTTGTAGTCTCGTCGAAAACCCAATACTCCATGGAGCTTAGAGACCCATCTGGGTAACTTTGAAGCGCAGGGATTTGTTTGACCTGATTGGTTGCAGGCCACATCACCACTTGATGAGGATAACCAGTCTTGGGATCTATGACATCAGGGTAATGCTTGATAACCGAATCAACAATCTTCATTGAAGGAAAACCCTTTTTCACCTGGTCTTCTAGAAAATGTTTGAACTGAATTGCCTGTGGATTATCAGAAGGATTTTAAAAAGGAGATCGTAACAACTCTGATAATTCCACCCTGGTCCACGAATTGAAATCATGACTATCTGTGGAGAGCTCGGTATTGCCAATCTTTCTTCGAACAATCCACATGTTAAGAGGATCATGAAATCCCTAAGAAATGATCCCCGATCTATCACCATACGTATCTCTAAAGTAAACAGCTCCAATATCCATAATAGTGAATTTTGCTTGATCCGCAGGCACATTCTTGTCAGAACTCCTCTTAAACAAGAGTTGTCCTTTCTTAGCAGCTTCAAGTTGTCTATCACACATAATTGCTTCAATATGAGGACCATGAACAGGCTCCTCCTCGAAATGATTAACAAACTGTGATGTCTGAGTGGTTGGCATGGTAATAGGAAAAGCTTGAGCATGTAGATTGATCCTATAATTGTCTGCAGATGTTTCATATTTTTCTCCAAGATCACTTTCAAGCTTCTTCTTCAACTCAAAATAACTTGAGGTCAGGAGATTAAAATGGTCTTGAAGATTATAAATCAGTTTTGTATTTATTGCTCGATCATCCTGAAGATCAGACACTTGAGACTTTAGCTTGGCATTTTCATTCAATAACTCATTAAATTGAATATCAAGTTCAATGTTCTTCTGATCCAGGACACTGATCTTCTTTTGAAGCTTATCAACTGATGGTTTATCTACTCCTTGACGACCTTCTTTGAAAACAATTCCTTTACCACGAGAAGAAGGATCTACATTTTCATTTTGAGCATGATGCATGGATAATCGCACAGATGCATCATCAGGATCTATCCTAGGAGGAGACAATCCTGGTGGAGCAGAGGATCCAACGGCTGGTGCTAGGACCTCCTCGTAATGTTTTTGTAGATACAATAGCAGGAGTAGTCGTTGGCTTAATTGTCAAGCCGTGAGTCAAGCTAGAACCATAGCCCCAAAGCTAGGATCACGTCTTCCTCTTTTGGATGGAGGTTGCAAGGTCTGGTCTATTGTATCATCACCCTGAAGTGGTTCAATAGTAGGTGAGACAATGTCAAGGGGAGGAATCCCTAACATTGTCACCATAGGAGTAGTAGAATCAACCACTTGATCTGTAGTCATGGGTGTCGATTCAAGAACGTCATCTGAATCCCTTATCTCCGTTGCCGTGTGAGCAACATCACTGAAATTATCAAGCAACCTGTCGAGGTTGATATTCGACAAAACATCATCATTGCTGCCAAATTTGGTAGGAATTTCATCTCGATCAAAACCAGTAAGGTCAAGGTCTTCATACTGATCAGTCTCAGTCGCATTCATGTAAGACCCTTCATTGTAGTTACTTTCAATGCGAACTGATCTCAGATCATGCTCCTCAACTAAAACCACATTAGGAGTCGTTGTCTCCTCCCTTTCCTGATCCGATACGGTGATGACATCTCCTTTTGAGATCACCCTTTCTAATGATGTGTGTTCTGAAGATATTTTATCAGAGGATCCGTGGGACTCAGAAGCTTCATTTGGCTCAGCAAATCGTCTGAATTTGACTAATGGACAAAGTCCTTGAAAAGTAAACTTTCCTTTGCGATTTTGTTTAATTAGCCTGATAGTGTGTGGGCCCAAGGACTTCATGTCAAGCGTATCGAACTCCTTTATCATGTCAGGAAATTGTTTGTTGATGAAAAGCTGAATGAACCTAGGTTACATCAAGAAGGTACCCATGTGATGGCATTGATGTTGACTACATATTCATCTAGAATAAACCTTGAAAAATTGAAACCAATTCCTAGAGCGAGCGAAAGTATAACTTCAGTATTTCTCAGTGATATTTCATCTGCACCAGACCTCCTACCGGAGATGCAGCTCACGAACACATTGGCTAGAAAACTCCAGTAGGGTGGCAAAAGCTTCTTCATTGTAGGTGGAGAATCACCCTCATACTCCATATTCCTCAAAATCTTCTGAGCATCTTCAATACCGATTTCGGTGGGAAATCTTGGAAGGTCAATGATCAACAAAGTTTCTCTGATGAAGTACTCATTGATCACAATTTTGCATCCTTCAACGATTCCGTCTACAGTCACAGCTCCATCATTGTCTCTTGTTATTTTGGCAGTCTGCCAGAAGTGTCGTATAATTTTCTGATAGACAACAGTGTTAATGGTGATGGCGGAGGCCAAACATCATTCTCGTAGTCGATGAATCATTGATTTGAATTCCACATGAGCCACCGGAGGATCAACCAGCACCTTCACTAGATTGTAAGCATCTGCGAACTTTAAGGCTGCCATTTGATCTGCACTAAAAACATTCCAAATAAGACAAGAAGCAAATTTGAGCAAATAATATTTTAAACGATTTAATTTCGAGCCCAAAAGAGAATTATTAATTTTTTAAAATTAAATTTCAAGTCAAAGGGGAGTTTATGGTCAACGGGGGTTTACGGCCGTAAACCCATGACCATAAGCCTATGTCTGTAAATGGAGTTTACGGACGTAAGCTCTTCACGACCATAAGCTTGGGCCGTAAACACTGACAATCCCTTTTTCGTCGATTTTCGGCTCAAAGTTTGTCGAATCTCTGAAATAAACACATATCCATGGTCGAAAACATGATACATTCGAAGTGATCAGAACAATTTCAAAGAAAAAACAAGAATTTTTTTTGAGGAGAGAGAGAGGGAGAGAGTTTGCGGCCGGAATTAGGAAAATGAATGAGATACCGACTGTTAACTCTATTTATACCCTTGATCTTTTTACCTGCTAACCACACAGTGTAAGGCGCAGTCCAATATTTTAAAAAAATTTCAAAAACAAAACCTTTTGAGGATTAAAATTAAAATAAAATAAAATAAAATAAATTTGCAAAATTTAAAAGTTAACAAATAAATTTTAACAATTAAAAATAAAATATAAATTTAAATATAAAAATAAAAATAAAAATTGAATTAAATAAGAGAAACAACCTAAACAATATTAGTTACTGAAAATGATTTTGTGACACTGGGATCAAAGTTGTTTGAAAGCCCTATTCCATTTGTCGCTACCTTATTTTCATGTCTTCGTCTGATCAATCACCAGTATTGTGGTCCACTTAAGCACGAAACATTTGTCACAGAATTTGGACAATTTACGAATTACATGACATTGTAGCCCTTATTCTTAAATAAATTTCATTGGGACCATTTAGCTGACTAGAACTAAGGATATTGTTGTCCACATAAATCGAGCAGCGAGATCTACAGATAATGTGTATCTGTTCAATTTCAATTGTACTAGAACGTGGTTCTCGCTTCCTGATATGCCCCCGCAGTCAAGGACTTCCAGAATACTCCTTACACCGGTTGAGCAGATAATTATTAAGTGAAAAGGTAGATTTAGAATGCATATGCTGTACATCCAGGTCGGATCTCTTCCAATCACACATAGGATGAAACATATGACTGACTGAAGTTTTAGAGGGGTTGACAAGAGAATGATTCATATACTGTGTACTAGGTCGGATTATGAGTCACGCAGAGGAGGCAGTATATGGCTAATATATAGAAAGAATTGCATAGAGAGAAGATGCAGAGAGATAGAATTGCATATGTTACAGTCCAGGTTGGAGATCTCGATCACGCAGAGGAGGCAACATATGACTAACATACATAAAGCAAGAAAATAACCTTCTACAGACCTAGTTTATCGGAATTCCTCAGTAACCCCATCAAAATCGGAATTAAGGACAAAATCTGCAGATCGAGGGAATGTTAATCCACAGTTCTAGATACGGGTTCTTTTAATGTGACCGGTAGATTCTCATGTATATCTCCCTGTTCAACCTATCCGAGCATTGTATTGTTAGGCTAAACAGATCTAACTAGTTCAATGTTTGTCAGGTCCTTGAATTCCTTAAGTTTAACTTTTCCTAGTCAAGTCCATTTAAAATATTTCGAGCCTACCAGCACAACGAGCACAGAGTGTAGACAATTCAATTTTGGTACGTTACGCAGATTCAGATTGCCCGTTATGACTTGATAATATCATTTCCCTTCACAACTCCTATAAACAATATTGTTAGCAACATTTTTAATTTTTTGGAATTTTTTTATTGTTTTTGGATTTTTGGATTATTTCTTCCCCTAAATTTGTGCATGGGTGAGAATGAAAATAAAAATGTAATAAGATGCGCAAATTTAAACTAACCTATCTACAGAAATGAAAATAAAATAAAAAAATAAAAATAAAAATTTAAGAAAAATAAAGAAAAACTTAAAAACAGGAAAAAGAAAAAGTTAATCCTCAAAACAAATCAATTTCAAAAATCCCACAATCACATCGAATCGAGCTTTGTTAAAAGGCTTAGTTAATAGACCCGCCACATTATTAGTAGTGGGAACCTATTCCTGCCGGATGAGTGAACGTTCATAACAATCACTGATGTAATGAATTTTAATATCGATGTGCTTGGTTTTAGAGTGTTGGACAGGATTTATGGCAATCTGAATTGTGGCCTCATTATCACAATAAATGGGGTTTTCTAAGTAATTCAAATCGTAGTCCAACGACTGATGTTGGATCCAAATAACTTGAGAGCAACATGCAGATGCAACAACGTATTCCGCCTCCGCGGTTGATGTTGAGACAGTGTGTTGTTTCTTTCACTGCCACGACACTAGCGTGTCACCAAGATATTGACACCCTCTCGAAGTAGATTTCCTATCAAGCTCACAGCCTCCATAATTATTGTCAACAAAAGCATATAATCAAATTCAGAATTCTTTGGATACCAAAGACCCAACTTTAGGCTGCCTTTGATATACTGAAAAAATCTTTTGACAACAATAAGATGTGAAAGTTTAGGATTAGCTTGATAACGCGCGCATTGACAAACTGCAAACATGATTTCAGGTCAGCTTGCAGTAAGATACATCAACGATCCGATTATCGATCTGTAGTGAGTCTGATCTACGGATTCACCATCAGGATCTGGAGTCAAAAGAGGTCTTTTAGTCATCGGCATTGATGCAGGCTTAGCGTCTTTAAACTCGAACTTCTCAAGAATATCCTCCACATAATTGGCTTGATTTAGAAGGATTCCGGTTGAATTTTGTTTGACCTATAGCCCCAGAAACATGGTCATTTCCCCCCAACAAACTCGTCTCGAACCGCTCTTTCATAACACATTCAAATTCCTTGCAAAGCTGCGGACTGGTCGACCCAAAAATAATGTCGTCAACGTAGATTTGGACCAGAATCTGATCATTACCGACATGCTTGATAAACAAAGTTTGATCGATAGTGCCATGAGAGTATCCATGCTCGAGCAAATGCTTTGTTAGAGTCGCATACCACAATCGAGGAGCTTGATGTAACCCATATAATGCCTTGTCCAACTTGTAGACATGATTAGGAAACTTCGAGTCAACGAACCCAGGGGCTGATCAACGTAGATATCTTCCTTCACCTTGCCATACAAGAAGTCTGTTTTGACGTCCATTTGGAAAACAGTGAGGTTCATGTAAGAGGCATAAGCAAGGAAGATACGAATAGCCTCCAAGTGAGCTACTGGAGCATCAAACTCAGTGTAATCAAGACCCTCGACTTGTCGAAACCCTCGAACCACCAATCTAGCTTTATTTTGCACTTTAACCCCTGAATCATCCTGCTTGTTTCGATAGACCCATCGTGTGTCAAGAGACTTTTTTCCCTTTAGCAACTCAACAAACTTCCAAACCCCGAGTTTTTCAAACCGATGTAACTCTTCATGCATAAAATCTACCCAGCTAGGTTCATTTAGAGCCATTTCAATATTCTTGGGCTCTATTTGAGAGATAAAGCAAGAGTAATGACAGGTATTGACATCTCCACTCTGGCTTCTGGTTTTAACGCCTTCACCCAAGTGACCAATGATGTTCCCAATCGGATGATCACGTTGAATCCTTGAGGGTATCTCTTGGCTGATATTGACACCTCCTTCGTTTGCTGATTGTGCCGCACCAGATGACTCTGCTACAAACTCATTAGAAATGTTTTATGGAAGGAGTAGTTCCATAAAGGTTGAAGTGACAGCGGAATCATCTTTAGACATGAACTCTTTTTCTATAGGAGTAAGTGTTGTAGATTCACCATCAGGAGTATCATTTTGAACCGGAGATTTTGGACTATCAAGTTGTGCAGATGACTTCCACTCAAGCGGAACAGAGGACTCCCTCTCAGGCGGTGAAGAGGATACCGTTGGGGGTCTGTAGACTACTTCTTCCCCTTCATCTTCAGAAACATTCTTCGAACCAGAGATAGATCCAAATGAGATACTTGAAGACACATTTATGTACTTGAAAAGCGATGTGTAATCAAACAACCAATCCGAAACCACACAAGAATTCGTCTCATTCTCCTCCAACCAGCGCACGTTATAAGATTCCACAACCTATTTTGTCTTTTTATTGTAGACCCTATACGGAGTACGCACATAATACCCTACCAATTAACAATCATCGACTTTAGCATTAAACTTTGGGTTGGTCTCTAGGTGAAGAAGGGTGCAAGGGCAGCCAAATACACGAAAAATGACTAACTGAGAGCTTGCCACCATACAGAATCTCATACGCGGTCTTCATCTGAGCTTTGTTGATCAATACACGAATCTAAACGTAGCACACAATGTTAATTGCCTCGGCCCAAAAGAAAACTGGTAGCTTGGAGTTACACAACATCATCCTTGCAGCGTCTTTTAAAGTTCTATTTCTCCTCTCAGCAACACCATTTTGTTTAGGGGTGTGAGCGGAGCTGTATTGATGCATAATACCCTTTTCTGCGCATAAATGATCTAGAATAGAATTCTTGAACTCTGTTTTATTTTTGGTACGAAGTGCCTTCACCCGGTTGTTAGTTTGGTTCTCAATCAACACAATGAATTTCTTAATTAGATCATCAACTCCAGCTTTGTTGGATAGAAAGAAAACCCATGTAAAATGGTAGAAATCATCAATCACAACCAGACTATATGAATTTCTGTTAATACTGAGAATGTTGACTGGTCCAAACAAATCCATATGTAGCAATTGAAGCACCTAACTGATTGAGTTAGCTTGTTTTGGAAAGTATTGTTTTCTTTGATGTTTACTATGGGCACATGACACACACTTTTCAAAAGTTATAAAGTCTTTGAATGGAAAACCACAGACCATCTCATTCTTCGAAAGACGATTCATGTTTTTGGCGTTAGCATGACCCAGTCTTTGGTGCCACATCATTGCATTTTGTTCTGAGATCTTTGAAAAGAGGCACATAACTTGTTCTGGAAGATTGCTATTCATATCAATGATGTAAGCATTCCCATTCCTTTTAGATTTGACAAGAATCCACTCTTCTGGGATGACAAAGCCCTGGTTTAGAATCATACATTCCTTGTCAATGAAATGTGTAGAATAACCTTTGTCGCATATATGAGACACACTCAACAAACTATGCTTTAATTCGGGAGCAAAGTTGAGATTCTAGAAACTTAACACCCCATTAGTGATGGTTCCTCTATGAGTGATCTTGCCACCTTCTCCACCCTCAAAGGAAACATACCCCCATTAAAAGAATGAATGTTGTTCAGTTGGGAGATATCTCCTGTCATATACCGGGAGCAGCCGATGTCGATGAACCAAGGTTTGGCGACATTCCCCCACAATTGTCCCTGCAAAATGTGTGGGTTTATTGAAATTTGGGAACCCAGGTGATTACTTTCCTTCGTTGTCCCGTTGCCTTTTTCATATGTATCATTATTTACAAATTTTTCAGAGGATACACATGAAGGATTGGAGGTTATTTTGGGCAACCATTGACAATTAGGTTTTCGAATAATCCTGAATGGTTTTGAAATGGGTTTTTATCAGTTTGCTTTTAGAACTTGGATTTTCTACCTGAATTGGTTGAAGACCTATTGCTGCTTCTTGAAGAAACCAACCTTGGCTTAACCATGTTTGGTTTTGGCAAACTGTTTAGGACTTTGTTATGAAAGACCTTTTTATGCTTTTGAAATGCAGCCCATTTTCTATTACGATCGTCCTTCTAATCATCATTACGAGAACGGATTCTAGAGGACATTCTAGTTAAAGACCTTCCTCTAAATTTTTTCTCTCCTCTTGGTGACTAAAAATGTAAAAACATTGTATTAGGATAATTCCTAGCTATATGACCACCAACACCACAGTTGAAACAAATTTGTTTGTTATTGTTAAAACCTGTACTGTATTTTTTAGATTTGTTTTCCATACCAACACCCTTGCTTTTCTCACATGAACATGAACAATTATTAGGTTGTGAGACAAGTGAGGGTGTATCAGATGGAGAAACTTGTGAAACTGGTGGTTTTTCATTAGTATCATCATAAACATTAGAATTGTCAACCACATCATCAAACATTTTTAAAACATTCAAACCAGTATTAGAAGGTGCAAAAAAATCACAAAAATCATTGTCACTTTCAACATCAGAAAAATTAACGTCTTTATTTAAATCAAAAACTTTAGGTTTAAACTCAGTTTTATTTTCAGAAATAGATCCTTCAACTTCATGCTTTGATTGATCTAAGGATTGATCTGCAGGAGAAGTAGAAATTTTAGTACTTTCAACATTAATAAATCCTCCTGAAACAAAACAAGATGGTTTCCCATAAACCATGGATGGTTCATTGGCAATCTCCTCCATGGACAAAGGTTGAAACTGATATGAATGATTGAAAGGAGGAGGCACTTTATTATACCCTAGACCTTTTGACTGATTATGTTTAAACTGGATGCAGTGGTGAGTGGTCTATCATATTGGCAACTACCTCACTTGATACATCAAATTTTCTAAAGTCAAAATCTGTAGTTTCAAATTTGCCCTTTAATATTTCAAGTTGAGTAACTAACTAGGCATTTTGTCTCTTTATGTAGTCATTGTTTTCACATTTATTACTGTAGTCCTCCTGAAGTCTTCTAAAGTCCTTTATTTTAGCTTCTAACTTGGCCTTAAGAGGTTTTCATCCTTTTCTAAGTTGATAACCCTCATATCTAAGGTCCCCTACTTCTCTACGTAGCGTTACAATTTCCTCATGAAGAATTTTAACATAATCAATACATGCTTGAGAGCAAGAAGGCAGACTTACCTCGATTTTCTTTGGTTCAGGAGAAGAAGAGACCATTATCGCAAACTACAGCTCCATCATTTGATCTTTAGCTGCAACGCTTTCTATGGAAGCATCATCACCAACCTAAGCTAAATGAGAATTTTCAGGTCTTGATATGTTCAGGGCCTGCATCTGATCCTCCCAGTCAAATGATTGCGCAACCATAGCCTTTTTACTGTTGAATTGAGCACTGCTCCAATTGTTTCCTACTGCAACCATTGTTCGATCATTGTTTAATCTTCTGTCCAACTTCAGGCACTCACGAGCAAAATGACTTGGCTCATCACAGTTGAAACAACATAGCTTTCCCTTGTTGAACCCTACCTTCTTATCAGCACTCATCCCCCAGTTGTTCTTCCCGGTCTTCTTTGCAAACTGCTTTTCCTTGAAAACTGCCATGGCGATTTGCCATGTGATATCCATTTCTTCTACGTCTTCATGATGAATTTGATCGAGATCAGCAAATCACAATTGGGGCGGAAGATCTCCAGCTACAAGAGAATTGTAGCAGTTAATGATCCCTGTAGCAAGAGCAAGATATTCATTACCCTCCTTGCCGTTTGAGGAGGAAGCCACATTAGAATGAGAAGATGCTTGAGTAGAAATGAATGATTGGTTCTGAGAGAGTGGAATGGCTGATGTAGTAGGAAGTGAAGTAGCTGATGGAGTGGAAAAGGACTGAATCTGAGCTTGCTGAGAAGCAAATGGTTAAACTGCAGAAGGAAAGGTGAGAGATGAAAGAGCATTGTTAGATGAGATCCCAAGGTTTGCAGCTGAGTATGAATTCACATGATTTATCTCCCACTGTTTGTCATCAATATCACGGGCCTTGATGACCGCCATCACTTCAGTAAGAGTGAGCCGACATAGATCCTTGGTTTTCCTAATAACAGCCACATTCATGTCCCATGACTTTGGGAGAGCATTTAGTTGCTTTTTATTTATTTCAACATTTGTAAAAAAGATCCTGGATATAGTCATATCAGTGGTACAAGTTGTGAATCGCTACAGCTCTGCCTCCAGAGTTTCTCCAGGAATGTAGTTGAACATGTTAAACCGTTGTCGCAACATATATTGGCAGCTCTCCTTCATGTCTTCATTCCCTTCATATACTTCGATTAGGGCTTCCCACAAAACCTTAGCAAAAGTGTACTCCCAAAAACCATGAGCTATATCCAGAGACAGGGCCATGGTTAAAGTGGCCAAAGCCCGTTCCTGCTCCTCAACCTTTTCAAACTCTTCATCAGTGTAATTTTCAACCGCTTTGTCAACCACTTGCCCTGCCACAGTGGTGGTTATTCTGAAAGGATTTTTAATGATGCTTTTCTAGATCTTGAAATCATTCATTTTAATATACTTCTGAATCCTATACTCCCATTCAGGAAAGCCTTCAGTAGACAACCGTCTTGGAATGCGAGTGGTTATGCCCATTACAGAGTCCAGCTCATGATGATGTGTTTGACTTAGTGATTCCATTTAATATTAATTTAAGTAGAAATTAAGTTATTAATTTTAAATAAAAATTAAGTTCTTATTTGAAAAAAAAAAATAGTTTCCGGTCAAACAAGATGTTCACGGTCAAAGGACTGTTTATGGCTGTAAACTATATTTACCGTCGAGGGTTTATGGTCATAAATAGTTTGTGGTTTCTGTCTACGGTCAATTAGTCTAAGTTTTTGGTTATTGAAGATGCTTTATTCATGGTCTAAGAACCAAGTTTTCTGTATACGGTCAATAACTGTGTAGAGTTTTCGGTTGTAAGCTGTGTTTACGGCCATAATCTTTGGCCTGTTTACGGCCGCAATCTCTGGCCGTAATGTCCTCGAAATTTGAGAAAATGTGATTTTTGGATTAAGCTTGAAACCCTTTCGTAGCAGACATGAACTTTACTCGTAAACAATGAAGAGTACGGTAAAAAATTCGATAGTAGGATGCTTTGACACTGTTTTTGCTCTGATACCAATTGTAAGGTCCTAAAACGGATCTTACTAGTGATCAAACAATCAATACAATAAAAAATAACAAGAACACACTTCAATTAGTGAAAACGTCTGGTACAAATTTTGGAATAGCATCCGAGAAGTCTGTGGCATCGACAACTATTAAATGACCTAGCTAGCATCTTTATAGAATGGACCTGGGCCAACCTTGGGTTTACGACCATAAACAGGCTTACGGCCGTAACTCATCACATGGCTGTAAACTACATAAAAACTACCAAAATTTCATATTGAATCAAAAGAACCTATTACAAACGAAATACTAAACCAAACCATTAACTGGACCCTTCAGATCATTCTGTATGTGTATCAACTACAGAGAACTCAGCAACCGAACCGTAAAAAATCGTTACCCTCTAACTCACATTGACAATTTGTTTGACCAACTTCAAGGAGCGAACTACTTTTCAAAATTAGACCTGAGGTTCGGATATAACTAGTTACAAGTGCTTGGGGTAAATGTTCCGAAGACAACCTTCCGAACTCGTTATGGATACTACGAGTTTGTAGTGATGCCGTTCGAGTTGACCAATGCACCCACAATATTCATGGAGTTAATGAATAGGGTGTGCCGTCCTTACTTAGATTAGTTCCTCATCTTCTTCATCGATGACATACTTATCTACTCTCGAAGTAAGGAGGAGCATAGTCATCATTTGCATCATGTCTTATAAACACTGTGATCAGAGAAGCTTTATGCGAAGTTATCGAAATGCGAATTTTGGATCTGAAGAGTCGAATTATTGGGGCATGTGGTTAACGAAGAAGGAATACACATGGACCCTTCCAAAATCAAAGCCATTGAGAACTGGTCAGCACCGAAGATGACTACGAAAATTCGTCAATTTCTAGGCCTTGCTGGCTACTATTGCAGAATCATTCAGAACTTCTCGCGGATTGCAAAACCTCTTACAACATTGACCGAGAAGGGCGTGGTCTTTGACTGAAAAGAAAAGCAAGAAAAAGCGTTCCAAACGTTGAAGCGAGCCTAATGCACCGCATCGATACTATCCCTCCTAAAAGGGATAAAAGACTTCGTGGTTTATTGCGATGCATCCAACCAAGGGCTCGGTTTTGTCCTGATGCAATGAGGTAAGGTCATCGCCTATGCCTGAAGATAGCTGAAGACACACGAGGACAACTACACCACACATGATCTTGAGTTACGAGTAGTAGTGTTTGCTTTGAAGATCTCGAGACACTACATGTATGGTACCAATAGCACTATCTTTATAAACCATAAAGGCCTACAACACATATTCAAGAAGCTCAACATGATACAACGAAGGTGGGTCAAGCTACTCAGTGATTACGAATGCAAAATTTGTTATTATCCCGGCAAGGCTAACGTTGTAGCTGATGCCCTAAGTTAGAAAGAATACTATGGTTGTAGAGTCAAATCATTGACTATGACTATCCATTCACACGTGTCCACACAAATTAAGGAGGCTCAACTCGAAGCTTTTAAACCTGAAAATGTGGCGGGTGAATCCCTGGGAGGGATGGATAAGAACTTGGAAGTCAAGGGTGACAGATCTTTATATCTAATGGATCGGATCTGGACACCGAAATGCGGTGGTTTCAAAGAGTTGGTCATGACAGAAGCACACAACACTAAATATTCCATACACCCAGGTTCAGATAAGACGTATCTGGATCTTAAAAAGTTATACTGGTAGCCTAACATGAAAGCAATGATTGCTACCTTCGTGAGTTAATGGCTTACTTGCGCCAAGGTTAAGGTAGAATACCAGAAACCATCAAGTTTACTCCAGCAACCAGAGATACCTGAATGGAAGTGGAAGTGGATCACGATGGACTTCATAACCAAGTTACCCAAGACAACAAGTGGTCTCAATGCCATTTGGATGATCTTAGATAGGTTAACAAAGTCCGCACACTTCTTGACCATCAAAGAGACTGACAAGAGGGAGAAACTTACCAAAACATACATTAGAGAGTTGTATGACTACATGGTGTCCCTATATCCATTATCTCTGATAGAGATAGTAGATTCAATTTGTGGTTCTGGCAGTCGCTACAGAGTTCCCAAGGAATGAGGTTGGACATGAGTATAGCCTACCATCCACAGACGGACAGACAAAGTGAGAGGACTATTCAAACTTTGTAAGATATGTTGAGAGCCTATGTGATAGACTTTGGGAAGGCATGGGATACTCAAATACCCCTTGTCGAGTTTTCCTACAATAATAGTTATCACACGAGCATAAAGGCTGCTCCATTTGAAGACCTCTATGGCCAAAAGTGAAAATCCCCTCTGTGTTGCGCTGAGGTGGTTGACACCCAGTTAGCTAAAGGATGAGTTCTTGACAGCACTCTCACAGATCCGCAAATTATACGCAAAACGATAGAGAAGACCGTTTAGATTCGTGAACGATTGAAAGCCTCCGGAGACCGACAGAAAAGCTACTCTGACAAGAGGAGGAAACCTTTAGAATTCCAGGTGGGAGACCTCGTTCTTTTGAAATTCTCACCCTGGAAGGGCTTGGTACACTTCGTTATGCGTGAAAATCTAAATCCAAGATACGTAGGACCTTTCGAGATTCTCGCTATAATCGGCCCTGTAGCTTAGAAACTCAATCTACCTAGCGAACATAGTAACATACATTCTACTTTCCACATCTCGAACTTGAAAACGAGCCTATCCGATGAGACTCTTGTAATCCCACTCGATGAGATCAAGATCAACGAGAGCCTCAACTTTGTGGAAGAACCTGTATAGATTATGGACAGAGAGGTCAAGCAAATTAAGCAAAGTTGCATCCCGATAGTGAAGGTCCGTTGGAATGCCAAGCGAGGACCTGAATTCACATGGGAGCGCGAGGATAAAATGAAACTTAAATATCCTCATCTTTTCATTTAGTTATTTGTAACTACTTAATTTCTTAAACTCTAATTTCTGGATGAAATTCTCTATAACGGGGAGATGATGTTCATGGGTTTTGAGCATTCTAAAATTTCCTAAGTGTACATGCAACCCTAATAACCTTGGATCTATGTTTGTCTAAATACATGCAAAATCTGGTTTCCAAGGTTCATAATGTTGGATATAGTGTCTAAGTCCAGAACTTTATTTGGTATGAGCTTGACCCGACCCGACATGGTCCATTTGGGTTGCATGACATTGCAATACGTGGATAGACTAAATGAGAGAATAAGGCACTTATGATTATTAATATATTATAAGTTCTAATATATTAATAATAGTATTATTTAATTAGTATTTGATCAAGTATTAATCTAGAATTAATTTGGTGATCAAAGTGAGACTAATTAAACACATAGGGTTAATTATGACAATAATCAATTCTTTTATGGTGGATTAATGATCCATGGTTTATAGGTTATGGATGTAACCACTTAGAGATCCATGGATAGTCCATGGGAGTTACAAACCCATGGGTCATGAGAAATGAAGAGTCATGACAATTATGTGTCTTCATGATGAAACCCTAATTGCGACACCACTATAAAAGGGACCCTTTGGCTAGCAAAATCGGCACCTAGTGTTACTAGAGAGGGCATAACCGATTTTTGAGTGTAAGAAGTATTCTCTCAAGTTATTCCAAGTTTTGTGGTGTTGTGTGAAGAATTTGAGGCACAACATTTGGGATGCTAGGCTCACAAAGTCTTGAAGGAATCCAAGCAACAACAAGGTATGTATTTCTACTAGTTTTTATGTTTCATGTATTCCCCATGCCATGCTAGTTAGGAAATAGCCTTGAAAAAGATATTTTCATGTATATAGAGAAAACATAGATTCAAGGTTATTAGGGTTGCATGTACACTTAGGAAGTGTTAGAATGCTCAAAACCCATCACATAACCCTATCTAGCATACATGAGGAACTTCAATCCTAAAAGGATAACTAGGATGTAACATCCCGAAATAGCAAGAGTTGAGTCGAAGGGCTAAAAGTGTAATTTGGTAAAGAGTGACTCGGCGAGTCCATGGATGGACTCGGCGAGTAGAGTCGTGACTTGGTCGCGTGTTAAATAGCCGACTCGGCGAGTCAATGAGATGGACTTGGCGAGTAGGCGCTGAGTGGAGAAAACCCTAATTCTCGGGGTTGAGCCTTATATAAAGAGCATTATGTTTCCTCCCCAGCCTCTTTATCACCCCCCTTGAGTCCCAGAAACCCTAAAATCGTGGAGAAGCACCATTGTTGAGTGGATTGGAGCTTGGAGAAGTAATTGTTGAAGAAAGTTTGGGAATTTGAAGGTATGGAGCAAGGGGCTTTGCTTGGATTCGAGTTCCTTGCAGATTGGGGCCTTCCTTTGAGGTAATATCTCGTTCTTAGGCTGTTGTTATCTTGTCTCTTCATTTTGGGGTTTGGGGGAAGCTTATCTTGGGTGATATTGGAATCTAGAGGTTAGATCTGAGGTTGCTACCTCAGATCTGGAATGGAGGAGAGCTGGAATGCAGGAAAGTCCCTGTGTTGAGTGTTGGATGAAGCTATCTTGTCCCAAACATTAGCCCTAATGTGCAAAATGCATAGATCTCTTTGGATTCATGTAAAGTTTGCCACTTTACGTGATAAATGAGTGGTAGGAGGCTAGATCTATGTTTTGGATCAATTGCATGGTCTGGAACGCTTCTGTATGGATTCAGACCGGTGGTACTCGGTGAGTCACATGGGTGGACTCGATGAGTTGCTTGAAGATGAGCTGAGACTCGACGAGTTGGAAGAACAACTCGGCGAGTTGGATGAAGATGGCCTGAAACTCGGCGAGTTGTATGGATAAATCGACGAGTAGGTTGATGATAGCCTTAGACTCGGCGAGTCTTGTCGAATAGTCCAAATATTTTCTGGTTGAGTCGAGAACCGGCGAGTCAAGGGATGACTCGGTGGGTTGTGTGCGAGTGGACTCAGAGTTGTTGGACTCGGCGAGTCTCGGGGTGACTCGGCGAGTTAGGTCGCGGATTGAGTGAAGTTTTGAGTATGGGAACTCGGCGAGTCATAGGGTTGACTCGGCGAGTAGGTTCAGTCAGGGGTTGACTTTGACCTAGTATTTAACCAAGGGTTAACCAGTGGTTTCCAGGGGTACTTTGGTAATTGTTGATTATGGTTTTGATTTCAGTGCATTGGTGGCTATCCAGTGGTGGAGATCGCATCAGTGATCGGAGCAACTTGAGTTATCTATTCAGTCGGCAGTTTCAAGGTGAGTTATCCTCACTATATCTATCGGGTTTAAGGCACCAAGGCCGACCCTTTTATCGGATGGAAATCCGGGTAATTGTCTATTCTATGATATTGCGGTAAATGGGTCGGAAGGCGTTACGTTATGGGCCGGAAGGCGTTACATGTTGTGGGCCGGAAGGCAATGCGATGTGGACCGGAAGGTCATGGCCTGGAAAGGCGTATGTGCATAATTATTATGTTGGCTGAGTCGTAGGGTGATGTTATGCTAGTGATCGGCTAGGATGGTATCTTGGTTAGGGTAATGATATGTTATGTGATTTGTTGATCGATTTGCTAACTGTGAACTGTTATATGATTACATGTTATGTGGATGGTTGTATGGTCTGGAGTGTAACCCGGTATGCATGGTTGTTCTATGTTCTGTCATGCTATGTATGCTGTTATGTTGCAGGCCGGAAGGCGATATGTTATGGGCCGGAAGGCAATGTGTTATTGGCCGGAAGGCATTACGCTATGGGCCGGAAGGCGATATGTTTTGGACCGGAAGGTTGTGGCCTGGAAGGGCGTATATGTGGTTGGTATTTTAGGGGTATGTCACTAAGCTTTCGGGCTTACAGTTGTGGTTTTCATGTTTTCAGGTTCTCAGGAGTTTGTGGCAAGGCAAAGGCGTGATCGTACCGTTCCTCGCGTTGGTGTTTTATGAAATGGACCTGGGAAATACTCTGTTAAATAATGTATTGAAAACCTTTTTGTAATAACGTTATTAAAATGGGTTGTTTTGGAAAAGTTTTAATTGTTTCGAAATTTCGGTCGTTACATAGAAATACACACCTTGTAGTTGATTTTTATTCCTTGAAACCTTGAGAGCCTAGCACCCCAAGTGTGATGCCTAAAATGCTTCAAACAACACCAAATGCTTTTGGAATGACTTTTGAGAGAATACAAACACTCTAAAAATTGGCCTAGCCCTCACTTCTTTTTATGTATATACTATTTTGGTGGAGAAAGTGTTACTTATATAGTGTTGATACATCTAGGGATACACCATGTAAACCCTAATGTGTCATGACTCTTCATTTCCATGACCCATGGGTTTGAAACCCCCATGGAGCATCCATGGAGCATCCAATGGATTTAACCCAACTTGATAATCCATGGAGCCTTTAGCCCATTATACATGTTATGAATGATTTACATAATCAACCCATATATTTAATTAGTTATCTTTTAATCGCTTAATTAATTCCAAATTAATTCTTGATCAATACTAATTATGTAATACTATTAATATATTAGAATTTATAATATATTAACCAACCACAAGTGTTATTTCTCTCATTTAGTCTATCCAAATGCATGGTGCCATGCAACCCAAATGGACCATGCCGGGTTGGGTCAAGTGCATACCATAAATAGTGATGGACTTAAACACCTTATCCAAAAGTCTCCCACTTTGTAAAGTCTAATAACTATAACTGTAAGTATGACTTCAGGAACCGATCAGCAATCGTAGCTCTTTCAAGGTCTCTCGGAACTGAGAAGATGATGACACGCCATTTAAGATAAGGGATCATATAATCCTCTGTTGTAGATATCAACCATACAAATACATGGAACAATGTCTTACTTATTTTCCAGCAGTTTGTTTCTTGATTTTCGATTTGTTTGAAAAAGAACTTAATTGAACACATCAACTTAGTTCTGACCGGGCCCGATACATAGGTCAAAGAAAAATCATAGAGGGGCCCAGATATCAGCTTCTAATCTAAGAAGGAATAGATAAACTTCGACTCATATGTTTGTTCTACTACTCATTGAATTATACACAAAGGCACATTTTATAACATCGAGTTACCAATGCGTTTTCGTACAATCAATGCATAACCAAATCATAAGTAACAAATCATATATCTAGGTTTGAAGACTTACATGATATTACCGTCTCACGATCACTCGAGATAAATTCGATGAAGTGATTCCAGTGAGCGTGGGTTAAGACCAATGCTCAGAACTTATGAGCACTCATGATTGTTGTAGCCATGTCTAACAACTTAGAACACTGCAACCAATCATGACAGTCTTGATTCATACCTACTTCAGACATATGACCGACTGTGGGGGTTCGAATAATATGATATACCTAACATAATGATTCTGGAAGTCAAAACATGCAAAAGAAATATAGTAAATGATCGACAAGAGATAGCAACACTTTACTTATAAATAAAATACCTTTTATTCATCATCTAATGTCAATTACACTTTACAAATTTCGAGGTTATCTATTTACTAAATCTAATATCATCCTTCAGCCCTATGCTCCGAGCATTCCGGAGATGCTTAACCCAAGTAAGTCCCTTCGTCAGGGGATCTGCTGGATTCTCATCCGATGATACCCTCTTTGTCACGAGGATTCCTTCTTCTATTCGATGTCTGATGAAATTGTATTTTCTGTCGATGTGTCTGGATCTCTCGTGATCCCTTGGTTCCTTGGCTAAGGCAACAACACTTTCAATTTCCATTGGCTCCTTAATAGCTGGTACAACTCCAAGGTCTCCAATGAAGTTCTTCAGCCATATCACCTCCTTTGCTGCCTCCCTCGCTGCTATATACTCTGATTCGCAAGTTGAATCAGTCACTGTTTCTTGCTTGGAACTCTTCCAAGAAATTGCTCCTCCATTTAAGGTAAAGGCCCATCCTGACTGAGAGCGGAAATTATCCCTATCAGCCTGAAAGCTGGCATCAGTATACCCTACAACTCTCAAGTCATCACTCCCACCGAGGTTAAGGACCTAGTCCTTAGTCCTCCGTAGGTACTTGAGGATATTCTTTACCGCAGTCCAATGTGCATTGCCAGGGTTCCCCTGATAGCTGCTAACCATGCTCAAGGCAAAGGCTACATTAGGTCGAGTACACGTTATAGCATACATGATCGATCCTACAGCTGACGCATAAGGTATTTGACTCATTTCAGCTATCTCAACCTCAGTGCTAGGGCTTTGTGTCTTACTCAATCTGGCATTACTCTGGATGGGTAACTCTCCTTTCTTGGAGTCCTACATGCCGAATCTCTTCAGCACCTTATCCAAGTAGGTACTCTAACTAAGTCTAATTAGTCTTTTACTACGGTCTCTGAAGATCCTTATCCCAAGCCAGTACTTAACTTCCTGCAGAGTTGGGATGTCATTTCCTATGAGTAGTATGTCATCCACATACAATAGCAAAAAGCTAACTATACTCCCACTAGCTTTGACATACACACAAGATTCATCTTCACTCCTAGAGAAGCCAAACCCTTTGAATTTCTCATCAAATCAAAGATTCCATCTGCGAGGTGCTTGCTTTAATCCATAAATAGATTTCTCAAGCTTACACACTCTATTAGGGTACTATGTATTGACAAAACCCTCTAGCTGACTTATGTAAACATCCTCAGCCAACTTTCCATTAAGGAAAGCAGTTTTGACATCGATTTGCCATATTTCAGAGTCATGAAATGCAGCTAAGGCTAACAAAACCCTAATAGACTTAATCTTGGCCACTGGAGAAAAAGTCTCATCATAATCAACTCCCGGAGTTTGTGAGATACCCTTTGCAACCAGTTGTGCCGTATAAGTGTGTACATTACCATCCATTTTGGTCTTCTTCTTGAAGATCCATTTGCACCCTACGATCTTACGACCTGGTACATTCTCAACCAAGTTCCAAACATGATTGTCATACATGGACTGTATGTCGCTGTGCATTGCCTTTTTTCATTTGGCTGACTCAAGGCCTACCATGGCTTCCGCATAAATGTCTGGTTCATCCAAACCTATCAATGTCTCATCACTGATAAGTGTATCACCTGCCGCAATAATATGGAATCTATAGTAATACTCAGGTGCATTCCTAACCCTTGTGGATCGCCTCAGAGGTATAGACTTGCCAATTGGCTCAACAGGAGTTTCCTCCTCAAGTTGAGTGCTAGGGTTTGAAGTTCCTTGACCACTTGAATCTTGAATTTCTTCAAGGTCAAATTCCCTCCCATTGTTTCCTTGGCTTATGATCTCTCTCTCTCTCTCTCTCTCTCTCTCTCAAGACAACCCTCGTTGCTAAAAAGACCACATTTTCACTAGGTCTGTAGAAGAGGTAACTAATGGATTATTGTGGGTAGCAATGAAAATAGACCTCTCGCTTTGAGGTTCGAGCTTATCACGAGTCTCGCGTCTCACGAAAGCCTCGCAACCCCAAATCTTGATGTGGTCTAGTTTTGGTACTTTACCAGTCCACATCTTATAAGGAGTTTTGGCAACATTCTTTGTAGGGTTCAGATTAAGGATATGGGTGGCAGTCTATAAGGCATACCCCCAAAATGAGATTGGTAGCGAAGCTCGAATCAGGATGGAATGAACCATATCCAACAAGTTTCGATTACGCCTCTCAGCCACACCATTCAACTTCAGTGTCCGGGAGGTGTCAATTGTGAGACAATCCCACATTCCCTAAGATAGTCAAGGAACTATGAATTAAGATAATCACCACCTCTATCAGATTGAAGCATCTTAATGTTCCTGCCTAATTGATTCTCGACTTCCTGTTTAAACTCTTTATACCTTTCAAAAGTCTTTGACTTATGCTTGATTAAGTAGACATATCCATATCTACTGTAATCATCAGTAAAAGTCAAATAATAATGATTAGCATCCCTTGTGGCTTGTTTGAAGGGTCCACACACATTTGTGTGTATGAGATGCAACAAACCTTCACCCCTCTCACAAGAACCTGTGAAGGGTGACTTTGTCATTTTTCCAAGTAAGCATGATTCACAATTATCATCTGACCTTGGGTCAAATGACTCTAAGACTCCCTCCTTTTGGAGTTGGCTTATGTGTTTCTTGCTTGTATGTCCATGAAGACAATGCCATAATGATACTTTATCCAAGTTATTATCATTAACAAAATCAAAACACAATACATTATTTCCTAAGTTATCAACCACATATACAGTTTCATACACACCATCACAAGGTAATGCTTTAAAATAAAGAACATTATTAAAGAAAGCATTAATCAAACCAACTTCATTATCAAATGAAAAAGTGAAACCTTGTTTATACAATGCATGAAAGGAAATAATATTTCTTGCTATTTCTGGTGAATAAAAACATTTATTCAAATCTAAACTAAACCCACTACTTAGTGATAAAGTATAAACTCCAATCTTGGTGACATGTAATGCTTTCCTATTCCCCATGATTAAGTTTATCCTTCCATGCTCCACATTCTCACTTCTTCTTAATCCATGCAAATCAGGATAGATATGAATACCACAACCGGTATCAAGGAACCAAGAGTTAGAATGGGGTGAGTAATTAGATAAGATAGTGTAAATACATGCATGGTTTGGTTTAGCTTTCCCATCCTTCACATCTTGCTGGTATTTTGGGCAGTTCCTCTTCCATTGTGATTTTTTATGGCAATAGAAGCATTCAGCCTCTTTTGGGTCAAAAGAAGGAGTGATGAAACCTTTCTTGGTTCCACTTGAAGAAGAGCCATCAAGGGTTCTAGCCTTAGTACCCTTCGAAGAGCTCTTTCTCTTCTTCCATATACCTTTCCATATTGCCATGACAGGGGTGGAGTTTGGAGTAGAAGTGTTAACAACCGACTTACCCTTAACATCTGTTTCTGCGGTCTTGAGGAGTCGCTAAAGTTTGCTGAGTGTGACCTCTTCCTTATTCATGTGATATGTCATGTGGAATTGATCATAGAACGATGGTAACGAGTGCAAAATGATATCTATTGCAAGCTCCACAAGGAAGTTCACATTAATCTTCAACAACCGATCCACATACCTTTGCATTTTCTGCATGTGGTTCGTGACGGATTCCCCATCCATCATCATGGTTGTTATGATGGTGCAGATGATGTCATACCTCTCTTGTCGTGCACTTTGATGGTATCTTTCCATTAGAACTTGGTGCATTTCAAAAGGGTATATTTCCTCATAGGACTTATGGAGTTCCGCTGTCATGGTGGCCAACATGATGCATGCTACTTTGGTAGCATCCCTTTCATATGCCTAGAAGTCAGTGATCTCCTGAGGAGTTGCAGTGGTCTCATCAATCTCCTTAAGCTCCTTTTCGAGGGTATATTCTTTGTCCTCGTAGCGGGTAATCATCCTGATGTTTCTAATCCATTCATTGAAGTTGGATCCATCAAAAGTGACTTTCCTACACAAGTTCATAAGGGTAAAGGAGCCATTAGGATTAGAGCCAGAAGCAGCGTTGTTTGAAGACATCTGAAAGAAGAGAACAAGATTAGTTTAGATATTAAGAGAGTCCTTAATAAAACACCAAAATGTAATATTAAGGCTAGGATCCAATCACAATATATTATAACTTAGAAGAGGTATGTTGTAATCCAAGCTATAACATATTTGAAAGGTAGGTGAATGACGATTCACCAATTTCCACCATGAAAACCGAAATGTAAATATTAGGTTTTTTTAATTGGTTCTTAGAAATTCCTAGACTCTTTTGAGATTCAATGAACTTTTCAAAGGCATGTTTCAATCTCGAGTGTGCCCTCCAAGTTTTGTGATGGGGATACCGAGGATCACAATACGAGGTGTGAAGTAACCATGCAAATCACTTGGTACCCTTAAAGTTTATCACTCAATCGATGTGTCGGTAAACCACACACGCTCCACCGATACTATGATAAACCTTAATTGACCCTTTACCTACCTTGTTAAGTCCAACTAAGTGTGCCGGTTAACCACACACGCTCCACCAACGACTTAAACAAAGTGTAAAGTGTGCCGGTTAGCACCTTATTCACATTTTTCCTAAAGTAACTAAGATTGGGAATTTAATAAAAGCATTTACTTACTTTATAATATTCATCATACGTTTAATGAGAATTTATAAGTCCTTGTCCTACCCGTTCGGCTAACGACCCTCCACCAATTAAGGAAGTGGTGGGTGAGAGTGGATACCCATTAAATTGCCATTTTATAGGCAACAACCTTATACCCCCTTATAGACCGGCTTCGTGAATGAGGCGTACTAGCGGTAAGACGACTTGATCTTACACATACATACATACATACATACATACATACATATATATATATATATATATATATATATATATATATATATATATATATATATTAACTTATAATATTATAAAGCATAAGGGTTGATTTTTAACTTTTAAAAAACTAATGGTTGGAACCAAAGTTTATTAAGTGACTCCACTTGTTCCAAAATTTGAGGGCAAGTTTTGTAAATTTACAAAACTTGTGTCATTCATAACTTATGAGTCATTAAAATGAAGACTCTTCATTTTATAACTTATGGGTTCTTTTAATGGTTTTTAACACAAAGAGACTTTTGGTTATCCATAACCTGAGGACAAGTTATGGACTCCATTAAAACACATAAAGATAATGAATTAATCATATAAACAAGTAACTCCTATGATCTATCAAGAACTCATAAGAACATGAACATTCATATCAAAATTTCAAGAACATATGAACACATATAATCATGAAAAAAATGATATTAGCCATTGTAAATGGATTAGAACAACCATTACACAATCTAAAACAAATTTTATGACACCAAAACTGTTTAGGGTAGTGTTTATAGTCCATTTCCAGTAGCACAAATCGAATTTATGCATTCTGCATGGCCAACTCGTCGAGTACACGAACAGACTTGCCGAGTTGGTTTCATTTTCACTTGGACTCGTCGAGTCCCCTATGCAGACAACAAAAAATCATTCAACTCTATTTTGCATCAAGTATTCATAAACGAGCCTAGTCTCTTATACCACTGATGGGTTTTGAGCATTCTAACACTTCCTAAGTGTACATGCAACCCTAATAACCTTGGATCTATGTTTGTCTAAAGACATGAAAATTTTGGTTTCCAAGGATCATAATCCTATCTAGCATAAATGGGGAACTTTAATCCTAAAAGGATAGCTAGAAATCCATACCTTGTAGTTGATTTTGATTCCTTGAAACCTTGAGAGCCTAGAACCCCAAGTGTGATGCCTCAAATGCTTCACACAACATGAAATGCTTTTCAAATGACTTTTGAGAGAATACAAACACTCTAAAAATTGGCCTAGCCCTCAGTTCTTTTTGTGTGTAGCCAATTTTGGTGGAGAAAGTGTTACTTATATAGTGTTGACACATCTAGGGTTACACCATGTAAACCCTAATGTGTCATGACTCTTCATTTCTATGACCCATGGGTTTGTAACTCCCATTGAGCATCCATGGAGCATCCAATGCATTTAACCCAAATTGATAATCCATGCAGCTTTTTAGCCCACTATAAAAGTTATGGATGATTTACATAATCATCCCATATATTTAATTATTTATCTTTTGATCCCTTAATTAATTCCAAATTAATTCTTGATCAATACTAATTATCTAATACTATTAATATATTAAAACTTACAATATATTAACAAACTGTCACACCCCGAAAACCGAAGGCGGAAACATTTCAAGGGCGCACTCCACGTTGAGTATCAAATCCAATGCACATAGTAAGAGAAGTAAAACACAAAACATTACATTACATTACATAGATTTCATTACATCAGTTGAAAAGTAAAGTAGTACAACTTTCATAGTTACATAGTTTAAACAAAAGAAAGACGTGACTTCTATTTGCTCCGTCTTCTACAAAAGAACGCAGGGTACCTATCTAAGAAGAACCTGAGAATACAAGCAGTTTGAAAATCAGCAAAAAGCTGGTGAGTTCATAAGCAGTTTGTTTTTATGAAAATGTGCAAGATTCCTTTTAAATTCTGAAAATGTTAGGACCCAAGAAAATCCCATATTTTCTTAAAAGTAGTTTTTAGTTAACTGATTTCTTACACGATTCTAGAAATGTATATTCATTATCCCAGGAAAATCCTATATTTTCCTAAATGTAAGGTTTTGATTTAAGATCACATTGTAAAGTTTAACTCATAAAACTATTCACTGAAAATTCATGGGATTACTATCCCGTACCAAATATAAGACAATTTGATATACACAAAACTATAGATAAATGTAGATTTAAAGCTATAGGACAATCACCGAATACTAATTATAGATTCAAAACCATGGGATTATCATCCCGTACCAAATATGGATTTAAAACCATGGGATTATCATCCCGTACCAAATATAGATTTAAAACCATGGGATTATCATCCCGTACCGAATATAGATTTAAAACCATGGGATTATCATCCCATACCAAATATAGATTTAAAACCATGGGATTATTATCCCGTACCAAATACATATTTAAAACCATGGGATTATCATCCCATACCAGATATAATAATTATAGATAGAAGATAGATATGAAGTTCAATTCTGTGAATAAACTTATATTAATACGTGTTGTGAGTCGGGTAACCATGCTGGTACGGCAACGAGACCTCCTTGACGCTTGTCAGACGTCAGACGATATCCAGAAATTTGTCACCCTAGGCGTGCCCGCCTAACTGTAGCTAGCAGTTAAGGTGTGAGATTGTCAGTCCCGAATAGATCTATTCACAAATTCCTCGCTCTCCCTTCAGGAGACTCTGGTTACACTTCCGGGGAGGATTTACTGATCATCCATAAAGGGTAGTGACTAACTCACAGACTAGTACTAAACTATTCACAAGGTTCTCATACGATATCAAACATACATAAGATTATGAAATGTGATACAGCGAATATATATACATACAATGAAACTATCTGGCAATACATTTAAATGATACGAAGATAAACTCACTACTAGAAAAATAGCCTTTTATGATGCGCAATCTACGACACTTAGTGATTTATGTTACGCAAAAGGGAGTGACCTTAAAATGGTGTCGTCTCTTCAAAAAATTTAAGCATTTAGGTCACGCATTATTGCGTGCCCTTAGATTATTGTCTTAATGAAAAAAATAAAAAACACGGAGGGCACATGTGTGTCATCTAAGTATGTCGCTTTGTAAATTTTAGTGGAAGCGCGCATTCCATCCTTTTTAATAGCAGGGTGGAAATGAAATCCTAAAAAATTAAAAACTTTGCCTTTCATCCATCTTTTAGGGATTCCATGTAAACCCTAGACCTCATTTGAAGGTTTCGTTCTTAGTCAAGTTGTTTTTGTTCGGGAAGGAATAACGAATTCATACTCTCCACCAGCCGACAAGCTTCACTCTTTGCTTCTCCTTTTCTTTGTAAACCCTAGACCTCATTATGCGGCTGCAACTCTTCCTCCCTTTCGTATTTTTGGAGCTTGGCAGGCATACAATAGTCAACGATGTCAACTATCCCCTTTTATCCACCATTTTCTCTCTCTGGGACGTTAAAGACACGCCATCCCAAAATTAGAAGAACTAGGTCTTTTGTGCTCTGGATCTCACAGGAAACAAGTTTGCCTCGTCCCCACCCTCACCCATCCAAATTCCTTCTTCTTCAAATGGTTATATGTTCTTACCTCTCAATCGTACCTTAATCAATATATCTGTCTCTCTTGTGTCTATTCTCTCAATATCTCTCGTGCTTTCCTATTTACAGCCAGAGTTTGAGAGTGAAAAGAAAAAAGAAGAAAGAAAAGATGTGCCTATTATTCCTCTTTCTCCCTCTTTTCTTCCTCTGGTTCGATCAAAGCCCTTCTTCTCCCTTCTTCTTATTATTATTATTTTTTTCGATTTCTAGGTGAGGTTACGGTCGAAGGTTGTCAAGGGGTTATGAGGAGAAGGGAGAAGAAGGGTTGTGATCTCTTCTTATGAAAGCGGCGATGAATCTACCACAAGGCAGCACAAAAGCAACTAGACTCATCCACATCGGCGAAGAAGGGAAAAGAGGAGTTCTAAAAGAGAGAAAGAGAAGAGGATAGAGAGGCGGAAGATAAAGAAAAAAGATTAAGTGATAAAGATAGAAGGAAAATGAGTAGGCGCTGGAGATCAAATTGAAAGGCAAAAGGAGGGGTTCGGATTCAGAAGACTTCATCGTTTTAATTTCATCTTCATTGAGTACAAGTCGGCGTCGATTGGGTCATACAAACCGACATCACAACTTATTCCTTAATCTCAATGCGCCATCACACCCCTAAATCTCGATTTCACAGACACCTGTCTTTGATTTTTTTGTCTATTCCTTTTCTCCTCCTTTTTGAATCCCTTTCTGTTGCATTACAGCGGAAACACATTTTCAATTCCGAAAAAACCCCTAAATATGACCTAGTCGGTATGTTTAAAATGATGATTATGATGATACCATCTACTGAGGAAGAAGAAAGGAAAAATGATGAGGCATCGTAACATCATCATTGACCACCGTCCACATATTCTCCCTAAGTCGAAAACCTAAATATTGTGGTGGTAGGTTTGACAGTGGCAAAGATGGAGAAATCAAAGTGCTTGTTAATGGGTTTAACGATAAATTCAGTACGCCCATGAAAGGTTCCTCATACCACTGTTTCCTTGGGTTTTCTATCTTTCTTATATATAAATTTCTTTTTGAAATTGCAGGTTTTGTTTCTTGTATGTTGAAATCACCCCTGCTTTTGATGTTTTCTCTTTTGTTGTTGACCAGTGTGGAGTTATTAATTCTAAGGACAAGTGTGGGACTCCGGTTAATGAAGGTCCACGATTCTTTTTTGGTCATCGAGTGTTGCACCATTAGAAATGGTGAATATGTGAAAGGAGGCTTAGGTCAGTTAGAGCAATGGTGAACTCAGATCACAACAGAGGTAAATGTTGAAGTTGTTTTCTTATTATAATGTCTTATAATAAGTTTTTTCTTAATTACTGTGACAACCCAAGTTATTCCATTACATTTCCCCGTTACCGTCAACGGAATATTCCACTGTTCAAAAGTTCTGTTAATGAGAAGTCGTCAAAGTTAATAAATATTTCAATTGTTTATGTTTATATGCCGTTAAGTCGTGATAAAAGGAAATAAAAACACATGACACACATTTCCATTAAATTGGAAAATGTCAAGTTTTATAATTACGACCACTAAATCGGGTGCGACCAAAAGCCCCGTTTAATGGCAGTATCGGGTAGAATTCCACTGTGTCCCGACTCAAAACCCTATATAAGGGTGAGTGGAGTCTATTGGAGACTTTTTACACACTCTCTCTATACTCTCTCTCTAGACCCGTTTTCGCCCCGAAACCACAACCAAACGCTTCCAAATTGTGAGTCCGTTTACCCTAGCTTATTCTAAACATATTGATTTGTTATTATAGCCCAAAAATCGGACTTAGAAGCCATGAAAAAGGAGTTTACGGCCTAAGAACCTCCTTAGGCCGTAAACACCCAAAACAAGGCCAAAATGACCCAAACTTGTCCCTATTGGCTTGGAAATAAATTGAGATATTAGCCTAGGAGTGTTTAAACATTAAAACTCATGGATTTGGGCATTAAAAGAGAGTTTATGGCCTAAGCACAAGATTAGGCCGTAAACATCTCAAAATCATGTTAAAAGGTCCCAAATGCACTCCAAACTCATCCTAGGGCTTCATACATAATTTAGGGACTTGGTATTTTGGGTTTAGATCACTAAAACACACCAAAAAGAAGGATAAAAATGAGTTTACGGCCCAAGCACATGCTTAGGCTGTAAACTCCTCAAACATGCCCAAAATGTTGGTTTTTGTCCCCCAAATGGCCATAGACTATTTCTATAAAATGCTAGGAAGGATTTAAGGACTTAAACACAATGAAATGAAGCATGAATTGGAGTTTATGGCCCAATTATATATCTAGGCTGTAAACTCCCAAAAACCCACTCAAATGATGGTTTTAATCCCCCAAAATGGCATCACACTTCATTAGAAATCACTAGAAAGGCATTAGGGGCTTTAAACTTCCCAAAACTCTAAGGATTAGAGTTTACGGTCGTAAACTCCTTTAGGAGTGGTTCCTTGGCCCTAAACTCATAGATCAATCCCTTAGAGGCCTCAAACCCACTCATGCCTTTTGGGAAAAGTGCTTAGAATAAATCAATGAACAAACTAGAAGCATCAAACACCCAAGAATATGTCCTTGGGAGTTTACGGCCGTAAACTCCCTTGTTTTAGGCCATAAACACCAAAATGGTCTATGTTAATGCTTTAAACCCATTCACACACTTGATATTTGTGTTTAGCAAAGTTCCACAACTGATAGGAGACCCGTAGCACCCTTAAATGCTACCCGGGACCCCAAACACTTAACCAAAAGTGTTTTCCGCTCCTTTGAGCGCGTATATTTGTGTAATTAGAATTAAATATACTAATTGTATGTGAACATATGTTATCATATGTTAAATAGGTCATTGAGTGTGTTCGAATCCTTACGTGGCACTGAACGCCCAAACAACACTCTCGTCGGACCTACTTACACCAGGTGAGTTCATACCCCTGAATGAACCTTTTAATGTTTTTAAATGTTTTATGGGGGGGGGGAATACAAGTTAAACATGCCAGTTATCATGTCAATCACATGTGATTGATAACCCACATGTACAAGATTTTACCACTTTACACTGTTTTACCAAGTGGGACACTATAATGATTTTTACTTATTTCATAGCTTTTACTTATACTGATTTATCCAAATCCATTCTGAATTGACTTATGAAAGATCCTCTAAGGTTTTTAAACATATTTTACAAAAGAATACAATTTGTGATTTTCTCTGTACATAAAGACTTTTCATTTAAGATTTCCCTTTTTGACGTATACTTTTACTTGTTAAATACTGCTACTTCACTTATACTTATTTTATACACTGACTCGGTAACACTTTCACTTATACCTATAGTCGCTTATACTTGATGACGCTTATACTTATTCACGCTCTTACTTAGTAATATCGACTCTACTTCACTTATACTTGATACGTTCTCGCTCCACTTATTGTCGCCTCTACTTCGTGATACGCTTATACTTGTTCGACACTTCTACTTCACTTGCGACCGCTCCAACTTCACTCGTTAGACACTCCTACTTCACAAGAATCACTTATACTTGATACACTTATACTTTATGATTATGTTATTCCACACTGTATGAATTCACACCACGATGATATGTCTTCAATTATTACACACTCAGTCATAGTTAGATGTACGTATGTGCTTATATAGATACATATAAGTAACGATTGAAAGACTTAGGAAGGCTCATCCGCCCTATTTCCTTTTCTTCGTTGAGATGTGGTCTGGTGGGATCGGGTGGCCGTCCGAAAGTCGTTTGGTTCCTTAGTTATATACTATGAATATGAGTATGGACATACAGGAAATTCCCTAGTCAAGTCAGTTGAGAGTCTCTACCTCTATTCTACACTTACTTTAGAAACACACTACCCACTGTTTGGAAGTCTCTATCTCTAATACATCACTTGCATCAGAAATCCACTTCCCTCTAGAAACACACTACCCTCTATTTGGGATGCATTTTCGGGACACGGCCTTCTCCGTCGTCCAGTTAGTAACCAGAGTCTCCTGTAGGGAGAGCGGACATTGTGTGTATAGGCCTATATGGGATTGACAACCCCGCACCCTGACTGCTAGCTACAGTCCACGGCCTACCAAGACAAGGGGTGACAAATGTCACATTATATAGATGCTTGTAGGGCGTCTGGAACTCTAGTCAGTATGGTTACGAGTATCCTGGGTTGCCTTATAATTCATGGCTTTAAGGTAACGGTATTTCGTTAGTGGTTTACACTGTATGCTGATGTCACTTTTTTCAGAGTCATACTGTTTGACCTTGCTAGATATGTCTTTCATGTGATACTGTCTGCAGTCTGTAGTCTCTGTTTTGACCTTGCGAGATGTACCTTTCATTTGGTATCGTCTGTGATCTATCTTCACTGTTTTGACCTTGCGAGATGTACCTTTCATTTGGTATCGTCTGTGGTCTGTCTTCACTGTTATGACCTTGCGAGATGTACCTTTTATTTGGTATCGTCTGCGGTCTGTCTTCACTATATTGACCTTGCTAGATGTACCTTTCATTTGGTATCATCTGCGGTCTGTCTTCACTGTTATGACCTTGCGAGATGTACCTTTTATTTGGTATCGTCTGCGGTCTGTCTTCACTGTTATGACCTTGCAAGATGTACCTTTCATTTGGTATCGTCTTAGGTCTGCGTTCACTGTTTTAGACCTTACCAACTGTACCTTTCATTTGGTACCTTCTGGGGTCTATGTCTCCATTTGTGAGACTGAACCAGGCGTGATGTTAATTCGATACTCCCCTGGAGTCTATTGTTCTGTGCCTTAGTCAGCAGTCCTCACTGCTGAGGCATATGATATTCCCTGATGTCGTTGCTTTCCTCGATAATCAAATTCAGTATTTTGATAATGATAGCGATTTAGGGAAAACTACTTTTACCTTACATCACTGACCAGTCTTGGTAGAAGGCTGCTTTTATTAAAGAAAATATAGGATTTTCTGGAAAGGACTCTAATACACTGAAATCTCTTAAACTATTACTTTCTTAAGTTATTTGAATGAAATGTCACTAAATGCTTATGACATCACCAGCATTTGTAAAAATGCTGATACTCGCTTTTCAAATAACTTGTATTCTCAGGTCAGGAATTAGACAGGTACACCCTCGGAGCTGTTGATGAAGATGGCTTAGTACCTTGCTGTATTTATTATATTTACTTGCATACTTTGAATACTTGTAATGTAACCATGTAAAACTATTACTACTAATGCAATGTTTTGTCGTACTTTCATTACTATAATGCATGTGTTGTGATACTTGACATGATGTCATCCACCCCAGAACGTTTCCGCCGTTTGGGTTTTGGGGTGTGACAATTACAGGTTTCATGAGTGTAGTACACTGATAAAATGTTAGGGTTTTTTTTATTGTTAATGTAGCAGTATGATAGTATGATTATGTAGTTCCAGGTATAGAGATGAATACAAGAGCTATAGGAGGAGAAGTCGCAGCAGAAGCAGGGATAGGGACATATATTATGGAAGGGACAAAGACAGTAGGAGTAGGAGCCCTGATTATCATAAAAGACAAAGAAGTAAATGCCCTTATCAGTGATATCTTCAAAAACAAGTATTTGTCTATTATGTATTTACAATAAGTTATGTTGCATATAAGGAAACAAATAAAGGTAACTAAAGGGAGTTTATAGTAAATTAACAAATTGATCATTGATCTAAAATATTCCAATTTTGCTATACAAGTGAGAAACCAACTTTTAACCGGATGCCTCGTTTGTGGTCCCCTCTTTCTGACTTTCTGCTTCCTAAACACGGTTGCAATCGCATACACAGCCACAACTGCACTACCCTTTGGTACAATTGTTGTGATTGTTTTGATATAGAGTTTGGTGACATCACCTTTACTGGTTCTCAGGGGTATTGCTGGAAAAAACAGCAAAGCTGAATTCCAAGCTCCTGTTCACACCACAAATGAAATTAGCTGATTCCAGAAGCCCTTTGCAGCCTTTTGATTCCGATGTAATGACCAAAATTGAATACGTAGTTTGGTGAAAGGGATCCATTCATTATATTCAGACTTTTACCTCTTGATAAAAGTGTAAAATTGTCTTACTTGAAGAAACAGACTTAGTAAAGAGTCAAAACGAGACTAACTTACGATTTTACCCCTGTTAAAAGAACAAATTTCTTGATAATCATCAATCTCAACGTGGGAGCAGATGAGATGTAAAATGAATAAGAGCAAAGAAGTAAAATGTTAGTGTGTTAATGAGTTTTAGTTAGCCCATGATGAGAGCGAAAAAAATAGTTTTTTTTTTGTTACACAAACTTTATGTTTCTTTTGGGATACTTTGGAGGATTAGGACGAGAAGAGCATTTGTGCAAGGGTAAAATTCAGGCACATTGCAGGACCAAAAAGCTATGCCAGAATCCGTGAGGAGGAGGTGACATTATACTTGCTTTTTTTTTATACCTTTTAAGGTTATTCCTTGTAGAAAATACTATCATAATGACCATTATGCCCTTTTAAACCGTGACAGAAGGCAAAAACGTCTGATGGTGTCACAACTGGAAATTTTGTGTCATGTAATCTATACACTCAAGTTAATGTGAATCAAAAACTTAAGAACATGTGTGACACCTATTATTATGACATCAAAAACTTCAATCAAATACATCATACAAGTACTACAAATAGTCATCAAACAATTGGAAACCCTAGAAGTTCTTGTTTAGGTCCACTTTGGACTAGGACTTCCTTATTGGACCCAAATGCACCAATAAGCTTCCAATTTGACTATCATGGGCTTAGAACCTTAAATGGGCTCTAATTGGACTCACATTAATTTATTTCAACATTTTGAGCCATATTGGGCCTAGAATGAAATGAATTAAAAGCTTTCATCCATGAATAACCTAAACTAGTCCAACAAAAACGTAAAAGTCATATCACATTCTTTTAGGTTGAAACACACCCAAACAAACTCTAATATTGGGCTTAGGGGCAAAAAGCCCAAATTTTTCCTTTTCCATTCAAAACTCTCGGCCCAAGGCCCAAACCCAAGAGGAGATGAAGAGAGTTGACTTTCAAGTGACACCTCACTATTACCTCATGGTTATCCATGCATTATATCTCATATACCCATGCATACATCACCTCAAAGTTCATTCCTTCTTCCCTCTCCCTCACTCATGGCCGAAACACGCACACACATACACTAATATCTCTCAAACTCTCTCAAGAACACTCAAGAACATATCCTCCCTCTCCACTCAAAAATCTCGAGATTTAGGAAGCTTTCAAGAGGATATTTCCACAAACTCTTCATCTAAGGTAAGGTTATGTTTGGATCTATTACTTAGAGTCTTTGTTTATCAAAATCTCTTCCTAATCCATGCAAAAATCGTGATCTTACATCCTAGAAGCACATCAAACTCGAGATCTTCAAGAAAAGGGTGATAAGGCCAAAAATCACCAAACTTTCTTCCATTTCTCCTCCAAAACCGAAACCACACCCTAAGGTGAGCTTCATACACCCTATTTTCCGTTTTTATGAGTTTTGTGGGGGGGGGGGGGGGGGGGGAATACAAGTGAAAGTGTAGATCTATATATGTTTTGTATGCCTTGTATGATTTCTATGCTTATATGTGTGTTTTTGTGTGTTATAATGTTGGATCTAGCCTTAAAACCCCTAAAAACCGAGATATACTTTATGATTAATGATACTAGCATCAAGTATATTTCTACATACAAAGTGTTCCAAGAAAAATAGCTAAATGGCTTAATAACATTTTATTTGGGCTAAAAACTCAATTTTTGGACATAAAATGTTAAAAATATAAAGTTAAAGGGCCCAAATTGAAATATTTTGAAATCTGATGGGTGAGATGAGTCAAAACAGTTTCCATAATGTATTTTCTGAAAATATACTTTTTGGAGGATTAAAAACATAAATTTCAAGCTTAATGGGCTAAAAATGACATTTTTGGCCCAATAGGGCCCATTATGCGAAATTTTCTGTTTTGGAGGGCCAAAACTGTGTTTTTCTGTAAAACAGTGGACTACTAAAGTTCCAAGTACTTTTCAAAGGTTTAAAATGCTTTTCCAATTTAAAAAGGACCAAAGTTGCAAAAATTTTCCAATTTGGGCCAAAATTGTAAAAACTGCGAAAAGGAGGGGCTATAACCGAGAAAACTGCAATTTCAGGGACTTAAACTGTTTTCAATGAAAAATATGCTGAAAAATATTAATTTCAATAATTTTTGGTGTTAAAATGTCAAGAAAATGATTTAAGGACCAAACCGGAAAGTTATTTAATTAGAGGGTTGAAAAAGTAAATTTTCCAAACAATGAGGGGCTGAAAACAGAAAACTTTCAAGGCTAATTCAATACACGCAATTTGATCAAATATTGGCACCGCGACTACCTACGTAATACAATAGACAACAATACCAAAAATTGTTGTTAAACGACTTGATTCGGTCTCGAATCAATAACAATCCGAAAATACTAACACGACGATAACTCGATTCATACACGAAAACATTTGGTAATTCAATATACACGTGAGAGTGCACAGACGTCTACGCACCATCTTTGGGCCCCAAAGTGTAAAATCTTGTTTGTTGGGCCTAGCTAGCCCAATGACCTGATCTTAAGGCCCGAAGACTTCTACCTTACGAGTTGTTGGGTCTTACATGATCTAACACAGCGTAAAAGGACTTTCAATGGCTTATATACTATTGGTCCCCAAGGGACCTATGGTATTGCTAGTAAAGTCGGTATTTCATGCGAGGCGGGTCAAGGGCCCCTCGTACCTTTTTTTCTTCCCAACCGGTTAATGGAGTCATCGGGGTCTTCGTGTCCTCTTTCTCTTCGGATGTGGGATTACTCGAAGTCAGGGCGGTTGGATAACGTGATTAGTACGGACGACGCCTACGGGATCGTTAGTATAGTTATAAACGGGTCGTTTGTGTAACGCGTGTTTATAGCAATTAATCATGCGCAAAAATAATCCGACGTCGCTTGGACTTAATGACTTCGCGCGCTGCAATGGTTTTATTTTTAACTTCATGGAATCCAAGGAATTAGGAAGACATCGGGTTTTTCCTAGGGTTTTTCGATACACAAGGTTTTCAAAATGTACCCAATTTTGACGAGCATTCTTCTTACAACTATAGAAACAAACAAGCATACTTATGGATCATCACAATGTTTTCAAAAGTGCTTTTAAGAAAATATCGGATTTTCTGGTGGTTTTCAAAACGATACAAAACATTGTTTTTCAAATAACGCTTATGAACTCACCAACATTTCACATGTTGACTTTTTTTTCAAAATACTTGTATTCTCAGGTAACCAGTGAATCAAAGGAAAATGTACTCAGTGATGGTGTGCAGTTTACTTATTAACGAACCGAACAATTTATTTTTGGGAATGTAATGTTTGAACAATGTACTGCATGTAAACTTTATCAGTTGTACTATATTAATGCATGGTGACGAATGTTGTTATGTTTCATATATATTCAATGTTATGGTATTCAATTAAGTCACGACAGCCCTTGGACGTTTCCGCCGTCTGGTTCGGGGGTGTGACAGATGGGCAGGAACCCTCACAAGCAGAACTATTTATATTGACTCGTACACTTAAAAATGGAAAACATGTGAATGAAGCCACATGTACTGTAATTGTATGAGTTCATTTATGTATTCATCTATTGTGTTGAAAATTGATTATTATAATTTTGGGTTAACACCAAACTTGGCCAACTAACTATTTTAGATGTCTCTAAAGCACCAATTTACACACTTTCTATAGCATGAGGTAACTAAACATGAAATTTTGTGTCAAATTGGTCCCTGTAACTTTCTTTTTTATAATCTTGACCCATGTTTTATTATGAATTATTAGGATAATGACTATCATATTTGTTGTCCTTGGGCGAACTTTTTACTATATAGATGAAATCCTTCCCTTCAGGTTTATTTTCTCTTCAATTGATGGTAATTAAATCCATTTTATTTGTTCATCCTAATAATATATTATCTTGAATGCCAGATTCGGTGACATGTACCTTCATCTTGATGATAGTGTTACAGCATTGCTTCAATGTTGCTTTAAACTGTTGGCTGTTAAGTTGTTTATAACGATTTGATTTCTGCAAACTAGTAAGTTTTTCCGTAACTTGATAATTTTTAAACATGGATTGTGTAGGTGTATTGTTCTTGAAACTTGAAAGTTTCTTTTCCTGTTTATAGAAAAACAAGGATCGAACACTCTGTCAGTTGGTCAAGATTCACTTACTGAACCCTTAAGTTCCTAGTTTTGTTTTTATGATACAAATTATACCCACTACAAAGTATTGTTTGCCAACTCTTCCTGCATCCCTAATCATATCATCTATAAGCACAACATTTTTATTCATATGTTGAAAGAAGGATATGGCATATAATATCCCTAGACAATATAGTTGTTATTTATGCTTTAAAGTGATTCAATTTTACACTTTTCTTCAGGAACAAGAATATTAAAGCGGTGGTGTGAAGAAGGTATGTAGGTGAAGGTGCCCTATCTGTGATGGGCCCATGCCCAATGGATTTATCCAATAGTAATCCGTATAGTAGGAGTGGGATTCTGACTGCAGCTAGCACACTCATTAGCACTTTTCTTTTACTCTTTGTAGATGAATAGGGTGATAAATCATTTTTCTCTACAATTGGTAAGTAATTGGTCTATAAGAATTAAAGATTTTGTTTGAAATTACTACTTAAAAACTACAAAAATATAACCATTCTTTGTTATTCTAAAGCTAAATTAAGATTTAAGATGTGTTTGTTCAGCTCTTACTGCAGCCTTGTCACCCCTTGGTGTCATTGGTGTGGCCTAGCTGTTCATGGACTTGCAACTCTGGTAATTTATTAATTTATATCATTAATGCAATCATGAGTGGGAGACTTCTCTTGATTTGCAGGTTTGTTAAGTTCATTTTGTTTTCTGATGCAAAAAAGTGGCTAATATCTTTGTGTTAGTTGTGTTGTGGTGTAGTTGATATTGATTATTGATTAGTTGATATTGTACAACTGACATGATTATTGATTAGTTGATATTGATTTGAATATGGTTGATTCCACTCTCATACATACCATGTGTATTATTAATTAGTTGATATTGATATTGTACAACTAACATGATTATTGTGTAGGATTTCCGTGTTGTTCTTGATAAAGAGTTGGGATTGATATTGAAGCTAAGAGATATGATGAAGGGTTTTAGAGCTTCTTTAGACACCTTAATGACAAGTTACTGAAACAAGAAGGTGCCCCTTTATAGCAATGTAGTATTAGGTTATATTGTTAGGGAAAACCTCTTAATAACAATGTAAATTTAATTTATATATTGTAAGAAATAGAATTGTATCACATTAAATTTTATGCAATGTATTGTATTTTTTTTATATGGTATTTTATTTTTATTATGAGACATTAAATGAAAATTTAATTTAAAAACTAATAAATATATAAATATTTTTTTTACACATTTAAATTTACGATACGCAAAAATGTGTGTCATCTTCATTTATGACATGGCCTTTCTTGACAGGGGCTTTCTTGATACGCATTGCGTGTCATTAACACACGCGTCGTAACGTCACGACACGCGAATGCGTGTCATCTTTCTTTATGATAGGGCTTTCCTTGATACACATTGTGTGTCGTAAACGCGCGTCGTAAATGAGCGTCGTCTATAGACGACGTGCAAAAGCGCTTCGTCTCTCTTTATGACATGGCCTTCCTTGACGCGCATTTGCGTGTCGTCTGAGCCTTTTACGACGCGCAATGAGCATCGTAAAAGGCTGTTTTTCTAGTAGTGACTGAATCAGACATAGTTTATCTAATAACTTTATATACATATTAGTACATGATAAAACGGACACTAAAGAACCCCAAATTATTCCCATAATAATTTGATTAGTTTGGTTATTTTCTGAACTAAAACCCATTTAGTTGAAATTGGTAAATCATCCCTTATGCTCAACGTAATACATAAGGGGTAAAAGTCTTAATAAATTTGCCATACATTATTTGAAACACATCAATGTTATGTTTTGAAAACAGTTATAGTTTGCTTGTATTCCCCCCCTGAAAACAATGAAAAATAGTGAAAAAGGGTGGGGGTATGAACTCACCGGACGAGAAATGTGACGATTTCAAACGTTAAATGCTGGTTTGGGGCTTGCAAACGTACATGATTCCTATGTAAAACGAAAAGATACACATTTTTATCTTATTAGGGCTTAGATTACTTAATTGTTAGGGACAAATACTTTTAGTCGCGGAAACACCCCATTTCAAGTGTTTGGAAGGGCCTGGGTGATGTTTAAAGACATGTAATGATGCGAGGGACTTGGGAAATGAGTTTACTCCCGAAGAGTAAACTCCCTAATGGAGTTTTCGCCCATAACACCCATTCCCCATGAGTTTACGGCCGTAAACTCATGGTGGGGTGGTTTATGGTGTTTAATGTGTCACAAATGGATATTAACACTTGGAAATGCTTGGAATAATTTTACCTAAGGCTTGGATTGAATTAAAATCACCAAATATAACCTTTAAGAGAGTTTACTGCCTTGGCATGGGGCTTATGGCCGTAAATTTTCATATCTCCTTGAATAATTGTTTTTAAGGTTCCAAAGTTAATCACATGTGATTCTAAAAATTCCTACAAGCCTTGAAATGATTTTTGGGCACAATATGACATATTTTTAGGATTTTACGGCCATGGGACACATGCTACGGCCGTAAAATCTCATATGTTGAGTTTTGATGTGTTTAAATCCCCTAAACTATTTTTGGTTGGTGCTATGATTTATTCCAAGGCTTTTGGTGGTGTTGCATGGCTTTCTAACACCTTGAAAATGAGTTTACACCCATGGTTGAGGAGTTTACGGCCCAAGCACATGCCTTGGCCGTAAAGTCATAAAAATCCCCCAAAATTTATGTTTAAAGTGTTCTAAGTCCATTACCACATTTCTAAAAGTCATATCTAGGTCTAGTTTGAGTCAAGGAAGGGTTTAAAGGGCATAAAAATCCTTTAAATGTGGGTTTACGGCCTAAGCACCATTTAGGGCCGTAAACTCATATACAAGGCTCTAAATCATGGTTTAATGCATTCTAAGTCCATTCCATAAAGTCCTCTAGCCATATCTAAGGTCCAATTGTGGTTTGGAAGGGTTTTGTTGCTCCAAAAACCCCATTTACTTGAGTTTACGACCTAGGACTATTCGAGGGCCATAAACTCATGATAATGGTCCTAATCCATGGTTTAAACTAGAATTTGAAGGCTAGAGAGGTTGCATAACAAGTTATGGAAGGTACCTCAAAGATTTGGAGCCTTAAATTGATGATTTGGACCTTTAAACTTGGATTTAGGAGAGAGGTTAGAGAGAGAGAGAGAGAGTAGAGAGAGGAATAAAAAGCTTCAAATGGGTGCTTAAACACGTTTATATAGGTCCTAAAACTTGGCACGGTGGAATCCTACCCGATACTGACATTAAACGAGGCTTTTGGTTGCACCCGATTAAGTTTCCGTTACCCGGCTGGGACGTTTCTAAACTTTTTGAAATAAACATTTTTGGGCTAGTTTCCTGAGTTCCTAAAGGGTTTGGACACTCATTGGATTAAAATAAATATATAAATTTAATTAATTTAACCCAAAATGGAAGCGAAACGAATTGACTAACGGTGAATTTTTACGGGTAGAACGGGTTTTCGACGATGGAAAATTTCGGGTTGTTACACAAACCACAAGTGTTATTTCTCTCATTTAGTCTATCCAAATGTATGGTGCCATGCAACCAAAATGGACCATTCCGGGTCGGGTCAAATACATACCAAAAATAGTTATGGACTTAGACACCTTATCCAATAGATGTGACAACCCGAAATTTCTTCCTTCTTTAGTTATTCAAATCAATCAAGGTCAGACTCGTTTTACTATCATCTTACATTGTTTAAGAGTTAATTAGAGTGTTCTAAGCCTAGTACCTTCAAATTTAGGGTTTAGAGTTTGGTTCCACAAGTTCACCACTTCCCAAAATGGCCAAACGCTCCATCATGACGAGTGTACGGCCGTTACACTTGGCTGTATGGTCGTAGACTCCACTTCTGGCCATACACTCTCATGTATAAATGAGAGGCTAAACCTTCATTCAACTCTTTTCACATTCCTAAGCAAAGAACTGGTTTATCTCTCAACTACCATCCGATTTTTCATCTAAATCTTCAAGATTGTAAGTGTTTCTTCCCTTGAATTGTTGATTTCTTTCACTATCTTGTATGGATCATTGATTTCCACCATGAAATCACTTCATTTTGGTGTATCTTCAAGTGTTCTTCAGTTTCACCAGGAACACCTACTTGCTTCTTAGACCTCAAACACCCCTAAAGGATTTTATATCGTAAGTACTCCTTCCTATGTTGGTTACTTACTACAAATGCTCTTTAGAAATCGTACAAACCATGATCATCAAGGAGTGTACGACTGTACACACCCCATGTGAACGTACACTACCTTTTTTTGTTCTTATTGGCCTCAAACTGATGTTCTATGCAAGAACATGAACAAGAACACTTAGAGGATGCAAGATATAGTCTTGAATCACAATTTTTGACTATTTCGTCATGGAGTGTACAGTCGTCCACTCCCTGGACGTACACACCAGGCCGTACACCCAAGTGTCCGTACACACACTTGTGTGGTCGTACACCCATTATATGCAACCCTTTGCACTTCTAACACTTCAAATCAAGTGTTTCCTAAGTCCTAGGGTATTTTTCCATACATGATTAGTTGTATAAACACTGATTATATCCATATACGTGTAATTATATGCTTATTAGGATCCGTTGTGATGAAGTCTTCACTTGACACTTAGCATCCTACAAACCGATCTTTCATTCGTATCACTCACTGCATGTGAGTTCATACCCCATAATCTACCTTTGAAATGATTTTAAATGATTTTATAGGGGTGGGGGATACAAGTTGAAAATATCATAGTTATTATACCAATCGCATGTGATTAATGACTATCAAACAAGTGGATTTCATATACTTCAAAAACTGTTTACCAAACAAACTCTTTAAAACATTTTATAAACTGACATCAAGTCCTCTATTATTATTCAAAAGGTTAAAATTACTTTTTATGTCAAACTCTTTTATGCTAAAACTCTTTATTAAACTATTTTAAACTTATATATTGTCAAAATCATGTCTATAAAAATATAGTTATATAAGTAAGGTTGAAAGGACTTAGGACTGTAATTCACTTTATTTCTTGTTCCTTGTTTGGTTGTGGACTTAGAGTATTCGGTCGTTTGTCCATGTTTCGTTTAAACCATAGTTATATATTATGTATATGTATATAGATATAAAAGCTTTTATCTCAGTTCAATAGCTTTGGGTAGCAAAGGTGTACAAACACACTCAGTCATTCAAACAACATTACTAGTAAACTATAATAGGTATAGTTTAGGAGATTACTACTCACTATTTTCTAGTACAATGAAACATACAAGAGTCAGTTCATTAACGATTCAATACAAACTTACTATTATGAGAAACAGAAAGAACATACTATTATGGGAAACTGAAAGAAAATACTATTATGAGAAACAGAAAGATCATACTTTGATGAGAAACTAAAAGAACATATACTACACAATACAAGAGAACATACTATACACTAGTACAGAGAGAACATACAACAAACTAGAACATACTATACAAACACTAGAATACTATAACATTAATGTGAGGCACTACTTCATGGCATGGAAATCTACTGCTATGTCACGTTTTGTAACTAGAGTCTCCTGGAGGGAGAGCGTGAGTTTGTGTATAGATTTATACGGGAATGACCGTCCTACACCTTTCCGCTAGCTACAGTGGGAACTTCAGGTCTAAGGGTGACGAATCTCATACCATTTCGACGTGTTCGAGCGTCGTGTTTTACTAGTCGATCAAGTATGGTTACAATCATATCACATTATACCTTAATTAAGAATTTGTTTATGGTAGTTACAATATACAACACTACAATACTTTATTAGTTTCCCATCGCATTCACATTGTGATGGGAAAAATACACACTTTTACAAGAAATAAACATTCATAACACTTGGGCCTTGGTAGAAGGCTACTTTTTAGTAGAAGTATAGGATTTTCGAAGAGATAAAAACATTTACTACAAACACTAACAAACTTTTACATCAAACATTTACAAACATTTTCATGTAAAAATGACACTAAAATACTTATGAACGAACCATCTTAAATGCTCATCCTCTCTTCCAAAATAACTTGTATTTTCAGGTCATCAGTAGAAAAGTACTGATGAAAGGTTTTGAGAAGCCAGAGCACTTTCAAGACTCGTCTTTATTTTTATTATTTATTTTTGGTGTCTTATTATTATACTGAACACACTTGTATTAAATTATACTCTTAATGCAATGGATGATGTTGTTGCTTGTTTACTATTATGCATTGTTGTGATATCGTACATGACGTCCTACGCCTCCGAATGTTTCTGCCAATTCGGTTTGGGGTGTGATAGAATTTGTCCTAAGAACTGTTACATCAACTAAAGACAAATATCATTAAATGCTTGTACAAAAACAAATTTTGAAAACATCTTCATCTCGGATTCAGAAAAAATTTTGAGCTCTTCACATCTCGCACTGAGGAATTGACTTTTGATTTTATTTGGTTCGGCTTGCCAGAGGTTCACTTCTTATGCCTTAAAAATCTCCCCCCTAAGTGAAGTTAGAAATCACTTAACTCAGTTGGCTTCTCAGATACAAAACGACAAGCATTATGAAGCCTACTTCGGACTTCCAAATACCATTTAAGGTGATAAATGAACTTCTTCATCACTTGCTCAGGAGCATCATTTTTAGTAGCATTGGCGATAAAAATTTAAAGGATGTTTGAAGGAACGAGATGTTAATCAAGAACTAGGAAAAATTATTTTTGGTTGGTCTTCTTCTTGAGATAGACGCATCCAAGTTGAGGTTCTTTAATTGGACCTTTTACCAAGATTTGAGCTTCAGGTAGTTCGTAAGTTATTTTCACCAACACTTTCTCTGTTTTGAGCTAGTGTTAAAACTCAATGTCGGACCTGGAAAATTCAGCTACATGGTCCTTCAAGAAGTTCATAGCAGCACTATAAGCTTCAATACTTGAATGCTTGGATTTGGCGATCTTGAAAGTGAGAAATGACTATAAGAATGTCATTGGGATTGATAGATGGAAAGTTAACATCTATGGTATTTATAGTTTCTTCCTTTTTCTAAGAGATGTAGTATATGTACAACATGCAGTTGGGATAGAATTTATTTTGAACCTTGTTTCTGAAACCAATGATCTTGGTGATATGCTTCAAAGATCACGCTTATTTCTGAGGACGTGCGTTAATAGAGTAGAACACTCTCAATCTCTCTTACTTTTTCTTGATGATAGTTTGTGGATTATCATTTGGATGAAGAGGGGGGAATTTGATGTAGAATTTTCCATGTGGAGAGATTGGAAGATCGACATGGTTGAAGTCTTGTGTGGGAAGATCGAAGTACATGAAAGGGATAATATGAATGTTGTAATTGATCCCTTCTCGAAAGAGGGCGATATTGTTGGATAAGGTATCTAAGTCCATAACTTATTTGGTATATATTTGACCCGACCGGCATGGTCATTTGGGTTGCATCTCATCCAAACTATTATGGATAATTTTATGAGAGTTATACACATATGTTTATTAATATATTATGAGTTATAATATATTAATATGAAGTTACGTTATTTAATTAGTTTTAGTCTTAAATTAATTATGAATTAATTTAGAGATTAAAAGGAAGACTAATTAGATTATGGGCTATTGGTTTTATATAGTGTGGGCTAATACTCATTTGTTAATGGGCTAGGCTTATGTGGAAGTCCATGGATGATCCATGGAGCTTTTAACCCATGGATCCTTGGAAAGGAAAAGATATGGGTTATTAGGGTTTCACCCTAACCGTGCACACTATATAACCATGCTTATGGAGCATGAAATGGAGCCTAAGAGAAAACTAGTGAACTAGTGTGTGTGTGTGTGCATGTGTGTGGCCGATTTTATACAAGGGTGTATACTCTCTCAAAGTTTTCCAAGAGTTTGTGGTGTTTGTGATTCCATTTGAGGCATTCACACTATTGGTGCTTGGCCCTCAAACTCCTTAGAACCAAACTCACCAAAAGGTATGTAATCTCTTCTAACTCTTTTATGTTGAAATGTTCCCCATGCCATGCTAGATAGGTTATAAACCTTGGAAAATTATTATTTTGCATGTATTTAGACAAACATAGATCTAGGGTTTATTAGGGTTGCATGCACACTTAGGAAGTGTTAGATTGCTCAAAACCCAACAGTGGTATCAGATTCTAGGCTTGCTTGTTTGATACTTGATGCAAAATAGTGATAAAAGTTGAAATCGTTATTGTCTGCATGATGGACTCACCGAGTCCATTGGGGGGACTCGACGAGTCCAAGGCAAACTTCAACCTACTCGACGAATCAGTTCATGCACTCGACGAGTAGGATCGAGAGAGTGCAGTTTTTCGACTTTTGCTGCTGGAAATGGACTAGAAACATTACCCTAAACTGTTTTGGTGTTATAAAACTTATTTTTTGTTGGTGTAATGGTTGTTCTAATCCATTTACAATAGCATATATCGAAATTTCATGATTTTATGTGTTCATATAATTCTTGAATTTTTGATGATCATGTTCATGTTCTTATGAATTTAGAAAATGATAGGAATTATTTGCTGAATTGTTTAGAATTAATTCTTTATCATTGATGTGTTTTAATGGAGTTCATAATTTGTCCTCAAGTTATGGATTTCCAAAGGTTACTCTTATTTAACACACACTTAAAACACATAAGTTACATGAAAATGAAGAGTCTTCATTTTTATGAACCCTTAATTCATAAGTTATGAAATGAAGAGTTTTGCAAAGTTACAAAACTTGCCCTCAAGTTTTGGAATTTGTAAAGTTTCACACACTTTAATAAACTTTAATTCCAACCCTTAGAGTTTTAATAGTTAAAATTCAACCCTTATACTATTTATAACATTAATGGTTAATTATTATATATATGTATAAGAATAAGTCATTTTACCGTTAGTAGGCCTCATTCACGAAGTCGGTCTATAAGGTGGGTATAAGGTTGTTGCCTATAAAATGGCGACTTAATGGGTGTATACTCTCACCCACCGCTTGCTTGATCGGTGGAGGGTCGTTAGCCGAACGGGTAGAACAATGACTTTAAATTCTCATTAAAAGTATAATGAATATTATAAAGTAACTAAACTCTTTTAATTCCCAATCTTAGTTATTTTAGGAAAATGTGAACATGGCGCTAATCCATGGAATTCACACTTTGTACCTTCCCAAGTCGTTAGTGGAGCGTGTGTGGTTAACCGACACACTAACTAGGACTAGTAAGGATCACGAAGGGTGACTTAATGTTTGTCATAGATCAATGGAGCGTGTGTGGTTAACCGGCACATTGATTAGGTGATAATATTAAGGGTACCAAGTGAATTAGCATGGTTATTCACACCTTGTTTTGTGATACTCAGCATCCCAGTCACAAAACTTGAAGGGCACAATCGAGATTGAAACATGCCATTAAAAAGTTCAATGAATCTCAAAAGAATCTAGGAATTTCAAATCCAATTAAACCTAATAAATCATTTCGTTTTCATGGTGGAAATTGGTGAATCGTCATTCACCTACCTTTCAAATATATTATTACTTAGATTACGGCATCCCTCTTCTAAGTGTAATATATTGTGATTGGATCCTAGCCTTAATATTACATTTGGGTGTCTTATTAAGGATCCTAAATATCTAATCTAAACTTACTTTCTTCTTTCAGATGTGTTCCAACACTAATGCTTCAGGCTCTAACCCAATTAGTTCTTTCTCTCTCATGAATCTTTGTGGGAGGGTCATCTTTGATGGTTCCAACTTCATGGATTGGATTAGGAACATCAGGATGGTTACTCGTTACGAGGACAAGGAATATGTCCTCGATAAGGAGTTAAAAGAACTTGATGAGTCTACTGCTACTCCTGAGGAGATCGCTGAGTTCAGGACTCATGAGAGAGATGCTACTAAGGTGGCATGTATCATGATGGCCACAATGACAGCCGAGCTCCAAAAGTCGTATGAAGATTTCTACCCTTTTGAGATGCACCAAGACCTGATGGAAAGGTACCATTAGAGTGTTCATTAGGAGCGGTATGAAATAATCTCCTCCATAATAACTACCCGCATGAAGGACGGTGAATCCATCACGGGCCACATGCAAAAGATGCAAAGGTATGTGGACCGTTTGCTGAAGCTGAATGTTAAGATCCCCGAGGAGTTGGAAATTGACATCATCTTGCACTCCTTTCCTTCTTGTTATGATCATTTTTGAATGACATATCATATGAACAAGGAGGAAGTTACCCTCAGCAAGCTTCAAGGACTCTTGAAGACCGCGAAATCCGGTCTTAAGGGTAAAGCAGTTGTTACCTCTACTACTCCTACTCCAACATCTACCCCTGTTTTAGCTATCGGGCAAGGCAAAGGGAAAAAGAGGAAGCACCCTTCGAAGGGTACCAAGGGAAAGTCTCTTGAAGGCTCCTCATCAAAGACCAAGGGCGGTTCTGCCACTCCTTCTGCCATTCCCAAGGATGCTGAATGATTTTATTGCCATGAAAAAGCACACTGGAAGCGAAACTGCCCTAAGTACTTGCAGGATCTAAAGGATGGGAAAGTGAAACCCACCTATGCAGGTATTTACACTATATTGTCTAATTACTCAACATACTCTAACTCTTGGGTGCTTGATACAGGATGTGGTATTCACATATGTTCTGATTTGCAGGGCCTAAGAAGAAGTGAGGATGCGGAGCACGGAAAGATAAACTTTATCATGGGGAATAGGAAGGCTTCACCTGTTTCCAAGATTGGATTTTATACTTTGTTGCTTAATAATGGGTTAAAATTAGATTTGAATAAATGTGTGTACTCGTCTGAAATGGCGAGGAATATTATTTCTTTTCATGCTTTGTACAAACAAGGTTTTACCTTTTCGTTTGATAATGAATGTGGTGGTATTAATGCTTTCTTTAAAAATGAATGGGGTGAGGGTTTGTTGGACCTAATACATACTGACATATGTGGACCATTCAAAACTGCCTCAAGGGATGCTAATCGGTATTATGTGACTTTTATTGATTATTTTAGTAGATATGGGTATGTCTACTTAATCAAACATAAGTCAGAAACCTTTGAAAGGTTTAAGGAATTCAAATAGGAAGTAGAAAATCAATTGGGCAGGAACATTAAGATGCTTCGATCCGATCGAGGTGGTGAGTATCTTAGCACCGAGTTCCTTGACTATCTTAAGGAGTGTGGGATTGTCTCACGATTGACTCCTCCCAGGACACCACAGCTGAATGGTGTAGCTGAGAGGTGTAATCGAACCTTGTTGGACATGGTTAGCTCTATGATGAGTCGAGTTTCGTTACCAATCTCTTTTTGGGGGTATGCCTTAGAGACTGCCGCCGGTATCCTTAATCTAGTCCCTACGAAGAAGGTTACCAAAACACCTCATGAGATGTGGACTGGGAAGGTTCCCAATTTGGACCACATCAAAATTTGGGGTTGCAAAGCTTTCGTGAGGCGTGAAACACACGATAAGCTTGAACCCCGAAGTGAAAGGTGTATTTTCATCGGCTACCCACAGAAATCCTTCGGTTACCTCTTCTACAGACCCAGTGAGAATGTGGTCTTTGTAGAACGAAGAGGGATCTTTCGCGAGAAAGAATTTATAAGCCAAGGAGACAGTGGGAGGCAAATTGATCTTGAAGAAATTCAAGAATCAATTTGTGAAGGAACCTCAGACACTAGCAATCAACCTGAGGAGGAAACTCCTATTGATCCAGCTGACGAGTCTGTACCTCCGAGGCGTTCCACACGGGTTAGGAACACACCTTCGTTTTATTATGGCTTTCATATTAGTACGGAAGGTGATACGTTTATCAGTGATAGTACACTAGTAAATTTGGATGAACCCAGTAGTGTTAAGGAAGCCATGGCAGGCCCGGAGTCTGCTAAATGGAAGGAGGCTATGGACAGCGAGATACAGTCCATGTATGACAATCAAGTTTGGAACTTGGTTGACAATGTACCAGGCCGTAAAACAGTCGGGTGCAAATGGATCTTCAAGAAGAAGACAGACATGGAAGGAAAAGTGCATACTTATAAGGCTCGACTGGTTGCGAAGGGTTTTACTCAAACTCAAGGTATTGATTATGATGAAACCTTCTCGCCGGTAGCAAAGATTAAGTCTATTAGGGTTATGTTAGCTATTGCAGCATTTCATGATTATGAAATATGGAAAATGGATGTCAAAACCGCTTTCCTTAACGGAAAGTTGGTTGAGGATGTGTACATGAATCAGCCAGAGAGTTTTGTCAGTGCAGATTTTTCTAATAGAGTATGCAAGCTTGAGAATCCATTTATGGATTAAAACAAGCATCTCGTAGCTGGAATCTTTGTTTTGATGAGAAGGTAAAAGAGTTTGCCTTCTCGAGAAGCGAAGATGAGTCTTGCGTGTATGTCAGAGCTAGTGGGAGTATAGTTAGCTTCTTGGTACTGTATGTGGATGACATACTACTCAGGAAATGACATCCCAACCTTGCAGGAGGTTAAGTCCTGGCTTGGGAAGTGCTTTGCTATGAAGGACCTAAGGGAGGCTACCTATATCCTAGGGATAAGGATATTAAGAGAAATGAGTAGAAGACTAATTGGACTTAGTCAGAGTATCTACTTGGATATGGTGTTGAAAAGGTTCAACATGGAGAATTCCAAGAAAGGAGATTTACCGATCCAAAGCAATACCAAACTGAGTAAGACTCAGAGTCCGAGTAGAGAGGTAGAGATAGCTGAGATAAGCCAATTACCATATGCTTCCGCAGTTGGCTCAATCATGTATGCTATGACTTGTACCCGTCCTGATGTGGCATTTGCTTTGAGCATGGTCAGCAGGTATCAGGGGAACCCTGGCAAGGCTCATTGGATAGCGGTAAAGAACATTCTCAAGTACCTGCGGAGGACTAAGGATTGGATCCTTACCCTTGGTGGCAGTGATGACTTGAAAGTATTAGGGTATAGTGATGCTGGTTTTCAGAATGATAGGGATAATTTCCGCTCTCAGTCGGGCTGAATCTTCACCTTAAATGGAGGGGCAATTTCTTGGAAGAGTTCCAAGCAGGAGACAGTGGCTGATTCGACTTGTGAATCAGAGTATATAGCAGTGAGTGAAGCAGCGAAGGAGGCGATATGGCTAAAGAACTTCATCGGAGACCTTGGAGTTGTACCAGCTATTAAGGAACCTATAGAGATTTTCTGTGACAACAATGGTGCGGTTACCTTAGCCAAGGAACCAAGAGATCATGGCAGATCCCGACACATTGACAGAAAATATCACTTCATAAGACACAAGATTGAAGAAGGACTCCTTGTGACAAGGAGGATATCGTCGGATGAGAATCCTGCAGATCCCCTTACGAAGGGACTGACGAGGGTTAAGCATTTTCAGCATGCGAGATGCATCGGGCTGAGGGACGCTATTAGTTTTGCAGATTAGATAGTTTTCTTGAAACTTGTAAAATGTAATCGACGTTTGATGATGAATAAAATTTGTGATTTATTTATGAGTAAAGTGTTACTATCATTGTCAATTATTTACTATTGTTTCAGTTTTGCATGTTTTGACTTCCAGAATAATTAATTTATTCAAACCTCCACAATCGATCATACATCGGAAGTAGGTATGAATCAAGATTGTCATGAATTGGGTTTGTAGATGCCTTAAAGGTGTTTAGACATGGCAATGGTTGCTGCAACATTCATGAGTACTCATAAGTTATGAGTATTGGTATAAACCCACGCTCACTTGTATCACTTCATGGAATTTATCTCGAGTGATCGTGAGACGATAACATCATATAAATCTTTAAACCTAGAGATATGAGTTGTTACCTATGAGTTAGTTGTGCATTGATTGCACGTAAACGCATCAGTAACTTGATGTTATAAAACGTGCCTTTGTGTACAATTCAATAAGTAGTAGAACAAGCATATCAGTCGAAGTTTATATGTTCCTTCTAGAAATACAAGCGATATCTGGGCCCCTCGATGATTTTGTGTTGACCCATGTACCAGGCCTGGTCAGAACTAAACCGATATGCTCAGTGAAGTTCTTCGTCAAACAAATCGGAAAATCAAGAAACAACTGCTAGACAATAAGCAAGACATAGTTCCATGTGTTTGTCCGGCTGATATCATGAGAACAGAGGATTATGTGATCACTTATCTAAAATGGCGCTTCATAGTTCGACAGAGTCTTCATAGTTCGAGGGAGTTTTCGAGAGCTACGATTGCTGGTTGGTTCCTGAAGTTATAGGAAAATATAGTTATTAGACTTATCCAAGTGGGAGTCTGTTGGATATGGTGTCTAAGTCCATAACTTATTTGGTATATACTTGACCCGACCGACATGATCCATTTGGGTTGCATCTCATCCAAACTATTATGGATAATTTTATGAGAGTTATACACATATGTTTATTAATATATTATGAGTTATAATATATTAATATGAAGTTACGTTATTTAATTAGTTTTAGTCTTAAATTAATTGTGAATTAATTTAGAGATTAAAAGGAAGACTAATTAGATTATGGGTTATTCGTTTTATATAGTGTGGGCTAATACTCATTTGTTAATGGGCTAGGCTTATGTGGAAGTCCATGGATGATCCATGGAGCTTTTAACCCATGGAACCTTGGAAAGGAAAATACATGGGTTATTAGGGTTTCACCCTAACCATGCACACTATATAAGCATGCTTATGGAGCATGAAATGGAGCCTAAGAGAAAACTAGTGAACTAGTGTGTGTGTGCATGTGTGTGGCCGATTTTATACAAGGGTGTATACTCTCTCAAAGTTTTCCAAGAGTTTGTGGTGTTTGTGATTCCATTTGAGGCATTCACACTATTGGTGCTTGGCCCTCAAACTCCTTAGAACCAAACTCACCAAAAGGTATGTAATCTCTTCTAACTCTTTTGTGTTGAAATGTTCCCCATGCCATGTTAGATAGGTTATAAACCTTGGAAAATTATTATTTTGCATGTATTTAGACAAACATAGATCCAAGGTTTATTAGGGTTGCATGGACACTTAGGAAGTGTTAGATTGCTCAAAACCCAACAGATATGCCTAGCAACAGATTTAGATTGTCTTTCAAGGCTTGAATCCTAATGCTTTCTTCCAATGTTTGATCAATCTGCTCTTGACCAGCCTTTGGACTTTGTGAACGTCCTTTCAAGGCTATTTGGTTTAGAGGAAATTTTCTTCCCTTTGTGTTTCGATGGCTCGTTTAATTTAGCAATGACTTGTTATACTGTCACACCCACGAACTGTCAGGAAAACAACGGCGGAAACGTCCAGGGCGCGACAACGTCATACGTAGTATCACAACAATTGTAACATAGCAATCAAAGTAAACACAAACCATTACATTACAATATGAATATTTACATCTGTTGAAAACATAGTTTGTACATAACATTATATAACAACAGATACAGACAGGACTTGAAAAATGCTCCGTCTTCTCCAAAAGATGTTAAGGTACCTGTCAATCGTTTCCCTGAGAATACAAGCGGTTTTGAAAATGTATCATCGTAAATCTAGTGAGTCCTTAATCATGTTTTTGTATTGAAAACTAGTCATTGAGTTCGTATAATTAGTTTCTTTACATTATAAGTAAATGTCGTTTGTATCGAAAACTGTTGTTGCCGAGTTCTGAAATATGTATGCATGCTTACCAAGAAAATACAATATTTTCTAACATATTTTTTGGTTTCTGTATGAAATGTACGCTCTATTTGAATTCCTGGGCTATCACCAGTATGAAATGTACGATCCTTCAGAAACCCTGGTTACCACCAGTATGTATAATAGTTTTATTACTTAAAATAAAACAATAGATTTTGTCCCTCAAATACCCTCCAGTAAGTAGATAAGTAGTTTTCTTTGTTAAAATAAAACTATAGAAGAAAGAAATCCCGTAAACAATGATTAATTTATAATTATTGTGAGTCGTATAACCATGCTAATCTAACTGATGACCTCCTCGACGTTTCTTCAGGCGTCGCACGATTACAAAATTTGTCACCCTAGGCATGCCCGCCTAACTGTAGCTAACAGTTTAGGTGTGAGATTGTCGGTCCCGAATAGATCTATTCACAAATTTCATGCTTTCCCTCCAGGAGACTCTTATTATACTACCGGTGAGGATTTATTGGTTCCCCGAGGGGCAAAATGAAGATAGTGTCACAATCCTGTATTAACTAGTTTACGTGTTTGTTCGGTTGTTCTCGAGTTGGAAATCGTTCGTAATGGTGTAGAGTATAAATAATTATACATAAAATAATTATTTAACATGATACTCTAGTTTTGTATTTGTAGATGAATAAACTAAATCAGACATAATTTATATGTTTGACTTTACATGAAGTTTGAACATGTACCACTGGTAATGAAATCCCAAACTATACCTATTATAGTTTGAATTGTAATTACGTTCATGTGTGGTTTTGAAAACTCTGCAATTATGAATTGAGAACATCCCTTTTGGTCCGCATAATACAAAAGGGATAATTGTATCTAAACGTTTGATAGAAAATCATTGTAATTGCATCAGTTTTTAAGTTATGAAAATCATTATGTTTACCTTGTATCCCCCCCCCCCCCCCCACCGTGAAAACACGAAAAACTCGGAAAAATGTAGGGGTATGAACCCACAGTTTAACGTAGGATTCGAGTGTACGATCGATATGAGTGCTGAGTGTCAATGGATGTTCTGAACGCAGGTTGACCATATTAATCATATGGTAACACATATATGTATTAGAATACGGTATTTCATGACTAATCATGACAGGAAACCACCCTAGGGTCTTGTAAATATTTGTACTAAGTGTTTTAGGTTCCACACGTAGTGACCCTTGGAAGTTAAAGGCCAAATACGAGCATTAGAGTGGGTGTATGGCCATGAAGGTGAGTGTCCAGCCAGGGAGTGAGGCGAGAATTATGTGTGCGGCTGCACACAAGAGTGTGAGGTTGTACTGGGGGTGTGTGCGGTCGTACACAGGAGTGTGCGGCCGTACAAACCTTGTTTGAGCTCAAAATGTCGATTTTGAGGTATTTCAAGTTCCAAACCATGTCTAATTCAACTATAGGGGCCATACTCTCAATTTGGAGGGTATTTAAGGGGTGTGCGGCCACCTTATAAAGGTGTGCGGCCGCACTCCTTCAAAGGATGAAGAACACGAAGAACACTATGAGTTTTAGGCCTAGATTTAAGTGTTTTACCTGATATACAAGCTAGATGATGGTGTTAATCACGTTTTTGAGGTCCTTAGTGTGTCCTTGGATGAGATTTTTAGAGAGAGAAAGTAAAGAGAGAGAGAGAGATTAGTGTGTAGGAAAAGAAGAAAAAGTGACTGAAAAGGGGTTCTCTACTATATATAGGGTCGTGTGTGTGGCTGGGGAAGTGTGTCACACCCCAAAACCAAGAACGGAGGAAACGTTCTGGGGCGGAGGACGTCGTGTACAATATCACAACAATGAAAAGTAGTAAACAAGCAACATCATCATCCATTGCATTAATAATATAATTATTATACAAGTGTTCTGTCAAATTTTGATAAACACTAAAGCATAAATCAAAATGAAAGATGAGTCTTGCATAAGCTCCATCTTCCTTTCTCCTTGCATCGGTACCTGTCTATGATGACCTGAGGATAAAAATAATTTTGAAAGCGAGTATTAGCTTTGAAGCTGGTGAGATCATAAGTATTTTAGTGTCTTAATTTGTATGTAAGAATTTGTAAGTTTATAAACTGTAAGTATAAAAATGTTTGTAAACTGTATGTATAGAAAATGTTTGTGAAACAACTGTAAATGTTTGAAAAACTCTAGAAATCCTTATGATTCCTACTTTTATATAAAGGTGTCTTCTACCAAGACTTTACTGTTCTCAATGTAGTCTTCTACCAAGACTTAACTGTTCTAAATGTTCTTTTCTTGTAAAAGTGTGTAATTTTCCCAAGTGTAACTATCATTATCAATATATAGTTTTTACATTAAATGTTTTAAGTGAAATAACCACTAAATATATGTAAAGGGAAAATAAATGTAGTACTGTAGTGTTGTATTATAGGAACTACTGTTTTACTAACTACCTTAAACCAGATTTATATTAAGGCATCATGTGATGAATTGCACCATACTATCTACTGGTAACAACGACATACGAATGGTCGTAAAACGGAATGACGTTTGGCACCCGCAGACCTGCAGGTCTGGCTGTAGCTAGCAGCAAGGTGTAGGATAGTCAATCCAGTATAGATCTATACGCAAACTCATGCTCTCCCTCCAAGAGAATTCTAGCTACAACTCGGGTCATGACATTTAAGGAATGCTCCGATACAGTGGATCACAATTATTAACGTATTCACGTATATGTAATGTAATGAACTGTTCTAACTGTAATGTGCGTGCTCTAAACCTAGCAAGTATAGTAATGTAATCGTTCTAGTATCATTGTATATGTTATTCTATAGTATAGTTTTATATGTTCTTCTCTAGTATAGTTGTATATGTTCTTCTGTAGTATAGTTGTAAATGTTCTCATAGTAGTAAGTACTAAATCATGAATGAACTGACTCATAGTATGATATTGTGTTTTAGTAATAGTTCTAGTATCTTCTTAAACTACCCGTATGTTAGTTTACTAGTATTCTAACTGGTACATATGGACATGGATATATACCCTTACTACGCAAGGGTATTGATTGAACTGGAAGAACCTTTATGACTACATATGTACACATGATATATAACTAATATTTAAACGACATTCGGACGGGTACCTGATATCCCACCAAACCACATCTCAAGCACGAAAAGCAAATAGGGTGGATAGCCTTCCTAAGTCTTTTAAACATTACTCATATAAATATGCATATATAGGCATGCAATTTATAATATAAAAGCATAAAGTAAGTTTTGTAAAACGTTGGAACATAATTATTATCTTAAGAAAAGATCGACTTGATGTCAATCTATAAAACAGTTTGAAGGCATGGGTTTGATAAAATAATTTAGTATAAGGAAACTTTTGTTTGAAAACACAATTGTAAATAAGTATGAAACGTAATATACAGAGTAAAATGTACAGTGTAATAAGGAGTTTAAAACACATAAAATGTTTATGAAAATCATTTGAAGGAAACTGTTTGGTAAAACGGCTAATGTGTAGTAAATCATTTGAATGTTGCATATTAATCACATGTGATTGATGTAATAATTAGCATAATTCTACTTATTAATCACATGTGATTGATATAATACCTAGTATGATTCTACTTGTAACCCCCCCCCCCCCCCCGATAAAACATTTAAAAGTAGTTTAAAACATTGATTAAGGGGTATGAACTCACCTGTAGTAAGTGACTGGAATTGAACGGACTGTTATCGTAAGGAAGGATCGGACAAGTGCTTGGTGTCAAGTCAAGACTTTAGACACACACAATGATCCTAATTACATATGAAGACATATGTATATAAATAATTAGTGATTAAAACACTAATTATACAAGTATAAACATTTTAACGTTGGGAAACACTTTTGGTCAAGTGCTATGAGGCTAATGGGTTGCATCCAAGGAGTGCAAAGCCTCTAATGGGAGTTTATGGTCAAATGACCATGTGCTTTGGAGTTTACGGCCCAGGGGAGTAAACTCCTGGCCATAAACTCACAACCAAGCCTCTAAATGAACCCTATCATTTATACAACTAGTTTGGTGAATTGTTTCAAGGCTAAAACTAGTGTTTGGGCTTCCTATTAACTCCCTTGAGGAGTTTACGGCCCTAGGACCATATCCCATGGAGATTACGGTCGTAATCTCCTTTGGGGGACTGTTTATGTTGTTTTGAGGTTCCTAGCTCATTGTTGATTTGTTCTATGATAAGTTCTAGCCATGTGGAAGCATTAGGGGCACAATATCACCCCTTTATAGAGTTTTCGGCCTAAGGACCAATCCTTATGAGCTTATGGCCGTAAACCCTATGGGAACATGGTTTCTTGGTTGCTTTAGCTCCTTAACATTTCAAGGATATCATCCAAGCTGGGTTCTAGGCATAAGGAAGGACTTAGGGTGTCATTTGCCCCATTTATAGGGGTTTACGGCCCAAGAACTTGTCTTGGCCATAAACTCCTTTTTCCTTGTGTTTCCTTATGATTTCTAGGCTATAAACCCATTACTTGTCCAAATTAGTACCTTGGCTTAAGAAGGGCTTTTAGGGCATTTTGGGACAAAAACATGGAGTTCACGGCCGAAGAACTTCCTTGGTCGTGAACTCTCTTCTACCCTTGAATATTAATTGTTTTGATGTCCTAAACATGCAATGTAGGCTTCTAGTTTGAGATCCGAGGCTTTGAGGGACATTGGGACACTTTTAGTCCTTAAAATGGAGTTTACTCCCCAAGTGTTCTTGGGCGGTAAACTCCCAAATCTTGGGGTTTTGGTCCGATTTTGATGTTATAATACACAATCTAAGGTATATAATATAACTAGATCAAAATACTCACGATTTGGGATAAAAACACGAAGATCCGTGACAGAGAATTCAACTTTTCTCTAGTTGGAAATGCAACTAATGAACTATTTTGTTCAGATTTCTATATATAGTCCTGAGATTTTTGGCAGAAAATATTTTATTCCTGGAATGAACGCTAATGTCATAGAGTATTGGAATAACAGTGTTGCACAAAACCCTAGTGCATCCACTCTCCTGATACCTCCTTGAGTGCTAAACCTGAAATACTCAAACTTATACCCAAAGTCTGGAATTTCACTTTAACTGTTCTAACTTCTATTGGCTTGGTATGGTTTGTTCAGAATGGAAATTTTGGGTTGTCACATCATCCCCCTGTTAAATTGGATTTCGTCCCGAAATTAGAATTTAGATAAGGAAGTAGGTATGAATGATCGAGTTGTGAAGAGGAAACTTCCTAATCGATTGGTTCTAGCGTTCCTAAGTGAAATCGGGTTCTCGGTTGGAATCCCAATGAACCTTCACTAACTGGCGATGGTGTTGCTTCGTCCGCTTGACCTCTCGGTAGAGGGTCACTACGGTTCTAATAAGAAGGCGAGGATCTCAACGAGTGGACTTACAACAGTCCTAATGGAAAGGTATGGTTACACGATCAAGACGCTAAGAGTAGAATGTACGCTACTGAGTTTGACGAGTAGGCCTAGTTTGTGCGAGGCACAGGACCGATTCTGATAAGAATCTCGGAGGCCCTAACTATATTGGATTCAGCTTTCCATGCGATACGAAGTGTATTAATCCATTCCTAGAGTGAGTTCTCCTAAAGAACTTGGTCACTCACTTGGAATTTCCAAGGTTTCTTTTTTTCTTGATTAACTTCCCAGTCAAGGGCCACCCCTTGCTGGGTCAGAGTCGTAAAGGTTTCTGAGATTTGTGAGGGGTTCTGAATGAACTATGACAGTAGGTCGGTAAGACCTAGAATTTGGCGAATTTAGGTCGGTGTCTCCGGTGTCAAAAAATTCTTAACAGTTTTGACAAATTGCAAGAGTACTCAAAATTTCCACATCACTAATTGTGTGTCTTACGAAATTTTGACTCTACAATTCCAAAACTCGGATCCAGAGAACTTCGCGAAAAGTACCTCTGAAGGAAATGTTTCCATGTGTTTCTTCATACTACGAGGGTAGATAAGTATGTCATTACATGGAGAAATGACGAACTGATCCAAGTAAGAAAGACGCGCCCTACTCATATAACTCATGAGAACTATGGGTGTATTGGTCCTATCTGAAGGGTATCACTACAGACTTGAAGTGTCTGTATCGAGTTTGGAAGATAGTTTTACGGACATCCTTCCCCAACACTCGAATTGTCGATATTCAGATCTCAGATCCATTTCTGAAAGTAATTATTTCCTTGTGTTTGCTCAACTATTTCATCTATGCGAGGCAGTGATAACGATTTCTTATGAAAAATCTTGACGGAGTCCTCGATAACCGAGGAACACACGATGCGATCCATCTATCTCTAGAAGAATATGACCGGGGTTCTCCAGGGTGAGAAGCCTAGTCTTCTAATTCTATTTCTGTGTAGATTGTTAAGTTGTCTGCACTGTTCTTGTGTCTCCATAGGTGTTTAGATTATAGGGCGATCTGTTTACAAGGGTCCTACTGGGTTCTAAGTTTGTTCACATGTCGATGTGATTACTCGTAGACTTAGGCAGTTCTCTGTCCTGAATTTCATATTAGAATTCATACATGGTTTCAAAATCACAATCTCCTGTACACGAGTTGTATATAATTAAGATTGAAAAGGTAGTCGAATAACCGATTCTTCTTTAAGCTCACATCTCATCGAGGGAAAAGAAGTTAAAATGGAATCGTCAATTCTAAACCTGTAGAACCTTGATTATATATCACTCTTATGCATACATTCCTCAGTGGTAGATCAACCGCATGAATCCTTGGATTAAACTTGACGTACTACATGAGTGGTACTTCGGGGGTTTCTTCGGAAAGAAAGGAACTATGAGGTACTCCTGGCATGAGTACTTCGGTGTTCTAGTATGACGGTTTCGCTAAAAGATGTTTACTGAAAAGGTGACGTACGTACGAATCTGTTTTTGTGAGGATCAAATTGAACCGAGTCGTATGATAATGTCGAAATCATACCGAAACTTAAAGACATTAGATTTGAACATAAGACATTTACAGACAAAACATAACCGTGCAACCATGAGTAGAGTTACAGTACTTTAGACTTACAACAAGACCATTGCTGCGAATTAGGTATACTACAAAAGACAAGTATACGCAGCACGAGCATCCTTATACTGACAGGATCCCGCAAAAGATAAGACTCTAGTTGCACTAGTCCTGGATAGTTTATAAGTCTGTTACAACAACACGCCTGAATTACATTAACGTGGGTTCCGGAGTAGGTTCCCCCGCAGCTGTGATCCTGAGAATCCTCCCATCTACGCCAGAGTTCTTTGCTATAGGGCCATCCTTCTTGAAGTGCCCTATCTCTCCGCATTGGTGGCATGACTGGCTAGTACTAGCTTTGGTGACGAGATTGCGGTGTTTAGCCAGTGTTATGTGGACACGAGTGCCTTCCTCGTTACTCCACTTTGAGAATTGCATCCTGAATCGTTCGGCATTGTAACTACTCTTGTGTGTAGGGTTAGTCCCGATGGAAGGGACTTGAGTGATGGGTTGTGTCGGTGCTCCACAGCCACGAGCATGGTGCCCTATGTTTAGGCAATTGTAACATTGCATCTCACGGCAAGCCCCGTGATGATGGAAACTATACTTATCACACTTCGGGAGTTTTCCCTCGTATGGCCTGTTCGGTACGGGAATGGAAGGGGTCTCCACTTGCTGTTGTTGCATAGCCAGCCTTTGGGATCTTTTGCATTCTTTCCGGGCTTGACGCTTTCGTTTCTTGTTCTCTGCTTTTCAGCTTTGCGAGCCTGTGCCTGTTACTGTTTGACGACTTCCTGGATGGATACCACAATTGGAAACTTCATTCCTATAAGTAGCATTGACTGTGTTGATAGCGCTACGGTGTGTAAGGACCGCGGTTACGGCAGCTACCATGGCAGCTGTAACTGCTGTTTGGAAGGTAGCGGCGTCCATAGGAAAGGTGGAGGTTTCATCATTCGACTGATTGCTTCCGGATGACGACATGATTCTGTAACACAAAAGATAAGGATTTTGTGAGCGATTCAGGTTGACCCTTGATGTACTTAGATTGTTCATGAAAAGAGTACGACTATGTTCTCGAAAGTTTAACCTACATCCCTATGATGCAGTCCTAGTACGGAATGGAAGTATGTTCGCGAAGGTTTGACCTACATCTCTATGATGCAGTCTTAGTACTGAATGGAGGTGTGTTTATGAAGGGTTGACCTACATCCCTATGATGCAGTCCTAGTGATGAGTGAAAGTAAGTTTGGACACTGGTCTCAAGACGTTTTTCGTTCAAGCCGAGGTATCGTGGTAGGTGAATAACAGGATCCACTCCACTAAAAGAGACTTGGGAATGTCTCTGGAGTTAAATTACTATAGTCCAATGACTTGACTAAAGCAGGTTTCAGATAGACTCCAATGAAAGTATGATATGAGTACTTGAATGAAGAATGACACAGAAGTTAGCCGGCTGTCAATATCTTTGATATTCATGATGTAAAGATTTGGAAAAATGACCTTGTAAAGGTCTTACATCATATCCACAGAGAAGATAGTTTCTTGACAGCATAAAGACCTAACTAAAGTACTTACGGTACAAGATAATTTCATAGAAAATGCCACATCGGGCATAGACAGAAAAACATTCCTTTTTAACAAGGAGAATAAAGTAAAACATTTATTACTGGCGACGGTAATCCCTCTGGTGAACTCTTAGTTCAGCGAGTTGACATTCTACATCGAGTAGGTGTCTTTCGTACACCCTCTGTCGTACTCGGAGTTCTATGATTTTGGCTCGGGATTCAGCTAGTACCTGTAGCAGGGTTTCATGGTTTCTCTCAGATCTCTCACGAGCATCTTCTAGACGAATGGTGCGGAGGGTATGCATTCTCACATTGGCGACAACTTCAGTGATTTGATGTAGGGTTGTCCTGCCTTGAATCTCATTTCGGGCCACTCTGCGGACTATGATTGGTAGGATTCTATCTGCTGAGCCTCCATTGCTCAGGTCATAAAAGTTTCGGTCACCATCAAATGGCATGGGATGATCTTTTCCTTGGCTCCATGTTTCCAAACATGCCACCCATGGAGGTGTCAGGCCATGAAAAGCCAGACGAGGGTTAGGAATTTGAACGGAAGCTGCCTGGGGTAGATCTTCAACCTCGGGTTCGGAATTAGCACCATCCGAAAGGTCTTCATCATGGTGATCATTCACACGGATAAGATGATCATTTTCTGAATCTTCTTCAAACCATCCAGCAATAACTTTGTTCGGAAGGAACATGTTGCCGTGGGGATGGAGTCCAGCCATGTTATCTACGCAAGAATTTGGGGTAAGAAATAATTACTAGACGAACTATCTAGATAATTATTTAGAAAATCTTCATCAGTTACATCGCTATTTGTTAAGTGCATACCAGTTATATGTAATCGAAACAGGATAGGCCTTCAAATAAGTGACCTTAACTCCATATTCACACAGAATAGGGGTAAGTAAAAATTTTCACAGATTCTCAATCTATGACATCCTAATTACATATAGCCTTAGTGTATCCACTTAGCAACTATCTGTTGGGTTTTGAGCAATCTAACACTTCCTAAGTGTGCATGCAACTCTAATAAACCTTGGATCTATGTTTGTCTAAATACATGCAAAATAATAATTTTCCAAGGTTCATAACCTAAATAACATGGCATGGGGTACTTTTAAACACAAAAGAATTAGATGAGATTACATACCTTATGATGAGTTTGATTCCTATGGAGTTTGAGAGCCAAGCACCAATAGTGTGAATGCCTCAAATGGAAATCACAAATCACCACAAACTTTTGGAAAACTTTGAGAGAATAGCATACTTTCTTATGAAATCGGCCACCACTAAGTCTCACACAACTAGAGTGTCATTTCTTGCATCATATGCTTCTTTATATAGTGTGCATGGTTAGGGTGAAACCCTAATAACCCATGTCTTTTCCTTTCCAAGGATCCATGGGTTAAAAGCTCCATGGATCATCCATGGACTTCCATATTAGCTTAGCCCATTAACAAATGAGTATTAGCCCACACTATATAAAATACAATAGCCATAGTTTAATCAGTCTTCTTTTTAATCTCTAAATTAATTCATAATTAATTTAAGACTAAAACCAATTAAATAACATGACTTCATATTAATATATTATAACTTATAATATATTAATAAATCGTAAGTATACAATTCTCATAAAATTATCCATAAATTGTTTGGATGAAATGCAACCCAAATGGGCCATGCCGGGTCGGGTCAAGTATGTACCAAATAAGTTATGGAATGAAACACCTTATCCAACAGACTCCCACTTGGATAAGTCTAATAACTATATTTGCATATGTTAATTCAGGAACCAACCAGCAATCGTAGCTCTCAAAAACTCTGTTGAACTATGAAGCACCATTTTAGATAAGTGATCATATAATCCTCTATTCTCATGATATCAGCCGGACAAATACATGGACCAACATCATACTTATTGTCCATCAGTTTGTTTCCTGATTTTTGATTTGTTTGACAAAGAACTTAATCGAACACATCAATTTAGTTCTGACCGGTCGGTACATAGATCACAACAAAATCATCGAGGGGCCCAGATATCGCTTCTATTTCTAGAAGGAACAGATAAACTTCGACTCATATGCTTGTTCTACTACTTGTTGAAATGTACACAAAAGCACGTTTTATAACATCAAGTTACTGATGCGTTTGCGTGCAATCAATGCACTACCAAATCATAGGTGACAACTCATATCTCTAGGTTTGAAGATTTATATGATATTACCGTCTCAGGATCACCCAAGATAAATTCCATGACGTGATACAAGTGATCGTGGGTTTATTCCAATACTCATAACTTATGAGCACTCATGAATGTTGTAGCAACCATTGCTATGACTAAACCCATTTAGCCATCTACAAACTCGATTCATGACAGTCTTGATTCATACCTACTTCTAACATATGAACGACTGTGGAGTGTTTAAATAACTTAGTCATTTGGAAAGAATAACCTAGCTATTTTGGAAGTCAAAACATGCAAAGTGAAACACAATAATAATCGAATCCAATATGGTCTCAAAACCCTTTTGAATATAAATAGAACCACCTTTTATTTATCACCATATTGATTACACATTATTCATTGTATAATGTTTCAAACAATTAACTTAAGACTTTAATAAAAACAACAGTCGTCCCATGCTCCTAGCATGTACACTTTGTTTTTCTAAACAATAGTTATGCCATACTCCAAGTATGCACACTATGTTTGTCTATGATCCTTACATTGTGATGTATATCAATTGAACATGATTCCAATGATACTAATTTCACAATCCCAAATCCTTATTGTAAATGTGAGAATCCCCGATTCCTATCATTTACCAAAAAAACTGTTAGATTTTAAACTTTTATGCAATCTTCCTCTTGTAATGATTATTCACAAAGTCACCAAAACCTTGTCACTAGTCATTACAGAGTATTCCAAAGAAGGTCAACTTCTATGGAACGGAACTCTCATATTCAAAGTACATTGCTTTGAACATCCTTCTTGCTTTAAGGTTTTCTAATCCTACATAGATTGAATAACTTCCACCTATGGCGACATTTCCATAGTCCCATTTTGACTATCACTTCCGAACAAGAGTTACTTCTTTTCAGAACATGTCAATACGGTCCTTTCCGACAACTTACATCATACTTCCAACTTTCCCTGAGCAACCAATTTTTGGCGAACCTCAGATTGTCCTTGAAAATTGCTTAATCACTTTAGTCATATCCAGTTCTAGACTTTTCCCTTCTCAATGCCTTAAGCATTTGGAAAATATAAAAAAGATGAATATTATAGCACGTGCAATCGAACCCATATCTAAGCATATGGGACACGATTCATGATGTTTGACATAAAGACATGATACTAGACCAGTCTTTTGCAACAATATTTTTTTATTTGCCATGTTTTCAAAATTTAACTATGAAGAGGGATGTCGTAATCATAATCGAATTTTGAAAACGCAATATATATAGAATTTCTTCAAGTTGAACCATTCCAACACAAAATTCATATATATATATATATATATATATATATATATATATATATATATATATATATATATATATATATATATATATATATATATATATATATTCTTGACTAAAGATGATTAAAATCTCAATCTAAGCTTTAGAATTGAAATGAAGTATAATTTCCTCTCCCTTAATTATAGCAAAACAACTTTTCAACCCCTGCAACTTCACGAATTGAAACTTTGTTTTTCTATAATTAACATTGCTAGCTTGCAATACTAATCATAATTATCATGCTCCCACTAACATGATGATTATTAGCATAACACTTATGCTCCCACTATCTTTGACATGTATTTAGAAATCGGTTGGACTTCTAAAATTTAGATTCATACATCCTTTCTTAGATAGCTCACATGTGTGTCTAAACAATTTTCAGAACTATGAAAAGGGATACCGTAATCATAGTCTTAATTGTTTAGACCGTTGCCATCTCTCACAAGTCCATGTTAGTGTGCCGGTGAACCACACACGCTCCACTAACGACTTTTGAAAATGCAAATAACACAATTGATATCTACATAAAATCTACTTAGTGAAAGCATTTCCTCACCATCATTTTCATGAATCGGAGAGAAACCTTATGACACTTAGATTTTATAGTGTATGAGTCCGTATCCATGTGAATTTGTCAAAAACATAATCACAAGATAAGGTTAGTGACAAATTCAGCCTTACATGGATTAAACTTGTTCAATCTTAGTTTCTTGTCACCTTGGTAGCACAAGGCCCACCAATGCTTCCAAGTTGAACTCTAATAACTCACATGCAAATTCAACTTATTTGAAGTAGGTACAGAAATAAGAATTATGTCAACATGATAGGTTGCAAACCTTAACTCGTGTGCTAGTGATAAATTATAGGTTTTACTCTTGATTAAATCTTGAAACTCTTTCAGGATCTTTAAGGCTCCCACTGTCCCCTTGACATATAAGTTTCCCCAGTTAAGAACCATTCCTTGACAAAACAAATATTCAAGGGATAGTGCGGATTCTTATCAAGACTAACACTTCACACAATTGGTCTTAGTTGGTCTTTGTCTCATCCAAGACATCACAACTTACCAATCTCAAATGTACAAGAGTAGAAAACATTTTACTCTTACATTTGACTAGTGTTAATAAATCTTCCTTTATGTCACTCAAGGTTACAATCTTGGAGTATGACTCTAAGAATTGTTTTGGAACGAAGTATGACTGATCTTCTTGATTTTAACCAATCCAACAATTCATGACCTCTCTTCTTAGCCATCACAATGCACTAAGACGTCCTTAGAGTATGAATTTGTGATATGGTTTCATAATCATTAAGATGATCATGAAATATGATACTAAAGTACTCTCCCATCCTTTCAGATTTAAGAAAATTTTATCTTTCTGCCTAATTTGATTATTCTCATCTGTTTTGTTATACATTGTATCCTTTCCAATGTTACAGAATTATAATTAACCTTATAAGTATAATCATATTTACTAATCTTTAGTAAATCATGACAAATCAATCTTTGTGGTGGACCTTGACCAACGCACACCCAGTGTACCTAATTCCTTAGTCCTTCAATTGACTCACATATACATGTGATCAAAGAATTAGTCTTAATTTTCAAAGATGAAAATTCTCACTCATCATACAATACAACTTGTATGATTCCAAGTTTCTGTCCATTTGAAACTTGGGTGATGAAAAACTTTCTTCATTTGGTAAATTCAGACACTACCACAAATGAAAGAATCAAATCCAATTTACAATATTGCTATTACTAGAAACATATAAGCAACAATTTTCCACAGATGCCATTGTAAGGATATTTTTAAAATAAATAAAATTAAAACCCTTTTTTTTAAAAAAAAAAAAACTTTGCGGAAAAACTTATCCTTACAATCCACATGAAAACCTTGTTGTTATCTATTCATAAGCAATATATTATAACTCTTAAGCAACAACTCAAAATTCTGATTACCGAACCATGCGATCGAAACCCACCTTTGCAATCAGAATCAACATATACTTACTTTAAGCTTCCTATCTTTTCTTTGATTCTTAAAAACATCAACATGTGACCCATTCACATTATGTAATAAGAATCTCCAAATAGGAACTTAATAGAGTTAGTCAGTGGACTTTAACTGAAGTAGAGTCAAACTTTTTGACTTGATCAATCTTATGATCATTCAGGTAAATATGGCAGCTTCGCAATCAGTCTCCCTCCCTTTGGCAATAAAACATATAGACCCTTTGGTAATGGCACATGAGACGATCTCATACTTAGCCTTTCTCTTTACCATTTGGTCAACCGAGTTGACTATGGCCGATCCCTTTCCATTGGGAAGAGAAATGCTTTTCTAGATATCCAATGCTACCATTCCCAATGTCCATTTAAGGTTTGGGAAGTTGGTCTTCTAATAAAATTTGCTTTACTAGTGTTCTAAATCATTGTTGATACTGCAGCACTGAGAAAATAGTTAAGATCATTAAGGATCGTGTCATAGTGTGTCTCATAGTAGTCCCAAAGAGACCCACTATGTTACTAAGAAAGTGATTGAACATCCAACTTTCACGAGACTTTGACACCCAACTCTCCCGGCTTGTCAATATGTGACTTTATCACCAAGATGTGCTCACATATAGATCTTGCTTGCCAACAGGGCTTGAGTGACCTTAAACTTATGGGTTTAGGAGAATAAATGGAGGAGGTGGAGGAAGTGAAGCATGATGTTGAGGGACACCATCTTCAACAGATTTGGGAAGATCATAGTTATCTAAACCAGACATCTATAATGGGAGAAAATCAAGTTAGTTGATTCAAAGTCCTTAATATAACACCCAATATGAAATATTAAGGCTAGGACCCAACACAATATTTTATAATTTGGAAGACGGATGCCGTAATCCAGGCTATAAAATATTTGAAGGTAGGCAAATGACGATTCACCAATTTCCACCATGAGAAACGAAATAATTTATTAGGTTTTAATTGGATTTGAAATTCCTAGATCTTTTGAGATTCATTGAACTTTTCAATGGCATGTTTCAATCTCGAGTGTGCCTCTCAAATTTTGTGACTGGGATGCCGAGGATCACAAAACAAGGTGTGAATAACCATACCAATTCACTTGGTACCCTTAATATTATCACCCAATCAATGTGCCGGTTAACCACACACGCTCCACTGATCTATGACAAACATTAAGTCACCCTTCGTGATCCTTACTAGTCCAAGTTAGTGTATCGGTTAACCACACACGCTCCACCAACGACTTGGTAAGGTACAAAGTGTGAATTCCATGGGCTAGCACCAAATTCACATTTTTCCTAAAGTAACTAAGATTGGTAATTAAAAAAAACATTTAGTTACTTTATAATATTCATCATACTTAATGATAATTTATAAGTCCTTGTCTTACCCATTCGGCTAACGACCCTCCACCAGTCAAGCAAGCGGTGGGTGCGAGTGGACACCCATTAAGTTGCCATTTTATAGGCAACAACCTTATACCTACCTTATACACCGGCTTCGTGAATGAGGCCTACTAACAGTAAAACGACTTGTTCTTATACATATATAATAATTAACCATTAATGTTATAAATAGTATAAGTGTTGAATTTTAACTTTTAAAAATCTAAGTGTTTGGAATTAAAGTTTGTGTTGGACTTTACAAATTCAAAAACTTGAGGGCAAGTTTTGAATAATTCATAAACTTTTGGATATTCATAACATTGAGTTTTAATTAAGTGTTTAAAACTTTTAATGAAGAGTCTCTTGGAGATCCATAACTTGAGTATAAGTTATGGAGTCCATAAAAACACTTATTAGAAAACTCTTCAAAAGTGTAACTTATGACTTCTTAAAAAACATTTAGAAGAAAAAACTTTTGGAATTCCATAACTTGAGGACAAATTATGAATTTCATTAAAACACATTAAGATCAAGAATTAACTAACAAACAATTTGCAAATAATTCCTATGATCTAACAAAACTCGTATGAACATGAACATCCACATCAACAATTTCAAGAAACATATGAACACATATAAACTTGAAATTTTGATTATAACTTTGAAGTTGGTCCACCATCATCATTACCACATCAAAAACAGGTTTTATGCGTCCAAAACAGTTTAAGGTAATGATTCTAGACCAATTCCAACACCAAAACTCGAAGATATGTTGTTTGGGGGTCCAACTCGTCGAGTGCATGAACCAACTCACCGAGTTGGATGAATTTTGTCTTGGACTCGTCGAGTTCCTTCATGGACTCGGTGAGTCTGTTGTGCAGACAACACATAAACTTTGATTTTCAGCAATTTGCATCAAGTATTCTAGAAAACAAGCCTAGGCTCTGATACCACTGTTGGGTTTTGAGCAATCTAACACTTCCTAAGTGTGCATGCAACCCTAATAAACCTTGGATCTATGTTTGTCAAAATACATGCGAAATAATAATTTTCCAAGGTTCATAACCTATCAAACATGGCATGGGGTACTTTTAAACATAAAAGAATTAGATGAGATTACATACCTTATGATGAGTTTGATTCCTATGGAGTTTGAGAGCCAATCACCAATAGTGTGAATGCCTCAAATGGAAATCACTAATCACCACAAAATTTTGGAAAACTTTGAGAGAATACTATACTTTCTTATGAAATCGGCCACCACTAAGTCTCACACAACTAGAGTGTCATTTCTTGCATCATATGCTTCTTTATATAGTGTGCATGCTTAGGGTGAAACCCTAATAACCCATGTCTTTTCCTTTCCAAGGATCCATGGGTTAAAAGCTCTATGGATCATCCATGGACTTCCATATTAGCTTAGCCCATTAACAAATGAGTGTTAGCCCACACTATATAAAATATAATAGCCCATAGTTTAATCAGTCTTCTTTTTAATCTCTAAATTAATTGATAATTAATGTAAGAGTAAAACTAATTAAATAACATGACTTAATATTAATATATTATAACTTATAATATATTAATAAATCGTAAGTATACAATTCTCATAAAATTATCCATAAATGGTTTGGATGAAATGCAACCCAAATGGACCATGCCGGGTCAAGTCAAGTATGTACCAAATAAGTTATGGACTTAGATACCTTATCCAACACTACCAACTTAGTATTGAAGAATACCGTTTTAGTTCTCAAGTATAAAGTACTTATAGTAACACCAAATACTCCTATAGTATTTTTAAGTTTAATGTTATGTTCTACTGTTCTCATTGTGGTAGAGTTGGTAAGATTTTAGCATTGTTGCAACCACACAATTAAACTTAGGCACATGTTGGTCAACCCTCAGATAATATAGGTGATCATGCTATATCTTCCCAGTTTTGACCATATGTCTCTAAGCGCACTTGTGTTGTCCAACAATCGTAATTCTTTTGTATTATCCTAGTGACACTGATTTTAGTATGAATGCAGACTAGTATACTTAAGTAAATATTTTAATATTTATAGTATATACTCTTTGTCAGAGTGTTTTAATCCCTTATGTATTTATAGTTAGTATATCTTTTATGGGTGGATATACTTAATTCACTCTAAACAATGCTCTGATACCAATCTTTCATACCCCAAAACCAAGAACGGCGGAAACGTTCTGGGGCGGAGGACGTCATATACAGTATCACAACAATGAAAAGTAGTAAACAAGCAACATCATCATCCATTGCATTAATAATATAATTATTAGACAAATGTTCTGTCAAATTTTCATAAACACTAAAGCATAAATCAAAATGAAAGATGAGTCTTGCACAAGCTCCATCTTCCTTTATCCTTGCATCGGTACCTGTCTATGATGACCTGAGGATACAAGTAATTTTGAAAGCGAGTATCAGCTTTAAAGCTGGTGAGATCATAAGTATTTTAGTGTTTTAATTTGTATGTAAGAATTTGTAAGTTTATGAACTATAAGTATAAAAATGTTTGTAAACTATAAGAATAGAAAATGTTTGTGAAACAACTGTAAATGTTTGAAAAACTCTAAAAATCCCTATGATTCCTACTTTTATATAAAGGTGTCTTCTACTAAGACTTTACTGTTCTCAATGTAGTCTTCTACCAAGACTTAACTATTCTAAATGTTCGTTTCTTGTAAAAGTGTGTAATTTTCTCAAGTGTAACTATCATTATCAAAATATAGTTTTTACATTAAATGTTTTAAGTGAAATAACCACTAAATATATATATATAATGGGAAAATAAATGTAGTACTGTAGTGTTGTATTATAGGAGCTACTGCTGTACTAACTACCTTAAACCGGTATAAGGAAACATTTGTTTGATAAAATAATTTAGTATAAGGAAACATTTGTTTGAAAACACAATTGTAAATAATTTAGTATAAGGAAACATTTGTTTGAAAACACAATTGTAAATAAGTTTGAAAACAGTTTGAAGGCATGGGTTTGATAAAATAATTTAGTATAAGGAAACATTTGTTTGAAAACACAATTGTAAATAAGTTTGAAATGTAATATACAGAGTAAAATGTATAGTGTAATAAGGAGTTTAAAACACATAAAATGTTATGAAAATCATTTGAAGGAAATTGTTTGGTAAAACGGCTAATGTGTAGTAAATCATTTGAATGTTGCATATTAATCACTTGTGATTGATGTAATAATTAGCATAATTCTACTTATTAATCACATGTGATTGATATAATACCTAGTATGATTCTACTTGTATCCCCCCCCCCCCCCCCCCCGATAAAACATTTAAAAGTAGTTTAAAACATTGATTAAGGGGTATGAACTCACCTGTAGTAAGTGACTGGAATTGAACGGACTGTTATCGTAAGGAAGGATCGGACAAGTGCTTGGTGTCAAGTCAAGACTTTAGACACACACAATGATCCTAATTACATATGAAGACATATGTATATAAATAATTAGTGATTAAAACACTAATTATACAAGTATAAACATTTTAACGTTGGGAAACACTTTTGGTCAAGTGCTACGAGGCTAATGGGTTGCATCCAAGGAGTGCAAAGCCTCTAATGGGAGTTTATGGTCAAATGACCATGTGCTTTGGAGTTTACAGCCCAGGGGAGTAAACTCCTGGCTGTAAACTCACAACCAAGTCTCTAAATGAAGCCTATCATTTATACAACTAGTTTGGTGAATTGTTTCAAGGCTAAAACAAGTGTTTGGGCTTCCTATTAACTCCCTTGAGGAGTTTACGGCCCTGGGACCATATCCCATGGAGATTACGGCCGTAATCTCCTTTGGGGGAATGTTTATGGTGTTTTGAGGTTCCTAGCTCATTGTTGATTTGTTCTATGATAAGTTCTAGCCATGTGGAAGCATTAGGGGCACAATATCACCCCTTTATACAGTTTTCGGCCTAAGGACCAATCCTTATGAGCTTATGGCCGTAAACCCAATGGGAACATGGTTTCTTGGTTGCTTTAGCTCCATAACATTTCAAGGATATCATCCTAGTTGGGTTCTAGGCATAAGGAAGGACTTAGGGTGTCATTTGCCCCATTTATAGGGGTTTACGGCCCAAGAACTTGTCTTGGCCATAAACTCCTTTTTCCTTGTGTTTCCTTATGATATCTAGGCTATAAAACCATTAGGGTACTTGTCCAAATTAGTATCTTGGCTTAAGAAGGGCTTTTAGGGCATTTTGGCACAAAAACATGGAGTTCACGGCCCAAGAACTTCTTTGGCCGTGAACTCTCTTCTACCCTTGAATCTTTATTGTTTTGGTGTCCTAAACATGCAATGTAGGCTTCTAGTTTGAGATCTGAGGCTTTGAGGGACATTGGGACACTTTTCATCCTTAAAATGGAGTTTACTCCCCAAGTATTCTTGGGCGGTAAACTCCCAAATCTTGGGGTTTTGGTCCGATTTTAATGTTATAATACACAATCTAAGCTATATAATATAACTAGATCGAAGTACTCACAATTTGGGATAAAAACCGAAAGATCCGTGAGAGAGAATTCGGCTTTTCTCTAATTGGAAATGCAACTAATGAACTATTTGGTTCAGATTTCTATATATAGTCTTGAGATTTTTGGCAGAAAATATTTTATTCCCGGAATGAACTCTAATGTCATAGACTATTGGAATAACAGTGTTGCACAAGACCCTAGTTCATCCACTCTCCTGATACCTCCTTAAGTGCTAAACCTGAAATACTCAAACTTATACCCAAAGTCTGGAATTTCACTTTAACTGTTCTAACTTCTATTGGCTTGGTACGGTTTGTTTATAATGGAAATTTTGGGTTGTCAAAGAGTGTGTGCGGCTGGCTGTCCGCACACTTGGCTATGCGGCCGCACACACCTGCTTTGGTGTGATTGGTTTCATTTTGAGATGCTACACACTTTCTAACCCTTCTTAAGACTCATATCTAGGTTATAATAAGTCTACAACGCTCATATGGACCCACAATTTCGTTAAAAGATGATAAATCAAGTGAAATATTGACATACGGATCGATTGTACAGGATAAAAGTTTCAGGTTGTCACATCATTCCCCCGTTGGAGGGAATTTTGTCCCGAAATTCAGAAATATGGATACAAATCGTGGATTTGGAAAAAGATGAGGGTACTTCTGTTTCATTGAATCCTCCTGCTCCCGAGTGAATTCAGGTCCCTGATTAGTATTCTAGAAAACCTTCACTATCGGGATGCATCTTTGCTTCGTTCGTTTGACCTCTGGATCCATGATTTCGATTAGTTCTTCCACGAAATTGAAATTTTCGTTGATTTCGATTTCTTAAAGGGGGACCACAAGGGTTTCGTCAGATAAACATTTCTTGAGGTTCGAGATGTGGAAGAGGGGATGAATGTTACTGAGTTCATGCGGTAAACAAAGTTTGTAGGCTACGGGACCAATCCTAGCAAGGATTTCGAATGGTCCTATGTACCTCGGGTTTAGCTTTCCATGTTTTCCAAAGCATACCATGTCTTTCCATGGCGAGACCATTAGCAGAACACGGTCTCCAACCTGGAATTCCAAACGTTTTCGTCGTTTATCGGCGTAGATCTTTTGTCGATCTTGTGAAGCCTTTAGTCGTTCCTGGATTTGTATGATCTTTTCGGTGGTTTCGCGGATTATATTCTGGAACAGTGAGAGTGCTATCAGGGACTTGCCCCTTGGCTAGCTGCGTGTCGCCCATAGAGGGCTTCGAAAGGCGCAACCTTGATACTGGTATGATAACTAGTGTTGTAGGAGAATTCAACCAAGGGCAAATGGGTATCCCACGATTTACCGAAGTCGATGACACATGCTCTCAACATGTCTTCCAAGATATGGATGGTTCTCTGACTCTGTCCATCAGTCTGAGGATGATAACCTGTAATCATATCCAACTTAGTTCCAAGTTCTTTCTGTAGGGACTGCCAAAACCTCGAAGTGAACCTGCTATCTCGATCGGAGATAATGGATACATGCACACCGTGCAGTCGAACTATTTCTTGGAGGTCGATTCGTGTGAGTCTTTCCATCTTGAAAGTTTCTTTGATTGGCAGGAAGTGAGCGGATTTCATCAATCGGTCAAATATTACCCAAATGGTGTCATATCCCCTCGGAGATTAGGGTAATTTGGTAATAAAATCCATGGGAATCCTCTACCACTTCCATCAATGTACCTCCGGGTGTTGAAGCAAACCTGAGGGCTTCTGATATTTAACCTTCACCTTGGCATAAGTCAGACACTTGCCTACGAAGGTAGCGATTTCTGCTATCATGTTTGGCCACCAATATAACTTCTTATGATCAAGGTACATCTTGTCCGATCCTGGGTGGACAGAGTATCTAGTCTTGTGAGCTTTGTTCATGACGACCCCTCTATAACCACCAAACTTTGGGGTCCAGATCCGATCCATGAAATAGTAGACTCTGTTTCCCTTGATTTCTAAGTTTTTTTCCATTCATCTTAAGGCTTCCTCCTCCACGTTCTCTAGTTTCAGTGCTTCCAACTAAGCTTCTCTAATTTGTGCGGATATATGGGAACGGATGGTGATGTAAGTGCTTTCACACTGTGACCTAAGTACTCCTTTCGGCTGAGGGCATTTGCTACCACATTGTCTTTGCCGGGATTGTAGCGTATTTCACACTCATAATCACAGAGTAATTCTACCCAACGGTGTTGTCTCATGTTTAAGTCTTTTTTGTCGAAGATGTGTTGCAGGCTTTTATGGTCAGTGAAGATCGTGCACTTTGTTCCGTAGAGGTAATGTCTCCACATCTTCAATCCGAAGACAACTGCTCCCAACTCCAGGTCGTGAGTTGTATAATTGATTTCGTGTGATTTCAATTGTCTTGAGGCATAAGCAATAACCCTTCTTCGTTGCATAAGAACACAACCTAAGCCATGGACGGATGCATCGCAGTAGACAACGAAGTCCTCTGTCCGTTCGGGCAGAGATAGGATAGGTGCGCTGCTCAAGGCTTGCTTCAATGTTTGGAATGCAGTGTCTTGCTTTTCACTCCATCAAAAGGGTACACCTTTCTGAGTTAGAGTGGGTAGGGGTTCGACAATTATGGATAAATTCTGGTTGAATCTACAATAGTAGACAGCAAGACCCAAGAATTGACGGATTTCTGTGGGTGTCTTCGGTGCTGACGAATTCTCTATCACTTTGATTTTGGATGGATCCACGTGTATGCCTTCCTTACATACCACATGACCCAAGAAAGTTACTTTCCGAATCCAGAATTCACACTTGGAGAATTTTACATATAGCTTTTCTGTTCTTAGAGTTTCCAACACTAATCTCAAGTGTTGTTTGTGATCTTCCTCGCTTCTGGAATAGAAAAGTATATCGTCTATGAACACGATAACAAACTTGTCCAATAAAGGATGACACACACGATTCATCAGGTCCATGAACACTACCGGTGTGTTGGTTAGACCGAAGGGCATTACTACGAATTCGTAGCGACCATAACAAGTCTGAAATGATGTTTTAGGGACATCACCCTCGTGGACTCGTAGCTGAAGGTACCCTGATCTGAGGTCTATATTGGAGAAATAAATGGCTCCTTAAAGTTGGTCGAAGAGGTTGTCAATCCAATGAAGAGGATATCCGTTTTTGATGGTGAGTTTATTCAGTTCACGGTAGTCAATGCACATCCGAAAAGATCCATCCTTCTTTTTCACAAATAAAACCGGGGCTCCCCAACGTGAGGAACTCAGTCTGATCAATCCTTTACGGGGGTAGCTCTGGGGATTAAGTCGATCTGAAACTCGACTTGGCACTCAGGAGGAATTCCCGGATGCGCTTCGGGAAATACATCAGGAAAGTTGAAGACTTAGGGATTCTCTCGAGGGCTTTAACCTCCTGTTGCTCATTTACAACATGAGCTACAAATGCATGACACTCCTTTCGCAAAAGATTTTGGTCTTTGATTCCCGAAATAATGCGGAGGCTGGAGCTAAGTTTATTACCATAGATCATGAGGGTTTTTCTAGAGAGGAGATTGAGATGGATAGCTTTTTCGAAACAAAGGATATCAGCATGATTGGGGCTCAACCAATCCATGCCAATGATGACATCGAAGCTCTTTATGGAAACTGGCATAAGATCGATAGGAAAGGAATGATCGTTTAGGGTAAGGGTACAACCACGCGTTATAGCGTTAGTGCTCTCATTGTCACCGTTATCTCACCGTTAGCTATTTCCATAGTAAATGTTTCGGTTAAAAATTGAGGTTTATGTTTGAGAAGATGTTTGAATGCATGACTGACAAAACTTCTCTCCGCACTAGAATCGAAAAGAATGCATGCATAAGAGTTGTCGAGGAGGAACGTACCCGTGACAACGGTAGGATCTGCAACTGCTTCCTCTTGCCCCATTATTAGAACCCTCCCAATGTTGCCAGTTATTGCTGCCTTGGGGAAATTTCTCTTGTAGTGCCCGACCTCGCCACAACCATACAAGCCTGACCGACACTTGCTCCAGATATCGGATTGGTTGGTTGGGCTGGTGTTCTGCAAAATCGAGTTGTATGCCCCTTCTTGCCACAGCTTTTGCACAACATCTCACGGTACTGCCCATGATTATGAAAATTACATTTGTCGCACCCAGGAAGAATTCCAGTGTATCTGCTGGTAGGTGCTTGAGTTGTAGGAGCAGCAACAAGGAGTAGTGGCAACATGAATTGCCACTGTATGTTGTTTCTACGATGGGTCCCGCGAAGATTGGTCCTTTCGCTGCTTCCAGAACTTTATCTTCTTATTACTTTCTTTCATTGGTTCAGGAGTGGCTGTTATTTTATCCAGATCAACCCTGTGATCTATGAGAGTCTGGGGCAAGCACTTGGTGCTATCAAAAGTGTTTAGCCTAGCAGCCAAGACATTCCCTTGAGTTGGGGGGATTAATCCCCAAATGTATCTCTCTATTTTCTTGTTTTCCGGGGTGACCATTCCCAGGAAAAGAAGTGCTAAGTCTTTAAACCTACAAGTGTAGGCAGCAATATTGGAACCCTTCATCTTTAGGTTCCAGAGTTCATGCTCCGGTTTCTGCATTTCGCCTCGGGGGCAGTACTCAGCAAGCATAAGTTCTTTCAAGCTCTCCCAACCCATAGCGTTTGCTATTGGTAGGGTTACAGACTTGACCCGACTATTCCACCAGGTTAACACTCTGTTGGTGAAAGTGAAGGCATCAAATTTCACCTTGTTGGCTTCAGAACAGGAACATATTTCGAAGATGGACCCAATCTTCTCGAACCATCGAGTCAAGGTAATCACACCTCCAGTGCCATCGAAAGATGTGGGTTTTGCGTTCATGAAGTATTTATAGGAACACTCCTTCTGGTGTCCTTGACCACCTTCATTATTTTGGGGATGGGTACCACCTCCTGACCCGCCATAACCGTTGGGGTTCATCTGTGACATTGCGGCAGCCACAGCGGCAGTAACAACTACCTGGAACAAAGCGGGATCGAATTAAGGAGCTGGTGGTGGAGGATTGTTGTTCTTTGTGATGGGACTTTTCTTTGGAGGCATCTCGTTCTAAAAATGATCAGGAAGGAGAGGATTGTAAGTCGACTGAATTGAATCAAGAGATATTGTCACACCCCAAAACCAAGAACGGCAGAAATGTTCTGGGGCGGAGGACATCATGTAGAATATCACAACAATGAAAAGTAGTAAACAAGCAACAACATCATCCATTGCATTAATAGTAGAATTATTATACAAGTGTGTTCTGTCAAATTTTGATAAACACTAAAGCATAAATCAAAATGAAAGATAAATCCTCAACGAGCTCCATCTTCCCTAGTCCTTGCATCGGTACCTGTCTATGATGACCTGAGGATACAAGTAATTTTGAAAGTGAGTATCAGCTTTAAAGCTGGTGAGATCATAAGTATTTTAGTGTCTTAATTTGTATGTAAATACTTGTATGTATTTGAAATGTAAGTATTTGTATGTACACGAATTGTAAGTATTGAAAATGTAAATGAATCGTAAGTATGAAAATGTATATGAATTGTAAGTATGAACATGTTTGTAAAACAACTGTAAACGTTTGAAAATCCCTAGAAATCCCTATGATTCCTATTAGTAACAAAAGGAGTCTTCTACCAAGACTTAACTGTTCTCATGTAGTCTTCTACCAAGACCTAACTGTTCTGAATGTATCTCTTGTAGGAGTGTGTATTTTCCAATGTCTGATTACCATTAATCAAAAAGATAGTTTCGACATTACTGTGCGTCGTGTGAATGTTCACGAAGTGAATGTAATGGGAAAATGGAATAGTACAATGATGTAGCACTTAACTACAACCGTACCAATTACCTTAAGTCTAAGGTAATACTTCTAAGTACTGTAATATTTGTAATAAATAACCACATCGATACTCAGCTGCCTTATTTGAGGGATAAGGTATAATGTGATGTCTAGATCCCAGACTATACACTCCCCTATCAAAGGGATTTTGGGACCTACCCATGACCCCTGCCTGTATGCAAGCCATGAGCATCCACATTACTATGATCATGTATACTCGATATAACGATCACAATTGTGTTGTGATTCATCGGTATAGTTAGATCCTGAACTGGTTCCATGCTATAGCACCTAGTGACGTCTGTCCTATGTATATGTAAGTGTGATCATGTAGTTGTTCTCATGTAAGTGTGATCATGTAAGGGATCATGTAAACATATCTATGTAATAGTATAGTAATGTACTATAATGTTCCACGTGTGCTAGCTGTAATGTGTGATCTCTCTCTCTATGTAGCATGTATACTAATGTACTTGTTCTAGTATCGTTGTATATGTTCTTCTATAGTATAGTTGTATATGTTCTTCTCTAGTATAGTTGTATATGTTCCTCACTAGTATAGTTGTATATGTTCCTCTCTAGTATTGTTGTATATGTTGTCATAGTAGTAAGTATTGACTAATGAATGAACTAACTCATAGTATAATATTGTGTTCTAGTAATAGTTCTAGTATCTTCCTAAACTACCCCTATGGTAATTTACTAGTAATCTAACTGGTATGTATGGACATGGATGTATACCCTTGCTACCCAAGGGTATTTATTGAACTGGAAGAACCTTTATGACTACATATGTATACATGATATGTAACTAATATTTAAACGACCTTCGGACAGGTAACCGATATCCCACCAGACCACATCTCAAGAGCGAAAAGGAAATAGGGTTGATAGGCTTCCTAAGTCTTTTAAACATTACTCATATAAATATACATATATAGGCATGCAATTTATAATATAAAAGCATAAAGTAATTTTTGTAAAACCTTTGAACATAATTATTATCTTAAGAAAAGATCGACTTGATGTCAATCTGCAAAACAATTTGAAGGCATGGGTTTGGTAAAACAGTTTAGTATAAAGAAACATTTGTTTGAAACACAATTGTAAATAAGTTTGAAAGGTAATATGCAGAGTGAAATGTACAGTGTAATAAAGAGTTTAAAACATATAAAATGTTTATAAAAATTATTTGAAGAAAATTGTTTGGTAAAACGGCTGATGTGTAGTAAATCAATTGAATGTTACATATTAATCACATGTGATTGATATAATAACTAGCATAATTCTACTTATTAATCACATGTGATTGATATAATAACTAGTATGATTCTACATGTATCCCCACCACCCATAAAACATTTAAAAGTAGTTTAAAACATTATTTAAGGGGTATGAACTCACCTGTGGTAAGTGGATCGGAAAGAAGTGTCGGATAAGTGCTTGGTGTCAAGTGAAGACTTAGACACGCACAAAGATCCTAATAACGTATAAGGATATATGTATATACATAATTAGTCTTTAAACAACTAATAAACAAAGTTAAAACACTCTAGGACATGTTAAACACTTTATACAAGTGTTAAAAGTCTCAAGGGTTGCATCTAAGTGTTGTAGGGAAAGGCTAGTGTGTTTGGGGTTCAAGGGTAACTCTTAAAATGAGTTTACTCCCTAAAGATCAACACCCCTTGAGTTTACAGTCGTAAACTCTTGATTTTACGGCCTTAAACTCCAAATCTTTTGACCATTTGGTGATTTGAAGTCTTCTAGGCTATTCCAAGCATTCCTACTTCACGAATTAGCCTTAGGAAGTGTTGTGTGGCATCAAAACACTCCTAAATGGAGTTTACAGTCTAAGGACCATTTCTCATGAGTTTACTACCTTAAACTCCTAAGTTTATGGTATTTGGGGTTTTCAAGTCCGTAGCTCAATCATGGCACTAGTCTAGGTTAGATTTAGCCATAAGGAACAACTATGGGCCATTTTTGGGACATTTACACCACATTTGAGGTGTTTACGGTTTAAGGACTTCACTAAACCGTAAACACATCAAAATGGAAGATTTTTGGTGGATTTTGGGTGACAAACTCATCAAGGATGAATCTAGACAAGTCCTTAAGGCATAATGAAGAATCTAAGCACCTGAACACACCATTTTGACCCAATACTTGGTGTTTACGGTTTTGGGATCTCCCAAAACCGTGAAAACCTTTATTTTGGTGTTCTTGGGAGTTTTCTTTGGTATAAACATGTACAACAAGCTTAAAATGACTCTAGGATAGAAGTACTTACATTGGGGAAGCTTGAAATGAACTTTAAGTCCAAGAACACTAGTGTGTGTTCTTGGTGTTTTGAAAAAACTAATCAAAACACATAAATGAATGGATTAAAGGATGTACAATCACTAGATTAAGCGATATACCAACTTGAAAGGCTTGAAACACTTACTAGTTTGAAGATTTGGAATAAAAACTTGGATGACACTTGAGAGAATATTTTTGGAGTTTACTCTTTTGATAAATGGGGAGTAAACACAAATGGGGAGTAAACTCATGTATAAGCATGAGTTTATGGTTTTTTGGATGATTTTTTGACCCAAACATAAAACTTTGGTCGGGTGTTTCTAATACGCGAAGTGTTTGCGGTTTTCAAAAATCAAAACCCGAGACGACAGTTTCTTACACCCGTTCGCTTAAAAATAATATTAAAATAATCAAAATAATTTTATATTTCTTAAAAATAAGAAATAATTACATTGACTTATGCTACGAAGTGGTTGACTTTTAGGGTTTGACCGAATGGAAATTTCGGGTTGTCACAGATATGAAACAAGATGTATATCTATATGATAGATAAAGTGTTCTACTAAGAGATAAATAGGAAGGAGTTACTAAAGCAAGTAAATTATCGCTAGGAAAGAATGAGTAGAAACACTTGAAATGAATTTTTACAATGTATCCTGCTTTGACTAAAATACTCCTATACTATTTTATGTTGAAGGTTTTGTTCCATCGATTTCTTTTGGTTGAAATATTTGGTAAGTTTTAAGGCTGCTGCAAGACCACAATCACTCCCAAACACATGTTGGTCATGTCTCGAATGAATATATTTGATCAGGCTATATTGACCCTAGACATGATTACATAACTGCCCAGGTTTAACCACAGTGTTCAACATCCAATTACTTTTGTTTGGTTCTTTTTATGATATGGTTTATGGTATGTAGGTATACTTGTATAGTTGGAGTAAAAATACTTATATTTTTAAAGTATACTTTTAGCTCATAGCGCTTCGGCCCCTTAGTGTTTATAGTTGTATACTATGTAAGGTTCGGTATACTTAGTTCACTATAAACATTAGGTCTGATAGCAATCTGTCACACCCCCGAACAGTCAGGAAAACAACAGCGGAAACGTCCAGGGGCGGCGACGTCATACGTAGTATTACAACAATTGTATCATAGCAATCAAAGTAAACACAACGATTACATTAAAATATGAATATTTAAATCTTTTGAAAATATAGTTTTCCCATAACATTATATAACAAAAGATAAAGACGAGACTTCAAAAATGCTCCGTCTTCTCCAAAAGCCGGTAAGGTACCTGTCTATCATTGCCCTGAGAATACATGCGGTCTTGAAAATGTATCAGCATAAAGTTGGTGAGTCCATAAGCTTGTTTTTGTATTGAAAACTAGTCACTGAGTTTGTATAATTAGTTTCTTTCCATTATAAGTAAATATCGTTTGTATCGAAAACCGTTGTTACTGAATTCTGAAATATGTATGCATGCTTACCAAGAAAATACAACGTTTTCTTACATGTTTGTTGGTTTCTGTTTGAAAACCCTGCCTATCACCAGTATGAAATGTATGATCGTTCAGAAACACCGGTTACCACCAGTATGTATAGTAGTTTTATTTCTTAAAATAAAACTATAGATTTTGTCCCTGGAATACCCTCCAACAAGTAGATAAGTAGTTTTATTAGTTAAAATAAAACTATAGAAGAAAGAAATCCTGTAAAGAATGATTAGTTTATACTTATTATGAGTCGCATAACCATGCTAATCTGACTGATGATGTCCTTGACGTTTCTTCAGGCGTCGAACGCTGCAAAACTTGTCACCTAACTAACAGTTCAGGTGTGGGATTGTCAGTCCTGAATAGATCTATTCACAAATTTCATGCTCTCCCTCCAGGAGACTCTGGTTATACTAGTGGTGAGGATTTATTGGTACCTCGAGGGGCAGAATGAAGATAGTCTCACAAACATGTATTAACTAGTTTACGTGTTTGTTCGGTTGTTCTCGAGTTCGAAATTGTTTGTAATGGTGTAGAGTATAAATAATTATACATAAAATAGTTATTTAACATGATACTCTAGTTTTGTATTCGTAGTAATGGATAAACTATATCTTACATAGTTTATATGTTTGACTTTGCATGAAGTTTGAACCTGTAAGACTGGTTATGAAATCCCAAACTATACCTATTATAGTTTGAATGGTTATTACGTTTGTGTATAGTTTTGAAAACTATGTAATTACAAATTGAAAACATCCCTTATGCTTCACATGATACAAAAGGTATAATTGTATCTAAACATTTGATAGAAAATCATTGAAATTGCATCAGTTTTTAAGTTATGAAAACCGTTATGTTTAGCTTGTATTCCCCCCTGAAAATACGAAAAACATGGAAAAGTGTAGGGGTATGAGCTCACAGTTTAACAAAGGATTCAAGTGTACGATCGATATGATTGCCGAGTGTCAACGGATGTTCTGAACGCAAGTAGACCCTATTAATCATATGGTAACACATATATGTATTAGAATATGGTATTTCATGAGTAATCATCACGAGAAACTGTGACATCCCCAAAATCACGGCCAGAAAAGACCGATTTTGTTTATCCTTTGTTTGAAAATTATAGTCACATTTTAAATAAAAGTGTTGTGGAATTTGTCCCAAAACAAAATATGATAAAAATTTATCAAAAACATTTCCAAGGAAATGTATTTCATTAACAAACTTGGGATGTCATGTTCGATACAGATCAAAAGCATAAACAATACAATATAAGCCTTACTACATTATTTCGTATCTACAGGCCTATATCCGTAATCCCTCATCCAAAACATCACATATATGGTCATGCACCACTACCTATAATGCTAGAAACTGAGTGGGTTAGGCTTGGGAGCCTGATGAGCATGTAGGGTTTTCAACCCACAATAAATAAGTTTATTAATTTCATCAATCAACAATAACCCGATTACCCATTCCCGTTATCCTCACTTTACGTCCCTAAACACCTATCATAAGGGACCTAGCCAAAGGATCATCATCGGGATGGAAACCACTGCTAAGGGGGTTCCTTAGCAATAAATTTCCTAAAGGCAACCATGTGGGGGATGGAGTACACCGGTGAACACATCGTTCACAAACACCTACAGGTTGCGAGCCTACCACCCTTCCACTAGACTGTTTAGAAGAGTTCGTGGTCGTTATCTATACTCCGCTAGATGACTGGTTCAACAACAAGAACATTGAGGCCACTCATCATTTTATCACACATTGTCTTATTACATCTACCCATGTTTTACCCCAACATTTTTGTAGATATAAAATACATATACAGTTTAAATCATTTAAAACTTGTATAAAAACATTCATCCAGCATAGATAGCAAGTATACAGATAATATGCACACATAGCACGTAATATATAAAATACTTTATATCTATGTGTAAGATGAAAGTAACTATGCACTCATCTGAAAAGGTGGTGATTCCGAACTTAGACAGCGCTTCGCTTCTTAAAATAATTTCCTTTGACGAAACCTAGTATTATTACCACTAGAGTTTAGTCTATTATTCGCTGAGACTAATTGATAGTCTAGCTATTATTACTATTATATAAGCATTAAAAAAATACTTATATAACCCATAATAATAGCCTAAGTATTTATTATAAGTTCCTAATAACGTTACTATAATTAAATAAAAGCTATATTAAAAATAGCGTAGGCGTAGCTCACTTACAGCGGGTTTTATAGAGAACCGGGCTTTACTTGGAGCAGCGTTCCCGAGCCAAAAATCTCTTCTTCTCGGAGCCATAGAGGACTCCGAGGCTTCCACCTCGTGCTAGGGAGGTTCCCTAGGATTTTCGGGGGATTTCGGGGATAGAGAGAAGTTCTACAAAGAGAGAGAGAGAGAGAGAGAGAGAGAGAGAGAGAGTAAAGAGAAGAGAGGATGAGAAAGGTGTGAATAAAATGAGGGTGGGAGAGGTGGTATTTATAGGGTGAAATGTTGCTGAACTTGGTGCTACATGTCACCATCTGGTGGTAAGACTTGGGGAGAAAGCAATGGCTATGATTGTGCCAGATCACCCATTTTCGCACAACACACTTCCGACTTCTAAAATCCGTAACTTTAACATACGACCTCCGTTTTTGACGTTCTTTATATCCAAGTGTAGGTAATAATAAGATCTACAACTTTCATTTTGATTCCGTTGGCTAATTCTCGATCGATCTTAAATTTAACAGTACAAGGAGATTATACTGTTAAATGTCCGCGTAAAATTCATAACTTCTACATACGGACTCTGTTTTCATCTGTCTTCTTACCGTTGAGTTCCTGTTAATGAGATCTTCAATTCTCATTGAGGTCGCATAGGCCAAAAACCATTCGATCTAAAATTCGAGTTTCGGGTCGTGCACTGCTAAGCCGAATCTTAGAAAAATCATAACTTCCTCATACGAAGTAAGATTTGGGCGTTCTTTTTATGGATGTTCTCGGTTTAACGTATACTACAACTTTGGTTTAGATCACTAAGGCTAAAAAGTCCATCTTAAATTCACTATTTACGTCTCCCGATGCCGTGCCGGTTTTGCCGTAAAAATTCGGCGAGCCATAAGTTCTTCGTTATAATTCGGATTTTGGCGTTCTCTATATTCCCGGACTCCTTGTTTTGACCACTACAACTTTATATAAATATATCGGGATTATCTCATACTTTAATTTTGATGCTTATTTTTATTCTTTATTAATTATACATTTATAATTAAATAATAAGTACATAAATACACATAATTCACATAATACTCAAATATTTCATCTTTATTACTTCAGAAAGCGTTACAACAGTTGAACTAGACTATTACATTGTCAAAAATACTTAGCCCTGAAACTCGGGCATTACATAAACAACCCTAGGGTCTTGGAAATGTTTGTACTAAGTGTTCTAGGTTCCACACATAGTGACCCTTACAAGTTTAAGGCCAAATACGAGCATTAGAGTGGGTGTATGGCCAAGACGGTGAGTGTGAGGCCAGGGAGTGTGGCCAGACTTGTGTGTGCGGCTGCACACAGGAGTGTGCGATGATACGGGGGTTGTGTGCAGCCGTACATAGGAGTGTGCGGCCGTACACTCCTTGTTTGAGCCTGAAATGTTAATTTTGAGGTATTTCAACTACCAAACCATGTCTTAATTCGAATATAGGGGCCATAGTCTCACTTTTGAGGGTATTTGAGGGGTGTGTGGCCACCTTATGAAGGTATGCAGCCTCACTCCTTCAAAGAATAAAGAACACGAAGAACACTATGAGTTCTAGGCCAAGATTTTGGAGTTTTACCTGATATACTAGCTAAATGATTGTGTTAATAACGTTTATGAGGTCCTTAGTGTGTCCTTGTATGAGATTTTTAGAGAGAGAAAGTAGAGAGAGAGAGAGTAGTGTGCAGCCAAAGAAGAAAAAGTGACTGAAAGGGGTTATCTACTATATATAGGGTCGAGTGTGTGGCTGGGGGAGTGTGTGCGGTTAGGTGTGGAGCTGGTTGGCCGCAAACTCGGGTATGTAGCCGCACACACCCACTTTGGTGTGATTGGCTTGATTTTGAGATGCTACACACTTTGTAACCCTTCTTAAGACTCATATCTAGGTTATAATAAGTCTATAGCACTCATATGGACCCATAATTTTCGCTAAAATATGATAAATTCGAGTGAAATATTGATGTATGCGCAACCTTTTTGTAAAATCTGCCAAAAATCGGATATTTAATATTTTACAGTGAGACCAGTTGGGTTTGAAAGTTAGCGCGTGGCACTAACCAATACAAAAAGAATATCATGATTTGGTTAAGAAATGACTGAGTTATGGCCGTTGAAAGTCAAACAAAGTAATCTGGCAGATTGCATGTTTGTTTGTGTGCATTATTAGGGTATTTCAACAAGAACATCATGCATGCCTTTGGTAAGATCCGATTTCTAACACATGCATGGAATGAATGAGCATCCAAGATGTACTAGAAATGGTTTAAATTCTTTTGTTCATGCATGAACATAAAAGAAATGGAGAAGAACATGAAATATTAGATTTTGATGTCACATGATCATATGTGCATCTTTTTCACTCCTTGCATGGGTTTGATCCCGGATTTTCACCATTTCAAACACATGCATTGTGTTATGGTGAGAATCTACAAACCACAAGGGAAGAATAAAGATTTCTAGCCATGGAAAGGCATAGAATCCGAAAAGTAGAGAAGACTAAGAAGAAAAAAGAAGTTTAACCATGAAACTATGAAAGAAGATGTTGTTGTTTACCTTGGTTTTGACCTTGAGACAAGTAAGAACACTTCAAGGTCTTCAAAGTCTTGAAATTTGTCAGATAAATGAGAGAAATTTCATGAGTTTAGAGTGAGAGAGGAAGAGAGTGAAGTGTGTCAAGAGAGTGAAGTGAGAAGAGTGAAGAGAGAAGAGGTGGAGTGTGGGTTTGAGTTTAATCATGAGTTTTGGGAAGAGAGTGCATGGGGAGAGGGGAGATGGCCAGATTTTTGAGGCATTAAAGCCTCCTCTCTCCTAAATTCAAATTTTATAAAAAATCCCTCCTTAATTTTTATAAAAATCTAATTTTTATAAAAGTGATTCTTTAAGCAATTTTTGATTTATTTAAAAATCTTGTTTTTAACTAATAAATTATGATTAATGCATGATAATTTATATTTCTATTTCATTGGTATAGTCCATAATTTGATTAATAAAATTTGATATTAGGAAGTTTATATCCAAATTTTATAAAGTTTTTAAGCTTTAAGATTTATAAATTTGGATTTTTGGCTCTTTAGGGCTTTTGGAATATTGTTTGATATTCAACAACATGTTGAAGTATAATTAGAATGTTTTAATTTATTTTTAGAGTTTTATACCCTATTTCAATTATAACAAAGCTTGAAGCTTTATTCTAATTATAGTATTGGCATTTCCTATTGTAGCTAAGCAACTTACTAGAATTGTAAGTATCAAGTATATTAGTCCTAGACCTTAGTTGGATCCTAGTTTATGCCAGATTTTGGACCTAATTTATACTACTAGGTCATGGCATGTTGTGCATGAATGGTTTTTATAAAGATGCATGAGTCCGAGAATGACCTAAATTGACAGTTGTCACATATAATCATTCTCTCTGTCCATTTATTGTTTCCTTATTTCCGATTCATGACGACTGACTGATTGAACAAATCAAACCAGTCTTGACTTGGCCAAGCACTCACATGTGTCATCATTAAATTATCGAGGGGCCCACAGATATCGCTTTTATCCAGAAGGTAAAAGGAATGGATACACTTAGACTCATATGGCTTGTTCAACTACTTGTTGAGTCGTACACAAAGGCACATTTTATAACATCGAGTTACCAATGCATTTTCATGCAATCAATGTACTATCAACTCATAGTAACAACTCATATCTCGAGGTTGAAGAATATAAGTTATTATCGTCTCATGATCACTCGTGATAAAATCCATGAAGTGATTCAAATGAGTGTGGGTTGAATCCAATACTCAAAAATTATGAGCACTCATGAGTGTTGTAGCACCACTTTGTCCACCAACTAGGACCTCCACAAGCCAACCCTTGAAAGTCTTGATTCATATCTACTTCTAACATATGACTGACTGTGCATGATTTGGATAACTTAGTCATTTAGGAAGAATAACCTAGTTTATTCTGGAAGTCAAAACATGCAAAATGAAACACAAGAATAAATGAATCTAATATGGTATCAAAACTATGAATATAAATAAAACACTTTTTATTTATCACCATACTAATTGCTCATTATTCATTGTTTCGGTTTTATCAACTTTATACTTGAATTTAAAAAACACTAGTTGTCCCATGCTCCAAGCATGTACACTATGTTTTCTAAACAATAGCTTTGCCACACACCAAGTATGAAGTATATGTTTGTCTATGATCCTTTTCTTGGTGAACTAGATCAATTGAACATAATTTCAATGATTCTCTTTTCACACTCCCAACTCCTTGTCTTAAATGTAAGAATTCCAAATTCCCATCATTTATCGAAATTTGTTTAGATTTTAAACTTATATGCATTGTTCCTCTTGTAATGATTATACTCAAAGCCACAAAGACTTGGCAACAATCATTATAGAGTATTCCAATGGAGAGGAATTACATGGAAACGATGTCTTAGATTCAAAGCACATTGCTTTGAACATGCTTCTTGCATTAAGTTTCTTTAACCTTACACATATTGTTTCCACCTATGAAGACAACTCTATATTCCCATTTTGACTATCACTTCTGAATAAGAGTTGCCCCTTTTCAGACTATGTCAATATGTTCCTTCCAATATGAACAGAATACATCCAACTGTCCTTGAGAAAGAAATCTTTGGTAAACCTTAGATTGACCTCGACAATTGCTTAATCACTTTAGTTATATCCAATTCTAGACATTTTCCTCCTTAATGCCCCAAGGCATTTGGAAAATTCAGAAAGGATAAATATTATAGGACATGTAATCGATCTTGTACCCAAAGTAAATGGGGCACGATTCATGATGTTTTACATAAAGACATTGTTCTAGATCATTCTTTTGCCATAATAATTTTTGTTTGCCATATTTTCAAAATTTGACTATGAAAAGGGGTGTCGTAATCATAATCGAATTTGGAGAATGCAATATATAGAATTTTCTTAAGTTGAACCAATCCAACATGAAATTCATATATATATATATATATATATATATATATATATATATATATATATATATATATATATATATATATATTCTTGACTAAAGATGATTAAAACCTCAATATAAGCTCTATAGAATGATTATAAACTCAATCTAAGCTTTTCAGAATTGAAATGAAGTATAATTTCCTCTCCCTTAATTATAGGAAAACAACTTTTTCAACCCCTGCAACCTCACGAATTGAAAAAAAAAATCTATAGTTAACATTGCTAACTTGCAATTCTTATCATAATTATCATGCTCCCACTAACATGATGATTATTAACACAACACTTATGCTCCCACTAGCTTTAACATGTATCCAGAAAACAAATGGACCTCTAAAAGTCAATACTTTATTGACATTCTTAACAAAGTTCATATTTCTGATACTAGACTGCTTTAATAAGGCTTTATCAAAATTATACACTTTATCTTAGATAGCTCACAGGTGTGTCTAAACAATTTCGGAACTATGAAAAAGGATGCCATAATCATAGTCTCAATTCTTTAGACCTTTTTCTATTTCTCATAAGTCAATGTTAGTGTGTCGGTTAACCACGCACGCTCCACTAACGACTTTGAGAACTGCAAATATCACAATTTCTATCTACTTAAAATCTACTTAGTGAAAGAGTTTCCTTACCATCATTTTCATGAATCGAAGAGAAACCTTATGACACTTAGATTTTATGGTATATATGTTCTTATCCACGTGAATTTGTCAAGCCATAATCACAAGACTAGGTTAGTGACAAATCCTAACTCATATGGATTGAGCTTGTGAAATCTTAACTTCTTGCCACCTGGCAGCTCAAGGGCCTGCCATTGCTTCCAAGTAGCTATGCAAGCAGTTGAGAACATGCAGAACTTAAATATATAGCAAACTTAACTGGAATGGGCACAAAAATGTCAACATGATAAGTTATAAACCTCTACTTGTGTGCTAGTGATGAAATACAAGTTTTATTCTTGACTACTTCTTGAGACCCTTTCAGGATCTTTTAGACTCCCACTGTCTCCTTGACCTATAAGACTTTCTTTCCATATATTCAAGAGATAGTGTGGATTCTAATCAAGACAAACACTTAACACTATTGGCCTTAGTTGGTCTTTGTTTTATCCAAAATATCACAAATTACCAATTTAAAATTTACAAGAGTAGAAAACTTTTACTCTTACATTTGACAAGTGTTTTAAACCTTATTTAAGACATGTCACTCAAGTTACAATCTTAGAGTATAACTCTAAGAATTTTTTTTGGAATGAAGTATGAATCATCTTCTTGATTTAACCACTTCAACAATTCAAAACTCCTCTTCTTAACTATCAGAATTCACTTAGAGGATGAATTGTGATAAGTTCTCAAAATCATTAAGATGATCTTAAAACATAATACTAAAGTACTCTTCCATCTTTTCAGATTTGAGAAACTTTTATTCTTCTGCCTAATTTGATTATTCTTATTCGTTCTGTCATACATTGAAACTTTTCCAATGTCTCATAACTATACTTACACTTGTAAGTGTAATCATATTTACTAAACCTTAGTAAATCATGATGAATAGTCTTATCCATGTTTTGTAGTGGACTTTGAAAAGTGCACAAGAAAGTATACTTGATCCCTTAGTGCTTCTCTTCAGTCACATATACATGTGAACCCGGAACTAGTCTTAATTTTCCAAAGTCGAAAATTCTCATACATCACACTAAACAACATGTATGATTCCAAGTTTCGGTCCAATTGAAACTTGGGTGATGAGAATCTTTCCTTACTTGTTAAATTTAGACACTACCACAAATGAAAGAAGCAAGTTTATTTTTCCAATGTTGCTAGAAACATACAAACATCAAGTTTTCATAAATGCCATTGTAAGGAAATATAAAATAAAGTAAAAAAAATTTTTATTTATTTATCAAAATGCGGAAAAACTTTTCCCATACAATGCAACTTTAAATGAAAACAATGCTATTACATGTTTCCTAGCAATCTATCATAACTCATAAGAGTAGCTCAAAAATCTGATCTTCAATCAAGTGATAGAAATCCATCTTCGCGATCAGATTCAGCATACTCTATCTTTAAGTTTCCTTCACTTTTCCTTTGATTCTTAAAACATAAACATGTGACACAGTCACATCATTTAATAAGTATATCATAACACAAACTTAATCGAGTTAGATAGTGGACTTTACCTGAAGTAGAGTCAAACTTATTGACTTTACCAACCTTACGATCTTTCAGGTAAATTTGGTAGCTTCGCAACCACTGCTCTTTCCTTTTAGCACATTAACATACGAACCCTTTGGTACATGGAATTATCACATACTTAGTTTTTTCTCTTTACCATTTGGTCAACTGAGTTGACTATGGTCGATCCCTTTCCATTGGCAAGAGAATGCTTTTTCTGGATTTCCAGTGTCTTCATTGTCAATGTCCATAAAGTTTTGGGAAGTTGATCTTCTAATCAAATTTGCTTTACTAGCCTTCCAAATCATTGCTGATTTAGCAGCACCAAGCAAATAGATAAGATCATTATGGGTCTTGTCATAGTCTGTTTCATAGGAATCCCAAAAGAACTCACTATGTGACTTAGAAAGTGATTGAACCACGAACTTTCTCAAGACTTTGACAACCAACTCTCCCGACTTGTAAATATGTGACTTCATCTCCAAGATATGATCACACCTATACCTTGCATTGACAATAGGGCTTGAGTGACCTTGAACTTCTGGGTAACGGAGAATCATTGGAGGAGGTGGAGGAGGTGAAGTTCCAAGAGGTTTGGGAAGATCATAGATGTATGAACTAGACATATTTTGGGAGATATTCAAGATAGTTGATTTAAAGTCCTTAATATAACACCCAATATGAAATATTAAGGCTAGGACCCAACACAATATTTTATAACTTGGAAGAGGGATGTCATAATACAAGCTATAGAATATTTGAAGGTAGGTCAATGACGATTCACCAATTTCCACCATGAAAAACGTAATAAATTATTAGGTTTTTATTGGATTTGAAACTCCTAGATCTTTTGAGATTCATTGAACTGTTCAATGGCATGTTTCAATCTCGAATGTGCCCTTCAGGTTTTGTGACTGGGATGTCGAGGATCACAACACAAGGTGTGAAGTAACCATGCAAATTACTTGGTACCCTTAAGCGTTTACCCCTCAATCGATGTGTCGGTCAACCACACACACTCCATCGATACTATGATAAACATTAAGTTAACCTTTGCCTACCATGTTAAATACGAGTTAGTGTGCCGGTTAACCACACACACTCCACTAACCGACTTAAACAAAGTGCAAAGTGTAATTTCATGGATTAGCACCTTATTCACATTTTCCTAAGTAACTAATATTGGGTATTTATAAACGGTTTAATTACTTAGTATTTATCATTAATACTTTTAATGAAGGGAGAATTTATAGTCTTTCTCCTACCCGTTCGACTAACGACCCTCTACCGGTCAAGGAAGCGGTGGGTGAGAGTGGACACCCATTAAACTACCATTTTATAGGCAGTAACCTTATTACCCCCCCCCCCCCCCCCTTATAGAATGGCTTCATGAATGAGGCATACTAATGGTAAGACTGACTTGCTCTTATACATACATACAAACATACATACATACATATATATATATATATATATATATATATATATATATATATATATATATAACTTATAATATTATAAAGTATAAGGGTTGAATTTTTAACTTTTAAAAATCTAAGGGCTTAACTTGGAATTAAAGTATTCATAAGTGAAAACTTTTCAAATTCCAAAACTTGAGGGCAAGTTTTGAACCTATTCAAAACTGATAAATTCCATAACTTATGTGTTAAAATTAGTTTTAATTAAAAGACTCTTTAATTTCCATAACTTGAGGACAAGTTATGGAAGACTTTAAACTATTAAAAGAATGTAACTTTTCTTTATTTTGTAACTTATGAAATTAATTAAGGTTACACATTTTATTACTTAATGAAGTGACTCTTGAACCTCCATAACTTGAGGACAAGACTCTTCAATTTTTCTAACCATTGCCAACTTTTATGAGTTTTATGAAACATAAATGTGACCTTTCATGTAACTTGAGGACATGTTACACAAACACATTTTAGAATCATCTCTTAGATTAAAATGGATTAAAAACACATAATTAATTAACTTGTCTATTAATTTAAGCAACTCATATGAACAAAGATAATACACATCAAACTTTTTTATGTAATTAGCATAACTTTTAAACTAATACAAAACATGAATCAATTGACAGTTATCTTTCAAATTGGATTAACATGAACATTACCACATCAAAAACAAATTTATAAGTCCAAAAACATCTTAGGGTAATGTTCCTAGTCCATATCCAGCGAAAAAACTTGAATATATGCTGTCTGGGAGTCCAACTTGCCGAGTGCATGAACAAAGTCGGCGAGTTGGATGCATTTTGCCTTGGACTCATCGATTCCCTTTATGGATTCAGCAAGTCTGTTGTGCAGACAGCACCAAAATTCAATTTTTTTAGCAGTTTTTGCAAGTGTAACAAGAAAACAAGCCTAGGCTCTGATGCCACTATTGGGTTTTATGCTAGTTATGTACACTCCTATGGTGTACATACAACCCTATAAACCTTGGATCTATGTTTTCTCTATTATACATGCAAATAAGAACTTTCCAAGGCTTTAATCCTAACTAGCATAATATGAGGCAACTATACTACAAAGACTAGTTAGATGACATACCTTTTGTGTAGCTTGATGTCTTCCATCTTTAAGAGCCTCAAGTGGAATTACAAATCACCAAAACACCTTAAAAGACTTTGAGAATAAGAATACTTTGGTTCTCTCTAGTGAAACCGGCTAGCCCTCATAGTGTACCCACACTAGTGCCAATTTCACCAACCAAGGACATCTTTATATAGTGTGGAGACTAGGGTTAAACCAATAACCTTTCATTTCATATCATCCATGGGTTAAACACTCCATGGACTATCCATGAAAGCTTAGCCCAACCTAAATGAACTTAACCCATTCCATATATATAAGAGTCCATATTTATTTAGTTCATTTTGATCACTTAATTAATTCTAAATTAAGTCTTGATCAATACTAATTAAATAATATGATTCGATATTAATATATTATAACTTATAATATATTAATATAAATCATAAATATACTATTCTCAAAAGACTATCCATATAAAATGTGTCGGTGAAGTGCAATGGACCATGTCGGGTTGGGTCAAGTACATACCAAATATAGTTATGGACTTAGACATTAATCCAACATGAGCTTCCTTATCTGCCCTTTCTTTTTCCTTAGCTTCCTTGACGATTCGTTGCGTTTCATTCAATTCAATATCACAAGGCTTCTGCCTTTTAAGTTCAGCTTCATCAGGCCCTTCGTCTTCATCATCATCAATTATGGTCTCGTCTTCGATCAACTTTTCCTTGCCCTTAGGTTCTTTCTTGATAATAGGCTTGACATGGACTTTGCAAGCTTTAACATTGGATACACTTTCTCCCCCTTGTTTCAGATCAGACGATTGAGGAGAAACACCCTGCAAACGTTACAACATGGCGAAGATAGGGATCAACTTTTCAGCCAAGTACTTGCGAACAATAATAGAAATCATTGAGTCCATGGTCTCAATGATATCTGAGAGCAAAGCAGTGACGTCCGTAATGCAGCTTCGCACAACTGCTCTCTCAGATAGAAAATCCTTGACCTATTTCTCAGACTATTGAATCTTGAGATCTAACACTTTGACCTTCTCTGTCTTTCTGCCCAGAGCATCCATAAATTTACTTTCCATCACCAAATCATCCTAAAGCTTTGTAATATGCGAAGAGAGGGTTGTTTGAAACGATGCATAGTCTTGTTGCAAGCTTGTGCGAATCTTCTAAAATTTGACCTTCTCAGTTTTGAACATGGCAGCCAAGTTCTGAAAGGCTTCACTCACGGATGTGGTGTTATTGTTGTAGGTTGTTATGTAATTTTCCATGAAGTTTGTTGTTTCAGCAATTAGTTTATCGACTTTTTTGGTTGTAGACTTGCAAACATCAGCAGACTTTGATACTGATACGTTTATCTTTGCAACATTCGCATCATGTTCTTTCATTATGCGCTCAAACAATGACGCAACTGTTGCTTTTGAATAGGCGGTAGAGGAGTAAGCCTTGGAGGCAAGATGCAGTTGCTCAAGTTTTTCATGAATCGCTTTAAGGTGCCCTTTAGAAACTATGGCTTCATCTTAACTTTTAGTCCTGATCTAAAATGGACTATAATTGAATCCGCCAAGATTTTCATCATCACCATCATCTCCAAAGATCATAACTGGATCATGATTGCGAATGGGAGAGATGGATGAAGAAACATAGGTAGAGAAGAATGAAGTTATAGCCACTATATCAGGTATGTTGACCGTGACTTAAGGGTTTGTTGAAGTGATCGTTGTTGTGGTTGAATCAATTAAGATTGGTGTGGAGATATGAATAGTTGTAGGTTGAGATGAGGTAATAGGAGGGGGATAAGGAGAAATTGTGATAGGAGTTGAGTTTGTGTTTAGTGAAGGAGGAGGAGAAGAAACAGAGTCATTAATAGTTTTGTTTACCTCCGGGTTTGTAGTCTCCACTTAATTGCAAACTGGGGGCTCTTAGTTCATAGTCGGTTCCTCATTACAAAAAGTCTCTTCCTCCTCATTACAAACTGATTGATTTTCTTCAATACGGACATTTGATTCAGTCTCAGAATTTGACCCTTCACTTGCTGATGGTGTAGCTGTTTTTCGTTTGTGAGCAGGTTGTTTTCTTCTTTTTGGAGTAGAAGTAGAAGATGCTTCTGGTGCCTTTCGCTTTTTAGGAGAAGGTTTTGTAGCACCTGATGGACCTTCTTTCACAGCAGTCCTCTTTTCACCTTTCTTAGATCCCTCGCCTCCTTTATTTGGTTTATCAGCAGCATCAATACTTGCTTGCATTTCTGGAGTTAGTGGACAAAATCCTGAAGTTGTTAGCTTACGAAACCCTTCCAAAATCTTGCTTGATGCAGGAATATCCTGAAACATGACCTATGGAATAGAACCAATGAAGGAGAATTTTGAGGCATCAACAACGATTATCTCCGTTGTATGAAAAGTTCCAACTGAGAAAGCGAGAGCATCCTTCATTGTTGGGATTTTGTGCTTAACAATAGCTCTGCAAACACTCAGCGACCAGAATCTTGAACAAGAAATTTCGGTGTGGTGAGTTGTTGAGATAGTTCTTTGAATCACCTGAGCCCAGAGAACGGATCCAAAGTTGATATTCATTCCTGTGTAGAGACCATAAATAAGAGTCATAAACAACTTACTGGCACAGTTTGACCCTGTGATTCTTTCTGAAAACCCTTTGAACAGAATAGTAGATAGAGCATTCCATTGAGGAGGTAAATTAGGTTTGCAAAATTTTGAGACCGTGGACAGAGTCTCCTTGTATCCTGTTTGATAAAACATCTCCATGAGAGAAACATTGCATATCATTTCAGGGTTGATCATGTCTTCTGATTGTGGAAGCCCTATAAGAGAGTAGAATCTAGTTTTTATGATAGATGCTTTCTGATCATGGATGTTGAAGATAATCTTATTCTCCTCCTTGATTTAGCTTGCAGAAGAATACGCCTTAGAAAGAAGGGTCATTGGAATATCCTCCATTTTTGTTAGAGAATAACCCAATGGCGAGTATTTAAGACACTCGATCATCGACACAAGGTATGGCTCATATTTGCAAGGCTCAATATCTATAATGAGATTCTGATTCGGTTTGATAGCCAGAAGAGTAGATTAGATGGTTTAATCGTGAACTGAAGATGAAGTAGCCATTATCGAAGCTTTGAGGAAGACGATGAATAGTAGAGAGCGTTTTCTTGCTGGATATATTTTTAGAAGATCCTGAAAGTGATGATGAGAGAGGAACCGTCAAAACCTTTATATAGTATTTGATTTGTGAGGGAAATCTAGAGAGATATTGCATCAGGTACTGAAAAATTGCCTGAAAAAGCACGTGTTAACAACTGTAGATGTTAGACATGTGCGTCATGCGGCGGAAAAACAGCTGGCTGTTTCAAATTCTGCACGCGCCCTTTTGAGTTCTTATCCACAGAACTTGCCTCGTCAGCATCTATCTTTCGCAGTTAAATATTCTTTCTCCAACTATTATGAACCTTCGCATGTAGAAAGATTAGGTTAAACTGCGAACCTAAAATAAATTACAAAGAACCACGAATAAGACTTTTAGAAGATCACGAGGATCTCCGTGCAAAAGTACCAAAGATAAAGAAGTAAATCAAGTATATCTTGGAAATTTGTGATGTCTGTACAAAGATATAAATCAGTTAATCCTGGGAAAAGATTTCTTTCTTTGAAGTCAAGAGAGACTAAGAAGTGTCTGTGTGGTTTCCCATTGAAATACGACTAGATATAAGAAACACTGAAAGGCTTCATTTATTTTGGTGCATTGGGTGGCTATCTCTCCAACCAAACAACGAATTTGATATAAGGACGAATTTCAGATGAAGTACTCGTGTGACTAGTGTAGCCAGTTGAACGAGTAGGTTCGAAATTATTTTGGTGACAAGATAAAACTTTGAAATCTCAAAGAAAAATAAAAATGGATCCTTTGGGAAGAAGTGACTTGGTAATAGAACACTTCATAAAGATCATGCAAAAGAAATGAGATTTCTAGGTACAAACCACAAAAGTGACTATCGTTAATTCCATGGTGAAAATCTAGAACTTTTAATTGTTCACCATCAATTCATGTAAGTGTGTTGGATTTCGGTTTCAGTCAGTTCGTGGTGAACGAAGCTAAGATCATGAACACGAATGTTTCATAACCATAAACCTCATTGGTATTGCTGAGAGTCTCAAGGGATACATTTATGAATGTGAAGGCGAATAGAGAAGAATGAAGGTGGTTAAACAACCGCACGTACCTCAGCTAAACTTAAATGACCAAGCAGATAACTCTTAACTCGATGTGAGAAGAGTAAGGTAGCTCATGACTAATGTGAATTTAGTAGCCTAATTGAGAAGAAACGAATGCTAGATTCAATTCATTAAGGCTTCACATAGAGTCGAGTGAGGCTTCAGACAACATGCATCATCATGCTTCTAGGGACACTTAGCTAATACAAAGATTAAAAAAAAAAAAAAAAAGTTTGTACCTGCCCCGTCGCCCTAAATTGTTAGAAATCATGAACATACTCCATGGGTTTTGTATGTCTAATGTTTTTGGTATTTTATGGTATTTGAGTAATAAAAGAAACAAGAAATAAAGGACAAAGAAACTTAATTTTATAATTTTGATTTTCTGAAAAGAAATAAAACAGAAACAAATAGATTATTTTTGGATTTTGTACTTTTCTGAAAAAGATATAAAAACCAGAAAAGGTATATAAGAATGAAATAAAGATAAGCTAAAGAATAGATAAAGTACAAAAGGATATAAGAAACCAAACCATGAATGAACAGTTAACTGCGAACTACTACTTGCGTTTGCACCAATTCACATTGATAATGAAAGTTGTGAATGAACAGTTGTCTGCGAAATAATGCAAGCATTCGCACCAATTAGCAGTTACTTCTTTATTAGTGAGAAAGTGGTTTTGGTACTGATTCAACTTCCATCATTCCTAGCCCTTGAAGAATTATATTAACGCTTATCTCAGGAAGGCCTTTAAGAATATGTCAGCTAACTGATCAGTGGACCTTACTAAATGTATCTCAACGTTGCCATCTTCCACGTGATCCGTGATGAAGTAATACCTCAGTGCTATATGTTTCGTTTTGGAGTGCTACATTGGGTTGTGACAAATGAGAATTTCACGTTCAGAGTCACAATAAAGAGGGATTCATTTCATACTCAAGCCATAATCATGAAGCTGACTTTTAATCCAAATGACTTGAGATATGCACAAAGATGCATCTATGTATTCTGCCTCAGCTGTTGATAGTGATACAGATGTTTCTTTCTTGGATTGCCAACTAACCAATTTACCATCAAGAAATTGGCATCCACCAGTCGTGCTTTTTTTATCTAAGCCACATCCACCAAGATCAGCATCCGAAAAGGCTTGAACTAAGAAGTCTAAGTTCGCAGGATACCATCTGCTTAGGGAAGAAGTTCATTTTAGATATCTGAAAATATTCTTCACTGCCACCATGTGAGGTTCGCGAGGGTTAGCTTGGAACCTTGCACAATAACAAACGAAAAACATGATGTCTAGTCTACTAGCTGTAAGATACATCAGGGAACTAATCATCTGATGATAAAGGGTCATATATGCAGCTGGTTTTTCCAGAGATGGTGTGAGTTTTGTTCTGAATGCCATTGGAACCTTCACTTTAGAGTCTCCTATCATCCCAAAATTAGAGAGTAAAGTTTTCGTATATGCTTCTTGATTCATGAAAATACCTTTTGGTGCCTTTTATATATTCAATCCAGGGAAAAAGTTAAGAGGCCCCATTGATCTCATCTCAAACTTAGTTTCCATCAACTTTCGGAATTCAACTGTGAGGCTGGAGTTAGTCGATCCGAAGATGATGTCATCAACATAAATCTGGACAATCATCAAGTGGTCACCCTCTTTCTTATGAAAGAAGGTTGGGTCAACCGAACCTTTTTTAAACTTAGACATTTTCAGTAAATGAGTAACAGCTTCATACTAGGCTCTCAGGGCTTGCTTCAGACCATAGACCTCCTTGTCTAAAATATAGCAGTAATCAGGATACTTCCCATTTATGAAACCATATTTAACGTCCCTCTGAAACACCTCCAAATTCTTATGTGCAACCTATGCCATGAATATACAAATAGATTCCAACCATGCAACAAGCGCAAAGGTTTCTTCGTAGTTGATACCCTCTTTCTGGCAATATCCCTTAACCACAAGTCTCTCCTAGTTCCTTATAACATTGCCTTCTTTGTCCAATTTATCATGAAACATCCATTTCAAACCAACAACTGATGTATCAGGTGGAGTGGAAATTATCCTCCAAACCTTGTTTCGTTCAAACTCATTGAGTTCATCTTGCATCGCTTGCACCCAATTAGAATGATCGAGAGTAGTGTTGATGGTTTTAGGTTCTATTTTTGACACGAATGAATTGAACATACATAATTCCACTTTGGAGAATAAAGCAGTTCATTTCACTTTTATTTGAGATCTCATAAGAACACCTGTAGAAGATTCACCAATGACTTGGGTTTTGAGGTGATCTCTAGTCCATTTGGCTAGTGGAGGATAATTTTTATCATAAGAGGGGTCCAATTCAACATTTACTTCCTCGAACTCTGTTTGAACATCCGAATCATCATTCACATCCTTGTTCTCCCCCTTGAATGATGAGTATCTTCTTCATTAGGATTTGAAGTGTCTCCTTCACTATGTGATGGATTGCTCGTTGCTTCCGTAGTCGGTTGCTCCCCCTGAGGTGGTGCATTAAAGTTCAAATCCTTCCTCTAGACTGGAGTGCTTGTGTCTTAAGGCACGTTCATAGTTGGTGGCTGATTATCCATGAGTTTCACTGCTTCATCGATTATCTTCTTCAATTCATCTTCTTTGTTATCGGCTTCCATTGCTTCATATGTGATTGCCTTCTCAAGGTCGTCAAATAGAAGCATGAATTCTTCATAAAGATTCGCCAAGGGAACAGACACTTGGTTCGTTGAAGGAAAGATCTCTTTTGCTTGACAATCATTCTCTTGAGTATTCTTTAAGTAATTATCATCAAATGTGACATAATAGGTTTCTTCAATACTTTTGGATCTTTTGTTGAGAACCATATATGCTTTTGATGTTAGCAAATATCCAAGAAAAATCCCTTCGTCAGCCTTCTCATCAAACTTGTTTCATTGCTCCTTGGAATTGAAAATAAAACACCTGGAACCGAAATAGTGAAAGAATTTTACGTAAGGTTTTTTTTATTGATGATTTCATAGGTATTAACAGAAAATATTTTATTGATAAGTGATATATTTTGAGTAAAACAGGCAGTGACAACAGCATCATCCCAGAAGTAAAGAGGTAGGTTTGCGAACGAAAGCATAGTCCTAGCAGCTTCGCATAGTGAACGATTTCTTCTTTCAACGACCCTGTTTTGCTGTGGAGTGTAGGGAGCAGAGAAATTGTGTGAGACTCCCTTATTCGTAATAAATTCATCAAATGCTTGATTCTTGAATTCCAAACCATTATCACTTCGAACATTGTGAACTACCTTTCGTAGTTGCAACTCAATTTGCTTGATAAAGTCTTTAGGCTTAGGAGTTGCTTCAGACTTCTACTTAAGAAAGAACACCCAAGTGAAACGAGAAAAATCATCTACAATTACGAAAATATACTTATTACCACCAATATTTTCAATTGCAGATATGCCACAAAGATCGATGTGAAGAAGTTCGAGTGGCTCAATAACCTTCCTGTTCACTATTGTTGGATAAATTTCCCTGCTTTGTTTTCCTGATTTGTAGGCGGCACATAGATGATCCTTGTCATATTTCAAGAGAGGCATACCTCGCACATGATCACCAAGAACCATCTTGTTGATGTCTTTGAAGTTGAGGTGCGAAAGTCTCTTATGCCACAACCAACTATCGTCTACAACATCCTTAGTAAGTAGACATATAGAGGGCTTCCCTCATATTGTATTGATGTTTAGTGGATACATCTCGCCTTTGCGTTTTGATTTAAGCAACATTGTTCTTTTTTCTTCTTCTCAATAATTTTTTATCTTTCATCATCAAACGAGACCTTCAATCCTATACCAACAACCAACTGCAAAACACTTATCAAGTTGTGTTGCAGTCCCTCCACATATGCCGCTTTGCGAATTAATAATTCACCATTAGTAATCATGTCATAACCTTTGATTTCTCTAATTACATTATTACCGAACTTCACAAGACCACCATTCTTCAAATCCCTATATTCTCTTAGCTCCTCCTTTCTTCCTGTCATGTGATGCGAACTGCCATTACCGATATATCATTCTGTATCAAACTATTCGTCACAAATAACCTACAAAAATTAAGATGATTTAGGAACCCAAAGTTGCTTGCATTCACATGAGCATTTTAGAGGAAGATGAAACGAAATAGCAAGATCAACGTTATATGTTCTTTTAACTAATGTAGTTTCGTCTTTTCTTTTTATGGTGAAATTTTTTTTTGTTGTTATGTAGTTTCGCTTCTTCAAAATCAAATTGATTTTGTTTATCTTTAGTTTGATTCTTGATGAATCCTCTCTTAACTTTCTTAGGGTTAGTAATCGTTTTCTTAGTTTGAACTTCTGAAGTCATGACTATCTTTCCTTTTCCCTTGACATCTTTCAGTGCTACAATTGTGGAATGAGAACTTGGTTTCTCAGTGTGCTTCTTAGGAAAAGAGGATTTTCAAGCAAAGTTCTCCTTTGATATGCAGGAGTGACAATGTGAACACTGACTAGGATTTGCATGCGGAAGAGCTTTCATGCTTTGATTTGAAGATTTTTCTCTGCGAGCACTGACTAGGATTTGCTCAGCAAGTTGTTCAGCAGACTTATGAATATTTTCTTGACGTCTCACTTTTCTCACATGAGTTCCGTCCTTTGCTGACTGAGGGTTGTTTTCGCTTTGAACTTCCTTGGTGCCACTTGGGCTACCCTTTCCAAATATCGAATTATTGTTCAGTGGTTAAGCTACATATCTACCTTCAACTCTCCAATAGGTTCTTTTAGATAAACCCTTCATTTCATTGACATTGTCTATTGGTGCCGACTAAAAGAATTCATCACAGCCATCTTTGTTTTCTTCATTAACGAGGGACGTAAGTTCTACTATTTGATTTTTGTATAGGCCTCTAGTGGCAAACACTTGATTAGGAATAGTTTGGACCTTAGGGAAAATAGTTGTTTTCGATTTTAATGTTTTTGGCTCATTTTAAGAAATACGAGCGAATTCAACATAATTTTTTGAAATGAGAACTTTCGCCTTTTCATTTTCCTTTTGAAGGAATTATGAACAGTCAACCTCATCTTCTACATATATTTCACTCATTTCACTGTCCTCGTCGAATTAAGAAATATTTTTAACATTTAATTTATTGTCTGAACTCAATTTTGAACTCAATGAATCAAATTTTTGTAGAGTGTCGGTTTTGTTTTTTAATTTTTCATTTTCATCAAGCAATTGTCTCAACATGTCTTTGTGATCCTTAGACTTAATGTATGATTCAATTTTGTCAAGTCTAATTTTATAGGCCTCTGAGGTTTCATCTGATGAAACGATAGATTCACATTGAAAACAGTCAGCATCCATTTCACCTTCCTTTAATTCCAAAAATGTCAAGATCATTTTATGAATTTTCTTACTAATTTCACAATCTAAATACAATTGAGTGATATTAAAATAAACTCTCTTAGCAATTAAACATAAAATGTTTCGTTTTTTTAAAGCTTCAAATTGTCTCGTTGTAAATAAATAGACTCATCCATAGACCTAGGAAGTTCGGACTCAATCTTCTCAATCCACTTTCTCTACTCTTCAGTTTTTGATGACATCTGCTCATTTGATCGGTCATGTTAGCATTTGATATGCGAGTTTGTTTCAAACTTTCACTTATACTTGAAAAGGTGAATTTTAAATCATTTAAGTTAGTTTCATAATTAGATATTGGAATATTAAGAGATTCAAGAATGTAATGTACCTTATTGATCAGCTGATCACATTCGCTAATTTGTGTAAGAACGTGCTTCGCAGTGAAGCAGTTGACATCCCTTCGTTCATCCGCATCTCTTTGTCGATCATCTGTTATATACCCTCGCATTTATGACACACCATTTGTCACCACAAAGCATCTTCCACCCACATGCGAATTCCCTTCTTTTGCCATCAAACTCTTTCAATGAGTGGGTATTCTGACTTCTTCATCTTATGAATCAATGGACCATACTTCCACTCCACCAAACTTATTTTCATCATTATTTCCATGCACAACCAGAGCAAACATATCATTATCAACTTTCTTTTTCTGCTTGATTTCCTCAAGCTTGCGAAAATGGTATGCCTCATCATACTCTCCATCATTCTTCTCGTTCATTATCCTTAGCATGCAATCTTTTGCTAAATGATTCTTACCATGACATGGTTACAATCATATCCTGAATCACCTGCTAATCTGCCATCTTATTCTCTTTCTTTTCTTCTTCCTTCTAGAAGTTGTTCACTTTATCCTCTTTCACCTTTTCTAAACTTTAGCTTCCCTACTAATTTCGGTTTTTGGAAGGAAACTTTTTCTTTGTGAATCTCGTAGGATTTGACACCATTAAAGCATACTCTTCATTTGTGAATTCATAGTCAGAAAGGTTAGATTCAACATCATCCTCATCAAGTTGCTTTCCCTTTGCAACCATAGACAACGAACCCATGTCTGACATAACTTTTGTTTCTGTAGTAACTTTACTTTCGTGTGAATTCAAAATCCCTACGAGCTTCGTGAAGGTGTAGTTTTTGAACTGCCTGTGGGCTTTCATTGTCGATACCACTGCCATCCATTCTGACCTTAGTCCATTCATGAATGTTACCTTCTGCTAGATGACTTCTCGTCCAATCCCATGCTTCATAATTCGGCTTAAATGATGATTGAAACGATTGAACGTTTGACACAAAATTTCATCAGCCATTTGTACAAACGCACCAAATTCAGACAACAAGAGGGTTTTAGTTGAATGCTCAAGATCTACGTCTGTTGAATAAAGTTCATTAAGCCTGTCCCATATAGCTTTTACAGTATCTCAAGTACTAAAAAGACGAAATGTATCAGCCTGCAATGCAAATCTAATGATTCTCATTGCTTTGATGTTGCTATCTAGTTTGTCTCTCTCATCTTGAGGAGCTTTTTTGACATTAAGAAGAAGTCGATTGAGATCAGTTTGAGTTTTAATCTCCCTTCTTGTTCCAGAGTGAACAAAATTTCCAATAGTAATGACTTACCATATCAAGTATCCATTATCTTCCAAACCTAAAAGATAATATTCAATGTAAAGTTCCCAAACTTCATAGTCGCTACGAAAGAGAATGGGAATCCTAGTTGTAGATCCAATGCTGCTAATGGAATTGATTTGGGAATTATCATGCAACATTTTTAACAAGATATTTGAAACCTGTTTATGAATCATACATGTAAAAACTGATGGTAATATTTAATTCACAATCACAACGTCAACAACACAAAGATAACAGTTTAAAAGGATCTAATACTAACGGAAACCCTAATAGCTCCTTTTAACATAAGAGATGCGTATAGATTACATAGTCTCCTGCTCCGATACCAATTGATAGGATGAAAATCATTGATGATCGACAAGATTCAAAAAGGTAAATAAATAACACAAAGATGATAAAATAAATGTTGAATGATTAAAAGTCATGCCTCAGATGAACCCCATGAATAATTTCAACTGCAAAGGTGTGTTAGGGTTACAAGATCAATAAAACAGTTAACTAAAATAAGATGCATGCATGCACCATATATACTTTAACCCTTGAATTAAATATGGGAGGACAGGCCCAAACCATTTACAAAAATGACTAATAACAAAGTCTAGTGACACAACAATTAAATCTTCAACAAATATGAACGAATTACCAAGTTAAATGGTTAAATGTGTACAAAAAAAAGTTTGCTAATATGCCCTAAACATAGTGAGCTTCCCTAAAATACCAACACCATACAATCATAATCATATCATATAAATAAACAGCACGCATAATGAGCCCTCAGCCTGACTGGACTGCTCTCCGAGCCTTTGGTACATCTGGACCGCCTCTTAGGGTCTTCAGCCTTTCTGAACCGCTCGTTGGGCTTTCGACCTGACTAATATGCCCTCCCAGGTCTGTAGTCTATCCAGTTCGCCAAGGGTATGTTGGCTTTCAGTACAAAGCAGGTCCGCCTCAACCTAACCCTAATCAAACAATTATGTGCACATAAATATTATACGCTAGCATGTATATAACAGTCAAACCGATATAATAGATCACCAATCATAACAACATCCTATAAGCAAGATACCAGCCTATCTAGTCACTAACATAGCATTATCCTATATACCAGGATACCGACCTAACTTGTCACTAACATAGCATTATCCTATATACTACGATACCGACCTAACCAGGTCATTAAGCATATCACAATCGTAACTACTATGATGTAAATCAATAAGCATATCATGCAATAAACCCAAATACAAATCCAAAAAGGGTCAGCATTGGTGCCTCTGACCCTCTTAGTATAGTGATGACAACTCACCTCACAAGTAGCTCGGAATGATAATGTTAAACTCCTCCAAATACAGCTCCAACTACAACACCTACATCCACCAATAATCTACTTCCATAAATTCTCAAAATACTAAAATACCTCTAGAGGTCAAACTGGTCAAAGTCAAAGTCAACATTCAAGATCAACAGTCCGTGTTAACTGTAGCTCCTGGTTCCTGGTACGTATTCCTTGTATCTAGTATTTCTTAAATAATACATTTTGCCTTGGACTCGGCGAGTTAAAGGACCAACTCGCTGAGTAGAAGTGGGATGAGACACGGAGTCTAAGCTTTGGACTTGGCAAGCTGGTTCCCGGACTCGGCGAGTAGGCCTTGTTTGGGCAAAAACCCTAACCCGGGTGTTTGCACCCTATTTAAGCACTCTAACTCGGCCTCCCTTGTCCCTAACACTTCCAGAAGAGCTGTAGAGTGAAACCCTAGACCTTTGTGTCCTTGTGAATGATTTTGGCCTTGTAAAGGAAGTTTGAAGCTTAAGAGAAGAAGAAGGAGGTGGAAGAGTGCAACAAGGAGAAGTAGATCCAACATCTACCCTGCAAGAGGCTTCCATTCAGGTAGAAAAGTCCCTACCTTGATCACTAGTTCATTAGATTCCCTTTTTGTCTTCAAGCCCTAAAACACTAAACTCCATGTATTTGTGCCTTATAATACGAAAGGACTTCAGATATAGACCTTATGGATATATTAGAAGTATAAAGTCTCTGTGGTTGAAGTGATTGAGTTCCTTATTGAGTGTATGACCTCATAAAGAGCTTGGATTTGCCTTTTGGAGCTTATAGGGCCATGCATGCACATAAAGTTTGCAACTTTACATGATACGAATGCCCTAGGAACATAGATGTATGGTTTGGAAGCATTGCATATCTCAGATTTGGTATGTATGGGAAATGGGTGGAAGGGACTCGACGAGTCCCAAAGTGGAACTCGGCGAGTTCTATGAAGATGGCCTGAGACTCGGCGAGTTAGATGAACAACTCGGCGAGTCCTATGAAGATTACCTGGAACTTGACGAGTTGTTCTTCAAACTCAGTGAGTCATATGAACTGTTACTGAGTAAGAGGGGTTTAAGTGTTGACGGTCCAACCTGTAACAACCCGAAGTTTTCCATCGTCGAAAACCCGTTCTACCCGTAAAAAATCGCCGTTTATCGATTCGTTCTGATTTCGTTTTGGATTAAATTATTTAAACTTATATGTTTATTTGATACTAATGAATGTCCAAACCCCTTAGGAACTCATGAAATTAGCCCAAAATATTTATTTCAGAAATTTTAGAAACGTCCCCGCAGAGTTACGGAAACTTAATTGGGTGCGACCAAAAGCCCCGTTTAATGTCGGTATCGGGTAGAATTCCACTGTGTCCAAGTTTTGGGAACTATTTAAACGTGTTCAAGATATCATTTGAAGCTTTTCCCTCTCTCTCTACTCTCTTTCTAACCTCTTTCCAAAATTCAAGTTTAAAGGTCCAAAATCATCAAATTTAAGCTCCAAATCACCAAGTTACCTTCCCTAACTTGTTATGCAACCTCTCTAGCCTTCAAATTCGAGTTTAAATCATGGAATAGGACCATATTCATGAGTTTACGGCCCTAGAACAGTCCTAGGCCGTGAACTCACATAAAATGGGTTTTAGAGCCCAAAAACCCTTCCAATCGACCTTTGGAGCTTAGATATGGCTTAATGGCTTAATGGACTGGACTTAGAATGCCTTAATCATGGATTTTGAAGAGTAAACATGAGTTTACTACCCAAGAGCATGCTTGGGCTGTAAACTCATATAAATGGGGGTTTTTATGCCCTTAAACCCTTCCAAAATACCATTGAATCTTAGATATTAATTTTAGAATATTAGATTTGGTCTTGGAACACCTTGAACATCAATTTAGAGGAGTAAACTTTAGTTTACTACCCAAGAACATGCTTGGGCTGTAAACTCATTATCTTGGGGAGTAAACTCCTTCTAATGTGTTAAAATGCCATTTACACACACCATAAGCCTTGGGATAAATTCTAGAGGTGACCACAAACAAGATTCGGACATTAAAACATATTAAATCCCCCATCTAAGGAGTTCACGGCCATGAGGGGTTCATGGGCCGTAAACTCCTAAATCAATGCCAAAAGTCCCCTAAAAATCCATTCAAGGCTTAAGAAAAATCATTTGAATCACATGGGATTGTTTAAAGACCAAAACTTAAAGGAATTGAAGTGAGGGGGGAGTTTACGGCCATAAGCTCCACGTTTACAACCGTAAACTCCAATAAATGGTCTTTAAGTGAGCCTAAAATCATCCTAATGCCCTAGATAAAATCGTAGCTAAATTATCCTTGAGTTATGAAGCCATTTAGCATCCAAAAACACCACCTATGAGTTCACGATCGTGAACTCATGTGGGTGTGGTGTTTAGGGCCATAAACTCCCTAAGGAGTTTACTCTTGAAGTCCCAACTCTATATCCAAGCCTTATGTGTCCTTAAATGCCACCCGGGTCCCTCCAAATGCTTGTAATGAAGTGTTTTCGCGATTAGAAGCATATGTCCCTAAAAAAATAAATAATTTAAGTCCTAAGTAGATACAAATGTGTATCATTTGATATTCCATAGAAATCTTGTGCATTTGCAAACCCAGAACTGATGTTTAGGATCCAAACCGATGCGTTCCCCAACCGGTTAGTTCATACCCCTACCCTTTTTCAAATGTTTTCATTATTTTCAGGGGGGAATACAAGCAAAAGTACAAGGAAATCTTGTACTCAAACTTATTATTTTCAGTTTGATTGATTTCATACTGTATGTTCTAATATTAAAAATTGTGTTTATCAAATAGTTCGAATTACGAAGTTAGCATACAGACTAATCTTAGATTTCGTGATAAAATGATACAATCTAAATTATATTTTATAATCTACGAATAATTCATAAAAATTATCAATTAGAACTAATTCGAATACGAATACGAATACGAAAGTAGAACTAGGAATAGAACGAATACGAAACTACAACTAGGAACAGAACAAATACGAAACTATAACTAGGAATAGAAAGAATACGAAAGTATAACTACGAATAGAATGAATAGGAATACTAAAATAATAATGCGAATACGAATATGAATACGAATACGAATACGAATACGAATACGAATACGAATACAAATAGTATTAGGAGTAGGATTAGGGATAGGAATACGACTGCAAATATGAATACGAATACGATTAGGAATAGGACTAGGAATACGAATACGAATACGAATACGAATAAGTATATGAATATGATTAAGAATAGGAATACGAATACGAAGACACGTATCTAGGTACACTCCAGTGTAACACCATTAGGATATCAGAATACCTAGTTAATACAATAGGTACGAATGGAAATCAATCATTACATCGAAATTCAATAACTAAACTTACTTTTAGGAAAGCATGGGACATTCCTGGGGAACGTTACATAAATACAAAAGTGTAATAAACCAGATAACTTTACATCTTTCACAATTGGTAACATACAATCAGGAAAGTATGGGACTTTTCTGGGATCATACTTAAACAAAACCAGAACCATGTAACCTAACAATTAATCAAACATTACTTTTAAGAAAATATGGGATTTTCTTGGATAACAAACTTTTCGGTAAACCAAAGGAAACTCGTACATTTTCAGAAAACAAACATCTTATGAACTCACCAGCTTTATGTTGGTTTTCAAACTGCTTGTAATCTCAGGTCAACATTAGACAGGTACCCGACGATCACTTTTGGCGAAGACGGAGTGCATAGAAGACTCATCTCATTTTGTTCATATATACTATGTATTACAAATGTACAACTTTACTTTTGAAAAAATGTAAACTTCGATATGTAATGTAATGGTTGTTTACTTTGCTTACTATGTGCATTGGATTTGAACCTCAACGTGGAGTCCGCCCCGGAAATGTTTCCGCCTTAGGTTTTCGGGGTGTGACAGATTGGTATCAGAGCCCTTGTTTATAGTGAATGTAGTATACCAAAACTTACATGGTATAAAACTATAAACACTAAAGCGCCTAAGTGCTCTGAACTAAAAGTATCCTTCAAAGTATAAGTACTTTCAAAAAGTATACAAGTATACATAGTCATCGAGATCCGTAACTACTAGTAGAACAAAACATAAGTAAATGGGTGTTGTGCGATGCGGTTTTACCTGGGCAGTTATGTAGTCGTGTCTAGGATCAATATAGCGTGGCCAACTATATTCATTTGAGACACAACCAACATGTGCTTTGGAGTGACTGTTGTAACAACCCGAAGTTGTTCATCGCCAAAACCCGTTCTACCCGAAAAATTCGCCGTTACCAAATTCGTTCCGTTTTCACTTTGGGTTAAATTATTTAAACTTATATGTCATTATAATTTAATGAGTGTCCAAACCCCTTGGGATTCATGAAATTAACCCAAAAGTGTTTATTCCAAAAAGTTAGAAACGTTCCCGCCGGGTTACGGTAACTTAATCGGGTGCGACCTAAACCCCGTTTAATGTCGGTATCGGGTAGAATTCCACCGTGTCCAAGTTTTTGGACCTATATAAACATGTTTAGACACCCATTTGAAGCTTTTTCTTCCTCTCTCTACTCTCTCTCTAACCTCTCTCCTAAATCCAAGTTTAAGAGTCCAAAACTCAAATTTAAGAACTCAAATCTTTAAGGTACCTTCCTAAACTCAGTGTATAGCCTCTTTGACCACCAAATTCGAAATTTAATCATGAATTAAGGCCATGTGTATGAGTTTACAGCCCAGAATGATGCTTAAGCCGTAAACCCATATTTAAAGGGGTTTTAAGCCCTAAAACCCTCCCAAAACACAATTGGACCTTAGATATGGCTATATGGCTTCATGGAATGGACTTATAACATTTAAAACATGGATTTTGGGACACTTGAAGAAGTTTACGGCCAAGGCACATGCTTGGGCCGTAAACTCATGTATAAGGGGTTTTCATGACCTTAAACCCTTCCAAAACCTCAACAACACCTGGATATGACTTCTAGAATAAGTGTTTTAGCCTTGGAACACTTTAAACATGATTTTAGGGGGACTTATATGAGTTTACAGCCAAGACTTGTGCTTGGGCCGTAAACTCCATGAAACATGGTGCAAATTCATTTCTAAGGTGTTAGAAAGCCATCCAACACCACCAAAAGCCTTGGAATAAATCATAGGACCAACCAAAAATAGTTTAAGGGCCTTAAACACATCAAAACCCTTCATTTTAAGAGTTTACAGCCATAGAAGGTGCCCCATGGCCATAAACTCCAAAAACCCCTTCAAATCATCAAGCAAATGCATATAAGGCTTAGGAATAAATTTAGCAATCACATGTGATTAGTTTGGAATCCAAAAACACAACTTTTCATGGATTTATAGGAGTTTACGGCAATGAGACCATGCTAGGCCTTAAACTCCCAAAAATGTGTCATTTTGGTATTTAAAATTTATTCCAAACCCTTAAACCAAACCTAGAAATTGTCCCCTAAGTGTTTGAAGTCCAAATTGCACCATAAACCATCCACCATGAGTTTACGGCCGTAAACTCATGGGGAATGGGTGTTTAGGCCTTAAACACCATCTAGAAGTTTACATTTGGGGAGTAAACTCATTTCCTAAGTCCCTCGCATCATTACATGTCCTTAAACGCCACCCGGGTCCCTCCAAACACTTGTATCGGAGTGTTTTCACGACTAGAAGTAATTGTCCTTATCAAATAATCAATATAAGTACTAATTAGATACAAATGTGTATCTTTATATTATAATTAGGAACCTCGTGCTTTTGTAAGCCCCGGACCAACGTTTAGCATCCGAAATCGCCACATTTCTCGTCCGGTGAGTTCATACCCCTACGCCCTTTTTCGTGTTTTTCAATGTTTTCAGGGGGGAAATACAAGCAAACTACAACTGTTTTCGAATTATAACATTGATGTGTTTCAAATAATATCTGGAAAACGTATAAACACTTTTACTCCTTATGTATTATGCTGAGCATAAGGAATGATTTATCAATTACAACTAAATGGATTTTAGTTAAGAAAATAATCAAACTAATCAAATTATTATGGGAATAATTTGGGGTTCTTTATTGTTCTTTTTATCATGTACTAATATGTATATAACGTTATTAGATAAACTATGTCTGATTCAGTTTATCTTCGTATCATTTGAATGTATTGCCAGATAGTTTCATTGTATGTATCTATATTCGCTGTATTACGTTTCATAATCTTTTGTATGTTGATATCGTATGAGAACCCTGTGAATAGTTTAGTACTAGTTTGTGAGATAGTCACTACCCTTTATGGATGATCAGTAAATCCTCCCCGGAAGTGTAACCAGAGTCTCCTGGAGGGAGAGTGAGGAATTTGTGAATAGATCTATTCGGGACTGACAATTCCACACCTTAACTGCTAGCTACAGTTAGGCGGGCATGCCTGGGGTGACAAATTTATGGATATCATTCGACGTCTGACAAGCATCAAGGAGGTCTCGTTGTCGTATTAGCATGGTTACCCGACTCACAACATGTATTAATATAAGTTTATTCACAGCTTGGGTTTTAAAATCTTATATCTTGTTCGGGATAGTGATCCCATGGTTTTGTCAAACTATTTTGTATCTAGTCCGGGATAGTAGTCCCATGGTTTTCAGTCTATTGAACTTGTATCTGGTACGGGATGTTATTCCCATGGTTTTCAGTATGTATATATCTTATATCTTATACGGGATAGTAATCCCATGGTTTTGTATCTATAACTTGTACGGGATGTTTGCACCATGGTTTTTAACTATATCTTATACGGGATAGTAATCCCATTTTTTTGAATCTATAATTATTATGGGATAGTAATCCCATGGTTTACACTTATATCTTGTCTGGGATAGCGATCCCATGGTTTTCAATCCATATCTATTTCGGGATAGTAATCCCATGATTTCGAACTATATTAAGTACGGGATGATAATCCCATAGTTTAAATCTATATCTTGTCCGGGATAGTAATCCCATGGTTCCCAATCTATATTTTCATATATATCAAATTATCTTGTGTCTAGTCCAGGATGGTAGTCCCATGGTCTTAAATCTGTATCTTCATATGTACCGAACTATCTTATATCTTGTTCGGGATAGTGATCCCATGATTTCCAATATATAGTTTTGTGTATTAAACTATACTCTGTGTTATTCAATCTTACATTTAGGAAAATATGGGATTTTCCTGGGGTAAAATACATCACATAATCGAATTGGTAATAAATGATAACGAAAGTAACTTTACATAAGAAAATATGGGATTTTCTTGGATAACAAACCATTTCGGAAAACTAAAGGAAACCGATACATTTTCATAACACAAAACCACTTATGAACTCACCAGCTTTATGCTGATTTTCAAACCGCTTGTATTCTCAGCTCCACGTTAGACAGGTACCCGGTGATCTCTTTTGGTGAAGACAGAGTGCTCAGAAGACTCGTCTCAACTTTTGTTAATATGATGCATATGTATATCTTGTATAAATTTACTTTTGAAACAAATCTAAACTTTCATATATATGTAATGTAATGGTTGTTTACTGTGATTACTATGTACATTGGATTTGATATACAACGTGGAGTCCACCCCGGAAATGTTTCCGCCTTTGATTTTCGGGGTGTGACAGATTGGTATCAGAGCCCTTGTTTATATTGAACGGAGTATACCAAACCTTACATGGTATAAAACTATAAACACTATAGGGCCTCAGTGCTCTGAATTTAAAGTATCTTCAAAACTATAAGTATTTTCAAAAGTATACCAGTATACCGAACCGTCGAAATCCGTAACTACAAATAGAACAAAACATAAGTAAATGGGTGTTGTACACTGCGGTTAAACATGGGCAGTTATGTAGTCGTGTCTAGGATCAATATAGCCTGGCCAACTATATTCATTCGAGACACGGGCAACATGTGCTTGGGAGTGACTGTGGCACGCAGCATGCCTAAAACTTACCTAATATCTCAAACAACGAATCGTCGCTGCAGCGAACCATGAAATACTATGGGAGTATTTCTCGAGCCGATCCTTGGTAGAAATTCCTCGTATACGCGTTGTTCCTTGACCATTCCTCTACCGATAAAATGTTCTGTCTTGATAACTCTTTCCTGCTTTATCGCTTAGCATAATGCTATATCTGTCTTGGTGAGATATCCCCTTTTCCATATCTCTTGATTCAATTCAGAGGACTTATGATCCTCTCTTTCCTGATCATTTTAGATCAAGATGCCTCCAAGAAAGAGACCCAGCTCGAAGAACAACGACAATCCTCCTCCGCCACCACCTTCTCCTCAATTTGATCTCGCATCACTTCAGACAGTTCTGACTGCTGCAATGGTGGCATCCATGTCACAAATGAATCTTGGTGGCTCTGGAGGTGATCCCCAACCCCAAAATCCAGAAGACAGCCAGGAACACCGAAGAGGGGGTTCCTATAAAGACTTCATGAACGTGAAGCCCACAACCTTTGATGGCACTGGAGGTGTCATTTCCCTAACTCGATGGTTCGAGAAAATCGAATCAATCTTCGAAATATGTGCCTGTTCGGAGTCTGACAAAGTAAAGTTCGCCGCCTGCACCTTCCTTGATAAAGCCCTGACTTGGTGGAACGGCCGAGTCAAATCCTTAACATTACCTGTAGCAAATGCCATGGGTTGGGAAGCTATGAAGGAGCTTCTTCTCGCAGAGTATTGCCCTCGGGGCGAAATTCAGAAGCTAGAACACGAACTCTGGAACCTTAAGATGAAGGGTTCCGACATAGCTGCATACAGTTCAAGATTTGATGATCTGGCGTTACTCTGTCCGAGAATGGTTACCCCGGAGAGTAAAAAGATTGAGAGATTCATCTGGGGATTGACCCAGCCAACCAAAGGAAATGTCTTGACTGCGAAGCCAGACACCTACGATAGCGCTAAATGTCTTGCGAAAATCTTGATCGATCACGAAGACAACTCTGATGAGGAAGCTACTACCCCCGAGCCAATCACCAGTGGAGATGGAAGCAAAAAGAAATCTTGGAACAAGCGGAAGGCCCCGTGTACGCAAGGGTCTTCTAAGAAACAGCAAACGGTAGCAGTCCATGCTGCTACTGCCCCTATTGCTGTCTCAGCTATTGGATCCACAGCCCAAACTCCTACAAGTGGATACACCGGTACCCTTCCTTGGTGTGGTAAGTGCAACTACCTTTACCGCATTACTGGTCCATGCCATGAAAGGATCTGTGACAACTGTGGCAAGAAGGGCCATCTTGCTCGAACCTGCAGAAAACCAGCCAAATCAACGAACCAATCATCTGGAGCGGGAATCAGTCCAGCCTGCTACAATTGTGGTGAAGCAGGGCACTTCAAAAGGAATTTCCCCAAGGCATCTACAACCACTGATCCCTCTGTCGCCGCAGGTATACATCTCTTTGATAATTCTTATACTTACAACTCTTTTCGATTTTAGTACTAAAAGGGAAACCTGTTATCTATCTATTCGAACATTTTCTAAACTCAATCCTTCGTATGTGATCAAAATGTGTATCATCGAGACGACTAACCAGTGAGATTGAGAACACTAACTTTGTACCTATAGATTAAATCCTCAGTCCGGAGGACTATTCTGTTCCATTCGATTTAAAAAGGGGAACACTTTTCACGAAAATGCTTTGATGCTACGTTTAACATGGAATGATTGAGCCTCATTCATGTTGTTATCTTGGTTTTGAGAGGGTCGCCTGTCTATATCTTTTCCTCGACCTGACTCTCATGATCTTTGGCATCAAACCTTCATATTGTTTCATGCTTTAAAACTCAAAAGTTTTACCTGATATGAATTATCACACATCCTTCGTTTCTGGGATCATTGAGAAACGGGAAGTTAGCAGCTCTTTCTTCTAAATGTCTGCTCCGAAGGATTCCCGGGAATTTCATTCGAACGTCTAGTTTAGTCCCACATTAGACCTTTCAAAATCATCGTAGAAATCGATTCTGCAATCTCAGATTTCGGATGCCTTCAGAGCTTGGTAACATCTATCCAGTACATCACGTCTCGAATCCATAGAAATATCTACCCAATGAGACCCTAGTGATTCCTTTGAGGAAACCGAAGTCGTCCAGGGTTGGAACTTCCATGAGAAAACCGATTGATATCATAGATTGAGAGAGAGTCAAGGTACGAAACAAAGACACATTCCGATAAGTGAGAATTCACTAGAACACCCAACAGAGACCTGATTCCACTTGAGAAAGCGAAGATCCGAAGTAACAAATGCATTCGTGTCCCATTCCAAATTCATGATCTATACCTTATTCTTTGAATTTCGGGAAGAAATTCCCTCTAACGGGGGGATAATGTAACAACCCGAAGTTGTTCATCGCCAAAACCCGTTCTACCCGAAAATTTCGGCGTTACCAAATTCGTTCCGTTTTCACTTTGGGTTAAATTATTTAAACTTATATGTCATTATAATTTAATGAGTGTCCAAACCCCTTGGGATTCATGAAATTAACCCAAAAGTGTTTATTCCAAAAAGTTAGAAACGTTCCCGCCGGGTTACGGTAACTTAATCGGGTGCGACCTAAAGCCCCGTTTAATGTCGGTATCGGGTAGAATTCCACCGTGTCCAAGTTTTTGGACCTATATAAACATGTTTAGACACCCATTTGAAGCTTTTTCTTCCTATCTCTACTCTCTCTCTAACCTCTCTCCTAAATCCAAGTTTAAGGGTCCAAAATTCAAGTTTAAGGCCTCAAATCTTTAAGGTACCTTCCTAAACTCATTGTATAGCCTCTTTGACCTCCAAATTCGAAATTTAATCATGAATTAAGGCCATGTATATGAGTTTACGGCCCAGAATGATGCTTAGGCCGTAAACCCATATTTAAAGGGGTTTTAAGCCCTAAAACCCTCCCAAAACACAATTGGACCTTAGATATGGCTATATGGCTTCATGGAATGGACTTATAACATTTAAAACATGGATTTTGGGACACTTGAAGGAGTTTACAGCCAAGGCACATGCTTGGGCCGTAAACTCATGTATAAAGGGTTTTCATGACCTTAAACCCTTCCAAAACCTCAACAAGACCTGGACATGACTTCTAGAATAAGTGTTTTAGCCTTGGAACACTTTAAACATGATTTTACGGGGACTTATATGAGTTTACAGCCAAGACTTGTGCTTGGGCCGTAAACTCCATGAAACATGGTGCAAATTCATTTCTAAGGTGTTACAAAGCCATCCAACACCACCAAAAGCCTTGGACTAAATCATAGGACCAACCAAAATAGTTTAAGGGCCTTAAACACATCAAAACCCTTCATTTTAAGAGTTTACAGCCATAGAAGGTGCCCCATGGCCGTAAATTCCAAAAACCCCTTCAAATCATCAAGCAAATGCATATAAGGCTTAGGAATAAATTTAGCAATGACATGTGATTAGTTTGGAATCCAAAAACAAAACTTTTCATGGGTTTATAGGAGTTTATGGCCATGAGACCATGCTAGGTCATAAACTCCCTAAAATGTGTCATTTTGGTGTTTAAAATTTATTCCAAACCCTTAAACCAAACCTAGAAATTGTCCCCTAAGTGTTTGAAGTCCAAATTGCACCATAAACCACCCACCATGAGTTTACAGTCATTAACTCATGGGGAATGGGTGTTTAGGCCGTAAACACCATTTAGAAGTTTACTCTTGGGGAGTAAACTCATTTTCTAAGTCCCTCGCATCATTACATGTCCTTAAACGCCACCCGGGTCCCTCCAAACACTTGTATCGGAGTGTTTCGCAACTAGAAGTAATTGTCCTTATCAAATAATCAATCTAAATCCTAATTAGATACAAATGTGTATCTTTACATTATAATTAGGAATCTCGTGATTTTGCAAGCCCCGGACCAACGTTTAGCATCTGAAATCGCCACATTTCTCGTCCGGTGAGTTCATACCCCTACGCCCTTTTCGTGTTTTTCAACGTTTTCAGGGGGGAATACAAGCAAACTACAACTGTTTTCGAATTATAACATTGATGTGTTTCAAATAATATCTGGCAAACTTATAAACACTTTTACTCCTTATGTATTATGCTGAGCATAAGGAATGATTTATCAATTACAACTAAATGGATTTTAGTTAAGAAAATAATCAAACTAATCAAATTATTATGGGAATAATTTGGGGTTCTTTATTGTTCGTTTTATCATGTACTAATATGTATATAAAGTTATTAGATAAACTATGTCTGATTCAGTTTATCTCCGTATCATTTGAATGTATTGCCAGATAATTTCATTGTATGTATCTATATTCGTTGTATTACGTTTCATAATCTTTTGTATGTTGATACCGTATGAGAGCCCTGTGAATAGTTTAGTACTAGTTTGTGAGATAGTCGCTACCCTTTATGGATGATCGGTAAATCCTCCCCGGAAGTGTAACCAGAGTCTCCTGGAGGGAGAGCGAGGAATTTGTGAATAGATCTATTCGGGACTGACAATTCCACACCTTAACTGCTAGCTACAGTTAGGCGGGCATGCCTGGGGTGACAAATTTCTAGATATCATTCGATTTCTGACAAGCATCAAGGAGGTCTCGTTGTCGTATTAGCATGGTTACCCGACTCACAACATGTATTAATATAAGTTTATTCACAGCTTGGGTTTTAAAATCTTATATCTTGTTCGGGATAGTGATCCCATGGTTTTGTCAAACTATTTTGTATCTAGTACGGGATAGTAGTCCCATGGTTTTCAGTCTATTGAACTTGTATCTGGTACGGGATGATATTCCCATGGTTTTCAGTATGTATATATCTTATATCTTATATGGGATAGTAATCCCATGGTTTTGTATCTATAACTTGTATGGGATGTTTGCACCATGGTTTTTAACTATATCTTATACGGGATAGTAATCCCATTGTTTTGAATCTATAATTATTATGGGATAGTAATCCCATGGTTTACACTTATATCTTGTCTGGGATAGCGATCCCATGGTTTTCAATCTATATCTATTTCGAGATAGTAATCCCATGATTTCGAACTATATTAAGTACGGGATGATAATCCCATAGTTTAAATCTATATCTTGTCCGGGATAGTAATCCCATGGTTCCCAATCTATATTTTCATATATATCAAATTATCTTGTGTCTAGTCCAGGATGGTAGTCCCATGGTCTTAAATCTGTATCTTCATATGTACCGAACTATCTTATATCTTGTTCGGGATAGTGATCCCATGATTTCCAATATATAGTTTTGTGTATTAAACTATACTCTGTGTTATTCAATCTTACATTTAGGAAAATATGGGATTTTCCTGGGGTAAAATACCTCACATAATCGAATTGGTAACAAATGATAACGAAAGTAACTTTACATAAGAAAATATGGGATTTTCTTGGATAACAAACCTTTTCGGAAAACTAAAGGAAACCGATACATTTTCATAACACAAAACCGCTTATGAACTCACCAGATTTATGTTGATTTTCAAACCGCTTGTATTCTCTGGTCCACGTTAGACAGGTACCCGGTGATCTATTTTGGTGAAGACGGAGTGCTCAGAAGACTCGTCTCAACTTTTGTTAATATGATGCATATGTATATCTTGTATAAATTTACTTTTGAAACAAATGTAAACTTTCATATATATGTAATGTAATGGTTGTTTACTGTGATTACTATGTACATTGGATTTGATATACAACGTGGAGTCCACCCCGGAAATGTTTCCGCCTTTGATTTTCGGGGTGTGACAACTGTGGTGTGTGGAATGCCTAAAACTTACCGAATACCCAAACAATGAATCGTCGTTGCAGCGAGACAAGAAATACTATAGGAGTATTTCTCGAGCCAAATCCGTTATAGAATTCCTCATCCCAGCGTTGCTCCTCAATCATCCCTATAAGCGATAATTTATCTGTTTTGATAACTCCTTCCTGCTTTATCGCTTAATAGAATTCTATGTATGTCATAAAGAGATATCCATTGTGTCATATCTCTTGATTCAATTCGGAGGACTTACCATCCTCTCTTTCTTTATCTTATTAGATCAAGATGCCTCCAAGAAAGAGACCCAGCTCAAAGACCAACAACAATCCTCCTCCACCACCACCTTCTCTTCAAATCGATCTTGCAACTCTTTAGTCAGTTTTAACTGTAGCATTCTCAGCAGCCATGTCGCAAACGATCCCCGGTAGTTCAGGAGGTGGTCCCTAGCCTCAAAACCAGGAAGGTAGCCAGGGACACCGAAAGGAGTGTTCCTATAAAGACTTTATGAATGCAAAACCCACATTCTTCGATAGCACTGGATGTGTCATTGCTCTAACTCGGTGGTTAGAGAAGATCGAATCTATCTTCGAAATTTGTGCTTGTTCAGAATCCAACAAGGTGATGTTTGTCGCCTGCACTCTCACCAAGAAAGCTCTGACTTGGTGGAACGGCCGAGTCAAATCTCTAACACTACCTGTAGCCAATGCTATGGGTTGGGAAGTTATGAAGGAACTTCTGCACGCAGAGTATTGCCCTCAGGGTGAAATTCAGAAGCTGGAACATGAACTCTGGAACCTGAAGATGAAAGGTTCCGACATCGCTGCCTACACATCCAGATTTGATGACTTAGCGCTTCTTTGTCCAGGGATGGTTACCCCGGAAAGAAAAAAGGTAGAGAGGTTCATCTGGGGGTTGACCCAACCAACCAAAGGGAACGTTTTAGCTGCGAAGCCGGATACATATGACAGCGCCAAATGCTTAGCGCGAATCCTGATCGACCATAGTGAGGATGTAGAGGAAGCAGCCACCACTCCTGAACCGACAAAAAGAAGTGGTGAGAAAAGAAAGTTTTGGGAGGCGGGGGAGAAATGTTTGCCTTCACAGGAGTTCTTGAAGAAACAACAGATGGTGGCGGTCCACGCTGCCACTACCCCTACTACTGTTTCTGTTGTAGGTTTCCCAGCCCAAGCACCTATTACTGGATATGCCGGTGTTCTCCCGTGGTGTAACCAGTGCAATTACCACCATTACATCCCTGGTCCATGTTGTGTAAAATTTTGCAAAAATTGTGGCCAAGAGGGTCACCTTGCACGGAGTTGTAGAATGCCAACAAATCAAACTTCCAGAGCGGGCATCAGTCAGGTCTGTTATGGTTGTGGTAAGGTCGGGCATTATAAGAGAAACTGCCCCAATGCAACAACAACTAGCAACACAGGAAGAGTCCTAGCTATAGGACAAGGTGAGACAGCCGCCAATCCCACAGTTGCCTCAGGTATATTTCTTTTCGACAACCCTTTTGCTAGCAATCCTTTTTCAATTCTAATCCTGAAAGATAATCTGTTATCCATTCATTCGAATCTTTTCATAAACATAGTCCTCAATTAGTAATCAAAACGTCCACCATCTAGGTAGCCAATAATGACAAAAATGGCGTGTTACATTCTGAAACATGTATCACAAGGAACATAGAACTTTTTGAAATCCTCATCAGGATTGATTTCCGTAGCCTACAAACTCCAACTACCCTCAGGACATAGTAGCATCCATTCGGTATACCACGTCTCTGTCCTTAAGAAGTATCTACCCAACGAAACCAAGACGCGTCCCGATAGTGAGGGTTCGCTGGAACGTCAAGCGGAGACCCGATGCCACTCGGGAGCGTGAAAAACCAGAGCAGCTGATCCATCCACATCTCTTTTCTTTTCATGATCTGTATCTTAATTTTTGAATTTTTGGGATGAAATTCCCTCTAACGGGGGGATAATGTAACAACCCGAAGTTTTCCATCGTCAAAAACCCGTTCTACCCGTAAAAATTCACCGTTTATCGATTCGTTCCGATTTCATTTTAGATTAAATTATTTAAACTTATATGATTATTTGATACTAATGAGTGTCCAAACCCCTTAGGAACTCATGAAATTAGCCCAAAATATTTATTTCAGAAATTTTAGAAACGTCCCCGCCGAGTTATGGAAACTTAATCGGGTGCGATCAAAAGCCCCGTTTAATGCCGGTATCGGGTAGAATTCCACCGTGTCCAAGTTTTGGGAACTATTTGAACGTGTTCAAGCTATCATTTGAAGCTTTTTCCCTCTCTCTCTACTCTCTCTCCTAAATTCAAGTTTAAGGGTCCAAAATCATCAAATTTAAGCTCCAAATCACCAAGGTACCTTCCCTAACTTGTTATGCAACCTCTCTAGCCTTCAAATTCGAGTTTAAATCATGGAATAGGACCATATTCATGAGTTTACTGCCCTAGAACAGTCCTAGGCCGTGAACTCACATAAAATGGGTTTTGAAGCCCAAAAACCCTTCCAATCGACCTTTGTAGCTTAGATGTGGCTTAATGGCTTAATGGACTCGACTTAGAATGCCTTAATCATGGATTTTGAAGAGTAAACATGAGTTTACTACCCAAGAGCATGCTTGGGCCATAAACTCATATAAATGGGGTTTTTATGCCCTTAAACCCTTCCACAATACCATTGAAGCTTAGATATGAATTTTTAGAATATTGGATTTGGCCTTGGAACACCTTGAACATCAATTTAGAGGAGTAAACTTTAGTTTACTGCCCAAGAACATGCTTGGGCTGTAAACTCATTATCTTGGGGAGTAAACTCCTTCTAATGTGTTAAAATGCCATTTACACACACCATAAGCCTTGGGATAAATTCTAGAGGTGACCACAAACAAGATTAGGACCTTAAAACATATTAAATCCCCCATCTAAGGAGTTCACAGCCATGAGGGGTTCATGGGTTGTAAACTCCTAAATCTATGCCAAAAGCCCCCTAAAAATCCATTCAATGCTTAAGAAAAATCATTGGAATCACAGGGGATTGTATAAAGACCAAAACTTAAAAGAATTGAAGTGAGGGGGGAGTTTACGGCCGTAAGCTCCAAGTTTACAGCCGTAAACTCCAATAAATGGTCTTTAAGTGAGCCTAAAATCATCCTAATGCCCTAGATAAAATCCTAGCTAAATTATCCTTGAGTTATGAAGCCATTTAGCATCCAAAAACACCACCTATGAGTTCACGGGTGTGAACTCATGTGGGTGTGGTGTTCAGGGTCGTAAACTCCCTAAGGAGTTTACTCTTGAAGTCCCAACTCTATATCCAAGCCTTATGTGTCCTTAAATGCCATCCGGGTCCCTCTAAATGCTTGTAATGAAGTGTTTTCGCGATTAGAAGCATATGTCCCTAACAAATAAATAATTGAAGTCCTAATTAGATAAAAATGTGTATCATTTGATAATACATAGGAATCTTGGGCGTTTGCAAACCCAGAACTGACGTTTAGGATCCAAACCGACGCGTTCCCCAACCGGTGAGTTCATACCCCTACCCTTTTTCAAATGTTTTCACTATTTTCAGGGGGGAATACAAGCAAAAGTACAAGGAAATCTTGTACTAAAACTTATTATTTTTAGTTTGATTGATTTTATACTGTATGTTCTAATATTAAAAACTGTGTTTATCTAATAGTTCGAATTACGAAGTTAGCATACAGACTAATCTTAGATTTCGTGATAAAATGCTACAATCTAAATTATATTTTATAATCTACGAATAATTCATACAAATTATCAATTAGAACTAATTCGAATACGAATACGAATATGAAAGTAGAACTAGGAACAGAACGAATACGAAACTACAACTAGGAACAGAACGTATACGAAACTATAACTAGGAATAGAACGAATACGAAAGTATAACTAGGAATAGAACAAATAGGAATACTAAAATAATAATGTGAATACGAATGCGAATACGAATACGAATACGAATACGAATAGTATTAGGAGTAGGATTAGGGATACGAATACGACTGCGAATACGAATACGAATAGTATAAGGAGTAGGATTAGGGATAGGAATACGACTGCGAATACGAATATGAATAGTATTAGGAGTAGGATTAGGGATAGGAATACGACTGCGAATATGAATACGAATATGAATACGAATACGAATACGAATACGAATACGAATACGAATAGGATTAGGAATAGGACTTGGAATACGAATACGAATACAAATAATTATCTTAGTCAAAACCGATTCTTTTCCTTTTCCCTCTAAATGCACTACACATTTGGAAAATTTTAGAATGGTCAAATATATAGCACTTGCAATCGATCCTATACCCGAAGCATATGGGACACGATGCATAATGTCTTACATAAAGATACAATACTTTATCAATCTTCTGCCATAATATTTAATGTGTTACGTTCTAACAATTCGAACTATGAAGAGGGATGCCATAATCATAATCGAAATGTTGAGAACGCACTATGTATCCTTGACTAAATTTATTAACATTCCACAACCTAAGCCTTTAGATTTGAAATGAAGTATAATATTCTCTCCCTTAATTATAGCAAAACAACTTTTCAACCCTTGCAACTTTGCAAAGTATAACTCTTGTTTTCTATAATTAAGATTGCTAACTTGCAATACTTGCCATAATAATCATACAAGCACAACTTTTATGCTCCCACTATCATGATGATTATTATCATATAAGCATAACTCTTATGCTCCCACTAGCTTTGACATGTATTCAGAAAACAACTTAACTTCCAGAAAAACAATACCTATTGAATTTCTTAAGTTCATATTTCTAATACCTAATGCTTTGATAATCCTTTAGCTAAGCTTATAAACCTTTACCTTAGAGAGCTCATATGTGTCTTTAAACAATTCAGACTAATTGCTAAATCTCACAATTTGAATCATGGAAAGGGATACCATAACCATAATCGAATTTAAGAATGCAATTTTCACAATCACTATCATCTTAAAATCTCTCTTAGTGAAAGCATTTCCTCACAGTCATTTTCATGAAGGAGGGAATCTTATGACACTTAGATTTTAATGGTGTATGTGTTCCTATCAATGCGAATTTGTCAAAACCAAAGTTTGCGACAAATCCAAACTCATATGGACCGAACTCTTAATCTTGATTTCTTCCCTTATGGTAACACGAGTGCCCACCATGTCTTCCAAGCAGTTAAGCAGCATACCCTTTCCTATCAATGTACTTTTCATTGATCAAGGTCCTTGCCTTTTATGCACTCAAATGAGAACTCATAGAACTCACATGCATAATTAAGTCAATTAGAATGTGTGACACCCATTTTTTTATTTTTTTTTTAAATTTTAAACTTTTAAAACGCATCTTAAATTAAATTAAAACAACTGAAATAGTCATAACATAATGCATCAACTTAATAATCATATAAAATAAGTGCGGAAGTAATAATAATAATAACGTCCCAACAAAATAACTAGTAGCGATGTCCTGATGCTCCATGTCAAGCCTTAGCCTCTTTAATCTTAACACCTGAAAAGTTATAAGGGAAAAACGTAAGCACGAAGCTTAGTGAATTCAAACACAGACATTGTACTAACATTCATATTTACTAGCCCTAATCCATTTTCCAATTATAATGATAAAGGCAAAGAACGAATCAATGTCTATATTACGAGAAGGACTTGTAGGTTTGAACCGCACCGGGAAGATCCCGTATCATTTGGCCCTAATCACCGCACCTCACGAAGAGTATTACGTTGGTGATCTTACCTACCCACCGCACCGGTAAATCCGTATCCTTTGGTGGTGTCCCCATATCCATAATTAGTTACATACAGTGCACATGTACTAATTAAAACAATACTTATATAGCATGCTTTTATAATAAATTCAAATAATCACACACGAGCTAACTAGCAAACACAATCATCAATACAACGGTGTGAGAGAACTCACCTTGAGTGAGTATTAAGGATGGCTAACAATCAAATAATGCTACCAAGCTTGAGCAAACTTCAAAACCTCACCTAAGAAGGACTAAAGGTTAGAATGGAGAAGTAATGAAGCTACGAGTTGAGAAAAGAGTGATCACAGCAAGGTCTCTAAAACAGACCTGCTGTTCAAAACGGATTTACTCCAAAATCTAAAACAGAAACATAGCTTTAACTAAATTTTATAGGAAACTATGATTTCTTAGGATTCCACAAATATAAAGAACTCATTCTAACTCCAAAAGATGAATTAAATATGAATTTTACAAAATGGTGTATCACTTCTGTCTCCAACAATACAGTCAAGTGATTTTGGCCAATTCTACCCAACTTGTGAGTAGAATTCGTCCAAAAAAAATTAAGAGAATTAAAGGACATACAAGTGAAAGTCTCAGAGTTGGAATTGAATTAAAATCATCTCTCAAACTCCAGATATAAAATTCACATTGTGGACAATCACAGCACTAGCAAAAGCTGGTGACTGCCCACTGACCTGGAGTGTGGATCCATTCTAACTAATTTATAATTGGAAATAACACACCATATTCTCCAGATCTTAAATTCAGAATATAAGGAACATATAGAAACTTGGAATCACTCTGGATCCTTTTCCAAGACTTAGAAATGATGAAAACAAAATGACATATCAGAACAGACCCGGATCAGACCTAACAGAAAAGATGCCATTATTTCACATAGATAAAGCCCTTATCAGTGAGGTTGACCTGATTAAGAAAGTTATACAACTCAATTTGTGAACTTTTGGAACTGGTTTGGGGTCCGTTTGAGTTCTATAGATCCAGATATGATTTTTACAATATGACTACAGATCTGATGGAAAACAGAATCGTAGCCACCCGTGATTCCTTTTTGGCTTATCCATCCTTCTCCTTTTGAAACACATTTTAAGATGTGTTCATCATCCCAATTCAGTCCCCATGATAATGGTGGTACTAAAAAGGGTTAGGGATCATTAGGATTTCATTTAGCCACAAGGATGTAATAATAATCAACATGAAAATAAACATAAGCACATAAAATCATCATTCTCCCTTTTAGGGTTTCCATGATCTTTTGCCACATGTAATCCCCAAGATCCATCATCCACCATATATGGGGTGAAGATAGGATCTTGAGATGATGTATAACATACAATTACAAATAAAATAAGAAGGAGAAGAAGTGAAGATGAAATCATAAAACTAGAACAAGGTTATGAATCAAGTTGTAAGAAAGGATAAGGAGATTCATACCAATACGAATCAAGGCTGGAAATGAACAAGAATTAAGCTCCAAACAGCCCCTTGGCTGCTCTTGATCCCAAAGAGAGAGAGAGAGAGAGAGGGACGATTTTTGAGAGAGAGGGAGGGTTTAGAGTGTTTTCCTTGTGTGTGTTCCAAATGATTCAATTTATACATTAAGTACTATTTACTAGATGGACTCTACAAATAGGCCCATAGTCCATGGACTTCAATAAAAGGAGTTTACAAGATGATAAAAAGAGTCCAATAACATAAAAATTTTAGGCATTGGTTAAATAAATTAACCCAAGGTTACAAGGATAATTAAATTAAAATAACCAAACGTACCGAGAAAAACCGGGGTGTTACAACTCTCCCTCACTAAGAACGGACTTCGTCCTCGAAGTCAACACCTAGAAACAGATCTGGATAAGGAGCCCGCATCTCGCATTCTGGTTCCCAAGTCCATTCTGAACCCTTCCTATGTTGCCACTGCACCTTAACCAGGTTTATAGTCTTGTTGCGGAGAGCTTTCGTCTTTCGTTCTAAAATTGCGATTGGTTTCTCAACATAATTGAGACGCTCATCAATTTGTATGTCCTCCAGTGGTATCACAACGGTCTCATCAACAACGCATTTTCGTAACTGAGACACATGGAACGTATTATGAATTAGACTAAGCTCGTCAGGAGGCTCTAAACGGTAAGCCACCTTCCCCACACGAGCTATGACCTTGTAGGGTCCAATGAATCGGGGTCCGAGCTTTCCCCGCTTCCGAAATCGAATCACACCTTTCCAGGGGGAGACTTTAAGCAACACATAATCTCCCAACTGGAACTCAATATTGGAGCGTCTTTTGTCAGCATAACTTTTCTTACGACTACTCGCTGTGACCAAATGATCCCGAATCACTTGGATTTTCTCCGTAGTCTGTAGCACGATATCGGTACTCCCAAGTACCCTCTGCCCAACCTCACCCCAACAAACGGGCGTCCTGCACTTCCTCCCGTACAAGGCTTCATACGGAGGCATTTTAATGCTCGAGTGATAGCTGTTGTTATAAGAAAACTCAGCTAGATGTAGATGGTCATCCCAACTACCCCCAAAATCAATCGCACACGCCCTAAGCATGTCCTCCAAGGTCTGAATCGTCAGCTCACTCTGCCCGTCTGTCTGCGGATGGAAGGCGGTACTAAAATGTAATCGTGTGCCCAATTCCTCTTGAAACTTCCTCTAGAACCGAGAGGTAAATCGGGTGTCTCGATCAGAGACGATAGAAACGGGCACCCCATGTAATGAGACAATCTCCCGAACAAAGATCTCGGCTAATTTCTCCGCCAATGAGCTCTCCTTTATAGCCAGAAAGTGAGCACTCTTAGTCAAACAATCAACAATCACCCATATCGTATCTGATCCTCGGGCAATTCTAGGAAGTTTTGTAATGAAGTCCATGGTTAGATGCTCCCATTTCCATTCAGGAATCTCCAATGGTTGCAACTTCCCATGCGGTTTCTGGTGTTCCGCCTTGACCTTCCGACAGGTCATACATTCTTCCACAAATCGAGCCACATCATTCTTCATTCCATGCCACCAGTAAGCCTCATGAAGGTCCCGATACATTTTAGTAGCACCAGGATGGATAGAAAATTTTGACTTATGAGACTCATCCATTAGGGTTTTCCGATTTCCCCCGGTATATGGAACCCAAACCCTACTGTAGCGAGTCAGCAAACCCCGCCCGTCTCGTTCCATCTTAGGCAACTCTTTCCCAATCTTCTCACGCCTAATGTTTTCCTCCATAATTACCGTCTTTTGGGCGTCCCGGATTAGATCTAACAAAGACGACACCATCGTGATCCGGAGACACTTAGCTCTAATCGGTTCGGCAGATTGTTTACGACTGAGAGCATCAGCTACCACATTAGCTTTACCGGGGTGGTAGTGAATTTCACAATCATAATCTTTTACCACATCCAACCATCGGATCTGCCTCATATTCAAATCCCGCTGCTCGAACAAATATTTTAGACTCTTATGGTCAGTGTATATGATAAACTTCACTCCATAGAGATAGTGTCTCCAAATCTTAAGAGCGAAAACAACAGCCCCAAGCTCCAAATCATGAGTGGGGTAGTTTCGTTCGTGGGGTTTCAGCTGTCAGGAGGCATAGGCTATCACCCTATCTCGTTGCATTAACACGGCACCAAGACCTTGAAGCGATGCATCACAGTAAACCACCATATCCTCAACCCCATCAGGTAAGGCCAAAATCGGAGCTTCACACAATCGCTTCCTTAACTCATCAAACGCCAGTTGCTGCTCCGGGCCCCAAACGAAATTCATTGATTTCTTGGTCAATCGGATGAATGGTAAGGCGATTTTAGAGAAATTTTCAATGAACCTCCGGTAATAACTGGCTAAACCCAAGAAACTGCGAATTTCAGAAGGTGTTTTCGGAATCTTCCATTGTTTAACCGCATCGGCCTTGGCTTGATCGACCTTGATACCGTGTTTGTTTACCACATGCCCCAAGAACTGAACTTCTTCCAACCAAAATTCACATTTTGAGAATTTAGCATAAAGCCTTTCTCTTGCCAGAGTTTCCAGAATCTCCCGAAGGTGTTGCTGATGCTCCTCTTTGCTCTTAGAATATACTAAGATATCATCTATGAACACTATGACCGAACGGTCAAGCATCAGGCTACACACCCGGTTCATGAGATCCATGAACGCTGCGGGTGCATTGGTGAGCCCAAAAGGCATCACCACGAATTCAAAGTGCCCATATCGAGTACAGAATGTTGTTTTCTCAATGTCTTCTTCACGAACACGCATCTGATGGTAACCGGAACGTAAATCAATCTTGGAAAACCAAGATGCTCCCTGAAGTTGATCGAAAAGATCGTCAATACGTGGCAACGGGTACCTATTCTTTATCGTGCGCTTGTTTAGCTCCCTATAATCAATACACATTCGCTGGGATCCATCTTTCTTCTTCACAAAGAGAATAGGAGCACCCCAAGGCGAGCAGCTTGGCCGTATAAACCCTTTATCACTTAGTTCTTGTAGTTGATCTTGGAGCTCTTTCATTTCAGGTGGTGCCAAGCGGTAAGGAGCTTTCACTACCGGAGTCGCACCTGGCACCAAATCAATGCGAAACTCCACTTGCCGAACAGGTGGCAAGCCAGGGAGTTCCTCCGGAAAGACATCGCTAAAGTCGGAAACGATAGGAACGTCGTCTAGTGCTATAGCAGAAGAGTAAGAAGCCATAGCCAGGTGGGGAATGTCCCCCTGAATAATAAGTTCTCCACCTCTATGGTTTCGAACACGAACTTGCTTCTTACGACAGTGGATTTCCGCATCAAACGCATCAAGCCAATCCATGCCTACGATAACGCAGAGCTCTCGCATCGCAATAGGGATAAGATCAATAGGGAATTCAACTCCTGAAAACTCGAGAGTGCAACCCTGATAGACATCGGTGACATAAATATTGCGGTTGTCGGCAACTTCGACAACCATTGGGCGAGCCAATTTTCCGATACTACACCCCAGACGATTAATAAACGTGCGAGATACAAAAGAATGGGTAGCACCGCTATCAAACATAACAACAGCAGGCTTGGAATCTAGCAAATAAGTGCCTGTTTTACCACATACGATCATGTAAACAATTCTAACTACCATTTATTAAATAATGGCAGGAGAGAAAAGAAAAAAAAAATTTACCTGCCACTGTCGCGGTAATCACCGGCTCATCCGCAGTCATCTGGTGATCACGACCTCGTGTCACCATAGTGGGTCCCTTAGAAGACGTTGCAATTGCAGGATTTGTACCCCCGCTTCCTTTACCAGCCTTCAACTTCGAGCATTCGGGCTTCTTGTGTCCCGTCTCGTTGCAGTGATAGCAGACGGGAGCAGCAGAAGTAATCTGAGGAACTGCACTCGCAGGGGGAGCCCTACAATTCTTCCAATGATGCCCTGGCTTTTTACACTTGTAGCATATCAACGGATTTTTCTCACCCTGACCTGAAGACGGCCTGTACTCATACCTTGACTTACCACCCTACTTTTGCTTTTTCTGGGCATCTCCGGATGACTTGGAGGAGGTGTCATTGGCCTTCCTCTTGGTCTGGGTCTGCAACTCGATTTCCCTCCTCCTTGCTGCATCCATGATCGCGGATAAAATTGGGAACTCCTGCATGCTAACGAATTCCCGAATCTCGGTACGTAGAATGGTAGTGTATTGGCTGACCAACCAGGCCTCGTTCCCAGCAAATGAGGGACAAAAAGATAGCATCTCCAAGAACTTGGCGTTCAGGTCGCTAACAGACTCGGTAGTTTGCTGTAAGGCCATGAACTCTTGCTGCATCCGCTGCTGCTCCACCTTGGGCACATATTGTGCCTCAAACCTCTCCACAAATTGGGCCCAAGACATGGCCCTCACTTCTTCCTCGTTTAATAGAGCGGTGATGGTGTTCCACCATGTCTTTCCCCTTTTTCGCAACTGATTCATGGCGATCACAACTTTGTACTGGTCCGGACACCCAACAGTCATGAAGGCACCCTCAACATCTGACACCCAATGCTTAGCAGCAATTGGGTCGGATTCACCATTCCAAAGAGGAGGGCTACACTTGCTGAACTTCTCGAAGTAGTATGCCGAATCCCGAACGAGCGGAGCCGGTAACGCTCCCCCGGGAATAGTTGCGAGGCGATCATCCAGAAGAGCTTTGACCTGGTTGATTATGTCATTGGTCACGCCCGGGATTAATTCATTGAAAGCGTTATTGAATTCCTCAGCGTCAATATTCCTAACTTGCTCCATTTGGAGTTGATTAAGGCGAGCAGGCGGAGCCATCTGTATCCGTAGAAGGAGGAAAATATTTAGAAATAATTCAGCCTACATATTTCTAGGAAGACGAAACACTCAGCTTGCCGAAAATTTCTCAACCTTGCCCCGACCCGAAACCGGCACCGATGTTTCAAATAGTAGGGGCCCTTCTACTATCTTCCACACAAGTTCCAATTTCGCAATCGCGTCTAGTTTCAAAATTTCCAGCTCGCTCTAGCCGTTAATTTTACATCTCTCTCACATGTTAACATTAAATAAGTGTGTAATCTAGCATTTTAAGACTAGTAGAATCCAATTCATAGTCAACAATTTAACTTAAACATTTAACATAAGAAATAAGGCTTACTTGGCTGGCTGACTGGCACACCGCGACATCTTTCACTACTAGTCTTTAGAAAGTTTGAAAAACTCTTTTAAAAGAGAATAAACTATTATAGAGCCTCAAATTTGAGTCTAGAACATCCACAAGAATGCCTAGTCCCTCAAACTGTGGCTCTGATACCAACTTGTGACACCCATTTTTTATTTTTTTTTAAATTTTAAACTTTTAAAACGCATCTTAAGTTAAATTAAAACAACTGAAATAGTCATAACATAATGCATCAACTTAATAATCATATAAAATAAGTGCGGAAGTAATAATAATAATAAGGTCCCAACAAAATAACTAGTAGCGATGTCCCGATGCTCCATGTCAAGCCTTAGCCTCTTTAATCTTAACACCTGAAAAGTTATAAGGGAAAAACGTAAGCACGAAGCTTAGTGAATTCAAACACAGACATTGTACTAACATTCATATTTACTAGCCCTAATACATTTTCCAATTATAATGATAAAGGCAAAGAACGAATCAATGTCTATATTACGAGAAGGACTTGTAGGTTTGAACCGCACCGGGAAGATCCCGTATCATTTGGCCCTAATCACCGCACCTCACGAAGAGTATTACGTTGGTGATCTAACCTACCCACCACACCGGTAAATCCGTATCCTTTGGTGGTGTCCCCATATCCATAATTAGTTACATACAGTGCACATGTACTAATTAAAACAATACTTATATAGCATGCTTTTATAATAAATTCAAATAATCACACACGAGCTAACTAGCAAACACAATCATCAATACAACAGTGTGAGAGAACTCACCTTGAGTGAGTATTAAGGATGGCTAACAATCAAATAATGCTACCAAGCTTGAGCAAACTTCAAAACCTCACCTAAGAAGGACTAAAGGTTAGAATGGAGAAGTAATGAAGCTACGAGTTGAGAAAAGAGTGATCACAGCAAGGTCTCTAAAACAGACCTGCTGTTCAAAATGCATTTACTCCAAAATCTAAAACAGAAACATAGCTTTAACTAAATTTTATAGGAAACTATGATTTCTTAGGATTCGACAAATATAAATAACTCATTCTAACTCCAAAAGATGAATTAAATATGAATTTTACAAAATGGTGTATCACTTCTGTCTCCAACAATACAGTCAAGTGATGTTGGCCAATTCTACCCAACTTGTGAGTAAAACTAGTCCAAAACAAAATTAATAGAATTAAATGACATATAAGTGAAAGTCTCAGAGTTGGAATTGAATTAAAATCATCTCTCAAACTCCAGATATAAAATTCACATTGTGGACAATCACAGCACTAGCAAAAGCTGGTGACTGCCCACTGACCTGGAGTGTGGATCCATTCTAACCAATTTATAATTGGAAATAACACCCCATATTCTCCAGATCTTAAATTCATAATATAAGGAACATATAGAAACTTGGAATCACTCTGGATCCTTTTCCAAGACTTAGAAATGATGAAAACAAAATGACATATCAGAACAGACCCGGATCATACCTAACAGAAAAGATGCCATTATTTCACATAGATAAAGCCCTTATCAGTGAGGTTGGCCTGATTAAGAAAGTTAGAAAACTCAATTTGTGAACTTTTGGAACTGGTTTGGGGTCCGTTTGAGTTCTATAGATCCAGATATGATTTTTACAATATGACTACAGATCTGATGGAAAACAGAATCGTAGCCACCCGTGATTCCTTTTTGGCTTATCCATCCTTCTCCTTTTGAAACACATTTTAAGATGTGTTCATCATCCCAATTCAGTCCCCATGATAATGGTGGTACTAAAAAGGGTTAGGGATCATTAGGATTTCATTTAGCTACAAGGATGTAATAATAATCAACATGAAAATAAACATAAGCACATAAAATCATCATTCTCCCTTTTAGGGTTTCCATGATCTTTTGCCACATGTAATCCCCTAGATCCATCATCCACCATATATGGGGTGAAGATAGGATCTTGAGATGATGTATAACATACAATTACAAATAAAATAAGAAGGAGAAGAAGTGAAGATGAAATCATAAAACTAGAACAAGGTTATGAATCAAGTTGTAAGAAAGGATAAGGAGGTTCATACCAATACGAATCAAGGTTGGAAATGAACAAGAATTAAGCTCCAAACAGCCCCTTGGCTGCTCTTGATCCCAAAGAGAGAGAGAGGGATGATTTTTGAGAGAGAGGGAGGGTTTAGAGTGTTTTCCTTGTGTGTGTTCCAAATGATTCAATTTACACATTAAGTACTATTTACTAGATCGACTCTACAAATAGGCCCATAGTCCATGGACTTCAATAAAAGGATTTTACAAGATGATAAAAAGAGTCCAATAACATAAAAATTTTAGGCATTGGTTAAATAAATTAACCCAAGGTTACAAGGATAATTAAATTAAAATAACCAAACGTACCGAGAAAAACCGGTGTGTTACAGAATGGCATAGAAACAAAATAACATCAACACGATAGGTTATAAACCTCAAGTCGTGTGCTAGTGATGATTGATAAGGTTTATTCTTGATTTGTTCTTGAAACCTTTCAATACCATTAAGACTCCCACTGACCCCTTGAAATATAAGATTCTCTTGTCAATAAACATTTCTCGATAAACAAATATTCAAGAGTTAGTGTAGCTTTTATCAAGAAAAAACACTTCACAAAATTGGTCCCAAGACATCACAACTTTCCACATTTGGTGAATGTTATAAACCTTCTTAAGACTTGTCACTCAATGTCACAATATTAACTCTAAGACTTGTTTTTGGAACGAAGTATGATAGACTTCGTGTTTTAACCATTTCTTCAATTCTTGATTCCTCTTCTCAGACATACAATTGTACTATGACTCATTTGAGGATCAATTGAGATATGGTTCTTAATCATTAAGACCTATCATAAAACATAATAAAAGGTACTCTCCCTTGTTCTTAGAATAGAGAAACTTTTATCTTTATGCCTACTTGATTCTTCTTATTCGTTCTGCTATTGATTTAAACTCTTTCAAATCAACTCGGAATTACACTTAATCTTATAAGTATAATCATATCCAATAAACCTTTAGTAAATCATGATGAATATCATTGTTACTCTTGTGGTGGACTTGATCAACACACAATTTTGTGTATTCGATCTCCCAGTCCTTCACTTGACACTTTATCAACGAATTAGTCTAATTTCCAAATATGAAATTTCTCATTCATCATGCAACCAAGTTGCATGATTCCAAGTTTCTATCCAATTGAAACTTGGGTGATGAGAAACTCTCCCTATTTGGTAAATTCTTGACCTTTCCACAAATAACATAATTAAGAATCAAACCCAGTATTGCTAATAATAGAAACTTACAAACATCAATTTTTTTTCAAACATGCCATTGCAAGGATAAATAAATAATATAAAATCAAAATATATTTTTTTTGCGGAAAATTTTGTCATTACAATGCAATTCATTGTAAACTATGCTAATACATATTTCTTAGCACTATTATTCTAACTCTAAGTAGTAGCTCAATAATCTAACCTTCAAGTAATCTGATCGAAATCCATTTATTCAAGATTAGATTCTACTCACTTCTTCTCTTAAGCTTCCTCTCTTTTCCTCCATTCTACAAAACATCAAATGTAATCTTATCACATCATGTATTAAGAATCTAGAATAGGAACTTAAAAGATTTAGTTAATGGATTTTACCTAAATTAGAGCCATACATTTTGACTCTCCCATCTCTTAGATCTCTTAGGTAAATAGGGTAGCTTCGTCTCCAATGCCCCTTCCCTTGGCAATAAAAGCAAATGGATTCCTTTGGAATGGCACACGGAACTATCTCAGAATGTACCTTTTCTGGATCTCCAGTGTTACCGTTTTTAATATCCATTGAAGTTTGGGAGTTTGATTTACCAAACAAATTTGCTCGACCAGCTCGCCAAATCATTTATGATTCAGCAGGTATAAGCAAATAGGTCAAATCAATGATGGTCAGGTCATGATCCATCATATAGTACTCTCTTGCGAACTCACTATATGATTCAGGAAGCGACTGAAGAACCCAGTCAAAAACCAACTTACCTGAAATCTCGACATCCAACATCCTTAACCTTTCAATGTGTGACTTCATCTCTAAGACGTGTACACACACCGGTTTCCCATGTTTATTTACCAAAAGGGCTTGAGTGAGCTTGAACTTTTCAAACCTTCGAACTTGTGGGTTAGGGAGAATAATTGGATTAGGTGGAGGAAGTGAAGCATAATCTCTTGTTCCTCGATCGAATCGTGGAATATCATCTTCATGTGAAAAGCTTGTTCCACGAGATTTGGGAATACAATAGTTTTCGTACTATGACATCTACAAAACGGGAGAAACTAAATTCAAGTTAGTTGATTGATTGAGTCCTTAATAAATTACCCAAATGAGATATTAAGGCTAGGACCCAACGCAATACGCTACAACCTAGAAAAGGGATGTCGTAATCTAGTTGCAGAATATTTTAAGGTAGGTAAATGACGATTTACCAATTTCCACCATGAAAAACAAAAAAGAAATTTAAGTTTTAAATCTATGAAAACTCCTAGATCCTTTGAGATTCATTGAACTTTTCAATGGCAGGTTTAAATCTCGATATGCCCCTCTAGTTTGTGACTGGGATACCGAGGATCATAAAGCGGGTGTGAATAACCATGAAAACTTACATGGTGCCCCCACATGTTATAGTTACCTATTCGATGTGTCGGTTAACCACACACGCTCCACCGAACTATGACAAACATCAATTCACCCTTTGCTACCTTTGCTTAGAACCATTTAGTGTGTCGGTGAACCACACACGCTCCACTAACGTCTTCGCAAGGGCACAAAGTGTAATTTCATGGAATTGCATCAATTCACTTTTGCCTAAAGTAACTAAGATTGGGAATTTTGTAACACTTTTAGTTACTTTATACTTCATTATACTTTTAATGAAAAAGGGTTTGCCCTATCCTACCCATTTGGCTAACGACCCTCCGCCAATCAAGGAAGCGGTGGGTAAGAGTGGATACCCATTAAACGGCCATTTTATAGGCCATAACCTTATACCCCCTCTTATAGATCGGCTTCGTGAATGAGGCCTACTAACGGTAAGACTAGCATTTTAGTTATACATATATAATATTAAACTTTTAATGTTATACATAGTATAAGGGTGTATTTTACACTTTTAAAATACTAGGTGGTTTAAATTATACTTTTAATTAACCAAGATCATTATGGATTTATTAACTCTCTTTTAATTATACACTTAATTAATTTAATAAAACCATAAGGGTTTAATTTGAACTTTTTCAAAATTAGGGTTTTGGAATTTAGACTTTCAAAATCAACTTTTAATAAACAATTTAAATTCCAAAACTTGAGGGCAAGTTTTGAAACTTTTCAAAACAATTAGGTTTTAATCTCACTTAAAATTTTCGAATTTAAGACATTTAAATGAAATTTTAAATATTAAAACTCTTGATTTAATAATTATCTTGAATTAGACTATTAATTTTAATTATTAAATCATAAGGGATTATCTAAATCATGAGGATAATTACCATTTATACATTTAAGATATCCTAATCCCTTAAACTTCTACATAGATTTCAAAAATAAAGGATGAGATATCCCAAAATATTTAATTACCATATTTAACTATTAAAGGATAATTACAAGATATGGGATAATCCAAATCCCTAAAATTTAGGATCTAACCTTGGGGAGGGAGGTAATTTCGAAATCCAAGGGTTGGATAACCCTATATTTCAAAATCTTGGAGGCTAAGGAAAGGGTTTGGGAAACCCTAGCAAAAATCGCCAACTAGGATTATGCAACCCTAATTGCGAAAATTACCTAGCCTTCAGAGTTTATTAGCCATAAACCCTAATATGCCAAGTTCATACATTTGAATAAAAGCTAATTGAAAACAAAAACCATTGTCTCTAATACCACTGATGGGTTTTATACAAACAATCCTATGTGTGCATGCAACCCTAGAATCGGATCTATGTTTTCACTATTAGTTACACAACATTATGAACACATAATAAAACCCTAATGAGTCATACTTTTTTCGAAATTCACCAAGAAGATTAGAATACATACCTTTTGTTGTTATATAGTAATAAGAACTCAAATCCTCCTTGTAATGGCTTTAGAAAGCTTAGAGTGACAAGTGTCACTCTTCTAATGGCTCGCAAACACCAAGAGCAACAGGATGAAGAATGATAAGAGAGGAGGCACCCAAAAACGTGTGGAAACCCTAAGGAAACTCTTGGCCACGTTTTTGGTGCTCTAGGGATCCTTAAATAGTGATGCTATTAGGGTTATCTAACAAGGAAACCCTAATTTGACTGCTTAGGCCCTAAGCAACCCAAGGACTCCCTTCTTAGATGCCTTGTACGATTTCTAATGGATTTTCCCATATAATTCGTCCATCCCTCTAATATGGAGTCATTAGCCCAATATTCAACTATCATACAATTGACAGTTCTAGTCCCATAAGTTTAATTAATGTCTTTTAGCCACAAAATTAATTCTTAATTAATTATTGACTAATATTAATTAACCAACATGATTTCTCCTTTAATATATTATTCTCATAATATATTAATAAATCATAATTAATTCTCTCTCTCTCCATAATTCATCCTATAAAGTTGCTTTAGTGAAGGCAACCCAAAAGGATCATGCACCATCGGGTCAAGTACATACCAAAATAGTTATGAACTTAGACACTAATCCAACAAGTAGGAGATATGCTCGTATGGACTCGGCAAGTTGTTCTTGGGCTCGACGAGTCGGATCGCGATCCGGTTCTATCTTCCAAATTAGTAAGTTAAGGGTGACTCAGTGAGTGGGAAGAGGGACTTGTAGAGTAGGACTAAGTTAGTGGGAGAAGGACTCGGCGAGTCGGTGTGATGACTCGGCGAGTCCAATCGACTCGAAGTTGACTTTGACCAAGGAGTTAACCTTGGACCAGGGGTGGGTCAATCATCTGACCTAAGGGGTAAGGTAAGGTACCTGTCTATCATTGCCCTGAGAATACATGCGGTCTTGAAAATGTATCAGCATAAAGTTGGTGAGTCCATAAGCTTGTTTTTGTATTGAAAACTAGTCACTGAGTTTGTATAATTAGTTTCTTTCCATTATAAGTAAATATCGTTTGTATCGAAAACCGTTGTTACTGAATTCTGAAATATGTATGCATGCTTACCAAGAAAATACAACGTTTTCTTACATGTTTGTTGGTTTCTGTTTGAAAACCCTGCCTATCACCAGTATGAAATGTATGATCGTTCAGAAACACCGGTTACCACCAGTATGTATAGTAGTTTTATTTCTTAAAATAAAACTATAGATTTTGTCCCTGGAATACCCTCCAACAAGTAGATAAGTAGTTTTATTAGTTAAAATAAAACTATAGAAGAAAGAAATCCTGTAAAGAATGATTAGTTTATACTTATTATGAGTCGCATAACCATGCTAATCTGACTGATGATGTCCTTGACGTTTCTTCAGGCGTCGAACGCTGCAAAACTTGTCACCTAACTAACAGTTCAGGTGTGGGATTGTCAGTCCTGAATAGATCTATTCACAAATTTCATGCTCTCCCTCCAGGAGACTCTGGTTATACTAGTGGTGAGGATTTATTGGTACCTCGAGGGGCAGAATGAAGATAGTCTCACAAACATGTATTAACTAGTTTACGTGTTTGTTCGGTTGTTCTCGAGTTCGAAATTGTTTGTAATGGTGTAGAGTATAAATAATTATACATAAAATAGTTATTTAACATGATACTCTAGTTTTGTATTCGTAGTAATGGATAAACTATATCTTACATAGTTTATATGTTTGACTTTGCATGAAGTTTGAACCTGTAAGACTGGTTATGAAATCCCAAACTATACCTATTATAGTTTGAATGGTTATTACGTTTGTGTATAGTTTTGAAAACTATGTAATTACAAATTGAAAACATCCCTTATGCTTCACATGATACAAAAGGTATAATTGTATCTAAACATTTGATAGAAAATCATTGAAATTGCATCAGTTTTTAAGTTATGAAAACCGTTATGTTTAGCTTGTATTCCCCCCTGAAAATACGAAAAACATGGAAAAGTGTAGGGGTATGAGCTCACAGTTTAACAAAGGATTCAAGTGTACGATCGATATGATTGCCGAGTGTCAACGGATGTTCTGAACGCAAGTAGACCCTATTAATCATATGGTAACACATATATGTATTAGAATATGGTATTTCATGAGTAATCATCACGAGAAACTGTGACATCCCCAAAATCACGGCCAGAAAAGACCGATTTTGTTTATCCTTTGTTTGAAAATTATAGTCACATTTTAAATAAAAGTGTTGTGGAATTTGTCCCAAAACAAAATATGATAAAAATTTATCAAAAACATTTCCAAGGAAATGTATTTCATTAACAAACTTGGGATGTCATGTTCGATACAGATCAAAAGCATAAACAATACAATATAAGCCTTACTACATTATTTCGTATCTACAGGCCTATATCCGTAATCCCTCATCCAAAACATCACATATATGGTCATGCACCACTACCTATAATGCTAGAAACTGAGTGGGTTAGGCTTGGGAGCCTGATGAGCATGTAGGGTTTTCAACCCACAATAAATAAGTTTATTAATTTCATCAATCAACAATAACCCGATTACCCATTCCCGTTATCCTCACTTTACGTCCCTAAACACCTATCATAAGGGACCTAGCCAAAGGATCATCATCGGGATGGAAACCACTGCTAAGGGGGTTCCTTAGCAATAAATTTCCTAAAGGCAACCATGTGGGGGATGGAGTACACCGGTGAACACATCGTTCACAAACACCTACAGGTTGCGAGCCTACCACCCTTCCACTAGACTGTTTAGAAGAGTTCGTGGTCGTTATCTATACTCCGCTAGATGACTGGTTCAACAACAAGAACATTGAGGCCACTCATCATTTTATCACACATTGTCTTATTACATCTACCCATGTTTTACCCCAACATTTTTGTAGATATAAAATACATATACAGTTTAAATCATTTAAAACTTGTATAAAAACATTCATCCAGCATAGATAGCAAGTATACAGATAATATGCACACATAGCACGTAATATATAAAATACTTTATATCTATGTGTAAGATGAAAGTAACTATGCACTCATCTGAAAAGGTGGTGATTCCGAACTTAGACAGCGCTTCGCTTCTTAAAATAATTTCCTTTGACGAAACCTAGTATTATTACCACTAGAGTTTAGTCTATTATTCGCTGAGACTAATTGATAGTCTAGCTATTATTACTATTATATAAGCATTAAAAAAATACTTATATAACCCATAATAATAGCCTAAGTATTTATTATAAGTTCCTAATAACGTTACTATAATTAAATAAAAGCTATATTAAAAATAGCGTAGGCGTAGCTCACTTACAGCGGGTTTTATAGAGAACCGGGCTTTACTTGGAGCAGCGTTCCCGAGCCAAAAATCTCTTCTTCTCGGAGCCATAGAGGACTCCGAGGCTTCCACCTCGTGCTAGGGAGGTTCCCTAGGATTTTCGGGGGATTTCGGGGATAGAGAGAAGTTCTACAAAGAGAGAGAGAGAGAGAGAGAGAGAGAGAGAGAGAGTAAAGAGAAGAGAGGATGAGAAAGGTGTGAATAAAATGAGGGTGGGAGAGGTGGTATTTATAGGGTGAAATGTTGCTGAACTTGGTGCTACATGTCACCATCTGGTGGTAAGACTTGGGGAGAAAGCAATGGCTATGATTGTGCCAGATCACCCATTTTCGCACAACACACTTCCGACTTCTAAAATCCGTAACTTTAACATACGACCTCCGTTTTTGACGTTCTTTATATCCAAGTGTAGGTAATAATAAGATCTACAACTTTCATTTTGATTCCGTTGGCTAATTCTCGATCGATCTTAAATTTAACAGTACAAGGAGATTATACTGTTAAATGTCCGCGTAAAATTCATAACTTCTACATACGGACTCTGTTTTCATCTGTCTTCTTACCGTTGAGTTCCTGTTAATGAGATCTTCAATTCTCATTGAGGTCGCATAGGCCAAAAACCATTCGATCTAAAATTCGAGTTTCGGGTCGTGCACTGCTAAGCCGAATCTTAGAAAAATCATAACTTCCTCATACGAAGTAAGATTTGGGCGTTCTTTTTATGGATGTTCTCGGTTTAACGTATACTACAACTTTGGTTTAGATCACTAAGGCTAAAAAGTCCATCTTAAATTCACTATTTACGTCTCCCGATGCCGTGCCGGTTTTGCCGTAAAAATTCGGCGAGCCATAAGTTCTTCGTTATAATTCGGATTTTGGCGTTCTCTATATTCCCGGACTCCTTGTTTTGACCACTACAACTTTATATAAATATATCGGGATTATCTCATACTTTAATTTTGATGCTTATTTTTATTCTTTATTAATTATACATTTATAATTAAATAATAAGTACATAAATACACATAATTCACATAATACTCAAATATTTCATCTTTATTACTTCAGAAAGCGTTACAACAGTTGAACTAGACTATTACATTGTCAAAAATACTTAGCCCTGAAACTCGGGCATTACATAAACAACCCTAGGGTCTTGGAAATGTTTGTACTAAGTGTTCTAGGTTCCACACATAGTGACCCTTACAAGTTTAAGGCCAAATACGAGCATTAGAGTGGGTGTATGGCCAAGACGGTGAGTGTGAGGCCAGGGAGTGTGGCCAGACTTGTGTGTGCGGCTGCACACAGGAGTGTGCGATGATACGGGGGTTGTGTGCAGCCGTACATAGGAGTGTGCGGCCGTACACTCCTTGTTTGAGCCTGAAATGTTAATTTTGAGGTATTTCAACTACCAAACCATGTCTTAATTCGAATATAGGGGCCATAGTCTCACTTTTGAGGGTATTTGAGGGGTGTGTGGCCACCTTATGAAGGTATGCAGCCTCACTCCTTCAAAGAATAAAGAACACGAAGAACACTATGAGTTCTAGGCCAAGATTTTGGAGTTTTACCTGATATACTAGCTAAATGATTGTGTTAATAACGTTTATGAGGTCCTTAGTGTGTCCTTGTATGAGATTTTTAGAGAGAGAAAGTAGAGAGAGAGAGAGTAGTGTGCAGCCAAAGAAGAAAAAGTGACTGAAAGGGGTTATCTACTATATATAGGGTCGAGTGTGTGGCTGGGGGAGTGTGTGCGGTTAGGTGTGGAGCTGGTTGGCCGCAAACTCGGGTATGTAGCCGCACACACCCACTTTGGTGTGATTGGCTTGATTTTGAGATGCTACACACTTTGTAACCCTTCTTAAGACTCATATCTAGGTTATAATAAGTCTATAGCACTCATATGGACCCATAATTTTCGCTAAAATATGATAAATTCGAGTGAAATATTGATGTATGCGCAACCTTTTTGTAAAATCTGCCAAAAATCGGATATTTAATATTTTACAGTGAGACCAGTTGGGTTTGAAAGTTAGCGCGTGGCACTAACCAATACAAAAAGAATATCATGATTTGGTTAAGAAATGACTGAGTTATGGCCGTTGAAAGTCAAACAAAGTAATCTGGCAGATTGCATGTTTGTTTGTGTGCATTATTAGGGTATTTCAACAAGAACATCATGCATGCCTTTGGTAAGATCCGATTTCTAACACATGCATGGAATGAATGAGCATCCAAGATGTACTAGAAATGGTTTAAATTCTTTTGTTCATGCATGAACATAAAAGAAATGGAGAAGAACATGAAATATTAGATTTTGATGTCACATGATCATATGTGCATCTTTTTCACTCCTTGCATGGGTTTGATCCCGGATTTTCACCATTTCAAACACATGCATTGTGTTATGGTGAGAATCTACAAACCACAAGGGAAGAATAAAGATTTCTAGCCATGGAAAGGCATAGAATCCGAAAAGTAGAGAAGACTAAGAAGAAAAAAGAAGTTTAACCATGAAACTATGAAAGAAGATGTTGTTGTTTACCTTGGTTTTGACCTTGAGACAAGTAAGAACACTTCAAGGTCTTCAAAGTCTTGAAATTTGTCAGATAAATGAGAGAAATTTCATGAGTTTAGAGTGAGAGAGGAAGAGAGTGAAGTGTGTCAAGAGAGTGAAGTGAGAAGAGTGAAGAGAGAAGAGGTGGAGTGTGGGTTTGAGTTTAATCATGAGTTTTGGGAAGAGAGTGCATGGGGAGAGGGGAGATGGCCAGATTTTTGAGGCATTAAAGCCTCCTCTCTCCTAAATTCAAATTTTATAAAAAATCCCTCCTTAATTTTTATAAAAATCTAATTTTTATAAAAGTGATTCTTTAAGCAATTTTTGATTTATTTAAAAATCTTGTTTTTAACTAATAAATTATGATTAATGCATGATAATTTATATTTCTATTTCATTGGTATAGTCCATAATTTGATTAATAAAATTTGATATTAGGAAGTTTATATCCAAATTTTATAAAGTTTTTAAGCTTTAAGATTTATAAATTTGGATTTTTGGCTCTTTAGGGCTTTTGGAATATTGTTTGATATTCAACAACATGTTGAAGTATAATTAGAATGTTTTAATTTATTTTTAGAGTTTTATACCCTATTTCAATTATAACAAAGCTTGAAGCTTTATTCTAATTATAGTATTGGCATTTCCTATTGTAGCTAAGCAACTTACTAGAATTGTAAGTATCAAGTATATTAGTCCTAGACCTTAGTTGGATCCTAGTTTATGCCAGATTTTGGACCTAATTTATACTACTAGGTCATGGCATGTTGTGCATGAATGGTTTTTATAAAGATGCATGAGTCCGAGAATGACCTAAATTGACAGTTGTCACATATAATCATTCTCTCTGTCCATTTATTGTTTCCTTATTTCCGATTCATGACGACTGACTGATTGAACAAATCAAACCAGTCTTGACTTGGCCAAGCACTCACATGTGTCATCATTAAATTATCGAGGGGCCCACAGATATCGCTTTTATCCAGAAGGTAAAAGGAATGGATACACTTAGACTCATATGGCTTGTTCAACTACTTGTTGAGTCGTACACAAAGGCACATTTTATAACATCGAGTTACCAATGCATTTTCATGCAATCAATGTACTATCAACTCATAGTAACAACTCATATCTCGAGGTTGAAGAATATAAGTTATTATCGTCTCATGATCACTCGTGATAAAATCCATGAAGTGATTCAAATGAGTGTGGGTTGAATCCAATACTCAAAAATTATGAGCACTCATGAGTGTTGTAGCACCACTTTGTCCACCAACTAGGACCTCCACAAGCCAACCCTTGAAAGTCTTGATTCATATCTACTTCTAACATATGACTGACTGTGCATGATTTGGATAACTTAGTCATTTAGGAAGAATAACCTAGTTTATTCTGGAAGTCAAAACATGCAAAATGAAACACAAGAATAAATGAATCTAATATGGTATCAAAACTATGAATATAAATAAAACACTTTTTATTTATCACCATACTAATTGCTCATTATTCATTGTTTCGGTTTTATCAACTTTATACTTGAATTTAAAAAACACTAGTTGTCCCATGCTCCAAGCATGTACACTATGTTTTCTAAACAATAGCTTTGCCACACACCAAGTATGAAGTATATGTTTGTCTATGATCCTTTTCTTGGTGAACTAGATCAATTGAACATAATTTCAATGATTCTCTTTTCACACTCCCAACTCCTTGTCTTAAATGTAAGAATTCCAAATTCCCATCATTTATCGAAATTTGTTTAGATTTTAAACTTATATGCATTGTTCCTCTTGTAATGATTATACTCAAAGCCACAAAGACTTGGCAACAATCATTATAGAGTATTCCAATGGAGAGGAATTACATGGAAACGATGTCTTAGATTCAAAGCACATTGCTTTGAACATGCTTCTTGCATTAAGTTTCTTTAACCTTACACATATTGTTTCCACCTATGAAGACAACTCTATATTCCCATTTTGACTATCACTTCTGAATAAGAGTTGCCCCTTTTCAGACTATGTCAATATGTTCCTTCCAATATGAACAGAATACATCCAACTGTCCTTGAGAAAGAAATCTTTGGTAAACCTTAGATTGACCTCGACAATTGCTTAATCACTTTAGTTATATCCAATTCTAGACATTTTCCTCCTTAATGCCCCAAGGCATTTGGAAAATTCAGAAAGGATAAATATTATAGGACATGTAATCGATCTTGTACCCAAAGTAAATGGGGCACGATTCATGATGTTTTACATAAAGACATTGTTCTAGATCATTCTTTTGCCATAATAATTTTTGTTTGCCATATTTTCAAAATTTGACTATGAAAAGGGGTGTCGTAATCATAATCGAATTTGGAGAATGCAATATATAGAATTTTCTTAAGTTGAACCAATCCAACATGAAATTCATATATATATATATATATATATATATATATATATATATATATATATATATATATTCTTGACTAAAGATGATTAAAACCTCAATATAAGCTCTATAGAATGATTATAAACTCAATCTAAGCTTTTCAGAATTGAAATGAAGTATAATTTCCTCTCCCTTAATTATAGGAAAACAACTTTTTCAACCCCTGCAACCTCACGAATTGAAAAAAAAAATCTATAGTTAACATTGCTAACTTGCAATTCTTATCATAATTATCATGCTCCCACTAACATGATGATTATTAACACAACACTTATGCTCCCACTAGCTTTAACATGTATCCAGAAAACAGTTGGACCTCTAAAAGTCAATACTTTATTGACATTCTTAACAAAGTTCATATTTCTGATACTAGACTGCTTTAATAAGGCTTTATCAAAATTATACACTTTATCTTAGATAGCTCACAGGTGTGTCTAAACAATTTCGGAACTATGAAAAAGGATGCCATAATCATAGTCTCAATTCTTTAGACCTTTTTCTATTTCTCATAAGTCAATGTTAGTGTGTCGGTTAACCACGCACGCTCCACTAACGACTTTGAGAACTGCAAATATCACAATTTCTATCTACTTAAAATCTACTTAGTGAAAGAGTTTCCTTACCATCATTTTCATGAATCGAAGAGAAACCTTATGACACTTAGATTTTATGGTATATATGTTCTTATCCACGTGAATTTGTCAAGCCATAATCACAAGACTAGGTTAGTGACAAATCCTAACTCATATGGATTGAGCTTGTGAAATCTTAACTTCTTGCCACCTGGCAGCTCAAGGGCCTGCCATTGCTTCCAAGTAGCTATGCAAGCAGTTGAGAACATGCAGAACTTAAATATATAGCAAACTTAACTGGAATGGGCACAAAAATGTCAACATGATAAGTTATAAACCTCTACTTGTGTGCTAGTGATGAAATACAAGTTTTATTCTTGACTACTTCTTGAGACCCTTTCAGGATCTTTTAGACTCCCACTGTCTCCTTGACCTATAAGACTTTCTTTCCATATATTCAAGAGATAGTGTGGATTCTAATCAAGACAAACACTTAACACTATTGGCCTTAGTTGGTCTTTGTTTTATCCAAAATATCACAAATTACCAATTTAAAATTTACAAGAGTAGAAAACTTTTACTCTTACATTTGACAAGTGTTTTAAACCTTATTTAAGACATGTCACTCAAGTTACAATCTTAGAGTATAACTCTAAGAATTTTTTTTGGAATGAAGTATGAATCATCTTCTTGATTTAACCACTTCAACAATTCAAAACTCCTCTTCTTAACTATCAGAATTCACTTAGAGGATGAATTGTGATAAGTTCTCAAAATCATTAAGATGATCTTAAAACATAATACTAAAGTACTCTTCCATCTTTTCAGATTTGAGAAACTTTTATTCTTCTGCCTAATTTGATTATTCTTATTCGTTCTGTCATACATTGAAACTTTTCCAATGTCTCATAACTATACTTACACTTGTAAGTGTAATCATATTTACTAAACCTTAGTAAATCATGATGAATAGTCTTATCCATGTTTTGTAGTGGACTTTGAAAAGTGCACAAGAAAGTATACTTGATCCCTTAGTGCTTCTCTTCAGTCACATATACATGTGAACCCGGAACTAGTCTTAATTTTCCAAAGTCGAAAATTCTCATACATCACACTAAACAACATGTATGATTCCAAGTTTCGGTCCAATTGAAACTTGGGTGATGAGAATCTTTCCTTACTTGTTAAATTTAGACACTACCACAAATGAAAGAAGCAAGTTTATTTTTCCAATGTTGCTAGAAACATACAAACATCAAGTTTTCATAAATGCCATTGTAAGGAAATATAAAATAAAGTAAAAAAAAATTTTATTTATTTATCAAAATGCGGAAAAACTTTTCCCATACAATGCAACTTTAAATGAAAACAATGCTATTACATGTTTCCTAGCAATCTATCATAACTCATAAGAGTAGCTCAAAAATCTGATCTTCAATCAAGTGATAGAAATCCATCTTCGCGATCAGATTCAGCATACTCTATCTTTAAGTTTCCTTCACTTTTCCTTTGATTCTTAAAACATAAACATGTGACACAGTCACATCATTTAATAAGTATATCATAACACAAACTTAATCGAGTTAGATAGTGGACTTTACCTGAAGTAGAGTCAAACTTATTGACTTTACCAACCTTACGATCTTTCAGGTAAATTTGGTAGCTTCGCAACCACTGCTCTTTCCTTTTAGCACATTAACATACGAACCCTTTGGTACATGGAATTATCACATACTTAGTTTTTTCTCTTTACCATTTGGTCAACTGAGTTGACTATGGTCGATCCCTTTCCATTGGCAAGAGAATGCTTTTTCTGGATTTCCAGTGTCTTCATTGTCAATGTCCATAAAGTTTTGGGAAGTTGATCTTCTAATCAAATTTGCTTTACTAGCCTTCCAAATCATTGCTGATTTAGCAGCACCAAGCAAATAGATAAGATCATTATGGGTCTTGTCATAGTCTGTTTCATAGGAATCCCAAAAGAACTCACTATGTGACTTAGAAAGTGATTGAACCACGAACTTTCTCAAGACTTTGACAACCAACTCTCCCGACTTGTAAATATGTGACTTCATCTCCAAGATATGATCACACCTATACCTTGCATTGACAATAGGGCTTGAGTGACCTTGAACTTCTGGGTAACGGAGAATCATTGGAGGAGGTGGAGGAGGTGAAGTTCCAAGAGGTTTGGGAAGATCATAGATGTATGAACTAGACATATTTTGGGAGATATTCAAGATAGTTGATTTAAAGTCCTTAATATAACACCCAATATGAAATATTAAGGCTAGGACCCAACACAATATTTTATAACTTGGAAGAGGGATGTCATAATACAAGCTATAGAATATTTGAAGGTAGGTCAATGACGATTCACCAATTTCCACCATGAAAAACGTAATAAATTATTAGGTTTTTATTGGATTTGAAACTCCTAGATCTTTTGAGATTCATTGAACTGTTCAATGGCATGTTTCAATCTCGAATGTGCCCTTCAGGTTTTGTGACTGGGATGTCGAGGATCACAACACAAGGTGTGAAGTAACCATGCAAATTACTTGGTACCCTTAAGCGTTTACCCCTCAATCGATGTGTCGGTCAACCACACACACTCCATCGATACTATGATAAACATTAAGTTAACCTTTGCCTACCATGTTAAATACGAGTTAGTGTGCCGGTTAACCACACACACTCCACTAACCGACTTAAACAAAGTGCAAAGTGTAATTTCATGGATTAGCACCTTATTCACATTTTCCTAAGTAACTAATATTGGGTATTTATAAACGGTTTAATTACTTAGTATTTATCATTAATACTTTTAATGAAGGGAGAATTTATAGTCTTTCTCCTACCCGTTCGACTAACGACCCTCTACCGGTCAAGGAAGCGGTGGGTGAGAGTGGACACCCATTAAACTACCATTTTATAGGCAGTAACCTTATTACCCCCCCCCCCTTATAGAATGGCTTCATGAATGAGGCATACTAATGGTAAGACTGACTTGCTCTTATACATACATACAAACATACATACATACATATATATATATATATATATATATATATATTAACTTATAATATTATAAAGTATAAGGGTTGAATTTTTAACTTTTAAAAATCTAAGGGCTTAACTTGGAATTAAAGTATTCATAAGTGAAAACTTTTCAAATTCCAAAACTTGAGGGCAAGTTTTGAACCTATTCAAAACTGATAAATTCCATAACTTATGTGTTAAAATTAGTTTTAATTAAAAGACTCTTTAATTTCCATAACTTGAGGACAAGTTATGGAAGACTTTAAACTATTAAAAGAATGTAACTTTTCTTTATTTTGTAACTTATGAAATTAATTAAGGTTACACATTTTATTACTTAATGAAGTGACTCTTGAACCTCCATAACTTGAGGACAAGACTCTTCAATTTTTCTAACCATTGCCAACTTTTATGAGTTTTATGAAACATAAATGTGACCTTTCATGTAACTTGAGGACATGTTACACAAACACATTTTAGAATCATCTCTTAGATTAAAATGGATTAAAAACACATAATTAATTAACTTGTCTATTAATTTAAGCAACTCATATGAACAAAGATAATACACATCAAACTTTTTTATGTAATTAGCATAACTTTTAAACTAATACAAAACATGAATCAATTGACAGTTATCTTTCAAATTGGATTAACATGAACATTACCACATCAAAAACAAATTTATAAGTCCAAAAACATCTTAGGGTAATGTTCCTAGTCCATATCCAGCGAAAAAACTTGAATATATGCTGTCTGGGAGTCCAACTTGCCGAGTGCATGAACAAAGTCGGCGAGTTGGATGCATTTTGCCTTGGACTCATCGATTCCCTTTATGGATTCAGCAAGTCTGTTGTGCAGACAGCACCAAAATTCAATTTTTTTAGCAGTTTTTGCAAGTGTAACAAGAAAACAAGCCTAGGCTCTGATGCCACTATTGGGTTTTATGCTAGTTATGTACACTCCTATGGTGTACATACAACCCTATAAACCTTGGATCTATGTTTTCTCTATTATACATGCAAATAAGAACTTTCCAAGGCTTTAATCCTAACTAGCATAATATGAGGCAACTATACTACAAAGACTAGTTAGATGACATACCTTTTGTGTAGCTTGATGTCTTCCATCTTTAAGAGCCTCAAGTGGAATTACAAATCACCAAAACACCTTAAAAGACTTTGAGAATAAGAATACTTTGGTTCTCTCTAGTGAAACCGGCTAGCCCTCATAGTGTACCCACACTAGTGCCAATTTCACCAACCAAGGACATCTTTATATAGTGTGGAGACTAGGGTTAAACCAATAACCTTTCATTTCATATCATCCATGGGTTAAACACTCCATGGACTATCCATGAAAGCTTAGCCCAACCTAAATGAACTTAACCCATTCCATATATATAAGAGTCCATATTTATTTAGTTCATTTTGATCACTTAATTAATTCTAAATTAAGTCTTGATCAATACTAATTAAATAATATGATTCGATATTAATATATTATAACTTATAATATATTAATATAAATCATAAATATACTATTCTCAAAAGACTATCCATATAAAATGTGTCGGTGAAGTGCAATGGACCATGTCGGGTTGGGTCAAGTACATACCAAATATAGTTATGGACTTAGACATTAATCCAACATGAGCTTCCTTATCTGCCCTTTCTTTTTCCTTAGCTTCCTTGACGATTCGTTGCGTTTCATTCAATTCAATATCACAAGGCTTCTGCCTTTTAAGTTCAGCTTCATCAGGCCCTTCGTCTTCATCATCATCAATTATGGTCTCGTCTTCGATCAACTTTTCCTTGCCCTTAGGTTCTTTCTTGATAATAGGCTTGACATGGACTTTGCAAGCTTTAACATTGGATACACTTTCTCCCCCTTGTTTCAGATCAGACGATTGAGGAGAAACACCCTGCAAACGTTACAACATGGCGAAGATAGGGATCAACTTTTCAGCCAAGTACTTGCGAACAATAATAGAAATCATTGAGTCCATGGTCTCAATGATATCTGAGAGCAAAGCAGTGACGTCCGTAATGCAGCTTCGCACAACTGCTCTCTCAGATAGAAAATCCTTGACCTATTTCTCAGACTATTGAATCTTGAGATCTAACACTTTGACCTTCTCTGTCTTTCTGCCCAGAGCATCCATAAATTTACTTTCCATCACCAAATCATCCTAAAGCTTTGTAATATGCGAAGAGAGGGTTGTTTGAAACGATGCATAGTCTTGTTGCAAGCTTGTGCGAATCTTCTAAAATTTGACCTTCTCAGTTTTGAACATGGCAGCCAAGTTCTGAAAGGCTTCACTCACGGATGTGGTGTTATTGTTGTAGGTTGTTATGTAATTTTCCATGAAGTTTGTTGTTTCAGCAATTAGTTTATCGACTTTTTTGGTTGTAGACTTGCAAACATCAGCAGACTTTGATACTGATACGTTTATCTTTGCAACATTCGCATCATGTTCTTTCATTATGCGCTCAAACAATGACGCAACTGTTGCTTTTGAATAGGCGGTAGAGGAGTAAGCCTTGGAGGCAAGATGCAGTTGCTCAAGTTTTTCATGAATCGCTTTAAGGTGCCCTTTAGAAACTATGGCTTCATCTTAACTTTTAGTCCTGATCTAAAATGGACTATAATTGAATCCGCCAAGATTTTCATCATCACCATCATCTCCAAAGATCATAACTGGATCATGATTGCGAATGGGAGAGATGGATGAAGAAACATAGGTAGAGAAGAATGAAGTTATAGCCACTATATCAGGTATGTTGACCGTGACTTAAGGGTTTGTTGAAGTGATCGTTGTTGTGGTTGAATCAATTAAGATTGGTGTGGAGATATGAATAGTTGTAGGTTGAGATGAGGTAATAGGAGGGGGATAAGGAGAAATTGTGATAGGAGTTGAGTTTGTGTTTAGTGAAGGAGGAGGAGAAGAAACAGAGTCATTAATAGTTTTGTTTACCTCCGGGTTTGTAGTCTCCACTTAATTGCAAACTGGGGGCTCTTAGTTCATAGTCGGTTCCTCATTACAAAAAGTCTCTTCCTCCTCATTACAAACTGATTGATTTTCTTCAATACGGACATTTGATTCAGTCTCAGAATTTGACCCTTCACTTGCTGATGGTGTAGCTGTTTTTCGTTTGTGAGCAGGTTGTTTTCTTCTTTTTGGAGTAGAAGTAGAAGATGCTTCTGGTGCCTTTCGCTTTTTAGGAGAAGGTTTTGTAGCACCTGATGGACCTTCTTTCACAGCAGTCCTCTTTTCACCTTTCTTAGATCCCTCGCCTCCTTTATTTGGTTTATCAGCAGCATCAATACTTGCTTGCATTTCTGGAGTTAGTGGACAAAATCCTGAAGTTGTTAGCTTACGAAACCCTTCCAAAATCTTGCTTGATGCAGGAATATCCTGAAACATGACCTATGGAATAGAACCAATGAAGGAGAATTTTGAGGCATCAACAACGATTATCTCCGTTGTATGAAAAGTTCCAACTGAGAAAGCGAGAGCATCCTTCATTGTTGGGATTTTGTGCTTAACAATAGCTCTGCAAACACTCAGCGACCAGAATCTTGAACAAGAAATTTCGGTGTGGTGAGTTGTTGAGATAGTTCTTTGAATCACCTGAGCCCAGAGAACGGATCCAAAGTTGATATTCATTCCTGTGTAGAGACCATAAATAAGAGTCATAAACAACTTACTGGCACAGTTTGACCCTGTGATTCTTTCTGAAAACCCTTTGAACAGAATAGTAGATAGAGCATTCCATTGAGGAGGTAAATTAGGTTTGCAAAATTTTGAGACCGTGGACAGAGTCTCCTTGTATCCTGTTTGATAAAACATCTCCATGAGAGAAACATTGCATATCATTTCAGGGTTGATCATGTCTTCTGATTGTGGAAGCCCTATAAGAGAGTAGAATCTAGTTTTTATGATAGATGCTTTCTGATCATGGATGTTGAAGATAATCTTATTCTCCTCCTTGATTTAGCTTGCAGAAGAATACGCCTTAGAAAGAAGGGTCATTGGAATATCCTCCATTTTTGTTAGAGAATAACCCAATGGCGAGTATTTAAGACACTCGATCATCGACACAAGGTATGGCTCATATTTGCAAGGCTCAATATCTATAATGAGATTCTGATTCGGTTTGATAGCCAGAAGAGTAGATTAGATGGTTTAATCGTGAACTGAAGATGAAGTAGCCATTATCGAAGCTTTGAGGAAGACGATGAATAGTAGAGAGCGTTTTCTTGCTGGATATATTTTTAGAAGATCCTGAAAGTGATGATGAGAGAGGAACCGTCAAAACCTTTATATAGTATTTGATTTGTGAGGGAAATCTAGAGAGATATTGCATCAGGTACTGAAAAATTGCCTGAAAAAGCACGTGTTAACAACTGTAGATGTTAGACATGTGCGTCATGCGGCGGAAAAACAGCTGGCTGTTTCAAATTCTGCACGCGCCCTTTTGAGTTCTTATCCACAGAACTTGCCTCGTCAGCATCTATCTTTCGCAGTTAAATATTCTTTCTCCAACTATTATGAACCTTCGCATGTAGAAAGATTAGGTTAAACTGCGAACCTAAAATAAATTACAAAGAACCACGAATAAGACTTTTAGAAGATCACGAGGATCTCCGTGCAAAAGTACCAAAGATAAAGAAGTAAATCAAGTATATCTTGGAAATTTGTGATGTCTGTACAAAGATATAAATCAGTTAATCCTGGGAAAAGATTTCTTTCTTTGAAGTCAAGAGAGACTAAGAAGTGTCTGTGTGGTTTCCCATTGAAATACGACTAGATATAAGAAACACTGAAAGGCTTCATTTATTTTGGTGCATTGGGTGGCTATCTCTCCAACCAAACAACGAATTTGATATAAGGACGAATTTCAGATGAAGTACTCGTGTGACTAGTGTAGCCAGTTGAACGAGTAGGTTCGAAATTATTTTGGTGACAAGATAAAACTTTGAAATCTCAAAGAAAAATAAAAATGGATCCTTTGGGAAGAAGTGACTTGGTAATAGAACACTTCATAAAGATCATGCAAAAGAAATGAGATTTCTAGGTACAAACCACAAAAGTGACTATCGTTAATTCCATGGTGAAAATCTAGAACTTTTAATTGTTCACCATCAATTCATGTAAGTGTGTTGGATTTCGGTTTCAGTCAGTTCGTGGTGAACGAAGCTAAGATCATGAACACGAATGTTTCATAACCATAAACCTCATTGGTATTGCTGAGAGTCTCAAGGGATACATTTATGAATGTGAAGGCGAATAGAGAAGAATGAAGGTGGTTAAACAACCGCACGTACCTCAGCTAAACTTAAATGACCAAGCAGATAACTCTTAACTCGATGTGAGAAGAGTAAGGTAGCTCATGACTAATGTGAATTTAGTAGCCTAATTGAGAAGAAACGAATGCTAGATTCAATTCATTAAGGCTTCACATAGAGTCGAGTGAGGCTTCAGACAACATGCATCATCATGCTTCTAGGGACACTTAGCTAATACAAAGATTAAAAAAAAAAAAAAAAAGTTTGTACCTGCCCCGTCGCCCTAAATTGTTAGAAATCATGAACATACTCCATGGGTTTTGTATGTCTAATGTTTTTGGTATTTTATGGTATTTGAGTAATAAAAGAAACAAGAAATAAAGGACAAAGAAACTTAATTTTATAATTTTGATTTTCTGAAAAGAAATAAAACAGAAACAAATAGATTATTTTTGGATTTTGTACTTTTCTGAAAAAGATATAAAAACCAGAAAAGGTATATAAGAATGAAATAAAGATAAGCTAAAGAATAGATAAAGTACAAAAGGATATAAGAAACCAAACCATGAATGAACAGTTAACTGCGAACTACTACTTGCGTTTGCACCAATTCACATTGATAATGAAAGTTGTGAATGAACAGTTGTCTGCGAAATAATGCAAGCATTCGCACCAATTAGCAGTTACTTCTTTATTAGTGAGAAAGTGGTTTTGGTACTGATTCAACTTCCATCATTCCTAGCCCTTGAAGAATTGTATTAACGCTTATCTCAGGAAGGCCTTTAAGAATATGTCAGCTAACTGATCAGTGGACCTTACTAAATGTATCTCAACGTTGCCATCTTCCACGTGATCCGTGATGAAGTAATACCTCAGTGCTATATGTTTCGTTTTGGAGTGCTACATTGGGTTGTGACAAATGAGAATTTCACGTTCAGAGTCACAATAAAGAGGGATTCATTTCATACTCAAGCCATAATCATGAAGCTGACTTTTAATCCAAATGACTTGAGATATGCACAAAGATGCATCTATGTATTCTGCCTCAGCTGTTGATAGTGATACAGATGTTTCTTTCTTGGATTGCCAACTAACCAATTTACCATCAAGAAATTGGCATCCACCAGTCGTGCTTTTTTTATCTAAGCCACATCCACCAAGATCAGCATCCGAAAAGGCTTGAACTAAGAAGTCTAAGTTCGCAGGATACCATCTGCTTAGGGAAGAAGTTCATTTTAGATATCTGAAAATATTCTTCACTGCCACCATGTGAGGTTCGCGAGGGTTAGCTTGGAACCTTGCACAATAACAAACGAAAAACATGATGTCTAGTCTACTAGCTGTAAGATACATCAGGGAACTAATCATCTGATGATAAAGGGTCATATATGCAGCTGGTTTTTCCAGAGATGGTGTGAGTTTTGTTCTGAATGCCATTAGAACCTTCACTTTAGAGTCTCCTATCATCCCAAAATTAGAGAGTAAAGTTTTCGTATATGCTTCTTGATTCATGAAAATACCTTTTGGTGCCTTTTATATATTCAATCCAGGGAAAAAGTTAAGAGGCCCCATTGATCTCATCTCAAACTTAGTTTCCATCAACTTTCGGAATTCAACTGTGAGGCTGGAGTTAGTCGATCCGAAGATGATGTCATCAACATAAATCTGGACAATCATCAAGTGGTCACCCTCTTTCTTATGAAAGAAGGTTGGGTCAACCGAACCTTTTTTAAACTTAGACATTTTCAGTAAATGAGTAACAGCTTCATACTAGGCTCTCAGGGCTTGCTTCAGACCATAGACCTCCTTGTCTAAAATATAGCAGTAATCAGGATACTTCCCATTTATGAAACCATATTTAACGTCCCTCTGAAACACCTCCAAATTCTTATGTGCAACCTATGCCATGAATATACAAATAGATTCCAACCATGCAACAAGCGCAAAGGTTTCTTCGTAGTTGATACCCTCTTTCTGGCAATATCCCTTAACCACAAGTCTCTCCTAGTTCCTTATAACATTGCCTTCTTTGTCCAATTTATCATGAAACATCCATTTCAAACCAACAACTGATGTATCAGGTGGAGTGGAAATTATCCTCCAAACCTTGTTTCGTTCAAACTCATTGAGTTCATCTTGCATCGCTTGCACCCAATTAGAATGATCGAGAGTAGTGTTGATGGTTTTAGGTTCTATTTTTGACACGAATGAATTGAACATACATAATTCCACTTTGGAGAATAAAGCAGTTCATTTCACTTTTATTTGAGATCTCATAAGAACACCTGTAGAAGATTCACCAATGACTTGGGTTTTGAGGTGATCTCTAGTCCATTTGGCTAGTGGAGGATAATTTTTATCATAAGAGGGGTCCAATTCAACATTTACTTCCTCGAACTCTGTTTGAACATCCGAATCATCATTCACATCCTTGTTCTCCCCCTTGAATGATGAGTATCTTCTTCATTAGGATTTGAAGTGTCTCCTTCACTATGTGATGGATTGCTCGTTGCTTCCGTAGTCGGTTGCTCCCCCTGAGGTGGTGCATTAAAGTTCAAATCCTTCCTCTAGACTGGAGTGCTTGTGTCTTAAGGCACGTTCATAGTTGGTGGCTGATTATCCATGAGTTTCACTGCTTCATCGATTATCTTCTTCAATTCATCTTCTTTGTTATCGGCTTCCATTGCTTCATATGTGATTGCCTTCTCAAGTTCGTCAAATAGAAGCATGAATTCTTCATAAAGATTCGCCAAGGGAACAGACACTTGGTTCGTTGAAGGAAAGATCTCTTTTGCTTGACAATCATTCTCTTGAGTATTCTTTAAGTAATTATCATCAAATGTGACATAATAGGTTTCTTCAATACTTTTGGATCTTTTGTTGAGAACCATATATGCTTTTGATGTTAGCAAATATCCAAGAAAAATCCCTTCGTCAGCCTTCTCATCAAACTTGTTTCATTGCTCCTTGGAATTGAAAATAAAACACCTGGAACCGAAATAGTGAAAGAATTTTACGTAAGGTTTTTTTTATTGATGATTTCATAGGTATTAACAGAAAATATTTTATTGATAAGTGATATATTTTGAGTAAAACAGGCAGTGACAACAGCATCATCCCAGAAGTAAAGAGGTAGGTTTGCGAACGAAAGCATAGTCCTAGCAGCTTCGCATAGTGAACGATTTCTTCTTTCAACGACCCTGTTTTGCTGTGGAGTGTAGGGAGCAGAGAAATTGTGTGAGACTCCCTTATTCGTAATAAATTCATCAAATGCTTGATTCTTGAATTCCAAACCATTATCACTTCGAACATTGTGAACTACCTTTCGTAGTTGCAACTCAATTTGCTTGATAAAGTCTTTAGGCTTAGGAGTTGCTTCAGACTTCTACTTAAGAAAGAACACCCAAGTGAAACGAGAAAAATCATCTACAATTACGAAAATATACTTATTACCACCAATATTTTCAATTGCAGATATGCCACAAAGATCGATGTGAAGAAGTTCGAGTGGCTCAATAACCTTCCTGTTCACTATTGTTGGATAAATTTCCCTGCTTTGTTTTCCTGATTTGTAGGCGGCACATAGATGATCCTTGTCATATTTCAAGAGAGGCATACCTCGCACATGATCACCAAGAACCATCTTGTTGATGTCTTTGAAGTTGAGGTGCGAAAGTCTCTTATGCCACAACCAACTATCGTCTACAACATCCTTAGTAAGTAGACATATAGAGGGCTTCCCTCATATTGTATTGATGTTTAGTGGATACATCTCGCCTTTGCGTTTTGATTTAAGCAACATTGTTCTTTTTTCTTCTTCTCAATAATTTTTTATCTTTCATCATCAAACGAGACCTTCAATCCTATACCAACAACCAACTGCAAAACACTTATCAAGTTGTGTTGCAGTCCCTCCACATATGCCGCTTTGCGAATTAATAATTCACCATTAGTAATCATGTCATAACCTTTGATTTCTCTAATTACATTATTACCGAACTTCACAAGACCACCATTCTTCAAATCCCTATATTCTCTTAGCTCCTCCTTTCTTCCTGTCATGTGATGCGAACTGCCATTACCGATATATCATTCTGTATCAAACTATTCGTCACAAATAACCTACAAAAATTAAGATGATTTAGGAACCCAAAGTTGCTTGCATTCACATGAGCATTTTAGAGGAAGATGAAACGAAATAGCAAGATCAACGTTATATGTTCTTTTAACTAATGTAGTTTCGTCTTTTCTTTTTATGGTGAAATTTTTTTTTGTTGTTATGTAGTTTCGCTTCTTCAAAATCAAATTGATTTTGTTTATCTTTAGTTTGATTCTTGATGAATCCTCTCTTAACTTTCTTAGGGTTAGTAATCGTTTTCTTAGTTTGAACTTCTGAAGTCATGACTATCTTTCCTTTTCCCTTGACATCTTTCAGTGCTACAATTGTGGAATGAGAACTTGGTTTCTCAGTGTGCTTCTTAGGAAAAGAGGGTTTTCAAGCAAAGTTCTCCTTTGATATGCAGGAGTGACAATGTGAACACTGACTAGGATTTGCATGCGGAAGAGCTTTCATGCTTTGATTTGAAGATTTTTCTCTGCGAGCACTGACTAGGATTTGCTCAGCAAGTTGTTCAGCAGACTTATGAATATTTTCTTGACGTCTCACTTTTCTCACATGAGTTCCGTCCTTTGCTGACTGAGGGTTGTTTTCGCTTTGAACTTCCTTGGTGCCACTTGGGCTACCCTTTCCAAATATCGAATTATTGTTCAGTGGTTAAGCTACATATCTACCTTCAACTCTCCAATAGGTTCTTTTAGATAAACCCTTCATTTCATTGACATTGTCTATTGGTGCCGACTAAAAGAATTCATCACAGCCATCTTTGTTTTCTTCATTAACGAGGGACGTAAGTTCTACTATTTGATTTTTGTATAGGCCTCTAGTGGCAAACACTTGATTAGGAATAGTTTGGACCTTAGGGAAAATAGTTGTTTTCGATTTTAATGTTTTTGGCTCATTTTAAGAAATACGAGCGAATTCAACATAATTTTTTGAAATGAGAACTTTCGCCTTTTCATTTTCCTTTTGAAGGAATTATGAACAGTCAACCTCATCTTCTACATATATTTCACTCATTTCACTGTCCTCGTCGAATTAAGAAATATTTTTAACATTTAATTTATTGTCTGAACTCAATTTTGAACTCAATGAATCAAATTTTTGTAGAGTGTCGGTTTTGTTTTTTAATTTTTCATTTTCATCAAGCAATTGTCTCAACATGTCTTTGTGATCCTTAGATTTAATGTATGATTCAATTTTGTCAAGTCTAATTTTATAGGCCTCTGAGGTTTCATCTGATGAAACGATAGATTCACATTGAAAACAGTCAGCATCCATTTCACCTTCCTTTAATTCCAAAAATGTCAAGATCATTTTATGAATTTTCTTACTAATTTCACAATCTAAATACAATTGAGTGATATTAAAATAAACTCTCTTAGCAATTAAACATAAAATGTTTCGTTTTTTTAAAGCTTCAAATTGTCTCGTTGTAAATAAATAGACTCATCCATAGACCTAGGAAGTTCGGACTCAATCTTCTCAATCCACTTTCTCTACTCTTCAGTTTTTGATGACATCTGCTCATTTGATCGGTCATGTTAGCATTTGATATGCGAGTTTGTTTCAAACTTTCACTTATACTTGAAAAGGTGAATTTTAAATCATTTAAGTTAGTTTCATAATTAGATATTGGAATATTAAGAGATTCAAGAATGTAATGTACCTTATTGATCAGCTGATCACATTCGCTAATTTGTGTAAGAACGTGCTTCGCAGTGAAGCAGTTGACATCCCTTCGTTCATCCGCATCTCTTTGTCGATCATCTGTTATATACCCTCGCATTTATGACACACCATTTGTCACCACAAAGCATCTTCCACCCACATGCGAATTCCCTTCTTTTGCCATCAAACTCTTTCAATGAGTGGGTATTCTGACTTCTTCATCTTATGAATCAATGGACCATACTTCCACTCCACCAAACTTATTTTCATCATTATTTCCATGCACAACCAGAGCAAACATATCATTATCAACTTTCTTTTTCTGCTTGATTTCCTCAAGCTTGCGAAAATGGTATGCCTCATCATACTCTCCATCATTCTTCTCGTTCATTATCCTTAGCATGCAATCTTTTGCTAAATGATTCTTACCATGACATGGTTACAATCATATCCTGAATCACCTGCTAATCTGCCATCTTATTCTCTTTCTTTTCTTCTTCCTTCTAGAAGTTGTTCACTTTATCCTCTTTCACCTTTTCTAAACTTTAGCTTCCCTACTAATTTCGGTTTTTGGAAGGAAACTTTTTCTTTGTGAATCTCGTAGGATTTGACACCATTAAAGCATACTCTTCATTTGTGAATTCATAGTCAGAAAGGTTAGATTCAACATCATCCTCATCAAGTTGCTTTCCCTTTGCAACCATAGACAACGAACCCATGCCTGACATAACTTTTGTTTCTGTAGTAACTTTACTTTCGTGTGAATTCAAAATCCCTACGAGCTTCGTGAAGGTGTAGTTTTTGAACTGCCTGTGGGCTTTCATTGTCGATACCACTGCCATCCATTCTGACCTTAGTCCATTCATGAATGTTACCTTCTGCTAGATGACTTCTCGTCCAATCCCATGCTTCATAATTCGGCTTAAATGATGATTGAAACGATTGAACGTTTGACACAAAATTTCATCAGCCATTTGTACAAACGCACCAAATTCAGACAACAAGAGGGTTTTAGTTGAATGCTCAAGATCTACGTCTGTTGAATAAAGTTCATTAAGCCTGTCCCATATAGCTTTTACAGTATCTCAAGTACTAAAAAGACGAAATGTATCAGCCTGCAATGCAAATCTAATGATTCTCATTGCTTTGATGTTGCTATCTAGTTTGTCTCTCTCATCTTGAGGAGCTTTTTTGACATTAAGAAGAAGTCGATTGAGATCAGTTTGAGTTTTAATCTCCCTTCTTGTTCCAGAGTGAACAAAATTTCCAATAGTAATGACTTACCATATCAAGTATCCATTATCTTCCAAACCTAAAAGATAATATTCAATGTAAAGTTCCCAAACTTCATAGTCGCTACGAAAGAGAATGGGAATCCTAGTTGTAGATCCAATGCTGCTAATGGAATTGATTTGGGAATTATCATGCAACATTTTTAACAAGATATTTGAAACCTGTTTATGAATCATACATGTAAAAACTGATGGTAATATTTAATTCACAATCACAACGTCAACAACACAAAGATAACAGTTTAAAAGGATCTAATACTAACGGAAACCCTAATAGCTCCTTTTAACATAAGAGATGCGTATAGATTACATAGTCTCCTGCTCCGATACCAATTGATAGGATGAAAATCATTGATGATCGACAAGATTCAAAAAGGTAAATAAATAACACAAAGATGATAAAATAAATGTTGAATGATTAAAAGTCATGCCTCAGATGAACCCCATGAATAATTTCAACTGCAAAGGTGTGTTAGGGTTACAAGATCAATAAAACAGTTAACTAAAATAAGATGCATGCATGCACCATATATACTTTAACCCTTGAATTAAATATGGGAGGACAGGCCCAAACCATTTACAAAAATGACTAATAACAAAGTCTAGTGACACAACAATTAAATCTTCAACAAATATGAACGAATTACCAAGTTAAATGGTTAAATGTGTACAAAAAAAAGTTTGCTAATATGCCCTAAACATAGTGAGCTTCCCTAAAATACCAACACCATACAATCATAATCATATCATATAAATAAACAGCACGCATAATGAGCCCTCAGCCTGACTGGACTGCTCTCCGAGCCTTTGGTACATCTGGACCGCCTCTTAGGGTCTTCAGCCTTTCTGAACCGCTCGTTGGGCTTTCGACCTGACTAATATGCCCTCCCAGGTCTGTAGTCTATCCAGTTCGCCAAGGGTATGTTGGCTTTCAGTACAAAGCAGGTCCGCCTCAACCTAACCCTAATCAAACAATTATGTGCACATAAATATTATACGCTAGCATGTATATAACAGTCAAACCGATATAATAGATCACCAATCATAACAACATCCTATAAGCAAGATACCAGCCTATCTAGTCACTAACATAGCATTATCCTATATACCAGGATACCGACCTAACTTGTCACTAACATAGCATTATCCTATATACTACGATACCGACCTAACCAGGTCATTAAGCATATCACAATCGTAACTACTATGATGTAAATCAATAAGCATATCATGCAATAAACCCAAATACAAATCCAAAAAGGGTCAGCATTGGTGCCTCTGACCCTCTTAGTATAGTGATGACAACTCACCTCACAAGTAGCTCGGAATGATAATGTTAAACTCCTCCAAATACAGCTCCAACTACAACACCTACATCCACCAATAATCTACTTCCATAAATTCTCAAAATACTAAAATACCTCTAGAGGTCAAACTGGTCAAAGTCAAAGTCAACATTCAAGATCAACAGTCCGTGTTAACTGTAGCTCCTGGTTCCTGGTACGTATTCCTTGTATCTAGTATTTCTTAAATAATACATTTTGCCTTGGACTCGGCGAGTTAAAGGACCAACTCGCTGAGTAGAAGTGGGATGAGACACGGAGTCTAAGCTTTGGACTTGGCAAGCTGGTTCCCGGACTCGGCGAGTAGGCCTTGTTTGGGCAAAAACCCTAACCCGGGTGTTTGCACCCTATTTAAGCACTCTAACTCGGCCTCCCTTGTCCCTAACACTTCCAGAAGAGCTGTAGAGTGAAACCCTAGACCTTTGTGTCCTTGTGAATGATTTTGGCCTTGTAAAGGAAGTTTGAAGCTTAAGAGAAGAAGAAGAAGGAGGTGGAAGAGTGCAACAAGGAGAAGTAGATCCAACATCTACCCTGCAAGAGGCTTCCATTCAGGTAGAAAAGTCCCTACCTTGATCACTAGTTCATTAGATTCCCTTTTTGTCTTCAAGCCCTAAAACACTAAACTCCATGTATTTGTGCCTTATAATACGAAAGGACTTCAGATATAGACCTTATGGATATATTAGAAGTATAAAGTCTCTGTGGTTGAAGTGATTGAGTTCCTTATTGAGTGTATGACCTCATAAAGAGCTTGGATTTGCCTTTTGGAGCTTATAGGGCCATGCATGCACATAAAGTTTGCAACTTTACATGATACGAATGCCCTAGGAACATAGATGTATGGTTTGGAAGCATTGCATATCTCAGATTTGGTATGTATGGGAAATGGGTGGAAGGGACTCGACGAGTCCCAAAGTGGAACTCGGCGAGTTCTATGAAGATGGCCTGAGACTCGGCGAGTTAGATGAACAACTCGGCGAGTCCTATGAAGATTACCTGGAACTTGACGAGTTGTTCTTCAAACTCAGTGAGTCATATGAACTGTTACTGAGTAAGAGGGGTTTAAGTGTTGACGGTCCAACCTGTAACAACCCGAAGTTTTCCATCGTCGAAAACCCGTTCTACCCGTAAAAAATCGCCGTTTATCGATTCGTTCTGATTTCGTTTTGGATTAAATTATTTAAACTTATATGTTTATTTGATACTAATGAATGTCCAAACCCCTTAGGAACTCATGAAATTAGCCCAAAATATTTATTTCAGAAATTTTAGAAACGTCCCCGCAGAGTTACGGAAACTTAATTGGGTGCGACCAAAAGCCCCGTTTAATGTCGGTATCGGGTAGAATTCCACTGTGTCCAAGTTTTGGGAACTATTTAAACGTGTTCAAGATATCATTTGAAGCTTTTCCCTCTCTCTCTACTCTCTTTCTAACCTCTTTCCAAAATTCAAGTTTAAAGGTCCAAAATCATCAAATTTAAGCTCCAAATCACCAAGTTACCTTCCCTAACTTGTTATGCAACCTCTCTAGCCTTCAAATTCGAGTTTAAATCATGGAATAGGACCATATTCATGAGTTTACGGCCCTAGAACAGTCCTAGGCCGTGAACTCACATAAAATGGGTTTTAGAGCCCAAAAACCCTTCCAATCGACCTTTGGAGCTTAGATATGGCTTAATGGCTTAATGGACTGGACTTAGAATGCCTTAATCATGGATTTTGAAGAGTAAACATGAGTTTACTACCCAAGAGCATGCTTGGGCTGTAAACTCATATAAATGGGGGTTTTTATGCCCTTAAACCCTTCCAAAATACCATTGAATCTTAGATATTAATTTTAGAATATTAGATTTGGTCTTGGAACACCTTGAACATCAATTTAGAGGAGTAAACTTTAGTTTACTACCCAAGAACATGCTTGGGCTGTAAACTCATTATCTTGGGGAGTAAACTCCTTCTAATGTGTTAAAATGCCATTTACACACACCATAAGCCTTGGGATAAATTCTAGAGGTGACCACAAACAAGATTCGGACATTAAAACATATTAAATCCCCCATCTAAGGAGTTCACGGCCATGAGGGGTTCATGGGCCGTAAACTCCTAAATCAATGCCAAAAGTCCCCTAAAAATCCATTCAAGGCTTAAGAAAAATCATTTGAATCACATGGGATTGTTTAAAGACCAAAACTTAAAGGAATTGAAGTGAGGGGGGAGTTTACGGCCATAAGCTCCACGTTTACAACCGTAAACTCCAATAAATGGTCTTTAAGTGAGCCTAAAATCATCCTAATGCCCTAGATAAAATCGTAGCTAAATTATCCTTGAGTTATGAAGCCATTTAGCATCCAAAAACACCACCTATGAGTTCACGATCGTGAACTCATGTGGGTGTGGTGTTTAGGGCCATAAACTCCCTAAGGAGTTTACTCTTGAAGTCCCAACTCTATATCCAAGCCTTATGTGTCCTTAAATGCCACCCGGGTCCCTCCAAATGCTTGTAATGAAGTGTTTTCGCGATTAGAAGCATATGTCCCTAAAAAAATAAATAATTTAAGTCCTAAGTAGATACAAATGTGTATCATTTGATATTCCATAGAAATCTTGTGCATTTGCAAACCCAGAACTGATGTTTAGGATCCAAACCGATGCGTTCCCCAACCGGTTAGTTCATACCCCTACCCTTTTTCAAATGTTTTCATTATTTTCAGGGGGGAATACAAGCAAAAGTACAAGGAAATCTTGTACTCAAACTTATTATTTTCAGTTTGATTGATTTCATACTGTATGTTCTAATATTAAAAATTGTGTTTATCAAATAGTTCGAATTACGAAGTTAGCATACAGACTAATCTTAGATTTCGTGATAAAATGATACAATCTAAATTATATTTTATAATCTACGAATAATTCATAAAAATTATCAATTAGAACTAATTCGAATACGAATACGAATACGAAAGTAGAACTAGGAATAGAACGAATACGAAACTACAACTAGGAACAGAACAAATACGAAACTATAACTAGGAATAGAAAGAATACGAAAGTATAACTACGAATAGAAAGAATAGGAATACTAAAATAATAATGCGAATACGAATATGAATACGAATACGAATACGAATACGAATACGAATACGAATACAAATAGTATTAGGAGTAGGATTAGGGATAGGAATACGACTGCAAATATGAATACGAATACGATTAGGAATAGGACTAGGAATACGAATACGAATACGAATACGAATAAGTATATGAATATGATTAAGAATAGGAATACGAATACGAAGACACGTATCTAGGTACACTCCAGTGTAACACCATTAGGATATCAGAATACCTAGTTAATACAATAGGTACGAATGGAAATCAATCATTACATCGAAATTCAATAACTAAACTTACTTTTAGGAAAGCATGGGACATTCCTGGGGAACGTTACATAAATACAAAAGTGTAATAAACCAGATAACTTTACATCTTTCACAATTGGTAACATACAATCAGGAAAGTATGGGACTTTTCTGGGATCATACTTAAACAAAACCAGAACCATGTAACCTAACAATTAATCAAACATTACTTTTAAGAAAATATGGGATTTTCTTGGATAACAAACTTTTCGGTAAACCAAAGGAAACTCGTACATTTTCAGAAAACAAACATCTTATGAACTCACCAGCTTTATGTTGGTTTTCAAACTGCTTGTAATCTCAGGTCAACATTAGACAGGTACCCGACGATCACTTTTGGCGAAGACGGAGTGCATAGAAGACTCGTCTCATTTTGTTCATATATACTATGTATTACAAATGTACAACTTTACTTTTGAAAAAATGTAAACTTCGATATGTAATGTAATGGTTGTTTACTTTGCTTACTATGTGCATTGGATTTGAACCTCAACGTGGAGTCCGCCCCGGAAATGTTTCCGCCTTAGGTTTTCGGGGTGTGACAGATTGGTATCAGAGCCCTTGTTTATAGTGAATGTAGTATACCAAAACTTACATGGTATAAAACTATAAACACTAAAGCGCCTAAGTGCTCTGAACTAAAAGTATCCTTCAAAGTATAAGTACTTTCAAAAAGTATACAAGTATACATAGTCATCGAGATCCGTAACTACTAGTAGAACAAAACATAAGTAAATGGGTGTTGTGCGATGCGGTTTTACCTGGGCAGTTATGTAGTCGTGTCTAGGATCAATATAGCGTGGCCAACTATATTCATTTGAGACACAACCAACATGTGCTTTGGAGTGACTGTTGTAACAACCCGAAGTTGTTCATCGCCAAAACCCGTTCTACCCGAAAAATTCGCCGTTACCAAATTCGTTCCGTTTTCACTTTGGGTTAAATTATTTAAACTTATATGTCATTATAATTTAATGAGTGTCCAAACCCCTTGGGATTCATGAAATTAACCCAAAAGTGTTTATTCCAAAAAGTTAGAAACGTTCCCGCCGGGTTACGGTAACTTAATCGGGTGCGACCTAAACCCCGTTTAATGTCGGTATCGGGTAGAATTCCACCGTGTCCAAGTTTTTGGACCTATATAAACATGTTTAGACACCCATTTGAAGCTTTTTCTTCCTCTCTCTACTCTCTCTCTAACCTCTCTCCTAAATCCAAGTTTAAGAGTCCAAAACTCAAATTTAAGAACTCAAATCTTTAAGGTACCTTCCTAAACTCAGTGTATAGCCTCTTTGACCACCAAATTCGAAATTTAATCATGAATTAAGGCCATGTGTATGAGTTTACAGCCCAGAATGATGCTTAAGCCGTAAACCCATATTTAAAGGGGTTTTAAGCCCTAAAACCCTCCCAAAACACAATTGGACCTTAGATATGGCTATATGGCTTCATGGAATGGACTTATAACATTTAAAACATGGATTTTGGGACACTTGAAGAAGTTTACGGCCAAGGCACATGCTTGGGCCGTAAACTCATGTATAAGGGGTTTTCATGACCTTAAACCCTTCCAAAACCTCAACAACACCTGGATATGACTTCTAGAATAAGTGTTTTAGCCTTGGAACACTTTAAACATGATTTTAGGGGGACTTATATGAGTTTACAGCCAAGACTTGTGCTTGGGCCGTAAACTCCATGAAACATGGTGCAAATTCATTTCTAAGGTGTTAGAAAGCCATCCAACACCACCAAAAGCCTTGGAATAAATCATAGGACCAACCAAAAATAGTTTAAGGGCCTTAAACACATCAAAACCCTTCATTTTAAGAGTTTACAGCCATAGAAGGTGCCCCATGGCCATAAACTCCAAAAACCCCTTCAAATCATCAAGCAAATGCATATAAGGCTTAGGAATAAATTTAGCAATCACATGTGATTAGTTTGGAATCCAAAAACACAACTTTTCATGGATTTATAGGAGTTTACGGCAATGAGACCATGCTAGGCCTTAAACTCCCAAAAATGTGTCATTTTGGTATTTAAAATTTATTCCAAACCCTTAAACCAAACCTAGAAATTGTCCCCTAAGTGTTTGAAGTCCAAATTGCACCATAAACCATCCACCATGAGTTTACGGCCGTAAACTCATGGGGAATGGGTGTTTAGGCCTTAAACACCATCTAGAAGTTTACATTTGGGGAGTAAACTCATTTCCTAAGTCCCTCGCATCATTACATGTCCTTAAACGCCACCCGGGTCCCTCCAAACACTTGTATCGGAGTGTTTTCACGACTAGAAGTAATTGTCCTTATCAAATAATCAATATAAATACTAATTAGATACAAATGTGTATCTTTATATTATAATTAGGAACCTCGTGCTTTTGTAAGCCCCGGACCAACGTTTAGCATCCGAAATCGCCACATTTCTCGTCCGGTGAGTTCATACCCCTACGCCCTTTTTCGTGTTTTTCAATGTTTTCAGGGGGGAAATACAAGCAAACTACAACTGTTTTCGAATTATAACATTGATGTGTTTCAAATAATATCTGGAAAACGTATAAACACTTTTACTCCTTATGTATTATGCTGAGCATAAGGAATGATTTATCAATTACAACTAAATGGATTTTAGTTAAGAAAATAATCAAACTAATCAAATTATTATGGGAATAATTTGGGGTTCTTTATTGTTCTTTTTATCATGTACTAATATGTATATAACGTTATTAGATAAACTATGTCTGATTCAGTTTATCTTCGTATCATTTGAATGTATTGCCAGATAGTTTCATTGTATGTATCTATATTCGCTGTATTACGTTTCATAATCTTTTGTATGTTGATATCGTATGAGAACCCTGTGAATAGTTTAGTACTAGTTTGTGAGATAGTCACTACCCTTTATGGATGATCAGTAAATCCTCCCCGGAAGTGTAACCAGAGTCTCCTGGAGGGAGAGTGAGGAATTTGTGAATAGATCTATTCGGGACTGACAATTCCACACCTTAACTGCTAGCTACAGTTAGGCGGGCATGCCTGGGGTGACAAATTTATGGATATCATTCGACGTCTGACAAGCATCAAGGAGGTCTCGTTGTCGTATTAGCATGGTTACCCGACTCACAACATGTATTAATATAAGTTTATTCACAGCTTGGGTTTTAAAATCTTATATCTTGTTCGGGATAGTGATCCCATGGTTTTGTCAAACTATTTTGTATCTAGTCCGGGATAGTAGTCCCATGGTTTTCAGTCTATTGAACTTGTATCTGGTACGGGATGTTATTCCCATGGTTTTCAGTATGTATATATCTTATATCTTATACGGGATAGTAATCCCATGGTTTTGTATCTATAACTTGTACGGGATGTTTGCACCATGGTTTTTAACTATATCTTATACGGGATAGTAATCCCATTTTTTTGAATCTATAATTATTATGGGATAGTAATCCCATGGTTTACACTTATATCTTGTCTGGGATAGCGATCCCATGGTTTTCAATCCATATCTATTTCGGGATAGTAATCCCATGATTTCGAACTATATTAAGTACGGGATGATAATCCCATAGTTTAAATCTATATCTTGTCCGGGATAGTAATCCCATGGTTCCCAATCTATATTTTCATATATATCAAATTATCTTGTGTCTAGTCCAGGATGGTAGTCCCATGGTCTTAAATCTGTATCTTCATATGTACCGAACTATCTTATATCTTGTTCGGGATAGTGATCCCATGATTTCCAATATATAGTTTTGTGTATTAAACTATACTCTGTGTTATTCAATCTTACATTTAGGAAAATATGGGATTTTCCTGGGGTAAAATACATCACATAATCGAATTGGTAATAAATGATAACGAAAGTAACTTTACATAAGAAAATATGGGATTTTCTTGGATAACAAACCATTTCGGAAAACTAAAGGAAACCGATACATTTTCATAACACAAAACCACTTATGAACTCACCAGCTTTATGCTGATTTTCAAACCGCTTGTATTCTCAGCTCCACGTTAGACAGGTACCCGGTGATCTCTTTTGGTGAAGACAGAGTGCTCAGAAGACTCGTCTCAACTTTTGTTAATATGATGCATATGTATATCTTGTATAAATTTACTTTTGAAACAAATCTAAACTTTCATATATATGTAATGTAATGGTTGTTTACTGTGATTACTATGTACATTGGATTTGATATACAACGTGGAGTCCACCCCGGAAATGTTTCCGCCTTTGATTTTCGGGGTGTGACAGATTGGTATCAGAGCCCTTGTTTATATTGAACGGAGTATACCAAACCTTACATGGTATAAAACTATAAACACTATAGGGCCTCAGTGCTCTGAATTTAAAGTATCTTCAAAACTATAAGTATTTTCAAAAGTATACCAGTATACCGAACCGTCGAAATCCGTAACTACAAATAGAACAAAACATAAGTAAATGGGTGTTGTACACTGCGGTTAAACATGGGCAGTTATGTAGTCGTGTCTAGGATCAATATAGCCTGGCCAACTATATTCATTCGAGACACGGGCAACATGTGCTTGGGAGTGACTGTGGCACGCAGCATGCCTAAAACTTACCTAATATCTCAAACAACGAATCGTCGCTGCAGCGAACCATGAAATACTATGGGAGTATTTCTCGAGCCGATCCTTGGTAGAAATTCCTCGTATACGCGTTGTTCCTTGACCATTCCTCTACCGATAAAATGTTCTGTCTTGATAACTCTTTCCTGCTTTATCGCTTAGCATAATGCTATATCTGTCTTGGTGAGATATCCCCTTTTCCATATCTCTTGATTCAATTCAGAGGACTTATGATCCTCTCTTTCCTGATCATTTTAGATCAAGATGCCTCCAAGAAAGAGACCCAGCTCGAAGAACAACGACAATCCTCCTCCGCCACCACCTTCTCCTCAATTTGATCTCGCATCACTTCAGACAGTTCTGACTGCTGCAATGGTGGCATCCATGTCACAAATGAATCTTGGTGGCTCTGGAGGTGATCCCCAACCCCAAAATCCAGAAGACAGCCAGGAACACCGAAGAGGGGGTTCCTATAAAGACTTCATGAACGTGAAGCCCACAACCTTTGATGGCACTGGAGGTGTCATTTCCCTAACTCGATGGTTCGAGAAAATCGAATCAATCTTCGAAATATGTGCCTGTTCGGAGTCTGACAAAGTAAAGTTCGCCGCCTGCACCTTCCTTGATAAAGCCCTGACTTGGTGGAACGGCCGAGTCAAATCCTTAACATTACCTGTAGCAAATGCCATGGGTTGGGAAGCTATGAAGGAGCTTCTTCTCGCAGAGTATTGCCCTCGGGGCGAAATTCAGAAGCTAGAACACGAACTCTGGAACCTTAAGATGAAGGGTTCCGACATAGCTGCATACAGTTCAAGATTTGATGATCTGGCGTTACTCTGTCCGAGAATGGTTACCCCGGAGAGTAAAAAGATTGAGAGATTCATCTGGGGATTGACCCAGCCAACCAAAGGAAATGTCTTGACTGCGAAGCCAGACACCTACGATAGCGCTAAATGTCTTGCGAAAATCTTGATCGATCACGAAGACAACTCTGATGAGGAAGCTACTACCCCCGAGCCAATCACCAGTGGAGATGGAAGCAAAAAGAAATCTTGGAACAAGCAGAAGGCCCCGTGTACGCAAGGGTCTTCTAAGAAACAGCAAACGGTAGCAGTCCATGCTGCTACTGCCCCTATTGCTGTCTCAGCTATTGGATCCACAGCCCAAACTCCTACAAGTGGATACACCGGTACCCTTCCTTGGTGTGGTAAGTGCAACTACCTTTACCGCATTACTGGTCCATGCCATGAAAGGATCTGTGACAACTGTGGCAAGAAGGGCCATCTTGCTCGAACCTGCAGAAAACCAGCCAAATCAACGAACCAATCATCTGGAGCGGGAATCAGTCCAGCCTGCTACAATTGTGGTGAAGCAGGGCACTTCAAAAGGAATTTCCCCAAGGCATCTACAACCACTGATCCCTCTGTCGCCGCAGGTATACATCTCTTTGATAATTCTTATACTTACAACTCTTTTCGATTTTAGTACTAAAAGGGAAACCTGTTATCTATCTATTCGAACATTTTCTAAACTCAATCCTTCGTATGTGATCAAAATGTGTATCATCGAGACGACTAACCAGTGAGATTGAGAACACTAACTTTGTACCTATAGATTAAATCCTCAGTCCGGAGGACTATTCTGTTCCATTCGATTTAAAAAGGGGAACACTTTTCACGAAAATGCTTTGATGCTACGTTTAACATGGAATGATTGAGCCTCATTCATGTTGTTATCTTGGTTTTGAGAGGGTCGCCTATCTATATCTTTTCCTCGACCTGACTCTCATGATCTTTGGCATCAAACCTTCATATTGTTTCATGCTTTAAAACTCAAAAGTTTTACCTGATATGAATTATCACACATCCTTCGTTTCTGGGATCATTGAGAAACGGGAAGTTAGCAGCTCTTTCTTCTAAATGTCTGCTCCGAAGGATTCCCGGGAATTTCATTCGAACGTCTAGTTTAGTCCCACATTAGACCTTTCAAAATCATCGTAGAAATCGATTCTGCAATCTCAGATTTCGGATGCCTTCAGAGCTTGGTAACATCTATCCAGTACATCACGTCTCGAATCCATAGAAATATCTACCCAATGAGACCCTAGTGATTCCTTTGAGGAAACCGAAGTCGTCCAGGGTTGGAACTTCCATGAGAAAACCGATTGATATCATAGATTGAGAGAGAGTCAAGGTACGAAACAAAGACACATTCCGATAAGTGAGAATTCACTAGAACACCCAACAGAGACCTGATTCCACTTGAGAAAGCGAAGATCCGAAGTAACAAATGCATTCGTGTCCCATTCCAAATTCATGATCTATACCTTATTCTTTGAATTTCGGGAAGAAATTCCCTCTAACGGGGGGATAATGTAACAACCCGAAGTTGTTCATCGCCAAAACCCGTTCTACCCGAAAATTTCGGCGTTACCAAATTCGTTCCGTTTTCACTTTGGGTTAAATTATTTAAACTTATATGTCATTATAATTTAATGAGTGTCCAAACCCCTTGGGATTCATGAAATTAACCCAAAAGTGTTTATTCCAAAAAGTTAGAAACGTTCCCGCCGGGTTACGGTAACTTAATCGGGTGCGACCTAAAGCCCCGTTTAATGTCGGTATCGGGTAGAATTCCACCGTGTCCAAGTTTTTGGACCTATATAAACATGTTTAGACACCCATTTGAAGCTTTTTCTTCCTATCTCTACTCTCTCTCTAACCTCTCTCCTAAATCCAAGTTTAAGGGTCCAAAATTCAAGTTTAAGGCCTCAAATCTTTAAGGTACCTTCCTAAACTCATTGTATAGCCTCTTTGACCTCCAAATTCGAAATTTAATCATGAATTAAGGCCATGTATATGAGTTTACGGCCCAGAATGATGCTTAGGCCGTAAACCCATATTTAAAGGGGTTTTAAGCCCTAAAACCCTCCCAAAACACAATTGGACCTTAGATATGGCTATATGGCTTCATGGAATGGACTTATAACATTTAAAACATGGATTTTGGGACACTTGAAGGAGTTTACAGCCAAGGCACATGCTTGGGCCGTAAACTCATGTATAAAGGGTTTTCATGACCTTAAACCCTTCCAAAACCTCAACAAGACCTGGACATGACTTCTAGAATAAGTGTTTTAGCCTTGGAACACTTTAAACATGATTTTACGGGGACTTATATGAGTTTACAGCCAAGACTTGTGCTTGGGCCGTAAACTCCATGAAACATGGTGCAAATTCATTTCTAAGGTGTTACAAAGCCATCCAACACCACCAAAAGCCTTGGACTAAATCATAGGACCAACCAAAATAGTTTAAGGGCCTTAAACACATCAAAACCCTTCATTTTAAGAGTTTACAGCCATAGAAGGTGCCCCATGGCCGTAAATTCCAAAAACCCCTTCAAATCATCAAGCAAATGCATATAAGGCTTAGGAATAAATTTAGCAATGACATGTGATTAGTTTGGAATCCAAAAACAAAACTTTTCATGGGTTTATAGGAGTTTATGGCCATGAGACCATGCTAGGTCATAAACTCCCTAAAATGTGTCATTTTGGTGTTTAAAATTTATTCCAAACCCTTAAACCAAACCTAGAAATTGTCCCCTAAGTGTTTGAAGTCCAAATTGCACCATAAACCACCCACCATGAGTTTACAGTCATTAACTCATGGGGAATGGGTGTTTAGGCCGTAAACACCATTTAGAAGTTTACTCTTGGGGAGTAAACTCATTTTCTAAGTCCCTCGCATCATTACATGTCCTTAAACGCCACCCGGGTCCCTCCAAACACTTGTATCGGAGTGTTTCGCAACTAGAAGTAATTGTCCTTATCAAATAATCAATCTAAATCCTAATTAGATACAAATGTGTATCTTTACATTATAATTAGGAATCTCGTGATTTTGCAAGCCCCGGACCAACGTTTAGCATCTGAAATCGCCACATTTCTCGTCCGGTGAGTTCATACCCCTACGCCCTTTTCGTGTTTTTCAACGTTTTCAGGGGGGAATACAAGCAAACTACAACTGTTTTCGAATTATAACATTGATGTGTTTCAAATAATATCTGGCAAACTTATAAACACTTTTACTCCTTATGTATTATGCTGAGCATAAGGAATGATTTATCAATTACAACTAAATGGATTTTAGTTAAGAAAATAATCAAACTAATCAAATTATTATGGGAATAATTTGGGGTTCTTTATTGTTCGTTTTATCATGTACTAATATGTATATAAAGTTATTAGATAAACTATGTCTGATTCAGTTTATCTCCGTATCATTTGAATGTATTGCCAGATAATTTCATTGTATGTATCTATATTCGTTGTATTACGTTTCATAATCTTTTGTATGTTGATACCGTATGAGAGCCCTGTGAATAGTTTAGTACTAGTTTGTGAGATAGTCGCTACCCTTTATGGATGATCGGTAAATCCTCCCCGGAAGTGTAACCAGAGTCTCCTGGAGGGAGAGCGAGGAATTTGTGAATAGATCTATTCGGGACTGACAATTCCACACCTTAACTGCTAGCTACAGTTAGGCGGGCATGCCTGGGGTGACAAATTTCTAGATATCATTCGATTTCTGACAAGCATCAAGGAGGTCTCGTTGTCGTATTAGCATGGTTACCCGACTCACAACATGTATTAATATAAGTTTATTCACAGCTTGGGTTTTAAAATCTTATATCTTGTTCGGGATAGTGATCCCATGGTTTTGTCAAACTATTTTGTATCTAGTACGGGATAGTAGTCCCATGGTTTTCAGTCTATTGAACTTGTATCTGGTACGGGATGATATTCCCATGGTTTTCAGTATGTATATATCTTATATCTTATATGGGATAGTAATCCCATGGTTTTGTATCTATAACTTGTATGGGATGTTTGCACCATGGTTTTTAACTATATCTTATACGGGATAGTAATCCCATTGTTTTGAATCTATAATTATTATGGGATAGTAATCCCATGGTTTACACTTATATCTTGTCTGGGATAGCGATCCCATGGTTTTCAATCTATATCTATTTCGAGATAGTAATCCCATGATTTCGAACTATATTAAGTACGGGATGATAATCCCATAGTTTAAATCTATATCTTGTCCGGGATAGTAATCCCATGGTTCCCAATCTATATTTTCATATATATCAAATTATCTTGTGTCTAGTCCAGGATGGTAGTCCCATGGTCTTAAATCTGTATCTTCATATGTACCGAACTATCTTATATCTTGTTCGGGATAGTGATCCCATGATTTCCAATATATAGTTTTGTGTATTAAACTATACTCTGTGTTATTCAATCTTACATTTAGGAAAATATGGGATTTTCCTGGGGTAAAATACCTCACATAATCGAATTGGTAACAAATGATAACGAAAGTAACTTTACATAAGAAAATATGGGATTTTCTTGGATAACAAACCTTTTCGGAAAACTAAAGGAAACCGATACATTTTCATAACACAAAACCGCTTATGAACTCACCAGATTTATGTTGATTTTCAAACCGCTTGTATTCTCTGGTCCACGTTAGACAGGTACCCGGTGATCTATTTTGGTGAAGACGGAGTGCTCAGAAGACTCGTCTCAACTTTTGTTAATATGATGCATATGTATATCTTGTATAAATTTACTTTTGAAACAAATGTAAACTTTCATATATATGTAATGTAATGGTTGTTTACTGTGATTACTATGTACATTGGATTTGATATACAACGTGGAGTCCACCCCGGAAATGTTTCCGCCTTTGATTTTCGGGGTGTGACAACTGTGGTGTGTGGAATGCCTAAAACTTACCGAATACCCAAACAATGAATCGTCGTTGCAGCGAGACAAGAAATACTATAGGAGTATTTCTCGAGCCAAATCCGTTATAGAATTCCTCATCCCAGCGTTGCTCCTCAATCATCCCTATAAGCGATAATTTATCTGTTTTGATAACTCCTTCCTGCTTTATCGCTTAATAGAATTCTATGTATGTCATAAAGAGATATCCATTGTGTCATATCTCTTGATTCAATTCGGAGGACTTACCATCCTCTCTTTCTTTATCTTATTAGATCAAGATGCCTCCAAGAAAGAGACCCAGCTCAAAGACCAACAACAATCCTCCTCCACCACCACCTTCTCTTCAAATCGATCTTGCAACTCTTTAGTCAGTTTTAACTGTAGCATTCTCAGCAGCCATGTCGCAAACGATCCCCGGTAGTTCAGGAGGTGGTCCCTAGCCTCAAAACCAGGAAGGTAGCCAGGGACACCGAAAGGAGTGTTCCTATAAAGACTTTATGAATGCAAAACCCACATTCTTCGATAGCACTGGATGTGTCATTGCTCTAACTCGGTGGTTAGAGAAGATCGAATCTATCTTCGAAATTTGTGCTTGTTCAGAATCCAACAAGGTGATGTTTGTCGCCTGCACTCTCACCAAGAAAGCTCTGACTTGGTGGAACGGCCGAGTCAAATCTCTAACACTACCTGTAGCCAATGCTATGGGTTGGGAAGTTATGAAGGAACTTCTGCACGCAGAGTATTGCCCTCAGGGTGAAATTCAGAAGCTGGAACATGAACTCTGGAACCTGAAGATGAAAGGTTCCGACATCGCTGCCTACACATCCAGATTTGATGACTTAGCGCTTCTTTGTCCAGGGATGGTTACCCCGGAAAGAAAAAAGGTAGAGAGGTTCATCTGGGGGTTGACCCAACCAACCAAAGGGAACGTTTTAGCTGCGAAGCCGGATACATATGACAGCGCCAAATGCTTAGCGCGAATCCTGATCGACCATAGTGAGGATGTAGAGGAAGCAGCCACCACTCCTGAACCGACAAAAAGAAGTGGTGAGAAAAGAAAGTTTTGGGAGGCGGGGGAGAAATGTTTGCCTTCACAGGAGTTCTTGAAGAAACAACAGATGGTGGCGGTCCACGCTGCCACTACCCCTACTACTGTTTCTGTTGTAGGTTTCCCAGCCCAAGCACCTATTACTGGATATGCCGGTGTTCTCCCGTGGTGTAACCAGTGCAATTACCACCATTACATCCCTGGTCCATGTTGTGTAAAATTTTGCAAAAATTGTGGCCAAGAGGGTCACCTTGCACGGAGTTGTAGAATGCCAACAAATCAAACTTCCAGAGCGGGCATCAGTCAGGTCTGTTATGGTTGTGGTAAGGTCGGGCATTATAAGAGAAACTGCCCCAATGCAACAACAACTAGCAACACAGGAAGAGTCCTAGCTATAGGACAAGGTGAGACAGCCGCCAATCCCACAGTTGCCTCAGGTATATTTCTTTTCGACAACCCTTTTGCTAGCAATCCTTTTTCAATTCTAATCCTGAAAGATAATCTGTTATCCATTCATTCGAATCTTTTCATAAACATAGTCCTCAATTAGTAATCAAAACGTCCACCATCTAGGTAGCCAATAATGACAAAAATGGTGTGTTACATTCTGAAACATGTATCACAAGGAACATAGAACTTTTTGAAATCCTCATCAGGATTGATTTCCGTAGCCTACAAACTCCAACTACCCTCAGGACATAGTAGCATCCATTCGGTATACCACGTCTCTGTCCTTAAGAAGTATCTACCCAACGAAACCAAGACGCGTCCCGATAGTGAGGGTTCGCTGGAACGTCAAGCGGAGACCCGATGCCACTCGGGAGCGTGAAAAACCAGAGCAGCTGATCCATCCACATCTCTTTTCTTTTCATGATCTGTATCTTAATTTTTGAATTTTTGGGATGAAATTCCCTCTAACGGGGGGATAATGTAACAACCCGAAGTTTTCCATCGTCAAAAACCCGTTCTACCCGTAAAAATTCACCGTTTATCGATTCGTTCCGATTTCATTTTAGATTAAATTATTTAAACTTATATGATTATTTGATACTAATGAGTGTCCAAACCCCTTAGGAACTCATGAAATTAGCCCAAAATATTTATTTCAGAAATTTTAGAAACGTCCCCGCCGAGTTATGGAAACTTAATCGGGTGCGATCAAAAGCCCCGTTTAATGCCGGTATCGGGTAGAATTCCACCGTGTCCAAGTTTTGGGAACTATTTGAACGTGTTCAAGCTATCATTTGAAGCTTTTTCCCTCTCTCTCTACTCTCTCTCCTAAATTCAAGTTTAAGGGTCCAAAATCATCAAATTTAAGCTCCAAATCACCAAGGTACCTTCCCTAACTTGTTATGCAACCTCTCTAGCCTTCAAATTCGAGTTTAAATCATGGAATAGGACCATATTCATGAGTTTACTGCCCTAGAACAGTCCTAGGCCGTGAACTCACATAAAATGGGTTTTGAAGCCCAAAAACCCTTCCAATCGACCTTTGTAGCTTAGATGTGGCTTAATGGCTTAATGGACTCGACTTAGAATGCCTTAATCATGGATTTTGAAGAGTAAACATGAGTTTACTACCCAAGAGCATGCTTGGGCCATAAACTCATATAAATGGGGTTTTTATGCCCTTAAACCCTTCCACAATACCATTGAAGCTTAGATATGAATTTTTAGAATATTGGATTTGGCCTTGGAACACCTTGAACATCAATTTAGAGGAGTAAACTTTAGTTTACTGCCCAAGAACATGCTTGGGCTGTAAACTCATTATCTTGGGGAGTAAACTCCTTCTAATGTGTTAAAATGCCATTTACACACACCATAAGCCTTGGGATAAATTCTAGAGGTGACCACAAACAAGATTAGGACCTTAAAACATATTAAATCCCCCATCTAAGGAGTTCACAGCCATGAGGGGTTCATGGGTTGTAAACTCCTAAATCTATGCCAAAAGCCCCCTAAAAATCCATTCAATGCTTAAGAAAAATCATTGGAATCACAGGGGATTGTATAAAGACCAAAACTTAAAAGAATTGAAGTGAGGGGGGAGTTTACGGCCGTAAGCTCCAAGTTTACAGCCGTAAACTCCAATAAATGGTCTTTAAGTGAGCCTAAAATCATCCTAATGCCCTAGATAAAATCCTAGCTAAATTATCCTTGAGTTATGAAGCCATTTAGCATCCAAAAACACCACCTATGAGTTCACGGGTGTGAACTCATGTGGGTGTGGTGTTCAGGGTCGTAAACTCCCTAAGGAGTTTACTCTTGAAGTCCCAACTCTATATCCAAGCCTTATGTGTCCTTAAATGCCATCCGGGTCCCTCTAAATGCTTGTAATGAAGTGTTTTCGCGATTAGAAGCATATGTCCCTAACAAATAAATAATTGAAGTCCTAATTAGATAAAAATGTGTATCATTTGATAATACATAGGAATCTTGGGCGTTTGCAAACCCAGAACTGACGTTTAGGATCCAAACCGACGCGTTCCCCAACCGGTGAGTTCATACCCCTACCCTTTTTCAAATGTTTTCACTATTTTCAGGGGGGGAATACAAGCAAAAGTACAAGGAAATCTTGTACTAAAACTTATTATTTTTAGTTTGATTGATTTTATACTGTATGTTCTAATATTAAAAACTGTGTTTATCTAATAGTTCGAATTACGAAGTTAGCATACAGACTAATCTTAGATTTCGTGATAAAATGCTACAATCTAAATTATATTTTATAATCTACGAATAATTCATACAAATTATCAATTAGAACTAATTCGAATACGAATACGAATATGAAAGTAGAACTAGGAACAGAACGAATACGAAACTACAACTAGGAACAGAACGTATACGAAACTATAACTAGGAATAGAACGAATACGAAAGTATAACTAGGAATAGAACAAATAGGAATACTAAAATAATAATGTGAATACGAATGCGAATACGAATACGAATACGAATACGAATAGTATTAGGAGTAGGATTAGGGATACGAATACGACTGCGAATACGAATACGAATAGTATAAGGAGTAGGATTAGGGATAGGAATACGACTGCGAATACGAATATGAATAGTATTAGGAGTAGGATTAGGGATAGGAATACGACTGCGAATATGAATACGAATATGAATACGAATACGAATACGAATACGAATACGAATACGAATAGGATTAGGAATAGGACTTGGAATACGAATACGAATACAAATAATTATCTTAGTCAAAACCGATTCTTTTCCTTTTCCCTCTAAATGCACTACACATTTGGAAAATTTTAGAATGGTCAAATATATAGCACTTGCAATCGATCCTATACCCGAAGCATATGGGACACGATGCATAATGTCTTACATAAAGATACAATACTTTATCAATCTTCTGCCATAATATTTAATGTGTTACGTTCTAACAATTCGAACTATGAAGAGGGATGCCATAATCATAATCGAAATGTTGAGAACGCACTATGTATCCTTGACTAAATTTATTAACATTCCACAACCTAAGCCTTTAGATTTGAAATGAAGTATAATATTCTCTCCCTTAATTATAGCAAAACAACTTTTCAACCCTTGCAACTTTGCAAAGTATAACTCTTGTTTTCTATAATTAAGATTGCTAACTTGCAATACTTGCCATAATAATCATACAAGCACAACTTTTATGCTCCCACTATCATGATGATTATTATCATATAAGCATAACTCTTATGCTCCCACTAGCTTTGACATGTATTCAGAAAACAACTTAACTTCCAGAAAAACAATACCTATTGAATTTCTTAAGTTCATATTTCTAATACCTAATGCTTTGATAATCCTTTAGCTAAGCTTATAAACCTTTACCTTAGAGAGCTCATATGTGTCTTTAAACAATTCAGACTAATTGCTAAATCTCACAATTTGAATCATGGAAAGGGATACCATAACCATAATCGAATTTAAGAATGCAATTTTCACAATCACTATCATCTTAAAATCTCTCTTAGTGAAAGCATTTCCTCACAGTCATTTTCATGAAGGAGGGAATCTTATGACACTTAGATTTTAATGGTGTATGTGTTCCTATCAATGCGAATTTGTCAAAACCAAAGTTTGCGACAAATCCAAACTCATATGGACCGAACTCTTAATCTTGATTTCTTCCCTTATGGTAACACGAGTGCCCACCATGTCTTCCAAGCAGTTAAGCAGCATACCCTTTCCTATCAATGTACTTTTCATTGATCAAGGTCCTTGCCTTTTATGCACTCAAATGAGAACTCATAGAACTCACATGCATAATTAAGTCAATTAGAATGTGTGACACCCATTTTTTTATTTTTTTTTTAAATTTTAAACTTTTAAAACGCATCTTAAATTAAATTAAAACAACTGAAATAGTCATAACATAATGCATCAACTTAATAATCATATAAAATAAGTGCGGAAGTAATAATAATAATAACGTCCCAACAAAATAACTAGTAGCGATGTCCTGATGCTCCATGTCAAGCCTTAGCCTCTTTAATCTTAACACCTGAAAAGTTATAAGGGAAAAACGTAAGCACGAAGCTTAGTGAATTCAAACACAGACATTGTACTAACATTCATATTTACTAGCCCTAATCCATTTTCCAATTATAATGATAAAGGCAAAGAACGAATCAATGTCTATATTACGAGAAGGACTTGTAGGTTTGAACCGCACCGGGAAGATCCCGTATCATTTGGCCCTAATCACCGCACCTCACGAAGAGTATTACGTTGGTGATCTTACCTACCCACCGCACCGGTAAATCCGTATCCTTTGGTGGTGTCCCCATATCCATAATTAGTTACATACAGTGCACATGTACTAATTAAAACAATACTTATATAGCATGCTTTTATAATAAATTCAAATAATCACACACGAGCTAACTAGCAAACACAATCATCAATACAACGGTGTGAGAGAACTCACCTTGAGTGAGTATTAAGGATGGCTAACAATCAAATAATGCTACCAAGCTTGAGCAAACTTCAAAACCTCACCTAAGAAGGACTAAAGGTTAGAATGGAGAAGTAATGAAGCTACGAGTTGAGAAAAGAGTGATCACAGCAAGGTCTCTAAAACAGACCTGCTGTTCAAAACGGATTTACTCCAAAATCTAAAACAGAAACATAGCTTTAACTAAATTTTATAGGAAACTATGATTTCTTAGGATTCCACAAATATAAAGAACTCATTCTAACTCCAAAAGATGAATTAAATATGAATTTTACAAAATGGTGTATCACTTCTGTCTCCAACAATACAGTCAAGTGATTTTGGCCAATTCTACCCAACTTGTGAGTAGAATTCGTCCAAAAAAAATTAAGAGAATTAAAGGACATACAAGTGAAAGTCTCAGAGTTGGAATTGAATTAAAATCATCTCTCAAACTCCAGATATAAAATTCACATTGTGGACAATCACAGCACTAGCAAAAGCTGGTGACTGCCCACTGACCTGGAGTGTGGATCCATTCTAACTAATTTATAATTGGAAATAACACACCATATTCTCCAGATCTTAAATTCAGAATATAAGGAACATATAGAAACTTGGAATCACTCTGGATCCTTTTCCAAGACTTAGAAATGATGAAAACAAAATGACATATCAGAACAGACCCGGATCAGACCTAACAGAAAAGATGCCATTATTTCACATAGATAAAGCCCTTATCAGTGAGGTTGACCTGATTAAGAAAGTTATACAACTCAATTTGTGAACTTTTGGAACTGGTTTGGGGTCCGTTTGAGTTCTATAGATCCAGATATGATTTTTACAATATGACTACAGATCTGATGGAAAACAGAATCGTAGCCACCCGTGATTCCTTTTTGGCTTATCCATCCTTCTCCTTTTGAAACACATTTTAAGATGTGTTCATCATCCCAATTCAGTCCCCATGATAATGGTGGTACTAAAAAGGGTTAGGGATCATTAGGATTTCATTTAGCCACAAGGATGTAATAATAATCAACATGAAAATAAACATAAGCACATAAAATCATCATTCTCCCTTTTAGGGTTTCCATGATCTTTTGCCACATGTAATCCCCAAGATCCATCATCCACCATATATGGGGTGAAGATAGGATCTTGAGATGATGTATAACATACAATTACAAATAAAATAAGAAGGAGAAGAAGTGAAGATGAAATCATAAAACTAGAACAAGGTTATGAATCAAGTTGTAAGAAAGGATAAGGAGATTCATACCAATACGAATCAAGGCTGGAAATGAACAAGAATTAAGCTCCAAACAGCCCCTTGGCTGCTCTTGATCCCAAAGAGAGAGAGAGAGAGAGAGGGACGATTTTTGAGAGAGAGGGAGGGTTTAGAGTGTTTTCCTTGTGTGTGTTCCAAATGATTCAATTTATACATTAAGTACTATTTACTAGATGGACTCTACAAATAGGCCCATAGTCCATGGACTTCAATAAAAGGAGTTTACAAGATGATAAAAAGAGTCCAATAACATAAAAATTTTAGGCATTGGTTAAATAAATTAACCCAAGGTTACAAGGATAATTAAATTAAAATAACCAAACGTACCGAGAAAAACCGGGGTGTTACAACTCTCCCTCACTAAGAACGGACTTCGTCCTCGAAGTCAACACCTAGAAACAGATCTGGATAAGGAGCCCGCATCTCGCATTCTGGTTCCCAAGTCCATTCTGAACCCTTCCTATGTTGCCACTGCACCTTAACCAGGTTTATAGTCTTGTTGCGGAGAGCTTTCGTCTTTCGTTCTAAAATTGCGATTGGTTTCTCAACATAATTGAGACGCTCATCAATTTGTATGTCCTCCAGTGGTATCACAACGGTCTCATCAACAACGCATTTTCGTAACTGAGACACATGGAACGTATTATGAATTAGACTAAGCTCGTCAGGAGGCTCTAAACGGTAAGCCACCTTCCCCACACGAGCTATGACCTTGTAGGGTCCAATGAATCGGGGTCCGAGCTTTCCCCGCTTCCGAAATCGAATCACACCTTTCCAGGGGGAGACTTTAAGCAACACATAATCTCCCAACTGGAACTCAATATTGGAGCGTCTTTTGTCAGCATAACTTTTCTTACGACTACTCGCTGTGACCAAATGATCCCGAATCACTTGGATTTTCTCCGTAGTCTGTAGCACGATATCGGTACTCCCAAGTACCCTCTGCCCAACCTCACCCCAACAAACGGGCGTCCTGCACTTCCTCCCGTACAAGGCTTCATACGGAGGCATTTTAATGCTCGAGTGATAGCTGTTGTTATAAGAAAACTCAGCTAGATGTAGATGGTCATCCCAACTACCCCCAAAATCAATCGCACACGCCCTAAGCATGTCCTCCAAGGTCTGAATCGTCAGCTCACTCTGCCCGTCTGTCTGCGGATGGAAGGCGGTACTAAAATGTAATCGTGTGCCCAATTCCTCTTGAAACTTCCTCTAGAACCGAGAGGTAAATCGGGTGTCTCGATCAGAGACGATAGAAACGGGCACCCCATGTAATGAGACAATCTCCCGAACAAAGATCTCGGCTAATTTCTCCGCCAATGAGCTCTCCTTTATAGCCAGAAAGTGAGCACTCTTAGTCAAACAATCAACAATCACCCATATCGTATCTGATCCTCGGGCAATTCTAGGAAGTTTTGTAATGAAGTCCATGGTTAGATGCTCCCATTTCCATTCAGGAATCTCCAATGGTTGCAACTTCCCATGCGGTTTCTGGTGTTCCGCCTTGACCTTCCGACAGGTCATACATTCTTCCACAAATCGAGCCACATCATTCTTCATTCCATGCCACCAGTAAGCCTCATGAAGGTCCCGATACATTTTAGTAGCACCAGGATGGATAGAAAATTTTGACTTATGAGACTCATCCATTAGGGTTTTCCGATTTCCCCCGGTATATGGAACCCAAACCCTACTGTAGCGAGTCAGCAAACCCCGCCCGTCTCGTTCCATCTTAGGCAACTCTTTCCCAATCTTCTCACGCCTAATGTTTTCCTCCATAATTACCGTCTTTTGGGCGTCCCGGATTAGATCTAACAAAGACGACACCATCGTGATCCGGAGACACTTAGCTCTAATCGGTTCGGCAGATTGTTTACGACTGAGAGCATCAGCTACCACATTAGCTTTACCGGGGTGGTAGTGAATTTCACAATCATAATCTTTTACCACATCCAACCATCGGATCTGCCTCATATTCAAATCCCGCTGCTCGAACAAATATTTTAGACTCTTATGGTCAGTGTATATGATAAACTTCACTCCATAGAGATAGTGTCTCCAAATCTTAAGAGCGAAAACAACAGCCCCAAGCTCCAAATCATGAGTGGGGTAGTTTCGTTCGTGGGGTTTCAGCTGTCAGGAGGCATAGGCTATCACCCTATCTCGTTGCATTAACACGGCACCAAGACCTTGAAGCGATGCATCACAGTAAACCACCATATCCTCAACCCCATCAGGTAAGGCCAAAATCGGAGCTTCACACAATCGCTTCCTTAACTCATCAAACGCCAGTTGTTGCTCCGGGCCCCAAACGAAATTCATTGATTTCTTGGTCAATCGGATGAATGGTAAGGCGATTTTAGAGAAATTTTCAATGAACCTCCGGTAATAACTGGCTAAACCCAAGAAACTGCGAATTTCAGAAGGTGTTTTCGGAATCTTCCATTGTTTAACCGCATCGGCCTTGGCTTGATCGACCTTGATACCGTGTTTGTTTACCACATGCCCCAAGAACTGAACTTCTTCCAACCAAAATTCACATTTTGAGAATTTAGCATAAAGCCTTTCTCTTGCCAGAGTTTCCAGAATCTCCCGAAGGTGTTGCTGATGCTCCTCTTTGCTCTTAGAATATACTAAGATATCATCTATGAACACTATGACCGAACGGTCAAGCATCAGGCTACACACCCGGTTCATGAGATCCATGAACGCTGCGGGTGCATTGGTGAGCCCAAAAGGCATCACCACGAATTCAAAGTGCCCATATCGAGTACAGAATGTTGTTTTCTCAATGTCTTCTTCACGAACACGCATCTGATGGTAACCGGAACGTAAATCAATCTTGGAAAACCAAGATGCTCCCTGAAGTTGATCGAAAAGATCGTCAATACGTGGCAACGGGTACCTATTCTTTATCGTGCGCTTGTTTAGCTCCCTATAATCAATACACATTCGCTGGGATCCATCTTTCTTCTTCACAAAGAGAATAGGAGCACCCCAAGGCGAGCAGCTTGGCCGTATAAACCCTTTATCACTTAGTTCTTGTAGTTGATCTTGGAGCTCTTTCATTTCAGGTGGTGCCAAGCGGTAAGGAGCTTTCACTACCGGAGTCGCACCTGGCACCAAATCAATGCGAAACTCCACTTGCCGAACAGGTGGCAAGCCAGGGAGTTCCTCCGGAAAGACATCGCTAAAGTCGGAAACGATAGGAACGTCGTCTAGTGCTATAGCAGAAGAGTAAGAAGCCATAGCCAGGTGGGGAATGTCCCCCTGAATAATAAGTTCTCCACCTCTATGGTTTCGAACACGAACTTGCTTCTTACGACAGTGGATTTCCGCATCAAACGCATCAAGCCAATCCATGCCTACGATAACGCAGAGCTCTCGCATCGCAATAGGGATAAGATCAATAGGGAATTCAACTCCTGAAAACTCGAGAGTGCAACCCTGATAGACATCGGTGACATAAATATTGCGGTTGTCGGCAACTTCGACAACCATTGGGCGAGCCAATTTTCCGATACTACACCCCAGACGATTAATAAACGTGCGAGATACAAAAGAATGGGTAGCACCGCTATCAAACATAACAACAGCAGGCTTGGAATCTAGCAAATAAGTGCCTGTTTTACCACATACGATCATGTAAACAATTCTAACTACCATTTATTAAATAATGGCAGGAGAGAAAAGAAAAAAAAAATTTACCTGCCACTGTCGCGGTAATCACCGGCTCATCCGCAGTCATCTGGTGATCACGACCTCGTGTCACCATAGTGGGTCCCTTAGAAGACGTTGCAATTGCAGGATTTGTACCCCCGCTTCCTTTACCAGCCTTCAACTTCGAGCATTCGGGCTTCTTGTGTCCCGTCTTGTTGCAGTGATAGCAGACGGGAGCAGCAGAAGTAATCTGAGGAACTGCACTCGCAGGGGGAGCCCTACAATTCTTCCAATGATGCCCTGGCTTTTTACACTTGTAGCATATCAACGGATTTTTCTCACCCTGACCTGAAGACGGCCTGTACTCATACCTTGACTTACCACCCTACTTTTGCTTTTTCTGGGCATCTCCGGATGACTTGGAGGAGGTGTCATTGGCCTTCCTCTTGGTCTGGGTCTGCAACTCGATTTCCCTCCTCCTTGCTGCATCCATGATCGCGGATAAAATTGGGAACTCCTGCATGCTAACGAATTCCCGAATCTCGGTACGTAGAATGGTAGTGTATTGGCTGACCAACCAGGCCTCGTTCCCAGCAAATGAGGGACAAAAAGATAGCATCTCCAAGAACTTGGCGTTCAGGTCGCTAACAGACTCGGTAGTTTGCTGTAAGGCCATGAACTCTTGCTGCATCCGCTGCTGCTCCACCTTGGGCACATATTGTGCCTCGAACCTCTCCACAAATTGGGCCCAAGACATGGCCCTCACTTCTTCCTCGTTTAATAGAGCGGTGATGGTGTTCCACCATGTCTTTCCCCTTTTTCGCAACTGATTCATGGCGATCACAACTTTGTACTGGTCCGGACACCCAACAGTCATGAAGGCACCCTCAACATCTGACACCCAATGCTTAGCAGCAATTGGGTCGGATTCACCATTCCAAAGAGGAGGGCTACACTTGCTGAACTTCTCGAAGTAGTATGCCGAATCCCGAACGAGCGGAGCCGGTAACGCTCCCCCGGGAATAGTTGCGAGGCGATCATCCAGAAGAGCTTTGACCTGGTTGATTATGTCATTGGTCACGCCCGGGATTAATTCATTGAAAGCGTTATTGAATTCCTCAGCGTCAATATTCCTAACTTGCTCCATTTGGAGTTGATTAAGGCGAGCAGGCGGAGCCATCTGTATCCGTAGAAGGAGGAAAATATTTAGAAATAATTCAGCCTACATATTTCTAGGAAGACGAAACACTCAGCTTGCCGAAAATTTCTCAACCTTGCCCCGACCCGAAACCGGCACCGATGTTTCAAATAGTAGGGGCCCTTCTACTATCTTCCACACAAGTTCCAATTTCGCAATCGCGTCTAGTTTCAAAATTTCCAGCTCGCTCTAGCCGTTAATTTTACATCTCTCTCACATGTTAACATTAAATAAGTGTGTAATCTAGCATTTTAAGACTAGTAGAATCCAATTCATAGTCAACAATTTAACTTAAACATTTAACATAAGAAATAAGGCTTACTTGGCTGGCTGACTGGCACACCGCGACATCTTTCACTACTAGTCTTTAGAAAGTTTGAAAAACTCTTTTAAAAGAGAATAAACTATTATAGAGCCTCAAATTTGAGTCTAGAACATCCACAAGAATGCCTAGTCCCTCAAACTGTGGCTCTGATACCAACTTGTGACACCCATTTTTTATTTTTTTTTAAATTTTAAACTTTTAAAACGCATATTAAGTTAAATTAAAACAACTGAAATAGTCATAACATAATGCATCAACTTAATAATCATATAAAATAAGTGCGGAAGTAATAATAATAATAAGGTCCCAACAAAATAACTAGTAGCGATGTCCCGATGCTCCATGTCAAGCCTTAGCCTCTTTAATCTTAACACCTGAAAAGTTATAAGGGAAAAACGTAAGCACGAAGCTTAGTGAATTCAAACACAGACATTGTACTAACATTCATATTTACTAGCCCTAATACATTTTCCAATTATAATGATAAAGGCAAAGAACGAATCAATGTCTATATTACGAGAAGGACTTGTAGGTTTGAACCGCACCGGGAAGATCCCGTATCATTTGGCCCTAATCACCGCACCTCACGAAGAGTATTACGTTGGTGATCTAACCTACCCACCACACCGGTAAATCCGTATCCTTTGGTGGTGTCCCCATATCCATAATTAGTTACATACAGTGCACATGTATGAATTAAAACAATACTTATATAGCATGCTTTTATAATAAATTCAAATAATCACACACGAGCTAACTAGCAAACACAATCATCAATACAACGGTGTGAGAGAACTCACCTTGAGTGAGTATTAAGGATGGCTAACAATCAAATAATGCTACCAAGCTTGAGCAAACTTCAAAACCTCACCTAAGAAGGACTAAAGGTTAGAATGGAGAAGTAATGAAGCTACGAGTTGAGAAAAGAGTGATCACAGCAAGGTCTCTAAAACAGACCTGCTGTTCAAAATGCATTTACTCCAAAATCTAAAACAGAAACATAGCTTTAACTAAATTTTATAGGAAACTATGATTTCTTAGGATTCCACAAATATAAATAACTCATTCTAACTCCAAAAGATGAATTAAATATGAATTTTACAAAATGGTGTATCACTTCTGTCTCCAACAATACAGTCAAGTGATGTTGGCCAATTCTACCCAACTTGTGAGTAAAACTAGTCCAAAACAAAATTAATAGAATTAAATGACATATAAGTGAAAGTCTCAGAGTTGGAATTGAATTAAAATCATCTCTCAAACTCCAGATATAAAATTCACATTGTGGACAATCACAGCACTAGCAAAAGCTGGTGACTGCCCACTGACCTGGAGTGTGGATCCATTCTAACCAATTTATAATTGGAAATAACACCCCATATTCTCCAGATCTTAAATTCATAATATAAGGAACATATAGAAACTTGGAATCACTCTGGATCCTTTTCCAAGACTTAGAAATGATGAAAACAAAATGACATATCAGAACAGACCCGGATCATACCTAACAGAAAAGATGCCATTATTTCACATAGATAAAGCCCTTATCAGTGAGGTTGGCCTGATTAAGAAAGTTAGAAAACTCAATTTGTGAACTTTTGGAACTGGTTTGGGGTCCGTTTGAGTTCTATAGATCCAGATATGATTTTTACAATATGACTACAGATCTGATGGAAAACAGAATCGTAGCCACCCGTGATTCCTTTTTGGCTTATCCATCCTTCTCCTTTTGAAACACATTTTAAGATGTGTTCATCATCCCAATTCAGTCCCCATGATAATGGTGGTACTAAAAAGGGTTAGGGATCATTAGGATTTCATTTAGCTACAAGGATGTAATAATAATCAACATGAAAATAAACATAAGCACATAAAATCATCATTCTCCCTTTTAGGGTTTCCATGATCTTTTGCCACATGTAATCCCCTAGATCCATCATCCACCATATATGGGGTGAAGATAGGATCTTGAGATGATGTATAACATACAATTACAAATAAAATAAGAAGGAGAAGAAGTGAAGATGAAATCATAAAACTAGAACAAGGTTATGAATCAAGTTGTAAGAAAGGATAAGGAGGTTCATACCAATACGAATCAAGGTTGGAAATGAACAAGAATTAAGCTCCAAACAGCCCCTTGGCTGCTCTTGATCCCAAAGAGAGAGAGAGGGATGATTTTTGAGAGAGAGGGAGGGTTTAGAGTGTTTTCCTTGTGTGTGTTCCAAATGATTCAATTTACACATTAAGTACTATTTACTAGATCGACTCTACAAATAGGCCCATAGTCCATGGACTTCAATAAAAGGATTTTACAAGATGATAAAAAGAGTCCAATAACATAAAAATTTTAGGCATTGGTTAAATAAATTAACCCAAGGTTACAAGGATAATTAAATTAAAATAACCAAACGTACCGAGAAAAACCGGTGTGTTACAGAATGGCATAGAAACAAAATAACATCAACACGATAGGTTATAAACCTCAAGTCGTGTGCTAGTGATGATTGATAAGGTTTATTCTTGATTTGTTCTTGAAACCTTTCAATACCATTAAGACTCCCACTGACCCCTTGAAATATAAGATTCTCTTGTCAATAAACATTTCTCGATAAACAAATATTCAAGAGTTAGTGTAGCTTTTATCAAGAAAAAACACTTCACAAAATTGGTCCCAAGACATCACAACTTTCCACATTTGGTGAATGTTATAAACCTTCTTAAGACTTGTCACTCAATGTCACAATATTAACTCTAAGACTTGTTTTTGGAACGAAGTATGATAGACTTCGTGTTTTAACCATTTCTTCAATTCTTGATTCCTCTTCTCAGACATACAATTGTACTATGACTCATTTGAGGATCAATTGAGATATGGTTCTTAATCATTAAGACCTATCATAAAACATAATAAAAGGTACTCTCCCTTGTTCTTAGAATAGAGAAACTTTTATCTTTATGCCTACTTGATTCTTCTTATTCGTTCTGCTATTGATTTAAACTCTTTCAAATCAACTCGGAATTACACTTAATCTTATAAGTATAATCATATCCAATAAACCTTTAGTAAATCATGATGAATATCATTGTTACTCTTGTGGTGGACTTGATCAACACACAATTTTGTGTATTCGATCTCCCAGTCCTTCACTTGACACTTTATCAACGAATTAGTCTAATTTCCAAATATGAAATTTCTCATTCATCATGCAACCAAGTTGCATGATTCCAAGTTTCTATCCAATTGAAACTTGGGTGATGAGAAACTCTCCCTATTTGGTAAATTCTTGACCTTTCCACAAATAACATAATTAAGAATCAAACCCAGTATTGCTAATAATAGAAACTTACAAACATCAATTTTTTTTCAAACATGCCATTGCAAGGATAAATAAATAATATAAAATCAAAATATATTTTTTTTGCGGAAAATTTTGTCATTACAATGCAATTCATTGTAAACTATGCTAATACATATTTCTTAGCACTATTATTCTAACTCTAAGTAGTAGCTCAATAATCTAACCTTCAAGTAATCTGATCGAAATCCATTTATTCAAGATTAGATTCTACTCACTTCTTCTCTTAAGCTTCCTCTCTTTTCCTCCATTCTACAAAACATCAAATGTAATCTTATCACATCATGTATTAAGAATCTAGAATAGGAACTTAAAAGATTTAGTTAATGGATTTTACCTAAATTAGAGCCATACATTTTGACTCTCCCATCTCTTAGATCTCTTAGGTAAATAGGGTAGCTTCGTCTCCAATGCCCCTTCCCTTGGCAATAAAAGCAAATGGATTCCTTTGGAATGGCACACGGAACTATCTCAGAATGTACCTTTTCTGGATCTCCAGTGTTACCGTTTTTAATATCCATTGAAGTTTGGGAGTTTGATTTACCAAACAAATTTGCTCGACCAGCTCGCCAAATCATTTATGATTCAGCAGGTATAAGCAAATAGGTCAAATCAATGATGGTCAGGTCATGATCCATCATATAGTACTCTCTTGCGAACTCACTATATGATTCAGGAAGCGACTGAAGAACCCAGTCAAAAACCAACTTACCTGAAATCTCGACATCCAACATCCTTAACCTTTCAATGTGTGACTTCATCTCCAAGACGTGTACACACACCGGTTTCCCATGTTTATTTACCAAAAGGGCTTGAGTGAGCTTGAACTTTTCAAACCTTCGAACTTGTGGGTTAGGGAGAATAATTGGATTAGGTGGAGGAAGTGAAGCATAATCTCTTGTTCCTCGATCGAATCGTGGAATATCATCTTCATGTGAAAAGCTTGTTCCACGAGATTTAGGAATACAATAGTTTTCGTACTATGACATCTACAAAACGGGAGAAACTAAATTCAAGTTAGTTGATTGATTGAGTCCTTAATAAATTACCCAAATGAGATATTAAGGCTAGGACCCAACGCAATACGCTACAACCTAGAAAAGGGATGTCGTAATCTAGTTGCAGAATATTTTAAGGTAGGTAAATGACGATTTACCAATTTCCACCATGAAAAACAAAAAAGAAATTTAAGTTTTAAATCTATGAAAACTCCTAGATCCTTTGAGATTCATTGAACTTTTCAATGGCAGGTTTAAATCTCGATATGCCCCTCTAGTTTGTGACTGGGATACCGAGGATCACAAAGCGGGTGTGAATAACCATGAAAACTTACATGGTGCCCCCACATGTTATAGTTACCTATTCGATGTGTCGGTTAACCACACACGCTCCACCGAACTATGACAAACATCAATTCACCCTTTGCTACCTTTGCTTAGAACCATTTAGTGTGTCGGTGAACCACACACGCTCCACTAACGTCTTCGCAAGGGCACAAAGTGTAATTTCATGGAATTGCATCAATTCACTTTTGCCTAAAGTAACTAAGATTGGGAATTTTGTAACACTTTTAGTTACTTTATACTTCATTATACTTTTAATGAAAAAGGGTTTGCCCTATCCTACCCATTTGGCTAACGACCCTCCGCCAATCAAGGAAGCGGTGGGTAAGAGTGGATACCCATTAAACGGCCATTTTATAGGCCATAACCTTATACCCCCTCTTATAGATCGGCTTCGTGAATGAGGCCTACTAACGGTAAGACTAGCATTTTAGTTATACATATATAATATTAAACTTTTAATGTTATACATAGTATAAGGGTGTATTTTACACTTTTAAAATACTAGGTGGTTTAAATTATACTTTTAATTAACCAAGATCATTATGGATTTATTAACTCTCTTTTAATTATACACTTAATTAATTTAATAAAACCATAAGGGTTTAATTTGAACTTTTTCAAAATTAGGGTTTTGGAATTTAGACTTTCAAAATCAACTTTTAATAAACAATTTAAATTCCAAAACTTGAGGGCAAGTTTTGAAACTTTTCAAAACAATTAGGTTTTAATCTCACTTAAAATTTTCGAATTTAAGACATTTAAATGAAATTTTAAATATTAAAACTCTTGATTTAATAATTATCTTGAATTAGACTATTAATTTTAATTATTAAATCATAAGGGATTATCTAAATCATGAGGATAATTACCATTTATACATTTAAGATATCCTAATCCCTTAAACTTCTACATAGATTTCAAAAATAAAGGATGAGATATCCCAAAATATTTAATTACCATATTTAACTATTAAAGGATAATTACAAGATATGGGATAATCCAAATCCCTAAAATTTAGGATCTAACCTTGGGGAGGGAGGTAATTTCGAAATCCAAGGGTTGGATAACCCTATATTTCAAAATCTTGGAGGCTAAGGAAAGGGTTTGGGAAACCCTAGCAAAAATCGCCAACTAGGATTATGCAACCCTAATTGCGAAAATTACCTAGCCTTCAGAGTTTATTAGCCATAAACCCTAATATGCCAAGTTCATACATTTGAATAAAAGCTAATTGAAAACAAAAACCATTGTCTCTAATACCACTGATGGGTTTTATACAAACAATCCTATGTGTGCATGCAACCCTAGAATCGGATCTATGTTTTCACTATTAGTTACACAACATTATGAACACATAATAAAACCCTAATGAGTCATACTTTTTTCGAAATTCACCAAGAAGATTAGAATACATACCTTTTGTTGTTATATAGTAATAAGAACTCAAATCCTCCTTGTAATGGCTTTAGAAAGCTTAGAGTGACAAGTGTCACTCTTCTAATGGCTCGCAAACACCAAGAGCAACAGGATGAAGAATGATAAGAGAGGAGGCACCCAAAAACGTGTGGAAACCCTAAGGAAACTCTTGGCCACGTTTTTGGTGCTCTAGGGATCCTTAAATAGTGATGCTATTAGGGTTATCTAACAAGGAAACCCTAATTTGACTGCTTAGGCCCTAAGCAACCCAAGGACTCCCTTCTTAGATGCCTTGTACGATTTCTAATGGATTTTCCCATATAATTCGTCCATCCCTCTAATATGGAGTCATTAGCCCAATATTCAACTATCATACAATTGACAGTTCTAGTCCCATAAGTTTAATTAATGTCTTTTAGCCACAAAATTAATTCTTAATTAATTATTGACTAATATTAATTAACCAACATGATTTCTCCTTTAATATATTATTCTCATAATATATTAATAAATCATAATTAATTCTCTCTCTCTCCATAATTCATCCTATAAAGTTGCTTTAGTGAAGGCAACCCAAAAGGATCATGCACCATCGGGTCAAGTACATACCAAAATAGTTATGAACTTAGACACTAATCCAACAAGTAGGAGATATGCTCGTATGGACTCGGCAAGTTGTTCTTGGGCTCGACGAGTCGGATCGCGATCCGGTTCTATCTTCCAAATTAGTAAGTTAAGGGTGACTCAGTGAGTGGGAAGAGGGACTTGTAGAGTAGGACTAAGTTAGTGGGAGAAGGACTCGGCGAGTCAGTGTGATGACTCGGCGAGTCCAATCGACTCGAAGTTGACTTTGACCAAGGAGTTAACCTTGGACCAGGGGTGGGTCAATCATCTGACCTAAGGGGTATTTATGAGTGGCTACTCTATGTTATGATTTATATCCATAGGATTACCGGTTCAGCAGTCAGGTGCTTAGCAAGCAGACTTTCAGCAGCTACTTTTCAACGTGAGTTACCTTCCAGTAACAATGGGTCTACGACCACAATGTTGGCCCACTAGTAGGAGTTGTATGATTAGATGATTGTATTTGTGATATTCATCTAGGGTTGCTACGACCTGTGATATGTTTATGTGCAAGTATGATATGATGTTATGTGTTAGTGATAGTAGGGGAGATAGTCCCTAGATTACCGGTCGATAGGACCGAAGGGGCAGTCATGCCCAACCATGTTAGATATATTATGTGATACGTGTTATGTAGTACTGGTAGGGGTGAAATAGTCCCCAGTATCTGGTCAAGAGGACCGAAGGGGAGATTAGCACCCAGGTATGCTAGTCAGCATCCAGTCGAGAGGACCAAAGGGGAGACCAGCACCTAGATATGCTAGTTAGTATCCGGTCGAGAGGACCGAAGGGGTAGGTTGGTCACCTAGATATGCCTGACAATATAAGTATGTTATGTGGTTATTTGGTATGTGGTACAGTGGGGGAACTCACTAAGCTTTGTGCTTATGGTTTACAGTTTTGTTTTCAGATACCTCTTCATCGAATGGGAAGGAGCTGACGCGGTAGCGGCACTGTTGGGTTTTGAGCAATCTAACACTTCCTAAGTGTGCATGCAACCCTAATAAACCTTGTATCTATGTTTGTCTAAATACATGCAAAATAATAATTTTCCAAGGTTTATAACCTATCTGACATGGCATGGGGAACATTTCAACATAAAAGAGTTAGAAGAGATTACATACCTTTTGGTGAGTTTGGTTCTAAGGAGTTTGAGGGCCAAGCACCAATAGTGTGAATGCCTCAAATGGAATCACAAACACCACAAACTCTTGGAAAACTTTGAGAGAGTATACACCTTGTATAAAATCGGCCACACACATGCATACACACACTAGTTCACTAGTTTTCTCTTAGGCTCCATTTCATGCTCCATAAGCATGCTTATATAGTGTGCATGGTTACCCTAATAACCCATGTCTTTTCCTTTCCAAGGATCCATGGGTTAAAAGCTCCATGGATCATCCATGGACTTCCATATAAGCCTAGCCCATTAACAAATGAGTATTAGCTCACACTATATAAAACAAATAGCCCATAATCTAATTAGTCCTCCTTTTAATCTCTAAATTAATTGATAATTAATTTAAGACTAAAACTAATTAAATAACGTAACTTCATATTAATATATTATAACTCATAATATATTAATAAACATATGTGTATAACTCTCATAAAATTATCCATAATAGTTTGGATGAGATGCAACCCAAATGGACCATGCCGGTCGGGTCAAGTATATACCAACTAAGTTATGGACTTAGACACCTTATCCAACAGACTCCCACTTGGATAAGTCTAATAACTGTATTTGCCTATAACTTCGGGAACCAACCAGCAATCGTAGCTCTCGAAAACTCCCTCGAACAATGAAGACTCTGTCGAACTATGAAGCGCCATTTTAGATAAGTGATCACACAATCCTCTGTTCTCATGATATCAGCCGGACAAACACATGGAACTGTGTCTTGCTTATTGTCTAGCAGTTGTTTCTCGATTTTCCGATTTGTTTGACGAAGAACTTCACTGAACACATCGGTTTAGTTCTGACCAGGCCTGGTACATGGGTCAACACAAAATCATCGAGGGGCCCAGATATCGCTTCTATTTCTAGAAGGAACAGATAAACTTCGACTGATATGCTTGTTCTACTACTTATTGAATTGTACACAAAGGCACGTTTTATAACATCAAGTTACTGATGAGTTTATGTGCAATCAATGCACAACCAACTCATAGGTAACAACTCATATCTCTAGGTTTAAAGATTTATATGATGTTATCGTCTCACGATCACTCGAGATAAATTCCATGAAGTGATACAAGTGAGCGTGGGTTTATACCAATACTCATAACTTATGAGTACTCATGAATGTTGCAGCAACCATTGCCATGTCTAAACACCTTTAAGGCATCTACAAACCCAATTCATGACAATCTTGATTCATACCTACTTCCGACGTATGATCAATTGTGGAGGTTTGAATAAATTAATTATTCTGGAAGTCAAAACATGCAAAACTGAAACAATAGTAAATAATTGACAATGATAGTAACACTTTACTCATAAATAAATCACAAATTTTATTCATCATCAAACGTCAATTACATTTTACAAGTTTCAGGAAAAAACTATCTAATCTGTAAAACTAATATCGTCCCTCAGCCCGATGCGTCTCGCATGCTGAAAATGCTTAACCCTCGTCAGTCCCTTCGTAAGGGGATCTGCAGGATTCTCATCTGACGATATCCTCCTTGTCACAAAGAGTCCTTCTTCAATCTTGTGTCTTATGAAGTGATATTTTCTGTCAATGTGTCGGGATCTGCCATGATCTCTTGGTTCCTTGGCTAAGGTAACCGCACTATTGTTGTCACAGAAAATCTCTATAGGTTCCTTAATAGCTGGTACAACTCCAAGGTCTCCGATGAAGTTCTTTAGCCATATCTCCTCCTTCGCTGCTTCACTCGCTGCTATATACTCTGATTCACAAGTCGAATCAGCCACCGTCTCCTGCTTGGAACTCTTCCGAGAAATTGCCCCTCCATTTAAGGTAAAGATCCAGCCCGACTGAGAGCGGAAATTATCCCTATCAGTCTGAAAACCAGCATCACTATACCCTAATACTTTCAAGTCATCACTGCCACCAAGGGTAAGGACCCAATCCTTAGTCCTCCGCAGGTACTTGAGAATGTTCTTTACCGCGGTCCAATGAGCCTTGCCAGGGTTCCCCTGAAACCTGCTGACCATGCTCAAAGCAAATGCCACATCAGGACGGGTACAAGTCATAGCATACATGATAGAGCCAACTGCGGAAGCATATGGTAATTGGCTCATCTCAGCTATCTCTGCCTCTGTACTCGGACTCTGAGTCTTACTCAGTTTGGTATTGCCTTGGTTCGGTAAATCTCCTTTCTTGGAATTCTCCATGTTGAACCTTTTCAACACCTTGTCCAAGTAGATACTCTGACTAAGTCCAATTAGTCTTCTACTCCTTTCTCTTAATATCCTTATCCCTAGGATATAGGTAGCCTCCCCTAGGTCCTTCATAGCAAAGCACTTCCCAAGCCAGGACTTAACCTCCTACAAGGTTGGGATGTCATTTCCTATGAGTAGTATGTCATCCACATACAGTACCAAGAAGCTAACTATACTCCCACTAGCTCTGACATACACGCAAGACTCATCTTCGCTTCTCGAGAAGCCAAACTCTTTTACCTTCTCATCAAAACAAAGATTCCAGCTACGAGATGCTTGTTTTAATCCATAAATGGATTTCTCAAGCTTGAATACTCTATTAGGGTACTCTGCACTGACAAAACCCTCTGGCTGATTCATGTACACATCCTCAGCCAACTTTCCGTTAAGGAAAGCGGTTTTGACATCCATTTTCCATATTTCATAATCATGAAATGCTACAATGGCTAACATAACCCTAATAGACTTAATCTTTGCTACCGGCGAGAAGGTTTCATCATAATCAATACCTTGAGTTTGAGTAAAACCCTTCGCAACCAGTCGAGCCTTATAAGTATGCACTTTTCCTTCCATGTCTGTCTTCTTCTTGAAGATCCATTTGCACCCGACTGTTTTACGGCCTGGTACATTGTCAACCAAGTTCCAAACTTGATTGTCATACATGGACTGTATCTCGCTGTCCATAGCCTCCTTCCATTTAGCAGACTCTGGGCCTGCCATGGCTTCCTTAACACTGCTGGGTTCATCCAAATTTACCAGTGTACTATCACTAATAAACGTATCACCTTCCGTAGTAATATGAAAACCATAATAAAACGAAGGTGTGTTCCTAACCCGTGTGGAACGCCTCGGAGGTACAGACTCGTCAGCTGGATCAACAGGAGTTTCCTCCTCAGGTTGATTGCTAGTGTCTGAGGTTCCTTCACCAATTGATTCTTGAATTTCTTCAAGATCAATCTGCCTCCCACTGTCTCCTTGGCTTATAAATTCTTTCTCGCGAAAGATCCCTCTACGTGTTACAAAGACCACATTCTCATTGGGTCTGTAGAATAGGTAACCGAAGGATTTCTGTGGGTAGCCGATGAAAATACACTTTTCACTTCTGGGTTCAAGCTTATCATGAGTTTCACGCCTCACGAAAGCTTCGCAACCCCAAATTTTGATGTGGTCCAGATTGGGAACCTTCCCAGTCCACATCTCATGAGGTGTTTTGGTAACCTTCTTTGTAGGGACTAGATTAAGGATATTGGTGGCAGTCTCTAAGGCATACCCCTAAAAAGAGATTGGTAACGAAACTCGACTCATCATAGAGCGAACCATGTCCAACAAAGTTCGATTACGCCTCTCAGCTACACCATTCAGCTGTGGTGTCCTGGGAGGAGTCAATTGTGAGACAATCCCACACTCCTTAAGATAGTCAAGGAACTTGGTGCTAAGATACTCACCACCTCGATCGGATCGAAGCATCTTAATGTTCCTGCCCAATTGATTTTCTACTTCCTGTTTGAATTCCTTAAACCTTTCAGAGGTTTCGGACTTATGTTTGATTAAGTAAACATATCCATATCTACTAAAATCATCAATAAAAGTCACATAATACCGATTAGCATCCCTTGTGGCGGTTTTGAATGGCCCACATACATCAGTATGTATTAGGTCCAACAAACCTTCACCCCTCTCACAAGTTCCAGTGAAGGGTGATTTCGTCATTTTTCCAAGTAGACAAGATTCACAACTATCATCTGATTTAAGGTCAAATGATTCCAAGACTCCACTCTTTTGGAGTTGGCCTATGTGTTTCTTGTTTACATGTCCAAGACGACAATGCCACAATGATTCTTTATCTAGGCTAGTAGAAGAATCAATATACAACACATTATTTCCTAAGTTGTCTACAATCGACACAGTTTCATACACACCATCACAAGGTAACGCTTTAAAATAAAACACATTTTTAAAGAAAGCATTAATACCACCACATTCATTATCAAACGAAAAGGTAAAACCGTGTTTGTACAAAGCATGAAAAGAAATAATATTCCTCGCCATTTCAGATGAGTACACACATTTATTCAAATCTAATTTTAACCCATTATTAAGCAACAAAGTATAAACTCCAATCTTGGAAATAGGTGAAGCCTTCCTATTCCCCATGATTAAGTTTATCTTTCCGTGCTCCACATCCTCACTTCTTCTTAGGCCCTGCAAATCAGAACATATGTGAATACCACATCCTGTATCAAGCACCCAAGAGTTAGAATATGTTGAGTAATTAGACAATATAGTGTAAATACCTGCATGGGTGGGTTTCACTTTCCCATCCTTTAGATCCTGCAAGTACTTAGGGCAGTTTCGCTTCCAGTGTGCCTTTTCATGGCAATAAAAGCATTCAGCATCCTTGGAAATGGCAGAAGGAGTGGCAGAACCGCTCTTGGTCTTTGATGAGGAGCCTTCAAGAGACTTTCCCTTGGTACCCTTCCAAGGGTGCTTCCTCTTCTTCCCTTTGCCTTGCCCAATAGCTAAAACAGGGGTAGATGTTGGAGTAGGAGTAGTAGAGGTAACAACCGCTTTACCCTTAAGACCGGTTTCAGTGGTCTTCAAGAGTCCTTGAAGCTTGCTGAGGGTAACTTCCTCCTTGTTCATATGATATGTCATTCGAAAATGATCATAACAAGAAGGCAAGGAGTGCAAAATGATGTCAATTGCCAACTCCTCGGGGATGTTAACATTTAGCTTCAGCAAACGGTCCACATACCTTTGCATCTTTTGCATGTGGCCCGTGACGGATTCACCGTCCTTCATGTGGGTAGTTATTATGGAGGAGATTATTTCATACCGCTCCTGACGAGCACTCTGATGGTACCTTTCCATCAGGTCTTGGTGCATCTCAAAAGGGTAGAAATCATCATACGACTTTTGGAGCTCGGCTGTCATCGTGGCCATCATGATACATGCCACCTTAGTAGCATCTCTCTCATGAGTCCTGAATTCAGCGATCTCCTCAGGAGTAGCAGTAGACTCATCAAGTTCTTTTAACTCCTTATCGAGGACATATTCCTTGTCCTCGTAACGAGTAACCATCCTGATGTTCCTAATCCAATCCATGAAGTTGGAACCATCAAAGATGACCCTCCCACAAAGATTCATGAGAGAGAAAGAACCAGTTGGGTTAGAGCCTGAAGCATTAGTGTTGGAAGACATCTGAAAAGAGAGTAAGTTTAGATTAGATATATATATAGGATCCTTAATAAGACACCCAAATGTAATATTAAGGCTAGGATCCAATCACAATATATTACACTTAGAAGAGGGATGCCATAATCTAAGTAATAATATATTTGAAAGGTAGGTGAATGACGATTCACCAATTTCCACCATGAAAACGAAATGATTTATTAGGTTTAATTGGATTTGAAATTCCTAGATTCTTTTGAGATTCATTGAACTTTTCAATGGCATGTTTCAATCTTGATTGTGCCCTTCAAGTTTTGTGACTGGGATGCCGAGGATCACAAAACAAGGTGTGAATAATCATGCTAATTCACTTGGTACCCTTAATATTATCACCTAATCAATGTGCCGGTTAACCACACACACTCCATTGATCTATGACAAACATTAAGTCACCCTTCGTGATCCTTACTAGTCCTAGTTAGTGTGCTGGTTAACCACACACGCTCCACCAACGACTTGGTAAGGTACAAAGTGTGAATTCCATGGACTAGCACCATGTTCACATTTTTCCTAAAATAACTAAGATTGGGAATTAAAAGAGTTTAGTTATTTTATAATATTCATTATACTTTTAATGAGGATTTAAAGTCATTGTTCTACCCGTTCGGCTAACGACCCTCCACCGATCAAGCAAGCGGTGGGTGAGAGTATACACCCATTAAGTCTCCATTTTGATATATGCTATTGTAAATGGATTAGAACAACCATTACACCAACTAAAATAAGTTTTATAACACCAAAACAATTTAGAGTAATGTTTCTAGTCCATTTCCAGCAGCAAAAGTAGAGAATCTGCACTCTTTCGATCCTACTCGTCGAGTGCATGAACTGACTCGTCGAGTAGGTTGAAGTTTGCCTTGGACTCGTCGAGTCCCCCCAATGGACTCGGCGAGTCCACCATGCTGATAGCAACGATTTCGACTTTTTTCACTATTTTGCATCAAGTATCAAACAAGCAAGCCTAGGCTCTGATACCACTGTTGGGTTTTGAGCAATCTAACACTTCCTAAGTGTGCATGCAACCCTAATAAACCTTGGATCTATGTTTGTCTAAATACATGCAAAATAATAATTTTCCAAGGTTTATAACCTATCAACATGGCATGGGGAACATTTCAACATAAAAGAGTTAGAAGAGATTACATACCTTTTGGTGAGTTTGGTTCTAAGGAGTTTGAGGGCCAAGCACCAATAGTGTGAATGCCTCAAATGGAATCACAAACACCACAAACTCTTGGAAAACTTTGAGAGAGTATACACCTTGTATAAAATCGGCCACACACATGCACACATACACTAGTTCACTAGTTTTCTCTTAGGCTCCATTTCATGCTCCATAAGCATGCTTATATAGTGTGCATGGTTACCCTAATAACCCATGTCTTTTCCTTTCCAAGGATCCATGGGTTAAAAGCTCCATGGATCATCCATGGACTTCCATATAAGCCTAGCTCATTAACAAATGAGTATTAGCCCACACTGTATAAAACAAATAGCCCATAATCTAATTAGTCCTCCTTTTAATCTCTAAATTAATTCATAATTAATTTAAGACTAAAACTAATTAAATAATGTAACTTCATATTAATATATTATAACTCATAATATATTAATAAACATATGTGTATAACTCTCATAAAATTATCCATAATAGTTTGGATGAGATGCAACCCAAATGGACCATGCCGGTCGGGTCAAGTATATACCAAATAAGTTATGGACTTAGACACCTTATCCAACAGGCACATCATACACGCATATTATTTTCCACACCATGAGTCATTCTAGGATTTTGTACTCTGATATTTGATTGTTTTCATATTTCGGTTTTCAGACACCATGTATGTTAAGAAATGGTTTGATCAGACAATGTTTTATTTACAAATGTTTTCTAAAGTATTGATTCAGAACAAAAATTTTGGAAGTGAAATTTGGGTCGTTACATTAACCCAACTAGTTGAGTGCAGCTCACTAACTCGTCGAGTCCTTCTAGATCTCGAGAAATCATGAAAACCTTAGTTGACTCGCCGAGTTTCCAGACAACTCATCGAGTCCATGCATGTCCAAATGTTGGGGAAAACCCTAACAGACTCGTTGAATCATCTCATTGACTCGCAAAGTCTATGTAGAAGCCTACCACAACCAATCTTCATCTGACTCGTCGAGTAAACCATGCAACTCGTCGAGTCCCTTCAGTCCATTTCTCATTCAGATGATTTTAAGCTACCCCAAAGCTCCAAATTGCAGATCTAACCTCCTATGGCATGGTTTCCATGTAAATTTGCAAACTTTACACACATACATGGTCCTAAATGCCAAAACGAAGCTAATAGAAAGGTTTAACCCAAAGAGAAGGGCTAATGCTTGTTAAATTTGATAACTTTATGACTATACAGACTTAAAGGAGTCCAGATCTGAAGTTATAACTTCAGATCATGCCCAATACCCGAAATAACCCACAACCAATTAGAAAATGGCCCTAAACCTTTACATGAAGAGATTTAGATAAAGATAAGTCAAGGTAACAACTTTTTACCTTCAAAATGATGCCAAGATGAAGTAGAGTCAAATCCATAAGCTTCTCTTTGCTCCAAGCTCCTTAGACTTCAAGCCTTCTTCACAAAATCTACATTCCAAGCTTCTTTACACAAAAAATGGAGAGCATGCGAGATTAGGATTTTCTGAGCTCAAGAGGGACGGTAAGGGAGGCTGACGGAGGCTAATAACACTTTAAATAGGTTGCAAAATCCTGGAAGTTAGGGTTTCATTTTCCAACTCCTACTCGTCGAGTTGGGGTCCTCCAACTCGTCGAGTAGACCCTCTAAATTCACGCAGCCTGAATCGTTTGTACACGATGAGTTGGGGTATCCAACTCGTCGAGTAGGTATAAGAGCATAACTATAAATTTTAAATTTTATACCTGGGGGTCGGGATGTTACATCTCATGGCATCGTCTTTGATAACTTTGTTGTTATATTTACAATAAAAGATTGATGAATTATAGGTTTTCAAATATAACAAAAGAGATCATGGTTTCATATGGGTTGATAAGGCAAAATATTACAACATCAAACTCAAATAACATCTTCACCTTATCATATTACTAGTGTAAACTAGAAAATACAAAAATCTTTGAGCTATTTACTCACATATGATCATAACTTTTGGCTACAAGGTTGGTACATTTATCTTTAATTACTTTTTAGTTTATATTAGACCCGTATATGATGTATATGTTTTCTTTCTAAACTATAGTTCATTTTGCCACACCCATATCCTTTGCCATTCTCCAACCAATTAAGAAACAACGACCTAGAAATATGAGAAAATGACTTACCGTGATAATTATCTTTGCCGTTATGTTCACATTTATGTAAGTTCTTTATTATTGTAGATATTTGGCTATTTAACTTGTTATCCGTATATTCACATATTGTTATTGTCGCCGGCTATAGCAAGTGAACATAGTAATATGTGAACAAATTAGCAAATTAAATGTTTAAATGTGTAAAAAAAAAAGTTGGCTAAGTGTGAATAAAACGAAAAGTTGATAAGTCATTTTTCCCACTTTTAATAGCGAGTTATTTTTCATACTTTTTAATATTATTTTTTTCAAACGTTATTTTTAAAGTATCCATAATTTCCTAAATTAAACTTTACTTTTTAATTAATAAATATATTTTTCTTTTATGAAATATTTTATATAGCCTCTTATAATTTTTTTTCTTTTGTTTTTAAACATATACAATATTTTTAAAGTAATAGTATCTAAGAATAAAATTAAATATATTAAGTATTTAACAATAACTATAGAGGGTAATTTAAAAAAAATAAAATAAAATGTTACTTAACAAATAAACAGATAAAAAAATCTATATAATGTAAATGATTTTAAATTATTCAAACTTTTTAATTAGAAGTTTATATACTTTTAATTTATTTTAATACAACGTTCTAAACTAGTAATTAAGGAAATTATTTTAAAATGTTATAAAAAGTATTAAATTGTCATAGAAAAATCTATAAAACGCTTTAAAAATGTTGTATAAGAAAGTTTATAAGTAAATGTAAAAAAGTTATAAAAAAACTGTTTGAAAATGTAAATAAAAAAAAAGTTAAAAACTTGTACGAAAAATTTTAAAATTTTTTAAATTATATGGTTTAAAAGCATTTGTATTAAAATTATTTGAAAGTATATAAAAAGTTTAAAAAAAAAATTATAAAAAAAAAATTAAAACATTGTATTTAAAAAACCTATAGGAAAAAGAATATCATAAAATTGGTGTAAGAAATTATTAAAAAATCTTAAGAAATTTATAAAATTTTTTTTCTCATATTTAGACAATTTTTTTAAACATATTTAACCATTTAACAAGTTAAATGTTTAAATATATATAAAAACCAGGTATCTCAACGTGGATAAAACAAAAAGATAATTACCTTCAAATCATTTGCCCTCCAAATATTCATATTTTTTTTTTCATTAGTATGGACAGTTGATCTATGTTTCTTACTTTCTTACAATTGATTGGTGAGAAAAAACCACTTAGCTATGCTTAGGAGTACGATGTCTAAAATATATTTTAAAAAAATACAATTATGGGATGGTATTTTATCTTTCAAAAGATTTACATAATCGAATTCATTCAAGAATAAATCAAAACATTTAGACTCTCTTAAAAGTTTGTGAAGTTTCAAGAATAATCAAATTCACTTTTACATCAATGGTGAGAAACAAAAGTGAAAATTAACCCATGCCGGAAGAAATATGCAAACGGAAATAAATTTCCCTCGAGTCAATCCAATTCAATCCATGAATAACCCCTCTTAATTATTACTTTGCCCGAAATAACCCAAACTCGCAATAAATCCTCCACCACCACTTTTGCACTCAAACCCTACCATGCCTTATTGACTTTCAAATACCCCTATTTATTCTTTGCCACCAACACCAACCTTTTTCCTTAGAATATGTGCAACACGAAGAAAACAATTTAACTCCTCTTTTCTCTCTCTCTCTCTCTCTCTCTCTCTCTCTCTCTCTCTCACATATTAATACACTCTCTGCAACCTCACAAAATCACTGAAAGAAACCCTTCCACAATGCAAATGAGGAAAAATCATCAGAAGATGATTAAGATGTGAAAACAAAGAGAACGTCATACGAAAAACAACCCCACACTTTTCCTCTCTTTCTCTCTCTTTCTTTCTCTTGGAAGCCCTTGACTCTTTGATATTAATTACCTTTCGCTGTCTTCTGTGATAAAAAATCTAGTAAGAGCACAAGTACCCCTTCGGTTCTTCCTTTATTGTTTTCTTTATTTAATTTTCCTTTGTGGGAACCCTCTTTGCATTAGAAATCCCATTCGTATTCAATTTTACTACTTTTTTTTTTCGTTTTTATCTTGTTAAAACAATATGTTTATATATAAAAACCGCATAAATGTCTTGGGGTATGGATCTATATATAGGGATGGTAGTATTACTCTCTTTGTATCCCTCACATTTGTTTTTACATGTTGTAATGGATGCACAGGTGATTCTTGTTTATGGGTTTATTTTCATTTTCCATTTGATTAAATATATATATATATTATGTATGCTAGTAGTGTGTGTACGTCTTGATATCTCTTATTTATATTTATTTAATTTGGAGTTGCTATTAATTGAAACTGAACTGAAATGCAGGGGTAGGTGAGGAGTCTATGGCTATAAGAAGAGATGTTTTGTTTGCCTAGTCCTTTCATTCTTCTTCACTAAACCAAAAAGAGAGCCAGAAAGCAGAAAGAACAAAGTAGCAACGCAAAATATATCACTTTTTTGTCTCTGACTTGACTTGAGACTTGAGAGTGTGCTACAATTATCACTCATCATCAATCATTCATATACAGTCATATATATACTTATATAACTAGTTTTTCATATGGCTTCATCAAATAGACACTGGCCTAGTATGTTCAAATCCAAACCCACCTGCAACACTCATCATCACCACCAATGGCAATCTCACGACTCCAACAATCTCCTTTCTTCTCCCTGTCACAGATCTCCTTACACCTCCGGTAATTACGTCCGTTTAGTTTAACCCACTTTTAACGTCACTTCGTATGCTTCCTCTTAATTTCCCACTCGATATTCAAAACGGAAACAAAGTAAAACCACTTTTCGACACAAGATTGGATAACAATTATTAAATATGTTTCTTTTCGTTCTTCCGATTTGTAATCATTCGTGAGATTTCAAGATATTTCACGAAGTCGGTGCGACTGTTATCGTTTCTGTGTGTGTGTGAAAAGAACTGAGATTTTGTGTAACCTTTTTATTGATCGGTGCAAGATCCTGAAAATCATGAACGGGTGTTGAGTTTATGCGTCATTGTTCCCAATTCGTTAGGCATATACCCATGAAAAAAGTTATGATGATGTATACGTTACAAATCAAGATTTTTTTTTTTTTTTTTAATTTTTATTACAGTTAATAGTAAAAATGTTAACAATGGCAGGATGCGAGGAGAGAAGCCCGGAACCGAAGCCAAGATGGAACCCAAAACCTGAACAAATCCGAATCCTTGAATCGATTTTCAACTCCGGAATGGTGAATCCTCCGAGAGACGAAATCAGAAAAATCCGAGCGCAGCTTCAAGAATATGGACAAGTTGGTGATGCTAACGTGTTTTACTGGTTCCAAAACAGAAAATCTAGAAGCAAACACAAGAGTCGACATCTCCAAAAAACCCAAAACCACCAATCTCTTCCGGTTTCTGCTGCCACCACAAAGGTGGCAACCACCTCTTCATCGTCTTCATCGGAAAAGTCATCCTCTAAGTCAATCGAGTTTCTCCTCAACTCCCCTACAGCTTCAGTAAACCAACCACCACATGCCTACTTTGGCGGTGGAGGGACGGGATACCACCACCAACACCATAGCGAATTCTCGCAAGAACCCTTCTTTTTCACCACAGTTCAACAACCACCACCGCCACAACCACCTATCGCCACCACCGCTAGTTTCACACAAGGGTTTTCTTTCTCGGAGTTGGGAAATGCGATTAATCAAGATCATCACCATGGAAATCTTGATCAGAATGTTGGGAGTAGCTCTGGGATGTTGCTAACTGATTTAATGATGATGACTCGCCAAAATGGTATCTCAAAGAATAATACTAACAAAGGTGTTGAAGAAGAGAAAATGGTGAAAATGTCAACGTATAATTTTACTCATCCTTCAGCTCCTGCTTCCATTGTCACTCCAAATCATCCTCCTCCTCCTACTACTACTAATGTTCCATCAACAGTAAATGATATCCGAGGTACCTTTATTTGTTTCTTTTACTTATTCTTAAGCTTATTAATAACGTACATATCTACATTGATTTATCTTTAGGTTTAAACAATAAACGTTAAGAACTGTGTAGATTTTACATCAAACATTAAAGCTATTATAATATATTATATAACATTACAGTAATAAAAAATTCCAAGACTAGCTGAAACCCATAAAATGAACAGTGTGTGTAAGTGCAAATGTTTATGTAATTAATACGTTTATTTTCCTAAAAGTTTAAAATTTTCAGTTTTTTTTATACTGAATCATTAAACTTATGTTAACTCTTTGATCAAAATTCTGGAGAGTATCTACAAGAGATTTAGTAGTTATATTTATAAATACTAACATTGTAGTTGATATATGCATGCATATCGATTTGGTTGAAGCTAGCTTATAAGTGATAAGTAGTGAGTTAATGGTAGTATGTTTTGAGGTGCAGGTTTAGAGGAACCAGGTAATGGGAAATCAACGGTGTTCATCAATGACGTGGCATTTGAGGTAGCATCTGGGCCGTTTAATGTGAGGGAGGCGTTTGGTGATGATGCGGTGTTGATACACTCTTATGGACAGCCAGTGGTGACAAACGAGTGGGGGGTAACTCTTCAGTCTCTTCAACATGGTTCATTTTATTACTTGGTGCGCTCATTCTCATATGATCAATCAAGCACCATAGACTTGGTATATATACGTACTTTCCATCAACATTTCATCATAGAAACCCTATTTTTGCGAATATTTTATCTTTCAATTATGTGCTACTTTACATTTACTTGGTGCGCTCATTGTCATATGATCAATCGTATGCTAATATGTTCTTGGATGGTTGCAGATTTAAAAGAGATGTACAAAGAGAAGAGATGGTGAAAGAGTTATTTTTCTTCTTCAAGTGTTTTGAAATAGTAGTTGTCTTTGAATTTCGACTTATATCTAGAAAATATGTAAGGAGTTGTTATGTGGTCACTTATCACTGCAGAAACTATGTTTAGTTTGCATTTTAAGCTTTATGTAATGTTGGTGTTATTGTCTTATAAGGATATTTTCTACTTTAATGTCAACGTATACAAGTAATAAACTATTTGTTTTAAGAACATCATTGGTTTAAAAGGATATCATAATTAAATTATTTGTTTTTTTTTTTTTTTTTTATCACAAAATGCCATTAAAATTTTAAGCATTGTTTTAAAAGGATATCATAATTTAATTATTTGTTTTTTTATCACAAAATGCCATTAAAATGATATTTTGTGAAAACAAAGTTTCAGTTAGCCAACTGCCTTTGACAAAACGGAAAGTCACTAAGTTCATAAAATTTTGATTCTTTGGGATTGTAATTTAGAAAATCTAGCAATTAATATTGATATAATTCTGTGTATAATACCATCAATTTCTTTCATATTGATATATAAACAGATAACAACCTTAGGCACTTGTTTTGAGGACAAAAGAGTCTGGCTTAAAAGTATTATGGTGTATATTGATAACAATATTAGGCACTTGTTTTGAGTATCAAAGAGTCTTTTGGCTTAAAGATAGTAAGGTGTATATGCAGGAAATGTTTGATTTCCTAAGTGGTGGTTGTTCCATTTAAATTAATAATTTTTAAACTAATTTATTATAAATTATTCTAAGTATTTTAAATAAATGATAAGCATCATAAAAAATAACAAATTATTTTGTAATGGATTTATGAGTATGAAATAATAGATATCATATTATTTTATTTAAATGCGCATGCATGATTTCAAAAAACAGAACCCATGAAAATAAAAATAAACTCAGTTTAGATATTAATTTAAAAGAAATGTAGAAAGAAAAGAGACGGTGAAAGAGTTATTTTTCTTCTTCAAGTGCTTTGAAATAGTAGTTGTCTTTGGATTTCAACTTATATCTAGAAAATATGTAAGGAGTTGTAATGTGGTCACTTATCACTGCAAAAACTATGTTTAGTTTGCATTTTAAGCAATTATATAATGTTGGTGTTATTGTCACATAAGGGATATTTTCTATCCTAATGTCATCGTATACAAGTAATCAACTATTTGTTTTAAGAAGATCATTGTTTTAAAAGGATGTCATAATAAATTATTTGTTTTTTTATCACAAAATGCCATTAAAATCATATTTTGTGAAAACAAAAGCAGGAAGTCACTAAGTTCATAAAAGTTTGTTTCTTTGGGATTGTAATTTAGAAATCTAGCCATTAATATAGATATATTTCTGTGTATAATACCATCAGTTTCTTTCATATTGATATATAAACAGATAACAACCTTTATCTAGCAATTGTTTTGAGGACCAAAGAGTCTTTGGTCTAAAGATACTAACGTGTATACGTACGAAATGTTTGATTCCTTAAACAACATCTTCAAATCACTCTCATTCTTCATTATTTGAGTAAATTACACCAATCGTCCCTCGTACACATGCTAGAAAGCGTGTTTAGACCCTATTTTCAAAAATTAACTCGGACTGTCCCTTGTTTGTTTAAAAGTTGCACATTTCATCCTTTTTAATTTTCTTTTAATGCTTTATCATTTTTTATTGAAAAAAAAAAGAAAAAAGTATATCATGTACCCACCCTCCCTCTTCCCTTTCCCACCGTCCTTTCCTCTTAATAGAAACCTCCCTATCTCCGATCAAAATCATCAGATGAATCACCGACGTATTTTCCACAGCCACTTCATTTTGGTTCCAAAATCGTCTCACCACGTATTTGATGGGTTTTAGGTAAAACAAATAAACTAGAAAACAATTCCTAAGTTCACATGCAACCTACTTTGGATCTATGTTTTATCTATTGAACATACAACTTTGAATTGCAAAACAAGAACCCTAGAAGAGAGAGGCTATAATCGAAATCTACACACTAGGGTTTAGTAATTACATACCTTTCAATTGTTATAGTAAACAATTGATGATTCCCTTGATCTTGATCTTGATCTTCTTGGAAGCTTAGCACCACAAGTGTAATGCCTCTAATGGAATCACACCCAAACTAGCAAGAACGAAATTAGAGGTGAGAGGGAAGAGGGAGTATGCAAAATTTCGGCCCTTAGGGTTTCTTCCAAAGAAAAGAGTGACAAAAACATGAACCAGGAGGCTCCTTATATAGCTGAGGGATCTAGGGTTTAGGAAAACCCTAGTTATCCTTTGCTTAGGGCCTAAGCAAACCCAAGGGCCTTATCCAAGCCCCTATGGACGAAATTATTAGGGTTTCCCCTAAAGATTTCGTCCACCCTTATCCAAGGGGGTTCTAGAGTCTTCCACTCAACTATTAGATAATTGCAAACTAGTCCCTGCACCTTATAATTAATTCTTTTAACCCTGAAATTAATTCTAATTAATTTCTGGCTAATAACTAATTAAACCAAATGATTTCTTATTAATATATTAATCTTTTAACATATTAATAAAATCATTTATATTAATTTATTAATCTTATAATAAATTAATATCTCTCCTTTCATAATTTCCTTGTCCGGTTGCTAGGTTTGAGGGCAACCCAAAAGGATTGTGCTGCTATCAATTTGTAACGCCCGTAGATCCGGACAAGTCAATTTAGAGGCAATATGGGTCGAAAACGACTTTTCGGCAAAAGATTATTTAGAATAAATAATTTTAACCAAGTTATAGTATATGTCACAAGGTTTCCGTACATATAAAGAACGCCGAAATCTGAGTTATAACGAAGAAGTTATGGCCGTCGAAGTTTTACGGCAAAACCGGCACGGCACCGGGAAGCGTAAAAAGTGAATTTATGATATAAGACTTTTTAGACTTAGTTATCTAAACCAAAGTCGTAGAGTATGTTAAAAAGAGAAAATCCATAAAAGGAACGCCCAAATCTGACTTCGTATGAGGAAGTTATGATTTTTCTAAGATTTAGCATAGTAGTGCACAGCCCGAAATCTGAATTTTAGATCGGTCGATTTTTAGCCGACGGGATCTAAATGAATGTTGTAGTACTCCTAAATACCAACGCGTAGATATAAAGAACGTCGATAATAGAGCTCGTATGCGAATGATATGGACGAAGCTTAGTCCCTACTTTTCGAGCGCGGCGAATTCGATACAGTTTTGTAAATCCGAGATAGAATGAGAATTAGCTAACGAGGTCTAAACGAAAGTTGAAGATCTCATTAATAGGATCTCAACGATAAAAAGACAGACAAAAACGGAGCTCGTATGCAAAAGTTACGGACGAAGCTTAGAGGCTACTTTACTATAAAACTCCTATAAATACAAGGGTGAACTCCTCATATTTTCTTCACACCATAAGCCTCTCTTTCTCTCTCTAACTTCTCTCTAGCCTCCCTAAACCCCTCCCAAGTGTACGAAACCTCCCTAGCACGAGAAGAAAGCCCCGGAGCGCCCGACGGCTCCGAGAAGAAAAGCTTTCGGCTTGGAAACGCTGCTCCAGCGAAGCCCGGTTTTTAATAAAAACTCGTTGTAAGTGAGCTACGCCTATACTATATTTAATATAGATTTTATTTAATTATAGTAACATTATTAGGACCTTAAAATAATTATTTGGGCTATTATTATGAGTTATAATGAATGTTATTTAACGCTTATATAATAGTAATAATAGCTAGACTATTAATTAGTCGTGGTTAACGATAAAAACTAAACCCTAGTGGTATTGATACTAGGTTTTGTCGAGGAAAATTGTTTTGAGATAACGAAGTGCTGTCTGAGTTCGGAATCACCACCTAATCAGGTGAGTGCATGGTCCCTTTCATCTTACACATAGATATGAAGTATTTAATATAAACTACGTGCTATGTGTGCATATTATCTGAATACTTGCTGTCTATGTTGGATGAACGTTTTATACATGTTTTAAAGGATTTAAACTGTATACGTATTTTATATATACGAATATGTGGGGTATGATGATGGGTAGATAGATGATGAGAGATAGAAGATGACGTGAGTATACATTGGCAGCTATAGACTTAGTGCCTATAGGACAAACACCGGTAGCTATGGACTTAGTACATGTCAGACGTTGGTAGCTATGGATTTAGTACCTGTTAGAAATTGGTAGCTATGGACTTAGTACCTATTAGTTAGACACTGGTAGCTATGGATTTAGTACCTGTAGGAATTGGTAGCTATGGACTTAGTACCTGTTGAACGCTGGTAGCTATGGATTTAGTACCCGATGAGTAGGATATAGCAGCTATGGAATTAGTGCTTTACGAACTAACATCGGCAGCTATGGATTTAGTGTCAGTCCTATAACCCTGGAAGTAAGGGACTTCTGAATAAACAAATGCAGGATAGACGACTCTTAGGTTAAATCCTTAAGAGTAAAGAAGATAACGGGGATGGGTAATGGGGTTAATTGTTTGATGATTAAACATAACAATTATATTATTGTGGGTTGAAAACCCTATGTACTCACCAAGTTTCCCAACCTGACCCACTCAGTTTATGTATATCACAGGTGTTGATATGAAGTCACTTTACACTGAGAGATTTAAAGAGATGTAGATCACTAGTGTAAATAAATGTAAGTTCTGTTTATGCTTATGTTTCTGTATTAACGATGACATCCCAAACGTTTTAAGATGAATAAAAATACGTTTCTTCGAAAATGTTTTAATAACGTATTTATCGTGTTTTTCTGGGAACAAATTCCGCAACGTTTTTATAAAATGAAGTACTCTGATTTTTATAAAGCATAAACAAAATCGGTCTTTTCTGGCCGTGATTTTGGGGATGTCACAGTTGGTATCAGAGCATTAGTTTAAGCGAACTAGGAATATGGATTTATTTCTAGACTTAAACTTAGAATGCTAAGCGATGATTGTCAGGTGTGAGCACTAGCTTATTTTAGGAATGATGCCTAAATTGCTCTTATGTGCTAAATGCTTTGTGCATGATATGTTGTTATTTGTTCGGATCTATGGTCTGTTGCCGACCGGATCTGGAAGCCTTATATGTTTAGGATTCTAAGCGTTTAACTACGATATTAGAACTAGCATATAAACGTTTCGGGGTGATAAGGATGATTTAAAGACGTCAATCCTAAATTAAGATCTAGATTCACCTTATTCGGTGTATAGATCAAGATGGCAAGAACCCGTAGTGGAAACGTAAACGCAAATGGGAACAGGAACCAACCCCCAGCGGTTCAGCAAATACCTGTTGTAGAAGAAGTTACGCCTGATCCAGTCACCATGGCTGGAGTTCAAGCCATGATTCGGGCTATGTTGGCTGAACAAAGGGAAGAAATGAGACAAATGTTGAATAGGGACGAACCTACCGTACATGTTGAACCGACAGAGCCAGTTCCCGAGCAATCAAAGGAAGGGAACTACAGCCGCCAAGTGAGTCAAGTAGGGACTCAAGGTGAGCAAAGGGATGGCCCTGAAGGGAGAAACAACAAGGATGGGCGGATATACAAGAATTTATTGGGTGCGAAACCCCCAAGTCTCTAAGGAAGCCCGAAGCCGGTTGAGATTATGGATTGGATCTCTGAGATGGAGATGGTGTTTGAGAGCTGCAGCTGTAATGAGAAACAGAAGACTGCCTTCGCAGTAAGACAGCTGAAAGCTGGAGTCTTGAGCTGGTGGAAGCTATTGGCAGATACGATGCCACGAGGAGAAGCCTTAAGGATGTCGTGGGAAGAGTTTTTGGAGCAGTTGAAAATGCAGTACTGCTCGGAGGTAGATCTGATAGACCTAAACAACGAGTTTCAGAACCTGAAGAAAGGGAAGATGAGTATTGACGAGTATGCCACCGCATTCACCGAAAGGATGAAGCTATTCCCCTACTTGGTGCCTACTGAACTCTCCAAGATTGATAGGTTTGCTAACGGACTGCCCATTGACTTTGGCCCAATGGTCAAAATGGCAACTACTTTGAAAGCAACTGTTAGGGCAGCTAAGAACGTAGAGGCCCAGATAAGAGAAAAAGGTCTAGAAAAAGATAAGGTAGGAGAGAAGCGGAAGTTTGAAGGATCTTCGAGGCCGAACAAGGAAAGCAAATTCTGAAAGCTTGGAGGAGCAGATGGAGGTGAAGCAAGATGGTGTGATAGATGCAAGAAGAAGCATGGTGAAAAGTGCAACAAAGAAGTGACTTGTTACAAGTGTGGGAGGACTGGTCACTATTCCAAAGACTGCACGCATAATGACAAAGTATGTTACGGATGTGGAGGCAAGGGGCACATGTCCAGAGACTGCCCAAGGATAAATAAAGCAGCAAGACGAGAAACGCCACCAAGGCCGAGGGCATTTCACATGATCCTTGACGAGGCAGAGAACCATGCAAGGAATCAAGATGAGGACTTCTTACCCGAAGATCGGATTATGCAGTAGCCATAGTTTCGTACGATGTAGCCTAGTAGAGGCATAGTCTAAGGTGAACTTGAACACCTATGTAATAGTTTCGAGAAATAATGAAATCTTCGTTTTGTTATCTGGTGTGTGAAATTGTTGTGTGATTTGCTGCATGGTGACTTGGGGAACTGTGAGACGATACTTGGGACGAGTATGAGTAGGTGTGAATGGTAGTAGAGGCCTATACTACCGGAAGCACATGACTCACACTTGGATCAGGGAAAGTCACAAGGATTACCAAGAAGCTAGTAACCGATTCTGTTTTTTTTCAAGTATGTCATTACCATCGTTTCGATAATGACTAAAAAGATTGTTAATTTCCGACCCTAGTGGTCGTACCGAATTGAGTCTGACTAAGATGAGTATGTTGCGTGGTTTAGGGAACCAAGTTCGATGTAGCGTCCGACAAAAACCAAACAACTGAAATCAAAGCGATCAATAGAAGTATCGCGTTCATTGTTAAAGAAGTTGGTAGCCAGAAACGCTACATGTTAAAGTGCGATTATATCACATTAGAACATGAAGGAAGGCATAGTCTATTTTAGAATTTAACTCTAAGAGACCTAAGTCTAAACGTGCATCACATGATGATAGGTCATAATTTGAAGTCTAGCCTAAGGTAGAGAGCAGGTGCACGATCGAGTACTGCTTACAGTCAATGAGTCTAAGAGATAGACTTGAAGGAATATAGAAGTTATAATTATTACCTAGGATGAAGAGATGAAGTATGGAGTCATTATACGATCCCTATTTCGTTGATGATTCCGGGACGTAATCATCCTAAGGGGGAGATAATTGTAACGCCCGTAGATCCGGGCAAGTCAATTTAGAGGCAATATGGGTCGAAAACGACTTTTCGGCAAAAGATTATTTAGAATAAATAATTTTAACCAAGTTATAGTATATGTCACAAGGTTTCCGTACATATAAAGAACGCCGAAATCTGAGTTATAACGAAGAAGTTATGGCCGTCGAAGTTTTACGGCAAAACCGGCACGGCACCGGGAAGCGTAAAAAGTGAATTTATGATAGAAGACTTTTTAGCCTTAGTTATCTAAACCAAAGTCGTAGAGTATGTTAAAAAGAGAAAATCCATAAAAGGAACGCCCAAATCTGACTTCGTATGAGGAAGTTATGATTTTTCTAAGATTTAGCATAGTAGTGCACAGCCCGAAATCTGAATTTTAGATCGGTCGATTTTTAGCCGACGGGATCTAAATGAATGTTGTAGTACTCGTAAATACCAACGCGTAGATATAAAGAACGTCGATAATAGAGCTCGTATGCGAAAGATATGGACGAAGCTTAGTCCCTACTTTTCGAGCGCGGCGAATTCGATACAGTTTTGTAAATCCGAGATAGAATGAGAATTAGCTAACGAGGTCTAAACGAAAGTTGAAGATCTCATTAATAGGATCTCAACGATAAAAAGATAGACAAAAACGGAGCTCGTATGCAAAAGTTACGGACGAAGCTTAGAGGCTACTTTACTATAAAACTCCTATAAATACAAGGGTGAACTCCTCATATTTTCTTCACACCATAAGCCTCTCTTTCTCTCTCTAACTTCTCTCTAGCCTCCCTAAACCCCTCCCAAGTGTACGAAACCTCCCTAGCACGAGAAGAAACCCCCGGAGCGCCCGACGGCTCCGAGAAGAAAAGCTTTCGGCTTGGAAACGCTGCTCCAGCGAAGCCCGGTTTTTAATAAAAACTCGATGTAAGTGAGCTACGCCTATACTATATTTAATATAGATTTTATTTAATTATAGTAACATTATTAGGACCTTAAAATAATTATTTGGGCTATTATTATGAGTTATAATGAGTGTTATTTAACGCTTATATAATAGTAATAATAGCTAGACTATTAATTAGTCGTGGTTAACGTTAAAAACTAAACCCTAGTGGTATTGATACTAGGTTTTGTCGAGGAAAATTGTTTTGAGATAACGAAGTGCTGTCTGAGTTCGGAATCACCACCTAATCAGGTGAGTGCATGGTCCCTTTCATCTTACAGATAGATATGAAGTATTTAATATAAACTACGTGTTATGTGTGCATATTATCTGAATACTTGCTGTCTATGTTGGATGAACGTTTTATACATGTTTTAAAGGATTTAAACTGTATACGTATTTTATATATACAAATATGTGGGGTATGATGATGGGTAGATAGATGATGAGAGATAGAAGATGATGTGAGTATACATTGGCAGCTATAGACTTAGTGCGTATGGGACAAACACCGGTAGCTATGGACTTAGTACATGTCAGACGTTGGTAGCTATGGATTTAGTACCTGTTAGAAATTGGTAGCTATGGACTTAATACCTATTAGTTAGACACTGGTAGCTATGGATTTAGTACCTGTAGGAATTGGTAGCTATGGACTTAGTACCTGTTGAACGCTGGTAGCTATGGATTTAGTACCCGATGAGTAGGATATAGCAGCTATGGAATTAGTGCTTTACGAACTAACATCGGCAGCTATGGATTTAGTGCCAGTCCTATAACCCTGGAAGTAAGGGACTTCGGAATAAACAAATGCAGGATAGACGACTCTTAGGTTAAATCCTTAAGAGTAAAGAAGATAACGGGGATGGGTAATGGGGTTAATTGTTTGATGATTAAACATAACAATTATATTATTGTGGGTTGAAAACCCTATGTACTCACCAGGTTTCCCAACCTGACCCACTCAGTTTATGTATATCACAGGTGTTGATATGAAGTCACTTTACACTGAGAGATTTAAAGAGATGTAGATCACTAGTGTAAATAAATGTAAGTTCTGTTTATGCTTATGTTTCTGTATTAACGATGACATCCCAAACGTTTTAAGATGAATAAAAATACGTTTCTTCAAAAATGTTTTAATAACGTATTTATCGTGTTTTTCTGGGAACAAATTCCGCAACGTTTTTATAAAATGAAGTACTCTGATTTTTATAAAGCATAAACAAAATCGGTCTTTTCTGGCCGTGATTTTAGGGATGTCACACAATTCAAGTACATACCAATTATAGTTATGGGCTTAGACACCTAATCCAACAGTCTCCCACTTGGATAAGTCTGTAACTATAATTGCTAGTATGCCTTCTAAATTTGACCAGCAAATTGTAGCTTCCAAAAAGCTGCTGCCGAACTCTGACCCAGTCAGTTACGGGTCCTAAGATAAGTGATCATATAATCCTTCGTTCTGCTAGATATCCCTAGACAAAAGACATGGAATGCAATCAACCTCTTTGTCCAGAATTTATGTTTCCCGATTCCTGATTAGTGATGATGTAGGACTTCTAATTGAACATATCAATTTAGTCCTGGCTGGGCCCAGCACATAAGTCAACACCAAATCATCGAGGGGCCCACAGATATCGCTTTTTCCCATTAAGGAAAAAAGGAACGAATAAACATTGACTCATATGCTTGTATCTTTTACTCATCAAATCATACATGATAATACGTTTTATAACACCAAGTTACTGATGCGTTTTCGTATTACCAATGCATAACCGACTTGCAAATTACAACTCATATATCTCTATTTCAAGATTATAAGATATTATCGTCTCAGTATTACTCGTGATGAATTCCATGAAGTAATACTCTGAGCGAGGGTTTATCCAATACTCAAATCTCAATTTCTGAGTACTCATGAACGTTGCAGAAAAATCTATTGCCATGTCTATCCTTAGACAATCTACAATCCAGTTCATGACAGTCTTGATTCACTACTTACTTCCAAAAGTACGAGCGACTGTGGAGTTTGAATAATCTTATTATTCGGGAAGTAAAACATGCAAAAATGAAACACAATAATAAACAATTGAAAAAAGGTAGAACCCAAACTTATAAATAATACTTTATTATTTAATCACCAAAAGTCAATTACATTTACTTTGTTACAAGTTTCAGAACAAAACTAATCTAACTACTAAAACTAATATCATCTTTCAGTCCTATGCTCCGAGCATGCTGAATATGCTTAGCCCTACTCAGACCCTTTGTGAGGGGATCTGCTGGGTTATCTTCAGATGACACCATCTTCACTATAAGATGGCCTTCTTCTACTCTATGTCTGATGAAATGGTACTTTCTGTCGATATGTCTGGTTTTACCATGATCTCTCGGTTCCTTTGTCAAGGAAACCGCTCCTTCATTATCGCAGAACAGTTCCATAGGCTCCTGGATGGTTGGAACAACTCCGAGATCCCCGATGAAGTTCCTCAACCAAGCTGCTTCTTTCGACGCTTCACTTGCTGCTATGTACTCTAATTCACAAGTAGAATCAGCCACCGTATCTTGCTTGGAACTCTTCCAAGTAACTGCTCCTCCATTTAATAAGAATACCCAGCCTGACTGAGAACGGAAGTTATCTCTATCTGTCTGAAAGTTGGCATCACTGTAACCATCTACTCTCAAAGTATCATTGCCGCCAAGTACAAGGACCTAGTCCTTCGTTCTTCGCAAATACTTGAGTATATTCTTCACGACTATCCAATGAGCTCTACCTGGGTTTCCCTGATAGCGACTGACCATGCTCAAAGCAAATGCAACATCAGGACGAGTACATGTCATAGCGTACATGATCGATCCGACAGCGGAAGCATAAGGTACACGACTCATGTCATCTATTTCCTCATCTGTACTCGGGCATTGAGTCTTACTCAATTTGGTATTGCTCTGGATAGGTAGCTCTCCCTTCTTGGAATTTTCCATACTAAACCTCTTTAGTACCTTATCCAAGTATGTGCTCTGACTAAGTCCAATTAGTCTTTTCTTTCTATCTATCAATATTCTAATCCCAAGAATATAGGCGGCTTCTCCTAGGTCTTTCATGGCAAAACACTTTCCAAGCCAAGACTTAACTTCATTCAAGGTTGGAACGTCGTTACCAATGAGTAATATGTCATCGACATATAACACCAGAAAAGTTACTATACTCCCACTAGCCTTGATATACACACAAAACTCATCTTCACTTCTACAGAAACCAAACTCTTTGACTTTCTCATGGAAGCAAAGATTCCAGCTGCGAGATGCTTGTTTCCATCCATAAATGGATTTCTCAAGCTTTCATACCCTATTGGGAAACTTTGCATCAACAAAACCCTCTGGCTGACTCATGTAAACATCCTCAGCCAACTTCCCGTTAAGGAAGGCAGTCTTGACATCCATCTGCCAGATTTCATAGTCATGAAAGGCAGCTATGGCGAGCAATATCCTAATAGACTTAATCTTAGCCACCGGCGAAAAAGTCTCATCATAGTCAACCCCTAGGGTTTGAGTGAAACCTTTTGCAACCAGTCAAGCCTTGAACGTATGCACATTCCCATCCATGTCTGTCTTCTTCTTGAAGATCCATTTTGCACCCAACTGTCTTCCGACCTGGTGCACTATCAACCAAATTCCAAACTTGGTTGTCATACATGGACTTAATCTCGCTGTCCATTGCTTCTTTCCACTTGGAAGCCTCTGGGCCTGCCATTGCTTCCTTATAAGTGACTAGTTCATCTAAGTTTACCAGTGTTCTGTCACTTATGAATGTGTCACCATCTGAAGTAATATGAAAACCATACAACTCAGGTGGCACACTCACCCTAGTGGATCTCCGAAGCGGTAATGATTTATCAACCGGTTCAACAGGGACTGTTTCCTCTGGTTGAGTGCTAGTGTCATCTAAGGTTCCTTCATTGGCTGACTCTTGAATCTCTTCAAGGTCAATGGTACTCCCACTATCCCTTTTGAATATGATCTCTCTTTCCAGAAAGACTCCTCTTCGAGCTACAAACACCACGTTTTCACTAGGTCTGTAGAACAAATATCCAAAAGACTGCTTTGGGTAACCAATGAAAACACATTTCTCACTTCTAGCTGCTAGCTTGTCGTGAGTCTCTCGTCTTACGAAAGCTTCACAACCCCAGACTTTAATATGGGCTAACGAGGGAACTTTCCCTGTCCACATTTCGTGAGGTGTTTTAGCAACCTTCTTTGTAGGGACAAGATTGAGGATGTGGGCGGCTGTCTCTAAGGTATACCTCCAGAAGTGAATAGGAAGCGAGGCACGACTCATCATAGAACGAACCATGTCTAACAAGGTTCGATTACGCCTCTCAGCTACACCATTTAACTGTGGTGTCCTAGGAGGAGTCAATTGTGAGACTATCCCATATTCTTTCAGATAGTCGTTGAACTCGGTACTAAGATACTCCCCGCCTCTATCGGATCTAAGTATCTTGATCTTTCTGCCCAATTGATTTTCGACTTCATGCTTAAACTCTTTGAACTTTTCAAAGGTTTCTGACTTATGTTTGATCAAGTAGATGTAACCATATCTACTATAATCGTCAGTGAAAGTCACATAGAATCGATTAGCATTTCTTGTGGTTGATCTGAAGGGCCCACACATCTGTGTGTATGAGATCCAACAGACCTTCACCTCTTTCACAAGACCCTGTGAATGGTGATTTTGTCATCTTTCCCAAAAGACAAGATTCACACATATCATCTGATTTTAGGTCAAATGATTCCAACACTCCATCCTTTTGGAGTTGGGGGCTATGCGTTTCTTGTTAATGTGTCCAAGACGACAATGCCACAAGCATGCCTTGTCTACACTATTAGACAAGTCAATATTAAGTACACTATTTCCTATAGCTATCAACACAAGTCACTGTTTCATACACACCATCACAAGGTAAAGCTTCAAAGACAAAAACACCATTCTTATAAATAGAAATTGAACCATTCAAATCATTAAAAGAATATTTAAAACATTGTCTGAACAATGCATGGAATGAAATAATGTTTCTCGTCATCTCAGACGAATAGCAACAATTTATTAAGTCTAATCTAACATCATTACTAAGCAATAATTGATAAACTCCGATCTTGGTCACTGGTGAAGACTTTCTGTTCCCCATGATCAAGTTTATCCTCCCATGCTCTATCTCCTCACTTTCCTTTAGCCCCTGCAAATCAGAATAGATATGAAAACCACATCATGTATCAAGGACCCATGAACGAGAAGATAATGAGTTATTAGCAGAAATAGTGTAAATACCTGCCGAGGATGGCTTCACTTTGCCATCCTTGATATCTTGCAGATATTGTGGGCAAGATCTCTTCCAATGCCCCTTTTGATTGCAGTAAAAGCAAGTGACCTCTTTTGGATCAGAAACATGGGGAGTGGAACCATTGGGCTTAGCCTTCGGGCCATTACTAGATGACACAGCTTGAGCCTCGCTCTTCCAGTTTTGCTTGGGATGACCTTTCCTCTTCTTCCCCTTACCCTGTCCAATGGCCAAGACAGGGGCACTTACAGGTGTGGAGGGTATACTTTTACCCTTCATCCCTGCCTCAGCTGTCTGCAACAAGTTGTGCAATTGGGCCAAAGTCTGCTCAGTGTTGTTCAAATGGTAAGTTAAGATAAACTGACCATAACAATCAGACAACGAGTTCAAGACCATGTCAATGGCCAATTCCTCATCGAAGTGAATGTTGAGCTTGACCAAACGCTCTATGTAGCATTGCATTCTTTGCACATGAGATACAACGGATTCCCCCTCTTTCATCTTGCAAGCCATGAGTGACTTGACTACCTCAAACTTTTCTTGACGAACTCGCTTATGGTACTTTTCCATAAGGTCCTTGTTCATCTCAAAGGGCCAGTAGTCCTCATAGTACCTCTGCAATTCTGGGGACATGGTTGCAACCATGATGCATGCCACTTTGGTAGCATCATCATAGTGTTTCTTGTAGGCAGCATACTCTTCGGGAGTGGCTTTTGACTCATCAAGTTCTTTGAGCTCCTTTTCAAGGACATACTCTTTATCCTCAAATCTAAGCGCCATCTTGATGTTACGCATCCAATCGTTATAGTTGGAGCCATCCATAACGACTTTGGAGCAGATGTTTAGTAGAGAGAAGTTGTGGCTGGAGGATGATGAAGTAGAAGTGTTTCCAGGAGTAAACATCTGAAAAGAAAGATAGTTTTAGTTAGATTCCAAGACACCTCAATATAATAACCCAAAGATATCATATCAAGGTTAGGACCCAGCTATGACGTTTTACAACTTAGAAATGGGATGCCGAGATCCAAGTTCAAATCTCATAAAGGTAGGTGAATGACGATTCACCAATTCCACCATTAGACAAAATAAACGAAGTGAAATTCCTAATTCTTTTGAGATACATTAAAACTATTTAATGGCATGTTTTAATCTCGGATTATGCTCTACTATTTGTGACTGGGATACCGATGATCACAAACTAGATGTGAATAACCATGCAAATGTGCTTGGTAACCTTATTGTCTTTATCATCAACTATTGATGTGCCGGTAAACCACACATGCTCCATCAAAATGATAATTATAAGATACCCATTACTACTCTTTATTAGTGCCTTTTAGTGTGCCGGTTAACCACACACGCTCCACTAACGACCAATAAAGCATAATGTGCAATTTCATGGATTAGCATACTTTTCACATTTTTCCTAAAGTAACTAGAGTTGGGATTTTGAAAAATAGTGTTCTAGTACTTTCTTTAATAGAATTATACTTTTAATGAGGAGTAGTTGTCCTATCAAATCCGTTCTACTAACGACCCTCCACTAATCAAGGAAGCGGTGGGTGAGAGTGGACACCCATTCAACTACCATTTTATAGGCAATTTCCTTATACCCCCCTTATAGACTAGCTTCGTGAATAAGGCATACTAGCGATTTGACTGACCATATTCTTATACATATATAATGTTTAACTTTTAATTATAATATATATAAGGTGTGTTTTAAAACATTTTAAAACTCCAAGAGTTTATATAAATTTTCGAAATTTAAACTATTAAATTTTAAATTTAAATAAACTAATCAATTAGATTTAATATTTATCAATTAATTAACTTTTAATTAATTTATTAAATCTTGTAAGGATTATCTAATCAAATTAATCAATTAATTTAATCCTAATCCTTATCCCTCTAAATTTCGAAAATTAGGGATAAAGGATAATTATCCAATTAATCTAATCAAGTAATAATTATCCAAAACAAGAAACCCTAAAATCTCTAGCATATTTCGAAATTCACAAGGGAGGAGGCTAGGGTTTTCAAAACCCTAACCCTAATTTCGATTAGGGTTCTTTGGAGGCTAGGGTTTTCAAAAACCCTTTGATCCATAACCCAAAAAATCGAAAAATGGCCTTTAGGGTTTAATAGCTATAAACCCTAATTTGCAATTCAACAATTATGACAATTCAATTTAAAACAAATAATGGCTCTGATACCACTGATGGGTTTTAGGTAAAACAAATAAACTAGAAAACAATTCCTAAGTTCACATGCAACCTACTTTGGATCTATGTTTTATCTATTGAACATACAACTTTGAATTGCAAAACAAGAACCCTAGAAGAGAGAGGCTATAATCGAAATCTACACACTAGGGTTTAGTAATTACACACCTTTCAATTGTTATAGTAAACAATTGATGATTCCCTTGATCTTGATCTTGATCTTCTTGGAAGCTTAGCACCACAAGTGTAATGCCTCTAATGGAATCACACCCAAACTAGCAAGAACGAAATTAGAGGTGAGAGGGAAGAGGGAGTATGCAAAATTTCGGCCCTTAGGGTTTCTTCCAAAGAAAAGAGTGACCAAAACATGAACCAGGAGGCTCCTTATATAGCTGAGGGATCTAGGGTTTAGGAAAACCCTAGTTATCCTTTGCTTAGGGCCTAAGCAAACCCAAGGGCCTTATCCAAGCCCCTATGGACGAAATTATTAGGGTTTCCCCTAAAGATTTCGTCCACCCTTATCCAAGGGGGTTCTAGAGCCTTCCACTCAACTATTAGATAATTGCAAACTAGTCCCTGCACCTTATAATTAATTCTTTTAACCTCGAAATTAATTCTAATTAATTTCTGGCTAACAACTAATTAAACCAAATGATTTCTTATTAATATATTAATCTTTTAACATATTAATAAAATCATTTATATTAATTTATTAATCTTATAATAAATTAATATCTCTCCTTTCATAATTTCCTTGTCCGGTTGCTAGGTTTGAGGGCAACCCAAAAGGACTGTGCTGCTATCAATTCAAGTACATACCAATTATAGTTATGGGCTTAGACACCTAATCCAACAATATTCTCCTCCTCTTTACTCGACTCAAAACCGGTCTCACACACCATGTACAACCTCCTTCCCACCATCTAACAACCTCCTGAATCCACCGGTCAAACTCTAACTGTGGTTACGACACAATCTAGAAGAAAAGATTATTAGTAGTGGTGATGTTCAATCTGAAACCCCCAAAATGAAATCCATCATGAAATGCCCAAAGTTCTCAATCTGAAACCACACATTTCCCCACAAATAAATCTGAAACCCTAGACACACAGGTGAAGAAGGAGATCATCGATCGGAAAAAGAGGAGGGGAGAGATGCAGTACAGGTGATGGCACTCGGGTGAAGAAGGAGATCTTCGATCTTGAAACCCTAGGTGGTGATTCGAAACCCTGACTTATGCTCTTGGTTGTTGAAGGTCATCGACGAGACAAGAGTTGTGCTTTGCGGAAGGTGGGTCACGATGAAGAGGATGGTTGAATGGTGGAGAAGATTACAAGATTGTGAGTGGAGAATAAGGGATATCTGATGGGAAAACAAGGAGGAGAGAGATGTCATGGTTCTGTAAACAATACTAATGGTGGTGAGTGGTGCTCCGATGACGGTGACAGACGGTTTTCCGGCGATGCTGGTGGTCGGTGGTCTGACGATGTCCGCCCGGAAAGAAAATGGTGGTGTTTGTGATTTTTTGTGAGGGTGAGGTTTTAGAAATAAATAAGGGGATATACCTTTTTTCTAAATATTAATATATAATTAATATCAATAAAAAATCAAAAATAATTGGAAATTAAATAAAGAAGGGCATTATGGTCATTTTAGATTTGACATGGACTAAATTCGCAATAAAACTGCATATCAGGGACGAAGCGTGCAAGTGTTAAAGAAACAAGGGACGATCCGAGTTAATTTTTGAAAATAGGGATTAAACACGCTTTCTGGCAAGTACACGAGGGACGATTGGTGTAATTTAGCCTCATTATTTTCTTCTATTTTTTTCTCTAATTTCACTCCAACCCTATTTCATTTATTCCACCATTTTAGGGTAAATGAATAGTATAAATCAAATATGGTGTTATACTATTTATTTCCTCCAAATTAGGGATGAACTTTAAGTTGTCGGTTTTACTGAATCATTTTACATATTTATATATTTTTGGTTTTTTTATGTACTAATTATTATTTAGATCTAATATTTAATACTTATAATATTGTGTTATTTATTAAATTATATTAATTAATTATAAATATAAACTTTGTATTTTGTTTAACAAATTCATATTAAAATTTAAATACATATTTGAAATTTTAAACCACAATAACGTATTTTACAAAAATTTATAATTATGTATTATAAGTATAATCTTATTTATTTAATATTATTCTAATGAAAAAAATATATATTATATATTTGTGAAACCCAAATTAATAGAAATGATATGTTTGACAATTTATATAAGTTTAGAAGAATGGAATATACATTGGGAGTAAAAATAGGATAAAAAATAGAGTAGGGTTAGAAATGAAATATTATTTACCTTATTTTTTACTTTATTTTTTTGGGAAAAATGGAAGTGGGTTGAAGATAGTCTAAATGGTTGTTGTTTCGTTTAAATTAATAATTTTTCATCTAGTTTATTATAAAATATTCAAAGTAATTTAAATAAATAATAAACCTCATTCAAAATGTCTGTACGAAATTAATTTTGTAATGAATTTATGAGTATCAAATAATAGATCTCATATTATTCTATTTAAATTCATATCGTGTTAATAACTGCAAGTCGTGAAAATAAAAATAAACTCAAATTAGGTAGAAATAGTTTGTTTTTAATGAATTTTAAAACTATCTTTTGATACATGTTTTATATTTAATATTTTATTTAAACTTTTAATATTTTTAATATATTTTAGACTATCTATATTATGGAAAATATTATTATTTATAAAAAGTAACTTTAGACATTCTTTTTTTTTTTTTATTTTTTTATTTTTTTTAGTTTAACATTTTGATTACCATCGGTTTAAACTTTTGAATATTTAAAAGAAGGTTTTGAATAAATTATAAAAATTATGTTTTGAATTTAACATCATATTTAAATTAACAAACTAAAGATATTATATTGAGAATAAAGAATTAATATTGAAATTACAATAATATTAGATTTAATGTATTAATTATAAAATAACTTGAAAAGTTGGGGCTTTCAAATTAATTTCATTGAAGAAAAAATGTCTATTTAATAAGTATACTAAGCGAAATTCACCTCTGTTCGGAATATTATATTATAATTAATATATTTTATTAAAAATAGTTATGTCGGTATCATTAACTTTGAAATAATATTTTTTACATTGTAATTATTTTAAATATAAAATAAGATAGATACATATTCAAATCAACTCATCTTAAAAGTGTTTATTCTCGAATAATATAAAATTTCATTAACTTTTGATTTCTTGTATTATTTACTATTATAATAATTAGTCAATTTGTATCACTATATTTAGAATTGTATTATCTTAATGATATATATCCAAACATGTTTTTGTTATCTAACAATAGTAGCTTGATTTATTATTTTTTTCCTTATAAAATATATCAATAAATATTTTCTTCCATTCACCTATACAAAATAAAAATTTACAATCTATATATAATATCTGTTAACTTAGAAAAAATATTTAATTACACGTTTACGTAGAGACAAATTTGAGTAATGAAGTCATTTTACCTGAAGAATATCACACAACCGATTTCAGGTTATCAGTTTGATGTGTGTCACTTAACCGAATTGTATTACTTCCGTTAATCTGTTTTTTGATTATTCAGTTCCAGTTTGAACAAATTCCGTTTCATTACTCAAATAGCACAGTAAATCCAAATTTTTGCATTCGTCTTCTCATACACACATAATTTCATCAACTTGTTTAATATCATCTTGGTTATTATATTTTGGCTGCCATTAACTTTGTCAAGCTTTGCACCCACATTCATCGAATCATGTGAATATATTGTAACACCCCGATTTTCCTGGATGTGGAACTTGAGAATTTTATTCACATTATAGGACTTAGTCGATGAGTTGTTTGGTCCCAAGTTGTTGTGTTGGAGTTGATCAAGACGCGCGGAATATGAAGCCTACTCGTCGAGGTGGAGGACTAAACACGACGAGTTGAGGCTGTTTGATGAAACCCTAATTATTCGGGCTCACACCGTATTTAAAGGACTTTAACTCCCTTATCCCGCCTCCCTCATCACTTTATCACCCTGAGACCAAGCCTAATCGAAAATCTTCTATTTTGAGAGTATTTGGAGCAAAGAGTGTGTGTGTTTTGGTGCATTCCTTGTAAAGTAGAAGGCTTGGAACAAAAAGGAGTCTTTTGATCCGCCATCATCTCAGTGGTAGCAGTCATTTGAAGGTAAAAAGCCATTACCTTGATCACTTGTTTGTTAGATCTCTCCATTAGAAAGTTTATGGCTCTTTCTAGTTTCTCCTTGAGTCATTAATGGTTGTGAGCATGCTATGGAGCTGAGACCTCAGATCGAGACACTACTAGGCCCTTTAGGCCTAAAGCCTCAAGCTTTATGAAGCCTTGACCACTCTTCATGTCCTAAAGCCCTTCTTGAGATTAGTTTTGGGACTTTTAGCCTTGTGAGGCCTTGCATGATCATAAAGGTAGCAACTTTTCGTGGTAACTTGATCCTAGGAGGTTGGATCTGGAGTTTGGATCATTGGGATAGACTGGAATGAGTTTAATGTGTAATGGATGAAGAACTCGACGAGTTGGGCATGTAACTCGACAATTTGAGTTGGGTCTTCCCATTTTTGGATTCATAGAGAACTCAACGAGGTTGTGGGACAACTTGACGAGTGGTTGGGGTTTTACCCCGATCTTTTGGACTCTACATAGACTCGACGAGTTGACTCGGGTTTTTGTGATTTATTGAGTACCGAGGAACTCAACAAGTTCATGAGTTGCACTCGAGGAGTTGGGTCAGCCTCGACTGTTGACTTCCATTGACTTTCGGGTTTTGGTAAAGCTGTGGATTTTAGAGGCCATGGAAGGGCGGAGTCTAGACCAGTAGTTTGAGCGTGGAATATATTGATTTACCCTACGGGGTGAGTCTTCTCACTATACTTACCTGAGTGGTAATACTGTGTGGCCGAAGGGTCTTATTTGAGTTATCGACCGGAGGGTCTTATGTGCTTATACTGAGTTATGTGTTATCTTGTATTTTGTTCTTGCCATACATGTTATATATTATTTATGTGCCTTATTGAGTTAGGACCAGAGGGTCCAAACCGAGTTGTGAGACCGGAGGGTCTTCACCGAGATACCAAACTGGAGGGTCTGACCCAAGCTATGGGACCGGGGGGTCTTCACTGAGAAACCGAACTGGAGGGTCCGGCCCGAGTTGTGAGACATGAGGGTCTTCACTGAGACACATGACCGGAGGGTCCTAATCGATATATAGCCATGAGAGGCTATTTATTTGTGCATGGTATTTTGGGGAACTCACTAAGCTTCATGCTTATAGTGTTGTGTGAAATGTGTTTCAGGTACCTCTCAAGATCGTGGGAAGGTGCCGACATGATTTTACACACCAACTAGAGATTTTGTTTTGAGTTTAATAATAGTTGTATATATTCAAAATGTTATATTTAGAACAATCATATCTTGATTATCATAACTATATAATATCATATAGACATAATAATAACATATATACAATAACTAGCATGCATTTCCCCCTGAAATATTAGAAAGTGGGGCCGTGAAACTCACTCTAGTAGCGTGATTTTATGTTATTTAAGCAAAACGGTCAGCGTGTGAGATCGTTGGGGCTCAGGATGCAAGATGGCTTCAACAAGGGAGAGAGGAGATAAGGAAATGGTATAAGGAATAGCTGATGTCGGACCTACTATTTATAGTAAGGATTTTGGACTCTCACATCGTAAGTTTCATAAGGTTCACGTTGTGAGTCTTGCATGATCACCCTGTAGACTTGCCATTTGCGTCCGTAGCTTCGGAAGGTGGCCATATGACTCCTCACGTCGTGAAAAACACCTTGTTCACATCGTGAGTTTGGATCCTATCCCCTCGCAGCCTCGTCACACCTTCTAGATTCCGAAATGTGGCAATATGATGTTGGGTTTTGAGCAATCTAACACTTCCTAAGTGTGCATGCAACCCTAATAAACCTTGGATCTATGTTTGTCTAAATACATGCAAAATAATATTTTTCCAAGGTTCATAACCTATCTAACATGGCATAAGGTACTTTTAAACATAAAAGAATTAGATGAGATTACATACCTTTTGATGATGAGTTTAATTCCTAATGAGTTTGAGGGCTAAGCACCAATAGTGTGAATGCCTCAAATGGAATCACAAATCAACACAAACTCTTGGAAAACTTTGAGAGAGTGTATACACACTATAAAATCGGTCACACACAAAACACACATACTCTAGTTACACTAGTTTCACTAGTGGCTATTTCATGCAACATAAGCATGCTTATATAGTGTACATGATTAGGTTGAAACCCTAATAACCCATGACCTTTCCTTTTCCAAGGATCCATGGGTTAAAAGCTCCATGGATCATCCATGGACTTCCATACAAGCCTAGCCCATTAACAAATGAGTGTTAGCCTACACCATATAAAACCAATAGCCCATAATCTAATTAGTCTTCCTTTTAATCTCTAAATTAATTCATAATTAATTTAAGACTAAGACTAATTAAATAACATGACTTCATATTAATATATTATAACTTATAATATATTAATAATCATATGTTTATAACTCTCATAAAATTATCCATAAATAGTTTGGATGAAATGCAACCCAAATGGACCATGCCGGGTCGGGTCAAGTATATACCAAATAAGTTATGGACTTAAACACCTTATTTAACAGACTCCCAGTTGGATAAGTCTAATAACTGTATTTGCCTATTACTTTAGGAACCAACCAGCAATCGTAGCTCTCGAAAACTCTGTTGAACTATGAAGCGCCATTTTAGATAAGTGATCGTATAATCCTCTGTTCTCATGATATCAGCCGGACAAATACATGGAACAACGTCGTACTTATTGTCCAGCAGTTTGTTTCCCGATTTTCGATTTGTTTGACAAAGAACTTAATCGAACACATCAATTTAGTTCTGACCGGCCGATACATAGGTCACAACAAAATCATCGAGGGGCCCAGATATCGCTTCTATTTCTAGAAGGAACAGATAAACTTCGAATCATATACTTGTTCTACTACTTGTTGAATTATACACAAATGCACGTTTTATAACATCAAGTTACTGATGTGTTGATGTGCAATCAATGCACAAACAACTCATAGGTAACAACTCATATATCTAGGTTTGAAGATTTATATGATATTACCGTCTCACGATCACTCGAGATAAATTCCATGAAGTGATACAAGTGAACGTGGGTTTATTCCAATACTCATAACTTATGAGCACTCATGAATGTTGTAGCAACCATTGCTATGACTAAACCCATTTAGCCATCTACAAACTTGATTCATGACAGTCTTGATTCATACGTACTTCCAACATATGAACGACTGTGGAGTGTTTAAATAACTTAGTCATTCGGAAAGAATAACCTAGCTATTTTGGAAGTCGAAACATGCAAACTGAAACACAATAATAATCGAATCCAATATGGTCTCAGAACCCTTTTGAATATAAATAGAACCACCTTTTATTTATCACCATATTGATTACACATTATTCATTGTATAATGTTTCAAACACTCAACTTAAGACTTGAATAAAAACAACAGTCGTCCCATGCTCCTGGCATGTACACTTTGTTTTTCTAAACAATAGTTATGCCATACTCCAAGTATGCACACTATGTTTGTCTATGATCCTTACATTGTGATGTAGATCAATTGAACATGATTCCAATGATACTCATCTCACAATCCCAAATCCTTATTGTAAATGTGAGAATCCCTGATTCTTATCATTTACAAAAAACTGTTAGATTTTAAACTTTTATGCAATGTTCCTCTTGTAATGATTATTCACAAAGTCACCAAAACCTCGTCACCAGTCATTACAGAGTATTCCAAAGAAGGTCAACTTCTATGGAACGGAATTCTCATATTCAAAGTACATTGCTTTGAACATCCTTCTTGGATTAAGGTTATCTAATCTTACATATATTGAATAACTTCCACCTATGGAGACATTTCCATAGTCCCATTTTGACTATCACTTCCGAACAAGAGTTACTTCTTTTCAGAACATGTCAATACGGTCGTTTCCGACAACTTACATCATACTTCCAACTTTCCCTGAGCAACCAATCTTTGGCAAACCTCAGGTTGTCCTCGACAATTGCTTAATCACTTTAGTCATATCCAGTTCTAGACTTTTCCCTTCTCAATGCCTTAAGCATTTGGAAAATTTAGAAATGATGAATATTATAGCACATGAAATTGATCCTATATCCGAAGCATATGGGACACGATTCATGATCTCTCACATGAAGACATGATACTATACCAGTCTTTTGCTACAATATTTTTTTTTATTTGCCATGTTTTCAAAATTTAACTATGAAGAGGGATGCCGTAGTCATAATTGAATTTTGAGAATGCAATATATATAGAATTTCCTTAAGTCGAACCATTTAGACATAAAATTCATATATATGTCCTTGACTAAAGATGATTAAAATCTCAATCTAAGCTTCTAGAATTGAAATGAAGTATAATTTTCTCTCCCTTAATTATAGCAAAACAACTTTTTCAACCCCTGCAACTTCACGAATTGAAACTTTTGTTTTTCTATAATTAACATTGCTAGCTTGCAATACTAATCATAATTATCATGCTCCCACTAACATGATGATTATTAGCATAACACTTATGCTCCCACTAGCTCTGACATATTTCCAAAAATCTTTTGGACTTCTGAAATTTAGATTCATACACGCTTTCTTAGATAGCTCACATGTGTGTCTAAACCATTTTCAGAACTATGAAAAGGGATGTCGTAATCATAGTCTCAATTGCTTAGGCATTTGCCATTTCTCACAAGTCCATGTTAGTGTGTCGGTTAACCACACACGCTCCACTAACGACTTTTGAAAATGCAAATAACACAATTGCTATCTACTTAAAATCTACTTAGTGAAAGCGTTTCCTCACCATCATTCTCATGAATCGGAGAGAAACCTTATGACATTTAGATTTGATGGTGTATGAGTTCCTATCCATGTGAATTTGTCAAAACCATAATCACAAGATAAGGTTAGTGACAAATTCAGCCTTACATGGATTAAACTTGTTCAATCTTAGTTTCTTGTCACCTTGGTAGCACAAGGACCACCAATGCTTCCAAGTTGAACTATGATAACTCACATGCAAATTCAACTTATTTGAAGTAGGTACAGAAATAAGAATTATGTCAACACGATAGGTTGCAAACCTTAAGTCGTGTGCTAGTGATAGATTACAGGTTTTACTCTTGATTAAATCTTGAAACTCTTTCAGGATCTTTAAGGCTCCCACTATCCCCTTGACATATAAGTTTCCCCAGTCAAGAACCATTCCTTGACAAAACGAATATTCAAGGGATAGTGCGGATTCTTATCAAGACTAACACTTCACACAATTGGTCTTAGTTGGTCTTTGTCTCATCCAAGACATCACAACTTACCAATCTCAAATGTAAAAGAGTAGAAAACATTTTACTCTTACATTTGACTAGTGTTAATAAATCTTCCTTTATGTCACTCAAGGTTACAATCTTGGAGTATGACTCTAAGAATTGTGTTGGAACGAAGTATGACTCATCTTCTTGATTTTAACCCATGCAACAATTCATAACCTCTCTTCTTAGCCATAACAATGCACTAAGACGTCCTTAGAGTATAAATTTGTGATATGGTTTCATAATCATTAAGATGATAATGAAATATGATACTAAAGTACTCTCCCATCCTTTCAGATTTGAGAAACTTTTATCTTTCTGCCTAATTTGATTCTTCTCATTTGTTTTGTCATACATTGTAACCTTTCCAATGTTACAGAATTATACTTAACCTTATAAGTATAATCATATTTACTAATCTTTAGTAAATCATGACAAATCAATCTTTGTGGTGGACCTTGACCAACGCACACCCAGTGTACCTAATTCCTTAGTCCTTCAATTGACTCACATATACATGTGATCAAAGAATTAGTCTTAATTTTCAAAGATGAAAATTCTCATTCATCATACAATACAACTTGTATGATTCCAAGTTTCTGTCCAATTGAAACTTGGGTGATGAAAAAATTTCTTCATTTGGTAAATTCAGACACTACCACAAATGAAAGAATCAAATCCACTTTCCAATATTGCTATTACTGGAAACATATAAGCAACAATTTTCCACATATGCCATTGTAAGGATATTTTTAAAATAAATAAAATTAAAACCCTTTTTTTCTTTTATTTTAAAACTTTGCGGAAAAACTTATCCTTACAATTCACATGAAAACCTTTTTGTTATCTATTCATAAGCAATATACTATAACTCTTAAGCAACAGCTCAAAATTCTGATTACCGAATCATGCGATCGAAACCCACCTTCACAATCAGAATATACTTACTTTAAGCTTCCTATCTTTTCTTTGATTCTTAAAAACATCAACATGTGACCCATTCACATTATGTAATAAGAATCTCCAAATAGGAACTTAATAGAGTTAGACAGTGGACTTTACCCAAAGTAGAGTCAAACCTCTTGACTTGATCAACCTTATGACCTTTCAGGTGAATAGGGCAGCTTCGCAACCAATGCCCCTTCCTTTGGCAACAAAACACATGGACCCTTTGGTAATGGCACATGAGACTATCTCAGACTTAGCCTTTCTCTTTACCATTTGGTCAACCGAGTTGACTATGGCTGATCCCTTTCCATTGGGAAGAGAAATGCTTTTCTAGATACTCAATGCTACCATTGCCAATGTCCATTTAAGGTTTGGGAAGTTGTTCTTTTAATCAAATTTGCTTTACTGGTGTTCCAAATCATTGCTGATTCCACAACACCAAGCAAATAGATAACATCATTAAGGGTCATGTCATAATTTGTCTCATAGTAGTCCCAAAGAGACTCACTATGTTACTAAGAAAGTGATTGAACATCCAACTTTCACGAGACTTTGATACCCAACTCTCCCGGCTTGTCAATATGTGACTTTATCTCCAAGATGTGAGCACACATAGACTATGCTTGCCAATAGGGATTGAGTGACTTTAAACTTTTCAAGAACTTGTGGGTGAGGGAGAATAATTGGAGGAGGTGGAGGAAGTGAAGCATGATATTGAGGGACACCATCTTCAAGAGATTTAGGAAGATCATAGTTATCTGAACCAGACATCTATAATGATGGGAGAAAATCAAGTTAGTTGATTCAAAATCCTTAATATAACACCCAATATGAAATATTAAGGCTAGGACCCAACACAATATTTTATAATTTGGAAGAGGGATGCCGTAATCCAAGCTATAAAATATTTGAAGGTAGGCGAATGACGATTCACCAATTTCCACCATGAAAAACGAAATAATTTATTAGGTTTTAATTGGATTTGAAATTCCTAGATCTTTTGAGATTCATTGAACTTTTCAATGGCATGTTTCAATCTCGAGTGTGCCCTCTCAAATTTTGTGACTGGGATGCCGAGGATCACAAAACAAGGTGTGAATAACCATACGAATTCACTTGGTACCCTTAATATTATCACCTAATCAATGTGTCGGTTAACCACACACGCTCCATTGATCTATGACAAACATTAAGTCACCCTTCGTGATCCTTACTAGTCCAAGTTAGTGTGCCGGTTAACCACACACGCTCCACCAACAACTTGGTAAGGTACAAAGTGTGAATTCCATGGGCTAGCACCAAATTCACATTTTTCCTAAAGTGACTAAGATTGGGAATTAAATTAAAAAAAATTTAGTTACTTTATAATAATCATTATACTTTTAATGAGAATTTAAAGTCATTGTCCTACCCGTTCGGCTAACGACCCTCCACCGATCAAGCAAGTGGTGGGTGAGAGTGGACACCCATTAAGTCGCCATTTTATAGGCAACAACCTTATACCCACCTTATAGACCGGCTTCGTGAATGATGAATGAGGCCTACTAACGGTAAAACGACTTGTTCTTATACACACACACACACACACACACACACACATATATATATATATATATATATATATATATATATATATATATATATATATAATGAACGATTAATGTTATAAATATTATAAGTGTTGAATTTTAACTTTTAAAATTCTAAGTGTTGGAATTAAAATTTATTAAAGTGTGTGAAACTTTTCCAAATTCCAAAACTTGAGGACAAGTTTTGTAACTCTTCAAAACTTTTCATTTCATAACTTATGAATTAAAGGTTCATAAAATGAAGACTCTTTATTTTATGTAACTTATGTGTTTTTAATGTGTGTTAAAGAAAAGTGACCTTTGGATATCCATAAATTGAGGACAAATTATGGACTCCATTAAAACTCATAAATGATCAAGAATTAATCCTAAACAATTCAACAAATAATTCCTATCATCTTCTAAATTCATAAGAACATGAACATGATTATCAAAGTTTCAAGAATTATATGAACACATACAAAGCATGAAATTTTGATATATGCTATTGTAAATGGATTAGAACAACCATTACACCAACTAAAATAAGTTTTAAAACATCAAAACAGTTTAGGGTAAAGTTTCTAGTCCATTTCCAGCAGCAAACGTCAAAAATCTGCATTCTGAACCTTCTACTCGCCGAGTGCACAAACCTACTCGGCGAGTAGGATGAATTTTGCCTTGGACTCGGTGAGTCCATCATGCAGACAACAAAGATTTCAACTTTTTTCACTATTTTGCATCAAGTATCAAACAAGCAAACCTGGCTTTGATACCACTGTTGGGTTTTGAGCAATCTAACACTTCCTAAGTGTGCATGCAACCCTAATAAACCTTGGATCTATGTTTGTCTAAATACATGCAAAATAATATTTTTCCAAGGTTCATAACCTATCTAACATGGCATAAGGTACTTTTAAACATAAAAGAATTAGATGAGATTACATACCTTTTGATGATGAGTTTAATTCCTAAGGAGTTTGAGGGCCAAGCACCAATAGTGTGAATGCCTCAAATGGAATCACAAATCACCACAAACTCTTGGAAAACTTTGAGAGAGTGTATACACACTATAAAATCGGTCACACACAAAACACACATACTCTAGTTACACTAGTTTCACTAGTGCCTATTTCATGCAATATAAGCATGCTTATATAGTGTACATGATTAGGGTGAAACCCTAATAACCCATGACCTTTCCTTTTCCAAGGATCCATGGGTTAAAAGCTCCATGGATCATCCATGGACTTCCATACAAGCCTAGCCCATTAACAAATGAGTGTTAGCCTACACCATATAAAACCAATAGCCCATAATCTAATTAGTCTTCCTTTTAATCTCTAAATTAATTCATAGTTAATTTAAGACTAAGACTAATTAAATAACATGACTTCATATTAATATATTATAACTTATAATATATTAATAATCATATGTGTATAACTCTCATAATATTATCCATAAATAGTTTGGATGAAATGCAACCCAAATGGACCATGTCGGGTCGGGTCAAGTATATACCAAATAAGTTATGGACTTAGACACCTTATCCAACATATGATTCCTCACGTCGTGAATAAACCCTTGTTCACGTCGTAAGTTTAGTTAGCTTTGGGTTTCTGAAAGCTGAATCTTCGGAAGGCCATAACTTTTGCATACGAACTCCGTTTTTGATGTTCTTTATATGCACGCGTAGGTATTTACGAGTACTACAACTTTCTTTTAGACTTAAATAGCTAATTTTTAAGTCTATTTTAAATTCCTCTTATTATAGAGATTTATAGTATTCGGTTTATCATAACTTCTTCATGCGAAGTCAGATTCAGACGTTCTCTATATTTTTGGAATCGTATAGACATATACTTTGAGTTGTATCATAAAGAAAGTTCACATTTGTATTAGAATTTATTATGAACTACATAACACTCTTATCACATTACTAGGTTAACATAATCATATTACATGATTGGCATAATCACATGTGATTGTCTATTGACCTATTTTGACTAGTGGTACATTCTCCCCCCGTTAGAACAATTTCGTCCCGAAATTTATCTTGTGGATAGGGTTTTGCCAAACAGTTGGGGGTATTTTTATTTCATCTGATCTTCACGTTCCCAAGTAAATTCAGGTCATCGCAAAGAGTTCCATCGAACTTTCATTATAGGAATACGACATTGCTTTAATCGTTTGACTTCTCGATCCATGATCTCGACAGGTTCTTCTACAAAGTTGAGCTTGGTATTGAATTGTATCTCATCGAGAGGTACCCTATGTGACATCCCCAAAATCACGGCCATAAAAGACCGATTTCATTTATGCTTTTTGAAATAGATTCAGAGTAAACCTTTTGATTTAAAAGTGTTGCGGAATTTGTTCCCAAAACAAAACATGAAAAAATAATATTTATCAAAGCATTTCATCAAGAGATGCATTTTCATTATATAATCAAAACTTGGGATGTCATGTTCCGATACAGACCATAAAGAATAAACGATAACATTACAAGTCATTCAACAAATATATACATATACAGACTTGTAAACAAAACAACTTGATGATTCATCCATCTTACGCCCTTGCGCCACTTCCTGTAATACAAATAAAACTGAGTGGGTCAGGCTTGGGAGCCTGGTGAACATATAGGGTTTTCAACCCACAATAAATAAATTATATTTAATTTCACCAACCAATCACTATCCCGATTACCCATTCCTGTTATCCTCACTTTACGTCCCTAAAACAACATCTATCTCGAGGGACCTAATCTAGGATTTTCATCGGGACAGATGTGACATCCCCAAAATCACGGCCAGAAAAGACCGATTTTGTTTATGCTTTATAAAAATCAGAGTACTTCATTTTATAAAAAGGTTGCGGAATTTGTTCCCAGAAAAACATGGTAAATACGTTATTAAAACATTTTCGAAGAAACATATTTATTTCATTGTAAAACGTTTGGGATGTCATCGTTAATACAGGAACATAAGCATAAACAGAACTTACAATTATTCACACTAGTGGTCTACATCTCTTTAAATCTCTCAGTGTAATGTCACTTCATATCAACACCTGTGATATAAATAAACTGAGTGGGTCAGGTTGGGAAACCTGGTGAGCACATAGGGATTTCAATCCCACAATGTTATACCATATATATAGTTTAAAATTCACAAAATATACAATTTCACCATACATATATATAAACAACTCTTATCCCACCCCGTCGATCCTCGCAACGAGGCTATCCATACTCTCGGACCTACGATTAGTCGTTTTACCTACTCCATACTCTCGGATCAGAAATGAACAGATTTAGCAAATCCATACTCTCGGACTAGGGACGAATGACTAATCCATACTCTCGGATTAAAGATGAATGATTATGCCTAATCCATACTCTCGGACTAGGGACAATAGCTAATCCATACTCTCGGATTAACGACGAATGATTATGCCTAATCCATATTCTCGGACTAGGGACAATGACTATGTCTAATCCATACTCCCGGATAAGTGACATATACTAACTTCTATTCTCTAAGTTTAACTCACTTGTACTCGTAAGAATATACTACCCAATATTCCTCATATTTAATTTAGGTCTACTCTTTATCCTAAATTATCAAATATAATCAGGTATGTTCTTTAACACGAATTTCAAGCAACATCAATTAACTCGCACATAAACATATAATTAATACTTCAATCAATACTTGTATTAAAATCATGTTCATGAAAGGGACTATGCACTCACCTGAGAAGGTGGTGACTCGGTACTCGGACAACGCTTCGTTTACTTTAAAATAATTTCCTTCGACGAAACCTAGTATTATCACCAATAGATTTTAGTCTATTATTCGCCGAGACTAATTAATAGTCTAGCTATTATTACTATTATATAAGCGTTAGAAAAAAATACTTATATAACCCATAATAATAGCCCAAGTATTTATTATATGTTCTTAATAACGTTAATATAATTAAATAAAAACTATATTAAAAATAGCGTAGGCGTAGCTCACTTACAACGGGTTTTATAGAAAACCAGGCTTTGCTTGGAGCAGCGTTTCCGAGCCGAAAAGCTCTTCTTCTCGGAGCCGTCGAGCACTCCGGGGCTTCCGCCTCGTGCTAGGGAGGTTCCCTAGGCTTTCGGGGGATTTCGGGGCTAGAGAGAGGTTCTAGAGAGAGAGAGTAAAGAGAAGAAAGAATGGGAAATGTGTGAAGAAAATGAGGGTGGGAGAGGTGGTATTTATAGGGTGAAAATGGCTGAACTTGGTGCCACATGTCACCATCTAGTGGCAAGACTTGGGGAGAAAGCAATGGCCAAGATTGTGCCATATCACCCATTTTCGCACAACACACTTCCGACTTCTAAAATCCGTAACTTTCACATACGACCTCCATTTTTGAAGTTCTTTATATCTACGCGTAGGTAAAAATAATATATACAACTTTCATTTTGACTCCGTCGGCTAATTCTCGACCGATCTTAAATTTAACAGTACGAGGCGTTTAAACTATTAAATGACCGCGAAGAATTCGTAACTCCTTCATACGGACTCCGTTTTCGTCTGTCTTTTTATCGTTGAGTTCCTATTAATGAGATCTTCAACTCTCATTTATTTCACGTAAGCCAAAAACCGCTCGAACTAAAATTCGAGTTTCGGGCTGTACACTACTAAGCCGAATCTTAGAAAAATCATAACTTCTTCATACGAAGTCAGATTTGGGTGTTCATTTTATCAACGCTCTTAGTTTAACATATTCTACGACTTTTGTTTAGATTGCTAAGGCTAAAAAGTCTTCTATCGTAAATTCACTATTTACGTCTTCCGGTGCCGTGCCGGTTTTGCCGTAAAACTTCGGCGGGCCATAACTTCTTCGTTATAACTCGGATTTCGGCGTTCTTTATATGTACGGAAACCTTGTGACATATTCTAAAACTTGGTTAATATTATTCATTCTAAATAATCTTTTGTTGAAAAGTCATATTTGACCCCTATTGCCTCTAAATTGACTAGCCCGGATCTGCGGGCGTTACAACGGACATTATTGCTACAGAGATTTCCTCAACAATAGATATTCTAAAGGCAACTGTCACACCCCGAAAACTGAAGGCAGAAACATTTTCGGGGTTGACTCCACGTTGAGTATCAAATCCAATGCACATAGTAAGTAAAGTAAAACAACCATTACATTACATAAGAAAAGTTTTATAGTTGTTTCAAAAGTAAAGTTTGTACAGTTGTGATACATAGTATATATATAAACAAAATGAAACGGGTCTTCATGTACTCCGTCTTCTGACCAAAAAGAGGTCTTCAGGTACCTGTTCTAACGCTGACCTGAGAACACAAGCAGTTTGAAAATCAGCATAACGCTGGTGAGTTCATAAGTGGTTTTTGTTTCATGAAAATGTATCGGTTTCCTTTAGTTTTCCGAAAAGGTTTGTTATCCAAGAAAATCCCATATTTTCTTAAAGTTGATTGTTGTTTCACAAATGTAAAGTATAGTAAGTTTGTACACTGAAAACATGTCTACTCATGTGAAAATGTATAGTTTGGTTATCCGGCTTGTTAAACTGTTCTGTTTACTTATCGTGTATTTCCAGGAAAGTCCCATACTTTCCTTATTGTATATTACCAAATGTAAAAGATGTAATGTTACCCGGTTTGTTACTCTTTCTAGTTATGTAAGTGTTACCCAGGAAAGCCCCATGCTTTCCTGCATGTTGGTTTCCAATGTGAATGATGTAAAAGATGTAAACGTAGTTAGGTTCCATGTTTTTCCCAAGAAAGTCCCGTACTTTCCTGAATGTTAATTATCGTACGTGAAAGATGTAAAAGATGAATGAAGTGGTTTATTATTACTATAAGTAAATCTCTGTTATCCTAATTGCGAGTTCCATAACCATATGATAGACTGAAACCTGTGGCAATAATTTGTCCACACGTGGCAATAAGTAGTCCACATACTTATGACTTTCGTCACCCTTGAACCATTTCGGTTCGGCTGTAGCTAGCAGCCAGGTGTGGGGTAGTCAACCCCGTATAGATCTATACACTCAAGTCACGCTCTCTAAATACCAGAGATTCTGGTTACGGGTGTAGTCCTCCACTCGCGTATCTCTGTGGAGTGTTCGCCGAGGACGTGTCTCCAATTATACAAGATTAACAAATTTACTAGTAATAATGTGATAGTTCTCCACTCGCGTATATATGTGGAGTGTTACCGAGGACAAAACAGTGTACATGTATTATATTCAAATATTTAATGTCACGCTTTTAACTGATAAAATGTGGAAAACCATTCGTGAAATATATGTAAAACATAACAGTTTAAAGACCTATTTCACAAATATATGTTACGTGATCTGCATGTTCAAATGGTTATCAGTTGTGGTAATCAGTAATAAAATCATATGAAATATGAAACACACATTTGAAAACATGTTTTGAGTACAAGAATTCCCTTGTACTTTGCTTGTGTTCCCCCCTGAAAACAGTGAAACAGTGAAAAAGGGTAGGGGTATGAACTCACCGGACTCGGAAATGCGTCGGTTTTGGATACTAGACGATGGTTCGGGGTTTGATTACTCACAATGTTCCTATGTAAAATGAAATAATGTCCATATATATACAATTAGGGATACATTCACTAATCATATGGAACATTACACTCCAATGAGGTTAAACACCTCAAAACGAGCGTTTGGAGTGACCCGGGTGACATCTTCGGACGTCTAATGGCACTAGGGACTTGGGACTTGAGTTTACTCCCCAAGAGTAAACATTTTAAAGATTTTACAGCCACATAACACACTCACACATGAGTTTACGGCCATAAACTCATGTTGGTGTGGTTTTGAGTGTTTAATGGCTTAAATGGACATGGGGATTGTTGGAATGGATTTCTAAAATGCCTTGTAATGAATTAAATGTAATTATACCACAAAGAAGGGAGTTTACAGCCACCACTTTGGAGTTTACGGCCGTAAACTACCCATGGTCAAGAGAAATTGTTTTAAGGCCTAAGATGCAATCACATGTGATTCTAACTAATTTTCTAAGGTTTGGTATCAATTTTAGGCTTCAAATAACACATTTATATGAGTTTACGGCCCAGATACATGCTCTCTGGCCGTAAACTCCAATATGAGTAAGAAGAATTAGTTTTTGATGCTAAGAACAATCACATGTGATTCTAGGAATTTATCCAAGCCTTTGGGGTGGTTTAAGGCATCATTTAACAAAGTTTTATGAGTTTATGGCCAAGGGTATGTTCCTAGGCTGTAAACTCCTATAAATGACCTTTTTGATGTGTTTCAAACCCTTAAACTATTTTTAGATGCAACTAGATTTTACGACAAAGCCATTGGTTGAGTTTCAAGGCATTTGGACATGTTTAAAAGCACTTAATCCCCATTTAAGACGAGTTTACGGCCCAAGAAGGAGTCTTGGCCGTAAACTCTCTTTTTTCCCATATAATTCATGTTTAATGTGTTTCAAGTCCCAAATAGCAAGCCTTAATGTCATATCTAAGTCCCAACTATGATTTGGAAGGGTAATTTGGCTCAAAAACCCCATTATGAGGAGTTTACGGCCCAAGCTTGATCCTTGGCCGTAAACTCATGTTCTTGGTCGCAAAACATAATTTAAACATCAATTTGAAGGCTAAAGAGGTTGAATAACAAGTTAGGGGTGTTACCTCTTTGATTGGAAGCCTTAAATCTTTGTTTTGGACCTTTGATTATGGATGAGGAGAGAGGTTGTGAGAGTTCTATGAGAAAATGGCCAAAGGCTTCAAATGAAGTCCTAAAACACTTTATATAGTGTCTAAGTTTTGGATACGGTGGAATTCTACCCGATACCGGCGTTAGACGAGGCTTTTGGTCGTACCCGATTGAGTTGCCGTAACCCGATACGGTAATTTTTAGAAATATTCCGATCACTAAAGTTGGGTGTTAAAATGATTTCTAAATGTATTAAGACACCCATTAAGACATTTTAAATACATACCAGTTAATGACTTAATTAAACGGAGGATCGGAAATCGAATTTGGAAACAACGTTTGGTTGCGTAAATTGTACTACGAAAGAGTTACAAGAGATGATACGGAAATTTCGGGTTGTTACAGCAACCATGAGGGGGATAGAGTACACCAGTGAACACATCGTTCATAACACCTACAGGTTATGAACCTGCTAGTGTTCCACAAGACTGTCTAGAAGGAGTCTGTGGTCATTATCCATACTCCGCTGAATAACTAGATCAACAACAACAACATCGAGGCCTCGCATCTGTTTATTACACACCAACTATCTACCCATGTTCTACCCAACATATTAGTAGATAAAAATATATATTTTTATACATAGTTTAAAACCTGTATAACATTTTCATTCAATACATATTCCACATAACAGATGAGGCACACCCACATAACACGTATTTCATAGAAAATAAATCAGATCTATGACATAGAAGAGAATGAATATACATTCACACATATAACAACAATATTATACACATAACACGTATTTCGTATAAAATACTTCATAATTGTGCGTTAGAAGAAACTAACTACACACCCACTTGATCAGAAGATGATCGGACAACACTACGGCTTGCAGAAGTAGTAATCCTCAACAGATCTGGAAGATCTCTACAAAAATCGAACTTCTTGCGGGCAGAGCTTGGGCTCGGGAATCGCACTTCTCAGGATCTTCGGGCTTCCGGACTTGCTTCGAGGCCTGAGAATATTACTGGGGATTCGGGGTACTTCTGGCATGCAAATCGAGGTAAAACGGGAGAGAGAAGAGAGAAAAAGAGCAAATGAGCCGGTTGCCCTCGCATCCAATTTATAGGAGGCTGAGCCTCGCACGTACTGTGCGCGTACGCTTGTACGCGGGGCATACGCGTGCGAAATCATCATGGCTTTCGTCATCCGAAGAACTCGAGTGCGAAGGACGTCACGCTTCGCTGTACACTGGGTGTACCTCGGATAAGCTCGGTGACTCCCCTTCGGATAAGGCCGAATTCTATAATTAAATTTTAATATTAATTATTTAATAAACTTTGAAAATTCATATCTTCTTCATACGAACTCCGTTTTTGATGTTCTTTATATCTTCGCGTAGGTGAGACTACACTCTACATCTTTGGTTTAGACTCCGTCGGCTAGTTTTGATTTATTTTTATTAATTACTTTTAATAGGCCGGGACAGAAAAATTCGTTATAAATTCATAACTTCTTCATCCGACGTCCGTTCTCGCCTAAATTTTCATCGCTTTGATACTAACAACGAGATCTTCGATTCTCGTTTAGATTGCTTCGGCTAAAAACCGCTCGATCTTAAATCGAGTATTTCGAGCTGCATACCGCTAAGTCGAAACTTCAATAAATCATAACTTCCTCATACGAAGTCAGATTTGGGCGTTCTATATATATTCGAAAACCTCGTTTCTACTACTACAACATTATCCAAAGATATCATGTTTATTTTACACTTAAATTTTGAAGCTTATTTTTATTCTTAATTAATCAAACCACATAATTAAGCATTAAGCACAAAACACATAATACTCAAATAATACACTTCATTTATTTCAAAACGGGTTACAAAGGTTAACCTAGACTATTATATCAACATTAATGACAGGCCCAGAAACACATGCGTTACAATTCTCTCCACCTTAGAATGATTCCGTCCCCGGAATCACACATCAACAAACAAATGCGGACAACAACCCATCATGTCACTCTCCGTCTCCAGGTGAGATTCGGCCCATTCGTGTGTTTCCATCGGACAAGCACTGACTCGACCATTTCGCATCGCAACTTCTTAGTCTTTCGGTCAACAATTACCTATGGTTCTTCAATCAATCTTTTGTTCTCAGCGATTCTCAACTCCGAAAGTGGAATCATGTCGGGAACTTATCCCGTGGACTTCCTCAAATAACACACATGAAAATTGTTATGTATTCCATTCAATTCTTCTGGTAGTTCGAGCTTGTAAGCTTGGTTCCCAATCCTCTGAAGAACTTTAAATGGTCCAATAAACCTTGGACTTAATTTTCCCTTTTACCAAATATTATAAGTCCCTTCCACGGCGAGACTTTAAGTAAAACCGAATCCCCAACTTCAAACATCATCGGTCTTCGCTTTTTGTCAGCATAGCTCTTTTGACGATCCTGAGCTGCTAACATTCTTTCCCTAATTATTTTCAACTTATTAGCAGTTTGATGAACCATCTCCGGTCCCATAAACTACTTTTCCTCAACCTCAAGCCAACAAGATGGTGTACGACACTTCTGTCCATACAAAGCTTGGTAAGGTGCCATCTTAATGCTCGAGTGAAAACTATTATTATAGGAAAATTCTACCAAAGGTAAATGTTCGTCCCAATTACCTAGGAATTCCAAGGTACATGCTCTTAGCATATCTTCAAGTGTTTGTATCGTTCGTTCGCTCTGACCATCAGTCTGCGGATGGTAAGCTGTACTTAAACACAACTTGGTACCCATTTCCTCTTGTAGACTTTTCCAAAACCTCGAGGTGAAACAGCTATCACGATCCGATACAATCATTAACGGAACACCATGAAGCCTCACAATTTCCTTCACGTAAGAATTAGCAAGCTTCTCCATAGACCATTTCTCCTTGGCTGCTATGAAATGTGCACTCTTAGTGAATCGATCAACGACCACACAAATCATGTCGTGACCATTCTTTGTTCTGGGCAGTTTAATGACAAAATCCATAGCAATGTCTTCCTACTTACCCATAGGCACAGGAAATGGTTCTAAACTCCCGTACGGTTTCTGATGTTGTGTCTTTACTCTCGCACAAGTCACACACTCAGCCACATACTTTGTAATATCAAGCTTCATCGTCGGCCACCAGTAGTAGGGTTTTAGGTCCCTATACATTTTAGTGCTACCAAGATGAATCGAGTACATGGTTTTGTGAGCTTCTTACATCAGAAGATCTCTGACTCCTCCTATCTTAGGTATCCAAATTCAATCTTGGAACACCTTCAGTCCATGACTGTTTACACCGAACACCAACGTTTTGCCCAAACGTTCCTCCTTTTGGTCATTCTTCTCAGAAGCTTCGCTTTGAGCTTTCTTTATACTTTCTAAAATAGTTGAGACAACTTCAATTCTCAACGCTCTTGGCCTTTTCCTTTCAAGATTGACTTTCCAACTGAGAGCATCAGCAACAACATTAGCCTTACCGGGGTGGTAAAGTATCTCACAGTCATAGTCGTTAAGTAATTCTAGCCAGCATCGTTGCCTCATATTTAATTCCTTCTGACCAAAGAGATATTGGAGACTCTTATGATCAGTAAAAAGTTTTCACTTCGTGCCATAGAGGTAATGCCTCCATATTTTCAGAGCGAAAACTACCGCTGCCAACTCCAAATCATGAGTCGGGTAGTTCTTTTCATGCTCTTTCAGCCGTCGAGACGCATATGCTATCACCTTTTCTCTTTAGGTCAAAACACAACCCAATCCAACCCCAGACGCATCGCTATAAACAACAAAGTCTTCAACTCCATTGGGTAGAGAAAGTATTGGTACCTCGCATAGTTTCTTCTTTAGCTTCTCGAATGCTTCTTTATGCTTATCATTCCAAGCATAAGTAGCTCCTTTGTGGGTCAAAGCTTTCAACGGAGTAGCGATCGAAGAAAAGCCTTGGATAAACCTTCGGTAATATCCGGGTAATCCCAAAAAGCATCGGATCTCCATGGGACTTTTCGGTTGTTCCCACTTCATCACAAATTCGATCTGCGCTGGATCAACCATTATCCCTTCTTGGTTGACCACGTGACCCAAGAATTGGACTTCACGAATCCAAAAATCACATTTGGAGAACTTAGCATACAACTTCTCCTTCTTCAAGACTTCTAACACTTCTCGCAAGTGTCTGCCATGCTCCTCTTGGCTTTTCGAATAAATCAGAATGTCATCTATGAACACTATCACAAATTTATCAAGGAACGGATTACAAACTCTGTTCATTAAATCCATGAATGCTGCTGGAGCATTGGTTACTCCAAACGACATAACCAAAAACTCATAGTGTCCATATCAAGTTCTGAATGCAGTCTTCTCTATATCCTGCACTCTTAGTTTCAGCTGATGATATCCTGACCTTAGGTCGATCTTTGAGAAATAGCTCGAACCTTGCAATTGATCAAACAGGTCATCAATCCTTGGCAACAGATATCTATTCTTTATTTTTGCCTTATTCAGCTCTCGGTAATCGATGCACATCCTCATGCTTCCATCTTTCTTCTTCACGAATAACACCGGAGCTCCCCAGGGTGATGAACTAGGTCTAATGAAACCTATTTCCAATAACTCTTGAAGTTACATCATCAACTCCTTCATCTCCATCGGTGCTAATCGATAAGGTGCTTTTGCAATTGGCATTGTTCCGGGCAACAAGTCAGTACGGAATTCCACTTGTCGATCAGGCGGTAATCCAGGAAGATCTTCGGGAAATACTTTCGGATAATCACACACAACGGGAATATTCTGCATTACCTTCTTCTCCTTCTTAGCATCGATCACAAATGCTAAGTATGATGTACACCCCTTGATCAAACATTTTCTGGCTTTCATTAGTGAAATGATTCCAGAATTTACTCTACGTTTATTTCCATACACCATAAACGATTGCTTCCCTGGCGGGTTTACCTTCACTATCTTCTTCTTGCACAAAATTTCGGCATCATTGGCGCTAAGCCAATCCATTCCCAAAACGATGTCGAAACCGTTAAGTTCGATAGGCAATAATTCCTCGTGGAACTTACTCCCATTCAGATCAATTAAGATGTTTTTCATACGATAGCTAACAGGTACAAACTTGCCACTAGCAACTTCGACTAATAAGGCATTATCTAGTCTATCAACAGGCAAAGCTAGTTTTCTACCAAATTCATGCGATATAAAGGAGTAGTTGGCTCCAAAATCAAATAAAATTTGGGCAAGAAATGTGTTTACAAGAAAGGTACCGGAAGGGACATCAGCTTCATCATTAGCAGCTTCCAGTGTCATCTGGAATGCTCTCGCCTTCGGCTTTGGCGGAATGTTGGGTCTAACTGCCTCCTTCTTCTTCGGGCAGTCCCTCGACATGTGTCCCTCCTCACCACAACCATAGCAAACCTTCTTTGAGAGGGTGCATTCATTGGCATAGTGTCCTGGCTTCCCACATTTGTAGCATGTGGCCGCTACCTCGCATTTTCCATGATGCTTCTTTTTACATTTATCGCACCACTTCGCTTCGCCTCCACTTCCCCTCGAACCAGACTTCGAGAACTTGTTTCTCTTATTGGACCCTGAAGTTCCATCAAACTTCCTCTTTTCACCAACTTGTATCCTTTCCAGACCCTTTTCCTTCTGCTGGGCCTCCACATTCTTAGCTGCACGAACAACCGTTTTCAGAGTAGTTGCCATCTTGACTGTCGGACTAAAGTCGGCAGGCAGTCCATTAGCAAACCTCTCAATCTTGGAGAGTTCCGTTGGCACTAGGTACAGAAATAACTTCATTTTCTCAGTGAATGCAGTAGCATAGTCGTCTATGCTCATCCTCCCCTTCTTCAAGTTTTGGAACTCATTGTTCAGATCAATCAGATCTATCTCTGAACAATACTGCACCCTTAGTTGTTCCAAGAACTCCTCCCATGACATTTTCAGGGCTTCCCCTCGTGGCATATTATCTGCCAACAACTTCCACCAACTCAATACTCCAGTCTTCAGTTGTCTAACTGCAAAGACAGTCTTCTGTTTGTTGCTACAGTCGCAACTTTCAAATACCATCTCCATTTTGGAGATCCAATCCATTATCTCAACAGGCTTTAGGCTCCTAGAAAGACTTGGCGGCTTGGAACCCAAGAAGTTCTTGTACATTCGCCCATCCTTGTTTTTTCTCCTTTCCGGATCGTTCCTTCATTCTCCTTGAGTCCCAACTTGACTCATAATGCGACTATTGTTCCTTTCCTCCGATTGCTCGGGAATCAATTCAGATTCCTTAATAGGTATGATAGGTTCGTCCCTATTATCATGCAACATCTGTTGCATCTCATCCCTTTGTTCGGCTAACATAGCCCGAATCATGGCTTGCACCCTAGCCATTGTTATTGGTTCTGGTGCAGCTGCTACAACAGGTATTTGCTCAATCACTGGAGGTTGATTCCTGTTTTCATCCGCGTTTGCAACGCCACTCCTTGTTCTCACCATTTTTGATCTACACACCGAATAAGGTGAAATTTAGATCTTCATTTACGATAGATTTCAAATTATCCTTATCACTCCGAAACGATTACATGCTAGTTCTAATATCGTATACATACGCTTAGAATCCTAAACACATAAACCTTCAGATCCGGTTGGCAACAAACCGTAGATCCGAACAAATAATATCATATATGGCAACATATAACATTTAGCACATAAAAGCATTTTAGGCAACTTTCCTTAAAAGAAACTAGTGCTCGTGTCTAAAATCCAACAGACACACATCTCAAAATTCCACTTAGCATTCTAAGTTTAAGTCTAGAAATCCTACAAATTCCTAGTTCGCTTAAACTAATGCTCTGATACCAACTGTGACATTCCCAAAATCACGGTCAGAAAAGACCGATTTCATTTATGCTTTTTAAAATAATTTCAGAGTAAATCCTTTTGATTTAAAAGTGTTGCGGAATTTGTTCCCAAAACAAAACATGATAAAATAATATTTATCAAAGCATTTCATCAAGAGATGCAGTTTCATTATATAATCAAAACTCGGGATGTCATGTTCCGATACATATCAAGCATAAACGATAACATTACAAGTCATTCAACAAATATATACATATACAAACTTCTAAACAAAACAACTTGATGATTCATCCATCTTACGCCTTTGCGCCACTTCCTGTAATACAAATAAAACTAAGTGGGTCAGGCTTGGGAGCCTGGTGACCATATAGGGTTTTCAACCCACAATAAATAAATTATATTTAATTTCACCAACCAATCACTATCCCGATTACCCATTCCCGTTATCCTCACTTTACATCCCTAAAACAACATCTATCTCGAGGGACCTAATCTAGGATTTTCATCTGGATGGACATTACTACTACAGAGGTTCCCTCAACAATAGATATCCTAAAGGCAACCATGAGGGGGATAGAGTACACCGGTGAACACATCGTTCACAACACCTACAGGTTATGAACCTGCTAGCATTCCACAAGACTGTCTAGAAGGAGTCTGTGGTTGTTATCCATACTCCGCTGAATAACTAGATCAACAACAACAACATCGAGGCCTCTCATCTGTTTATTACACACCAACTATCTACCCATGTTCTACCCAACATATTAATAGATAAAAATATATATTTTTATACATAGTTTAAAACCTGTATAGCATTTTCATTTAATACATATTCCACATAACATATGAGGCACACCCACATAACACGTATTTCATAGAAAATAAATCAGATCTATGACATAGAAGAGAATGAATATACATTCACACATATAACAACAATATTATACACATAACACATATTTCGTATAAAATACTTCATAATTATGCGTTAGAAGAAAGTAACTACACACTCACTTGATCAGAAGATGATCGGACAGCGCTACGGCTTGCAGAAGTAGTAATCCTCAACAGATCCGGAAGATCTCTACAAAAATCGAACTTCTTGCGAGCAGAGCTTGGGCTCGGGAATCGCACATCTCGGGATCTTCAGGCTTCGGGACTTGCTTCGGGGCTCGGGAATATTACCGGGGCTTCGGGGTACTTCTGACATGAAAATCGAGGTAAAACGGGAGAGAGAAGAGAGAAAAAGAGAAAATGAGCCGGCTGCACTCGCATCCTATTTATAGGAGGCTGAGCCTCGCACGTACTGTGGGCGTACGCCTGTACGCGGGGCATACGCGTGCGAAATCGTCATGGCGTTCGTCATCCGAAGAACTTGAGTGCGAGGGACGTCACGCTTCGCTATACACTGGGCGTACAACAGTATGCTGGGCGTACCTCGGATAAGCTCGGTGACTCCCCTTCGGATAAGGCCAAATTTTATAATTAAATTTTAATATTAATTATTTAATAAACTATGAAGATTCATATCTTCTTCATATGAACTCCGTTTTCGACATTCTTTATATCCACACGTAGGTGAGACTACGCTCTACAACTTTCGTTTAGACTCCGTCGACTAATTTTGACTTTATTTTTATTAATTATTTTTAATAGGCCGGGACAGAAAAATTCCGTTATAAATTCATAACTTCTTCATCCGACGTCCGTTCTCGCCTAACTTTTCATTGCTTTGATACTAACAACGAGATCTTCGATTCTCTTTTAGATTGCTTCAGATTAAAATCGCTCGATCTCAAATCGAGTATTTCGGGCTGCATACCGCTAAGTCGAAACTTTAATAAATCATAACTTGCTCATACGAAGTCAGATTTGGGCGTTCTATATATATTCGAAAACCTCGTTTCAACTACTACAACATTATCCAATATTATCAAGTTTATTTTACACTTAAATTTTGACGCTTGTTTTTATTCTTAATTAATCAAATCACATAATTAAGCAATTAAGCACAAAACACATAATACTCAAATAATACACTTCTATTATTTCAAAACGGGTTACAAAGGTTAACCTAGACTATTATATCAACATTAATGACAGGCGCAGAAACACAGGCGTTACACCCCAAGAGTGTAATAGGATAGACATATTTTGAGATTTGATACGTGAAAAACGTTGTGTACATTACTTAGCTCTTGAGGCAACTTGAGTTGGTATGCGACAAAACCAATTCAAGTTAGAATTTCAAAAGGTCCTATATACCGTGGGTTTAGTTTGCCTCGCTTACCGAATCGAATTACACCTTTCCAAGGAGAGACCTTCAACATTACTTTATCTCCAACTTGGAATTCTAAAGGCTTATGTCTTACGTCAACATAGCTCTTTTGACGATCACGTGCAACCTTTAATCGATCCTTAATTTGCACGATCTATTCACTTGTCTCATGGATGATTTCTGGTCCAGTACATAAGGTATCGCCGGTACGTTCTCTGGCCATCTGCATATCTCCAACTTCTACCCAACATACTGGGGAACGACATTTTCATCCATAAAGAGCCTCAAACGGTGCAGCCTTGATGCTGGTGTGATGACTATTGTTATAGGAAAACTCAATTAATGGTAAATGAGTATCCCACGCATTTCCAAAGTCTATTACACAGGCTCGGAGCATATCTTCTAAAGTGTGAATGGTTCTCTGAATCTGACCATCAGTCTGTGGATGGTAAGCTGTACTCATGTCTAGACGTGTTCCTAAGGATTTTCGTAGAGATTGCCAAAATCATGAAGTGAATCTATGTCACACCCCCAAACCGGAATGGCGGAAACATTCGGGGGCGGATGACTTCATGTGGTAACGTAACAAATGAATACATAGTAAAGAAAGCAATACAACCATCATATATATGATTGAAAGTTTACATTGTTTAAAAGAGTACATGTTCAAAACCAATTACAATATGATGCCAAAATATGAATTTAAACTAGTACCGCAACGTTCCTTCTTCAAAAGCTGTTTAGTACCTGTAATTACTAAGTCCGTGGGACATACAAGTAGTTTTGAAAGAGTAGATCAACATTTAAGCTGGTGAGTTTCATAAGCATTTAATGATGGTATTTGTATGAAAATGAAATGGTTCGTTTTTGTTTGTTAATCTCTAGAAAATCCCATATTTCCTACTGGTATAAGCGTAGCCTTAAATCAAGACCAATATATGTTAAAAAGTTGATGTTTTCCCATCTATGAGTAGTGGTTAGAAGTTCCAAACTTATATCACAATTGGGTTTTTTCATGCATAAAGTAAATGAATCTATGTACGTATAAAACCTCCATTACATCTGTAAAACCTCATAAATCAATGTGTTCTTAATACTCTATGTGAGTTTTATAACCATGCTATTGACAAGGAATGCCTATACACAATGTTCTTCAGGCGTTGGAATGTTTTGACGTTTGTCACCCCAAATGGTGTACTGTAGCTAACAGTCAGGGTGCGGGGTTGTCAATCCAGTATAGATCTATACACGAACACCATGCTCCACCTCCAAGGGATTCTGGTATATAATACAGGACTTGAAATGTGTACTCGAACGTACGTGAAGTTTAATGTCTCACAAAACTTAGTATAAAACAGATTTACGTGTAAAAATGTTCGTTTGTTCTTGTACATGATAGTAACTTCTTGAAATAGTATTTCCAGTATGTAAAAGTTCGTAGTATTCTCGTAAAACTATATCTATTATAGTTTCTTAAAAGTGTGTTTCGTTTGTAGAAAATCCCTAGTGAGAATGCTCACTTGTTATGAAAAGTATAATATTTGTAGTGCCAAAACCGACACACATAAATATAGTATAAGCATGCTGTCTGATTTACATAAGTACATAAATCATTTCTTATTTCAAAAGATAAGATGTTATCATGGTATAATTTGCATATGAAAGCTTCCCTATAATAGTTATAAATCACATATGATTCCGTTAATAAAAAGTGTATAATGAAACTTTATATAACACTCAATAATAATCGAGTGTTTTACTTGTATTCCCCCCCTTAAAAGCATATAAAAGTATTTATAAAACATTTAAAAGTGTGAATTATAGGTGTATGAACTCACTTGAAAGATCGGAGAAAGCGAGATGAAAATCGAGCAGATTTTTGGCTTGTGAAAGTCGATTTTCTCGGGATTCTTGGGAATCTCGTGAGTCTCGGGAGCGTAGAATCCTTCCTTCGGAACTTAAGTGTGAAAACTGGGGCTTCGGGAGCTTAACCGCAGAGTTTTAACACAAGAGATGGAAGAATGGAGCACCTAAACCCAGCACCCCAAGAGTTCTATTTATAGGGGGTATTTTTGAGTGCCACACCATGGAAAGGGTGTGCCATGTCGTGGGGAGCAATTCTATCCTATTCCATTGATTGGATGCCCTCAGTCACTTGCCGGGTCGCGGCAAAACTGTGCCACGTCGTGGCAAGTCTGATAGCCTCAGATTTTGGACCCCGAACTTGTAAAATCCATAACTTTTGTGTACGAGCTCTGTTTTCGACGTTCTTTATATGCACGCGTAGCTGAAAATGTGGGCTACAACTCTCGTTTAGACTTCATCGGATAATTCCGAATTTAATTTTAAATATTTATTTTTAACGGGCCGGGACACGAAAAATCCGTTAAAAATCTATAACTTCTTCATCCGATCTCCGTTTTCGTTAGACTTTTCGCCGTTGTGCTACTAATGTTGAGACCTTCGATTCTCATTTAGGTTGTTTTGTTCAAAAGTCTATCGAGATCTATTTCGAGTTTTTAGTTGTCTACTGCTATACCCGAGTCTTGGAAAAAATCATAACTTCCTCATACGAAGTCAGATTTGGACGTTCTTTTTATGTACGCTCACGGTTTAATGTTATATACAACTTTCATTTAGATACTTAAGGCTAAAAACTATTGTATTGAAACTTCACGTTTTTCGTTTAATCTGTGCTACCAGTTTTGTTGGAAATCTTAGAATGGTCATAACTTCTTCGTTATAACTCGGATTTTAGTGTTCTTAGTATTTCTATAAACCTTGACACATTATCTAGCATAATAGACATTCCTATAGAGACTTTTGCAAATTTTATTTTCGAAGTTAATTTCATTATTTCAAAAGTAGCTACAATACTTGACTATTTAGGTCATTACATAGAATCGAAATATCGGGTTGTCACATCATCCCCCCGTTAAAGGGAATTTCGTCCCAAAATTTAATGTAAGAAAGATACTTGTGAATCAGAGAAAAAGATGTGGGTACTTTTGTTTCATCTGATCTTCGCATTTCGATGTGAATTCAGGTCCTCGCATGGCATTCCAACGGACTTTCACGATGGGTATGCGACTTTGTTTGTTTGTTTGACCTCTCGGTCCATGATTTTTACCGGTTCTTCCACGAAGTTGAGGCTCTTGTTGATCTTGATCTCGTCGAGTGGGATAACAAGAGTTTCATTGGAAAGACACTTTTTCAAGTTCGATACGTGGAAGGTTAGGTGTATGTTACTAAGTTCACGTGGTAGATTAAGTATGTAAGCTACACGACCGATTTTGGCGAGAATGTCGAAAGGCCCTATGTATCTTGGATTTAGCTTTCCATGCTTTCCAAAGCGTATTACACCTTTCCACGATGAGACTTTCACTAAAACGTGGTCTCCTACTTGGAATTCCAAAGGTTTCCTCCGTTAGGCAGCGTAGCTTTTTTGTCGGTCTCTAGATGCTTTCAACTGTTCACGAATCTGAATGATCTTCTCTGTCGTTTCTCGTATGATTTCCGGACCGGTGAGAGTGTTTTCAGTATGTCGTCCATTAGCTAACTGTGTGTCGTCAACTTCAGTCCAACACAGAGGGGACCTGCACTTAGGGCCATAGAGGGCTTCAAATGGAGCAACCTTTATGCTCGTATGATAACTATTGTTGTATGAAAAATCGACAAGGGGTAAATGGATATCCCATGCCTTTCCAAAGTCAACCACACAGGCTCTCAGCATATCTTCCAAAGTTTGTATCGTTCTCTCACTTTGCCCGTCTGTTTGTGGATGGTAAGTTGTACTCATGTCTAGTCTAGTCCCCAGGGAACTTTGTAGCGACTACCAGAACCTTGATGTAAATCTACTATATCTATCGAAGATAATGGACATCAGAACACCATGCAATTGCACTATTTCCCTTATGTAAGTTCTTGTAAGCCTTTCCATCTTGTTAGTCTCCTTGATTGGTAGAAAATGCGCAGATTTGGTCAATCTGTCAATGATGACCCATATGGTATCAAGTCCACCCGTTGTCTTGGGTAACTTGGTTATGAAATCCATAGTAATCCATTCCCATTTCCATTCTGGTATCTCTGGTTATTGTAGTAATCCTGAAGGTTTCTGGTACTCGACCTTAACCTTAACACAAGTAAGACATTTACTTACGAAGGTAGCAATCTCTACTTTCATGTTAGGCCACCAGTACAGTTTCTTAAGATCCAGATAAATTTTATCTGAACCTGGGTGAAGGGAATATTGTTGGATATAGTGTCTAAGTCCATAACTATATTTGGTATGTACTTGACCCGACCCGGCATGGTCCATTTGGGTTGCACTTCACCCGAACAATTTATGGATAATATTTGAGAATAGTAAAAGTCATGATTTATTAATATATTATAAGTTCTAATAAAATAATTTAAGATCATATTATTTAATTAGTATTGATCTATAATTAATCTAGGATTAATTTAGAGATCAAAGATATTACTAATTAAATATGGGCTTCTATATTTATATAGTGTTGGCTAATGCTTATTTGGAATGGGCTAGGCTTGCATGGAAAAGTCCATGGATACTCCATGGAGCTTTAACCCATGGATCTCATGGAAATGAAGAGACATGGGTATTAGGGTTTACATGGATGTAACCCAAATGCACCACACTATATAAAAGAGGCTTTGGTTCTTGAAATCACACTAGTTGACACTTGTTGAGGTGAGGGCCAATTTCAAGATAGTAGTGACTATTCTCACAAAGTTCCAAGTTTGTGGTGATTTGTGATTTCCATTTGAGGCATTCACACTATTGGTGCTTGGCTCTAAAACTCCAAGCAATCAACTACTACTACAAGGTAAGTATTTATACTAGCTTTATTTGATTCATGTTCCCCATGCCATGGTAGTTAGGATATGAACCTTGGAAAAATAATTATTTGCATGTATCTTAGACAAACATAAATCCAAGGTTTATTAGGGTTGCATGTACACTTAGGAAGTGTTAGAATGCTCAAAACCCTTCAGTGGTATCAGAGCCTAGGCTTGTTTGTTTGATACTTGATGCAATATAGTTGAAAAACTCGAAAAACTTGTTGTCTGCCAGTTGAACTCGACGAGTCCATGGGGGACTCGCCGAGTTCATGTGTAGCTTCAACCTACTCAGCGAGTAGGTTTATGCACTCGACGAGTAGGAGCGACAGAGTGCATATTGTTGACTTTAGTTGCTGGAAATGGACTAGAAAGATTATCCTAAACTGTTTTGGTACTTGAAAACTTGTTTTAGATGGTGTAATGTCTTTGCTAATCCATTTACAACAACAAGTTATCAAAATTACAAAGTCTTATGTGTAATTTTTGATTCATGAAAGTGTTCATATTCATGTTCTTGATCTTATGGTATTTTGATGATCATAGGAGTTATTTGTAACCTATGTGGTAGTTTAATTCTTGATCATAATGTGTTTTAATGGAGTCCATAACTTGTCCTCAAGTTATGGAAAACCAAGAGTCACACTTGAATTAAAACCATTAAAAGAACACAAGAGTTAGAAAAATGAAGAGTCTTCATTTTATTACTCTATTTAACTCATAAGTTATAAGAAATGAAAAGTTTTGAAAGTTTACAAAACTTGCCCTCAAGTTTTGGAACAAGTAAAGTCATATTAAACCTTTAGTTCCAACCCTTAGAATTTTAAAAGTTAAAATTCAACCCTTATACTTATAATATTATAAGTTAATAATATATATATATATATATATATATATATATATATATATATATATATATATATATATATATATATATATGTATAAGATCAAAGTCGTCTTACCGCTAGTATGCCTCATTCACGAAGCTAGTCTATAAGGTGGGTATAAGGTTGTTGCCTATAAAATGGCAACTTAATGGGTGTCCACTCTCACCCACCGCTTGCTTGACTAGTGGAGGATCGTTAGCCGAACGGGTAAGACAAGGACTTATAAATTCTCATTAAAAGTATGATGAACATTATAATGTAACTAAATGTTTTATTAAATTCCCAATCTTAGTTACTTTAGGAAAAATGTGAATAAGGTGCTAATCAATGAAATTACACTTTACACTTTGTCTAAGTCGTTAGTGGAGTGTGTGTGGTTAACCAGCACACTAACTTGGACTTAACAGGGTAGGTAAAGGGTGACTTAATATTTATCATAGTATCGATGGAGCATGTGTGGTTAACCAGCACATCGATTGAGGGGTAATTTATTAAGTGTACCAAGTAATTTGCATGGTTACTTCACACCTCGTTTTGTGATCCTCGACATCCCAGTCACAAAACTTGGAGGGCACACTCGAGATTGAAACATGCCTTTGAAAAGTTCATTGAATCTCAAAAGAATCTAGGAGTTTCTAAGAACCGAATTAAATATTTTAATATTTCGATTTTGGTGGAAATTGGTGAATCGTCATTCACCTACCTTTCAAATATGTTATTACTTAGATTACGGCATACCTCTTCTAAGTATAATATATTGTGATTGGGTCCTAGCCTTAATACTACATTTGGGTGTTCTATTAAAGACTATTCCTAATTCTAAACTAAACGTTTTTTCTTCTCAGATGTCTGCAAACACTGCTGCTTCTGGCTCTAATCCTAATAGCTCCTTTTGTCTTATGAAGTTGTGTGGGAAAGTCACTTTTGATGGATCCAACTTTAATGAATGGATCAGAAACATCCGAATGATTACCCGCTACGAGGACAAAGAATATGTCCTCGATATGGAGCTTAAGGAGATTGATGAGACAGTTGCAACTCCTCAAGAGATCACTGAGTTTAGGGCACATGAAAGGGATGCCACGAAAGTGGCATGCATCATGATGGCCACTATGACCGCTGATCTCCAAAAATCATATGAAGATTTCTACCCCTATGAGATGCACCAAGACTTGATGGAAAGATACCATCAAAGTGCTCGTCAAGATAGGTATGAAATCATCTCCTCCATGATAACAACTCGCATGAAGGATGGTGAACCCATCACGGGCCACATGCAAAAAATGCAAAGATTTGTGGACCGTTTGCTGAAGCTAAGTGTGAACTTCCCTGAGGAGCTAGCAATAGATATAATTTTGCACTCCTTACCTTCATGTTATGATCAATTCCGCATGACATACCACATGAACAAGGAAGAGGTCACACTCATCAAACTTCAAGGACTCTTAAAGACCGCGGAAAGTGGTCTTAAGGGTAAGATGGTTGTTACTATTGCTACTCCTACCAACTCCGCCCCTGTCTTGGCAATCGGGAAAGGACGAGGGAAGAAGAGAAAGAGTTCTTCGAAGGGTACCAAGGTTAGGACCCTTGATGGCTCTTCTTCAAATGGAACCAAGAAAGGTTTCATCACTCCTTCTGACCCAAAAGAGGCTGAATGCTTCTATTGCCATGAAAAGGCACATTGGAAGCAGAACTGCCCAAAGTACCAGCAAGATGTGAAGGATAGGAAAGTTAAACCCAACCATGCAGGTATTTACACTATCATTTCTAATAACTCACCCCATTCTGAATCTTGGGTCCTTGATACTGGTTGTGGTATTCATATCTGTTCTGATTTACAGGGACTAAGAAGAAGTGAGAATGTGGAGAAAGGAAGGATAAACTTAATCATTGGGAATAGCAAAGTTACACCTGTCACCAAGATTGGAGTTTATACTTTGTCGCTAAGTAGTGGGTTAAATTTAGATTTGAATAAATGTTGTTATTCGCCAGAAATGGCAAAAAATAGTATTTCCTTTCATGCATTGTATAAAAGAGGGTTTACCTTTTCATTTAATAATGAAGTTGGTTCTATTGATGCTTTCTTTAATAATGTTCATTATTTTGAAGCATTACCTTGTGATGGCGTGTATCAAACAGTATTTGTGGTTGATTACTTAGGAAATAATGTAATGTGTATTGATTCTATTAATAATAATAACTTGGATAAAGCATCACTATGGCATCTTCGTCTTGGACATATAAGCAAGAAACGCATAGGCCAACTCCAAAAGGATGGAGTCTTGGAGTCGTTTGACCTAAAGTCGGATGATAGTTGCAAATCATGCTTACTTGGAAAAATGACAAAGTCACCCTTCACAGGTTCTTGTGAGAGGGGTGAAGGTTTGTTGGACCTTGTACACACGGATGTGTGTGGAGCATTCAAACATGCCACAAGGGATGCTAATCGTTATTATTTGACTTTTTTGATGATTACAGTAGATATGGATATGTCTACTTAATCAAGCATAAGTCAGAGACTTTCGAAAGGTTTAAGGAATTTAAACAGGAAGTCAAGAATCAATTGGGCAGGAGCATTAAGATGCTTCAATCCGATCGAGGTGGTGAGTATCTTAGTTCAGAGTTCCTCGACTATCTTAGGGAATGTGGGATTGTCTCACAATTGACACCTCCCAGGACACCACAGTTGAATGGTGTAGCTGAGAGGAGTAATCGAACCTTGTTGGACATGGTTCATTCCATAATGAGTCGAGCTTTCCTACCAATCTCATTTTGGGGGTATGCCTTAGAGACTGTCTCCCATATCCTTAATCTAGTCCCTACAAAGAAAGTTGCCAAAACTCCTCACGAGATGTGGACTGGTAAAGTACCTAAACTAGACCACATCAAGATTTGGGGTTGCGAGGATTTTGTGAGGCGCGAGTCTCATGATAAGCTAGAACCCCGAAGCGAGAGGTGTATTTTCATCGGCTACCCGCAAGGAACCTTTGGTTACCTCTTCTACAGACCTAGTGATAATGTGGTCTTTGTAGCAAGAAGAGGAGTCTTCCGAGAGAGAGAATTTATAAGCCAAGGAGACAGTGGGATGCAAATTGATCTTGGAGAAATTCAAGAGTCAAGTGGTGAAGGAACTTCAAACGCTAGCCCTCAACTTGAGGAGGAAACTCCTTTTGAGCCAATTGACGAATCTGTACCTCTGAGGCGTTCCACGAGAGTTAGGAATGCACCTGAGCATTACTATGGTTTCCATATTACTACTGAAGGTGAGCCACTTATTAGTGATGAGACACTAGTAGGTCTGGATGAACCTAACAGCTACGAGGAAGCCATGGCAGGCCTAAGTCTGCTAAGTGGAAAGAGGCTATGGATAGCGAGATACAATCAATGTATGACAATCAAGTTTGGAACTTGGTTGAGAATGAACCAGGTCGTAAGACTGTAGGGTGTAAATGGATCTTCAAGAAGAAGACCGACATGGATGATAATGTACATACTTATAAGGCTCGACTGGTTGCAAAGGGCTTCTCTCAAATTCCTAGAGTGGATTATGATGAGACCTTTTCTCCAGTAGCCAAGATTAAGTATATCAGGGTTATGTTAGCCATAGCTGCATTTCATGACTATGAAATTTGGAAAATGGATGTCAAAACTGCTTTCCTTAATGGAAAGTTGACTGAAGATGTTTACATGAGTCAGCCAGAAGGTTTTGTAAGCAACGAATACCCTAATAGAGTGTGTAAGCTTGAGAAATCCATTTATGGATTAAAGCTAGCACCTCGCAGATGGAATCTTTGCTTTGATGAAAAGATCAAGTAATTTGGCTTTTCTAGGAGTGAAGATGAATCGTGTATTTATGTCAAGGCTAGTAGGAGTATAGTTAGCTTTTTGGTACTGTATGTGGATGGCATACTACTCATAGGAAATGAAATCCCAACCCTGCAGGAAGTAAAGTCCTGGCTTGGGAAGTGTGTCGCTATGAAGGACCTTGGTGAAGCTGCCTATATCCCAGGGATAAGGATTTTGAGAAACAGGAGTAAAAGACTAATTGAACTTAGTCAAAGCACATATGTGGAGAAGGTGTTGAAAATATTCAACATGCATAACTCCAAGAAAGGTGAGTTACCCATTCAGAGTAATGCCAGATTGAGTAAGACACAAAGCCCTAGTACTGAGGCCGAGATAGCAGAAATGAGTCGACTACCTTATGCTTCAGCTGTAGGATCGATCATGTATGCTATGACGTGTACTCGACCTGATGTAGCCTTTGCTTTGAGCATGGTTAGTAGGTATCAGGGGAACCCTCGCAAGGAACACTGGACTGCGGTAAAGAATATCCTCAAGTACCTACGAAGGACTAAGGACTGGGTCCTTACCTTCGGTGGGAGTGATGACTTGAGAGTTGTAGGGTATAGTGATGCTAGCTTCCAGACTGATAGGGATAATTTCCGCTCTCAGTCGGGCTGGGTCTTTACCTTAAACGGAGGAGCAATCACTTGGAAGAGTTCCAAGCAGGAGACAGTGGCTGATTCCACTTGTGAATCAGAGTATATAGCAGCAAACGAGGCAGAAAAGGAGGCTATATGGCTAAAGAACTTCATCGGAGACCTTGGAGTTGTACCAGCTATAAAAGAGCCAATGGAGATTTTGTGTGACAACAATAGTGCGGTTGCCTTAGCCAAGGAACCAAGAGATCATGGGAGATCCAGACACATTGACAGAAAATATCACTTCATCAGACATCGAATAGAAGAAGGAATCCTCGTGGCAAAGAAGGTATCATCGGATGAGAATCCAGTAGATCCCCTCACGAAGGGACTGAGTAGGGTTAAGCATCTCCAGCATGCTCAGAGCATAGGGCTGAAGGATGATATAAGTTTTAGTAGATAGATAAATTATGAAATTTGTAAAGTGTAATTGACATTATATGATGAAGAAAAGGTGTTTTGTTTATGAGTAAAGTGTTGCTATCTCTTGTCAATCGTTTACTATATTTCTTTTGCATGTTTTGACTTCCAGAATAATTATGTTTGGTATATCATATTATTCAAACCTCCACAGTCGGTCATATGTCGGAAGTAGGTATGAATCAAAACTGTCATGATTGGTTGTAGAGATCTAAGGTGTTGAACATGGCTACAAAAATCACGAGTGCTCATAAGTTCTGAGCATTGGACTCAACCCACGCTCACTAGAATCACTTCATGGAATTTTATCTCGAGTTATCGTGAGACGGTAATATCATATAAGTCTTCAAACCTAGAGATATGATTTGTTACTTACAAGTTGATGATGCATTGATTGTACGAAAACGCATTGGTAACTCGATGTTATAAAACGTGCCTTTGTGTATAATTTAATGAGTGGTAGAACAAGCATATGAGTAGAAGTTTATCTGTTCCTTATTTGATTAGAAGCTGATATCTGGGCCCCTCGATGATTTTGTTTTGACCTATGTATCGGGGCCAGTCAGAACTAAATTGATGTGTTCAGTTTTGTTCTATGTCAAACAAATCGGAAATCGAGAAACAAATGCTGAACAATAAGTAAGACCATGTTCCATGTATTTGTCCGGCTGATATCTTGAGCAGAGGATTATATGATTACTTATCTAAAATGGCGCGTTCTAGTTCAACAGAGTTTAAAGACCTACGATTGCTGATCGGTTCCTGAAGTCATACTCGCAACTATAGTTATTAGACTTATCCAAGTGGGAGACTATTGGATATAGTGTCTAAGTCCATAACTACATTTGGTATGTACTTGACCCGACCCAGCATGGTCCATTTGGGTTGCACTTCACCCGAACAATTTATGGATAATATTTGAGAATAGTACAAGTTATGATTTATTAATATATTATAAGTTCTAATATACTAATATAAGATCATATTATTTAATTTGTATTGACCTATAATTAATCTAGGATTAATTTAGAGATCAAAGATATTACTAATTAAATATGGGCTTCTATATTTATATAGTGTTGGCTAATGCTTATTTGGAATGGGCTAGGCTTGCATGGAAAAGTCCATGGATACTCCATGGAGCTTTAACCTATGGATCTCATGGTAATTAAGAGACATGGATATTAGGGTTTACATGGATGTAACCCTAATCCACCACACTATATAAAGGAGGCTTTGGTTCTTGAAATCACACTAGTTGACACTTGTTGAGGTGAGGGCCAATTTCAAGATAGTAGTGACTATTCTCACAAAGTTCCAAGTTTGTGGTGATTTGTGATTTCCATTTGAGGCATTCACACTATTGGTGCTAGGCTCTAAAACTCCAAGCAATCAACTACTACTACAATGTAAGTATTTCTACTAGCTTTATTTGATTCATGTTCCCCATGCCATGCTAGTTAGGATATGAACCTTGGAAAAATAATTATTTTCATGTATCTTAGACAAACATAGATCCAAGGTTTATTAGGGTTGCATGTACACTTAGGAAGTGTTAGAATGCTTAAAACCCTTCAAGTACCTCGTGTTATGTGCTTCGGTCATGACCACATATCTAAAACAACCATGTCTCAGTGTCCAGATACGGCCCATGAGATAATAGCCTCCACCACCCTTGATTTCTAGATTCTTTTCCATTCCTCTTAGGGATTCACCAGTCACATGCTCGGGTTGTAAAGCTTCAAGTTGAGCCTCCTTAATTTGTGTGGATAAGTGGGAATGGATAGTCATATTCAGAGATTTGACTCTCCGACCAGTGTATTCTTTTCGACTGAGGGCGTCAGCTACTACATTGCCCTTGCCAGGATGATAACGAATTTAGAATTCGTAATCATTGAGTAACTCGACCCATCGTCGTTGTCACATATTGAACTCTTTTTAATCGAAAATGTGTTGAACACTCTTGTGGTTGGTGTAAATAGTACTCTTCGTTTCGTACAGGTAGTGTCTCCAGATCTTTAATGCAAATACCAGTGCTCCTAACTCAAGATCGTGTGTTGTATAGTTTACTTCGTGTATCTTAAGCTGACGGGAGGCATAGGCAATAACCGTGCGTCGTTGCATAAGAACACAACCAAGTCCTTGATTTGATGCATTGCAATACACTACAAAATATTCTATCCCTTCGGGGAGGGATAGTATCGGTGTGGTGCACAAGGCCTATTTTAGTGTTTGGAACACCTTCTCTTGTTTTTCTTCCCAGTCAAAGACCACGCCTTTCTGGGTTAATGTAGTAAGAGGTTTCGCAATGCTAGAGAAGTTCTTTATGAATCTGCGATAGTGGTCGGCTAGACCTAGATATTGACGAATCTCTGTAGGTGTCTTTGGTGCCGACCGGTTCTTAATGGCCTTAATTTTGGAGGGGTCCACATGTATCCTTTTTTCGCTAACAACGTGGCCCAAAAATTCGACTCTTCCAATCCAAAATTCACATTTAGAGATCTTCGCATAGAGCTTCTCTGATCGTAGTGTTTCTAAGACTCTTCGTAGGTGTTGACTATGTTCTTCCTTACTTCTGGAGTAGATAAGTATATCATCGATGAATACGATGACGAACTAATCCAAGTAAGGATGGCACACTCTATTCATTAGGTCCATGAATACTGCTGGTGCATTGGTTAATCCGAACGACATCACTAAAAATTCGTAGTGTCCATAACGGGTTCGGAAGGCTGTCTGGGGAACATCTTCCTCCAGCACTGGTAATTGGTGATATCCGGATCGTAGATCTATCTTCGAGAAGTAGCTCGCTCCTTGAAGTTGATCAAATAGGTCGTCAATGCGGGGCAAAGGGTAATGATTTTTGACAGTGAGTTTGTTCATCTCTCAGTAGTCGATGCACATCCGGAACGATCCGTCTTTCTTGTTTACAAACAAGACCGGTGCTCCCCAAGGTGAGAAACTTGGTCTAATGAATCATTTTTGGTGGAGTTCGTTAAGCTGACTGGAAAGTTCTTCCATCTCTATTGGAGCCAGAAGATAAGGCCATTTTGCTACAGGGGTAGCCCCTGGAACTAAATCGATTCTGAACTCGACTTGGCGTTGTGGTGGTAATCCCGGTAGTTCTTCTGGAAAGATATCGGGGAAGTTACGTACTTCTGGAATGCTGTTAATATCTTTTACTTCCCGACTCGTATCAACGATGTGTGCAAGAAATGCCTGATAATCCTTCCGCAAACACTTTCGAGCTTGGATGCACAAAATGATGCGAAGGTTTGTACTTGATTTGTTGCCGTAAATCACTAATGTTTCATTGTTAAGGAGATTTAGACGAACGGTTTTTTCGTAGCACATGATGTCGGTGCGAAGAGGACTTAACCAATCCATGCCAACTATGACGTCGAAACTTTTGATTTGGACTGGCATGAGGTTGATTGGGAAAGAGTAACCGTCTAAAGTGTAGGGTTTCAAAGCACTCCATGGATGATGACAATGGGCCCCTTGACGAAGTGTAGTTTAAAAGCCCAAGACTTGTCTTTTCCCTATAAATAGTCATGTATTATTCACAATTAGGGTTAAGAGTGAGGCAAAATGTAGCCGCCACGTTGTGAGGTTTCTTGTAGAGTTAGATTCTTATTTTCTTAAGTGTAATTTGTTCCTCACAATTCAATAAATCGATTGATCATTCGACATAATCTTCATATTTTTGTTTGTTCTTATTTTCCGCCTTGTTCATCAAATCTTAATTAGGGTTTTAATCCCAACAAGTGGTATCAGAGCGGGTCTTTGAAGATCTATTGATTTTTGAAGAATCGGTTCTTTATTTGGTGATTTTCTGCACATATATTGAAGATTATTGGTGTTTTGACGGTCTATGTTATTCTCGTCCTTCATATTGTTCCGATTTTCTTTCCTGGACGCTTATCTAATTCACGATGATTGTTTATTCTCAACCTTAAGTCAAAGTGGTTCACACATTTTTGTCGCCTCAGATTTAAACATCGTTTGTTGATTCCGTTCGAGATTTATTCTTCACACGATATTTTTTTGGATCTTGTTCATAATCTTCTCGATCTAAAAAAAATATTTTGAAGATTGTTTGTTAATTGGAGTATTATGTTTAATTGATGATCAATCACGGATGAAGATGGAGATGATTTAGGATGATATAGGTTTCTGATCTGAAATTGTTCCGAGATACATTGATATGGTGTTTATGGAAGGTGATTGAAACTATGCGAAGTTGTTTGGAATTCATTCAGAAGGAGAAAAAAACGAAATTGGAATTATGACTGGTATGAATCGAAACTAGAACAGGATTCGCAGTGGGTAGATTGTTGATCGGAATGAGCAGATGTTCTTGCGAGTCAATTGAAAAGTCAAAATTGGCTGTGATACGGGATGAACTATGAACGAACGTCTTACCTGCGAATGCTCATTAACTGTGATTCGCTGCGGACCTGTGCTTGGATTCGGTGTTACTGGTGATTCGCATCGGGTCTGCGGTCGATTGATTTCGAGCGAAAGGTCAAGGAATCAGGGATTGAGATTCTGGGTTCGCACTCACTTCCCATACAAATGTGAAAATCGATTGTGCTCGCAGTTGGGACTGGACTCGGAAATGCTTTGATCAGAGTTATCGATAGATTGGAATTGGTATTATTGGCTTTCGCTTGTGAACATTCGTTTGAAATCTCCGTTCCAATCATATTCATTTAATCGGACGCTAAATTGGAAGAAGATGCTTTAATGTTTCATATTTGATCCCTATAACTCCAGCAAATTGGCACTTTTGGTCCCTGTTGATTTCACAATTTAATATTTTTGGATCAATCTTAGAAACTGTTACAAATAAAGGGGTATATTGATGTTGAATTATCATTCCAGCCCATGTCTTTCAGAAAGTGATAGTTTTGGCCAAATGTTCAGAAAAGTTTACAACTTTGAGGGTCGGTGAACAGTTTTGAATTCTTTAACGCACATATTTTTTCCGTGAATAGAAAAATAAAGATTCCATCAAGTCTTGGCGATTCGGAAAGTCGTTTTTCGTGATAACGTCAAATTTTTCACGAGTTTTTCGGATTTTATACTTCATTGTGTATATCATTTTGTCGCGGGGGAGCTTAGTAAATTTTTATCCATTCAAGATCATTCTCATGACCATTTGAAGGCTTTATAATCATGTTTTCGATTATAAATCAGGGGAGAATTTGGTATGGCCATTCAAAATTGGATTTGTGACTTTTCAAAGTTGAAGATTTTTGATAAAGCTTGTGGTAGAATTATGAAGGTAGCTTTTACAGCGGAAGTTCTTCATCGAGCTCTGCTAAAGATTTTATAGAGAAGTATCCTTTACAGTGGAAGTTCTTTATCAATCTCTGCTAAGGACTTTTTATATCCCCGACTTCTTGTATTTTCTCGATCAAGTGGCGTTACAAATCATAAAGTTTGGGTTGTTACATGATATTTTTTGATGGCTTATATCATTAGCTTATTTGAAGATCATTGTGACTTGGAGGGGGAGCTCTTCAAAGACAAGAAGTGATTCGATTTCTTTGTTCTGAAATGGGTTTTTTATGGCGGGTTTGGTTTTCATGAAGATTTTTTTGGGATTACATTTGAAAATGAAGTTTAAAGACATTACTTCAATGCTTGGTTTATATATCCTAGAGCCCGTGTTTGAAGACTATTGAAGAATCAAGATTCGTGGATTGCTTCATTTATTCCTCGTTGCAAGATCATTTTATTCGCTAGATGCTTGTTTTGGAAGTTAAAGCATTGTCATCCATTCCATACTTTGAGGGGGAGATTGTAGGGTTTCAAAGCACTCCATGGATTATGACAATGGGCCCCTTGATGAAGTGTAGGTTAAAAGCCCAAGACTTGTCTTTCCCCTATAAATAGTCATGTATTATTCACAATTAGGGTTAAGAGTAAGACAAAATGTAGCCGCCATATGAGGTTTCTTATATAGTGTTAGATTCTTTAGTCTATGCTGAAAGTGTAATTTATTCCTCATAATTGAATAAATCGAGTGATCATTCGACATATCTTCATATTTGTGTTTGTTCTAATTTTCCGCATCTTGTTCATCAAATCTCAATTAGGGTTTTAATCCCAACATAAAGTTAATGTACAACCCATGTATATGCAGTTAGTGTTTTCCATTTTTCCATTTGCCATTTCTACAGTGAATGATTCTTCTAACATGCTAGGTTTACGTTTAAGTAGGTGAATAAAGTTTTGGCTCACGAAGCTTCTCTCTGCTCCACTATCGAATAGTATGCATGCATATGAATTATTGAGAAGAAACGTAGCAGCAACTACTGTAGGATCAGCTACGGGTTCCTCGTGACCAATAGTTAAAACTCGTCCCACTCCGTCGGTATTCGCTGCCTTTGGGCAGTTTCTTTTGTAGTGGCCCACCTCGCCACAACCGTAGCATGCTTGGCCTACACCAGTGTTAGGAACTTGAGTAATCGGCTTTACGGTGGCCTTGCAGAAACGGACAGTGTGTCCCTTTCTGTTGTAGTTGCAGCACTGCATTTCCCGACAAGGTCCGTGGTGGTGGTAATTGCATTTGTTGCACTTTAGGAGGTTGCCCACATAACGCTTTGTTGGGTAGAGGTTTGTAGGAGCGGTAGTAGGTACATTAGCAGCATTTACTATAACCAGTTGTTGTTTCTTCGAGGATTCTTGTGAAGACCCACCCTTCCCCTTATTCCACCTTCTCTTCTTGTTGTTGCTGTTATTGTTGTTTCCCTTTTGTGGTTCCGATGCAGAAATTGTTGAGTTTTGATGATTTCCATGGTCGATAAGAGATTGTGCCTGCTCTTTGGCACTTTCAAAAGTGTCAGGTTTTGAAGCTAACACGCTTGACTGAATTTGGGGCGACAGTCCCCAAATGTATCGCTCTGTTTTCTTGCTCTCGGGAGCAATCATATCTGGGCAAAGGATTGCCAGATCGCAGAATCTGTTGGTATAAGTTGCTATGTCGGTACCAATCATTCCAGGAGTCCAGATTTCGTGCTCGAGTTTTTGAATCTCTCATCGTGGACAGTACTCCCTCATCAGCATGATTTTTAAGCTCTCCCACCTTATTGAATTCGCCACTATAAGAGTAAGTACCTTAACGTGGCCATTCCACCAAGTTAAAGCTCGATCAGTAAGTGTGTAAGTTGCAAACTTGACTTTGCTATGCTCGGGGCAGGAGCAGAGTTCAAAGACTGATTCCGTCCTTTCAATCCACTGCCTTAAAAATTATCACACCACCCGTTCCATTAAACATCCGGGGTTTAGCATTCATAAAGTCTTTATAGGTGCACTCCCGGGGTTGCCCATGACTATTGCCATGGTTTGAAGGATGTATCCCAACTCCTGAACCAGTAGTAACAGGGGTATTGATATGTGACATGGTAGCTGCCACAGCTGCGGTGACTGCTGCCTGGAACATGAGAGCATCAAAGTGAGGAGGTGGAGGTGGTGGTGGTATCGGTGTTTCCCCACCGTTGTTTCATCTCGTATTTCTACGTGGAGGCATCCTTCAACTAAATATTGAAAAGACAAGGGTAAGAAGTCCATAGTATAGAAAATGTATGTGTCTCATGAACTAAATCGCTATAGTTCAACAATAGATGATAGTATGAGTCTCAAAGATAGAAGAACCAAGGTTATTCGTAAATCCAAATATATGAACAAGCGTATGGATTTCCCATAATATTTTAAAGATTGAACGAGATACTCAACGTAGTAATAATAGCGTGCGAATTATATTAATATAATATATGATACAACGATCACGAAAATTTGACCCTTAAAAGGGTCTCCGATTATAAGAATTTTAAGAAAGTAAAACTTTTAGCCGAGGACCTAACATATAACAAAATTTGAGGTTCTCGCAAGTACTACTTGCGACGTGTGTTGCGCTTGGAGCTTGACTCCGCATCCGAATGCTTTGATTCCATAAGGCCCCTATCGAAGGCGGCTTGTTGTTCCCTCAACTTTGCGAGGCTGCATTCATTTGGTTTTTGGAATGCATCGGCGCAGAGGTGGGTATCATTCTGTAACATATCCAGACAACATATGTCGGCCGTGTGAACTTGTACTTCCACGTTAACTTCACGGATTCGATTTGCTTGTACTCCCGATTGATAGGACTGGTTGGCCAGTTTACCTACCATGACCGGAAGTGCTCTGTCGGCTGAACCTCTATTCCTGATTTCGTAGAAGTTTTGACACATACCGTAAGGAGAGCGTATCCCTTGTTGTTGGATCCAATGGTGGAGGTGACTTCCCTAAACGGGAGTCGGTCCCTGGAAGTTCCTCATAATGGCTGGAGGGTTGACTACTTCTGGTTCCGAGTCTGTACCAGAGTCGTCCCCTTCTTCCAACTCGATAGGTTCTTCATCCTCTTCCGGATCCTCCTCTACCCATCCTCCATTGTCCAGGTTCGGGTAGTAGGGGTCCCCTTGTGGGTGAAATCCAGCCATTTCACTATACGAGAATAGGGTTATAAGATTTGAACAAAACTTGAAAACATGTAACACTAATTAATCTATTGTATGCACCAAATACTCCTATAGTATTTAAATTGTACGTTTGATACTAGTGTCTATTTTGGTAAGTTTTGACTTGTTGCTCACTACGATCATTCCTCGATATACGTTAGTCCAATCTCGGATAAATATAGTTGATCAGGCTATATTCGTCCCAAATTTGATTACATATCTCGAGAACTAATCGTAGTGTCCAACTTGTCTTAATACTTTTTGTATAGTTCACATCATGAAGATATGTTTTGTATGCATGTATTTTGTATTTTCATGACCTAAAATAATTTATTTAAATGAAATAAGGATTTTAGGTGTAAAAATATTTTGTCAGAGACTTTGAGTCCCTAAGCATTTATAGTCTATATATCTTATGAGGTTCGATATACTTAGTTCACTATAAACATTGCTCTGATACCAATCTGTCACACCCCAAAACCGGAGCGGCGGAAACGTTCGGGGGCGGATAACTTCATGTGGTAACATAACAAATGAATACATAGTAAAGAAAGCAATACAACCATCATATATATAATTGAAAGTTTACATTGTTTAAAAGAGTACATGTGCAAAACCAATTACAATATGATGCCAAAATATGAATTTAAACTAGTGCCGCAATGTTCCTTCTTCAAAAGTTGTTTAGTACATCTAATTACTGAGTCCCTGGGACATACAAGTAGTTTTGAAAGAGTATATAAGCATTTAAGTTGGTGAGTTTCATAAGCATTTAATGATGTTATTTGTATGAAAATGAATTGGTTCGTTTTTGTTTGTTAATCTCTAGAAAATCCCATATTTCCTACTGGTATAAGCGTAGCCTTAAATCAAGACCAACATATGTTAAAAAGTTGATGTTTTCCCATCTATGAGTAGTGATTAGAAGTTCCAAACTTATATCACAATTGGGTTTTTCATGCATAAAGTAAATGAATCTATGTACGTATAAAACCTCCATTACATTTGTAAAACCTCGTAAATCAATGTGATCTTAATACTCTATGTGAATTTTATAACCATGCTATTGACAAGGAATGCCTATACACAATGTTCTTCAGGCGTTGGAATGTTCTGACGTTTGTCACCCCAAATGGTGTACTGTAGCTAACAGTTAGGGTGTGGGGTTGTCAATCCAATATAGATCTATACACAAACACCATGCTCCCCCTCCAAGGGATTCTGGTATATAATATAGGACTTGAAATGTGTACTCCAACGTACGTGAAGTTTAATGTCTCACAAAACTTAGTATAAAACAGATTTACGTTTAAAAATGTTCGTTTGTTCTTGTACACGATAGTAACTTCTTGAAATAGTATTTCCAGTATGTAAAAGTTCATAGTATTCTCGTAAAACTATACCTATTATAGTTTCTTAAAAGTGTGTTTCGTTTGTATAAAATCCCTAGTGAAAATGCTCACTTGTTATGAAAAGTATATTCTTTGTAGTGCCAAAACCGACACACCTAAATATAGTATAAGCAGAGTGTCTGATTTACATAAATACATAAATCATTTCTTATTTCAAAAGATAAGATGTTATCGTGGTATAATTTGCATATGAATGTTTCCCTATAATAGTTATAAATCACATATGATTCCGTTGATAAAAAACGTGTAATGAAACTTTATATAATACACAATAATAATCAAGTGTTTTACTTGTATTCCCCCCCTTAAAAGCATATGAAAGTATTTATAAAACATTTAAAAGTGTGAATTATAGGGGTATGAACTCACTTGAAAGATCGGAGAAAGCGAGATGAAAATCGAGCAAAACTTCAGCTTGTGAAAGTCGATTTTCTCAGGATTCTCGGGAATCTTGAGCGTATCAGGAGCATAGAATCCTTCCTTTGGAACTTGAGTGTGAAAACCGGGGCTTCGGGAGGGCTTCAGGAGCTTAACCGCAGAGTTTCAGCACGAGAGATGGAAGAATGGAGCACCTAAACCCGACACCCCAAGAGATCTATATATAGGAGGGATTTTTGAGTGCCACATCGTGGCAAGGGTGTGCCACGTAGTGGGGAGCAATTCTATCCTCTTCCATTGATTGGACGCCCTCAGTTACTTGCCGGGTCATGGCAAAACTGTGCCATATCGTGGCAAGCCTGACAGCCTCGGATTTTGGACCGCGAACTTGTAAAATCCATAACTTTCGCGTACAAGCTCCATTTTCGACATTCTTTATATGCACGCGTAGCTGAAAATATGATCTACAACTCTAGTTTAGACTTCATCGGCTAATTTTGAATATATTTTTAATTATTTAATTTTAACGGACCGGACACGAAAAATCCGTTAAAAATCTATAACTTCTTCATCCGATGTCCGTTTTCGTCAGACTTTTCGCTGTTGCGCTAATAATGTTGAGACCTTCGATTCTCATTTAGGTTGTTTTGGTCAAAAGTCTCTCGAGCTCTATTTCGACTTGTTAGCTGTCTACTGCTATACCCGAATCTTGGAAAAATCATAACTTCCTCATACGAAGTCAGATTTGGACATTCTTTTTATGTACGCTCACAGTTTAATGTTATCTACAAGTTTCATCTAGATACTTAAGGATAAAAACTATTGTATTGAAACTTCGCATTTTTCGTTTAATCGGTGTTGCCGGTTTTGTCGGAAATCTTAGAATGGTCATAACTTCTTCGTTATAACTCGGATTTTAGTGTTCTTAGTATTTCTATAAACCTTGACATATTATCTAGCATAATAGACATTCCTATAGAGACTTTTGCAAATTTTATTTTTGAAGTTGATTTCATTATTTCAAAAGTAGCTACAATACTTGACTTTTTAGGTAATTACATAGAGTCGAAATATCGGGTTGTCACAATCTACTATCTCGGTTAGAAATAATAGAACTTGGAACTCCATGCAATCTAACATTTTCCTTAAGATAAACTGTAGTCAGCTTATCCATCTTTTCGTTCTCCTTAATTGGTAAAAAATGGGCAGACTTAGTCAATCTATCGACTATTACCCAAATATTGTCGAACCCACTAGGAGTTTTAGGTAACTTAGTGATGAAGTCCATTGATATCTGCTCCCGTTTGCATTCAAGTATTTCCGGTTGTTGAAGTAAACTTGAAGGCTTTTGATGTTCTGCCTTCACTGTAGAACAAATCAAACATTTGCTCACATAAGTAGCAATTTCCGCCTTCATGTTTGGCCACCAATAATGTACTTTTATGTCTAAGTACATTTTTTCAGAACCTGGATGCACGGAATATCTGGACTTATGGGCTTCTTCTAAGACCAAGTACTTGACTCCACCGAAATTAGGCGTCCAAATTCGGTTCATAAAGTGTCGCGTTCTGTTATCTTTTTGTATAAGTTGCTTTTCCATTCCTTGAAAGGCTTCGTTCTTCATGTTATCTTCTTTTAGAGCCTCAAGTTGAGCTTCATTAATTTGTGCAGCAAGGTTAGAATGTATAGTTATGGTTAATGCTCGTACCAGACGGGGTTTAATATATTCTTTCCGGCTCAAGGCATCTGCTACCACGTTTGCCTTTCCAGGATGATAACGAATCTCACATTCGTAATCATTCAACAATTCGACCCATCTTTGTTGTCTCATATTAAGATCTTTTTGGTCGAAGATGTGCTGGAGACTCTTGTGGTCGGTAAAAATAGTACACTTGGTACCGTATAGGTAATGTCTCCAGATTTTTAGTGCAAAAACTAAAGCTCCCAATTCAATATCATTGGTAGTGTAATTATTCTCATGCACCTTAAGTTGTCGTGATGCATAGGCGATAACTTTTTGTGACAACTGTCAATTCAGGTCATTCTTGGACTCATGCATCTTTATAAAAACCATTCATGCAAAACATGCCATGGCCTAGTAGTATATATTAGGTCAAAATCTTGCATAAACTAGGATCCAACTAAGACCTAGGACTAATATACTTGACACTTACAATTCTAGTAAGTTGCTTAACTACAATAGGAAATGCCAATGCAATAATTAGAATCAAACTTCAAGATTTTTTATAATTGAAAAAGGGTATAAAACCCTAAAAATAAATTAAAATATTCTAATTATACTTCATTATGATGATGAATATCAAACAACATTCCAAAAACCCTAAAGAGCCAAAAATCCAAATTTATAAATCATAAAGCTTAAAAGCTTTATAAAATTCGGCTATAAACTTCCTAATATCAAATTTTTATTAATCAAATTATGGATTATACCAATGAAATAGAAATATAAATTATCATGCATTAATCATAATTTATTAGTTAAAAACAAGATTTTTAAATAAATCAAAAATTGCTTAAAGAATCACTTTTATAAAAATTATATTTTTATAAAAATTAAGAAGGGATTTTGATAAAATTTAAATTGAGGAGAGAGGAGGCTTTAATGCCTCAAAGATCTGGCCATCTCCCCTCTCCCCATGCTCCCTCTTCCCAAAAACTTCAATCATTAACTCATTTCCTACACTCTACCTCTTCTCTCTTCATTCTCTCACACTCTACCCTCCTAACCCACAAACTCTCTTCCTCTCTCTCTCTCTAACTCACTAAATTTCTCTCATTCCTCTACCAAATTTCTAGATTTTGAAGACTTTGAAGTGTTCTTACTTCCCTCAAGATCAAAACAAAGGTAAACAACAACATTTTCTCCCATAATTTCATGATTCTACTACCTTTTCTTCTTAGTTTTCTCTTCTTTTCGGATTCTATGCCTTTCCATCGCTAGAAATCTTTATTTTTCCCTAGTGGTTTGTAGATTCTCACCATAACACAATGCATGTGTTTGAAATGGTGAAAATCCGGGATCAAACCCATGCAAGGAGTGAAAATGATGAACATATGTTCATGTGACTTCAAAACCGAGTATTACATCTTCTTCTCCATTTCTTTTGTGTTCTTTCATGATCAAAAGCATTTAAACCATTTCTAGTACATCTTTGAAGCTCATTCACTCCATGCATGTGCTAGAAATCGGACCTTAACAAAGGCATGCATGATGTTCTTGTCAAAATATCCTAAGAATGCACTCAAAGCAAACATGCAATCTGCCAGATTACTTTGTTTAACTTTGAACGACCATATCTCGGTCATTTCTTAACCAAATCATTATATTCTTTTTGTATTGTATAATTCCTTGAGTTAAATATCAAACCCAACTGGTCTCACTGTAAAATATTAAATATCCGATTTTTGGCAATTTTTACAAAATGGTTGCGCAAACAGCTCTTTTTCTATGATCACCATTTTTGCCTTGCATGATCAATGGTCTTAAACCCAACCATAAATATGGGGAAAATAATTTAGAAACTTAACATATCCAGTGAATGATGGTTGAAATTTCGTGGCTTAAAACCGTACTGAATAGGCTACATAAATTCATGAACTTCAACCATATTTACATCTCATGCACCATTGCATGCAACATTTCTTAACTTATTTGGATTCAATACCCCTATTTCCCTTCTGAATAAATTTTGAACATTTTTCCTTTTGAAAGCCCTTACATGCATGTGATAATCTGTAAAATACCAAAATCTTTTATTATTTCTTTGATTTATTTAAATTATTGCTAGAAACCAAGGGCATAAATCACATAAAATACTTCCAGAGGTCAATAAATCCGGAACGAATTCATGGATGACCCTAATGATGGATAATGACCCCTCACTAAATTTCATCAATTTTTGTTGTTGTTTGGTATGATTTCCGATTTTCTTTTCGTTTGGGTATAATAAATCACAAAACCACTTTAGAGAGTGTCAAAATTCTATTTAACAATTTTCTCAGCCCTTAGCTGTTGTGGGTAACTCAGAAAAATAATTGCAAATGTTTTCTTCATGCCTTACTATTTTTCCCGATTTTTGGTAATTATAATGGTCTAAAAATAGGAAAAATAGTTCTGATTATCCAAAATTCATGAAAATATACCATAACATCATGTTTTATAGTAGAAGGTTACATAAAAATTTTGGTGATTTTTATCTACCGTAAACTATTTTTCTCTTATTTTCTAAAGTTAAATACACTTAAATACACCTAAATACACATAAATACCCAAAACCGGATTATACAATATGAAAACCACTTTTGGCATTTTTCCCAGGTTATTTATACTGTAAATGATGTTACAAAAGTTTTTGGTAATTTATTTTAACTGTTTAATATTATTTCTTCAATTAATGATTATTTAAACGAATAAAACAAGGAAAAATAGAAATACCCACTGAAAAATATCTTTTCTATTTTTCCTAGCCTATTTATGTATAATAACAGTTAAATAAAAAGTTTGGGTAATTTTGGAAACTGTTTTCTATTTATTTTCAATTTTTATTGGAATAAATGCTCAAAAATCATAAAATATAATTAAACATCTTGAACATCCATTTTTATATTTTTTCCAGCTTAGTATTGTGTAATAACAGTAAAATAAAAAGTTTAAGAATTTTTATCCTTTGAATGCTATTTTTCGTGAATTTATGTTGTTAAGACGACTTAAAATTTTGAAAAATAGTTAACCATATTAAAAATTCAAGGAAAATTTTCTGGAAAACCTCTATTGTATTTACAATGAAAATACAAGGTTTGACAATTTTTGGAAACTGTTTGATAATGTTTTACATTTTTAGGAATATCAAAACACTTTTAAATGTGTAGAAATACCTTTAATTTATATTACTAAATCTGCAAAATTAATATTCCAAATTTGTAATTAATCACACGACTTGTAAAATTTCATTATTTCAGAAAAACTATAACCAATTAATATAAAATTTAATACTAAAACATAAATTGGCATTTCACTATATGTAGAGTTTAGTATATTAGCATTAGATTTCGACATGGAAACTCACTAGTGTGTGTTTGATGTCGTAGGATCCCGGTAGTAAGACGTTGGTGCATTCCGAGACACTACTTGTATCTACTCGAAACATTGTGAGTATTCACGCACTCCCCTATTTTCAGTTTTTATGTTTTGGGGTGGTAAAGCATGTCCAGAAAAACTATTGTTTGCATGTTGTATTTAAATTGATTATTTTCAAACATGATTGCTATTGTATTGCTATGTTTCTTTATGTATGTCTATGCAACACGGAACATGAGAACTTCTCGTACTAAGGCCCTTCCCTTATCTCTAACCATTAACTCTTTGAGCCACTGGTCATTATGGATAGCGCTATTAGGAATTGACAACTCCTCACTCACCCAAATTGCTGGAGTGCATGATACCATATTCATCTATGGAACGATAAGCATAGATCTCGATAGGGCTTCAGTCATAGGTTTGGTTGAGACTCATTGTTTGCTCATACACATACAAACTCGTTTCTCGTTGTGGCAATAAACTTGTATTCATTAATAGCAATCAACTTTGTTTGTCATTAAAGCAATGTACTTGTATTCACAAAAACAGTATTTCAAGCTCGATTTATAAACTTGTGAACTCACCAACTATTTTCATAGTTGATGCTCGTTTTACATGCTTTTTCAGGAAATAATTAGTAAATGGATATAAAGATTCATCATCATAGAGCATGCTGCATCATGTTGAAGTTATTTATGAAGTTATCTTTGAACAATGTTATTTTGGAAAAACTTGTATTTTGTTTCTTTTGAAGCTATGGGTTGTAAACTTTTAAATACTGCTATGGTGATGTATCTTTATCTTTTGCAATGAAACCGTTATCGCTGTCATATCTTGCGTTTCCGCTTTAGCGGGGTGTGACAGAAGTGGTATCAGAGCTAAACTTATAGAGAACATCGGTTTTTCTTTAAGAAAACACAACCTATAACTAAAACTTACAAAGAAATTCTTTTTACATCAAACATATTACTAGTATAATTAGGTCGGGAGTTGTATCGTTGGACCTCAATTAAACATAGCCTGATCACCTATGTTTAATTAAGGAAAGATTTATGCAAAGTCTGAGCTAATTATAATGGGAATATGTTCAACAAAAATATTTGAGAAAACTTTATTTCAAAAACTCAAAAGGCTAATTTCGGTGTGTGTAAACATTACATATTATAGGCATGCATTGTCATTTATTTCATATCTCATTGAAACTATGTATCAGTCCACTAAGTCAACATCGTCATCTTCCCACGCTACCGCCTCAGCCGATGAGTCCGGCTATGTCACTATTATCCCTCGACGTAATCCCCCCGCCTCGGTAGAAGAAGACCCATCGGAGGACAGGGAAGGTATAGGGAACTCGGTGGAGATCAGCAATGACAATGCCCCGAGTCAACGACGCAAGGCATCGCCTTTATCGGTGTTGCCACAGCCACTGCTTTATGGGCTTCGCATTCGGAGGACGGCGAGGAAGAGTGTTCCCATTCCAGGAAGGATAGCCACCAACACAGTAGGACTTGGCACGGCAGGACCTAGCGGGGTAGGACCCAGCTTTGCAGGACCGAGAGCACCGCCACCACAACGAGTCATAGGGATACCTGTCAGGCAACCATGTATGACCCCGGAGGAGTCCTGGATGATGCATTCGATGGCAGTGGATCTACGTCACAGTCTCGCAATGATAGCTGGGCATGAGGAGGTATTGAACGAAGTGATGACAGGGATGGAAATCATGTTTCAGCATTCGATGGAGGCTACTGACACTGCTAGTGTTGCTAGACGAGAGAACCATGTCAGGAAGGCCTAATCGCGAGCGCCCACAGAACAAAACACCCGATGTTGCTCAAGTTGTAGCACAACAGCTCATGGAAGCAATCCCAAACATTGTTACTCAAGTAACTGCAGGACTTAATGCTAACCAAGGAAGTAGTGGAGGAAACCGGGGAAACAATGAAAGAGAATGCAACTACAAGTCCTTTATGGCCTGTAAACCTAAGGAGTTTCATGGAAAGGAAGGTGCGGTCGGGTTGCTGAAATGGATTGACAGCATGGAGTCGGTGCTTCACATTAGCAAATGCCTCGAGTGCAACAAAGTTGAGTATGCAACTTGCCTACTCCAAGATAGGGCATTAACCTGGTGGAATACCCTAGTGCAAACCCGAGGCCGTGCAACGGCATACCAGCTAACTTGGGAAGACCTAAAGAAGTCGTTGATAGAGGAATATTGTCCCAAGGATGAACTTCAGAAGCTTGAATCTGAATTCTGGAACCATTCTATTGTTGGAACACAAATAGAGAAGTACACAGTCCAATTTCATGAACTAGTAAAACTGGTACCTCACATGGTTAATCATGAGGAGAAACGGATAGATCGTTACATCTGGGGTCTGGCACCAGAGATTCGGGGAATGGTTACCTCAGCAAACCCAACTACCATTCAAAGTGCAGTAAGTCTAGAAAATTGACTAACCAATTATGTGATAAGGATGGGAGCATCGACAAAGGAAAGCTCTAGTAGTAAGAGAAAGCCAGCAGATCAGGGAGAGAAGAAGTATGGAGGCAAGTCAGGGAGGAAGCAGAAAGTCTCAAGAAACTTTATGGTAAGAGCCCAGGAGCAAGAACCAGTGAAAACTCAAGAACAGGAAGTGCAGGAGTGAAAGCAATACTCAGGGCCGCTTCCAAAGTGCAATAAGTGTAACTTCCATCACAAGGGAGCTTGCCCAGTGTGCCAAAATTGTAAGCAAACAGGCCATTACTCGAAGTATTGTAAGGTGGATAAGGAGGGAAAAAGGGCATGTTACGAGTGCGGGAGTACTGATCATCTCCGTAGAGAATGTCCCAAACTAAACAAAGGGCCTGGTAACAATGGACAAGGCCAAGCCAGTCAAAACTTCCAAGGAAATCAAGTTGGATGGCCAAGAGGTGTAGCCTTTGTGATTGGTGCAAAAGAAGCTCGTTAGAACCCTGAAGTGATAACAGGTACGTTTCTCCTGAACAACCATTTTGCATCAGTAATATTCGATGCGGGAGCAGATAGGAGTTTTGTTTCTTTAGCATTTAGACCGTTAATTGGCTTGAAATCGAGAAAGATGAGGAATGCTTATGCTATTGAACTTGATGATGGGTATGAAATTAGGGCTAGTGATATAATTCCTGGTTGTACTCTGAATTTAGCTGATAAACTCTTTAGCATTGACTTAATTCCTATAGAGCTAGGTAGTTTTGATGCGATAGTAGGGATGGATTGGTTATCCAAAAATAGAGGGGACATTGGTTGTTACGAGAAAGTCATTACAGTGCCTCTCCCTAATGGAGAAACCCTTATCATACATGGTGAGAAGCCAATTGAGTCATGTTATGGGACAGGCACTCTTAATCCCAGAAATGATAGATCTAGATGGATAACAGCTCAAGCAACGAATCATTACCTCAAAAGAAGGCTCCAACAGAAGAATAAGTGAAAACCTTGAAAATCCCCTTGCTCCAAGCCTCTTAATCTTCAAAGATCTCTTTAACAAACACCCCTTCAAGATCCAAATGTTCTCTAATTCTCTCACAACGAATATTAGGGTTTCTGGACTTCAAGGGAGAGTAAAGAGACTAGGGAGAGGGTATTATGTTCTTTATATAGGGCCAAATCCATGGGATTAGGGTTTTCTCCACACAGCACCAACTTGCCGAGTCCATCCGCTGACTCACCGAGTTGGCCACTAGACACGTGACCAGAATTGCGACCCTACTCGCCGAGTCTACCCATGGACTCCCCGAGTTGATCATTCACATTTTCACTTTGAACCCTGAACTTTGCACCCCTGAAATCGGGATGTTACAATGTTTCATGAGTATCACAAGCATCAGAATTACCAAACCGTTCATCAAACATATCAAAGAAATTAAATTCAGCAGATTCAGATGTGGAAACATCAAAAGAAACATTATCAGTTTTAACATCAGAAACATAAACGTTTTCATTTGAAACATAAATTTCATAATTAGAAACAGAAACAGAAACAGGTCCTCTGACTCCATGCTTTGCCTGGTCTAAGGGTTGATCTGCAGGGGAAGTAGAAATGTTAGTACTTTCAACATTAATAAATCTGCCTGAAACGAAACCAAATGGTTTGACATAAACCATAAATGGTTCATTGGCAATCTCCTCCTTGGATATGGGTTGATACAGATATGTATGATTATAAGGAGGAGGTACACTATCATATCCTAAACCCTTAGACTGATTTCGTTTAAATTGCATGCAATGATCAATCATGGTGTTAACTACCTCGCTTGATCCATCAAATTTTTAAAAAGAAAAGTTTGCATAATCAAACTCCCTTTTTAATGTATCAAGCTTAGTAATTAACTCATCATTTTGTCTTTTAAGATAATCATACAACTCACATTTTTCACTGTATTCTGTTTGAATCCTTCTGAAATCTTTTATTTTAGTTTCTAATTGGGCCTTTAGTGGTTTTTGTCCTTTCCTAAGTTGGTAGCCCTCATATCTAAGGTCCTCTACTTCTCTATGTAATAATTGGATTTCATCACAAAGAACTTTAACATATTCTTTACATGCATGAGAACAAGATGGTAGGTTTACCTCGCTTTTCTTGGGCTCAGAAGAAGTAGACACCATTTGGCAAAACTACAGCTCCATCATTTCTGCTTCGGGATCAACATCATCATTCTTCAAGGCAACATCATCAATATGAGCTAGGTGAGCATTTTGTTGCCCTGAGATATTCAAAGCCTGAATCTGGTCCTCCCAATCAAAGGATTGAGCGACCATAGCAGTCTCACCATTAGCTGCAACACCTGCACGGTTGTTTCCCACTGCTACCATTTGCATGTTGTTATTGATCCTATGATCTGGCTTAGGGCATTCACGAGCAAAATGACCTGGCTCGTGGGAGTTGAAACATCTCAGCATGCCCTTGTTAAATCCCATCTTCTTATCAGCATTCATGCCCCAGTTGCTCTTCACTGTCTACTTAGCAAACTGTTTGGCCCTGAAAACAGCCATAGCAATCTGCCAAGTAACGTCCATTTCTTCTACGTCTTCAAGATGAATATGATCAAAATCAGTAAATGACAGCTAAGGTGGAAGATCTCCAGCTACAAAAGCATTGTAGCAATTAACTAGCCTAGTAGCCAGAGCCAGATTTTCATCGAAGTCTTTAGAGTTTGAAGAAGAAGCTATAGCTAACACAATTGGAGCAGGGACTACTTGTGGAGTGACATATGGTTGAGTTTGATGGTGAGGGATGGATGATGCAGTAGCGAAGGTCTGAATCTGAGGTTGTTGAGCTGCAAAGGCTTGACCTGAGGAGGACATGATTGATGAGAAAGCATTTTTGGATGAGATTCCAAGATTTGCAGTAGAGTATGAGTTCACATGATTAATTTCTCTCTGTTTGTCATCAATGTCACAGGCTTTGATGATCGCCATAACTTCAGCAAGAGTGAGGCGATTTGAATCCTTGGTTTTCTTAATTACAGCAACATTCATGTCCCATGATCTAGGAAGAGCATTCAGAAGCTTCTTGTTGATTTCTGACTTGGTTAAGAAAATCCCAAATATGGTCATGTTAGTCGTGAGAGTTGTGAATCGTTGTAGCTGAGCCTCAAGAGTCTCTCCTGGAATGTAGTTGAACATATTAAACTTTTGTCTCAACATGTCCTGTCGACTTTCCTTCATATCTGCATTGCCCTCATAAACCTCAATTAGGGTTTCTCATAGATCTTTAGCTGAAGTTTACTCACGAAAACCTTGAGTAATATCAGGAGATAATGCCCTGGTTAGAGTCGCTAAAGCCCTTTCCTACTCCTCAATTTTCTCAAACTCCTCATTAGTGTAGTTTTCAACAGTTTGTCAATTACTTGGCCTCCAACTGTCATAGTGATTCTAACAGGGCCTCTAAGAATGCTTCTCCAGACTTTGAAATCTTTCATCTCAATGTATTTTTCAATTCTGTACTTCCACTCGGGAAAACCATCTGCATACATCAATCTTGGAACACGCGTAGTAGTGCCCATGACAGTATAGAGTTCATGAAAATGATTTTGACTTTGAGAATCCATTTGAAGATGAAGCAATTTTAAAATCACAAAATTAAAATCACAAAAGAATTTGCAGTTGATGAGCTTACGACCGTAAACAGAGTTTACGTTTTCGGAGTTTACGGTTCTTGAGTTTATGGTTTCTGAATTTACGGTTCTTAAAGATTTTTGAAGCCTTGTTTGCGTTTTTTTTTTTTTTGTGAAGATTCATAGTTTACGGTTGATGAAGTTCTTGAATTTAGAACCGTAAAAGGTGTTTAAGGTTGGCAGTAAACCCCCAGAAAGCTTTTAAACACACGTTTTTGCAACAGATTCAGATCCTTTAACCACTGAGAACACCAAAACCAATGTTCGAACAATGAGAATATCAATTTAAGCACCCCAAATCTCGATTGAATGAAGCTTGACACCGGTTACTGCTCTAATACCAATTGTATGGTCCAAATAAGGATCTTTACCAGTAATCAAGCAATAAACAATCACAGAAATAGGAACGAGATGAAAAGAAACCAAGCTTGCACATGATTATATTCAATAAATCATCAGGTACAACTCGATGGACTGCTCTATAAACTCTATGACATCAACAACTACAAAAGACCAACTCCTCCACTATTTATACTTGAATTAGACCGGAAACTATGTTTGCTACCGTAAACAGTGTTTATGGCCGTAAACGTGTTTACGACCGTAAACTCAGTTTACAATCGTGAACACACAAAATGACCAAAAGACATAAACAACTCATAAACTGTATTACAGACTCTTGCCAAAATAATATACACTGAAAGCCTAGACCAAACCATTAACTGGACTCTTCAGTAATAGCTTCTGAATGGATAAATTTTCCAACTTTATCCATTAAGATGGTCCTTAAAACCAAGATCTAAACCTTCAGTTCAAAAGGACCGAGAATGCATATTTCTCAACTTAATCCATTAAGTCCAAATCTCTAAGCTACAGATTTGAATCAACATTATGTCTAAATGGATAAAGTTTCCAAAATTATCCATTATCAGGCTACAAACTTCCACGATCTAAAACCCTAATTTGAGAAATGACCAAAAACACACCTTTCTTTCTGTATGGAGGAAAGAGAGCTCTTGTATTCACTCTCTACTCCACAAATGGCCATATATTAGCCATACATTAATCAAAAACTCAAGAGCCATTCAAACTCTATGAAATAAGCTACCAAGATACAAAAACTCATTAAAATAGACCAAAACTCCATGTATTCATAGATCTGAAGATAAAACAAAATAAAGCTTGGAATTTTATGACTTATAATGGTCCAAAAGATAAATGGAGGTTTGATACTTCAAATACATAACTTTAAACACCAATCTTTCTTGTTCTTCTTACTACTAGAGCACATTACCACTAAAAGAAAGCACCAAATGGAAATTAAGAGATTACCAAAATAGATTTAGGAGAGTGGATGAGTTCCAAACACTTCAATTGATGCTAGGATTTCATTAGAGATGTTTTATAGTAAGTGGAGGCTGAAAATGGTGAAGTCCATACGGTTAGTGACCTTTAAATAGCCCAATAACATAAAAAACGTGGAACCTATTTCTTTTAAGGGGCGCTCCGTGCTCCTTAAATAAATTCTTGATTTTTTTGGTTTTTCTGTTTCAAATTCAAATAGTCATAACTTCTTCATTCTAACTCCGTTTTCAGTGATCTTTATATGCACGCGAATGTATTGACAAGCCCCACAACTCTATCTAATTACTTTTTTCTTAAGGCATACATAACGTAATTTAATAAAACATATAAAAGTACATAATATCACTTTTCCTATTTTACCCCTTTGCCTCCAAATCACAATCAATGGCCTAATCACTTAACCAACATTATGAACATCCAATAAGGTCTAAATGTTACTCCGTTGAAGTACAAGACCTTTACTCAATCAAATCACGGTACACAATCCCTAAATAAGAAACATCTCAAAATTAGATTTTACAGCGTTTTCACTCATGATTCTAGAAAACCGAAACAAGAATTCAGATTCTATTGTCGAGGTTTAGGGGGGGGGGGGGAGGGTGGATTTTATACATAAGATGTGAGCTTGGATCTTTTTAAAAGTTCATGTGAGCACTTTGTGAATCTGATAATTCAACCCTGTGTCTGGGTTACAAGAAATCCAAAATATGGGATAATTCTTCAAGGAACAATCTCAAATCAAGGCATTGATATGGACCCACTTCAAGGGCAGTTCCCCTTGATCCCCACTAGGGGCATTCCCCTAATACTCCGCGAGGGGTGGGGGGTGGGGGGCAACTACCTTTACCCCCACTATTTAGTCGAACAAAGATCAAATTCATTTTATTCAAACGTACTCTGCACCATCTAACTTGTCTAAAATCAATACTTCAACTATATTAATAATCTATAAATTCCATTATAATAAAATGAACCTTGCGAGATTAAAATTACCAACGTGGCTTAAGAAAATCGACTTTACCATCTTATCAAATCAAATTATAACGTAAAAATCCTATAATTACTTAATCATAACTAGCTGAAAAACCTGGCCTTAGCCCCGAGTTGTTTTTTGTGTTTTTTATAAAAAAATGTAAAAGTTTTGATTGTAAAGACCAAAAATGTCAACATGGTTAAAGACTTAAAGGGGTTGGAATTAATAAGTTTTTAGAAAAAGAACCAAAGTTGTCAAGTCGTTAAAATTTTGTGGTCAAACTTTGAATATTAAAAGTTTCGTAAAAAAATATAAAATTTTTGATTGAAATGACAAAAAGTGTCAAAATATACCCTAATAAATGAAGGTTTTTTTTTGTCAAATGTCACATTTTAATTTAATTTGCCAAATGTTATTTTCAATTAATTTTTTTTCACATGTTATTTTATGAGTTTTTTCTACTTTAATAAATTTTACATAATAATTTAATTTAATAATTATAGTAAATATAATAATAAATAAATATCACTTTTATTAATGAACTTACCTTCTTGTTTCAAAATTCTCAAATTAAAGTTTATTAGTTCATTTTGTTTATTTATTTAAATTTAAAAGATAAAAAAATCAATTTTAATAATTCATTATTTTTCTTATAAATCAAAAGTTTCTTAAATATTTACACATTTATATTTAAATTTTGTTTTAATTAACCGATATAATATATTAGTCTTACACCTAATGACAAAAACATGAGAGACAAAATTGACAAAAAAAAAAAAAAAAAAAAAAACAAACAAGTTTACTGCTTTATTAAGGAACAAAGTTTTAATATATATATATATATATATATATATATATATATATATATATATATATATATATATATATATATATATATATATATATATATAAAGTAAATATGTGGCTGTCATGTACCTAAAATTAGGTATAGAACTTTTTAAACAACGTAATTTTAAATAAAATAAATCCAATTTCATTTTGATCATAGTTTTGTTTTAATAGAATACCATTGAATTAAGTTCAATTATGGAATGAAAAAGATCAATTATATATATATATATATATATATATATATATATATATATATATATATATTAAAACTTTGTTCCTTAATAAAGCACTAAACTTGTTTGTTTTTTTTTTTTTTTGTCAATTTTGTCTCTCATGTTTTTGTCATTAGGTGTAAGACTAATATATTATATCGATTAATTAAAATAAAATTTAAATATAAATGTATATATATATATATATATATATATATATATATATATATATATATATATATATATATATATATATATATATATATATATATATATATATATATATATTAGGAAGAATTATTGAAGTTTATAGAGAAAATAAAAAAATAATAATTTTTAACAAATATAACTAAGATGTTTTATCTTTCAATTGAAAAATTATATCCAATGATTTTGTGAAAAGTTTGACTGATTTATAACATGTTGTTCTTTAATCTTTTATTTTATTAGTTTTCATTTACAATTTTACAGGGTTGCTTAAATGGTCACAATTTTTAATGTTTTAAATTCTTAAACACAATGTTTTAAAGAACATATATTTGATCGATTTAGTAAGTTACATGATTAAAGAAGAATAGTAAAAGAGCTATCATGATTACTTTGGATATAAATAGAATAAAACTACATTGTTTGGAGGGTTCTATATATAAAATTAGGTATATGATAACCACATATTCCTTAAGCCCTATATATACGATATTCGCACGTGTCAATGGAATTGCACTGTTCAAATTAGTCTCTTTTCCAAAAGTATATTGTTAAAGCATCAATTTCTACTAAAACTATCCAAAAGTAACGAAGAAGTGTACATAATTAATGGTTTGATTTATTTCAAATTGAAAAAGAAGAAAAAAACAATCGAAAAAATCTCTTTTAAGTCAAGGAGAAGAATGAAGATGGTATCAAGTAGGGTGGTGACAGTTTTTACGTGCACACTGGTGGGAACAGTTTTAGATAGATTTGAGGCTTGATTTTGATGTATCAGTGAGAAAATTCTATTAAGAAAGACATCTCATGAACCATCACTTTGGTAATCATTATGTGTCATCACTGTCAAGTAACATCCGTATGGCCTTCTTATGTTCCAACAGGATTATATATTATCCATAGCGAACAATCATAATTAGTTACGTTATTTCGGTAATAAACGATGTCTCATTCAAAAGAAAAAACCCTGTTTTATTTGTTATTTTTAAAGATAATAATTTTATTTAATTACACGTAATTATTGATTTTTCTAAAATGTTCGGGTTAAAATTTAGATTTGTTTAATATGCATTTACTCTAAAGATGTTAATCATCTTTAGTTCATTTTAATTTTATTATGTAACATAGTGACTTGAGATAATTGAAAAATTAGTTGTTTTTTAAAACTAATGTTACTTTTAACATGCATAAATACTTAATGTAATAAAAGTACAAACATCTACAAATTAATTTTGAAATTATAAAATAGAAAATAATCATCAAATTATAATAATGACTATTTCTAACTACCAATTTAAATTAAACACTAAAACAAAAATTCGATTAAATTAACTTTTATCAAATTTATTGATTTACTATTTATAAAACTTAAATAACACACATAATAATATAATTAATAAATTTTAGTTATAATACAAAATCTTAAATGTCCTATCCAAAGAACATAAAATAATATATATATATATATATATATATATATATATATATATATATATATATATATATATATATATATATATATATATATATTCATTTTGATTTTTTTATACTATTTTATATAAAAAAAATAGCATAATTATATATAGAGTAAATTATGATCTTGGTCCCTTTGGTTTAAATGAAATAATTTTGGTCTATCTTTTTGGAAAATAACACCAAGGGTCCATATTAAGAGTATGGATAACACCAACGTTCTCTACGACATTTAACCCTACCTTTTTTTTATTTTGCACGGTGTTGCAACCCTACTTTTCATCCTTTTCCTTCTCTTTCTCAATGCCACTAGTGTATTGTATCGCTAATATCCGCACCGCAGTTCTACTGATCCTGGATTTTGAACGAAAGAAGTATGATTCCTAGCTGGAATTATTCTTCACCTTTGTTGTTAACCTTTGCTGTTAATACTAGCGACTCTCACAGATTTTGAATGGTCAAGCATTGATAATGTGGTTAAATCTTAGATTTATGGAATGCTACCCTAAACACTTATATAACATCACGATGATGAAATACTTTTAATTTGGCCCTCTTGTTTATTTATAGAGAAAATTGCAAAAATAGTCCTTGTTGTATGCATTTTTTTTGGGTTTTAATCAAAACTCCGATTTTTTTGGATTAGTGGTCATTTTGAGCTAATTTCATTGTGTTTTTTGTCCCTCTAAATAGTGAAAAGACTGTAATACCCTTAGGGTATTTATTTTCCATTTTTCTTTCATTTCCTTTTAAATCTAATATTAATTAATTTATTTTAATAATTAAAAAGATTAAAAGGGACCCACGTTCTCTCTCTCTCTCTAACATATCGTCATCGTCACTATCATCATTACACGCTTGAAGACCTTCATTTTTGTATTTTTCTTTATCTGTATACATTGGTTTTAAGAGTCTCGATACACAGTGCCTACAAATGCAAATTCTAAAACCTCCTTGAATCCATTTGTGGTATCCTTCTCACTTTTCTCTTTTGATCTCCGCATTGAATGAACTAGAAGCAGGATTTTGATGATTTATGATTTTTATGTAATATGAAGCATCTAATTGTGTAAGGGTTTGATGGCTTGTTTCCCTCTCACCAAAATCATACATACTTAGGTTTGAAGCATCGTTGCATCCTTCTTCTTTATAGAATCAAGCTTGAAATCACACAGCTTTTGAAAATCGCACTGGACCTACGGTGATAGAGGCGATGTTGTGTGTTTTTCATGTATGCTCTGTATTTTTTTTTCTTTATTCAAGATTGTAAATGGAGTTCCTGAAAATTAAATGGGGGAAAGGACACCCACATCGGGTTTTGTTCCTTGAGATTTGTGGATTCCATCGGCTGTGTACACCATATGCATCGAAGAAAACCCCATTTGGATTCTGAAAAAAGTGAAGCTGAAAGACGGAAAAGAAGATGGTACCTTCAAATATCCTTTTTGAAATGAAAAAATAAAACGTTCAATTTCTGCAAAGGAAAGAATCGAAACTAGCTACCTTATTAGGTTTCAGAATCGAAACATGTGTGTGTTCATCAGTATGTGTGTGTTATGAGTTAGGAAGAGCTTGATAAAGATGACTAATTTTTTTTGTTTGTCTGTAGGTTCTACAAGTGAAACACTAAAAGAGAGAGAGAGAGAGAGAGAGAGGGTCCATTTTTATTTTTTTAATTATTAAAATAAATAACTTAATAGTAGATTTAAAAAGAAATGAAAGAAAAATCGAAAATAAATACCTTAAGGGTATTACAGTCATTTTACTATTCAGAGGGACAAAAAACGCAACGAAACTAGATCAAAAGGACCACTAATCCAAAAAAGTCGGGGTTTGGACTAAAACCCCAAAAAATGCATACCACAGGGACCATTTTTGCAATTTTGTCTATTTATATTGCAATTTAGACCCTAAGTATAAGAAAGAGTGCAATAAGGACCCTAGTGGCATTTACATAGTTTTGGTCTGTGGGAGTACGCCATGCGTACGTGCGCACGTGGAGTGTACTAGGGCGCACCCTAGTACGCTAGGGTACGCGAGTTTATTTGGGCAGCAATTGCAGGCAGGGTACGCGAGTTTGTTTCCATTGCATCCAGGAGGGCCACTTTAGATCTTGTTTTCCTTTTATTGGGTTCGGTAAGGTGCTGAATCATACATCGTTAGCTTGTCAGCTGCCCGATGGTTGTCATGGGACGGTCGGAGCACCACGGACCGAGAGTTGAGATTGGTAATTTTTCTTTTTAGCATTTGGGTAGTATTTATATTCATATTTAATGCTCGTTTATGTATTAAATTTCAGTTGTGATCTCAGATGATCAGTTAAGTGGAAGTATCTTAGATGGTCTTGGTTAACTAAATTTTTTGTGTGAATGAGTTAATTATCTTTGTCATCAGATTATGTGTGTATTGGGGTTTATGAATGTCGTGCAGATTCAGATTCTCCATGTATCTGAATACCATTGGTTATGAGCAAGTTTCCAGGTTCTAGCATATTTCAAGTGCGGGAAAATGAAACCAAGCAGTAAGAAGTCCCTATAGAAAGGTTTGGTTCCAAGTTGTATTTCTCCGAGTTCAAGGCTTCCACGCAAGTGCTAAATTTGCGGTTTCGCATCAAGCTCATTTTTAGTTGTTGTAATTCAAGAAAATATTTGAGTTTAAATCCGCTACATGGTAGTTGATTGGTGGTTCGGAGATGGCCACGAATGATTATTCCTTCTACCAAGGGTTCATACGGGGTTGCTGCAAGTTTGGAAGTTGGGGGGGACCCATGAACCACTTGGTGTGGATAAATTAAGCGGTTAACGGTTTATGGGGGTATCAGTCCTTGAAATTGGATTCTATAGTCTACATATGAAGGGTTTCTATCCTTGGGAAACATATTGATGAAAATTGGATCGGGGCTTGTGGTTTCGAGAATTCCCAGCTCTACGGTTCTCACGAGAAGTTTGATTCACTAATTAGGAAGTTGTGGATTATATGGCATGATACGTGATTGTTTCAGTGATTTTCTTTCTGAGGCTTATATTAGGGAGCTGCCTTGCTCTCGATGAAGGGTTCACCCGTAGTGATGTAGTGATGGGACAGGAGTCCTAGTCGTCAGTGGCTATTGGTTGTTTGTGTTCGGAAAATACACGAGTTGTCTCGTAGCAGGAAGTAGATGGCCAGCGAGCTCGTCGTAGCCAACGATTCTTTCTGTCTGAGATGCAAATGGATAGATGAGGGAACTTTTTCCCGGGTATTCATTGTATCAGACTTTGAGAACGAAGTCTAAGTCAAGTGGGGGGAGAATTCTAACATCACGGTGATGAAATACTTTTAATTTTGGCCCTATGATTTATTTATATTTCAATTTAGACCCTAAGTATAAGAAAGAGTGCAATAACGGCCCTAGTGGCATTTCCATAATTTTGGGTTTGGGGAAGTACGCCATGCGTATGTGTGTACGCTCAGCGTACTAGGGAGTGCCCTAGTACTCTGGGCGTGCATCAGTACGCAGGGCATATGTGCCAGTCATGCACAACCCGAAATTTGAATTTTAGGTCGATCGATTTTTAGTCGACACAACCTAAATAAGAATTGAATATCTCATTAATAGGAGCTCAACGATATAAAGAGAGTCGAAAACGGACGTCGGATGAAAAAGTTATGAATTTTTAACGGATTTTAACTATCTAAGACAGTTAAAATATAACTTAAAAAAAAAAAAAATCAAAATTAGCCAACAGAGTCTAAACGAAAGTTGTAGACCTCATCGATACCTACGTGTTAATATAAAGAACGTCGAAACAGAGATCGTATGCGAAAATTAGGGATTTTAGAAGATAATTAGTTTTTGGAGTAATCTACGAGTGACACATGACACAATCCTGACCATTAATTCCTCCCCACGCCTTGCCACCAGATGGTGACACTTGGCACTCAATTTGACGAGTTAAAGGCTCAGAAATCGCCGAGTTGGTCCATTTCCCATCCTATAAATAGAGGCACAAATCACCTCATTTCTCACACCTCTCTCAACCCTTCTCTCCCAACACCGCCAACCCTTTCTTCTTTTCCCTAATAACTTCTAAGTGCTAGAGGCAACTCCCAGAGCGCAAGAAGGCTCCATGAAGAAGAGATTTCGGCTCTAAAGTTCTCCCCTCGTAGAGCCTGGTTCTTAGGCAAACCTCCTAGTAAGTGAGTTATTTTTCCCTACTTTAAGTATAACTTATGTTTAAGTTTATTATCGTTATTATGAACTTATAAAGAATATATATATATATATATATATATATATATATATATATATATATATATATATATATATATATATATATATTATCAAAATATCATATACAAAGTGTTATTATAATATATTTTAACTACTCGTGGTATAGGGAATTTGGTTTGAAGGGCCGCATAGGGTTGTTGGATTTCAAATGTGCTATAATGTCAAAATGGTCCTGCCCTCTGGTGTTTCATGTTTGGCCCCTATCTGTACATACTGGTTGAAAGGTATTGATTAACACTTATAAAACAATATCGCTTGTAAGTAGTCACAATAAATATTAGACTAAAATCTAGCAGCAATGATACTAGGTTTTTTCGAAAGAAAGTAGAATTGTTAGAAGCAAAGCTCTGCCCGAGTTTGGAATCATCACTTTAAAAAGTGAGTGCATAGTTACCTTCATCTTAAACATAGATATGAAGTATTTAATATAAATTGCATGCTATGTGTGCATATTATTTGTGTTCTTGATATCTATGTTGCATGAACAGAATATACATGTTTTATTTGATGTAAACTATATATGTATTTTATACCTATAAAAATATTAGGTAAAAATTGATAGATGAATGATGAGGGATGAAAGATGATATAGATAAACATTAGCAGCTACAGACTTAGTGCCCTATAGATAAACATTGGCAGCTATGCCACAACCTGTAGATGTTTATTTTAACAACGATGCACTCTAAATATCCTAGCAACTGCGTCAAAAGGATAATATCGACAGCTGCGCCTAATAGAGAACATCATAATCCTGGCAGTTGCGCCTAAATGATAATATTGGCAGTTGTGCCTAATAGACAACATCATAATCCTAACAACTATACCTAAATGATAATATTGGCAGATGTGCCTAATATATAACATTGGTAGCTGTGCCATAGGCAACAATGGACTTTGTGCCTATTCCTTAGGAGAATCCTTAGGAATGAAAAAGTGAATGATAGATGATTCTTAGGGTAAATCCTTAAGAAATAAAGAAGATAAATGATATGGGTAATTGGACTAAAGAAGATAAATGATGTGGGTTGAAAACCCTATGTACTCACCAGGTTTCCCAACCTGACCCACTCAGTATATTTGTATCACATGTGTCGATATGAAGCTACATTACACTGAGGGATTAAAGGAAATGTAAATCACTAGTGTAAATGAATGTAATGTCTGTTTATGCTTATGTTTCTGTATTGATGATGACATCCCAAAGTTTTTATAAAAAGAAAATACATTTCTTCGGAAATGCTTTGACAATATATTTATCATGTTTTTCTGGGAACAAATGCTGCAATATTATTCTTTAAAAATGATACTCTTATTTTCAAATAAGCATAAATAAAATTTTTAAACTGACCATGAATTTGGGGATGTCACATGCAAACCCTAATTTTTGGGATTTGGCTCGTATTTAAACCACATTATAGCCTCATTGTCCCTCACCTCATCAGCCTCCATCCTCTTGCAACGTTCTGACAACCCTAATCCATTTAATGAAGCATTTCTAACCTTGAGTGTGGGTGCTTTATGCCTTTGACGAAGAAGGAAAGGAGTAGAGACCATCTTGCAGGACTGAAGCTATTTAGATCCAGAATCTCACCACTTTTTGGCATCATTTGAAGGTATAAAGTTCTACACTTAGCGAAGTTTCATTTAGATCTTGTGTTTTGTTGGTTTTTTGTTCCTTTTTGTCCCAAATGTGATGATTCATGAACATAGAATGTTCTTGACCGATTAAGTTGTCCTTTTAGACCTTAGGATGGGTCTTAAGTCATAAAGATGGAATCTAAGTGGTTGGTTTTGCTCCATGCATCATTACAAGGTCTTAATGGATTAAGATATTGAGTTAAGCTCTTAATGGACATGCAAGTTGGAAACTTTATGACTCTAGAGGGTATTTTAGCTTCGGATCTGAAAGTTAGATGTAAGGAGTTATGACATTAAGTACTTAATTAAGGTTGGAAGATTTGGTCGTAGGCACTGCGTAAATTTAATACGCAACGCGTACGTGGTCAAGGCCCTCGATGGCGGTCAACGATGGAGTATGCCCAACGTACATCTAGAGTACGCCCCACGTACGCCTTCTATGGCAACTCGACTAAGTTAACTTTGACTTATGGATTTTTGACCAGTTTGACATTGGACTTTGACTTTTATTGACTCCGTTGACTTTTGACAAAGTTTAACATTAGGTCAAACTTGAGGGTTTGGATTGGTGAATAAGACTTTATATGGTTCTGATGTTAGTGGATCTACAGGAGCAAGAAGTGTAGCAAGGAATGGATTGCAGTATTCTTGGGTTTCTTCATTTTAGGTGAGTTTCGTCTCATTGTACCATGGGTTGAAGGCACCAACGACGGCCCACCGGTTTTCAGTTATCTACTAGTAGAGGGATTGTATATAGTCATGTAGGATAGACTCAGGACTCTTGATCTAGGCTCTCTTACCTGTTTCTAGTTTGTTTGTGGTTCTAGGGTAAGGTCATCTATCCGACTGACTATCTCACCTCTGGTTATATACGTTAATGCGTTTCTTAGATTGTTGCTACTTAGTATAACACAATGGTGTAGTGATTGGTTAGATTTGTATTATGGTATCGAGTATACTGATAGGCTTTGTGATCGGTTAGATCTATATTTTGATATTGAGTATGCTGATAGGTTGTGGTGATCTGTTAGATCTATATTCTGGTATTGAGTATGTTGAGATGTTGTAGTGATCTGTGAGATATGTATTCTGGTGTCAAGTATGCTACTACGTTGTAGTGATATGTTAGATATTTATTCTGGAACTAGGTATATTGTTATATTGTTATAATGTAGTACTAAATAGACCCGCATCAATTTTAACTCATAAATCGCAGTTATGAGTGACACTTGATTAAAAGGTACTATCTTTGTATCCTTAACACTTGAGATACATAATGGTACTTAAGTGTAGGGAATTCTATGCTTTTATATGGTCAAATTTTTATCCTTAATCGGGCAATTATAAAAACCATTTTCAGGTATGGTGTCAACTAAGCAAGAGGCTTATATAGTCAATATGGGATTTGTTCTTCTTATGTGTTGAGAGTTAGAGATCTAATGCACGTTACCCAAAGTGGAACTCCAAAAGATATTGTGAGATCCAAGTCTCATGTTCAATGGGATGTATGTAAGAAAGGGATATCTTATAAACTTGCCTTAATATATGAATTGAAGCTTGGAGCTTTTGGGAATTCAATGTTGATAGAATGGCACTAAGTCATATATTACCGATGGCAGTGAAATGATGCTAGACATTCGCCACTGTCTATATCAAACTATGATGAGTCTTATGCAAGTGAGACATTAAAAGATCTATTTTCCCAAAATTGAACATAAAATGATATTGCTAGATAATATATGATCCTAATGGATCACACTAATAACAACATGATACAAATATATTATTTATAAAAAACTGATTCTTGATAAAAAACACATTAATTTTTGTAATTAATTCGAATTATTTATTTCATGGAAATGTTAATTTTAAAAGTTAAGTATCAAAATATATCATAATATATCATAAGATATGATCTATTATGTTATGTTCATCTTTTTGGACGAAGAGGGTTTTTACCTTATATGGATTTATATGTTTTATAAGTTATAAAAATTTGAAGAGTGTTAATAGAAAAACTAGCTTCTTTTTTATATAATATTTAAGGAGACCATAAAGAAGAAAGAAGATTTGCTTTTGATTAATTTATTCAACACACGATGCTCTTAGAAAGCATGGCTAGTTGATTTGATAAATCATGGGTCTAAAATTGCTAAGACCCATGGGATAAAGGCTTAAAGTAAGGACTTAAAAGAACTAGTTATCTCTCTTCTTTTATAAGATAAAAAAAATAACAAAAACTTATACTTCCAATCTCTATATTATCTTTAGTTTTGTCTCTTAAAGTGTTAAGATCAAATTAGGAAGAAGTTGATACTTTACTTGAACTCTCCTTTAGAACAAAAGCTTTTTTTGTTCTTTAAGGCTTAAGAGAGTTATTATTACAAGAAGAAGACTAGCATCTTATCAAATTGGCTAAATGTGGTTGGAGACTTATATAGAGCTTCTTCCTTAAAGCTTAAATCCATATTCGTCAACTTCCTATTTGCCAAAAGGAACCAAATTCTCCAAAGGTTGTATCACTTTCCTTTTATGGTTGTTTTAATCTTTCAAAGTCTTTCAAACTAGTACTTTGGTGGGAATAAAATGTCACAACTAGGAATTCTGATACGTTGTAGACACTTAACAAAGAATGACATTGTACCTAAAACTAGAAAACATGTATGGTGTTACTCAATGACAACAAAATTCCATCAAATACCCTATACAAACTCTCAATAGTCAACAAAAGTTGGAAGCCCTAAAAATCCCAGTTTAAGTCCATTTTGGACTAGAAATTTTCTTATTGGGCCTAATGGACCAATAAGCTTACAATTTGACTTTTTGGGCTTAGAACCCTTTAATGGGCCTTATTGGGCCATAACAAAACTAAATAGCCCTAATGGGCCATAAAACTCATTCTTTAAATTATATTGGGCCAAAAATCATCAAAATGGGCCCATGATATGGACTTAAGCACCAAAGGCCCAAATTCTTTTTCTTTCTTCCCTTTTCTCGGCCGAAGAGGAAAAAAAAAACTCATGAAATAAGGAGGGTTAGCCACCTCCTTATTACACCATGGACTTCCAAGCAACATCTCACATCTCCAAGCAACCATCCGTTCACCTCTCACTCTTCTTGTTATCTTCTTATCACTCTTGGCAAAAGGGAAAAACACACACATACAATTTACTTAAGCATATCTTAAGAACTCACTACAACCTCTCCTTTCTCCATCAAAATTTTGAGAATTAAGAGCACTTCAAGGATGTTATTCCACAAAAATCATCATCTTAGGTAAGTTAATGCTTAGATCCATAATCTAGACTCTTTGTTTTATCAAAAATCTCTTTTTAACTCATAAAAACTCATGATCATCATCCTAGAAATCTCTAATATCAAAGTCAACCCAAGAAAAGCTTGCTCGGGCCAAAAATAACATTAAACTCTTCTATCTCTTCTTCAAATCGATAAACAAGCAAAGCTGAATTCATACCCCTCTCTTTTCAGTTTTTTCTAATTTTATGGGGGAGAATACAAGTAAAATGTGTAGATCTATGTGTATGTGTATGTTGTGTGTGATTTCATGCATGTATGTGTGATTTTATGTGTTTAAATAAGTGGTGAATATGTAAACAAAAAAAATGCCGTGATCTATGGCACAAGAAGGAAATCAAACATGATCTATGACATATTACGCTTAACAAGTTAAGAAAAATTATCATCTATGGTTAAAATAAGTATGTTACAACATAAAACCCATTTTTGGACTTAAATTGTCAAATAAACAAAAGTTAAGTTAAAAATTACCATTCACGGATTTTCTTAAGGATCAAAAGAGTCAAAAAGGTTAAAATAAATGTTGTTATGAATATTATACTCTTCAAAGGACTAGAAATGTAATTTACAGCTTAATGAGCCAATTTTTGGGCTTTTCGGCCCATTGAGCCCAAAATTGCAAAAAACATAATTTTCAAGGGACTTAAATGATAAAATCCTCAAAAGAGGGGATAAAAATGGTAAACAAAACAAATTCAGGGGTTAAAATGATTTATTTTCCAAATAAGGATAAAAAATGCAAACTTTTTGGATTTTGGGGCAAAATTGTAAAAATTACGAAAAGCTTGGGTTTTAACTGAAAATTTCTTTACTGGAAGGGCTGAAACTACCAAAGAGAAATTTTTGAACTAAAAATCGTCTTTTAAACAAGTCTATGGGTAAAAAATGTCAAGAAAATGGTTTAAATGCCTAAAATGTTTCTTTTTCAAAATAAGGGACTAAAATTGTCATTTTTATTAAAGAAAGGCTGAAAAGGGTCAAACCAACATTTTGAACCAATTATTCTGATTTTAAGACTTTCAAGTCAAAATTACCAAACTACAACACATGAAAATAGAAGGATGAATATATGTATAACTCCAAATATCGTTATAAATAACCGACCGATCCCCGTCGATACGAAGATAACAATCGTTCAATCAAACTTTCCAACAATTATACTATACCTAAAACAAGTAAATATCCAAATAGTTGGGCTTTAAAGATTGTAATCATGCTTATTGGACCTTCGTGGCCCATTGACATGACTTTTGGGCCTAACATTAATAATAACACATGTCTATTGGGCCTCCTGTGACCCAATTACATGTTTAAGGGACCCTCAATGGCTTATATGCGCTATTGGGCCTTGGTGGCCTATTAGAATTGCAAGTAAGGTCCAATTTAATCAAATATACAATGGACCAATGTGTCCTTCGTATATCCAGCAACCTAAAATAACTCATGAAATTTAGCAGGACTTTGTATTCCTCTTCTCCTCGTTTGTTAGGCTTATTTGTAATCAAAGTAAACAAATTTAGGTCATTAATCAATAGTAATAAATGTTCTTTGGATTAAGTGAGTAATAACGGGTGACACCTCTAAGGGTCGTTCATAGTCTGTAGTTATAATCAAAATCTCCTGGAATGAGAGCAAGCGTTTGTTTATAGATCTATACGAGGGTGACTCCCACACACCTCAACTATTCGTTATAGTTAGACTCGGTCAGTCTAGGGTGAAAAAATCTTAAGGACAATCCCGACGTACGTTAGGTTGCCAAGACAGACGAATTAGTCATTAGTATGCATGGTTATAACGACTCACATAATTAATTTAATCTAAAACCATTCGAGTAATCAAGGAAGAGTAATCAAGATCATTCACTGTGGCGGTATAGCAATTTGAAAAACAATTATATTTTATGTTATCGGAAAAATCGGGTTTTTCGAGGAAATCAACACCACTCGCTTGTATTTATCTATAACTATAATACAAAAACTCCCTTTTATACACGTTTTGAAATCACTCATGCATCAACTTCTGGATCATCACAATTTAGTAAACAATTGTCTTTTCAGAAAATATCGGATTTTCTAGGTTTTATAAACTACACAAATCATTTTTAACACAACCTTGCTTATGAACTCACCAACATTTCATATGTTGACCATTTTCAACATAACTTGTATTCTCAGGTAACAGGTAAGCTAACGGGTAATATCAAGTATTTTAGGATGTTACGTTCTGAAAACTCTCAAACAATTTATGTTATGGATGTGTAATATTTAAAACAATGTACTGGACGTGAACAATATCAGTTGTAATGTATTGATGCATGGTGATGTTTATGTTATGATTCATGTATATTCATTGTGATGAAATTCAATTTCAGTCATGCGAACCCTCAGACGTTTCCGCCGTCTGGTTTCGGGGGTGTGACATAAAACTAGTTTTATTTTGTTCAAATATTAATTCTTCTATTGCTATGTTTATGTTTTTGAAACAACTTATTGAATAAAAACCCAACTACATACAGTAAAAAAAAGGCTTTGTCACTAAAGTTTCTTAGAATGTGGATGGGTACTAGTCATCGGATGATGAGGGTGATGAAAACCCTGGTAAAACATTTTTTTATGGACAGATAAAGAGTTGAGTGTAATGAATGCTACTGGTTGTCTGGATCAGAAAAATATAATGAGGATGCTGACCCTAACTATTGCTACATGGCAACTAACGAATCACTACTCGGAAGCATCATCCAACAGGTAAGATCTATGATTATTGAAAATTATTTTGAATTATCTTTTTGTGAACCTTATCTAACTCAAATAGAGTAAGCTATCATTGTTATCATTAAAGCCTATGAGTCTACCATAAATGTCAGTGAGAAGCTAGACATCGAATTAACCTAACTTAGTTTATGTTTTGAAGATCATCAGCTTAAGATAGAGTCCTTATAAATAGAACTTGTAATAGCTAAGGATGAACGTATTGTATTGAATGACAAATGTGAAATATCAGTTAGTCAAAGAAGTCTTTTGGTTAATAATGATATGTGTCTTAATGCTAAGATTAATAGTTTGTATAATTTCATTGATATGATCGAATCACTCACAAAATTTCTTCATCCTTGGTAGAAATCACCTGGTCTTGGAAGCGAGTTTTTGAAACCTGGTTCTAGTCTTCTAAAGGAACATTAAAATCTAACCTTTATGGGAGATATTCCAAACCACACCTATTCTAATACTCTTGTCTCACCACTGTCGTCCCTTCAAGAGACTTCAAAAAGATATCAATCCTTGATTCCTAAGTTCAAACCAATCACTGTCACATGTCTTGATTCCATGCAACTTCCACCTCTAATATCCCTAAACCTAAATCAGTCTCTGAAAATTCGATGTGGCATAGGGGGATCTAGAGTTTAACTTTCCAACTCTGGTCCTCCAAATAATTGTGTTATTAAGAAATTTTTTCCTGAGATATCCGGCCATGACTTGGAAAACCTAATGAAAATGCTAACTCATTTTGGGTGTCTCTTGATAGTGATATTAATGAAGAAATTAAATTTGATCACGACTTATTGTCTGATTCCTTTGTCCCTAACTCAAAAGTTATTTCTTTGTCTACGTTAGTTCCAATTAAACCATGTTACGACAATCCATCTATCAGACAATCTTCTAAGTCAATAACTTACTCCATGAAGAAGCCATGGTTGAACAAGAAGGATATTGTTCAGCTGAAGGAATAGGCCAAAAGAGTTCTAGAAAAAGAAAGTAGTTCTAGAAAGTGATTTGAGTTCCTTTTACTTTCCCATTAATCCAATCATGAAGTGCCTCAAAAAGTTATCAATCCATCTACGAGGAATCATAATACCTTTGCTCCTGTTAAGATTCTTAAAAGACCATCCATTCCTGTTAGCTCGGATAATCATGTCACTTAAACTACAAACAAAGTAAAATTTGTTAATGTTGAGACCCCACCAGTGAAAAGAAATTATTTTCAAAAAGTGTCTTCTATAGTACTCACTTCTACCTAGAAAGAAAATATTTTCAAACAAACACATATCTCTGAATCAAATGCGCAGAAGAGAATAATGAGTAAGAGAAAGGATACTTAGAACTCTCATGGAATAAAGTCTTCAAAAAGTCCAACTCCGAAGTATGAGTAGAAAGTTACGGGGAAAGACATTCCAGTTGAATCTCGGAAACTAGTTCTTCCAAAAACACTTTGGAAAACTATTGTTCTAAAGTAAAATCCACCACAAGTGGAATATGATTTTTGGATTGTTGAAAGTTCTTTGACATTCTATATCTTCCTAAAAGTATCTCGGAAAGAAATATATGATACTTAGCTATTCATAAATTCAAAACCAAGTCTAAAGCCCATGCGATAGTGCCTCGTTCTAACTCGGAGCCTAAAAACTCCAAAACTCATTGATTTTACAAGCTTTATGTGATTCCGAAAAAGATACAATATGGTATATTGATAGTTCTTGTTCGATGGACATGACTGGGCAGAAGCAATTTCTTTGTGACCTCAAGTTAACTCCAAAAGTTGTTTATGTTATGTACGAAAACAACACGAATTCTCAGGTTCAAGGTTATCGCATCCTAACCAATGGAAATTTCTCTGTCTCGAATGTGGCTGATCTCAAGAACAAATGAATCATTGTGGCCCAACTTACTGACACAAATCGGCGAGTTGAGTTCTACAAAATGCACAACTATGCGATGATAGAATATCAGAAAGAATGTCTCATCGAGTCATATCGGAACAAATATATATATATATATATATATATATATATATTCCTTTTGATATTAACATGATTATCGAAAAGCCTCATATATGTAGTCTCACAAAGGTAATTCATGATCTTAGTTGGTTATGGCATCAGTAACTTCCTCATCTAAATTTCTGATACATGAATGATCTGATCTCTAGAGAAATGGTCTGAGGATTGGCACTCCTCAAGTTTGAAAATGATCATCTCTATGTTGCATGTGAGTGTGGGAAGCAATCTAAGAAAGGTCATCTAGTTCTGATTGAAAAATCTATTTTCAAACCACTAGAATTCCTTCATATCGATTTATTTGGTCCATTTGTCATTCAAAGTTTACACCACAAGAAGTACATCCTAGTGATTTTTTATGACTACACAAGGTTTACTTGGGTTTTCTATTTGAGATTGAAGACGGAAGCTGCTTCCGAGCTCATTAATTTCATTAAGGGGAACGAAGTTCTAACAAAGTTGCGCATCCAAAGAGTTCATAGTAACAATGGAGAAGGGTTCACAAATTTCACTCTTAAAGCATTGATGGATAACAAAGACATCGAACAAAACTTTTCTACTCCCTACACTCCTCAATAAAACGGTGTTGGTTAAATAAGAAATCCAACTTTAGTTGAAGACACTCGATCGATGTTGAATTTACCAATCTTCCTCTTTACCTTTTGGGTTGAAGCAGTCTCAATCACCTTCTTTACTCTAAATAGAAGTATCATTAACCAACAAATCAACATGACACCATATGAAGCCATGAATGGTCAGAAACCTAGTATCTCATTTATTAACATCTTCAAATGTAGATGTTTCATCAAGAAAAATCATGATCAGCTCACCAAGTTTCAACGAAAAGCTGATGCAGCTATCTTTTTGGGATAGTCTGCTAAATCAAAGGCTTATTAGGTTCTCATCGAACCCTTGTGATTGAAGAGAGATTTGATATTACCTTTGCTGACAAGTTTATTCAAAACTTAGAGTTAACCCATGTTACAACTCACATTTTTTATAAAGTTGATGTTGACTGTTTATTTAGATCACTAGAAACAACTCTTGACTTAGAATCTCAATCAATACCCTCTTCAGTTCAAAATCCATGTGTTTCTCAACCCATCTCTTGTCCAACTCTAACTTTTCCTTCGTTTGATACTGAAATTTTCCCATGTCGGTTTGAGGGTGAGAATACCTCCACTTTCATGCCTCAATGGCAAGAAAGTAATCCAAGCCTCGAATCAAATGTTGATGGTTTTCAAGATCCGTCATATCAGTTTGTATAAATTGATCCAAATTTGAAGAACGAAGATGATACAAATTTCTTTAACATTCCGAATGATGATGAAGATATATCTGGTTTAAAATTTCACGAGGAGAATCATCCTCAAATTCAAACTATTCATGGGGAGTAACACAACCCTATCATTGATCTCGGGTCTTTTGCCGCATAAGAACTACCAAGACTGCATGTCTAGACAAATGTTCATCCTCCTAACCAAGTAATCAGAAATTTGAATGCCAGAGTTCAAAATCAATCTACTGCCAATGTTCAAAATGAATTCACTTATATGCCTTTATTTTAATGGTTAAACAAAATCCATCAAAGTAGCTCTAGAACACTTCGATTGGAGTACATCCATGCAATAAGAGCTAGACAAGTTTGATAGAGATCATGTTCGGACTCTTGTCCCTCCTCCTCCGGATAACCCAATTTTCAAAACTCGTTGGGTCTTCCAAAACAAGCTCGACGATGTAGTAGTCATTACCTGAAAAAAGTGATATTGCTTGCAAAGGATTCACTCAAATTGAGAGTCTATATTACGATGAGACAATTGAACCTATCGCTCATCTTGAAGCCATTCGAATATTTCTTGCGTATGCATCTCAAAAGGACTTCAAATTTTACCAGATGGATGTCAAATGTGCCTTCCTCAACAGTGAACTCGATAGTGAAGTATATCTCCAATAGCCTCTTGGGTTTTTCAATTTAGCCTATCTGAACTACTTCTAGAAAATCCAAAAAGTTGTGTATGGCTTTAAGCAAGCTCTTTGCGCCTGGTATGGGACTCTCACCTATTCTTTTTAAGCTTTTTGATTTTCATCGTGGAGTGCTTGATCCTACCCTTTTCCAAAGAACCAATGGGAAGCATCTCATGTTGGTCCAGATATATGTTGGTGATATCATCTTTGGGTCAATTGATCCGATGATGGTGGCTGATTTTTCCAAGTTGATGGTTAGTCGATTCCAAAGGATCATGAATCATGAATTGAGCTTCTTCCTTGGATTGCAAGTCAAACAAACAAATTGGGGAATCTTTATTCATCAAGAGAAATACATTCCAAACTTTTGAAGAAATATTCAATGGATTCTTGTGCCTCTATAAAAGTCCCGATGGGTTTTGGGCACAAGATTTACTCGGACCCATCTGGTGAAATCCTTGATAAGTAGAATTTTAGAGGGAGTATCAGATCGCTACTTTACCTCACTACCATTCACCCATAGAGCATATCCTTGCCATGCCTTTGTGCTAGATTCCAGGCTAATCCAAAAATGCCTCATCTTTTAGCCATAAATAAAAAAATTGGTATCTTAAAGGAACTAAGAACCTCAGAACTTGGTACCCTGAAAACGAATGATTTTTTTTGCTAGCTTATTTGGATTTAAATTACGATGATCTACAACTTGTGCAAACTACATAGCTCTTTCAACAAATGAAGTGGAATACATTGCTACTACAAGCTGCACCTCTTAAGTTTTCTGGATGAAATCTTAGTTTCTAGACTATGGTTTCCAATTTCAATAGATTCTGATCTACTTCAAATCATAGAGTACCACCGTGATTTCTTACAATCCGATCCAACACTCCATGACCACGCACATTGATATTCAGTACCCTTTTATTAAAGACCGTGATTTAAATGGTAACATTGAACTCATTTTTGTTCCTACTAATGATGAGATCGTTGAGTTCTTTACCAAGGGATTAGACGAGACCAAATTCATTACCTTTCTGAACAAAATGGGAATGATGCTACCTAATCCACAATTCTTCTAAGAAATTTATACTCTCCGATGGCAACATTGGATAGCCGAATAATTCCAAGTTAAACCTTTTCTTCATAAATATTTCTTTTGGGAAAAGAAAAGGTCATTATATGTCTTTTTATGCCTTTCATCTAGTCTTGAGCTCTTTCAGGTTGTCATGGTCATTGACAAGAAAATCATTCCGAATTCCTCGTCTCAATGAATTTGAGAAAGTTTTTGATTGTTAGATCCGAAATTTCACATTCCGACCAATTCGATATAAACAAATCTCGAAATTCAAGTCAAAATGGTAATGTGATTTAGTTTATGTCTCTTTCTGAGCTCTATTCCTTTAGCTCTCAGAATTTGTCAAGTCTCTTTGCAAGTTTAAGACCTCTAAGATTTTCCACATAAGTTATGCCTTTGATATTCATTCAAGAGATTGTGCCATTTCTTGGATCAATATCAAGCATTGGTGAATGTTTTTGTTTCTTGGAACTATGTTGTGCCTATTTGTTTTTCGGAATCTCTTGAACCTGTTCTTATCGTATGAATAAAAAAATAATTTTTCCTTTCTGATCTTTAAGATTTTCATTTAATATTGTATTATTGTAATACCCACTTTTAACGATTATATGTTTATCTTTAAGGTCCCAATAAACATGCTTGTTGGCACAAATAATGAGGATCGGATGCGTGTTTTCAGAGTTGAATCATTCTACTTCCTCCAAACCACAAATTAATATTGACTTTCATTCATCTTTAGAGTAGGTGGATTTTGGATATGGTAATGATGATGCAAACAAAGGCGGTGGTGATGAAAAAGTACTTGTTTCCAAGGAAGACGAAGAGCAGTTCGAAAGTGAATCCAATTTGGAAAGTGGCTCTTCCGATGAGATAGCACATCCTTATGCTTTGATTGAAATGCAATAGAAAATCACCAAAGTTAATTCTAAAGTACATAACATCAACACTCAGGTGATAGAACTTGATTCTAAATTAGATTTGGTTCTCAAATCTCTTTCTGAAATCAAGTCTGCTGCTCCATTACAAGAGGAAAGCGAGTAGCATGTGGATCAACAAATTTCCCTATGACTGAAACACATTCTTAAGGAATCTAACCATCAATACTCGGAAAATCTGGATACTCATGTTGAAATGATGAACAAAATTCTCAAAGTTCATGATAACTTGGTGAAAGCTACAAACGAACTCATTAAGCAGACACATGTGCTTCATGAAAAAACAAATTTAATGAATTGAAAAGTAGATCCGAGTGAATGATGGAATGAATCTAGTCATGCAAAAATTGTTAATCAAGTTGATTCGGTCTGCTTATCACTTTGTGGACATTCTGAATTAGAAGTTCGATGAAGTCCTTCTAGTCATGGAAGAACCCTCGACACTCTCAAGGATCAGACTTTGACTATTGATGCCTATAATAAGCTCCCCAAATAGATCAATCTAATATTCCAACAGGCGTTAGTTATGATCGGTGATTTGAAGTCTAATGTGTTGCTTACATCGAAAGCAGGGACTTCCCATGAAAAGGGGGGGGGGGGGAGAAATAATGATAGCATGGAAACCAAGCTCGAAATTCAAGCTCCAAGATGAATCGACTAATGAAGAAGAAGATGAGTTAATTGTTACTAGTGAAAGGAGAGAAGTTCAAGAAGAAGAAACTGATGATGATAGGTAAATTGTGAAAGTGGTGCAATGTATTAATTCGGAAAGACAACAACCTTCAGTCAGAAGAATCCTTTCCAATAAAGAGATGAAAATATGGTCCTCTAGTGCATGACCATCTAATCTTTCCAATTAATTTAAAAGAAGTATGGAAATGGCCACGTAAAAAACAAAGTTGAATGTTGATGCTTTTTGAGGTACCCAACAAAAGCTTCATTTGATTCCCTTTCTGAGAATCATGGAAATTGATCAGGATTCCCCGACTAGAAAAGATGACAGTCTCCCGTCATCTGAATTGGTCCTACCAATTTCTCAGGTATTTGTGACTCTTTCTACTCAACCATTCATCCAAGACATGCCCGATGAAGTTGTCGAAAAAGTCTAAGGGTTGGCCACAAAATCAGATCAACCAAGAAATTGAAGAGAACCTCAGATTACAAGATCAAAAGGGTTCTCCTAACCCTTTCCTTGGAATTTCTCCATTTTGTCCCGATGGGATACTACATGAACATCACATGATACCCTGTATGAGATATGATCTTCCTATCTCGGATGTTGTTCAACTTGACTTGCTTAAATCTCTATATGTAAGATTCTACACCAAGTTCCCTCCACTCCATCCGAATGATGATATGGAGACTATCATCCGAACAAAATGTGTATGCCTAAACACCTTTTACACCACCAATTCCCTTTTAAAAAAACAAGTGTGGTTGAAAAAGCGAATAACTCAATTTAATGGCTAGGGAATGAGAGTGTTAAACAATTTTGGACAAAACTTCCTCCTCCACAACTACTATAACTATCAAAACTCTCAGAAAAAAGCTTACAATCTCAGATGTTGATTTCACAACCATCAATCTAAATGATGTGTGTAACTCCCTGTTTCAGATCATTTCCCATTTCAGGGTGGTGATCAAGTATTGGGTATTAATAGACTTAGGACCCTTGAAGAATTGAGATATAGACTCACTTGAAGGTGGATGATGTAAATTTGAGGATCTAGGTATTCAGTTTATGTTTTTGGGCCAAAGGGTATTTCAGTATTATGTCAGCTCAGGCTTTTATGGAATTTGGATGTTTGTTTGGGAAATTGTAGTGATTTTCTCGTTTCCTTTTAATGGATATAAGCATCACCGGAATCAGATTTATAATGAGGAATTTACGGCCTTCAGAGTGATTTAGGGTTTAAGAGGAAACCCTAGTACATGGGGAGTACACAGGGTGTACTGGTGTGAAGGCTGGTATGCGAGGTGTAATGTGGTGTACGCTTAGTCTACTACGAAGGAAGGATCAGGGGTGCAAGTCCTCGTACGCTAGGAGTACGAGGAGTATGTGGGGCGTACAAGGTGTAAGTTAAAACCCTAATTTAAGATTTTGTACCCTATATAAGCAACTTAAGTCTTTAGGGATAGCCTCTTTACCAAACTCCAAGTCCCGAAAACCCTAGAAATCATCCCTTAGCCTCCATGGTGGTGTTTTTGAGCTCATTATGTGCATCTTCGTGTGTTTGGTTCATATTCAAGAAGATGGAGTTTGGTGCAAGGTTATGGATCACGGAAAAGCTTCTGGATCCTGATTCTCTACTTCATTTATAGGTTCTTTGAGGTAAAACCCTATGAACTTATTCATTAATTGCATAGATCTATTATATATGAGTTATGGTTCCTTATTGGCCCCAATCATGATATCTAGCGGTTTGATACCACTCCAAAGCTATGAGTTCCCACTCCTGGCGTTTCTAAGGTTCTAAATTCATAAAGTTGTCTCCTTTAGGGTTTGGAATACCCCATGCATTAGATTGTGTCCACTTGGCGAAATTATAATGATATATCATGAAGTTGGGTTCTTTTGGGGCATGCAAAGTCACCAAGTCAGTAACTTTATGGTTCTAGACGTGTATCAAGAAGTAGATAAATGGTTTGGGCTTCTTGTCTTAAGAACTAATTGTTGAAGGAAGGATTTGGCTATTTGGATGAATATGTTAGGTGTACAAGTCTGTACGCACAACGTATAAGCCATTTAGCCTATACACTTAGTGTACAACTGAGTACACCCCACATACTCAAGAGGATTGAATTTCGATATTGGGCTTCGGTTTAGGCGATCTTTTGGGCTTGGTTGTCTTGGGCACTGTTGGGACATCAGGTTTTGGGCTGAAAAATATTTGTGAAGGACTATAATGGGATTTGGGCCCAATTTGGAAATTAGGCCATGAATTGGACATTGGATGGCTAATTTTGTATATGGGCCTCTTGGATTATTAGGTTTGGGCTTAATTGGACCTTGGATGGCTAATTTGGTATATGGAGTAAATTAGTCACTTACCCTAGTAATAGTCTAATGGTTTGGATGGGAATCCAATTATTAATTCAATCTTATTTGATATTTATAGTTTGGGGATCTATCAGCCAGCAACTACGGGTTATATGTGTGATTCGGTAGTGCGAGGTGAGTTTCCTCATTGGATTTAGTGGGCCGAAGGCGCTAATTCTGGCACATAGTTTATATTTTAGGATGCTAGATGTTCGTATGACTCTTGCATGTGTTATTGATGGTATGTTTACCGGTTAATTCCTGATGTCAGGCGGGGCCAGATGAGTATATTGTATGCTAGTTATCAATATGTGTTTTATGCTTATCGGGAGAGGCATGATGTTGGGTAGGGCTCGATGACTATATGGTATGTTATAGTCTTTGTGATTATTGCATGTTCTATTAAGGTTATATGTTTATATGTTTATATGGTTTTATGATTATGTGTGTATTAGGTGGGGCCCAATGTCAGGTGGAGCCTAGTGATTAGCAGATCTTTAATCCGAGTGAGGCTCGATGTCGGGTGGGGCCCGAGGCCAAGTGGGACTCGAGATCGGGTGACGCCTGATGGAGGGAGGGGGCCTAGTATATGATTTATGTATGTGTGGTATGTGGTATCGTGAGGAACTCACTAAGATTTGTGCTTACGGTTTTCAGTTTATGTTTCACTAAGATTTGTAGAGTACACACCATATGTTTCAGCATTATGCGATTTACTCTGATTTGATGATGTTTTTATAAATCTTGATGGCCTTGGTTTTGTGGAAATGATATGTATTAACAAATTATTAATCTAAAAATGAAATTTTTATGTTGTTATTATTGGGACGTTACAAATTGGTATCAGAGGCTTGGTTTGAGGGATGCAGACACACTCGCTGGTGTTTCTGAACTCAAACGGAGGCTTTTCTGAACTTTTTAAAAAACGAAAGAAAAATGATTTAGAAAATGAAAAAAAAAAATTCTAATACAAAAAAGGGCATGGTGCATGCAATCGGCTAAGCTTAAGTAATTTTCTCCCAAAATACCCATACATGTTACCTGGTATGATTTGATTTATAAATTTGTGAATCATATGCTAGTTAGGGCTAACGATATGCGCAGTTTTTTCATGATAGAATGCTAGGAGAGATGCCTTGTATGACTATTATATGGGTTTGTAGACTTGCATGCTGGGTCTGATTAGCCAGTGATAGGTGGGCCTGATATGTGATGCCTTATAGCCTAGGAAGCATGGAATACTAGATTGGGTACAGATTGTATGTGTAAGGCAATTAGTAGCAGGAGTGGGAGCTCCTAGTATGAGTTGTAGTGTGTGGGATTGGATGCTCGTGATTATTCTATAGATTGGAGCTCTACTACAAGAATACTGCTTGCTTTGTGCTTTGTGGAACTCTTAGGTAATGAGAGTTAGCTACTAAGTGAGTATGTCAAGTCATATGTGACAAAGGTTAAATATTATCAATGTAATGGATTTGAACCTATTGCACAACTATTGTTTGATTCCAACCATTGTAGGGATGAGTCTGATACACGAAGTATTATCTAAGCTTTGTTGCATGTGATTCTATTCATGAGGTGGGTGACTGGAATTATGGGGAGTTCCTCAGCAACTGATGGCAGGGTAAAAAGCCCAGGGATTGATTCCATGGGTTTTGTTGCATTGGGTAGCGAGTGTTTAGTGTATGGATTTAAGTGGGTGACTTAGAGGATTCTGGAGGATTCTAGAGGAAAGTATGGATAGGTGTGGAAGGTAGTATTAGGCACGTACAACTGAAAGCACATGATACATACTCGGATCGGAGAGAGTTTTGGAGATTCTAAGAAGCTTGTGGGATGAGAATTCTTGTGTATATTTGGATCTTATGCATCCTATTTAATATTCGGTATTGAGCACTTAGGATTGGGGGTCAAGTTCTGGTTCTGGATCAGGTCCATGTACTGAACCGGTCAATGCATGGATGCGGGAGTTCATCTCATCGGAGATTAATCGCGGTATTTTGGAATGGACCTCAGTGATCTTTAGTTCAGTCAAGGAAGGAGGGTCATATTTTTACTTCTTGTCATTGGGATCGGAGGGGATTTTTCCACCATGTTCTGACGATGATCAAGATAATTCAGTAGGAGGAGGTTAGGATTCCTTTAGGTGCTTTTCCGGATATGTTATCTTATGTCTTCTTCTGTGTTGTTATCGGGAATTTGTATTGCTTTGGAATTTTTTCTTAGGTTTGACTAAGTTATATCTCAGGTTGATTTTCTGCTATTGTCTTAGTTATACTACCAAGGATTGTGATATGTCATTCTGCATGCCAAGAGTCTTCAATGAATCATTAGTAGGTCGTATCTTGTTGAGCGGGTTTCAGTGTGTTCAGTTGTTGTTTCGGGTCTTTTTCGGGATCAACTCAGGGGTATTGCTTGGAGGATCTTTGGTCAGGGTTAGCGGGTTAGTTCTCTAGTAAAGTCATGGTTTATTTTTTTTCTCTTTTGATCTGGTTGGATCGGCAGTCGTCTATGAAAGAACTTTTGGGGTTCAAACACTAAAGTTGCTAGGAGAGGAGCGGTAGCAGGAAGATCATGGTGTATGTTGCATGATTTGTTTGATCATTAGAAATGTCACAGGAGTTTTATATTCGCATTGGTTGTAGATGGTTAGAATTCAATGATTCCTTTAGAATGGAATTTGGGGTAAAGATTCATCAGCCAGGGAAAGGATTATGGTTTTTAGTCACCAGCATAAGAACTCAAGGAATTGGTTTGGTATTACGAGAGGTGATTGGATTATCAGACTGGTTAAGATTTCAAGAGTACTCTTTAGGACTTTAGGAGTTGGGCGATCATAGAGTTTGGCTAGTAATGGAATGCTAGTATTGATTAACGCAGGTTATATGCGGTTCATTCTATATGAGGTTAATGGGTTGGGAATCCATCGAATTTAAGAGATGAGAGAGCTTCGTCGAATTCAAGTGGGGGAGAATCGATAAGGATTTTCGGGAATTAGGAAGGGTGTGGACCTAGGGCAAGTTTCATATCCTGGCCAGGAGGAGAGAAGACCTAAGTGGCTGTTTAGATCGAGGTTGTGTAAGTGGTAGTTTAGGAAACTTTCATGTAACATCCATAAAATTCAGGAAAATGTAAAACTTTTTCAAGCATTCAAAAACCATTAATTATTACAAAATGTTTTCAAAATAGTTTCATATCATAGTATCCCAGAATTGAAATCATAAAAATGCAAGGAGGTGCACGATCACGCCTTCGCCTTCCGCGATCATCCGAAGTACCTGAAACAAAATCAAAAACTGTAAGCCCAAGGTTAGTGAGTTCCCCCAAAATACCAATGCCATAAACCATAACCATATCATAGCAACTAAGCAGCACGCATACTGAGCCATCAGCCTGATTGGACCGCCTCATAAGGCTATCAACCTATTTGGACCGCTCTCTGAACTATTGGCACGTTTGGACTACTTCACGGACCTTCAGCCTATCCGGACCGCTCGTCGGGCCTCCGGCTTGACTACTACGTCCTTACCAGGTCTATAGTCTATCCAGGCCTCCCTAGTTATGCTATCCTAGAGCACAAAGCAGAGACTACCTCAACCTATCCCCAATCACACAATCAACACATAAATACCAAATGCTAGCATATGCAAACAGTCAAACCGATCTAACACATCACTAATCATAGCATCGTCGTATATACCAGGATACTGACCTAACAGGTCACTAATATAGCATCATCCTATATACTAGGATACCGATCTAACAAGTCACTAAGCATATAAAAATGTAATAAACCCAGATACAAATTCGAAAAGGGCCGGCATTGGTGCCTTTGAACCTGTTAGTATAGTGAGGACAACTCACCTCATAATGTCAAACTGTAGTGAAAGATCAAACTCCCAAATCACAGCCACCAACTCCACCCCCTATAACCACCATAGGACCAAGTCCATCAACATCCCAAATTACCAAAATACCCTCAGAATTCCTACCACTCAACCCTTGGTCAAAGTCAAAGTCAATGGTCAAGGTCAACAGTCCATGTGGACCCAACTTATCGAGTGCAGCTTACTGACTCATCGAGTTCCTTCAGAACTCAAGGAATCATGAAAAACCCCAGTTGACTCACTGGATTTCTAGACAACTCGTCGAGTCCATGTAGTGCTCAAAAAGTTGGTAAAACCCTAACCAACTCATCGAGTTATCTCCCTAACTCTTCGAGTTCATGAATAATCTAGAAAGCGAGAAACCCTCATCCGAATTTTCAAGTTGGCTATGCAACTCATTGAGTTCCTTCAGTCATTTTCTCATTCAGATGCTTTTTAGTGAAACCAAGGATCCAAACTGTAGATCTAGCCTTCTAGGGTGTAGTTACCACGTAAAGTTGCAAACTTTACGTGCTCCATGAAGCTAAAACAATAAATAATATCCTTAAGAAGAGATCTTGGACATGGAGGATGGCCAAAGCTTCATAAAGCTTGAGGCTTTATGTCCATAAGGCCAAGAGAAGTCCAGATCTAAAACCATGCCCTTGTGTCAAGCTCAAATCCGAAAGTGACTCCAATTTTACACCAAAATGCCCATATACTAACATAAGAATAGATCTAAGAAATGGAAAGCCAAAGTAAGGACTTTTTACCTTCAACTGGATGCCAACACAATGTAGATACTAGATCTACATGCTTCTTCTCATTCCAAGCCTCTTTAAGAAATGCACCAAACACACACTTTTAGCCTCACACACACTCAAAATTGGCTTAGATCGATTAGGGTTTTCTCTTGGACGTGAAAAGTGGCAAGGGTGCATGGGGGAAAGTACTTAAGGTCCTTTAAATAGGGTGCAACCCATAAAAATTAGGGTCTTCAAACACAGCCTCTACTCGTCGAGTTGGGACCTAGAATCCATGAGGCTTTAACCTTCTCCACACGACGAGTTCAGACATCCAACTCATCCAGTTGGTCTAAAAACATGGATATAAATCTTTAAAATTTATACCTGGGACTCGAGGTGTTACATTTTAACCTTTGGTCGGCGTCTCCTTTATTACATATAAAAGGCTTGTGGTTGAGTGTAGATTGAGGGCTTTGGATTTCGAAGCATGATCTGAACAACTGATCGGATGCAGTTGGATGCAGGTTGCGGCTCAGGACGCATGGGGTTGTGATGGTTAGGGTGTGGTAAGCCGATGGTTGATTATAAGTTTTTTAAGACTGCAATGATATCGTAGAATTCACTAGTTCGAGATAGACTATTATTGGAGGTGGTCTTGAGTGCAACGGGGGAATCATTTCGTTCCATGGGTATGTCGATCAGGAGTGTCGAGGAGTATTACTTTATTTTACATTGAGGACCATTCGGGTCTGAGGCGGAGTCAGGCCTGTGTAGCTCTAGATGGTTAGGACCTGTGGGCGAAGCCACTCCTTGGTATAGTGGGGTGGGACCTGTGGACGAGGCCCATGTGACTATGGAAGTACAGGTGGGAAATGGCGGAGATCTTTGGGTCAAGGTATTGGATCTTGATTTGAAGGATTAAGTGGGTGGTCAATGTGTGATGTTGACGGGTTTATAGGTTAGGTAGCCTTGTTATTTGGACTCTTGGGAACCTGGTTGTTGGAACAGGTGCAAGACTGGTAGTCTCAGCAATGGTTTCGGAACCTTTATATATCAGTCTAGTGGGGGGTTTCCGTGAATCATAAGGTTTTTAGTGAAATGCAAGTGTAGATCCACAGATCTCGGGTTATGAGTTGAGTATCAGGTTGGTTTTTGGGGAAGATCCCGATTTAGGAATCGTGAGTGTCTAAGTACAGGATTTTCTTTTCGGTGGGATAATAATTAGGATATCTATATGCCGAGGGCATCAATCAAAGGGTTCAGGGGTAAGGAATAGATTCCGTTTTGATGGCAGATCAAGCCCTTGTGATCCTGTCTTGGATTGGTTCTATTTGTGAAGGGTATCAAGATAAGTCAAGGCGGTATTATTGATTTGGAACTCTTGTGTGGAGTCACTTTTTATTCAGATAATATGTTAGGTCACTTGAAGTTTAGATTAAATAATATCAAATTAAATGATTTGACACTGTTGCACAGCTCTCGTCTAAGTTTAACCGTTGCAGGAATGAGTCTTCTACACGAAGGATTATCTGAGCCTTATGTCATGTATAAGTGTTTTGCAGCAATAATTGGTATATGATTATGTTTTCTGGTAGGAACCTCAAATTATCAAATGTTCAGTAGTTAATTGGGAGATAAGTGGACTGGATTTAGTAATGGTTCAATATGGGCAGTCTGTCAAGGAGTCAGACCATCTCTAGACTTCAGATTTCAGGTTGTGCAAATGTGGTTGTTTTGCAAGGGATTATTTTAGGTTGAGAAAGGATTTGTTCATCTTCGGGTTAGAGAGACCTGTTAGAGTTGGCTTCAGTTTCCATGGGAAGGATGTGGTATGCCCATGGTTGTGGTTGTGTTGGTCATGTTGTCTGGTGTATTGGGAATTGTAAGGAATGATTTCGAGGACGAAATCTTATTTAAGTGGGGGAGAGTTGTAACTCCCTCTTTCGTATCGTTTCCCGTTTTGGGGTGGTGATCACGGAATGGGTATTAGCAGACTTAGGACCCTTGAAGAATTGAGATATGGACTCATTATGAGGTGGATGATTCAAATTGGATGATATGGGTATTCGATTTGTGTTTTGGGGCCAAAGGGTATTTCGGTATTATGTCAGCTCAGGCTTTTATGGAATTTGGATGTTTGTTCGAGAAATTTTAATGAAACTATGAATGGATTAAAGTGTAGAGCTTCTCGTTACCATGGATATAAGGATCGGTGGAATCAGATTTATAATGAGGAATTTATGGCCTTCGGAGTGCTTTAGGGTTTAAGAGGAAACTCTAGGGAGTATGTGTAGCATACCTAAGGAGTACGCGGGGCGTACTAGTGTGAAGGTTGGTACATGAGGCATAATGTGGTGTATGCTTAACATACTACGACGGAAGGATCAGGGGTGCGAGGCCTCGTACGCTGTGCGTACGAGGAGTACGTGGGGCGTACGAGGTGTAAATCAAAACCCTAATTTAAGATGATGTACCCTATATAAGCACTTTAAGTCTTTAGTGTTGGCCTCTTTACCAACCTCCAAGTCCCGAAAACCCTAGAAATCGTCCCTTAGCCTCCATGGTGGTGTTTTTGAGCTTATTGTGTGCATCCTGGTGTGTTTGGTTCATATTCATGAAGATGGAGTTTGGTGCAAGATTGTGGATCAAGGAAGAGCTTGTGGATCCTGATTCTCTACTTCATTTCCAGCTAGTTTGAGGTAAAAACCTATGAACTTGTTCATTAATGGATTAGATCAATGATATATGAGTTTTGGGTCCTTTTTGGTCCCAATAATGAGATCTAGTGGTTTGATACCACTCCAGGAGCTATGAGTTTCCACTCTTGGTTTTTTTGAGCTTCTAGATTGTGTCGATTTTGTGAAAGTATAATTTTATATCATGAATTTGGGTTCTTTTGGGGCATGAAAAGTCACCAAGTGAGTGCCTTTATGGTTCTAGACATTTATTAAGAATTCGATCTGTGGTTTGGGCTTTTGGTCTTAAGCATTAAGTTCTTAAGGAAGGATTTGGCTTTTTGGATGAGTAGGTTGGGTGTACAAGTCTGTACCCATAGCGTACAAGCCATTTAGCCTATACACTTAACATATAGCTATGTACACCGCGCATACTCAGTAGTATTGGATTTCCATATTGGGCTTTGGTTTGGGCGATCTTTTGGGCTTGGTTGTCTTAGGCCCTACTGGGCCATTAGGTTTTTGGCTGATAATTATTTGTGACGGCCCATAATGGGATTTGGGCACAATTTGGAAAATTAGGCAATGAATTGGGCCATGGATGGCTAACTTGGTATATGGACCTTTTGGATTATTAGGTTTGGGCTTAAGTCCTCATCCAAACTAGGTAAGGGCTAAATTAACCATTTACCCTAGTAATGGTTTGATGGTTTGGATGGGAATCCAGTTATTAATTGAATGTTATTTGATATTGATAGTTCCGGGATCTATCAGCCAGCAACCATGGATTATATGTGTGATTTGGCAGTGTGAGATGAGTTTCCTCACTGGGTTTAACGGGTCGAAGGCACCAATGCCGGCCCATGGTTTATATTTTAGGATGCTAGATGTTTTCTTGACTCTCGCACTTGGTATATATGGTATACTTATCGGGCAAGGACCGATGCTAGGTGGGGCCTGATTAGTCTATTATATGCTAGTTATCAGTGTGTGTTTTTATGCATACCGGGCAAGGCCTAACGTCGGGCAGGGCTTGATGATTGTATGGTATGCTATAGTCTTTATGATTATTGCATGTGATATTAAGGTTATACGTTTATATGATTATATGGTGATATTATTAATTGATTATGTGTCTACCGAGTGGGGCCCAATGTCAAGCGGGGCATGGTGATTGACAGATCTCTAATCTGAGCGGGGCTCGAGGCCAAGTGGGACTCGAGACCGGGCGAGGCTGATGGAGGCCGAGGTCCAATATGTGATTTATGTATGTGCGATATGTGGTATCTTGGGGAACTCACTACACTTTGTGCTTATGGTTTTTAGTTTATGTTTCAGGTACTCCGGTTTTCAAATGGAATAGCTCAGGACGATTGCAAAGCACACACCACATGCTTCCACATTCTGTGATTTACTCTGATTTGATGATCTTTTGATAAATCTTGATTACCTTGGTTTATGGAAATGATATGTTTTAACGAATTATTAATCTAAAAAAGAAAAATCTATGTCATTATTAGTGGGACGTTATAATGTACTTGTGGTTCCAACTTATCTAAAAAACAAGCAGGATAGTGAAACAAGCATTGGAGTCTTCAATGTAGCCTTGAATTTTATGAAGGACTAGATCGTTGAGTTCGGACAATCAGATATCAAATTTACTCCTATTTTTAAAACCAAAAAACTCCTTGCTCCAGATAACACCTCACTGCAAGAAAGCGACTTGCTAGATAAAGGTCCCGTCTCTGAACCAGAACTTGGATAAATCAAAAAGAAGGAGAATTCAGATAAGAAATATTTCTTCAAAGCTGGACAAAAGCACTTGGTTCACACCACTATGCTTCAGAATACAATTTCCAAGATAGCAAAGTCAAAAGGTTTCGAACAAGCAAAGCAGCACTTGATCAAAAAACTCAAGTGGAGGATTGAAGTCTAGAACTGGATGGGAACTGCTTATTTGTTTGTTTTTGGATATCAGGTCTAGAAGTTCATTGATTGAAAAGATCACTTAGGGGGGACATTTTTTATTCATATCAAGTGATCCATGTCAATCCGAAGTTCCCCAAATCCGAGCTAGTGTTTGCCAGAGGTGTTGAAGATTCAGATATGATTGGCTTTCCGAAGATGTTGAGCAAAATATGTTGTCAGAAGATTGAACGATTTTGTTGTACTATTTTGTCTTGTTTTTTTTGTATAGTTGCATGAAGTCCATAATGCAAAACCTTCATGCGTCAACTTGATAGTAACTTGTATTTGTATTTGATTGGTCTTAGGTTAGTATAAATCGGACCACCCCATGTTTGTTGAAAAGAACCTTTTTCATCTTTTACCTTGTGATATCAAATTAAGAATCATTCAAGTCATTTCTCAACATTCATCTTGTTCTTATTATAACTTATCATATCATCTTGAATACTTTGTTGTTTTATCATCTTCAACGCTTGTGTAACATCCCAAAATTTAAGACCAAAAATTTCATTTTTAGTTTAATAATTATAAAACCATTTGTCGAAAAACATCCAAAACATCAACTCATAACAAAACCAATGTATCAATAGTCAAAACATGTCGTGATAAAACCACATCAGATTATAATGTGATGCGCTGCAATCATGTCGGTTCCTTTCCCTTCGAAGAGGAAGTAGCTGAAACCAAAACTATAAACCATAAGCACAAAGCTTAGTGAGTTCCCCCATCATACCACGTACTACACAATAACATACTTCCAATCATATATGGATGTTGTCCTACCCCTTCGGTCTCTTTCAACCGGTAACCACCTAGCATATCAGGGTGCTTGCCTACCCCTTCGGTCTCTTTCAACCCGTAACTGCCTAGCATATCTGGGTGCTAGCATACCCCTTCGGTCCTTTCAACCGGTAATGGGGACTATTTCACCCCTATCACTACCACATATCATCCTAGGACATAAACACATAAGTCACATACTGCGTATCATATCTGGGTGCTAGCCTACCCCTTCGGTCCTTTCAACCGGTAACGGGGTCTATCCCACCCCCTCATACCACCTATCAATTAATATCATAGCATAATAGCACATAAAGCATAACAGATAGGGGCATACCAGGCAATTATCACAAAGACAATCATCTCTACTATATTCAACTACTAGTGGGCCGGTATTGGTGCCTTCGACCCACTTCTACTAGAAGGTAACTCACCTCGAATTGCGGAAAGTATCTGAAATCCTCAGATTCGACAATCAACCCAACTCAAGCTCCTATACATAAAAGATTTCCTTAATTAACCTTTCATACTCATGACCCTTTAAGGGTCCACTCTGGTCAAGGTCAAATTCAAAGTCAACACTCTGGTCAAAATCAACCTTCTAGGTTGACTCAGCTCGTCGAGTTGTTCCAACAACTCGCTGAGTTCCATAAATCATAAAACCCTGAAATCACGATCCAATTCATCGAGCTCTTTCACGAAATCATCGACATCATCCAATAAACAGAATCGGGACTTCCCAAATCAGCTCGTCAACTCCGTCCTAGAACTTGTTGAGTCCTTCCTTTTTACAGAATTGGGACACTCCGACCCAACTCGTCGAGTTCCTCTATGAACTCATTGATTTCTTCAATATGGTAAGCTTTCTTAATGTATTAAGCCATTATTACGTTGAATCTAAGTCCCATATTCCTGTTTTAGGCCGAATACACCTCTAGGAGGGTAAAGTTTCCGATATTACCCATTAAGATGCATCCTAAAAGAAATGAGCCCTAACTCTAACTCAAAATTGCTTAGTTACAACTTCAAAATCCATCAAAACTTCAATATAAGCCATGGGATCATAGATCTGGACTTTGGGGAAAAATTAGTCTCGTAAAGTTCCCATCTTTACTTGCATACATGGACTACTTGGCTCAAAAGACCGAAAAGATGGTCCACAAGTTGCATGGGACTTCCGTGGCCATAAAGTTAGCAGCTTTATGCCATCAAGTCCCCTAAAGACCCTAGATCTGAAGGGTTTACTCACATGGGACATCCAAATCCAAAAACCATCATTCTTGGACCAAAACATGAAGAAAGCAACCTAAAACTAGATCTAAGCATGCTATAGACAAGGTAGGAGCTTTATACCTCAGATGAACCAGAAATGAATCTCAACTTCTAGATCTACTCTTCTCCTATACTTCCTTGCTCCTTCTACAAGTATCTTCTTCTTCAAAATCACAAAGAATGCATAAAAATGCCTCAAAACTCTCAAAAGTGAATCAGGGTTTTGTGGTTAGGGTTTGGGAAAATGGAGATTGTAAATGAGGTCAAGTTATGGAGGTTAAGGTGTTTAGATAGGGTGCAAAACCCTTAAAATTATTGTGTCATTATGCCAGTTCTAATCGTCGAGCTGAGGCTTCTCAACTCGTCGAGTAGACTTCATATCCCGTGTCCAAATCCGTCTCTACTCAACGAGTTTGGGGCCTTCAGTTAGTCGAGTTTTAATACAAAAATGAATAAATTAAGAGTTAAATATATACCAAGATTCATGGATTATAAATAACCCGAACTTATCTCATACTTCGTCTTAGAAGTTTTTTGCATCTAGAAATAGATCTGGGTAGTGCTCCCTTATCTCCTCCTCCAGCTCCTATGTCTATTCATAGCCCTTACGGTGTTGCCACTACACCTTCACTAACTCCACGTTCTTATTCCTCAGATCCTTCATCTTCCTGTCGAGGATGGCTACTAGTCTCTTGATGTAGTTCAGGCTATCATTCACCTGAATATCCTCTAAAGGCACCACTAGGAAGTCATCTACTGAGCACTTCCACAGCTGGGAGACATGAAAGGTGTTGTAGATCTGACTAAGATCGGCTTGTAGATCTAGTCGATATGCAATGCTTCCCACCCGGGCAAATACCCCAAATGGACCAATATATTTGGGGCCTAACTTTCCCTACTTAATGAGCTAGAGGACACCTTTCCAAGGTGACACCTTCAGTAGGACCATGTCTCCTACCTGAAACTCTTGGTCTGATCAACGAGTGTCGGTATAGCTTTTCTTCCGACTCTAGGCCATCTGGAGTCTACTCTAGACCTGTTATATCTTCTCTATCATCCTGAGTACCACTTTCGTACTCCCCATGAATCTTTGTCCAACCTCACCCTAGCATATCGGGGTCTGCACTTCCTCCCATAAAGCATCTCGAATGGAGGACGGTCGATGCTAGCATGGTAGATATTACTATAGGAAAACTCTGCCAAGGGAAGGTAGGTATCCCAGCTACCACAGAAGTCTAAAACGCACATCCGTGACATATCCTCCAAGGTCTGGATGGCCTGCTTGCTCTGACCATCGGTCCGTGAGTGAAAGGTCGTGCTAAAGTGCAAACGAGTACCCAACTCATCATGAAATTTCTTCCAGAATCTAGAAGTGAACCGTACATCCCAGTCAGAAGTCACGGAAACTAGCACCCCATGTCGAGCTACTACCTCTCTGATGTAGATGTCATCCAACCTCTCAGCTGAAATGATCTCCTGAATCGGAATGAAATGGGCACTCTTGGTCAACCGATCCATGATGACCCAAATTGAACCTACTCCCTGTGCAGTCATGGGAAGCTTCGTGATGAAATCCATAGTAATATCCTCCCATTTCCACACCGGGATATCCAACGGCTGCATCTTTCCATGAGGTCTCTGGTGCTCATCCTTGACCTCCTTGCAAGTCAAGCACCTCTCAACGTACCAAGATATCTCCGACTTCATGCAAGGCCACCAGTAAATAGGACAAAGATCTTTAAACATCTTCGTCGCCCTGGGATCGATGGAAAATCTTGAATTTTACGCCTCCTCCACAGGATCTGACACACACCGTCAACGTATGTGTCACACACCGACCGTCAACAGAAACACCGGGCAGTGTAACGTCACTTCTCGTATCATAGTTATCAACTGTTGGGTTATGAGAATTCTAACACTCCTAAGTCTACATGCAACCCTAAATACCTTGGATCTATGTTTTCTCTATTATACATGCAAATATCAACTTTCCAAGGTATTGTTCTATTCTAGCATACTAAACTTTGAATAACACAAGTTAGAATAACATACCTTTTGTTAGTGCTTGTCTTCATGAAGCTTGAGTTCCTAGTGCCCCAAGTGTGACACCTCAAATGGTTCACACAACACCATAAGCACTTGGAATAACTTAGAGAGAATTCTACACTTCTTGAAATCAGCTATCACTCTATAGAATGATACTAGTACTGATTTTGTCAAGAATAATATCTTTATATAGTGTTACAATTAGGGTAAACCCTAATTGTCATTACTTTCCATTTCCTTGGATCCATGGGTTCAAATACACCATGGAGCATCCATGGACCATCCTATGGGTTTTAGCCCAACTTGATTATCCATGGAGCATTAGTCCACTATACAAGTATGGATGATTTACACAATCAACCCATATATTTAATTAGTCTTCTTTTGATCACTTAATTAATCCTAGATTAATTCTTGATCAATACTAATTAAATAATCTTATTATTATTATTATTAATATACTAGAACTTATAATATATTAATAACCATAAGTGTCTTATTTCTCTCATTATACTCTATCCAAGTGCATGATGCCATGCAACCCAAATGGACCATGTCGGGTCGGGTCAAGTCTTACCAATTATAGTTATGGACTGAGACATAAATCCAACAGTCTCCCACTTGGATAAGTCTAAAACTATTATTTTGTATGACTTCAGGAACCAACTGGAAATCGTAGCTCTCAAAAGCTTCTGTCGAACTCTGACCTTGTCGATAAACTCTGACCTTTGTCAATGACTTGTCCATTAGATAAGGGATCATATATTCCTCCATTCTAGATATCATATGGACTGAGACATGGATTATAATCATTCTGTTTGTCCATTTGTTGTTTCCTGATTTCCGATTTATGACGACTAACTAATTGAACAAATCAAATCAGTCCTGGCCCGGCCGAGCACTTCCATTTGTCATCATCAAATCATCGAGGGGCCCACAGATATCGCTTTTATCCCGAAGGTAAAAGGAATGGATAAACCTTGACTCATATGGCTTGTTCTACTACTTGTTGAATCATACACAAAGACACATTTTATAGCACCGAGTTACCAAATGCGGTTTCGTGCAATCAATGTACTATCAACTCATAGTAACGACTCATATCTCTAGGTTTGAAGAATATAAGATATTATCGTTTCATGATCACTCGTGATAAAATCCATGAAGTGATTCCAATGAGCGTGGGTTGAATCCAATACTCAGAACTTATGAGCACTCATGAGTGTTGTAGCCCTTTGTCCAACACCTTAGACCTCTACAAGCCAACCCATGACAGTCTTAATTCATATCTACTTCCAACATATGACCGACTGTGGATGGTTTGAATAACTTAGTCATTCCGGAAGAATAACCTAGTTTATTCGGGAAGTCAAAACATGCAAATTGAAACACAATAATAATTAAATCCAATATGGTATCAAAACCTATGAACATAAATAAAACACCTTTTATTTATCACCATATGATTACACATTATTCATTGTATACTATTTCAGCTATCAACTTTATTCTTGAATTTCAAACTATAGTTGTCCCATGCTCGAAGCATGTACACTATGTTTTTTTATTTTAAACACTAGTCATGCCATACACCAAGTATGCATACTATGTTTGTCTATGATCTTTACTTTGTGAACTAGAACCATCGAACATAACTTCAATGATTCTCTTTTCACACTCCCAAATCCTTACTTCAAATACAAGAATTCCAAATTCATGTCATTTACTGAAATCTGTTAGATTCTAAACTTATATGCATTGATCCTCTTGTAATGATTACGCACAAAGTCACAAGGACTCGACAACAAACATTACAAAGTATTCCAAAGGAGATCAACTCCTTGGAAACATCCTTCTTGCATTAAGTTTCCTTAATCTTACACAGATTGAAATCTTTGACTTTGAAAGATATCAATATTCATTTTGACTATCACTTCTGAACAAGAGTTGCCTCCTTACAAATTATGCCAATATGGTCCTTCCAGAATTATCACTATACTTCCAATTGTCCTTGAGCAACCAATCTTTGGTAAACCTTAGATTGTCCTCGACAATTGTTTAATCCTTTTAGTCATATCCAATTCTAAACCTTTTTCATTCTTATTGCCCCAGGCACTTGGAAACTTTTAGAAAGGATGAATATAGCACATGTAATCGATCCTATATCCGAAGCATATGGGACACGATTCATGATGTCTCACATAAAGACTAAACTAGTCTTTTGCTATAACATTTCCATTTCTATTTGCCAAGTTCTCATAATTCAGATTATGAAAAGGGATGCCGTAATCATAATCGAATTTAAGAACGCAAATAATGGACCCATATACAGAATTTCCTTATGTTGAGCCATTCCAACATGAAATTCATATATATTTCCTTGACTAAATGATTAAAACCTCATGATCTAAGCTTATAGATTTGAGATGAAGTATAATTTCCTCTCCCTTAATTATAGCAAAACAACTTTTTCCCAATTGAAACCTTTTGTTTTCTATAATTAACATTGCTAACTTGCAATACTTATCATAATTATCATGATCCCACTAACATGATGATTATTAGCATAACACTTGTGCTCCCACTAGCTTTGACATATACTCAGAAATCAGCTGACTTTCTTACGAAAGTTCAAATTTCTAATACTAGATTGTTTTGATAAAAATTTATCAAAAACATACACCTTCCCTTAGATAGCACACTTGTGTGTCTAAACAATTATGAAGAGGGATGCCGTAATCATAATGGTTAGACCTTTTTGCCACTTCTCACAAGTCCAGGTTAGTGTGCCGGTAAACCACACACGCTCCACTAACGACTTTGAGAATGCAAATATCACAATTGCTATCTTAGCTAAAATCTACTTAGTGAAAGTGTTTCCTCACCATCATTTTCATGAATCGGAGAGAAACCTTATGACACTTAGATTTAATGGTGTATGTGTTCTTATCCATGTGAATTGTCAAAACCATAGTCACAATACAAGGATAATGAGAAATCCAAACTTTTATGGACTGAACTCAATCTTAACTTCTTGCCACCTGGCAGCTCAAGGGCCTGCCATTGCTTCCAAGTTGTTGTGCAACCAATTGAGAACTCTAAGAACTCATATGCAAAGCCAACTTTAATTGGAATGGGCACAAAGTATGTCAACACGATAGGTTATAAACCTTAAGTCGTGTGCTAGTGAAGAACTTTAGGTTTTATTCTTGATTAGTTCTTGAGTCTTTCAAGACCTTTAAGACTCCCACTGTCCTCTTGACCTATAAGGCTCCCTTATCAAACATCCAAGAGATAGTGTGGATTCTAACCAAGACAAACACTTCACACAATTGGCCTAAGTTGGTCTTTGTTTTATCCAAAACATCACAACTTACCAATTTCAAATGTACAAGAGTTGAAAACTTTTACTCTTACATTTGACAAGTGTTTTAAACCTTCTTTGAGACATGTCACTCAAGTTACAATCTTGGAGTATGAATCTAAGAATTGTTTTTGGAACGAAGTATGAATCAACTTCTTGATTTAACCACTTCAACAATTCATAGTTCCTCTTCTTAGCTATAAGAAAGCACTTAGAGGATGAATTGTGATAAGGTCTGTAAATCATTAAGATGATCATAAAAACTGATACGAAAGTACTCTCCTATCTTTTCATATTTGAGAAACTTCTATCCTTCTGCCTAATTTGATTCTTCTTATTTGCTCTGCCTTACATTGGAACCTTTTTTCAATGTCTCAGAATTACACTTAAGCTTGTAAGTATAACCATATTTACTGAGCTTTAGTAAACTATGACAAATAGTCTTATCAATCTTTTGTGGTGGACTTAATCAGTCCACATGACTATGTATTCGATCTCTTAGTCCATTACTTGACTCACACATCCATGTGAATAAGTAGTTAGTCTTAATTTTCCAATACTTGAATGTTCTCATTCATCATGCTATACAACTTGCATGATTCCAAGTCCCGGTCCAATTGAGACTTTGGATGATGAGAATCTTTCCTTATTTGGTAAATATAGACATTACCACAAATGAAGGAATCAATTTCATATTTCCACTCTTGCTATTAATGGAATCATATAAGCAACAATTTTTCCTCAAATGCCATTGTAAGGATATTTTAAAATAAATAAAATCAAAAATTTTCTTTTATTTTAAAAACTATGCGGAAAAACTTATCCTTACAATCCATATGAAAACTTGTTGCTATCTATTCCTAAGCAATACCTCATAACTCGTAAGAAGTAGCTCAAGAATCCGATCTTCAAACTACGCGATAGAAATCCATCTATGCGATCAGATTCAGCATATTCTTTCTTTAACTTCCTTCACTTTTCTTTGATTCTTAAAACATCAACATGTGACCCAGTCACATCATGTAATAAGAATCTTAGAATAGAAACTTAGCAGAGTTAGATAGTGGACTTTACCTGAAGTAGAGTCAAACTTATTGACTTTAACATCCTTAGGTAAATTTGGCAGCTTCGCAACTAATGACCCTTTCTTTGGCAATATAAACATATGGACCCTTTGATAATGGTACACGGGACTATCACAGACTTAGCTTTTCTCTTTACCATTTGTTGAACCGAGTTGACTATGGCCGATCTCTTTCCATTGGCAAGAGAATGCTTTTCTAGATTTCCTGTGTCACTATTGTCAATGTCCATCAAGTTTTGAGGAAGTTGATCTTAACAAATAGATAAGATCATTAAGGGTCTTGTCATAGTCTTTTTCATAGGTGTTCCAAAAGAACTCACTATGTGACTTAGAAAGTGATTGAACCACCAACTTTCTCAAGACTTTGACACCCAACTCTCCCGGCTTGTCAATATGTGACTACATCTCCAAGATGTGACCACACCTAGACCTTTACTTGCCAATAGGGCTCGAGTGACCTTAAACTTTTCAAGAAATTGTGGGGTAGGGAGAATAATTGGAGGAGGTGAAAGAAGTATGATTTCCATGGAACATCATCTTCATTTAGGAAAGCTTGTTTCAAGAGATTTGGGAAGATCATAAATGTCTAAACCAGACATGTTTTGGGAGATATTCAAGATAGCTGATCTTAAACTCCTTAATATGACACCCAATATGAAATATTAAGGCTAGGACTCAACAAACTATTTTATAACTTAGAAGAGGGATGCCGTGATCCAAGCTATAAAATATTTGAAGGTAGGTGAATGACGATTCACCAATTTCCACTAAGATAAACGAAATGTATTATTAGGTTTTAATTGGATTTGAAACTCCTAGATCTTTGAGATTCATTGAACTGTTCAATGGCATGTTTCAATCTCGAGTGTGCCCTTCGGGTTTTGTGACTGGGATGCCGAGGATCACAAAACAAGGTGTGAAGTAACCATGCAAATTACTTGGTACCCTTAAGTGTTTACCCCTCAATCGATGTGCCGGTTAACCACACACGCTCCATCAATACTATGATAAACATTAAGTTACCCTTTCCCTACCTTGTTAAATACGAGTTAGTGTACCGGTTAACCACACACGCTCCACTAACCGACTTAAACAAAGTGCAAAGTGTAATTTCATAGATTAGCACCTTATTCACATTTTAATAAGTAACTAAGATTGGGTATTATTAAGAGTTTACTTACTTAGTATTTATCATTAATACTTTTAATTAAGGGAGAATTATAGTTCTGTTAAACCCGTTCGGCTAACGACCCTCCACCGGTCAAGCAAGCAGTGGGTGAGAGTGGACACCCATTAAGTTGCCATTTTATAGGCAACAACCTTATACCCACCTTATAGACCGGGTTCGTGAATGAGGCGTACTAGCGGTAAGACTGACTTTACTCTTATACATATATATATATATATATATATATATATATATATATATATATATATATATATATATATATATATATATATATATTATTAACTTATAATATTATAAAGTATAAGGGTTGAATTTTAACTCTTTAAAATTCTAAGGGCTAACTTGGAATTAAAGTATTCATAAGAGAAAACTTTACAAATTCCAAAACTTGAGGGCAAGTTTTGAAACTATTCAAAACTAATTAATTCCATAACTTATGTGTTTAAAGTAGTTTTAATCCAAAAAAAAAAAAAAAACTCTTCAAGTTCCATAACTTGAAGACAAGTTATGGAAGACTTTAAACTATTAAAAGAATTAACTTTTCTTTTATTTTATAACTTATAGAATTAATTAAGGTTACACTTATTTATTTATTTATTATGTAATGAAGAGACTCTTGGTCCTCCATAACTTGAGGACAAATTATGGAGTCATAACTCCAATTAATTAGAACTAGACTCTTCATTCTGTAACCTTTGCCAACTTTTATGAGTTTTATGAAACTTAAATGTGACTTTTCATATAACTTGAGGACAAGTTACAAAAACACATTTTAGAATCAACTCTTAGATTAATTTGGATTGAAAACAACTATTTCACTCAACTTTTCTATTAATCTAAGCAACTCATAAGAACAAGATAATTCAAATCAAAATTTTTCATGTAATTAGTCTCACCTTTAAACTAATACAAAACATGAATCTATTGACAATTATCTTTGAAATTGGATTAGCTTGAACATTACCACGTCAAAAACATGTTTAGAAGTTCAAAAACATCTTAGGGTAATGTTCCTAGTCCAATTCCAGCCAAAAAAGTCGAATTTATACTGTCTGGGGGTCCAACTCGACGAGTGCACTAACCAACTCGGTGAGTTGGATGCTTTTTGCCTTGGACTCGTCGAGTCCCTTCATGGACTCGGCGAGTCTGCTGGGCAGACAGCATCAAAACTCGATTTTTCAGCTCCATTTGCAAGTATAACAAGAAAACAAGCCTAGGCTCTGATACCACTGTTGGGTTATGAGCATTCTAACACTCCTAAGTGTACATGCAACCTTAAATACCTTGGATCTATGTTTTCTCTATTATGCATGCAAATATCAACTTTCCAAGGTATTGTTCTATTCTAGCATACTAAACTTTGAATAACACAAGTTAGAATAACATACCTTTTGTTAGTGCTTGTCTTCATGAAGCTTGAGTGCCTAGTGCCCCAAGTGTGACACCTCAAATGGTTCACACAACACCATAAGCACTTGGAATAACTTAGAGAGAATTCTACACTTCTTGAAATCGGCTAGCCCTCTCTAGAATGATACTAGTGCCGATCTTGTCAAGAATAATATCTTTATATAGTGTTACAATTAGGGTAAACCCTAATTGTCATGACTTTCCATTTCCTTGGATCCATGGGTTCAAATACACCATGGAGCATCCATGGACCATTCTATGGGTTTTAGCCCAACTTGATTATCCATGGAGCATTAGCCCACTATACAAGTATGGATGATTTACACAATCAACCCATATATTTAATTAGTCTTCTTTTGATTACTTAATTAATCCTAGATTAATTCTTGATCAATACTAATTAAATAATCTTATTATTCTTATTATTAATATACTAGAACTTATATTATATTAATAACCATAAGTGTCTTATTTCTCTCATTATAGTCTATCCAAGTGCATGATGCCATGCAACCCAAATGGACCATGCCGGGTCGGGTCAAATTTTACCAATTATAGTTATGGACTTAGAATTAATCCAACATCAACTTCCTGAAAACACATGCAATTTAAAATACGTCAACATAAAGTTGATGAGTTCATAGGTTTTGACTCCATATGAAAAATAATACTTTTCATAAGTTCAAAAGTTTAGTTTTGAAAGTATTATTTTGACTCTCCAACATTTAGTATATATATTATGTATAATGGTTTACTTATTAAATAAGTGATATACCTATAAGTTTCACATATTATGAATAAATGAATGTAATCCCATACAAACTAAGTTTGCTACGTCTAAATCTTATTTCAATTCTATACGAGCAAAACTGCTACATATAAATCTATTTTAATTCTATACGAGTAAAACCGCTACGTATAAATCTATTTCAATTCTATACGAGTACGACCGCTACGTATAAATATATTTCAATTCTATACGAGTAAAACTGCTACGTATAAATATATTTCAATTCTATACGAGTAAAGGTGCTAGGTATAATTGTCTACTTAATGAGCAAGTAGTATACCTTCAAGTTCCTTGTACTTAGAGTATAAGTCTTTAGGAAAATTATACTTAACATTCATACTTGTATATCGACAAAGTATAATGCTTCTAAAGTTGTGCTACCATGAGTCCCTAACCGCTGCTAGACAAACAAACCATTGATTAAAAGACATCCCGCCAATGGTTCCTCCATTGGTGCCACAATAAAACTACCATTGTTGCTATAAAGGATTCCACCAAGGTAAATACTTCCCCCGTACGCTTCATCGACGTCGGGTCCATAACAATCAATAGGACAGTTCATCACTGGCAGACTGTTGGGTTGTAGCTAGAAACCACGGGTGGGGTCGTCAACCCGCATAGATCTATAGTCCACCGTAAAACCAATTGGGTTGTAGACAACAACCACGGATGGGGCGTTAACCCACATAGATCCATACACAACTTCCTCACTGACACGGGATTAATGGTTACAGGTCAGAGGATTTCCACTAAGATTCCCAATCTTAGTTGATGAATGAGGTTGCTCATGTAGACTTTGTCGGCTTCCTATAATTCTAACAACATAATATTATCGTGTATACAATATTTAGCATGCCTTTCCCATCAAAAATATTAGAAAGTGGGGTCGTGAAACTCACCTTAGTAGCATGATCTATAGAATCTAAATGGTCAGAGGCCCATCGTTGTCATACTCAGGAAAGGAAACGGAATTCGGAAATGAGAGAGAAAGAAAGTAGAAGGTGTAAGGAATGAAATGGTCTTGATCGCTATTTATAGGCTCTTCTGGGCCATTTCACGTTGTGGCATACCTAGGGTCATGTTGTGGCCATCCATGAGTCACCCTGTAGGTTCAACACGTGTTTTCTAGCCCCGATTAGTGTCCCAGATACATTTCACGTCGTGGCCTTCATGTCCACGTCATGGCCTTCATGTCCACGTCGTGACTTAAGGCAGCTAGGGTTTCTGCCACGTGTCATGCCCTTAGATAGCTGCATCTTCGGAAGGTCATAACTTTCGCATACGAACTCCGTTTTTGACGTTCTTTATATCTACACATAAGTATTTCTGAGTACTACAACTTTCTTTTAGAGATTTTATTGTGTTCGGTTTATCATAACTTCTTCACGCAAAGTCAGATTTAGATGTTCTTTATATTTTTGGAATCGTATGGACGTATACTTTGAATTATCCTATAAAGTATGTATGAAAGTTCATAATTTAACATGAATTACATAGTAAGTTTATCAAATTACTAGTTTAAAAAAATCACATTACATGATTGGCATAATCACATGTGATTGTTATTCACCTATTTTGACTGGTGTTATAGTATGGAACCCACACTCTATGATGGAGTGTCAACAGCCCATAGCTATCAGAGTCGAAGGAGGAATTTAACCCATGATATGCTCACTGTATCATTGTTCCTCCTTCATTGCCTCATGCTGGGTCTCTCGGATCCGCTCTAAAAGCGGAGTCACTATTATCATCCTCAGAAAGTTGTCTCTGATCGGGCATTGAATGCCTTGCGGCTAAGTGCATCGGACACAATGTTGGATTTCCCCAGGTGGTAAAGAATCTAACAGTCGTAATCCTTCACCACGTCCAACCATGGTCACTGTCTCATGTTCGGATTTGGCTGGTCCATCAAATACCTCAAGCTCTTGTGGTCCGTGTAAATGATACAATGGACCCTATTGAGGTAGTATCGCCATATCTTGAGGGCGAAAACAACCGACCCCAAATCCAGGTCGTTCGTCGGGTAACTCGCCTCATGAGGCTTCAGCTACCTCAAGGCATAGGCGATGATGTGCCCCCTGTGTACCAACATTGCACCCAAACCGGAGATGGACGCATCACAATACACTACAAAATCCTCAACGCCCTATAGCAAGGCTAAGATCGGCGCCTCACACAACCTCTGCCTCAAAGTCCTGAACGATGACTGTTGTGTAGGCCCACAGTGAAAGACAACAACCTTCTTTGTTAGTCGGTTCAGGGTTAGCTCTATCTTAGAGAAATCCTAAATGAATCTCTGGTAATAGCCTACTAAACTGAGGAAGCTCTGAATCTTAGATGGAGACTTCGGAACCTCCCATCTCATCACGACCTCCACCTTGGCTGGGTCAACCAGAATACCATTCTAGTTTCCAAGGTGCCCCAGAAACTACACTTCGCGCAACCAGAACTCGCACTTGGAGAACTTTGCGTACAAGCTCTCCCTCCTAAGGGTATCCAACACCTCTCGCAAGTGCTCCTCGTGTTTCTCCAACATCTTGGAGTAGACCAAGATGTTGTCAATAAAGACTATCACAAACTGATCCAGCATCGGTCTGCATACGCGGTTTATGAGGTCCATGAACGCAGTAGGAGCATTGGTAAGTCCAAAGGGCATCACCACGAACTCATAATGACCATAGTGTGTCCGGAAAGCAATATTATGTACATCCTCATCTCTAACTCTGATATGGTAATAACCCAAACGAAAATCAATCTTGGAAAACCAATATGCCCCCTGAAGTTGGTCGAAGAGATCATCAATCCTCGGGAGTGCGTAACGGTTCTTATCATTACCTTATTCAATTTCAGGTAGTCTATACACATCCGATGTGACCTGACCTTCTTCTTCACAAACAGAATCGGGGCTCCTCAGGGAGAACTGTTGGGCCTGATGAATCCCTTGTCTAACAGCTCCTACAGCTGTATAGACAACTCCAGCATCTCGGGAGGAGCCTACTGATATGGTGCCTTGGCTATTGGAGTGGCACCCGGAACTAGGTCAATCCTGAACTCCGCTTGCCTCTCCGAAGGTATCCCAAACAACTCCTCTAGGAACACGTCCGGATACTCCCGCACAACTATCACATTACTCACAGTCTCCTTACCCCCTTCCCGGGTATCCATAACATAGGCGACATAACCTATGCAACCTTACTTAAGGTAACGCCTAGCTCTTACTGCTTAACACAAATTCAGCCCACGGTGCCGCCTCTCGCTCTGAATCACCAACTCTCCGCCCTTACAGTCCTGACACGAACCAACTGTTGCTCACAGTCGATCACCACCCCATTAGGTCTCAACCAATCCATGCCTATGATGACCTTGTTCTCACGCAAAGGGATGGGAACCAAATCCACGAGGTAATGCTCGTCATACATCCTTAGGACACAATCTCCGTAAACCTCTGACGCCCAGATGAATCGGTCATCCACAATCTCGACCTCTAAAGGATAATCCAACATGCTTGAAGACTCATCAAACCTCTTGCTGAGTGCTACAGATACGAATGATCAAGTTGCCCCCAAGTCAAATAACACCTGTATTGGGATGCTGTTTACATGGAACAACCCTAACACAAAACACATATAATATAAATATCAAAACTAACATGTAATAGAAGTTAGGGAGAACAAAATATACCTATCACCCTTCGGTGGTCAACTGGAAGGCTCGGCTCCTTACCACTGCAGCATCTGACTTGCCCTGTCGGCCGTAGGGTCGTTGGAGCTGGCGCCACTACTGGCGCTCCTGATGTCAATCTTGGGCAGTTGGCCTTTTTATGGCCCTCTTGATTTCAATGGAAGCAAACCAAGTCTGATTTGTGAATGGTGGGGTAGGGGCAGTACACTTCCTACCAAAGTGCCCAAGATTTCTAAACTTATAGCAACCCGATCCCCCTAATCTACAAACCCCCTCATGCGTCTTTCCGCATTTCCCATAACGGCTCCAGTCCTTCTGGCCCTTCGACCTCTAGTCGAATCCCTTGGGTTTCTTCCCAGATACCCTAATCGCCTGCCCAGTCTCCGCCTTCCTCTTCCTGATGTGCACTATACCAATCTCTCTCTCCCTCTACCTCTCTATCATCTCATCCAACGTCGGGCATACCAAGTAGTTGACATATTTTTGAATGTCAGCTCTTAACATATCATGGTATCAAGTTTTCTTCATCTCCTCATCACTTTCATACTGAGGCAACAGTAAGTCCCTCTCCAAGAACTTGGTGGTAATCTCTACCACTGACTCTATATTCTGTCTCATATCAAAGAACTCACTAGCTAGCAGCTGGATCTCCACGGTTGGTGCAAATTTGGCCTGGAATCTTGTCACAAAGTTCGACCAGGTCATAGCCTCAATGGTTGGGGCTCCCAACATGTCACTGACTGCCTCCGACTAGTCTCTAGCCTGCTCTCTCAAACAACCTGGAGCAAACCTAACCTTCGACCACTCAGGGCAGAAGCGTGTCACCTGCGTAGACTTAATGTCCATGATCCATCATCTTGCCACAGTTGGGTCCTTCACCCCATTGAAGTCTAGCGCTACGCATCCGCTAAATTCGTTGAAGGAGAGTATGCGAGTCTCTGACTGTCCAAGTGCCATGTCACTCCTGAATTCCCTAAGTCGATCCTCCACCAGCTTAATGATACCTTCCTTGATCGACCCAAAAATCACTGGGGTCGCCTCAAGGATGCCTATCGTAATCTCGGATGTAATGAACTCGTGCAACCCGTCATCAACTGGCTCCGAAACATGTACCCGAACCCGACCCAGACCCTGAACCTCCTGCTCTATGTCGTGTCATCACCATTTTGAAACAAACCACATAATCATCAAGGTCATAAATAACATCGAGAAACGTCAAGCTTACTACAAGTTCCCAGGTATAATCTCAGCTCTCCTTGATTCAAGTACGGATCCTCTATTTTCAGTAGTACAAGCCCATACAACCTTCCACATCGATTTGTACTTTTCTTAAGAATTTCCTTGACTCCACCAAGTCCCTTTCATTACTACTTCTCATTGTACTAATCTCATCCTAGCCTTACCCTACGGTAATCTCCAACACCCTCTTCGTCATCAGCTGCATAAGAAGTCCTTGATATCTCTCCCTAACTAGCTCGCGAATACCATTACATATTACTACGACGAGATAATTCTTCAAATGAGAGATCCTACCCTACAATGATTGGACTCAGACAAGAGCTGCGAAATAGGGTTAGACCTAACCTTCTGAAATTTTTAGTCCTCGTAATATGTAACTTAACATATTCGTTTATTAGTTTGTTAAATATAACTAGGACTCCTAAAAGCACAATGCAAGCACCATTCAGGAATTGAATAACCAAAACCAAGCATATCCTAATCAGGCCATCATATCACTAACAAATCAGTACTATCATAAAGTTCAATAAGCACATACATGTCACACCCCGAAAACCAAAGGCGGAAACGTCCCCGGGGTTGACTCCAAGTTGTGTATCAAATCCAATGTACATAGTAATCACAGTAAACAAACATTACATTACATATATATGAAAGTTTACATTTGTTCAAAATTAAAAGTTATACAAGATATACATATGCATCATATAAACAAAAGTTGAGACGAGTCTTCCACGCACTCCGTCTTCATCAAAAGAGATCACCAGGTACCTGTCTAACTTGGACCTGAGAATACAAGCGGTTGGAAAATCAGCATAAAGCTGGTGAGTTCATAAGCGGTTTTGGTTTATGAAAATGTATCGATTTCCTTTAGTTTCCGAAAAGATTTGTTATCCAAGAAAATCCCATATTTTCTTATGTGAAGTTGGTTAAGTTATCATTGGTTACCAATTCGATTATGTATTGTATTTTTCCCTAGGAAAATCCCATATTTTCCTAATTGTAAGATCGGTTGTATGACACAAAGTATAGTTTAACACCCAAAACTATATAATGAAAATCTTGGGATCACTATCCCGAAAGACATATAAGATAGTTTGACACATCTGAAAGCATAGGTTTAAGATCATGGGACTATCATCCCGTACTAAACACGAGATAAGTTGATGTATATATGTAAATATAGATTTAAGCCATGGGATCACTATCCCGAATAAGATACAGATTTGGAAAACCATGGGATCAGTATCCCGTATAAGATATAGGTACAAATCCTTGGGATCATTATCCCGTATAAGATATAGATTTAGAAAACCATGGGCTCACTATCCCGTATAAGTTATAGATACAAAACCTTGGGATCATTATCCCGTATAAGATATAGATTTAGAAAACCATGGGATCACTATCCCGTATAAGTTATAGATACAAAACCTTAGGATCATTATCCCGTATAAGATATAGATTTAGAAAACCATGGGATCACTATCCCGTATAAGTTTTAGATACAAAACCATGGGATCACTATCCCGTATAAGATATAGTTAAAGACCATGGGGAAAGACATCCCGTACAAGTTATAAGCATAAAACCATAGGATCACTATCCCGAACTAGATACAAAATAGTTTGGTTAATACCATGGGATCACTATCCCGAAAGAGATTTAGATATAAACCATGGGATCACTCTCCCGTATAGGACATAGATATAAAATAGTTTCATAATACCATGGGATTACTATCCCGAAAGAGATCTAGAAACAATACCATGGGATCACAATCCCGAAAGAGATATAAAATATAAATGCAAAACCATGGGATCACTATCCCGAACGAGATGTAGTTTCTGAACCCAAACTGTGAATAAGCTGGTATTAATACATATTGTGAGTCGGGTAACCATACTAATACGACAACGTGACCTCCTTGATGTTTGTCAGACGTCGAACGATATCCAGAAATTTGTCACCCTAGGCGTGCCCGCCTAACTGTAGCTAGCAGTTAAGGTGTGGGATTGTCAGTCCCGAATAGATCTATTCACAAATTCCGCGCTCTCCCTCCAGGAGACTCTGGTTACACTTCCGGGGAGGATTTACTGATCATCCATAAAGGGTAGTGACTATCTCACAAACTAGTACTAAACTATTCACAGGGTTCTTGTAAGATATCGATATACAGAAGATTATGAAACATAGTACAGCAAAGTATAGATACATACATGAAATTATCTGACAATACATTAAAATGATACGGAGATAAACTGAATCAGACATAGTTTATCTAATAACTTGATATAGACATCAGTATATGATAGAAAGAATAGTAAAGACCCCCAAATTATTCCCATAATAATTTGATTAGTTTGATTGTTTCCTTAACTAAAATCCATTTAGTTGAAATCGAATAGTCATTCCTTATGCTCAGCATAATACATAAGGAGTAAAAGAGTTTATAGGTTTGTCAGATATTGTTTGAAACACATCAATGTTGTGATTGGAAAACAGTTATAGTTTGCTTGTATTCCCCCCCTGAAAACATTGAAAACAGTGAAAAAGCCGTAGGGGTATGAACTCACCGGATGAGATACGAGACGGTTTGGATGCTAAGAGTTGATCCGGAACTTGTAAACACACGAGGTTCCTAATTATCATGTAAAGATACACATTTGTATCTAATTAGGACTTAGATTGATTGTTGGATAGGGACAAATTCTTCAAGTCGCGATAACACTCCGATACAAGTGTTTGGTGGGACCCGGGTGGCGTTTAGTGACATGAATGATACAAAGGACTTGGGAAATGAGTTGGGACATCAAAGGAACATCCCCCTTTAGGGAGTTTACAGCCAAAACACCCATCCCCATGAGTTTACGGCCGTAAACTCATGATGAGTGATTTATGGTGCAATTTGGACTTCCAACACTTAGGGGATAATTTCTAGACTTGGTTTAAGGACTTGGAATGATTACAAAACATCAAATAGACCCCCTTTATGGGATTTTATGGCCTAGCATGGCTCCATGGCCGTAAACCCCTATTTTTCCAAGAAAATGATGTTAAATGGTGCTAGAACAAATCACATGTGATTGGTAGAATTTATCCAAGGCCTATCATGAGTTTGCAAGGGACTTTTGGGGAGTTTATGGAGTTTACGGCCCATGAGACCCCCCTCATGGCTGTAAACTCTTCTATAGGGTGCTACAAAGTGTTTCAAGGCTTAAAACTTGCATGGAAGGACTTCTAAAATTCATCTAAGAGCCTTAGGGGTGTTTAGTTTGCATTCTAACACCAAAAATATTGGAGTTTACAGCCCAAGAACAAGCCTTGGCTGTAAACCCTTAGAAATCCCACAAATGATGTGTTTTAGGCCCTCAAAGTATTTTTGGTTGGTCCCTTGATTTATTCCAAGGCTTTTGGTGGTGTTGGATGGCTTTCTAACACCTTAGAATTGGATTTATGTCAAGTTTTGGGGAGTTTATGGCCCAAGCACTCTCCTTGGCCGTGAACTCATCTAAATCCCCCAAAATTCATGTTTCAAGTGTCCAAATGCTAGAATCAAGGTCCTATAATTCATATCTAGGCCATAGAAGTGATTTGGAAGGGTTTAAGGGCATGAAAACCCTAATTATATGAGTTTACGGCCCAAGAATGATCCTTGGCTGTAAACTCCTTCAAACATCACAAAAATTATGTTTTACATGTTTAGAGTCCATATCTTGAAGCCATTTAGCCTTATCTAAGTCCCAAACTTGTCAAGGAGGGGTTTAAGGGCTCAAAAACCCACTTATTGTGAGTTTACGGCCCATGAATGCTCCATGGCCATAAACTCATGTATGTGGTCACAAATTATGTTTTGAATTCGGATTTGAAGGCTAAGAAGGTTACAATACAAGCCAAGGAATGTACCTTAGAGATTTGAAGCCTTAAATTTGAGTTTTGGACCCTTAAACTTGGATTTAGGAGAGAGGTTAGAGAGAGAGTAGTGAGAGAAGGAAAAGCTTCAAATGAAAGCTGAAACACGTTTATATAGTTCCTAAAATTTGCATGCGGTGGAATTCTACCCGATACCGACGCTAAGCGCGGCTTTTGGTCGCACCCGATTGAGTTTCCGTCACCCGACGGGAACATTTTAAAAACTCATGAAATAAATGTTTTTGGGCTAATAACATAAGTTCCTGAGTGATTTGGACACTCATTAGAATAAAATAAACATATAAGTTTATACAATTAATTCCAAAGAGAAAACGGAACGAATCCGATAACGGCGACTTTCCGGGTAGAACGGGTTTTGGCGACGTACAAATTTCGGGTTGTTACATTATCCCCCTGTTAGAGGGAATTTTGTCCCAAAATTCAAATAATAAGATATGGATCATGAGTTTGAAATGAGACTCGAATGGATTTGCTACTTCGGATCTTCACTTTCTCATGTGGAAATCGAGTCTCTACTGGGCGTTCTTGTGAATCACTAGTGTTTCGTTGGGTAGGAACTTCTAAGGATTCAAGACATGATGTACTGGATAGATGTTAACAAGTTCTACGACCATCCAAACCCTGAATATTGTAGAATCAATCTCTACAAAGATCTTGAAAAGTACGATGTGGAATTAAACTTTAGACGTTCGAATGAAATTCCCGGAAACTCTTCGGGACAAACCTTTAGTAGAAAGAGCTACTAACTTCTCGTTTCCCAATGATCACGGAAACGAGGAATGTGGTAATTCGTACCAGGAAAACTCTTGAGTTTTAAAGCATGAGACAATACGAAAGTTGGATGCCGAAGATCATGAGAGTTAGGTCGAGGAAAGAGATATTGACAAGCGACCCTCTCGAAATCAGGATGACAACATGAATGAGACTCCGTCATTCCATGTTAAACGTAGCATCAAAGTATTTTCGCGAAAGGTTTCTCATTTAACCAAATCGAATAGAATAGTCCTCTGGACCGAGGATTCAATCTATAGGCGCGAAGTTAGTGTTCTCAATCTCATTGGTTAGTTGTCTCTATGATGCACATTTCGATCGCATACGAGGAATTGAGCTTAGAAAACATTCAAATAGATAGATAACAGGTTTCCTTCCAAACACGGGAATCGAAAAAAAAGTTGCAGGTATAAGAGTTATCAAAGAGAAGTATACATGCGGCGACAGAGGGATCAGTGGTTGTAGTTGCTTTGGGGCAATTCCTTTTGAAGTGCCCTGCTTCACCACAATTGTAGTAGGCTGGGCTGATTCCTGCTCCCGATGATTGGTTTGTTGATTTGGCTGGTTTTCTGCAGATTTGAGACAGATGGCCCTTCTTGCCACAGTTGTCGCAGCTCCTTTCGCGACATGGACCAGGAATGCGGTGATGGTAGTTGCACTTACCACACCAAGGAAGACTGCAAGTGTATCCACTGGTGGGAGTTTGGGCTGTAGAACCGGCAGTTGAGATAGCAATAGGGGCAGTAGCAGCATGGACTGCTACCATTTGCTGTTTCTTGGAAGACCCTTTCGTACTCGGGGCCTTTCGCTTGTTCCGAGATTTCTTTTTGCTTTCACCTCCACTTGTGTCTGACTCGGGAGTGGTAGTTTCCTCATCTGAATTGTCTTCGTGATCGATAAAGATTTTTGCAAGACATTTAGCGTTGTCGTACGTGTCTGGCTTCGCAGCCAAGACATTCCCTTTTGTTGGCTGGGTCAATCCCCAGATGAATCTCTCGATCTTTTTACTCTCCGGGGTAACCATTCCCGGACAGAGTAATGTCAGGTCATCGAATCTTGAAGTATAAGCTGTTATATTGGAACCCTTCATCTTAAGGTTCCGGAGTTCGTGTTCCAGTTTCTGAATTTCGCCTCGAGGACAGTATTCTGCAAGCAGAAGCTCCTTCATAGCTTCCCAACCCATGGCATTTGCTACGGGTAAGGTTAAGGATTTGACTCGGCCGTTCCACCAAGTCAGGGCTTTATCAAGGAAAGTGCAGGCGGCAAACTTGACTTTGTCAGACTCTGAACAGGCACATATTTCGAAGATTGACTCGATTTTCTCGAACCATCGAGTCAAGGAAATGACACCTCCAGTGCCATCAAAGGTTGTGGGCTTCGCGTTCATGAAGTCTTTGTAGGAACCCCCTCTTCGGTGTTCCTGGCTGTCTTCTGGATTTTGGTGTTGGGGACCACCTCCGGAGCCACCGGGATTCATTTGAGACATAGTTGCCACCATTGCAGCAGTCAGAACTGTTTGAATTGATGCGAGATCAAATTGAGGAGAAGATGGTGGCGGAGGAGGATTATCGTTGTTCTTCGAGCTGGGTCTCTTTCTCGGAGGCATCTTGATCTAAAAAGATCAGGAAAGAGAGGATTATAAGTCCTCTGAATTGAATCAAGAGATATTGAACAAGGGATATCTCATCAAGACAGATATAGCATCATACTAAGCGATAAAGCAGGAAGGAGTTATCAAAACAGAACGTTTTATCGCTAGTGGAATGATCAAGTAACATCGCGTATACGAGGATTTTCTACGAAGTATTGGCTCGAGAAATACTCCCATAGTATTTCATGGTATTTTGCCATACGACAACTTATTCTTAATAGAATCTTATCTGTTCATAATAATGTCAATATGGTCCATCCAATACCATACTTCCAACTACTCACAAGCGACCAATCCTCAGCGAGCTTTGGATCGTCCTTTGATAGTTGATTAATTATTTTAGTCAAAACTGATTCTAGACCTTTTTCCCTCTAAATGCGCTAGGCATTTGGAAAATTTAGAATGGTCAAATATAATAGCACTAGCAATCAATCCTACACCTGAAGTGTATAGGACACGATGCATAATGTCTTACATAAAGATAATATACTTTATCAATCTTCTGCCATAATATTTTATGTGTCTCGTTCTTACCATTCGAACTATGAAGAGGAATATTGTAATCATAATCGAAATTTAAGAACACACTATGTATCCTTTGACTAAATTTATTAACATTCCACAACATAAGCCTTTAGATTTCAAATGAAGCATAATATTCCTGTTGGGTTATGAGCATTCTAACACTCCTAAGTGTACATGCAACCCTAAATACCTTGGATCTATGTTTTCTCTATTATACATGCAAATATGAATATCCAAGGTATTATCCTAAACTAGCATACACAACTATCAATATAACAAGATAGAATACATACCTCTTTGATGGAGCTTGTCTTCATGAAGCTTGAGTGCCTAGTGCCCCAAGTGTGACACGTCAAATGGTTCACAATCATCAAAACACTTAGAATAACTTAGAGAGAATTCTACACTTCATGAAAATCGGCTAGCCCTTTCTTACTCTCACTAGTGGCCGATTTTTCCTCAAGAATAAGATGCTTATATAGTTATACAATTAGGGTAAAACCTAATTGTCATGACTTTCCATTTCCTTGGATCCATGGGTTCAAATACACCATGGAGCATCCATGGAGCATCATATGGGTTTTGGCCCAACTAGATAATCCATGGAGCATTAGCCCACTATACAAGTATGGATGATTTACACAATCAACCCATATATTTAATTAGTCTTCTTTTGATCACATAAGTAATCCTAGATTAATTCTTGATCAATACTAATTAAATAATATCATTATTCTTATTATTAATATACTAGAACTTATAATATATTAATAACCATAAGTGTCTTATTTCTCTCATTTAGTCTATCCAAGTGCATGATGGTATGCAACCCAAATGGACCATGCTGGGTCGGGTCAAGTCTTACCAATTATAGTTATGGACTTAGACATTAATCCAACAGTCTCCCACTTGGATAAGTCTAAAACTATTATTGCGTATGACTTCAAGAACCAACTGGCAATCGTAGCTCTCAAAAGCTTCTGTTGAACTCTGACCTTGTAGATGAACTCTGATCTTGTCAATGACTTGTCCATTAGATAAGGGATCATATATTCCTCCATTCTAGATATCATATGGACTGAGACATGGATTATAATCATTCTCTCTGTCCATTTGTTGTTTCCCGATTTCTGATTTATGACGACTGACTAATTGAACAAATCAAATCAGTCCTGGCCCGGCCGAGCACTTCCATTTGTCATCATCAAATCATCGAGGGGCCCACAGATATCGCTTTTATCCCGAAGGTAAAAGGAATGGATAAACTTCGACTCATATGGCTTGTTCTACTACTTGTTGAATCATACACAAAGACACGTTTTAAAACATCGAGTTACCAATGCGTTTTCGTGCAATCAATGTACTATCAACTCATAGTAACAACTTATATCTCTAGGTTTGAAGAATATAAGATATTATCATCTCATGATCACTCGTGATAAAATCCATGAAGTGATTCCAATGAGGGTGGGTTGAATCCAATACTCAGAACTTATGAGCACTCATGAGTGTTGTAGCCATTTGTCCAACACCTTAGACCTCTACAAGCCAACCCATGACAGTCTTAATTCATATCTACTTCCAACATATGACCGACTGTGGATGGTTTGAATAACTTAGTCATTCCAGAAGAATAACCTAGTTTATTCTGGAAGTCAAAACATGCAAAATGAAACACAAGAATAATTGAATCCAATATGGTATCAAAACCTATGAACATAAATAAAACATCTTTTATTTATCACCATATGATTACACATTATTCATTGTATACTGTTTCAGCTATCAACTTTATTCTTGAATTTAAAACAATATTTGTCCCATGCTCCAAGCATGTACACTATGTTTCCTAAACACTAGTCATGCCATACACCAAGTATGCATACTATGTTTGTCTATGATCTTTACTTTGTGAACTAGATCAACTGAACATAACTTCAATGATTCTCTTTTCACACTCCCAAATCCTTACTGTAAATACAAGAATTCCAAATTCATGTCATTTACTGAAATCTGTTAGATTTTAAACTTATATGCATTGTTACTCTTGTAATGATTATGCACAAAGTCAGAAAGACTTGACAACAGTCATTACAGAGTATTCCAAAGGAGATCAGCTCCTTGGAAACAACCTTCTTGCATTAAGTTTCCTAATCTTAAACAGATTGAAAATTCTAACTTTGAAACATTTCCAGATTCCATTTTGACTATCACTTCTGAACAAGAGTTGCCTCCTTACAGATTATGTCAATATGGTCCTTCCAGAATTATCACTATACTTTCAACTGTCCTTGAGCAACCAATCTTTGGTAAACCTTAGATTGTCCTCGACAATTGTTTAATCCTTTTAGTCATATCCAGTTCTAAACCTTTTCCCTTCTTAATGCCCTAGGCATTTGGAAAATTTTAGAAAGGATGAATATAGCACATGTAATCGATCCTATATCCGAAGCATATGGGACACGATTCATGATGTCTCACATAAAGACTAAACCAGTCTTTTGCTATAACATTTCCATTTCTATTTGCCAAGTTCTCATAATTCAGATTATGAAAAGGGATGTCGTAATCATAATCGAATTTTAGAACGCAAATAATGGACCCCTATACAGAATTTCCTTATGTTGAGCCATTCCAACATGAAATTCATATATATATCCTTGACTAAATGATTAAAACCTCACGATCTAAGCTTATAGATTTGAGATGAAGTATAATTTCCTCTCCCTTAATTATAGCAAAACAACTTTTTCCCAATTGAAACCTTTTGTTTTCTATAATTAACATTGCTAACTTGCAATCTATATCATAATTATCATGCTCCCACTAACATGATGATTATTAGCATAACACTTATGCTCCCACTAGCTTTGACATGTACTCAGAAATCAGCTGGACTTCTAGAAATTAATACTTTATTGACTTTCTTACCAAAGTTCAGATTTCTGATACTGGATTGTTTTGATAGAACTTTATCAAAATCATACACCTTCCCTTAGATAGCACACTTGTGTGTCTAAACAATTATGAAGAGGGATGCCGTAATCATAATGGTTAGACCTTTTTGCCACTTGTCACAAGTCCATGTTAGTGTGCCGGTAAACCACACACGCTCCACTAACGACTTTGAGAATGCAAATATCACAATTGTTATCTAACTAAAATCTACTTAGTGAAAGTGTTTCCTCACCATCATTTTCATGAATCGGAGAGAAACCTTATGACACTTAGATTTAATGGTGTATGTGTTCTTATCCATGTGAATTGTCATAACCATAGTCACAAGACAAGAATTATGACAAATCCAAACTCATATGGATTGAACTCAATCTTAACTTCTTGTCACCTGGCAGCTCAAGGGCCTGCCATTGCTTCCAAGTTGTTGTGCAACCAATTGAGAATTCTAAGAACTCATATGCAAATCCAACTTTGATTGGAATGGGCACAGAATATGTCAACACGATAGGCTATAAACCTTAAGTCGTGTGCTAGTGAAGAACTTCAGGTTTTATTCTTGATTAGTTCTTGAGAATTTAAGGACCTTTAAGACTCCCACTGTCCTCTTGACCTATAAGACTCCCTTGTCAAACATCCAAGAGATAGTGTGGATTTTAATCAAGACAAACACTTCACACAATTGGCCGAAGTTGGTCTTTGTTTTATCCAAAACATCACAACTTACCAATTTCAAATGTACAAGAGTAGAAAACTTTTACTCTTACATTTGTCAAGTGTTTTAAACCTTCTTTAAGACATGTCACTCAAATTACAATCTTGGAGTATGACTCTAAGACTTGTATTGGAACGAAGTATGACTCATCTTCTTGATTTAACCATTTCAACAATTCAAGATCCCTTCTTCCTAGTCATAAGAATGCACTAAGACTTCCTTAGAGAACTAATTTTGATATGGTTTCTTAATCATTAAGATGATCACAAAACTGATACTAAAGTACTCTCCCATCTTTTCAGATTTGAGAAACTTTTATCCTTCTGCCAAATTTGATTCTTCTTATTCGCTCTGCCTTATGTTGGAACCTTTTCCAATGTCTCAGAGTTACACTTAAGCTCGTAAGTATAATCATATTTACTGAGCTTTAGTAAACTATGACGAATAGCCTTATATCTTTTGTGGTGGACTTAATCAGTGCACAAGACTATGTGCTCGATCCCTTAGTCCATTACTTGACTCACACATTCACGTGAACAAGTAATCAGTCTTAATTTTCCAATACTTGAAAGTTCTCATTCATCATGCTATACAACTTGCATGATTCCAAGTTTCGGTCCAATTGAGACTTGGGTGATGAGAATCTTTCCTTTATTTGATAAATTTAGACATTACCACAAATGAAAGAATCAATTTCATATTTCCACTCTTTCTATTAATGGAATCATATAAGCAACAATTTTTCCTCAAATGCCATTGTAAGGATATTTTAAAATAACTAAAATCAAAAAATTTTCTTTTATTTTAAAACTATGCGGAAAACTTATCCTTACAATCCATATGAAAACTTGTTGTTATCTATTCCTAAGCAATATCTCATAACTCCTAAGAAGTAGCTCAAGAATCCGATTTTCAAACTACGCGATAGAAATCCATCTACGCGATCAGATTCAACATATTCTTTCTTTAAGTTTCTTCACTTTTCTTTGATTCTTAAAACATTACCATGTGACCCAGTCACATCATGTATCAGGAATCTCAGAATAGAAACTTAACAAAGTTAGATTAGTGGACTTTACCTGAAGTAGAGTCAATCTTATTGACTTTAACATCCTTAGGTAAATTTGGCAGCTTCGCAAATAATGACCCTTTCTTTGCCAATATAAACATATGGACCCTTTGATAATAGTACACAGGACTATTACAGACTTAGCCTTTTTCTCTTTACCATTTGGTCAACCTAGTTGACTATGGTCAATCCCTTTCCTTGGGAAGAGAATGTTTTTTCTGTATTTCCAGTGTCACCATTGTCAATGTCCATAAAGTTTCAGGAAGTTGATCTTAGCAAATAGATAAGATCATTAAGGGTCTTGTCATAGTCTGTTTCATAGGTGTTCCAAAAGAACTCACTATGTGACTTAGAAAGTGATTGAACCACCAACTTTCTCAAGACTTTGACACCCTTCTCTCCCGGCTTGTCAATATGTGACTACATCTCCAAGATGTGACCACACCTAGACCTTACCTTGCCAATAGGGCTTGAGTGATCTTAAACCTTTTTTAAGAACTTGTGGGTTAGGGAGAATAATTGGAGGAGGAGAAAGAAGTATGATATCCATGGGACATCGTCTTCATTTACGAAAGCGTGTTTCAAGAGATTTGGGAAGATCATAAATGTCTAAACCAGACATGTTTTTGGGAGATATTCAAGATAGTTGATTTAAAGTCCTTAATATGACACCCAATATGAAATATTAAGGCTAGGACCCAACAAACTATTTTATAACTTAGAAGAGGTATGTCGTAATCCAAGCTATAAAATATTTGAAGGTAGGTGAATGACGATTCACCAATTTCCACCAAGATAAACGAAATGTATTATTAGGTTTTAATTGGATTTGAAACTCCTAGATCTTTTGAGATTCATTGAACTGTTCAATGGCATGTTTCAATCTCGAGTGTGCCCTTCAGGTTTTGTGACTGGGATGCCGAGGATCACAAAACAAGGTGTGAAGTAACCATGCAAATTACTTGGTACCCTTAAGTGTTTACCCCTCAATCGATGTGTAGGTTAACCACACACGCTCCATCGATACTATGATAAACATTAAGTTACCCTTTGCCTACCTTGTTAAATACGAGTTAGTGTGCCGGTTAACCACACACGCTCCACTAACCGACTTAAACAAAGTGCAAAGTGTAATTTCATGGATTAGCACCTTCTTCACATTTTCCTAAGTAACTAAGATTGGGAATTATTAAGAGTTTAGTTACTTAGTATTTATCATTAATACTTTTAATGAAGGGAGAATTATAGTCCTGTCAAACCCGTTCGGCTAACGACCCTCCACCAGTCAAGCAAGTGGTGGGTGAGAGTGGACACCCATTAAGTTGTCATTTTATAGGCAACAACCTTATACCCACCTTATAGACCGGCTTCGTGAATGAGGCGTACTAGCGGTAAGACCGACTTTACTCTTATACATGTATATATTATTAACTTATAATATTATAAAGTATAAGGGTTGAATTTTAACTTTTAAAATTCTAAGGGCTAACTTGGAATTAAAGTATTCATAAGAGAAAACTTTACAAATTCCAAAACTTTTGGGCAAGTTTTGAAACTATTCAAAACTAATTAATTCCATAACTTATGTATTTAAAGTAGTTTTAATCCAAAAACTCTTCAAGTTCCATAACTTGAGGACAAATTATGGAAGACTTTAAACTAATAAAGAATTAACTTTTCTTTATTTTTATAACTTATGGAATTAATTAAGGTTACATTTTTTTAATTTTTTTTTATTTATTTAATGAAGAGACTCTTGGTCCTCCATAACTTGAGGACAAATAATGGAGTCATAACTCCAATTAATTAGAACTAGACTCTTCATTTTTTGTAACCTTTGCCAATTTTATGAGTTTTATGAGTCTTTAATGTGACTCTTCATGTAACTTGAGGACAAGTTACACAAACACATTTTATACTCAACTCTTAGATTAAAATGGATTGAAAACAACTATTTCAATTAACTTTTCTATTAATCTAAGCAACTCATAAGAACAAGATAATTCAAATCAAAATTTTTCATGTAATTAGTCTAACCTTTAAACTAATACAAAACATGAATCTATTGACAATTATCTTTGAAAATGGATTAGCATGAACATTACCTCATTAAAAAACAAGTTTATAAGTTCAAAAACAACTTAGGGTAATGTTCCTAGTCCATTTCTAGCCAACTCGTCGAGTGCATGAACATAACTCGGCGAGTTGGATGCATTTTGCCTTGGACTCGTCGAGTCCCTTCATGGACTCGGCGAGTCTGCTGGGCTGACAGCACCAATTTCGATTTTTCAGCTTCTATTGCAAGTATAACAAGAAAACAAGCCTAGGCTCTGATACCACTGTTGGGTTATGAGCATTCTAACACTCCTAAGTGTACATGCAACCCTAAATACCTTGGATCTATGTTTTCTCTATTATACATGCAAATATGAATATCCAAGGTATTATCCTAAACTAGCATACACAACTATCAATATAACAAGATAGAATACATACCTCTTTGATGGAGCTTGTCTTCATGAAGCTTGAGTGCCTAGTGCCCCAAGTGTGACACCTCAAATGGTTCACAATCATCAAAACACTTAGAGTAACTTAGAGAGAATTCTACACTTCATGAAAATCGGCTAGCCCTTTCTTACTCTCACTAGTGGCCGATTTTTCCTCAAGAATAAGATGCTTATATAGTTATATAATTAGGGTAAAACCTAATTGTCATGACTTTCCATTTCCTTGGATCCATGGGTTCAAATACACCATGGAGCATCATATGGGTTTTGGCCCAACTAGATAATCCATGGAGCATTAACCCACTATACAAGTATGGATGATTTACACAATCAACCCATATATTTAATTAGTCTTCTTTTGATCACATAATTAATCCTAGATTAATTCTTGATCAATACTAATTAAATAATCTCATTATTCTTATTATTAATATACTAGAACTTATAATATATTAATAACCATAAGTGTCTTATTTCTCTCATTTAGTCTATCCAAGTGCATGATGGTATGCAACCCAAATGGACCATGCCGGGTCGGGTCAAGTCTTACCAATTATAGTTATGGACTTAGACATTAATCCAACAACTCCCTCCCTTAATTATAGCAAAACAACTATTCAACCCTTACGACTTTGCAAAGTATAACTCTTGTTTTCTATAATTAATATTGCTAACTTGCAATACTTGCCTTAATAATCATACAAGCACAAAATTTATGCTCCCACTATGATCATGATTATTATCATATACACATAACACTTATGCTCCCACTAGCTTTGACATGTTTTAGAAAACAACTGAACTTCCAAAAAACAATACTTATTTAATTTCTAAAGTTCATATTTCTAATACTTAATGCTTTGATAATCCTTTTTCTAAGCTTCTTAATCTGATACACCTTTGCCTTAGATAGCTCATATGTGTGTCTAAGCAATTCAGACTAATTTCCAAATCTCACAATTCGAATTATGGAAAGGGATACCGTAACCATAATCAAATTCGAGAATACAATTTCATAATCACTATCTTCTTAAAATCTCTCTTAGTGAAAGCATTTCCTCACAGTCATTTTAATTAAGGAGGGAATCTTATGACAATTAGATTTTAATGGTGTATGTGTTCCTATCCATGCAAATTTGTCAAAACCAATGTTTGCGACAAATCCAAACTCATAAGGACCGAACTTTCTCAATCTTGATTTCTTGCCTTATGGCAACACGGCTGCCCACCATGTCTTCCAAGTAGTTAAGCAGCTCACCCTTTCATATCAATGTACTTTTCATTGATCAAGGTGCTTGCCTTTTATGCTTTCAATTGAGAACTCATAGAACTCACATGCATAATTAACTCAATTGTAATGGCACAGAAACAAAATTATGTCAACACGATAGGTTGTAAACCTCAAGTCGTGTGCTAGTGATGATCGATAAGGTTTATTCTTGATTTGTTCTTCAAACTTTTCAAGACCATTAAGACTCCCACTGACTCCTTTACATGTAAGATTCTCTTGTCAATAAAGATTTCTCGACAAACTAATATTCAAGAGTTAGTGTAGCTTTTATCAAGACAAAACACTTCACAAAATCGGTCCTAGTGGATTTTTGTCTTATCCAAGACATCACAACTTTCCACATTTGATGAATGTTATAAACCTTTTTGATATTTGTCTCTCAATGTCACAATCTTAACTCTATGACTTGGTTTTGGAATGAAGTATGATTCACTTCTTGATTAAACCATTTCATCAATTCTTGATTCCTCTTCTCAGACATACAATTTCACTAAGACTCACTTAGAGGATCAACTGAGATATGGTTCTTAATCATTAAGACCTATCATAAAACATAATAAAACGTACTCTCCCGTCTTCTTAGAATAGAGAAACTTTTATCTTTCTGCCTACTTGATTCTTCTTCATTCGTTCTGCTATTTATTGAAACTCTTTCAATCAACTGAGAACTACACTTAATCTCATAAGTATAATCATATTTACTTAACCTTAGTAAATCATGAAGAATATCGTTGTTACTCTTGTGGTGGACTTGATCAACACACAACCTTGTGTACTCGATATCCTAGTCCTTCACTTGACACTTTGTCAATGAATTAGTCTAATTTCTAAATATGAAATTTCTTCATTCATCATGTAACCAAGTTGTATGATTCCAAGTTTCTATCCAATTGAAACTTGGGCGATGAGAAACTTTCCCTATTTGGTAAATTCTTGACCTTTCCACAAATAACATAATTAAGAATCAAATCCATTATTGCTAATAATAGAAGCTTACAAATATTAATTTTTCATACATGCCATTGCAAGGATAAATAAATAATATAAAATCAAAATTTATTTTATTACGAAAAAAATTTGTCCTTACAATGCAATTTAATTCAAAAAATATGTTAATACATATTTCTTAGCAATCTTATTCTAACTCCAAGTAGTAGCTCAAGATTCTAATCTTCAAGTAATGTGATCGAAATCCATTTCTTCACGATTAGATTCCACTCACTTCTTCCCTCAATCTTATCACATCATGTATTAAGAATCTAGAATAGGAACATAAAAGAGTTAGTTAATGGAATTTAACTAAAGTAGAGCCATACATTTTGACTCTCCTATCTCTTAGATCTCTTAGGTAAATAGGGCAGCTTCATCTCCAATGCCCCTTCTCTTGACAATAAAAGAAAATTGACTCTTTTGGAACAGCACATGGAACTACTTCTGACTTTGCCTTTCTCTTATGATCAAACTTTCGATCATGGCATGCCTTTCGTTGTCATTGCCTATATCCATAAAGGTCTGGAAGGCAGATCCACCAATCAACTTTGCTTTTCCAGTGCGCCAAATCATTGCTAATTCAGCAGCAATAAGCATATAGGTGAGATCGATGAGGGTTATGTCGTGGCTCATCATATAGTACTCTCTTACGAACTCACTATATGAGTTAGGAAGTGACTGAAGAACCCAATCAACAGCCAGCTCCTCACAGACAACAGATCCCAACATTCTTAATCTATTAATGTGTGACTTCATCTTTAGGTCATGTGCACACACTGACTTTCCTTATACATGTTTTCTTGCCAAAAGGGCTTGAGTGAGTTTTAATTTTTCAATCTTATGAACTCGTGGGTTAGGGAGAACAATAGGAGGAAATGGAGGAAGTGAAGCATGATCTCGTGTTCCTCGATTGAATCGTGGAATGTCATCTTCATGTGAAAGGCTTGTTCCACAGGATTTGGGAAGACCATAGTTGTTATACTTTGACATCTACAAAACGGGAGAAAAATTAAATTCGAGTTAGTTGATTGATTGAGTCCTTAATAAATCACCCAAATAAGATATTAAGGCTAGGACCCAACACAATACTCTACAACCTAGAAAAGGGATGTCGTAATCTAGTTGCAGAATATTTGAAGGTAAGTGAATGATGATTCACTAATTTCCACCATGAAAAACGAAAAAGAAATTTAAGTTTTAAATCTATTGAAAATTCATAGATCTTTCGACATTCATTGAACTTTTCAATGGCATGTTTAAATCTCGATATTCCGCTCGATTTGTGACTGGGATGTCCAGGATCACAAAACAGGGTGTGAATAACCATGCAAACTTACATGGTGCCCCCACATGTTACAGTCACCTATTCGATGTGCCAGTTAACCACACACGCTCCACCGACCTATGACAAACATTGAGTCACACTTTTTTACCTTTGCTTAGAACCATTTAGTGTGTCGGTTAACCACATACGCTCCACTAACATCTTCGCAAGGGCACAAAGTGTAATTTCATGGAATTCGGTTTTTTTGTGGAGTGGATGAGGGTCAACACTGTATTTATTGGGTTAATTGGAAATTGATTTTGAACTTATATGCTCATGGAGGTCTTATGTTTGGTAGTTTGGATTCTTTTAACCTCGGTCTTCTTTATAAATGGAAGTGGCAGTTCGGCTAAGGAACCTCCACTAGTCAAGTGTGTGGTGGGTAAGAGTGGATACCCATTCAATCGCCATTTTATAGGCAATTTCCTTAAACACCCCTTATAGACCAGCTTTGTGAATGAGGCCTACTAACGGTAAGACTGACTATTTACTCATACATATATATAATACTAGACTCTTAATGTTATATATAGTATAGGGTGTATTCTACACTTTTAACAAACTAGGTGGTCAAATTTAATAATTATACTTTTAATTTAATTAAATTGTAAACCAAAACTTTATGGATTTATTAAATCTCTTTTAATTATACACTTTAATTAATTAATAAAATCATAAGGGTGTGAATTGAACTTGTTAAAAACAATACTAGGGTTTTAGAATTTAACATTTCTAAATTAAACTTTTAATCAACTTTTAAATTCCAAAACTTGAGGGCAAGTTTTGAAACATTTCAAAACATTAGGGTTTTAACTATTTAAATTTCAAAACAAAACCTTGAAGTTCAAATTTAAAACATAAAACTTACATGGGCACAAATGAAACTTTTTCACAATGCAAGGATCAAATAACAGATAATAGAAATTAAATAATTAATTTTGTCATTATCTATATTTGACCTAATTTCAATTTCTTGCAAGATAAGTTACCCAATTAATACAAATAATCAATCTTTAATCATATAAGGAAGTTATTATCTAATCAATTCGTAATTATCTTGTGTTTTTGCAAGGATAATCTTTAAGAAACATTAAAAATCTTGTTTTATAAGTTTAAAACGAATATGGTAATTATCTTTATGCAAAACAGCAATAAAATCTGAAATTCCCTCTGTCTGACGCTCCGACTCGCCGAGTCACACATTGGAACTCGCCGAGTAGGGCAGACTCGCCGAGTCAATTCGAACAGAAGGCTGGAATTCAATTTTCAGTTAATTCAACATAGCATCACATACAATAGAAACTAATCAAGGCTCTGATACCACTAATGGGTTTTAGCCATAAGAACATCCTATGTCCTCGTGCAAACCTTAATGCTTGGATCTAGGTTTCTCTATTGTATATGCAATGTATCCAAGACTTACAATCTTAGATCTAACATATTATAAACTGAAATTAGGGTTTAGAGAATTACCTTTTATTGTTATGTAGCAATAACAATCTCAAATCCTCCTTGTAATGACTTCAGAAAGCTTAGAGTCACAAGTGTCACTCCTCTAATGGCTCACAAACACCAAGAGCAAGAGGATGAAGAATAAGGAGAGAGGAGGTTGCCCAAAATGTCCAGAAACCCAAATGGAACTCTTAGCCACGTTTTTGGGGCTTAAGGGTACTATATATATATGTAGGCTATTAGGGTTTTCAACCAGGAAACCCTAATTTGACTGCTTAAGCCCTAAGCAGCCCATAGACCCTTTTAGAATAACCCTTGGACGATTTCTAATGGGTTTCCCCATAGAATTCGTCCAACCTATTATTCCAAGGTAATCCATATTCCAAATGCACTTATATTATAATTACAGTTCCAGTCCCTTAAGTTTAATTAATCTCTTTTAGCCACAAAATTAATTATCAATTAATTCTTGACTAATATTAATTAAACATTATGATTTCTCCTTTAATATATTATTCTCATAATATATTAATAAATCATAATTAATCTTCTCTATCCATAATTCATCCTATCAAGTTTCTTTGGAGAAGGCAACCCAAAAGGACCATGCACCATCGGGTCAAGTACATACCAAAATAGTTATGCACTTAGACACTAATCCAACAACTTACTCGTCGAGTTCCTTCAAAACTCAAGAAATCATGAAAACCCCAGTCGACTCACTGATTTTCGACACAACTCGTCGAGTACATACGGTATCCAGAAGGTCGGGAAAACCCTAACTAAATCGTCGAGTTAACTCTGTAACTCGTCGAGTTCAAGAAGAATCGAGAGAGCGGGAAATCCCCATTCAACTCGTCGAGTTGACTATGCAACTCGTCATGTTCCTTCACTCCATTTCTCCTTTAGATGCTTTTAAGTGAAACCAAATATCCAAATTCTAGATATAGGCTCCTATGGTGTATTTATCACATAAAGTTGCTAACTTTACGTGCATGCAAGGCTCCAAGAAGCTAAAACACTCATAACTAGCCTTAGAACAAGGTTTTGGACAAGGAGGAGGCCCAAAGCTTCATAAAGTGTAAGTCCCCAAAATTAAGGATCCAATTTAGTAATCAATGAAGTTAATTGCAATTAGATTTAGATTGAGAAGAAGAAGAAATTGAATCAAGCATGCACACATTTAAATCATATAAATGTCAGGTACACCTTGGGAAAACACACACATACATCACATACTCTAGCCCAAAAAGTATAGACTGACACACCTCAGATGTTATTTATAGTACTCCTCCTACCAGCACAAGAGTGTGCGGCCGCACACACATGTGTGGCAGCACACATTACATGACAATAAACAAAACACTGCAAAATGACTCAATTAACTATACAAAATGATGCCTAGCTCAAACCACAAATTATGTTCTTTCAGTCTCCCCCTTGGTTTGAGACTAGCATAGTCTTGTCGTTATTCCTTTGGCTCCTCATCAGGCTTCTCAAACAGCCTCAGATCTGATCTCCCCATTGAATCCATCCACAACCTTCCATTTATGATTGTAGCAATCATTGCAGTGTATTCTTTAGCGGCAGCTTCCATTACTTCTTTTCTACAGATTATCTAGTGATGAGCCAGAGTTCGTATGTCCCTTTCTCGAAAACGAAGAAGATCTTTTGCATTGATCAGCCTCAAAACATGTTCTTGATCCTTGAATTTGATGGCAGCAGTTGCAGTTTCGTCATCGTATGCCCAAAATTCCATATTGTCAAGATATCCCTCCTGGAAATGATGAGGGATTGGAATTTCTTTTTGCTTCTTTGTAGCAAGCCATAATATAATCTTCATAGCTTTGCATGTTTCTGGGTCGATAACATCCTTATCCTTTCGATAAAGGGCTTTGGCAGTCTTCATGCTGGGAAAATTTTCTTTGACCTGCCTATTAAGGAACCTTTTAAAATTTTAAGCACTTGGATCTTGCGAGGGATTGTGAAAGGGAACTCTAGATAATTCTGCTAGATCCGTCTTAGTCCAAGAATTGAAATCATGGGTGCTTTTGTAACATTCAGAAATTCCTGAATTTCGCTTCACCACCCACAAATTCATTTCTGGATCGAAAGCCCACATACGGTTACCAGATCTGTCACCATACTTATTGCCAAAATTTCTCTTTTTCAAATCTGTTACAGTCAGGGCAGGTTCTTTTGCTTTGCGATTTTCATTTGAATTTTTCATAAACATAAGTCCCTCGCATTGGTTTGCAGTCACAACTCTTTTGCCCTGTTTAATTGTGATTCTAGCTCTGCTTCCTTGTGGTTCTTTTTCAAATCTGTCTACAATGATAGTTGATCTTGGAGCAGGTGGGTCAACATGAAGATCATCAGTTGCATGAGGTGATTGAGCTGAAGGAGGATCATCTACTCCATGAGGCTGTTGCAAGAGAGCTTTAACTTTTTCACCAAAAGCATCATACAATACGTTTTTGAGATTAAGATAACTGGCTAGAACGGATCCAAGATTTGTTTGTAAATCTTTGATTTGTTTGGTCTTTTCTTCATCCTTTGCCCTGAGCTCCAAGACATATGCAGAAAGTTGATCCATTTGAATTGATTTTTCAATGAGCTGTTGGCGGAGAACTCCAACTTCCTCTCGAAGATCAGATGAGGTGAATTTGTCATCATCTCTCCAACCCTCGTTAAATGATATTCCTTTCCCGCGTTAAGAGGTTGGACTTGATTGAGCCAAATGTCTTACTAGTCTGATAGAAGCTTCATCTAGAGAAGGTCGAGTTGGAGAATAATCTGGAACATAAGAGGATCCACCAGTCTTGAACATTGTGCTTGGACCTTCATTAGACTGCTTTGGAGGAGAGTGAGCAAAGGTTGCAGTGATTGTTGAGGTAACTTGAGGAGCATTTTTTACAGCGAGAATATCCAGACTTTCAAGAGATTGGCTTGTTCTTAAGGAAGTATGAGAAGTCTGAGGTTCAGATAAGTCGGAAATGATTGGAGCTGATGTTGAGACAAATGACACAGAGGGAGGAATCTCTGATGTCACATCCCCTTGGCTTGTTGTGACCTCCAAGGGCTTTGAGGTGGAGAATAGAATTTTGAGAGAATCTTCTTCAGCTCTAGTCTTGGTTGCTAGAGAAACAACTTCATTGACTTTATTTGCACTGCTGCTGGTGATACTGAGAAAAGGATCAAAGTCTTCATCATTGAGATCAAACTCTATGTTGGTTGGAATGTCATCGTTAATTCCAGTAAAGTCGAATTCATTCAAAAACTGTACGCCATCATAATTATCATCGTCATCATCACCTCGAGAAGACTTTGAATCATTTGTTTTCTGATAATCATGTTCATTAGCTACACATGCTCTGGGAGAATCATGAATCTCCTCCACTTCAGGCTCGGAGGGAGAGTGATGAATATCTTCATTTTCCATTGGCATCGATTGTTCTTCCGATTCATCGATATCATCTTCTTTAAAGATTCCAAATTTTATCAATGGGAATTTTCCTTCAAAAACAAATTTCCCACCTCTCTTCTGTTTCATTAGCCCAAAAGCACTTGGACCAATGGATTTAAAATCTAAGACATCATTTCCTCTCTGCAGCTCGGCGTGATTCAAGTTGAGAATGATTTGCAGAAATCTTGGATACATCCAGAATTTATCTCTTTTGTTCCCTTCAAGATTCAGGACCATTTCATTCAGAATGAATTTTGAGAAATTAAACTCAAAACCTGCGGCCAATGTTGCAATTGCACCAGTGTTAGCAAGAGAAATCTCATTAGCTCCAGATCTCCTGCCGGAAATACAGCTCACGAACACATGAGCCAAATACTTCCAACACGGAGGAAGAAACTTCTTGATTGTAGGGGGAAATGTTCCCTCATAACCCATATGCTCCAAGACATCCTGAGTCTGATGAATATTGATCTCCATGGTATACTCAGGTTTGTCTGATATTTGAAGGGATTCTCTTATGATGCTCTCCGTTACTTGAATTTTCTTTTCTTCAATTGTTGCTTCAACAAATTTGTCACCCTGACCATTTTTCTTTATGACAGCATTTCTCCAAAATTCTTTGATCAAACTCTGGTAGATAGCAGGACTAGTTGTTAAGGCATGAACTAAACATGATTTCTTCAATCCATCCACAATCAATTTCATGTCTCTGTGGGTTGCAGGAAGGTCTTCAAGAAAAATTGCAGAGTTGTGAGCTTTAGCAAATTCCTGGTCTCCCATTTTAATCTGAAAGTAAACACATGAAAAATTAGGGCAACAAGAAAATGTTCAGCTGCACATTCATAAAATCATGTTACCGCACACGGTCAGCCGCACACGCTTGTGTGGCAGCACATGGTCAGCCGCACACGCTTGTGTGGCAGCACACGGTCAGCAGCACACGCATGTGTGCGGCCGCACACGGTCAGCCGCACACGCATGTGTGCGGCCACATAAACATCTTTATTAAAATCAAACAGCAAACCATGGATAATTTTTTTTTTAAAAAATGAAAAATTCAACCGCACACATAAGAATTACCGAGTTCGAGCTTGTTTTTACTGAAACTTGAAGGAAACTTCCAAAGAAATTGAGAGAGTAAGTATGTGTGTGCGGTTGAGGCAACAGTAAATGATGGTGAAAAAGCCTCACCGCACACACACACACACACACTATATATATATATATATATATATATATATATATATATATATATATATATATATATATATATATATTCATAGAATTTACACATTCTCCCCCTTTTCTTTTAAACATTTATTCTAAAACCCCTTTTTGCACACAATTTTCTTAAGAAATTGTTTTGAGGATTAACAAAAATAAAAATAAAATAAAATAAAATTTTAAAAATTTATTAATCGACAAGAATCAATTTAAACCTTTATAAATTCCTTTAATCTGTTGAGGATTAGGGATCAAAGTTTTTAGACGACCGTTATCTGCTTGTCGGTACATTTCATATTCACATCTTTGTCTGGTCGATTGTCGGTATTGTTGTCCACTTAAGCACGAAAAATTGTGACAAAAATAGGACGTATTGCAAATGATAAGACAAAGTGATCCTGAGTTCCTAGATATTATATCTGATCCTAAGTTTCTAGATACTATAGCTTAAGGACCATTCAGCTAACGACGACCAGGGATATTGTTGTCCACCTAAATTGAGCAGCGAGATCTAAAGACAATCTGTATATGTTCAATTTTAAGTGTTCTAGAATGTGTTTCCTGCTTTCTGATATGCCCCAGCCATCAAGAACTTCCAAAGTACTCCTTACACCGGGTGAGCAGAAAACCATTCAGAGAGAGAAGAGATACAGAGTTCTTCAGAGGGGTTGAGAATAAGAAGGTTGCATATGCTGTGTACCAGGTCGGATTAGAAGTCGCACAAAGGAGACAGCATATGGCTAACAGATAAGAAGTTTTTCACACATTTCACACACACACACACACACACACACACACACACACACATATATATATATATATATATATATATAGCTTGCAGAGAAATAGACTTGCATATGTTGTGTACCAGGTCGGATTAGAGATCGCGCAAAGGAGACAACATATGACTAACAGAGGGAAAGAAAGAAAATGATAATTTACAGACCTAATTTATCGGAATTTACCAGTCGCCCCATCCAACCGGAATTAAGGATAGAATCCGCACATCGAGGCAAAGTTAAACCATGGTTCCAAGTACGGATTCAATTAATGTGACGAGTAGATTCCCGTATATATCTCCCTGCTCAACCTATCCAAGCGTCGTATTGTCAGGCTAAACGGAACTATCTAGGTCAAGATTTGTCAAGTCATTTGATTTCCTAAGTTCAATTCTGCCTAGTCATGTCCGTTTAGAATCTTTCGTGCCTACCGACACATCAAATCAGAGCATAGACCCTTCAACTTTGTGTACGTTACACAGACTTAGGTTGCCTGTTATCATATGATCATATCACTTCCCAATAACATCTCCCTCAAGCATAATAAATTTTATTTTCTGATTTTCTAATAATTTTTTTTTAATTTTTCTAGTTTTCTAATGTTTTTGGTTTTTCTCATTTTTAATTATTATTTTTTTTATCATTTTTGGTTTTTATCATTTTTTTTTTAAAATTAATCCTCAAAACGAATCATTTTTAGAAAATTAACCAGCACATCGAATCGAGCTTTGTTAAAAGGCTTGGTGAACAGATCTGCTACATTATTATCAGAGTGGACTTGTTCTAGCCGAATAAGGAAACGTTCATAACATTCTCGAATAAAATGTATTTTAATGTCGATGTGCCTGGTTTTTGAGTGCAAGACCGGATTTTTGGCAATTTGAATCGCAGCCTCATTGTCACAAAAAATAGGGGTTTCTTGAAAATTCAAACCGTAGTCCAACAATTGATGTTGGATCCAGATGACTTGAGAACAACAAGCAGATGCAGCAACATATTATGCTTCTGTTGTTGAGGTTGAGACTGTGTGCTGCTTCTTGCACTGCCATGACACCAATCTATCTCCCAGAAATTGGCATCCTCCTGAAGTCGATTTTCTATCAAGCTCACACCCGCCATAATTGCTATCTGCAAAAGCATAAAGATCAAATTCGGGACTTTTCGGATACCAAAGACCCAGTTTTGGGCACCCTTTGAGATACCGAAAAATCCTTTTAACAGCAATTAAATGAGAGAGTTTAGGATTAGCCTGGTAGCGAGCACATTGACAGACCGCAAACATGACATCTGGACAACTAGTAGTAAGATACATGAGTGATCCGATCATTGATCGATAATGAGTTTGATCTACGGATTCACCCTCAAGATCAGGAGTCAGAAGAGGCCGTTCTGCCATAGGCGTAAGAGTAGGTTTTGCGTCTTGAAACCCGAACTTCTCCAGTACATCTGCCACATATTTTGCCTGATGAATAAGGATTCCGATTGAAGATTTTTGAACCTGAAGCCCCAAAAACGTTGTCATTTCCCCAAGAGAGCTCATCTCAAAACGCTTCTTCATCACCACTTCAAACTCCTTGCAAATTTGTTGGCTTGTCGACCCAAAAATGATGTCATCCACATAAATTTGAACGAGAATTTGATCTGGACCAACATGCTTGAGAAATAAGGTTTGATCAATGGAGCCTCGGGAATAGCCGTGATTGAGTAAATGCTGAGTAAGAGTAGCATACCAAGCTCGCGGAGCTTGATGCAATCCGTACAAAGCTTTGTCTAATTTGTAAACATGGTTTGGAAGAGAAGAAATAACAAAACGCGGTGGTTGGTCAACGTAAATCTCCTCCTTGACTTTGCTATACAAGAAAGCTGTCTTGACGTCCATTTGGTATACAGTAAAATTCATGTAGGAAGCATAAGCAAGGAAGATACGAATGACTTCCAAACGAGCAACCGGAGCATAAACTTATGTATAGTCAAGACCCTTAACCTGTTGAAACCCTCGAACCACCAATCTTGCCTTGTTGCGCACAATGACACCTGAATCGTCTTGTTTATTTCGAAATACCCAACGAGTATCAAGAGATTTCTTTCCTTTTGGTAGTTCCACCAATTTCCAGACTCCGAGTTTCTCAAATTGATTTAATTCATCATGCATGGATTCAACCCAGTTGGGCTCATTCAGAGCCATCTCAACAAATTTAGGTTCTATTTGAGATATGAAGCAAGAGTATAGACATGTATTTACATCCCCACTTTTACTTCTCGTTTGAACCCCGTCGCCCAACTGACCAATGACGTTCTCTATTGGATGATCTCGCTGAATGCGTGAAGGGATCTGATAACTAATATCATTGACGGAAACAGGAAGATTATGAATGTTAACCGCTCCATCATTTGTTGTATGGTCTGTAGAGGATGAAAAAGGTTCGTTAGAAGAATCCGCTACAAACTCTTCTGTAATATTTTCTGGAAAAAGAAGTTCCATCAAAGTTGAAGTTACAACGGAAGTCTCGTGATTCATGAACTCTTTTTCTATTGGAGTTAAGGGAGTAGCAATGGCATCAGGAGAAGGTTGTTGAGGAGATTCAGAAGATTCAAAAAGAGTAGAAGGTACCGAGGGAGGATTAGTGGAAATCAATGGAGGTCGATAAACAACTTCATCTTCTTCGTCATCACTTGGAATCTTCGAATTGGAAGTAGATCCTTCTTAATTATCTGAAGACACATTGAATGATTTGAAAAGAGATGAGTAGTCAAACAACCAGTCAGGACCCACTCTAGCATCTGTCTTATTTTCCTCAAGCCAACGAACATCAAATGATTCTACAATCTATTTAGTCTTCTTATTGTAAACCCTGTAATCAGTTCGAGCAGCATATCCAACAAAATAACAGTCATCGGCTTTGGCATTGAATTTGGGATTGGATTCCAAGTGGAGAAGAGTGAAAGGGTAGCCAAAAACTCTGAAATGACTGACAGATGGCTTGTGTCCAAATAGAATCTCATACGGCGTCTTCATTCTGGCTTTGTTGATTAGCACATGATTTTGAACATAACACGCAGTGTTAATCGCCTCTGCCCAGAAGAATACAGGAAGCTTGGAATCACAGAGCATCGTCCTTGCAGCATCTTTTTGATGGGTTTTGAGCATTCTAACACTTCCTAAGTGTACATGCAACCCTAATAACCTTGGATCTATGTTTGTCTAATTATCATACAAAGTTGAATTCCAAGGTTATATTCCTATCTAGCATACATGGGGAACAATTTTAACTTAAAGTATAGATAGAATAACTTACCTTGTTGTTGTTTGTGTTCCTTGAAACCTTGTGAGCCTAGCACCCCAAGTGTGATGCCTCAAATGCTTCACACAACACCAAATGCTCTTGGAAGAACTTATGAGAGAACACACACTTCTCAAAATCGGCCAAGCCCTCTTGTTTCTTAGTGTAACCGATTTTAGGTGGAGAACATGTTTCTTATATAGTGTTGACACATCTAGGGTTAAACCCTAATGTGTCATGACTCTTCATTTCCATGACCCATGGGTTTGTAACTCCCATGGAGCATCCATGGAGCATCCTATGGGTGGAACCCAACTTGATAGTCCATGGAGCCTTTTAGCCCACTATACAAGATATGGATGATTTACATAATCAACCCATATATTTAATTAGTTATCTTTTGATCACATAATTAATTCTAAATTAATTCTTGATCAAACTAATTAAATAATATTATTAATATATTAGAACTTATAATATATTAATAATCTCCAAGTGTTATTTCTCTCATTTAGTCTATCCAATTGCACGGTGCCATGCAACCCAAATGGACCATGCCGGGTCGGGTCAAGTACATACCAGAAATAGTTATGGACTTAGACACCTTATCCAACAGTCTCCCACTTGGATAAGTCTAATAACTATTACTGCAAGTATGACTTCAGGAACCGATCGGCAATCGTAGCTCTTTACAAGGTTTCTTAGAACTGAGAAGATGATGGTACGCCATTTAAGATAAGTGATCATATAATCCTCTGTTCTAGATATCAGTCGGACAAATACACGGAACAATGTCTTACTTATTGTCCAACAGTTTGTTTCCCGATTTCCGATTTGTTTGACAAAGAACTTCATTGAACACATCAATTTAGTTCTGACCGGGCCCAGTACATAGGTCAAAACAAAATCATCGAGGGGCCCAGATATCAGCTTCTAATCCAAGAAGGAACAGATAAACTTTGACTCATATGTTTGTTCTACTACTCATTGAATTACACACAAGAGCGCGATTTATAACATTGAGTTACCAATGCATTTTTCGTACAATCAATGCATAACCAACTTGTAAGTAACAAATCATATCTCTAGGTTTAAAGACTTATATGATATTACCGTCTCACGATCACTCGAGATAGAATTCCATGAAGTGATTCCAGTGAGCGTGGGTTGAGTCCAATGCTCAGAACTTATGAGCACTCATGATTGTTGTAGCCTTGTCCTAAGACCTCTACAACCAAACATGACAGTCTTGATTCATATCTACTTCTGACATATGACCGACTGTGGAGGTTTGAATAATATGTTATACCAAACAAAATTATTCTGGAAGTCAAAACATGCAAAAGAAATATAGTAAACGATCGACAAGAGATAGCAACACTTTACTCATAAATAAAACACTTTTATTCATCATCAAATGTCAATTACACTTTACAAATTTCGAGGTTATCTAACTACTAAATCTAATATCATCCTTCAGCCCTATGCTCCGAGCATGCTGGAGATGCTTAACCCGAGTTAGTCCCTTCATGAGGGGATCTGCCGGATTCTCATCTGATGATACCCTCTTTGCCACGAGGAGTCCTTCTTCGATCCGATGTCTGATGAAATGGTATTTTCTGTCGATGTGTCTGGATCTCCCGTGATCCCTTGGTTCCTTGGCTAAGGCAACAGCACTTTCACTATCACAGAAAATTTCCATTGGCTCTTTAATAGCTGGTACAACTCCAAGGTCTCCAATGAAGTTCCTCAGCCATAACGCCTCCTTTGCCGCCTCGCTAGCTGCAATATACTCTGATTCACAAGTAGAATCTGCCACTGTCTCTTGCTTGGAACTCTTCCAAGAAATTGCTCCTCCATTTAGAGTAAAGACCCAGCCCGACTGAGAGCGGAAGTTATCCCTATCAGTTTGGAAGCTAGCATCACTATACCCTACAACTCTCAAGTCATCACTCTCACCGAGGGTAAGGACCCAGTCCTTAGTCCTTCGTAGGTACTTGAGAATATTCTTTACCGCAGTCCAGTGTGCCTTGCCAGGGTTCCCCTGAAACCTGCTAACCATGCTTAGGGCAAAAGCTACATCAGGTCTAGTACACGTCATAGCATACATGATCGATCCTACAGCCGAAGCATAAGGTACTCGACTCATTTGTGCTATCTCAGCCTCAGTGCTAGGGCTTTGTGTCTTACTCAGTTTGGCGTTACTCTGGATGGGCAATTCGCCTTTCTTGGAGTCTTGCATTCTGAATCTCTTCAGCACCTTATCCAAGTAGGTACTTTGACTAAGTCCAATTAGTCTTTTACTCCGATCTCTCAAGATCCTTATCCCTAAAATATAGGCAGCTTCACCAAGGTCCTTCATAGCGAAACACTTTCCAAGCCAGGACTTTACTTCCTGCAGGGTTGGAATGTCGTTTCCTATGAGTAGTATGTCATCCACATACAATACCAAAAAGCTAACTATACTCCCACTAGCCTTGACATACACACAAGATTCGTCTTCACTCCTAGAAAAGCCAAATTCCTTGACCTTTTCATCAAAGCAAAGATTCCATCTGCGAGGTGCTTGCTTTAATCCATAAATGGACTTCTCAAGCTTACACACTCTATTAGGGTACTCGTTTCTGACAAAACCCTCTGGCTGACTCATGTAAACATCTTCAGCCAACTTTCCATTAAGGAAAGCGGTTTTGACATCCATTTGCCAAATTTCATAGTCATGAAATACGGCTATGGCTAACAGAACCCGAATAGACTTAATCTTGGCTACCGGAGAAAAGGTCTCATCATAATCCACTCTAGGAATTTGAGAGAAGCCCTTTGCAAACAGTCTAGCCTTATAAGTGTGTACTTTACCATCCATGTCGGTCTTCTTCTTGAAGACCCATTTGCACCCTACAGTCTTTCGACCTGGTACATTCTCAACCAAGTTCCAAACTTGATTGTCATACATGGATTGTATCTCGCTATCCATAGCCTCTTTCCATTTAGCAGACTCGGGGCCTGCCATGGCTTCCTCATAGCTGTTAGGGTCATCTTGGCTTACTAGTGTTCCATCACTAATAAGTGTCTCACCTTCTGCAGTAATATGGAATCCATAGTAATGCTCAGGTGCACTCCTAACTCTCGTGGAACGCCTCAGAGGTACAGATTCGTCAATTGGCTCAACAGGAGTTTCCTCCTCAAGTTGAGGGCTAGATTTTGAAGTTCCATCACCACTTGACTCTTGAATTTCTTCAAGATCAATTTGCCTCCCACTGTCTCCTTGGCTTATAAACTCTCTTTCTCGAAAGACTCCTCTTCTTGCTACAAAGACCACATTGTCACTAGGTCTGTAGAAGAGGTAACCAAAGGATTGCTGTGGGTAGCCGATGAAAATACACCTCTCGCTTCGGGGTTCGAGCTTATCATGAGTCTCGCGTCTCACGAAAGCCTCGCAACCCCAAATCTTGATGTGGTCTAGTTTAGGTACTTTACCAGTCCACATCTCGTGAGGAGTTTTGGCAACTTTCTTTGTAGGGACTAGATTAAGGATATGGGCGGCAGTCTCTAAGGCATACCCCCAGAATGAGATTGGTAGCGAAGCTCGACTCATCATGGAACGAACCATGTCCAACAAGGTTCGATTACGCCTCTCAGCCACACCATTCAACTGCGGTGTCCTGGGAGGTGTCAATTGTGAGACAATCCCACATTCCCTTAGATAGTCGAGGAACTTTGAACTAAGATACTCACCACCCCGATCGGATCGAAGCATCTTAATGTTCCTGCCCAATTGATTCTCGACTTCCTGTTTAAATTCCTTAAACTTCTCGAAAGTCTCTGACTTATGCTTGATTAAGTAGACATATCCATATCTACTGTAATCATCAGTAAAAGTCAAATAATAACGATTAGCATCCCTTGTGGCATGTTTGAATGGCCCACACACATCCGTGTGTATAAGGTCCAACAAACCTTCACCCCTTTCACACGAGCCTGTGAAGGGTGACTTTGTCATTTTTCCAAGTAAGCATGATTCGCAACTATCATTTGACTTTAGGTCAAACGACTCCAAGACTCCATCCTTTTGGAGTTGGCCTATGTGTTTCTTTCTTATATGTCCAAGACGATAATGCCATAATGATGCTTTATCCAAGTTATTATTAGTAGTAGAATCAATACACAAAACATTATTTCCTGAGTTATCTACAACAGACACAACTTCATACACACCATCACAAGGTAATGCTTTAAAATAAAGAACATTATTAAAGAAAGCATCAATAGAACCAACTTCATTATTAAATGAAAAGGTAAACCCTTGTTTGTACAAAGCATGAAAGGAAATAATATTTCTTGCCATTCCTGGCGAGTAACAACACTTATTCAAATCTAAACTAAACCCACTACTTAGCGATAAAGTATAAACTCCAATCTTGGTGACAGGTGAAGCTTTCCTGTTCCCCATGATCAAGTTTATTCTTCCTTGCTCCACATTCTCACTTCTTCTTAGTCCCTGCAAGTCACAACAAATATGAATACACAACCAGTATCAAGGACCCAAGATTTAGAATGGGGTGAGTTATTAGAAATGATAGTGTAAATACCTGCATGGTTGGGTTTAACTTTCCCATCCTTCACATCCTGCTGGTACTTTGGGCAGTTTCGCTTCCAGTGAGCTTTTTCATGGCAATAGAAGCATTCAGCCTCTTTTGGGTCAGAAGAAGGAGTAATGAAACCTTTCTTGGTTCCACTTGAAGAAGAGCCATCAAGGGTCCGAGCCTTGGTACCCTTCGAAGATCTCTTTTTCTTCCTCCCTCGACTTTTCCTGATTGCCAAAACCGGAGTTGAGTTTGGAGTAGGAGTGATAGCAACCGACTTCCCCTTAAGACCTGTTTCTGCGGTCTTGAGAAGTCCTTAAAGTTTGCTGAGGGTGACCTCTTCCTTGTTCATGTGATATGTCATGCGGAATTGATCATAGCACGATGGTAAGGAGTGCAAAATGATATCTATTGCAAGCTCCTCAGGGAAGTTCACACTAAGCTTCAGCAAACTATCCACATACCTTTGCATTTTCTGCATGTGGCTCGTGACGGAATCTCCGTCCTTCATCATGGTTGTTATCATGGAGCAGATGATTTTGTACCTCTCTTGTCGTGCACTTTCATGGTATCTTTCCATCAAATCTTGGTGCATTTCATAAGGGTAGAAATCCTCATAAGACTTTTGGAGTTCAGCTGTCATTGTGGCCAACATGATGCAAGCCACCTTGGTTGCATCTCTTTCATGAGTATGAAAGTCAGCGATCTCCTTGGGAGTTGCAGTGGACTCATCAATTTCCTTAAGCTCCTTGTCAAGGACATATTCTTTGTCCTCGTAGCGGGTAATCATCCTGATGTTTCTGATCCATTCATTGAAGTTGGATCCATCAAAGGTGACTTTCCCACACAAACTCATAAGAATAAAGGAGCCATTAGGATTCGAGCCAGAAGCATTATTTGAAGACATCTTAAAGAGAAGAACAAGTTTAGTATAGATTTAAGAGAGTCCTTAATAAAACACCCAAATGTAATATTAAGGCTAGGATCCAATCACAATATAATATAACTTAGAAGAGGTATGCCGTAATCTAAGCTATACTATATTTGAAAGGTAGGTGAATGACGATTCACCAATTTCCACCACGAAAACCGAAATATTAGATATTAGGTTTTATTGGATTTTTAGAAATTCCTAGATTCTTTGAGATTCAATGAACTTTTCAAAGGCATGTTTCAATCTCGAGAGTGCCCTCCAAGTTTTGTGACTGGGATACCGAGGATCACAAAACGAGGTGTGAAGTAACCATGCAAATCACTTGGTACCCTTAAAGTTTATCACTCAATCGATGTGCCGGTAAACCACACACGTTCCACCGATACTATAATAAACCTTAAGTCACCCTTTACCTACCTTGTTAAGTCCAAGTTAGTGTGCCGGTTAACCACACACGCTCCACCAACGACTTAGACAAAGTGTAAAGTGTAATTTCATGGACTAGCACCTTATTCACATTTTCCTAAAGTAACTAAGATTGGGAATTTAATAAAACATTTAGTTACTTTATTATATTCATCATACTTTGAATGAGAATTTATAAGTCTTTGTCTTACCCGTTCGGCTAACGACCCTCCACCGGTCAAGCAAGCAGTGGGTGAGAGTAGACACCCATTAAGTCACCATTTTATAGGCAACAACCTTATACCCACCTTATAGACCGGCTTCGTGAATGAGGCGTACTAGCAGTAAGACGACTTTATTCTTATACATATATATATAATTATTAAATCATCATAATATAAGTATAAGGGTTGAATTTTAACTTTTAAAATTCTAGGGGTTGGAACTTAAGGTTTTAACTTAACTTTTCTTGTTCCAAAACTTGAGGGCAAGTTTGGTAACTTTCAAAACTTTTCATTTCTTGTAACTTATGAGTTTAATAGAGTAATAAAATGAAGACTCTTCATTTTTCTAACTCTTGTGTTTGTTTTAATGGTTTTAATTCAAGTGTGACTCTTGGTTTTTCCATAACTTAAGGATAAGTTATGGACTCCCTTAAAACACATTATGATCAAGAATTAATCGACCACATAGGTTACAAATAATTCCTATGATCATCTAAAACATCATAAGAACAAGAACATGAATATGAACACAATCAAAAATTACATTTAAAACTTTGTAATTTTGATAACTAGTTGTTGTAAATGAATTAGAAAAGACATTACACCACCAACCTTCGCAACCTACGCAACAAATTTCTGAACCAGAAGTTGAAGGAGGTGCCTTTGGGGGGATACTTGATGATATTCCTTTTGATTCAGATGAAGAAGATATTCCTGATCATATGCTGATGACAGGAAAACATTTTAAAATACTGAATTAAAAGTTGAAGACCATAATTCAATCATAGGCTGATTCAGGTCGAATGTCGTCAATAGCTGCCATGGAGGTTGATATCATGATTAAAGGAGCAGAAAAAAAAATAATGGAGAAAATTGCTCAGTCTGATAAAAACAATGCTCAAAATTATGTCTCAAGGCAATAATTTTAATTCTGTAGTTCAGGATCTTCGGGCAGTTACAAAAGAACGACATGTTCTTTTTGTCCAAGATGTTAAAAAGGTTCGTGAAGACGTCAACTTCAAAATTCCGGAGTTGAAGTCTAAACTTGCGAAAGATCTTCATGATGTCCACCACAAACAAGATGCAGTTCAACAACAAATTGTGGACATTTCTGCTCAGCTTCAAAAGCTACACAATCTTCCTGGTCTTGCAGATCACAAAGCCGAAATCTTGATAAAATTTGATCAGCTCATCCAGTTGGTCACTGATCTCAAAACAGCTCTTTCGCATTCTTCATCATCTCAAATTCTTACTCCAGAATTCTTATCTCTAAAGATTAATACTTTAGAACAAGCTATTCACAAAGCCCTTACTCCACTCACCAGTTTTACTTCTTTACTTCCAAAGGGTGCTCCGCCTGTTTCCACAGGGGTGCAAGGGGGAGAAGAAAGACGAAGCAAAGAAGAGGATGCGAAAACTGTGGGAAAAGTGATATCAACACAGCTTGTTGCTACTCTTCCAATTCATTCTAAGCCGATTTCTGCAACAACAATCACTACAAGAACAATTACTAAGGGTATTGTTATTGGAAGACATGAAGGTGGTTCAAGCTCAAAACCCCAACATGATGTTGTAACAAGAGGGAAAGGAATTTTATACGAAAAATCAAAAGAAGAGTTGAAAGCAGAGGCTGAGGCTGAAATGGAAAAGATGAGGCAAGTCCAGAGCATCATGAGGCAACGGGCAAGTGATCCTCCTTCCATGAACAAAGGAGATCCCGCAAAACTTTACTCTTATGAAACCATAGAGTCAAAGGTTGTTTGTAGGGAAATGTATGAGTTCGAGAAAAAGCCGAAAAGAAGTTATGATATTGCGAACTCGGATCACTGCAAGTTGGACTTCCCAATTAATGAAATGCTTTTAATCAATGCACAATACAAGATCAGTGAGATATTTGATAATCCGAATGATTTCACTCAAATGAAAATCAGATTTCATGCTGTCTTGGGGAAGGAACCTGATGAATTCTGGTCGTTAATGAAGATCAAGAAGGTTGTGACAATAAAGAAAGATATTATGTTTGAAGAGATGTTACAGAATTTCAGATACTTTGTTATCAGAGTTGACAACAAACAATATGACTTCACAGTTGCTGACTTTCCTCTGATGAAATGCAATGATTTGATTCAAGTAGAACTGATTTTGAAGCATGTGGAAGAAAAAAATCTCAAAGGCTCTGATACAGATGTGTTCAAAGCTGGCTTCGCACATGTGAAGAATTTCATAGACAATTACTTCAATTGTCTAGCCCTTACTGATGATGAATTGGCACATGTTGTGGGAAGGGAAGTGAAAGTTCCATGGGAGGAGACTTTGACACAATCTGCTTTGTCAAAGTATGCTGTTGGAGAAATTTGTCTCAAACCTTTTGGTATGGTGTTTTCAGGAAGAGACACAAAAGGTAATCCAAATAAATTTTTTTTCCAGGTCTAAGAGGTTGAAAGATATAATTCTTCGCAATATACGCACTTCATTGTACGTATGAACAATTGCAAGAAAAATAACGAAGGAGACAAGAAGGATTTGAAGAAGGTGATCTCCTGGTATGGAGAGGTGCGAAAGACAATTCACTCTGCAATTCAAAAGCTTATGAATTGAATTGTATCGACTGTTTACAAAGGGGGAGAATGTTGATGTATATTGTAAAAGTCGAATAGAGTGTTTTGTATAGTTTCGCATTTTATGTTATTTTACTAAGTCATTTTTATGCGAAGATAAAATGTATAGACTTAGTATACTTTTTGATGGTTCCCTATAAATAGGGACTTAGGCTAGAAGTTGTAGGACGATGCTTGAACTCACTTCTGCTTAACTCTGTAATCAGACTTTATCAATATTAGATCTGATTAAGATTTACTCTCTGTATTCTTCATCTTAAATCATTCAAATCTACCTTTTCTGTTCTAAATTCTCGATAACAATTCTCATCAATATATCATCTAATGAAACCATTGCCTCCTCGTCTAATATGCACCTCCGCAACTGTGAAACATGGAATGTGTTGTGGATCTGACTAAGCTCCTATGGAAGATCCAGTCTATCCGCCACTTTGCCAACCCTGGAAATGATCCTGAATGTCCCTATGTATCGGGGACCCAACTTCCCCCTCTTTCTGAAGCGAATCACACCCTTCGAGGGTGAGACCTTTAGGAGTACCATGTCACCAACTTGAAACTCTAACTTAGATCGGCACCGGTCGGCGTAGCTATTATGCCAACTCTGAACAGTCTGCAAACGTTGTCTCATTTGCTGGATCATATCGGTAGCTTGCAGGACTACCTTGGTCCGACCCATCACCCTATGACCAACCTCACCCCAACAGAATGGGGTGCGACATCTTCATCCATACAACATCATATAAGGTGTAGCACAAATGCTATAGTGAAACTTATTGTTGTAGGAGAACTCTATGAAGCGTAGGTAGGAGTCCCATCTCCCACCGAAGAAAATAACGCAAGCTCTCAGCATATCCTTGAGGGTCTGTATAGTCCGCTCACTCTGACCGTCTGTCTATGGATAATATGATGTGCTAAAATGTAGTTGCGTACCTAGTTCCTTATGGAACTTCTGCCAGAAACAGGAGGTTAACCGGACATCAGGGTCTGACACGATAGAGACCGAAACTCTATGGCGAGCAACAATCTCGCGAATATGCACGTTGGATAGCTTCTCGGCTGATGAGCTCTCCTGGATGGGCAGAAAATGGGCACTCTTGGTCAGTCGATCCACGACAACCCATATTGGAACATATCCCATAGCCGTCCTCGACAGCTTGGTGATAATATCCATCGTGATCTGCTCCGATTTCCACATGGGAATCTCCAGAGGCTGCAGCTTGCCATGCGGCTTCTGGTGCTCGGCCTTGACCATCCTGCAGGTCAATCACCTCTCAACATACCAAGCGATCTCTTGCTTCATGTACGGATAGCTTAAACTCAGATCCCGGTACATTTTGGTGGCCCCGGGTGATAAGCGAGACTTATGAGCCTCCCCCAGTACAATCTGTCTGAACCTACCCATACCCGGCCATAACGGGTCATCAATCCCTGGTTATCCTACACAAATCGGGTGTTCTCACCCCTGATCCTCTCAAGCTTCTAGTTCTCCTGCTGCATACCCTTAGCCTGAGCTTCCCTAATCAAGCTCACGAGTGGAGAATCCATTGTTATCCTCATACATACAGTTGGAACAAAAGATCCATCTGACTTGCAGCTGAAGGTATTTGCAAACACCTTCTCTTTACCAGGATGGTAATGGATTTCAAAGTCATAGTCCTTCACTATGTCAAGCCACATGCGTTGTCTCATGTTTAGCTTCGACTGATCCATGATGTGTCTCAAACTCTAGTGGTACGTGTATATGGTATAGCAGAACCCAGAGAGGTAATGTCTACAAATCTTCAGAGTGAATATCGCCGCTACCAACTCAAGATCGTGTGTCGGATATCTCGTCTCGTGCGGCTTCAGATGTTGTGATGCATATGCTATCACCTGTCCTCTTTGCATAAGGACTGCTCCCAACCTGGTGATCAATGCATCAAAAACTAGTACAAAATTCTCAACTCCCTCACAGAGTGTCAACACTTGCACCTCACAAAGTCGTTGTCTTAGTGTCTCGAATGCAGTCTGTTACTCAGGGTCCCACCAGAAATCCACCCCCTTCCTTGTCAAATGAGTGAGAAATACTGCAATCTTGGCGAAATCATGTATGAATCGCTGGTAGTACCCTGCCAATCCCAAGAAGCACCTGATGTCTAAGGGAGATTTCGGAACCTCCCACTACATAATTGTCTCGATCTTGGACGGATCGACCAAAATCCCCTCCTATTTGACAATATGTCTAAGGAACTTAACCTCCCATAACCAAAACTCGCACTTCGAGAACTTAACATATAGTCGCTCTCGTCTCAGAACCCCTAGTAGCTCACGGAGGTGCTCCTCATGCCGGTGTTTGGTCTTGGAATACACCAAGATATCATCTATGAACATGATGACCGAGCGATCGAGCATCGGTCTGCAGACCCGATTCATCAGGTCCATAAACACTATCAGTGCGTTGGCGAGCTTAGACGGCATCACCACGAACTCGTAATGTCCATAACGATTCTGGAACACGGTCTTCTCCACGTCCTCCTCCCTAACACTGACCTGATGGTAACCGGACCTCAGTTTATTTTCGAGAACCAATATGCACCCTCCAACTAATTGAAAAGATCATATATCCTCAAGAGTGGGTAACAGTTATTCACCGTCAACTTTTTCAACTCCCGTTAGTCAATGCACATCCGATGTGAAGCATCCTTCTTCCTGACGAATACAATTGGTGCTCCCCATGGAGAACTGCTCGGACGAATGAACTGCTTGCCCAAAAGTTCCCACAGTTGTGATGATAGCTCATGCATCTTTGGTGGTGCCAATCGGTACGGCACCGTGGCGATAAGGGTTGTACCTGGCACTAGGTCGATCCTGAACTCGACCTGCCTCTCCGGAGGCACTCTGGGTAACTTTTCCGAAAACACATCAGGAAACTCATTGACAACTGGAACATATGGAACCAAGACCTAGTCCCTGACCCATGTATCCAACATATATGTTAAGTAACCCACACACCCATGTTAAATATACTACCGAGCCTATATGAGGAAACACTGATCCTAACCTGGTGCCCTCGCCAAAGATAACCAGTTCTCCTCCACTTGGGATTCAAACTACCACCCACTGACCCTCGCAGTTGATCATGACACTGAAGCAACTCAACCAGTCCATGCCCATAATCACACATACATCCCCCACGCAAATTGGAATCAAGTCTATCGGGAAGGATACCCTAAAGACAGAATGCAGTTCCGATAGACTGAAGAAGCAGAAATCTCTTGTTTGTTTGTGATAGAGACTTGCAACGGACACTCTAGCTCACTTACAAGAACACTGAACTCCCTACTGAACGATCAGGAGACAACAACCGACTCGCCCCCAAGTCAAATAACAACAAAGCATGTAAGTAGTTCACTAAGAACGTACCTAATCATATGTACAAACACATAAGCATAAAACATATATAATCAGTAAGATAAAGGATAGAAACATACCAACGACCACATCTGGTGTTGTGCTGGCCTCCTCGACTGTAAACTGGAAGGCACGTCCCCGAGCCTTCGGAGGCTCTGATCTACCCTGACTCCCATCAGTAATCCTCAATGTAGCCGACACTGGAGCCTGCACCGGCTAGCAGCTTGTAGAGGACACTAGGCCTTCATATGGCCCACCTGCTCATAATGGAAACAAAGTCTGACCCTAAAGGCTAGATTCTACTACCTACAATCCCTAGCAATGTAACCCTTGTTGCCACACTTGCGACACCCGCTACTCGATCGACAAACCCCCGAATAAGCCTTCCTGCACCTCCCACAAGTGTGGTCGGGCTGACCTCCAAACCTAGAATCAGCAGTGTTGGACCACTTTGGCGCCGGTTGTAACTTTGTTGGGGCCTACCTCTACTCCCGTAACTGTGACTCAATCTCAAGCTCATGTCACCTAGCAGCCTCATGTAACTCCATCAGTGTATCAAAACACTGGGTAGTAACAAACTGACGGATATCGGTCTTGAACATGCTCAAATAACACGTAATCTGAGCCTGCTCAAAAGAAAACCTCAGGCAAAACATCGCCCTCTCAGTGAACATGCAAGTGATCTCCATCACCATCTCCTTACCCTATCTTAGATCCCAAAACGCCTGTGACATCCACTCGCGCTCGACCCGTGGAATGTAGCGAGCACGGAATATCTCCCTGGACTATTCCCAAGTAACCACCACTCTCTAATCATCAGTATACGACCCATTCAACAACCTCCACCAGTTCTTTGCTCCGGGCCTCAATAGGTTCAGAGGACACATGACCTTCTAGTCAGTAGGACATCAGCTTGTGAAGAAGCATCCCTTCACGTCAAACAACCACCTCATGCCTATGATCGGATCCTGAGTTCCATCGAAGGTCGGGGGATTCGGGTTATCGAAGTCCCAGTACTAAAAAGCCCACAATGTCCCCGTACCTGCAGCCGCCACGGCTGCAAAGGCTGCAACAACTACAGTCTCAACAATGGTTGTGTATATGTCATCAAAATACTCCATCATGCCAGTATTGATAGACCCAAACATCTTCGGAATCTAAACCCGGACAATCTCGAACACCTCCTCACGGATCATCTCCCTGACACGGTCCTCTGTCAACGCTGGCCTATCCTGGCTACCAGCTCCTGATCCTGATTCAGATTCGGTCTCAAATCGCCTCATAACCACGATACTGAAAATACACCAGAAAGATATCAGATAATCCACATAAACAATGGGGAACCAACTCCCAACTATACCCTAGGGGTTGTGACTTCCTTGTTGCGCGTATGGATCATGTGCTTTTAGTAGTATGGGCCTATATTGTTGGGTTTATGTACTATAACACTCATATGGTGCACATAAACCCCTAATGCTTTAGATCTAAGTTTTCTCTAGTTATACATGCAATAAAATCATCCAAATCATGAAGCCTACAACTAGCATATAATTTGATACTTGAAACATAAAATCGAGTTAGATGAATACCTCTATAATGTAGCTTAAAGAATTTGGACTTTCAAGAGCTTAGCACCTCAAGTGTGATGCCTTAAACAAGTTACAAACACCACGAATAAATGAAGGATTATGAGAGAGAGGTTAAGCGCATCAAAATCATCTAGGGTTCAACTAGGAATCATTCAACCAATTTTAGGTGCATTAGCGGTTACATTTATAGTGTGGAATTCCTAGGGTTTCAACTTGAAAACCCTAATTCACTTCCTTGGGCCTAGAATCCAATAATCCATATGATAATCCCTTTGGACTAACTCTTATTCCATTCTAATCAACATGGATCATTTTCCCAAACTATATGTAATACTGATTTACCAAATCAGTCCCCGTTAATTTAATTAGTCTCTTTTGATCACTAAATTAATTCCAAATCAATTATTGATCAATACTAATTAAATAATATGATTTATCCATTAATATATTATACTTATAATATATTAATAAAGCACAAATAACCTCTTTCTCAAATATCCATTCTATCAAATTGTTCTAGTGAAGGAAACCCAAAATGGACCATGCTACGCTTGGGTCAAGTACATACCAATTATAGTAACAGTCTACCACTTGGATAAGTCTAATAACTATTAGTACAAGTACGACTCCAAAATCCGATTAGCAATCGTAGCTCTCAAAAGCCGTTGTTGAACTCTGATGCATCCATTAGATAAAGGATCATATATTCCTCCATTCTAGATATCGTATGGACATAAGAAATTGATTATAATCATTCTCTCTGTCCATGTGTTGTTTCCCGATTTCCAATTTATGACGACCAACTAAGTGAATAAATCAAATCAGTCCAGGCTTGGCTAAGCGCTTAGGGTGTCATCATTAAATCATCAAGGGGCCCACATATATCGCTTTTATCCCTCTTAGGGTAAAAGGAATGGATAAACTTTGACTCATATTCTTGTTCTACTACTTGTTGAATCATACACAAAGGCACGTTTTATAACATCGAGTTACCAATGCGTTCTCATACAATAAATGTATAACCAACTCATAGGCAACAATTCATATCTCTAGGTTTGAAGAATATAAGATATTATCATCTCATGATCACTCATGATAAAATCCTTGAAGTGAGTCAAATGAGCGTGGGTTTAATCTGATACTCAGAACTTATGAGCACTCATGAATGTTGTAGCAACTCTTACTATGTCCAATACCTTGGACATCTACAAACCAGCTTAATGACAGTCTTGCCTTAATACATATTTCCAACATATTATCGACTGTGAATGCTTTAAATAACTTAGTCCTTCAGGAAGAACGACCTAGTTGTTCTGGAATTCGAAACATGCAAATTGAAACACAAGAATAATCAAATCCAATATGGTCTCAAAACTTATGAATATAAATAGAACACCTTTTATTTATCACCATATTGATTACACATTATTCATTGAATATTGTTTCAAATTATCAACTTTATACTTGAATTAAAACAATAGTTATCCCATGCTCCAAGCATGTACACTATGATTTCTAAACACTAGTCATGCCATACACCAAGTATGTACATTATGTTTTTCCAAACATTAGTTATGTCATACACCAAGTATGCACACTAAGTTTGTCTATGATCTTTACTCTGTGAAATAGATCGATTGAACATAATTTCAATGATTCTCATTTCACAATCCCAAATCCTTACCACAAATGCAAGAATTCCAAATTCCTACCATTCACCGAAATATGTCAGATTCTAAACTTATATGCATTGATCCTATCGTAATGACTATGCACCAAGTCATAAAGACTTGTCAACAGACACTACAGAGTATTCTAATGGAGATCATTCCATGGAAATGAAGTCTCAAATTCAAAGTAAAATGCTTTGAACATCCTTCTTGCATTAAGTTTCCTAATCTTACATGGATCTAATGAATAACTTCCAGCTATGGGAACATTTCCACATTCCCATTTTGAATATCACTTCTAAACAAGAGTTGCCTCTCTTCAGAATATGGCAATATGGTCCTCTCCAAAAATTCACACCATACTTCCAACTGTCCCTAAGCAACCAATCTTTGGTAAACCTTAGATTTTCCTCGATAATTGCTTAATCAAATTAGTCATATCTAGTTCTAGTACTATTTCCCTCTTAATGCTCTAGGCATTTGGAAAAATTTAGAATAGATGAATAGTATAGCACATGCAATCGACCCTATATCCGAAGCATATGGGACACGATTCATGATGTCTCACATAAATACATGATACCAGACTAGTATTTTGCTATAATATTTTTATTTCTATTTGCCATGTTCTCATAATTCAGAATATGAAAAGGGATGTCGTAATCATAATCGAATTTTAGAATGCAAATAGTGTTCCCATATATATAGAATTTCCTTATGTTGAACCATTCCAACATAACATTCATATATATATATATATATATATATATATATATATATATATATATATATATATATATATATATATATATATATATATATATATATATATATTTGACTAAATTTGATTAAGATCTCACGATCTAAGCTTTTAGAATTGAAATGAAGTATAATTTACTCTCCCTTAATTATAGCAAAAGAACTTTTTCCCAATTGAAACTTTTTGTTATCTATAATTAACATTGCTACCTTGGAACACTTATTATAATTATCATGCTCCCACTAACATGATGATTATTCGCATAAAACTTATGCTCCCACTAGCTTTGAAATGTACTCAGAAATCAGTTGGACTTCTAGAAATCAATACTTTATTGACTTTCTTACCAAAGTTTAGATTTCTGATACGAGATGTTTTGATAAAACCTTATCAAAGTCATACACCTTTCCTTAGATAGCACACATGTGTGTCTAAACAGTTATAGAACTATGAAAAGGGATGTCGTAATCATAGTCTCAATTGTTTAAACCTATGTCATTCCTCACAAGTCCATGTTAGTGTGCCGGTTAACCAGACACGCTCCACTAACGACTTTGAGAATGAAAATATCACAATTTCTATCTACTTAATCACAAGATAAGGTTAGTGACAAATCCAAACTCATACAGACTGAACTTGTGCAGTCTTTACTTCTTGCCACTTGGTAGCACAAGGGACTACCATTGCTTCCAAGTTGTTATGCAACCAATTGAGAACTCTCAGAACTCATATGCAAATCCAACTTTAACTAGAATGAGCACAAAAATAGGAATATGTCACCACAATAGGTGATAAACCTTAAGTTGTGTGTTAGTGATAAACTACAGGTTTTTATTCTTGATTCGATCTTGAAGCTTTTTCAAGATCTTTAAGACTCCCACTGTCCTCTTGACATATAAAACTCTGTTGCCAAATATTCAAGAGATAGTTCGGATTCTTTATCAAGACAAACACTTCACACAATTGGCCTTAGTTGGTCTTTGTTTTATATAAAACATCACAGCTTACCAATTTCAAATGTACAAGAGTAGAAAACACTTTACTCTTACATTTGACAAGTGTTATAAACCTTCTTTAAAGATATGTCACTCAAGTTACAATCTTGGAGTATGAATCTAAGAATTGTTTTGGAACGAAGTATGACTTATCTTCTTGATTTAACCACTTCAACAATTCATGACTCCTATTCTTAGCCATAAGAATGCCCTAAGATGTCCCTAGAGGATGAATTGGCATATGGTCTCACAATCATTAAGATGATCACAAAACATGATACTAAAGTACTCTCCCATCTTTTCAGATTTGAGAAACTTTAATCATTCTGCCAAATTTGATTCTTCTCATTCGTTCTGCCATACATCGAAACTTTTCCAATGCTTCGGAATTATACTTAAACTTGTAAGTATAACCATATGTACTAAACTTTAGTAAATCGTGATGAATAGTCTTATCGATATTTTGTGGTGGACTTGACTAGTGCACAAGAATGTGTACTCGGTCCCTTAGTCCTTCACTTGACTCACATATACATGTGAACAAGGAGTTAGTCTTAATTTTCCAAAGATGAAGATTTTCATTGATCATCCTATACAACATGCAAGACTCCAAGTTTCACTCCAATTGAAACTTGGGTGATGAGAATCTTTCCTTATTTTGTATATTTAGACACCACCACAAATGAAAGAATCAAATTCATATTTCCATTATTGCTAGAAACATACAAACATAAATGTTATTGCAAGGAGATATGAAATAAAGTAAAACAAACTTTTATTTATTTATAAACGCGGAAAAACTTTTTCCTTACAATGAAACTTTAAATGAAAACTATGTTATTACATATTTTCTAGCAATCTATCATAACTCATAAGTAGTAGCTCAAGAATACGATCTTCGAACCATGCGATTGAAATCCATCTTCGCGATCAAATTCAGCATACTCTTCTTTTAAGATTCCTTTCCTTTGCATGATCCTGCCATACATCAAAATGTATTAAGAACCTTCAAATAGGAACTTAAGAGAGTTAGATAGTGGACTTACCCAAAGCACAGTCAAACTTTTTGACTTGACCTTCCCTCAGATCTTTCAGATAGTTAGGGCAGCTTCAAAACCAATGCCCCTTCCTTTGGCTATAGTACCATATGGACCCTTTGGTAATGGTACATGGGACTATATCATACTTAGCCTTTCTCTTTACCATTTGGTCAACCGATTTGACTATGGCCGATCCCTTTCCATTAGGAAGAGCAGGCTTTTTGGATATCCAATGTTACCATTGTCAATGTCCATGGAGGTTTGGGAAGTTGATCTTCTAATCAAACTTGCTTTACCAATCCTCCTAATCATTGTTGATTCGGTAGCACCAAGCAAATAGATAAGATCATTAAGGGTCATGTTATAGTCTGTTTCATAGTATTCCCAAAGGAAACTCACTATGTGACTTAGAAAGTGATTGAACAGCCAACTTTCTCAAGACTTTGACACCCAAATCTCCCGGCTTGTCAATATGTGACTTCATCTCCAAGATGCGAGCACACATAGACCTTGCTTTCCAATAGGGCTTGAGTGACCTTGAACTATTCATGAACTTGTGGGTTAAGTAGAATAATTGGAGGAGGTTGAGGAAGTGAAGTATGATTTCCATAAGCCAACCATGGGACATCATCTTCATTAGGAAAGCTTGTTCCCTGAGATTTGGGAAGATTATAGTTGTCTGAACCAAACATTTACAATGGGAGAAATTCAAGTTAGTTGATTTAAAGTCCTTAATATAACACCCAATATGAAATATTAAGGCTAGGACCCAAAAAAAATATTCTATAACTTGGAAGAAGGATGTCGTAATCCAAGCTACAAAATATTTGAACGTAGGTGAATGACGATTCATCAATTTCCACCATGAAAAATGAAAAGGGAATTAGGTTTTAATTGGTTTTTGAAACTCCTAGATCTTTTGAGATTCATTGAACTTTTCAATGACATGTTTAAATCTCGTTTGTGCCCACTCAAGTTTTGTGACTAGGATGCCGAGGATCACAAAACAAGGTGTGAATATCCATGAAAATATACTTGGTACCCTTGATATTTATCACTTAATCGATGTGTCGGTTAACCACACGCGCTCCACCGATGCTATGATAAACATTAAGTTACCCTTTTCCTACCTTGTTAAATCTAAGTTAGTGTGCCGGTTAACCACACACGCTCCACTAACAACTTAAGAAAAGTTCAAAGTGTAATTTCATGGGTTAGCAACAAATTCACATTTTCCTAAAGTAACTAAGATTGGGAATTTTATAAAAGGTTTAGTTACTTTATATTTATCATTATACCTATAATGAAAATTATAGTCCTTGTCCTACCCGTTCGGCTAACAACCCTCCACCAGTCAAGGAAGTGGTGGGTGAGAGTGGACACCTATTAAGCTGTCATTTTATAGGCAACAACCTTATACCCCCTTACAGACCAGCTTTGTGAATGAGGCCCACTAACGGTAAGACTGACTTACTCTTATATATATATATATATATATATATATATATATATATATATATATATATATATATATATATATATATATATATATATTATTAACTTATAATAATATAAAGTATAAGGGTTGAATTTTAACTTTTAAAACTCTAGGGTTTTGAATTAGAGTGTATGTGAGACTTTACAAATTCCAAAACTTGAGGGCAAGTTTTGAAACTATTCAAAAACTTTTCATTTCTATAACATATGAGTTTAATATGGATTTTAATGGCAAGACTCTTGGACATCGATAACTTGAGGACAAGTTATGGAGCTCATAAAACAATTTATGGGAAAAGACTCTTCAAGTTCATAACCTAAGACTCTTTAATAATACTTTTAAAGAAAAAACTTTTGGTTTTCCATAACTTGAGGACAATTATGGAATCCATTGGCCATTTAGATCATCAAATAAACAAACAAATACGTCAAGAAAAACTATGATATAAATTAAACTCATATGAACAAGACAATTTTAAATCAAACAAATTTCATGTAATTAGCCTAACCATTAAACTAATACAAAACATGAATCTACTGAAAATTATCTTTGGAATTTGTCACACCCCAAAACCGGAACGGCGGAAACGTTCTAGGGTGGATGACGTCATGTCAAGCATCACAACATAGGTAGTATAGTAATCAAAGTACAACAACCATTGCATTAATAGTAATAGTTTTACATAAGTTATATTTCATAGCAACATCAAAGTAATACATGGAATAATATAGATGCAGCTCGGTTCTAGGCTGACTTCGCAAAAGCTCTCGGGGTGTACCTGTCTATCGCTGACCTGAGAATACCAGTTATTTTAAAAGCGAGTATTAGCATTTTTATAAATGTTGGTGAGTTCATAAGTATTTAGTGTCATTTGTATAAATACGCATTTTATTCAAAATAACTTTATGAAAAGTAGTAGTTTAGAATCCACGGTGTATTAGCATCCTGTCCAGAAAATCCTATATTTTCTAAACAAAAGCAGTCTTCTACCAAGACCCGACAGAGTTATGTTTTAAAGAGTAATTTTCCCCGAAATCCTATTATTACCAAAATACGGTATTGACTTAAAAGAAAATAACGAGAAAATCACAAGTAAAAATACCAATGGAAAAATAACATATTCCTCAGCAGTAATACTACTGACTAAGGCCAAAGAAATCATAGATTCCAGGAGAATATCGAATGAATGATACGCATGGCTGAGTCTAACAAAAGGAAGTCCAGCCTCCAGATAGTATCGAATGAACGACACAGCTAGCAAAGTCTAAAACAAGAAAATACAGTGAAAATTCTTATTACCTTAAGGCCATGAATTATAAGGTAAAAATGGAGATACTCGTAACCATACTAATTGATAGTAGAGTACTTGACGCCCTGCAAGCGTCGAAATGAATGTGACATTTGTCACCCTTTAGCTTGGTAGGTCGGGGACTGTAGCTAGCAGTCAGGGTGTGGGAGTGTCAGTCCCGTATAGATCTATATACACAATGCCCACTCTCCCTCCAGGAGACTCTGGTTACCAACTCGACAACGGGGAGATCCGTGTCTTGAAGATGCATCTCATATTCTGAATTCTATTCTAAGTATTGCAATAATGATATAGACTCACGAATAAACTGACTCCTTTCGAATTCTCATACTAGAAAGAGTAAATAGAGTCTCCTAACTATTCCTATAATAGTTACTAGTGTCTCTGGTCTATGAACGGTGACTGGAAGGATGCCCTTGCTACCCAAGGGAAATGAACTGGTCTATACATGTATACATAATATATAACTAATGTCTATACATGTATACATAACATATAACTAATGTTTGAATGACCTTCGGACGGATAACCGATACCCACCAGACCACATCCCAATGAGGAAAAGGAAATAGGGTGAACTAGCCTTCCTAAGTCTTTCAAACATTATTTATATAACTATACAAATACAAGCATGCCTTTTAACGAAATAAAATCATAGAAGAAAACTCTTATGAAAACCTTGGAAAACCTTTACACATAAGAAAATTTACAACTTGATGTTAGTTTGTAAAACAAGTTTTGAAATCCTTTGAAATCCTTTGAAAAACCTTTGGAAAACCTTTAACAAGAGTTGAAAGCGAGATTGGAATATCTTACGTTGGATAAAATAGTTATCATAAGCAAAATCTATTTTGCTATACAGTTATTAATCACATGCGATTTATCTAATAACTGTACAGTTCAACTTGTATTCCCCCCCCCCCTATAAAAGCAGTTAAAATCATTTAAAAGGTGAATTCAGGGGTATGAACTCAACTGCTGTAAGTGGATCGAATGGAGGCCGGTTGGGTGCTCGGTGTCAAGTAAAGACTTGAACACGCTTAGTGACCTATTAACATATTATGACATATGTTTTCATACAATTAGTAATTATAATACTAATTAAACACGTATCAGCATCCTAGTGTGCGGAAAACACTTTGGTCAAGTGCTAGGAGGCTATTTGGTTGAAATAAGGGGTGTATGGCCTAGTTAGGGAGTTTACTCTTCAAGAGTAAACTTTTTATGGAGTTTTCGGCCATAAGACCTTATCCCCATGATTTTACGGCCGTAAACTCATGGGTGGTGTGCTCTTGGATGTTTTAAGGTCTTATATCACTCGTAGAATTTGGCTAGGTTCACCTTTAGGGCATAAGAAGGGTTTAAGGCTCCAAATGGACCATTTAAGGGAGTTCATGGCTGTAAACCTAGAGTTTACGGAATTAAACTCTCACTTTCTCATTTCCTTCATGAATTAAGGTCTTAAATGCAAGAATATAAGGTTATATGCATTATTCCAAGCCATATGAGAAGTTACGGCACCATTTGACCACTTTAAGGGAGTTTACGGCCCATGGACCAATCCTTGGGGGGTTTACAACCGTAAACTCCTAGAGTCATGGATTCCTTCAAGTTTAAAGGCCCTACTTCATTTGTGGTTGATTCTATACATTTACCCAAGCCATAGGAGGTGTTTAAGGGCAAATTTAACACCTTAAAAGGTGTTCACGGCTCATGAAGAGGGGTTTACGGTCCAAGAGTGTTCTTGGGCTGTAAACTCATGTTGACTCTCCATATGATAAGGTTTTGGTGTTCTAAGCACATATGTGTAAGTCCACAAGTCGTATCTAAGCCCTAGGAGTGTTTTAGAAGCGTTTTGGGGCTTCCAAACCCCACTTATGGGTGTTTGCAGTCCAAGAGTGTTCTTGGGCCGTAAACACATGAATTTGCCCCCTTTGGATGTCTTAAACACGAATTTTCATGTTAAATGAGCTACACAACAAGTTAGGGTAGACCACTTACTAGTTTGGGGCTTGAAGGAAGCGTTTTTGGATCAAATTCGGCTTGTAGAGAGAGAGCGTAGAGAGATGGTGGAAAGGCTTCAAATGGAGTCCACTCACCTTTATATAGGGGTTGAGTTTGTGGCTCAGTGGAAATCTACCCGATACTGACGTTAAATGGGGCTTTTGGTCGCACCCGATTAAATGGTCATAACTTAACTTGATTGTAACTAAGACTTTTCAAGGGAATATTGAGGGTGTTTCTAATTTGTTCCAACCCTTATGAAGTCATAATAAAAGTCCCAACTTAATTAACCTATTCCAAAAGGTTAACGGACAGTTTAATAAAGCGAGGCTTATTAACGGAAGGAGAGGTTAAAATGACGGAATAAATTTCGGGTTGTCACAGAATTGGATTAGAATGATAATTACCACATCAAAAACAGGTTTATAAGCTCAAAAACAGCTTAGTGTAATGATTCTAGTCCAATTCCAACCTTGAAACTCAAAAATACATTGTCTGGGGGTCCAACTCGTCGAGTGCATGAACCAACTCGACGAGTTGCATGAAGCAAGTAGCATCAAGAATAATTGAAAACAACCCTAGGCTTTGATACCACTGATGGGTTTTGAGCATTCTAACACTCCTATGGTGTACATGCAACCCTATAAACCTTGTATCTATGTTTTCTCTATGATACATGAAAATAATCAATATTCCAAGGTTTCATCCTATCTAGCATAATATAAAGCAACTCTACTACAAAAGTCTAGTTAGATGACATACCTTTTGATAGAGCTTGAAGTCTTGATCTTTAAGAGCTTAGCCCTGATAGTGTGGAAGCCTCGAGTGGAGTCATAAATCACCAAAAATACCTTGGAAAACTTGAGAGAATAGAATGCACACTAGAAATAGGCCCATTCTTGTATCCTCACACACTAGTGCCATTTCATGTGCCAAGGACCTCTTTATATAGTATGGAGGATTAGGGTTTCATCCATGTAAAACCTAATACCCATGACCTTTCATTTCCATAAGATCCGTAGGTTAAAATTCCATGGAGTATCCATGCAAGCTTAGCCTAACCTAAATTAACTTGGCCCATACTATATATAAGAGTCCATATTTAATTAGTTCCTTTTGTTCACTACATTAGTTCTAAATTAATTCTTGATCAATACTAATTAAATAATATGACTCTATATTAATATATTAGAACTTATAATATATTAATATAAATCATAAACATACTATTCTCAAAATACTATCCATATAAATTATTCCGGTGAAGTGTAACCCAAATGTACCATGCCAAATCGGGTCAGGTACATACCATTTATAGTTATGGACTTAGACACTAATCCAACACAACCATCGGGTTGGAATGCCATGGTCTGTTAGCTCTCACACAAAGTAGATAAGCCTCAACCATCAATCAATCATGTGCATATATATCAGTTAATCACATAATAGTCTACAACAGTCAAACTGATCTACAGATCACTAAGCATAGCAACATCCTATCTATCAGGATACCGATCTAACTAATCATAACCACATAGAACATACTATCTACAAGGATATCAATCTAACAAATCATACTAACAATAAAGCAGAATAAAATTCCAAAGGGCCGGCCTTGGTGCCTTCGACCCTTGAGTATAGTGAGGAAAAACTCACCTCACAATGTCGATCGGAACGGAAATATCAAACTCCTAAAACACAAATCCATCCACCAATGATCCACTTCCACAAATTCTCTAATTACTAAATACCCTCAGAAGTCAAACTGGTCAACCCTTGGTCAAAGTCAAAGTTAACAGCCAAGGTCAACCATCCATGTTGACCCAACTCGTTGAGTGTAACTTACTAACTCGTCGAGTTCCTTCAAAACTCAAGAAATCATGAAAACCCCAGTCGAGTTGCTGATTTTCGACACAACTCGTCGAGTCCATATGGTATCCAGAAGGTCGGGAAAACCCTAACTAAATCGTCAAGTTACCTCTCTAACTCGTCGAGTTCAAGCAGAAACGAGAGAGCGGGAAATCCCCATTCAACTCGTCGAGTTGACTATGCAATTCGTCGTGTTCCTTCACTCCATTTCTCATTCAGATGCTTTTAAGTGAAACCGAATCTCCAAATTGTAGATATAGGCTCCTATGGTGTATTTATCACGTAAAGTTGCTAACTTTACGTATATGCAAGGCTCCAAGAAGCTAAAACACTCATAACTAGCCTAAGACGAAGATTTTAGACATAGAGGAGGCCCAAAGCTTCATAAAGCTTGAGGCTTTACATCCAAAGGGGCCTAGAGGAGTCCAGATCTGAAACTATTCCCTTATCACAAGCTCAAATCCGAAAGTGACTCTATTTTACACTAGAAATGACCATATATGAACATAAGAAGAGATCTAACAAATGGAAGACCAAGGTAAAAATAGAATTTTTACCTCCAAATGAAAGCCAAGATGATGTAGATGATGGATCAACAAGCTCCTTCTCGTTCCAAGCTTCTTAACCTTCAAGCTTCTTCAACAAGTGCACCAAAATCACACTTTTAGCCTCACACACTCAAGATAGGGTTTAGATCGATTAGAGTTTGCTTCTAGTTGTCAAAATGTGGTAAGGAGGCTGTAGGAAGGGCTTAAGGTCCTTTAAATAGGGTGCAAACCCTAAAAATTAGGGTTCCCATGCACAGCCGCTACTCGTCAAGTTGGGGTTCACCAACTCGTCGAGTAGATGCCATAAACCACGCGGGATGACCAGATTCGACACAACGAGTTGGGGCCTCCAACTCGGCGAGTTCCCACAATAATATGAATATAAAGCTTTAAAAATTATACCTAAGAGTCAGGATGTTACATGAGGCTTCTCAACTCATCGAGTAGACTTCATATCCCGCACCCACATTGTAACATCCCAAGCTTGGAACAAGAAGTAAAGGGTGCTAAGTGTAAATAAAGGAAGGGACTCGACGAGTAGGTACGCTTACTCACCGAGTCGGAGTGGGTTTGGATCACGAATCAAGTGACCAACTCGCCGAGTCGGAAGGTGGACTCGATGAGTTGGTGTTGAAATGAGAAAAACCCTAATCTTAGGGTTTGCACCCTATTTAGAGGACTTTATGTCCTTCTCCCAGACTCTTATTCCCCCAGAGAGTTCCAGAAAACCCTAATCTCGTGTGAGGCTTCATTATTGAGGAGATTGGAGCTTGGAAGAGGACATTGGTGGGAGAGATCTTGAGGAATTAAAGGACTTGTTGCAAAGGAGTGGTGTAATTTCAGGGTCTCCTTCAGTTGGAGCTTATATTGGAGGTAAGAATCTGTTGCTTGGGTTCTTTTGCAACTAGATCTTTTATCAGTTGAAATTTGCGGCATTTTTGGTATGATTAAGAGCTATTTTGAGTTAGAGGCTTAGATCTGAGGTTGCTAATTCATATCTAGGCTTGTGATGATCCATAATGTCATAAATTTTCGGTTTTTGAGTTGTTGGTGAAGCCCCTTAGTCCTTAAACCTAGCCATAGTGTGTTTTGAGCCTATATCTCCTTGGTCTCACATAAAGTTTGCAACTTTATGTGAGGATTGGGTTCTAAAAGAGTGGATCTATGGTTTGGAGCCCTGCATGGTTCGAAAATCCTCATAATGGAATGAAAACTAGAGGGAGTCGGCGAGTCACATGGGTGTACTCGACGAGTTATATAAACATAAGCATGGACTCGGCGAGTTAGAAGAACAACTGGGCGAGTCTGTTGAAGATTTCCTTGGACTCGGCGAGTCTGTTCTTGGACTCGGCGATTCTGGTCACAGAACCCATCCTCCTTTGGTTAAAGACTTGGATTAAGCGAGTCGGTTGGCGACTCAGTGAGTTGGACAGGATGGGACTCAGAGATCGTTGGACTCGACGAGTCTTGGGGTAACTCGACGAGTTAAGTTGTGTAGTGAGAAGGTTCTGGGTATGGGAACTCGGCGAGTCGACGGGGTGACTCGGCGAGTAGAGTCAACCAAGAAGGTTGACTTTGGCTTTGACTAGGAGTTTACTAGTTTGACTCCGAAGGGTATTGTGGTAATTCTAGTATTTATGGGATTGGTTCTTTGGTAGTGCTTTGAGGTGAAGTTCGTGTCGGTAGTCGGAGCAACTTGGTCGTATCTCTTCAGTCGGCAATTGCAGCTGAGTTAACCTCACTATACTAAGGGGTCTAAGGCACCAAGGTCGGCCCATTGGATATGTTATCCTAGCAGCGTTAGATTTTGAGTATGAGTTAGTTTCGCATGCTAGTAGTTATGCCAGTTAGGTAGACCTGTAGGACTACCTGTGGTGTTATATGATCATTACATGCTCAGTGGTTATGTTATGTGTTTGTTATATGGGATGGGTTGAGGTTTACTGCTTCGTGCGGTAGCCAACAAACCCTAGGATCATTCTAGTTACGAGCTAAGGGAGACTCGTACTGTGGGCTCGGGAGCATTCCAGTTACGAGCTGAGGGAGACTTGTATTGTGGACTCGTGGGAATTACAGTCTGTAGGGCTTTGGACCCGTTATGTGCTGTTTTGTCCAGTTGTTATGTTATGATATTGTTGATATTGTTATGTGGATTGTATGTATCTCGGTATTTTAGGGGTAACTCGCTAAGCTTTCAGGCATACAGTTTCAGTTTATTGTTTCAGGTGCATCAGGGGATCGTGGCAGAGCAAAGGCATGATCGTACAGCTCCTCACTTTTTATGACTATGTTTTTGGGATACTCTAATATCTTACATTTTGAAAACAAGTCTGAACCACTCTTGCTCCCGAAAAGAGAGGGTGGTTAGGATGGGCCAGTACCACCCGAGGTCATTGGTCAGATGAGTATGAACGAGTTGGATGCCAAGATTCGTGAGATCCTGCATGATGAGGTTTCTGCTATGTTCCGGGATGAGTTGTTGGAGACGTTTGGGTCGATCAAGACCACCATGGTTGAGTACTTTGATGAGCGTTATGCAGCTCTCACAGAGGCGGCTACTGCAGCAGCTACAGCGGCTATAACAGCGGTAGGGGGAGGAGTCGGTCGAGGTTTTGAGTATCGGGACTTTGATAATACGAAGCCCCTACTTTCGATGGAGTTCAGGATCCGATCGTTGCTATGAGGTGGTTGTCAGACATGGAGGGTTGTTCTTTATGTGTTCGTGCACTGCGGATCAGAGGGTGAGATGTGCTCTGAACCTTTTGAGGCTCGGGGCGAGGATTAGTGGAGGTTGACTACGGGATCTTATTCGGATGCGCAACGGGCTGCAGTTACTTGGGATCAGTTTCAGGAGTTGTTCATCACTCGTTATGCTCCACAGGTTGAGAGATAGAGAGAGAGGTTGGCTCAGGAGTTCCTGGAGCTGAAGCAGGATTCGGAGTCGGTGACGGAGATCACCAGGATGTTCACTGAGAGGGCCATGTTATGCCTGGAGTTTGCTTCGGAGCAGGCTCAGATGTCTCGATATCTGAGTATGATCACAAGGGACATTAGTCAGTTTGTGTCCACGCAGAGGTGTGATACCTTGTTAAAGTTGCAGGAGGCATCCAGGCGGCGGGAGTTAGAGATGGAGTTGCAATTGCGAGAACAGAGGCAGGCCCCGGTGCAGCCGCAGTCGGCACCAAAAAGGTCCAAAACCGTTAACTCTAGGGTTGGAGGTCATAGTAGCCACACTTGTGAGAAGTGTAGGAAGGTTCATGCCAGAGCTTATTGGTCTGGTGGTGCGTGTCGCAAGTGTGGGAAGGAGGGACATTATGCGAGGGATTGTCGTCAATCGATCCCGGCTCAGGATATGAAGATCTGTTATCATTGTCATCAGGTTGGACACTTGAGGGTCAACTATCCACAGCTTGTTTCAAGACTGGTGCAGGCTCCAGCACCGGCCACATTGAGGATTACGGGTGGAGGTCTGGGTGGAGCGGGGCTTCCAAGGGCACAGGGATGCGCTTTCCAGCTTACAACAGAGGAGGTCAGGGCAGATACGGATGCAACTGCGGGTATGTTTCCATTTTGATGTCTTGTTATCCTGATGATTATGGGGTATTGTAAATATGTTCACCTTTTAAGCATAATTCATAGTATGTTTGGGGATCTTAGTAGTTAAGAGTTGTAGTTGGTTAGCGTTCAGAAGGATTCTTCGTCGAAAGGTAAAGTATATGATCTCGTTGCTTGGAATAGCAACGACGTTGCGAGAAGTGTTCAGTTGACATTCGAATTTCCTTGGAGTTAGATATGTACAGTGTCAGGAAAGTGACCTATGGAGGTTGCTCACTCCAGAGGGATTTGGTTCCTGGAGTTGAGTGGGAAACTTTATCATGTTATGCTGGTTGTCAGCAGAAGTTAGTAGTGGGGAGAATTGGAAAATTCTCCATGAAACAGCAAGCATCCAGGGTTGGTTAGTTGTTTGGATTTATTAGTGTTGTTAGCCGAGAGTGTGGCATGATTGGAGCAAGGGATAGACAAGGAGGGCAGGGAACAGACCATGGTTTCAGGGAAGGTAGTTGGTCGGTGTGAGGCCTGGGTTGGGACATGGAAAGGATTCCTGGAACGGAACTGGAGTTCGGAACCTCAAGAGGGCTAGAACAGATTGCATGGGAGAGATTTCCGAAAAGGAGGGTTTAGGGTGGCGTACGACAGTTTTGAGTGGTCCAGATATGCTGAAGGTCTGGAAAGGCGGTCCAATCATGCTGAAGACTCTGTATGTGTTAGTGGATCAGTATGAGGAGAATAAGTGAATACATCGCCATGAAATGGTAATCGATATGGTCTGGCCCCAAGTATTGATCATGACGGTGGAGTTGGTTGCAGGCCGTGCGTGGGTGCAGTTAGTATGTGATTGGATTCGGAGTATATGAGAGTTCGAGAATAGCAGTTGCCCTACATGGATAATGTAGACTGGAGTTTAGCACAGTGGCACTTGCACTTTCAAATTTTGGAACTCATTGTTCAGATCAATCAGATCTATCTATGAACAGTACTGCGCCTTCAGTTGTTCCAAGAACTCATCCCACGACATTTTCAGAGCTTCTCCTTGCGGCGTTGTATCTGCCAATAGCTTCCACTAGCTCAAGACTCCAGTTTTCAATTGTCTCACAACGAAGACAGTCTTCTGCTTCTCGCTGCAGTCGCAGCTTTCAAACACCATTTCCATCTCAAAGATCCAGTCCATGATCTCAACAGGCTTTGGGCTTCCTGAGAGACTTGGTGGTTTCGCACCCAAGAAATTCTTGTACATCCGTCCATCCTTGTTTTTTCTCCCTTCTAGGCCATCTGCCCACCTTGAGTCCCTATTTGACTCACTTGGTGGCTGTAGTTCCCTTCCTCAGATTGCTCGGGAACTGGCTCCATCGTTTCAACATGTATGGTAGATTCTTCCCTATTCTCGTTGAGAATCCATCTCATTTCTTCCCTTTGTTCAGCTAGCATAGCCTGAATTATGGCTTGAACTCCAGCCATGGTGACTAGCTCAGGTGCAACTTCTTCAACAACAGGTATTTGCTGAACCACTAGGGGTTGGTTCCTATCCCCATTTGCGTTTACGTTTCTGCTACGGGTCCTTGCCATCTTGATCTATACACCAAATATGGTGAATTTAGATCTTTATTCACTATAGACTCTGAAACGTTTACATGCTAGTTCTAATATCGTAATCATACGCTTAGAATCCTACACACATAAGGTTTTCCAGATCCGGTCAGCAACAGACCATAGATCCGAACAATAATATCATGTATAGAAAACATATAACATTTAGCACATAAAAGCATTTTAGGCATCTTTCCTAAAATATACTAGTGCTCACACCACACAATCATCGCTTAGAATTCTAATTTTAAGTCTAGAAATCCTACAAATTCCTAGTCCGCTTAAACTAATGCTCTGATACCAACTGTGACATCCCCAATTTCACGGTCAGAAAAGACTGGTTTTGTTTATACTTTATTTCAAAATCATAGTAACCTTTTAATAAAAGAATTGCGGAATTTGTCACAAGACAATAATAAGATAAAGACTTATCAAAAGCATTTCCTTAGAAATGTATTTCATTAAAAGACTCGGGATGTCATGTTCGATACAGTACATAAGTATAAACAGTACATTATAAGCCTTACAACACTTATTTACAACTAATGGCCTATAATCCAAAAGTCCCTCATCATCATCATAATTATGCTCTGAGTCCACTACCTGTAAAATAGTAAGCTGAGTGGGTCAGGCTTGGGAGCCTGGTGAGCATATAGGGTTTTCAACCCACAAATAATAATAAATTTATTAATTTCATCGACCAACAATAAATTTATTAATTTCATCAACCAACAATAACCCTGATTACCCATTCCCGTTATCCTCACTTTACGTCCCTAAACACCTATACAAGGGACCTAGTCTAAGGATTTTATCATCGGGATGGACACTACTGCTAAGGGGGCTCCTCAACAATAAATGTCCTAAAGGCAACCATGATGGGGATGGAGTACACCGGTGAACACATCGTTCACAACACCTACAGGTTGCGAGCCTGCCAGCGTTCCACTAGACTGTCTAGAAGAGTCCGTGGTCGTCATCCATACTCCGCTAGATGACTAAAACAACAACAACATCGATGCCTCTCATCATTTTAACACACATCAACTATTTTGTCTACCCTTGTTTTACCCAACATATTTGTAGATAAAATACATATATACAGTTTATAACTTGTATAAAACATTGTATTCAACAATCATCTCAAATAAACAATCAATATAATTACACATAACACATATTTTATAGAAAATACTTCATATTCATTTGTAAGATGAAAGTGACTATATACTCACTTGATTTGATGATAATCGGGTAGCAATTCGTTCCTTAAAATGATCGTTTTTTATAAAACTGGGAGTTTTATTGAGAAATCGGGCTCTGTGAGAGTTGGAGCTTCAAAACCAAAAAGATAAAAAATTTCGGGTTTTTGGGCACTTCGGGACGTATTATGGGCTTTAAAAATGATACGAGGGCTTCGGGGGAAGTCAAAATAGTCAAAATATAAGTTTAGGGGTGAAAAATGTCAAATTTCTAAAAGTAGTCAGGAAGGCTCCCAGTCCCCCTTTATATAGGGTGCGAGGCCGAGATCTTCGTGGCTAAGAAGCTTCCACGTAGTGACTGCGAGGTTCGGACACGGAAGAAGGACGTGGCTGCGAGGGAACGAGGCGCGTGGTAGCAGCGAGGCGAGACACGGAGGCGGCTATGCGAAGCTCGGACGTGGCCCTGCGAGACTCGGACACGCGGCGGCTTCTAATTGGCCGAGACTTCGGTCCGAGGGAATAGCGACATGCATCGGATCCGGATTCGGTCACATCCTCGGTGACGCACCAGCTTCGGCGAGGTGACGTATCCGGTTACTGTTCATGCGAAATTTTTCGAATTTTGAGCCCCGAACTTCTAAAATCCATAACTTTCGCATACGAGCTCCGTTTTTGACGTTCTTTATGTGCACGCGTAGCTAAAATCAAACTCTACAACTTTCGTTTAGACTTTGTCGGCTAACTTTGAATTTAATTTTAATATTATTATTTTTAACATACCAGGACAGGAAAATCCGTTAAAAATTCATAACTTCTTCATCCGACGTTCGTTTTCGTCGGTCTTTTTACCATTGTACTACTATTGATGAGACCTTCGATTCTCGTTTAGGTTGTGTCGGCTAAATATCTCTCGATCTTAAATTCGAGTATTTAGTTGTCTACTACTAAGCTAAAACTTAGAAAAATTATAACTTCCTCATACGAAGTCAGATTTGGACGTTCTTTTTATCAAAATTCTCCATTTAACGAATACTATGACTTTCGTTTAGATTGTTAAGGCTAAAAAGCACTTTATCGAAATATTCACTTTTTACGCTTCCCAGTGTCGTGCTGGTTTCGTTGCGAAACTTTGACAGGTCATAACTTCTTCGCTATAACTCGGATTTCGGCGTTCTTTATATCTCTGGAATCCTTGTTTCGGCCACTATGACTTTCTTAAAAAGATATCGGCTTTTTCTAATATTTATTTTAAAGGCTTATTTTCATTATTAATTAATTAAATCATAATAATTAAGCAATTAAGCATATAATTCACATAATTCCTCTTTATTACTTCAAAATGAGTTACAAAGGTTAACCTAGATTATTACAACTTTATTAATGCTTTTAGCCCAGAAACACGGGCGTTACATCAGTTGCTGGTAGTAAGCACTGGGACTATACCAAATATATGGAAGCACTTACGGGTTGGATGCCCGTTGAGGTTGTAGCAATGTTGGATGATGCACAGGCATGTTTTTAGTCTCCTTGGAAGAGGAAGATGATAGTAGTGCCAGATTGGAGATTGGGATGGAGAAAGGTGAGATAGTAGGTTAACAGACTCGGGAGTAGTCTGGACCGGTGCTGAGGACTGTATGAGGATATTACAGTCAGAGGTCAAGGACCTAGAGGTCGTGATAGGGAGGTGTTTGTGGGTTGCACTCCGTTGTGTCGAACCAAAGGGTTCGAAGGTGACGTAAGGACAAGATCCTTGGTTCCGAATATGGTTGTGGTCATGAGCTATAGACGTAGTGGTGTTCCATCCTAGGGATGGCTGGACCATCGTAGGCGTGCCTGGTTTTATTTTTTCAGCCCGAGGCTATTTGGGGCAGGTACGATATGTATGAACATTATAGTTGGGTGTTCAGGGGATTGCTCGGAAGTTTTGAATTCTTTCATCATGTCAGTGCGGTAAGGGATTTGATCCAGGGAGGGAACGAGATAAGTTTCCATCGGTGAAAATTGATTAAGGTGGCGCCTGTTGGGCGAAACATAGTGGGCTAATATTGGGTCAAGACCCGATGGTTTAGAATGGTATCCAGTTTTTGCAGGTGGCGAATGAACACGTAAGTTGGAAGTAAGGTAATGTCTTCTGGTGGCATTTGGTCGATGAGTGTTGTTATCAGGAAGGGGAAGCCGGTGGTCGGTTTGTAGTGATTATCAGGACCCTGCAAGGGAAAGGATGAATTTTAAGGATTCGATAGCTGTGTTTGAAGGAATCAGGGTTGGTTGAGACCAGTGGATGCATTGTGGGAGTATCATCCGGAAGTTGTGTTGCCCCAGGCTTCGAGGACGAAGCCGAATTTAAGTGGGGGAGAATTGTAACATCCTAAGTTCGAAACAAGAAGTAAAGGGTGCTAAGTGTAAATAAAGGAAGGGACTCGACGAGTAGGTACGCTTACTCGCCGAGTCGGAGCGGGTTTGGATCACGAATCAAGTGACCAACTCGCCGAGTTGGAAGCTGGGCTCAACGAGTTGGTGCTCGAATGAGAAAAACCCTAATCTTAGGGTTTGCACCCTATTTAAAGGACTTTATGTCCTTCTCCCAGCCTCTTATTCCCCCAGAGAGTTCCAGAAAACCCTAATCTCGTGTGAGGCTTCATTATTGAGGAGATTGGAGCTTGGAAGAGGAAATTGGTGCGAAAGAACTTGAGGAATTAAAGGGCTTGCTGCAAAGGAGTGGTGTAATTTCGGGGTCTACTTCAGTTGGAGCTTACATTGGAGGTAATAATATGTTGCTTGGGTTCTTTTGCAACTAGATCTTTTATCATTTGAAATTTGTGGCATTTTTGGTATGATTAAGATATATTTCAAGTTAGAGGCTTAGATCGGAGGTTGCTACTTCATATCTAAGCTTGTGATGGTCCATAATGTCATAAAGTTTCAGTTATTGAGTTGTTGGTGAAGCCCCTTAGTCCTTAAACCTAGTCATAGTGTGTTTTGAGCCTATATGTCCTTGGTCTCACATAAAGTTTGCAACTTTATATGAGGATTGGGTTGTAACAGAGTGGATCTATGGTTTGGAGCCCTGCATCATTTCTAACTACCAACTTCTTTAGCAATGAGTGTGATACTTCTATTGATCGCTTTGATCATCTTTCATTTCAATCTTCTGGCTTAAGTCAAATGTTACATCGAACTTGGTTTTCCGAACCACATAATAAACTCATCGTAGTCGGACTCAATTTGATATGACCTCTAAGGTCGGAATAACAATCATCTTCTTAGTCATTACCGAAACCATGCTAACGACAGACTAGAACAAGAAGGAATCAAATAATAGCTTCTTGGTAACCTTGTGACTTTCCCTGATCCAAGTGCGAGTCTTGTGCTTCCAGTAGTGTAGATCTCTACTACTATTCACACCTACTCATACTCGTCCCAAGTACTGTGCTGCAGTCCCCAAGTCCTAAAATCACAAAACAATTTAACACATACAAATGTGTCCAATTAATCATAAAATTTTCCTAGACTCTACTAGGACTTCTTTCACGCGTATCTTCAATGATCAACTCTACTTCAACTTGGTTGGTGATGGAAATTCCAGATGATTGGGAAAACTTCAAAAATTACACCAGCCATTCTATTCATCAGACAAGAAAACCAGGGTTTATTTTATTTCCTTGAAACGATTACACAAAGGTTCAAGTTTACCCTATACTATGCCTCTCATAGGCTAAACTACTTGTTACTATTCACATTACTACTTCGTAACTTGATCTTCGGGTATCAAGTCTTGACTTCTACTTCCTAGTGTTATTAATCGCTTCGTCAAGGATATCCTGAAATTCCTTTGGCGATGATGGTGCACTTATCCTTGTTACTTCATTGTTCTTTGGACAATTCTTAGAAATATGGCCTTCTTCTTTACATCCGTAGCACACTTTCTTGGGAATCGTACACTTATTGGAGTAATGCCCTATTTCTCCACACTTAAAGCACTTCACCTTCCCGTCACAATTCCCAGAGTGTTTATTTTTGCACTTCCCGCACCATTTTCCTTTATCTCTTTTTTGCCAAACTTTGAGGATATGTTGCTCTTATTGGGCCTTGAAGACCCCTCAAATTTCCTCTTCTTGCCAACTTCAACTTTGTTGGTGGTTGTGTCATTGATCATTTCCTCAATAGACTTAGCAACCCCAATAGTTGCCTCAAGAACAGATGCCTAACGTACTGGCACAATAAGTTCATCCTTACTTTGTTGAAGTAAATGTTTTGTTTCTTCCATCTGTTCACCTAACATCGTACGTACCATTTCCTGCACTCCAGTCATCGTGATTGGCTCAGGCTGTGGATTATCACTTCCGAACCCACTTTGAGTACTCGCCATTTCAATCTATACACCAATCGTAGGTGAATTTAGATCTTCATTTTCGTTAGATGTTAAGTCTTCGAAACGTTTATAATTTAGTTCCAATATCGTAGTCATACGTTTAGAATCCTACACACATAAGGTTTCCAGATCTGGTCGGCAACAGACCATAGATCCGAACAAATAATAGCATCATTATAGCTATAACACAAAATATTTAGCACATAGAAGCATTTTAGGCATCCTTCCTAAAATAAACTAGTGCTCGTGTATAAATTATGGTAGACACTCATCACACAATCATCACTTATCATTCTAAGTTTATGTCTAGAAATCGTATATTTCTTAGTTCGCTTAAACTAATGCCCTGATACCAACTGTGACATCCCCTAATTTCTCGGCAAAAAAAGACCGATTTAATTTATGCTTTTTAAAATCAAATCAGAGAAATCTTTATAAAAGATGTTGAGGAATTGGTCCCCAAAACAAAATATGATAAAAGTTTGTCAAAACCTTTCTTTAAGAAATATATCATTTCCTTTTTATATCAAAACCTCGGGATGTCATGTTCTGATAGATCAAAATCATAAACAAGACATTATAAGCCTTACAACAGTTATTTGTAACTACTAGCCTATAATCCAAAATTCACTCATCATCATCATCTGACTATGCTCGGGGTCCTCTACCTATAATATAAACAGCTGAGTGGGTCAGGCTTGGAAGCCTAGTGAGGATATAGGGTTTTCAACCCACAATACATAAATTTATTATGTTTAAACATCAATTAATCAACCAAATTACCCCAAACCCCATTATTTTATTTATTTCTTAAGGGTTTACCCTAAGAATCAACTATCACTCCTTCCTAAGGATTCATCCTAAGGAATAGACACAAAGTCATCTCGTGATTGGGGTTTATACAACTGGTACTAATTCCATAGCTGCCAAGGTTTATTCAACATGTGATAAGTCCATAGCTCTCATTTATCGACAGTATTATTTTCAGGTATTCTCTCCTGCAATACATGTTAATAGGTTTTTAGAGTACAGCAAATGAACACATAGTTCATTACACCTACAGGTTGCGGACCTGCTAGTGTTCCATAGACTGTCTAGAATAGTCCATGGTTGTCATCCATACTCTGCTGAATGACGGGTGCCAACAATTTGGGTAAGTGATTCTCTCAAATTTCACCACTCACCCTCAACTCATGATCAATATTATTGATCATCTCCTTTATCCAACTCATCTTTCATCATACCCACTATTTCATCTACCCATGTTTTACCCAACATTTTTTTGTAGATAAAAATGCATATATAGTTTAAATTATTTAAAAACATGTATAAATCATTCCTTCAGCACCCATCTCAAATAAACAAACAATATATATTCACACAACACATATTTTATGTAAAATACTTCATATCTATGTGTAAGGTGAAAGTAACTACACACTCACTTGATTTAATGAAAACCGGGCAGCACTTCGTTGCCTAAAACGATCTTTTCTAATAAAACCGGGAGTTTTATTGAGAACCGAGCTCTGCGAGGGTCGGGCTTCGAAACCGAAAAGATAAATTTTCCAGGCTTCTCGGGCACTTCGTGGAGTATTCCGAGGCTTATAATCGATATCGGGGCTTCGAGGGAAGTTAGAATGAAAGAAATATGGGCTTAAGGGCTAAAAGTGACAAATTTTCAAAGTATACCCGGGAGGTCTTGCACCCTCCTATTTATAGGGGTGAGGCTTCTGATCGAACGGTCAGAAAGAAGACACGCGTCGCAGATCCGAAGGGATCGCAGCACTTGCTCGCACGTGGGCTCTCACATGGCTGCGCATGCGAAGGGCTCGTTGGAGGCTCCTGATTGGACCGTGCTCCGGATGCGAGGGGTTGCAACACGAGGCGGATTCAGAAGCGAAGCGCGTCGGACATGCATTGGACGGCTGTTCGGTTGAATCCGGAAGCGACACGCAGGTACTGTTCATGCGAGGAGTCATCAGCTTGGTCTCCGGCTCGGACACGTGGCTCGCATGACTCACCAGAATTTCGGACACGTGGCACATGCGAGGCGAGGACACGTGGCAATAACATGACTATGCGAAATTTCTCGATTTTTGTGCAAAAACTTCTAAAATCCATAACTTTCGCATACGAGATCAGTTTTTGACGTTCTTTATATACACGCATAGCTAAAATTACGCTCTACAACTTCCGTTTAGACTTCGTTGGTTAATTTTGACTTTAATTTTTATATTATTTATTTTAACAGACCGGGACAGGAAATCCGTTAAAAATTCATAACTTCTTCATCCGACATCCGTTTTCGTCAGACTTTTTACCGTTGTGCTCCTAATAACGAGATCTTCAACTCTCATTTAGGTTGTGTCGGCTAAAAATTGTTCGATCTAAAATTCGAGTTTTTAGTTGTCTACTGCTAAGCTGAAACTTCGAAAAATCATAACTTCTTTATACGAAGTCAGATTTGGGCGTTCTTTTTATTGAACTTCTCGGTTTAACGAATACTATAACTTTCGTTTAGATTACTAAGGCTAAAAAGTAGTTTATCAAAAACTCACTTTTTACGACATTCAGCACCGTGTCGGTTTTGTCGCGAAACTTCGACAGGTCATAACTTCTTTGTTATAACTCGGATTTTGGTAGTCTTTATATCCCCGAAATCCTTGTTTCGACCACTACAACTTTATGTAAAGATATCGGACTTATCTCACACTTTAATTTTGACGCTTATTTTTATTCTTAATTAATTAAGCCCTAATAATTAAGCATAAAACACACAATTCACATAATATTCACATAATTCCTTTTCATTTCTTCAAAATGAGTTACAAAGTTTAACCTAGACCATTATGTCAATATTAATGCCTAGCCTAGAAACACAGGCGTTACACATAGCATGTAGTGAAATACGTTACACGACTCTGGGATATAGATAGATTTAAACGAATGATAAGTGCATGTATTATAATGCATAATATGATTATTGAAAATGAAGGTAGAGCGATTTGCAAGTATGATCTAAACGACGTAGTTATCCCATATGAAGAGTTTGTATCGGGAACAACTGAATTTTTAGCACGAGTTGTTGACATTTATAACAATGAAACATGTTTTTATCTTTGAGAAGAAATCGCGAAACATATTTACCAACGAAACATGAACAACGATTAGTGTCATTTTATGTTTTGAATTTTTATGTTTGTTTGTTTTTTTGTTCTTATTTTTTTAACTAATATAGTTTTTAAGTTAATGTAATTTTTTTTTTATTGAATAAAAAACTAGTTAAAATTTTTTTATGTTTTTACTATATTTTTGAATTAAAATAAATTTAAAATAAAAAGATGTGAAGTGGTGTTTAATAGTAGGTATACCATGGGTTTAGTCAAGGTTGTTAAAATCACGATCCTGATTGTAGGATCATACGATCCTACAATCTCACCTAATCGATCTCGATCTTACTTGGATCGTTTTTTGGTAAGATCATGGTAGTATCGTAGAATCATATCGTAGAATCGATCGTAAGATTATAGGATTGTTAATATATTTTTAAAAAAAATCAAATATATTTCTTTGGACTAACTACGTAAAATATTCTTTTTGAATTGGTTATCGTTAAATAATATATTAAAAATGTATTTTTTATGTTTTAAATAATTTACTATTAACTAGATGGTTGATTGATGGATATGTATTTTTTTTATGTTTTAAAGTATTTTTGGTACGTTGTTATGATCCGATTCAACCTTACGATCACGATCTTGCAAAACAGAAAACTATCATGTATAAGATCCCGAAGTTAACAACCTGAGTTTAATTGTTGGATGTTTGTGATGATGCTACACCCTATAATAATTATTGGTGAGTATTGTAGATATTTTTAAGGGAAAATAAAATAAAAGCTCTTAAGTTTTCACAAAAATGTCAGTTTTACTCTTGGACGTGTTTTATGTCTAGTAAAACCCGAAGTTTTGTTTAATTTGTTTATTTTTACCCTTGTAGTCGGTTTTCAGGTAACCTAACGGTTACCTAATACCAATAAAGCCCTTGAATTTTCAAAAAAATTTGGATTACCCTTAAGTTTTTAAAAAATGTTCAGATTTACCCTTACCTTGATTGTTATTATTATTATTATTATTATTATTACATTTTTAATTGTATAAAAATATTTTATACATACATTTTTAAATGTATTAAAATATTTCATAAGTTTTTAATACATTTTTATTATTATTATTATTATTATTATTATTATTATTATTATTATTATTACATTTTTAAATGTATAAAAATATTTTATACACACATTTTTAAATGTATACAAATATTTTTACTAATATAAATATATTTTTAAAAATATATATACTTGTATTTAATATTTATATATACATTTTATAGCCCATGTAAACCTGTAGAAATGTATGTATACATATTTATATGGTTTTTGCAAAATCAGTCATTGACGATATTTTTTACTTTATCAAGCTTTTTCTATTCGATTCAACAATAATAAATGAAGATTTAGGGTTTTGAAATGTATATAAATACTAAATACAAGTACATATATTTTTAACAATATATCTATATTAGTAAAAATATTTTTATACATTTAAAAATGTATATAAAATATTTTTATACATTTAAAAATGTATGCATAAAATATTTTTATACCATTAAAAATGTAATAATAATAATAATAATAATAATAATAATAATAATAATAATAATAATAACAACAATAATAATAACAACAACAACAACAATAATAATAATAACAACAACAATCAAGGTAAGGGCAAATCTGAACATTTTTGAAAAACTTAATGGTAAATCCAAATATTTTTGAAAATTCAAGGGTTTTACTGCCATTAGGTAACCAGTAGGTTACCTAGAAACTAACTACAAGGGTAAAAGGGAACAAATTAAACAAAACTTCGGGCTTTATTAGACATAAAACACGTCCAAGGGTAAAATCGATATTTTTGTGAAAACTTAAGGGCTTTTATGTCATTTTCCCTTAATCTATTTCCCTCACTTGAATTCTTGGATTTTTTTTAAATCGTTTTTTGTAGGGAAAATGACTCTTGAGTGTAATTAACTTTTGCGTTTGTACTTATTTGGTACCTTTTTTGTATTCAATATACCATCGAACTTGTTGTTTGCGTTTACCATAACCCTTTTGACCGGCTTTTGACCTGTGATAGCCGGTCAAAGGGTTATGGTGAACACAAACAACAAGTTTGATGGTATATTGAGTACAAAAAAAGGAAATGGGCCAAATGAGAACGAACTCAACAGTTGGTTACCCTCCTGAGTCATTTTCCCCGAAATGTTAAATGAAATTAAAGTTGCAAAATTATCAGAGACTGCAACCTTCTTTGACTATAATGTATATGAAGAGCGTTTCAAAGGGGTAACCTTGTTAAAACATGGTCTATGTTATGCTTACTATGGTTAGCTGTCAACACCTCTCTGCAAAAAGATATGATTGTGTATGAGAGGTATATTTATTACCATAAACGTTTACCTCAAGGTATATTATGGTGATGTATCTACAAAAGCAACATGATATTGTACATATTGATGTTGTATCTTATCCCATGAATTTGATCTTAAAGCTAAGTAAACTCAAAAATCAAAGCACTTGTGATTTCACTCGTTTGTAGACTTGTCTAGAATCCATGATACGATAAATCATTTGATTGGAAATGTAAATGTAGTCATGAAATGCGTCTGCTTAGTCAAGATTCCCCTAATAAATATTCCAGTGCATTACAAAGTTGTACATGTATGAATAATGTTCTTTTGTGTGTTATGTTTTGAAGAGAAGCAAAAATAAATCTCATAAAATCATTAATATCAGTAGGAGATGACATGAGATTTGTTGTAAATGAATAAATGGAAAATGAATCAGGAGAGTAACCAACTGTTGCATTTGTTCTCATTTGGTCCCTTTCATTTTGTTTGTACTCAATATACCATCGAACTTGTTATTTGTATTCACCATAACCCTTTGACTGGCTATCACAGGTCAAAAGTCGGTCAAAAGGGTTATGGTGAACACAAACAACAAGTTCGATGGTATATTGAATACAAAAAAGGAAATTAACCAAATGAATACAAATATAAAAGTTAATTACCCTCAAGAATCATTTTCCCTTTTTTGTATAGTTGTCTATTTTTGCTGCATTTTATATTTATGATTTTTTAAAATCTCGATTTCCAAGGTAAAGTACATACACAAAAAATCATTGACCTAACTTCCAAGATTCCATATGGATTCATATGTCTCTAACCTGTTATCAGGGTATGTAGTTCCGTTTCATGTCTTTACATGTTATTGCTTTCTGCGGGGTAAACTCGACTCTCTCAACTTGTGTATGAAATAGTATTAATTTTTTTGGTATTTGGAAGGGATTCCTAAGTCGTAGGTTGTTCTTTCCTCAAGGTGCATGCTCAAATGAAAAGAAAAAAAAAAAAAAAAAAAAAAAAAAGGTAGGGGATTGTTATTGGGGAAGTCTACTACTCTACATCAACTTATTGATGAATTGATAAAATATCCATTTAAAGATAGATAATTATAGAATAATAATTTTCGTTAAAGGAGGCTTTTGTTCACTTCTTTAATCTTATTCATGTTTGGAAGAACAATGCCAACGTGGCAAAACAGGTCCTCCACAATTTTGCTATTATGACCTTCCGCCGCCTGTCATCTATGATTGCAAATTCATAACCCACGGTTTGGCATTACCTTTCATTTTGGCCCATATATAACTTGATAAGCGTTTATTTATTATAGAGTAAATAACAGTTTTGGTCCTTATGGTTTAGGTAGATTTGTACTTTTGGTACAACCTTTGAAAAATAGACAAGACGCATCCCTATGGTTTTTCAATCTTGCAATTTTGTTCCTTCATCCATATATATAGACTATATTGCCCTTTTTAATTTCTTTTCCTATTTTCTTTTACTCTTTTTAAAAATATAAAATATATTTTGGTCCCACATCTCCTAAGTCCTAACCCTCCACCTAAACTCACCATCTCTCTCCCCTTCTTCCTTTTTCGTTCTTCTTTCACCACGTTCAAGAGTGTTGATCTAGACTACATTTTTTTGTCCCATTTCTTCCTTCCTTCTTCTTCCCAATCAACATAGAATCATAGCATTGGTTGATGTTTTGAGATCAACGGTGGTGGAGCAGGTGAGGGTTTGGTTTTTGTAGGAAGCAACAGAGCCACCGAGATGAAGGAAAACGATGATGAAGAATAGGATGGCAACGATGGAGAAGATGGTTGATACGGTGTCGAGGATATGATAGTTTCGGAGTTCGGACAATATGAGTTTGATTCGATGAGACATTTGTCATAATTGGTATGTTACTAGGGTTAGAAATAGAAATTGGCGAGATGAGATATCCATAGGTCGTTGGAGGAAGAGAGGTTGAGACACTAAAGGGGGAGTCGGAGGATATATGAGATCTGAAGGTGATTTATCAATGGGAGCAGGAGGATATGTAAGATATTTAGGTGACGAATCAAAGGCAAAGGGATGGTGATGGTTGGTTTCAAAAGGAGATAAGGAAAGGAGTCGATGGGACGGGAGGTACTTACTGGCAAGAAATCATATATGCCTTGTCTTCTTGTGTTCTTGTAGAAAATCACTAGCCTTGTGCCTGAATGGAGGAGAAGAACTAAAATAGACGTGTTTCGATTTTCTTGTGGTGGTGTTGATTGACGATGGTGGGAGATGAAGTAGCGTTGGCAACTAAAACTTCATGGATGTTTCCAAGGGTGAATGAGAGAGATGGACATGATGGGTTGTGGTAGGGTGGGAGTGGGTGGGTGAGGTGGACATTTTTTATTTTTATATTTTCAGAATTTATAAGTGAGTAAAAGAAAATAGAAAAAAAAAATTAGAAAGGGCAATATACTCTATTTATATGGATCAATGATTAAGGTGTTGTTTGTTTTTTGAAAAAAAAAAAAAAAAAACTCTTTAAACCTCTTATTGATGCGCGACTGCGCAACACTTTTCATCTCGCAGTTGTTTGTTTTTTAGAAGCCTTCTGAGTCAAAAACCTTTGCGCGTGCTCTGTTGGCGCAGTACTTGTACTACCTCTTCCAACCTCTTCTTGTTTTTTTATTGCTGAAATTTTGATTATATGTTGTTAAAATTTTAGTTCATATTTTGTTTTGTTTATTCTTGTTGAATTTATTTTTTTCGTTTTTTTATATTCAATAATGATAATTTCTTTATGAAATATCATTAATTTTTTATTAAAATATCTTTATGTTTTGTTGAAATATCATTATGTTTTACTGAAATATCATTAGTTTTTACCGAAATGTTATATATTATTAAATTTTACGTATTAAAAAGCTATTTTCGTTTTATAAAATTAGTTTATTTTAATTTTTTAATATCTGCAGCTATATGCAGATATTAAAAAAAACACGCTTCTTATTACAGTCTGTAGTCATTTGTCCACATCTTCTACTGCAGAGGGTTACAGAGGTGGTCCGCAGACTTCATGAATTTTTGCTTCAGAAAATCAAACAGAACCTATAACTACAAGATTAGGAAACCACATAAATGCATCTTGTCCATTTTACAAAGATCGGACAAAAATACAAATCTACCTACACCACAGGGACCAAAACAGTAATTTACTCTTTATCATATGTTCTATTTTGACCTTCGTCCCCCTGAACAACTTCGGAATCTTTTTCTTTCTCCTAGTTTTTCTCGACAAACATTCAAAAAAAAAACGTTTGAAGTACGCTTTAGTGAAGCACATCTACTTAGGCAAACGATTACAACTATTTCTCATTTACTATGTTTCATATTTAAGATAAACCACCAAGTATTCCTATATTCATAACATGTTATAATCATCATGTTAGACTTCTCCTAGCATTAGAATCTAGCTTCAACACAAAACCCAAAGCATGACTATCAAATGATAATGAACTTGATTCGACACCGCAACATGAGTAAAGATAAATCACAAATATCATATCGATATCGATATCGATACAGATTCTCATCTCCTTACTGAAAACCTAACATATATATACTATAATGATACTGTGATGTGAGATAATTTTTCCGATCACGTCTGGCGGTAGCCACCGTGATGTGGTGGTGGAGTGGTTGCACCGCCATTAACCGCCTGTTTATTTCTACCCTCCGGTTGAACCTCGGCGGTGAGAGATTTCATTTGTTTTTGAAGATCGGAGACGGAATCCGTTTTTCCTTTCGTACCTTTTTTCCCGTGAACGAGTTTGAGTTCGAGTCTATAAAGGGCACAATCGTCACATTTGGTGATTTGGTATTCGAAAAGATGCCATTCGAGAGATTTCATGGGTTGTGGGTCCATGTAATATGACCTTTTTAGCCATCCGGAATCATTGATTACTTGTTTTCGGGATTCGTGCCAACCGCGTCCGTTGTAATCGGGGAGTGATCGTTGTTTTCGGTTTCCGCTCTCGAAAGCCCGCCGTGGCTTATCGAAAAATAGCCACTCGCGGACTGTTTCACCCTCGAAAACCGCGATGTCGAAGAGCTCTGAGAAAGGGTCAAAAAAGGAATTAATCAGTAAAGAAGTGTAAGTATGTTATACGGGCAACAATTTGGATCATTATTTACATACATTATATCTAACATATCAGATAAGCATAAAATTCAAAATAACAAAAAAGACAAATAGACCAAAAAAAAGGGTAAATTGGTCATTTTACACTGATTTAACGGTAGGTCATGGACATGGTTAGCCAAAAGGGACCAACAGTGTAATCGTTTGAAACCAAAGGGACACAACTTATAAACTTTTGAAAGGTTGGACCAAACCTTCGATCTTGAACAGACCACAGGGACTATTTCTGTAATTTACTCTTACCCTTATCATTATTAAATATATCCAGTTATATCCACTCCACCTTTTTTCTCTCCGTCCATCCTCCACCACCATCATGTGTCAAATAAATTAAAAAGGGTATAAATGTCATTTTACATGAGTCAAGGACCATTTACGTAAGAAATTGAAACTGCAGGACCATTTGTGTCAAAAATAGTTAGGGACTGAACATGTGATTTTTTATAAACAACAGGGACCAATCGTGAAACTTTGTCTAGTTTTTTATAATTGTTTCCAATAGACAATAGACAATATAGAGTAAATTACTAAAATCGTTGCTATGGTTTAGTCAAAATTGCACGTTTGGTCTCTAACTTTTTTTTTTCACTCGGATCGTCCTTGTGATTTGATTTTGTTGCGTTTTTCGTCCCAATGGTTTGGTCAAAATTGTACATTTGGACCCTAAATTCATGTATGCAAGGGACGAAAAACGCAACAAAATCAAACCACAGGGACAATCCGAGTGCAAAAAAAAAGTTAGGGACCAAACGTGTAATTTTGACCAAACCATAGGGATGATTTCAGTAATTTACTCGACAATATAAAATTCCAAAAATGAACAATAAATAAACAGTAAATTACAGTTTTTGTCCTTATAGTTTGCTCGCACTTTTAGTCCAACTTTTGAAAACTTAACAAGATGCATCCATGTGGTTTAAAAAGTTTACAATAAAACGATAAAAGAAAGGGTAAAATGGTCTTTCTAAATGGACCAGTGTAAATTTTTTGTATATATAAAAGAAACTAGAAATGTGTAATAGAAAAACAAAACGATAATAGAAAGGGTAAAATGGTCTTTTTAAATGGACCAGGGACGTACAGTGTAAATATATTATACATATAAAAGAAATTAGAAATGCGTAATAGAAAAAATAAAAAGATATAAGAAAGGGTAAAATGGTCATTTTAAATGGACCAGGGACTTGCAATGTACTTTTTTTAAAACCACAGGGATGCATCCTGTTAAATTTTCAAAAGTTGGGACTAATAGTGCGAATCTTACCAAACCACAAGGACCAAAACTGTAATCTACTCAAATTAAAAAAATAAAAAAATAAAAAAGATAATAAACTAACCAGGAGCATTCCATGGGGATTTGGCAGTAGCTGCCCCCTGACATTCGGGCACACCAACATTCTTTCCCTGTGACTTGGCAGTCAGGGCAGCAAAAAGCAAATTATCCTTCAACTCAATCCCTTTCGGTCGGATGACCGGTTTCATTCCCGGGCAGCCTTCCGTCTGAGCAACTGCAGCATGCAAGCTGCTGCAATAGTCCGGGCACCACCCCTGGGCAGGCCTCGGGCAGTCCCAAAGAGAACATTTTGGCCCTAAGAAAGCAGAAGGTGGAGGGCTGATATTCGGTAGAAAGCTCATCATTGGAAGTAGATCATCATTTCCCTCCTGAATAATATTATTATTATCATCAAATGAAAAATAATCCAATTCCCTTTCAATTTCATTCCCTGAAGGAGACCCTTTGCTTTGACCCGTTGACTTTGACTCTTGTTCTTTCTGAAAGAAAAGAAATATTGCAAAGATCATGAGGGCATTTACGTCTTTTGCACAAAGGGATCAAGTAATTACAGTTTTATTTTATTTTAGGGTTAATGATGTTTTAATTGAAAGTAACTTTGACTAAATTTCAATTTAGTCCCTCACAAATTGCTCCTAGATGATATTATGATCTTGAGAAAAATCAAATGAAAAATAATCCAATTTGGTTGACCCGTTGACTTTGACTTTTGTTCTTTCTGAAGAAGAAAAAAAACACATTGCAGAGTCAGACAAATGAGGAGGGCATTTACGTCTTTTGCACAAAGAAGAGATCAAATGCAAGTCTGTGTATCACATTGCAGATAGATGAGGAGGGTATTTACGTCTTTTGCACAAAGACACACTGCAGACAGATGAGTGCATTTAGGTCTTTTGCACAAAGAAGGGATCAAAAGCAAGTTCGTGTATCATATTTCAGACAGATGAGGAGGGCATTTACGTCTTTTGCACAAAGACACATTGTAGACAAATGAGGAGGGCATTCAAGTCTTTTGCAGAAAAAAGAGATCAAAAGTGAGTCCGTGTATGAGACAGATGAGGAGGGGCTTTTATGTCTTTTGCACAAAGACACATTGCAGACATATGAGGAGGGCATTTACGTCTTTTACACAAAAAAAGGGATCAACAGCGCGTCCGTGTACGCAACTTTATTGACATGTATAAAGACGATTGAATCCACTTTGCTGAAAAGGATTTCTATTATTATTTTTATGTTATTTTGGGGTTAATGATGGTTTAATGGCAACTAACTTTCATAAAGTTCAAGTTTAGTCCCTCACAAAATGGTTTTCATCAGAAAGTCACTCGAAGTGTGGTTTTCAAATCAAATTGTATCAAATGAAATAGCTTCCATAAAATAAACATTTTATAATGTAAATATTATAATGTTGCGTGCTTGGTCCCTGTTTGACCTAAAAAGACTATTTTGCCCTTGATTTTTTAATTTATTTAAATAAACACACCCCAACCCCCCTTCCACCTCACCTTATTTAAATAAATTAAAAAATCAAGGGCAAAATAGTTTTTTTAGGTCAAACAGGGACCAAGCACGCAAGAAAAACAAACTGTAAGGACCTTCCAAGTTAAAAAAATAAGTTAGGGACCAAACGTGCAAAATACCCCAAACCATAGGGACCATTCGTGTAATTTACTCAAAAAAAAAATTATATTAAAAAAAATTAATTAAAATTTAAAAAGTTTCGGTACTTAAGTGGACATTTGATATAGTTGGTTGCCATAAAACAAACATCAAACAATAATAAATACTGTCAGGGCAAAATTGTAATTCACAGGAATTAGTAACTACAAATTTTTGAGGCAACAATCTCTACCTAAAGAGATAAGATGTATAGCTATCATTCTGTTGAAATGAAATAGAAAGTTGTCTGTTCAGTTCAATGAAACAGACACATTTTTGTTAAAAATTCACGAATTTAATTAAATTACAAATTTAGTTTCTAAAAGCAACAAGAAAATATACTTTTTATTAGAGTTTATTTGGGGTTAACATGCTTTTAAAACTATTGTACTTCATCATTCCACTATATCAAATCAAACAAATCTAAAGGGTATAATGCTAGGTTCATATATGATTTTGTATTATTAGCTAAATGTCAGTATAACCACAAACAAACCTAAACTTAATCACAACAAAAAAAGGAAAAAACAAAAACTCACATTGTGAAAAAAGGCAGCATTTTCACCAGTTTCAAGGGCATCAGGGTCAGGTTTTGGGGCAGCTAGCCCACTAGTTGCATCATCTTCCTCCTCACAAAGTTGTAACAGTTTACTTATGTCTGGGGAAGAAAGCCCAAAACTTGCACCCTGCATGAAAATATGTAATTAGGGTTCAAATTCTTGTATATTGTATATATGCAAGACCACACATGACATGGTTACAACTTATATAGGATTCCAAAAATAGAATCCAAAATGACTCAAGCCATACATTTTAAAAAACATAAACACCAAAAATTGAAAGATTCTAGGAGAATTTGGCATTACCAAAAGGGGATTTTTAATGACTAACTAGATCAATTTTAACAATAAGTGATACCTGTTGTAAAGAAGAAGCAGGTGAAGGTTCATTGAGTTCATTCTTCCATTCTTTAAGCATTTGGTTGACTTGTTCTTCAAGGACTGCCACGTCAATACCACGACTCTCTTTTCTTGCGGATTGAAGATCTGTAAACATGCCATGGAGGTCCTCTACACGGTTTTTGGCCCTGTCTTTGAGTATCTGGTGAGAGCCAGACTTGCCTTTTGTTCCTTTCCCCATCAAAGAATAATAGAGCCTAATCTTTTCCCTTTCAATCGGGACCTGTCAAAATCCAAGGCCAACGATTGCTTTCGTTACATGCAGAACTTACAGAATCATAGTGAACCATTGGATGAAAATCTAAACGAAGAGACCACGTACGACCGATTTAAACCAAAAAAAAAATGAAGTAAAGTGAATGAGGAAAGCATAATCAGAAACCCTAGATGCATAGAAGTACAGAAAATCGATCAATGTCTGCAAATTTGTTAACAGACGCATCGAAGACGAGATCATTACATAAAAATTACAGAAAAGAAAGGGGTACTTGATCGGGAATTACCTGTTTCTGATAATGATCCGATGAATGAATGATAGAAAGTTAGCTAGGGTTTGGATTCTCTCTTCGAATCTGCTACACTTTTTGTACTGCTGTTCGGTGGAATGGAACGCAGCAAATTCGTTTTCTATGCGAAGAGGCAAACAACATGCCTTAACTCCGCTTGGGCAGGACTCAGGGGTACGCGGCAAAAATAAATAAATAAATAAATAACACTATTTTCTTAATTAATTTTCTTAAGGGATAACTAAAGTGCTTGTATTTTTGCAAAATTTTCAATAAAGTTTTTTTTTAAAAAAAAAAAATGAATGAAAAAGCCCAATAAACCGAATAAACCGGACAATTTAGCCATTATCATCCGGTGACCCTCGTTTAGCCGGTTACAAAAGTCTACATGGCATCTTAATGGTGACCGTATCGTTGACCTCATTAATTTAGGTTTTTTTTTAAGAAAACCCCTTTTCTCGTATCCTATATTCCTAACAAATCGATCGATCAATTATGCTCGTGTCCTTTGGCGATGGATGAAGTATTTGAGCCTAACACAATCGGCGTTCAAGTTGATGATTTTGTAAAAACCAAATCAGTTTCAAGATGCAAAGATATATTCCTTAATGTTCTTTGTGAAGACGGTGATGACGAACCAATGAAGTAGATGATGAGAAAACACTAAAGAATCTAGTGATGAAGATGAAATTGTATACTCCATCCCTAATCTAAAGGTCAAATGGAATGTGATGAAACCGATTATTAGAGAAAGGTATGAATCTAGACATGAACTGAAATTATATTTTGTCAAAAGTTTAATAAAGTTATAAAAAAAATTTTGAATGAAAAAGCCCAATAAACCGGACAATTTAGCCATTATCATCCGGTGACCCTCGTTTAGCCAGTTACAAAAGTCTACATGGCATCTTAATAGTGATTGTACCGTTGACCTCATTAATTTAGGGTTTTTTAAGAAAACCCCTTTTCTCGTCTCCTTTATTCCTAACAAATCGATCGATCGATTATGCTCGTGTCCTTTGGCGATGGATGAAGTATTTGAGCCTGAAACAATTGACGTTCAAGTTGATGATTCTGTAAAAACCAAATCAGTTTCAAGATGCAAATATAAATTCCTTAATGTTCTTTGTGAAGAAAGTGATGATGAACTAGTAGAAGGTGAATGAGAGAATGCTCAAGTGGAAGTAGATGATAAGAAAAACACTGAAGAATCTAGTGATGAAGATGAAATTGTATACTCCATCCATAATCTAAAGGTCAAATGGAATGTGATGAAACCGATTATTGGAGAAAGGTATGAATCTAGACATGAACTGAAATTATGTTTAACAAATTATTCCATCTATAAGGGTTATAAAATTCATTTCAAGAAGTGTGATCTTGTTAGACTAGTGGCTGTGTGTGCTAGTGATCCAGAAAAATGCCCTTTTATGGTTCGTGCTTCATGGATGAGTACTAAAAATTCATTCCAGGTGAAAAAAATATGAATGATAGGCATACATGTGTTAGGAATTTTAGTAGTTCAAGGCTTATGAATCCAACTTGGTTAGCAAAGCAGCTTGTGAAAGAACTACTGAGGAAACCAAAGTTAAAATGCAAGGAAATGCAGGCAATAATTCAAAGTAAATTTCATTGCAAGGTGTCATGGTCAAAATGTTATAGATCAAGGTGTAAGGCAGTATCCTTAATTAATGGCAATTTGAGTGACCATTATGCAAGAGTGTGGGATTATAGACATGAACTGGTAAGGTCCAATCTAGGTAGCATAGTTAGGATTTCTGTTAATATTAGCCTTGATCAGACTACAACTTTTCATAGAATATATGTGTGCTTTAAAGCAATCAAAGATGGGTGGAAGATAGGATGTCGTAGGGTTATAGGGTCTGATGGGTGTTTTTTTAAGGGACAATGCAAGGGTGAGCTACTAACTGCAATAAGTAGAGATGAAAATAATTAAATTTACCCTATAGCATGGGCTGTTGTGGAGGTTGAAACAAGGTTAATTGGAAATGGTTCTTGGAACAGTGAAGATCTTTCATTGGATGCTGGCAGGGGATTATGTGTCATTAGTGATCAACACAAGTTAATAACAGGTTCATTTAATTCATATCATCTATTATAGTTTTTAATAACAGTTACAAATATATTTTTTTCATTTCCTAGGGTCTTGTTGAAGCAACAAAGGAAATTCTACCTTATGTAGAGCACAGACAATGTGTTAGACATATTTATGCCAATTTTAGGAAAGTGTATAGTGGGATACAATTCAGAAACATGTTTTGGGCAGCTTCAAAATCCACAACAGAAGGTGATTTTAAGATAAACATGGATAGGGACAAGACTTTAAGTGAAGGTGCATATGACCATCTTATGGCTAGAGAACCTCATACATGGTGCAAGGCATTTTTTTGGTAGTAGTTTGGCATGTGAGTTTGTAGAGAATAGGATAGTTGAGTGTTTTAATGCAGTCATTGTTGATGCTAGAAAGAAGCCTCTTTTGGCTATACTTGAAGAAATAAGACTCTACATGATGGAAAGGTTCTACAACTTAAGAAAGGAAGCACATAAATTGGAAGGTGATGTGTGTGAAGCAACACTTCTAAAGATGGAGGAGCTTTTTTAGGATATAAGGTATATTTTGTATTTCGTATATAAATGTAGTTGTTTAATTGACTGTTATTACCTTTATAATAACCTAAATATTTATATTTGCAGGACTTGGTATGCAGTTCCAAGTGGTGTTAATTCATATGAAATTAGGAATGGCTTTCAAAGTTATGGAGTTGATTTGGAAGACCATTACTTCAGTTGTAGACTTTGGGAGATAGCAGGGATACCTTGAGTGCATGCACAAGTAGCAATCTTATACACCAACTGAGATCCAAAGGAATTCATTAGCACTTGGTTTAGCAAGAGTAATTACTGTTGGATATAGTGTCTAAGTCCATAACTATATTTGGTATGTACTTGACCCGACCCGGCATGGTCCATTTGGGTTGCACTTCACCCGGACAATTTATGGAAAATATTTGAGAAGAGTACAAGTTATGATTTATTAATATATTATAAGTTCTAATATATTAATATAAGATCATATTATTTAATTAGTATTGATCTATAATTAATCTAGGATTAATTTAAAGATCAAAGATATTACTAATTAAATATGGGCTTCTATATTTATATAGTGTGGGCTAATGCTTATTTGGAATGGGCTAGGCTTGCATGGAAAAGTCCATGGATACTCCATGGAGCTTTAACCCATGGATCTCATGGAAATGAAGAGACATGGGTATTAGGGTTTACATGGATGTAACCCTAATCCACCACACTATATAAAAGAGGCTTTGGTTCTTGAAATCACACTAGTTGACACTTGTTGAGGTAAGCGCCGATTTCAAGATAGTAGTGACTATTTACTCAAAGTTCCAAGTTTGTGGTGATTTGTGATTTCCATTTGAGGCATTCACACTATTGGTGCTAGGCTCTAAAACTCCAAGCAATCAACTACTACTACAAGGTAAGTATTTCTACTAGCTTTATTTGATTCATGTTCCCCATACCATACTAGTTAGGATATGAACCTTAGAAAAATAATTATTTGCATGTATCTTAGACAAACATAGATCCAAGGTTTATTAGGGTTGCATGTGCACTTAGGAAGTGTTAGAATGCTCAAAACCCAACAGTAGTATCAGAGTCTAGGCTTGCTTGTTTGATACTTGATGCAATATAGTTGAAAAAGTCGAAAAACTTGTTGTCTGCCAGATGCACTCGCCGAGTCCATGGGGGGACTCGCCGAGTTCATGTGTATCTTCAACCTACTCGGCGAGTAGGTTTATGCACTCGACGAGTAAGAGCGACAGAGTGTATATTTTCGACTTTAGTTGCTGGAAATGGACTAGAAACATTACCCTAAACTGTTTTGGTACTTGAAAACTTGTTTTAGAAGGTGTAATGTCTTTGCTAATCCATTTACAAAAACTGTTATCAAAATTACAAAGTTTTATGTGTAATTTTTGATTCATGAAAGTGTTCATATTCATGTTCTTGATCTTATGATGTTTAGATGATCATAGGAATTATTTGTAACCTATGTGGTAGTTTAATTCTTGATCATAATGTGTTTTAATGGAGTCCATAACTTGTCCTCAAGTTATGGAAAACCAAGAGTCACACTTGAATTAAAACCATTAAAAGAACACAAGAGTTAGAAGAATGAAGAGTCTTCAGTTTTTTTTAACTCTATTTAACTCCTAAGTTACAAGAAATGAAAAGTTTTGAAAGTTTACAAAACTTGCCCTCAAGTTTTGGAACAAGTAAAGTCATATTAAACTTTAGTTCCAACCCTTGGAATTTTAAAAAGTTAAAATTCAACCCTTATACTTATAATATTATAAGTTAATAATAATATATATGTATAAGATCAAAGTCGTCTTACCGCTAGTACGCCTCATTCACGAAGCTAGTCTATAAGGTTGTTGCCTATAAAATGGCAACTTAATGGGTGTCCACTCTCACCCACCGCTTGCTTGACTAGTGGAGGGTTGTTAGCCGAACGGGTAAGACAAGGACTTATAAATTCTCATTAAAAGTATGATGAATATTATAAAGTAACTAAATGTTTTATTAAATTCCCAATCTTAGTTACTTTAGGAAAAATGTTAATAAGGTGCTAATCCATGAAATTACACTTTACACTTTGTCTAAGTCATTAGTGGAGCGTGTGTGGTTAACCGACACACTAACTTGGACTTAACAAGGTAGGTAAAGGGTGACTCAATATTTATCATAGTATCGATGGAGCGTGTGTGGTTAACCAGCACATCGATTGAGGGGTAATTTATTAAAGGTACCAAGTAATTTGCATGGTTACTTCATACCTCGTTTTGTGATCCTCGGCATCCCAGTCACAAAACTTGGAGGGCACACTCGAGATTGAAACATGCCTTTGAAAAGTTCATTGAATCTAAAAAGAATCTAGGAGTTTCTAAGAACCAAATTAAATATTTTAATATTTCGACTTTGGTGGAAATTGGTGAATCGTCATTCACCTACCTTTCAAATATGTTATTACTTAGATTACAGCATACCTCTTCTAAGTATAATATATTGTGATTGGGTCCTAGCCTTAATACTACATTTGGGTGTTTTATTAAGGACTATTCCTATTTCTAAACTAAACGTTTCTTCGTCTCAGATGTCTGCAAACACTGCTGCTTCTGGCTCTAGTCCTAATGACTCCTTTTCTCTTATGAACTTGTGTGGGAAAGTCACTTTTGATGGATCCAACTTTAATGAATGGATCAGAAACATCAGAATGATTACTCGCTACGAGGACAAGGAATGTGTCATCGATAAGGAGCTTAAGGAGGTTGATGAGACAGTTGCAACTCCTCAAGAGATCATTGAGTTTAGGGCACATGAAAGGGATGCCACGAAAGTGGCATGCATCATGATGGCCACCATGACCGCTGATCTCCAAAAATCCTATGAAGATTTCTACCCCTATGAGATTTACCAAGACTTGATGGAAAGATACCGTCAAAGTGCTCGTCATGAGAGGTATGAAATTATCTCCTCCATGATAACAACTCGCATGAAGGATGGTGAACCCATCACGGGCCACATGCAGAAAATGCAAAGATTTGTGGACCGTTTGCTGAAGCTAAATGTGAACTTCCCTAAGGAGCTTGCAATGGATAAAATTTTGCACTCCTTACCTTTATGTTATGATCAATTCCGCATGACATACCACATGAACAAGGAAGAGGTCACACTCAACAAACTTCAAGGACTCTTAAAGACCGCGGAAAGTGGTCTTAAGGGTAAGATGGTTGTTACCTTTCCTACTCCTATCAACTCCGCCCCTGTCTTGGGAATCGGGAAAGGACGAGGGAAGAAGAGAAAGAGTTCTTTGAAGGGTACCAAGGTTAGGACCCTTGATGGCTCTTCTTCAAGTGGAACCAAGAAAGGTTTCATCACTCCTTCTTCTGACCCAAAAGAAGTTGAATGCTTCTATTGCCATGAAAAGGCACATTGGAAGCGGAACTGCCCAAAGTACCAGCAAGATGTGAAGGATGGGAAAGTTAAACCCAACCATGCAGGTATTTACACTATCATTTCTAATAACTCACCCCATTCTAAGTCTTGGGTCCTTAATACCGGTTGTGGTATTCATATTTGTTGTGACTTGCAGGGACTAAGAAGAAGTGAGAATGTGGAGCAAGGAAGGATAAACTTAATCATGGGGAATAGGAAAGTTACACATGTCACCAAGATTGGAGTTTATACTTTGTCGCTAATGTGACAACCCGATATTTCAACTCTTTGTAATGGCCTAATAGGTCAAGTATTATAAACATTTTTGAGTTAATAAAATTAACTTTGATAATAAAATATCCAAAAAGTTTCTATTTAAATTCTTCTATGTTTAAATATCATTAAACCAAGATCGTACGTAAAAAGAACGCCCAAATCCGACTTCGTATAGTGAAATTATGATTTTTCCAAGTTCATCTTAGCAACAGACAGCTAAAAACTCGAAACGGAGATCGAGCGACATTTGGCCGGAATGACCTAAACGAGAATCGAAGGTCTCGACAATGGTATTTCAACGGTAAAAAGTCTGGCAAAAACCGACGTCAGATAAAGAAGTTATGAATTTTTAAAGAGATTCCTTAATCACGTCATTTTAATAAATAAATAATAAAAATAATTTCGGAATTTGCCAACGGAATCTAAACGAAAGTTGTAGATCGTAGTCTCACCTTCGCGGGGATATAAAGAACGTCGGAAACGGAGTTCGTATGAAGGAGATATGAATTTTTGAAGTTTGATAAATGATTTATATATAATTTTTATTAAAATTTCGGTATTATCCGAAGAGGAGTCAGCCTAGGGCCGAGGTACGCGCCGCGTACCCCCGTACGCCCCGCGTACTCGAGGCCACGGCCTCGGATCGTCCACGTCGCCCTATGCGAAGCTATCCGACCCGCCGTCCCATTCGACCCGCTCCATCCGAAATACGTAAGCGATGACGTACGGGTACGCACTGCGTACGCCCGTACGCCCCGCGTTCGGAGGCGGTTCAGCACCCCTATAAAAGGGATGCGAGCCTTTCCGAAAAATTTGTTCATTTTCTCTCTTTCTCTCACGATCTTGCCTCGATTTCCGTGCCCGTTCAAACCCGAAGCTCTGGTCTTTTTGCTCAAGTCCCGAGAGTTGATTTTACTCCCGAGATTCCCGAGAATCCCGAGAAAAATCCGTTTCCCGAGACGAAACTCTGCCCGGTTTTCGATCTCGCTATCTTCAAGCTTCCAAGTGAGTTCATACCCCTTTATTCAACCTTTGAAATGCTTTTAAATGTTTTAAATACTTTATGGGGGGGGGGGGGGAATACAAGTTAAACACTTATAGTTATTGCTTCGATCACATGTGATTGCATTAATCACATGTGATTAATAACTAGGAAACCAATGATTTTATCACTGTTCAAACTGTTTTACTTCAAAATGTTTTACAAACTCTTTTTCTTATCAAATGCTTTATTGTAAACCTTGTTTTACTACCTATAAATTTGCATACCCATATATGTATAGCTGTATAAATAATGTTTAAAGGGCTTAGGAAAGCCACCTATCCTATTTCCTTTTCCTCGATTTGGATGTGGTCTGGTGGAATTTCGGGTGACCATCCGAGGGTCGTTTCAATATTAGTTATATATCATATATACATGTATTGACATAAAAGTACTTCCATATTCATACTTATCAGCACCTCGTTAGTAAGTTACCATCGGGGTAACACGGGATCATACTACTACAATTTCTAGATCAACGAGTCAGTTCATTCAGGAGTCAATACTTATTACTAAGAGAACATATACAACGATACTAGAACAAGTAACATTATATTGCATATACACGAATACGTTAACAATTGTGATCCACTGTATGGGAGCATGTCTTAATTGACATGACCTGAGTTGTAGCCAGAGTCTCTTGGAGGGAGAGCGTGAGTTTGCGTATAGATCTATACTGGATTGACTATCCTACACCTCGTTGCTAGCTACAGTGGGACCGACAGGTCTACGGGTGCCAAACGTCATACCTTATTTTCGACTATACGTTGTCGATGTTACCAGTCGATAGTATGGTGCAATTTATCACATGATACCTTAATATAAACCCGGTTTAAGGTAGTTAGTACAGCAGTAGTTCATATAAAACAAAACTACCGTACTACAATAATTTACCCATTACATTTTGGTGATAACCTCACTTAAACTTTAATGTACAAACTATATTTTGTTAAATGATAGTTATACTTGGGAAATTACACACTTTTACATCAAACGAGCATACAAAACAGTTAAGCCTTGGTAGAGGGCTACTTTAACAGAAAATATAGGTTTTTCTGAGAGATTCAAACTTTTACAAACACTTACATACATTTACAACTCATACTTGCGACAGGTTCAAACGTTTTGATAACAAACCTCGACACTAAAATACTTATGAATTCACCAGCTTAATGCTGATAAACTCTTTCAAAATAACTTGTATTCTTAGGTCATCAGTAGACAGGTACCGATGCTAGCTTTTGAGAAGATGGAGCGCATTCAAGACTCATCATACTATTTTGATTTACATTATATTTTTGGTGTCTAAAACTGTACGGAACACGCTTGTATTAAAATTTTATATTTAATGCAATGAATGATGTTGTTTGCTTATTTACATTTACTGTGTTGTGATACTTTACATGACATCCTCCGCCCCAGAACGTTTCCGCCATTCTTGGTTTTGGGGTGTGACAGATTGGTATCAGAGCATTGTTTATAGTGAAGCAAGTATATCAACCCATAAAAGATATACTAAACTATAAACCCATTTGGGATTAAAACACTCTGACCAAGAGTCTATACTTTAAATACTAAAATAGTTAATTAAGTATACTAGTCTGCATTCATACTAAAACCAGTGTCACAACGACAAGAACAAGAGTATTACGATTGTTAAATATCACAGATAAGCTAGGGGATGTATGGTCAGTCCTGGGAATGGCATAGCCTGATCAACTATGCTGGTCCGAGGAGTGATTAGCATATGCCCTAGAATAGTTGTGATGTGTTAATAAGTCTAAAAAAAAAAAACTTACCAACAATGCCACAAAAAGATCAGTAGAACTTAAACTTAAAATACTATAGGTGTATTTTGTGCTATTAACTACATACATATCTTTATACATCTCTTCTCGCGTAGATTTAAATGGCTGGATTCCATCACGACGACCCGTACTTTCCAAATGAAGGCAACATAGGAATGCTCGAAGCAGAGTCTGACAATGAACACCAAATTCCGTTGGATGATCATCAAGCTGAAGGCTTCTCAGATGGATCGGACTCTGAGCCTGAAGTCAACAACTTACCGCTCGTAGGTCAACCCCCGAACAACAACCCTCGACCATCTTTTCCAGGTCCTACTCCCTTATGGACAAACAACTTGAATCGTTGGAGTGATGAACAGGGTCAACCCTTACCATACTTTGGGGACCGAAGCTTTTACAACGTCAGCAATGGTGGCTCTGCTGACCGAGCCCTGCCTGTCATTATCCGCAGAATAACTCGTAATGTCGAGCAAGGTAGAGCAGCCATCGACCGGGTCATGGAGATTGATGCCAACTCAGGTGTCAACACAGTCCGCATCCGCCGTCTTGAAGAAGACATGGAACGGACCCGGAGAACCAATGAAACCCTACAGCAACATCTGGTTGCCTCTCAAGCTGAAGTCATGGAACTCCGAGCTCGCCAAAGTGCTCATGAGCAACACCTTCAAGAGGTGGTCCGTCAAATGAGAGACCTTAGGGTTCTCCCGAGGAATATTCATCGCCGTTAGATGATGTCTAGTACATCATTATCTTTAGGGTTAAGGATTAGCCTTTAACATTTGTGCTCTAAGTAGCACTTGTCTGTAAAATATTCCTAACTTTCAGTACTCTAATTAGGAATCTAAGAACTGTCAAACTTTTCTATATGGTATGATGTAAGACCTACTGTTAGGTCGATTTTCCTTGAACTTATTACATCAGTAATACCAGTATTATTGAAATCTATCTAAATTGTGGGAAAAATCTATACACTTGTGTTTTCCTACTAATATTTCTTGTTGTGATTTCAAACACTCATTCAACTGTTGGGCTATGGTTAGTTAGTCCATGTATCACTCTCACGTTGCTTACAAAATGATTCTTACCATTTTTCTTACCTTTATAAACTTATAGCTGAAAGATGCCTCCTCACAAATCTCCCAGGAATAATCCTGCACCACCACCTCCTCCACCTCCGGTCATCGATACTGCAGCCCTAAATGCTGTCGTAGCTGCAGCAGTGGCAACTGCCATGGCTCAGTATCACTCTTCTGATGCCAGCAGAGGTGGAACCCCTGTGGAATCAATCCTGGTTGAAACCCCTCGCTCGAGAGAGTGCTCTTACAAGGATTTCTCCAACTGCAAGCTGAAGTCCTTTCATGGGACCGGCGGAGTCATTGCTCTCTCGCAATGGTTCGAGAAGACTGAAGCGGTCTTCGAAATTTGTTCATGCCCTGCTACGAGCAAAGTGAAATACGCCGCATGCACCTTTGAAGGAAAGGCCCTGACGTGGTGGAACGGCCACGTTAAATCTCTAACTCTCGTCGTAGCCAACGACATAGGCTGGGAAACGATGAAAGACCTCATGATTGAGGAATACTGCTCGAGGGGCGAGATCCAGAAACTAGAGCAGGAGCTTTGGAGCCTGACCATGAAGGGCACCAACATTGTCGCTTACACCGCCAGATTCAGCGAACTGGTGGCCCTCTGCCCTAATATGGTTCCCACTGAAGGGAAAAAGATCGAAAGGTACATATGGGGGCTTGTGCCTCCGTATCAGGGGAATGTTCTAGCATCAAACCCCGCTACCTTCGACAGTGCCAAACGGTTGGCACAACGACTCATTGACCATGGAGTCAAAACCCCTGCAACCACAACCACCCTAGCCATCCCGGAACCCTCCAAACCCGCTGATACTAAGCAGAAATTCTAGGATGAAAAGAAGAAGCAACAGGCTGCCAAAAAGCAGCAAATTGTGGCAATACATGCCGCAATAACCCCTGCTGCTGCTACTACTACTCCGGTGGATGGGTATGCTGGAAGTTCGCCCAAGTGCAACAAATGCAACTACCACCACAATGGCCCCTGCCATGAAATGCAGTGCTATAACTGCTACAGGAGAGGACACACAGTCCGTTTCTGTAAATCTTCGGCGAGACCGATCGCCCAAGTCCCCGGCTCTGGCGCGAGCCCGACCTGCTATGGATGTGGCGAAACAAGCCACTATAAGAGGGACTGCCCCAAGGCGAAAAATGCTGGCGGAGCAGGGAGGGTACTAGCGATAGGCCACGGGGAGGCAGTTCCTGACCCGACAGTGGTGACTGGTACGTTCCTCCTCGATGACTCCTATGCATGCATTCTATTCGATAGTGGAGCGGAGCGAAGCTTCGTAAACCATAAATTTACTCGCATGCTTAATCAACCACCACACGCACTCAAAGAACTATTCACAGTAGAAATGGCTAATGGAAAAACTGAAAGTACGAGTAGCATATATTTAGGTTGTACCCTAACTCTAGATAACCATTCATTCCCAATCGACCTCATGCCAGTCTCAATAAAGAGTTTCGACGTTATCGTTGGCATGGATAAGTTAAGCCTTCACCGCGCCGACATCATGTGCTACGAGAAAGCAGTCCATCTAAACCTTCTGTCTAACGAAACTCTTATAGTCTATGTCGATAAACCCGGTGCAAGTCTTCGCATCATATCAAGTATTCAAGCACAGAAGTATCTGTGTAAGGAATACCATGCATTCCTTGCTCACGTCGTCGACACGAGCCTCAAAACGAAAGAACTAAAGAACATCCCTGTAGTGAGCGACTTCCCCGACATTTTTCCAGAAGAACTACCCGGGTTACCTCCGCAACGACAGGTCGAGTTCAGAATCCACTTAGTCCCAGGAGCTACCCCAGTAGCCAAGTCGCCCTACCGTTTAGCACCGGCTGAGATGCAGGAACTCTCTGGTCAACTTAACGAACTGCTCAGCAAGGGCTTCATAAGACCAAGCTTCTCACCTTGGGGAGCACCGGTCTTGTTCGTTAAGAAGAAAGACGGATCATTCCGTATGTGTATTGACTATAGAGAACTCAACAAACTAACGGTCAAGAATCGTTACCCTCTGCCTCGCATAGACGATCTATTTGACCAACTGCAAGGGGCGAACTATTTTTCTAAGATTGATCTGAGATCCGGATATCACCAGTTACGGGTACTAGAGGAGGATGTTCCAAAGACAGCCTTCTGAACTCGTTACGGACACTACGAGTTCGTGGTGATGCCATTCGGATTGACCAATGCGCCAGCAGTCTTCATGGATCTGATGAATAGAGTATGCCGACCTTATTTGGATCAGTTCGTCATCGTTTTCATTGACGACATCCTGATCTACTCTCGAAGTAAGAAAGAGCATGGAGATCACCTGCAACAAGTTCTAGAGACATTACGAAAAGAGAAGCTTTATGCGAAATTCTCGAAATGTGAATTTTGGATCCGGAGAGTCGAATTCTTAGGACACGTCGTAAGCAAAGAGGGAATCCACATGGACCCATCCAAAATTAAAGCCATTGAGAACTGGTCAGCACCTAAGACGCTGACAGAAATTCGTCAATTTCTAGGTCTTGCTGGCTACTACCGCAGATTCATTCAGAACTTCTCCCGAATAGCGAAACCTCTTACAACCCTGACCCAGAAAGGCGTGGCCTTTGACTGGGAAGAGAAACAAGAGAGAGCGTTCCAAACGCTCAAGCGAGCCTTATGCACCGCGCCAATACTATCTCTCCCCGAAGGGATAGAAGACTTCGTAGTCTATTGCGATGCATCGAACCAAGGGATCGGGTGTGTTCTGATGCAGCGAGGTAAGGTCATCGCCTACGCCTCGAGACAGTTGAAGACACACGAGGTTAACTACACGACCCACGATCTTGAACTAGGAGCAGTGGTGTTTGCTCTGAAGATCTGGAGACATTACTTGTATGGAACGAAGAGCACTATCTTTACCGACCACAAGAGTTTACAACACATTTTCGATCAAAAGGAGCTCAACATGAGACAACGACGGTGGGTCGAGCTACTCAGTGATTACGAATTCGATATTCGTTATCATCCGGGTAAAGCCAACGTAGTAGCAGATGCCCTAAGTCGAAAGGAATATTCTGGTCGCAAAATCAAGTCATTGTCAATAACCATCCATTCACACTTGTCTAATCAAATTCAGACGGCCCAACTTGAAGCCAGGAAACTTGAAAATGTGACGAGTGAATCCCTCAGAGGAATGGACAAGAATTTAGAAGCCAGGGGTGACGGAGCCTTATATTTCATGGATCGGATCTGGACACCGAAACACGGTGGTTTCCGAGACTTGGTCATGACTGAGGCGCACAACACTCAGTATTCCGTCCGCCCAGGTTCAGATAAGATGTATCTGGATCTTAAAAAGCTATACTGGTGGCCTAATATGAAAGCAGAGATTGCTACCTTCGTGAGTAAATGCCTTACTTGCGCAAAGGTTAAGGTCGAGTACCAGAAGCCCTCTGGTTTATTGCAACAACCAGAGATCCCAGAATGGAAGTGGGAGCGGATCACTATGGATTTCATAACCAAGTTGCCCAAGACAGCGGGTGGACTTGATACCATATGGGTCATCATCGATAGATTAACCAAGTCTGCACACTTCCTACCTATCAAAGAAACCGACAAGATGGAGAAACTGACTAGGACATACATTAGGGAAATCGTACGGCTACATGGTGTGCCTATATCTATTATCTCCGATAGAGATAGTAGGTTCACCTCAAGATTCTGGCAATCACTACAACATTCCCTAGGAACAAGGCTAGACATGAGCACAACCTACCATCCGCAGACCGACGGACAGAGTGAGAGGACCATCCAAACACTGGAAGATATGTTGCGAGCCTGCGTGATTGACTTTGGGAAGGCATGGGATGCTCATTTACCCCTTGTCGAGTTTTCCTATAATAACAGTTATCACACGAGCATCAAGGCTGCTCCATTTGAAGCCCTCTACGGCCGAAAGTGCAGATCCCCTCTGTGCTGGGCTGAGGTGGGTGATACCCTACTAGCAAGGGGGCAAGCTTCCGACATTACTCTTACCGGTCCGGAAATCATCCGGGAAACGACAGAGAATATCGTTCAGATCCGTGAACGATTGAAAGCCTCTAGAGACCGATAGAAGAGCTACGCAGATAAACGAAGGAAACCTTTGGAATTTCAGGTGGGAGACCGAGTCCTTCTCAAAGTCTCACCCTGGAAGGGCTTGATACGCTTCGGCAAGCGTGGGAAGCTTAATCCGAGGTACATAGGGCCTTTCGAAATTCTTGCAAGAGTCGGCCCCGTAGCTTACAAACTCGATCTACCAGGCGCACTTCGTAACGTACATTCTACATTCCACGTATCTAACTTGAAAAAGTGTCTATCCGACGAGACTCTCGTAATCCCACTCGACGAGATCGAGATCAACGAGAGCCTCAATTTTGTAGAAGAACCAGTAGAAATCATGGACCGAGAGGTCAAGCAAACAAAACAAAGTCGCATACCCATTGTGAAGGTTCGCTGGAACGCTAAGTGGGGACCTAAATTCACATGGGAACGCGAAGATCAGATGCAACACAAGTACCCACATCTGTTTCCCTAATCCACGAGTGTTCTCTTACTTTGAATTTCGGGACGAAATTCCCTCTAACGGGGGGATGATGTGACAACCCGATATTTCAACTCTTTGTAATGGCCTAATAGGTCAAGTATTGTAAACATTTTTGAGTTAATAAAATTAACTTTGATAATAAAATGTCCAAAAAGTTTCTATTTAAATTCTTCATGTTTAAATATCATTAAACCATGATCGTACGTAAAAAGAACGCCCAAATCCGACTTCGTATAGTGAAATTATGATTTTTCCAAGTTCAGCTAAAAACTCGAAACGGAGATCGAGCGACATTTGGCCGGAATGACCTAAACGAGAATCGAAGGTCTCGACAATGGTATTTCAACGGTAAAAAGTCTGGCAAAAACCGACGTCAGATAAAGAAGTTATGAATTTTTAAAGAGATTCCTTAATCACGTCATTTTAATAAATAAATAATAAAAATAATTTTGGAATTTGCCAACGGAATCTAAACGAAAGTTGTAGATCGTAGTCTCACCTTCGCGGGGATATAAAGAACGTCGGAAACGGAGTTCGTATGAAGGAGATATGAATTTTTGAAGTTTGATAAATGATTTATATATAATTTTTATTAAAATTTCGGTATTATCCGAAGAGGAGTCAGCCTAGGGCCGAGGTACGCGCCGCGTACCCCCGTACGCCCCGCGTACTCGAGGCCACGGCCTCGGATCGTCCACGTCGCCCTATGTGAAGCTATCCGACCCGCCGTCCCATCCGACCCGCTCCATCCGAAATACGTAAGCGATGACGTACGGGTACGCACTGCGTACGCCCGTACGCCCCGCGTTCGGAGGCGGTTCAGCACCCCTATAAAAGGGATGCGAGCCTTTCCGAAAAATTTGTTCATTTTTTCTCTTTCTCTCACGATCTTGCCTCGATTTCCGTGCCCGTTCAAACCCGAAGCTTTGGTCTTTTTGCTCAAGTCCCGAGAGTCGATTTTACTCCCGAGATTCCCGAGAATCCCAAGAAAAATCCGTTTCCCGAGACGAAACTCTGCCTGGTTTTCGATCTCGCTATCTTCAAGCTTCCAAGTGAGTTCATACCCCTTTATTCAACCTTTGAAATGCTTTTAAATGTTTTAAATACTTTATGGGGGGGGGGGGGGGGAATACAAGTTAAACACTTATAGTTATTGCTTCGATCACATGTGATTGCGTTAATCACATGTGATTAATAACTAGGAAACCAATGATTTTATCACTATTCAAACTGTTTTACTTCAAAATGTTTTACAAACTCTTTTACTTATCAAATGGTTTATTGTAAACCTTGTTTTACTACCTATAAATTTGCATGCCCATATATGTATAGCTGTATAAATAATGTTTAAAGGGTTTAGGAAAACCACCTATCCTATTTCCTTTTCCTCGATTTGGATGTGGTCTGGTGGAATTTCGGGTGACCATCCGAGGGTCGTTTCAATATTAGTTATATATCATATATACATGTATTGACATAAAAGTACTTCCATATTCATACTTATCAGCACCTCGTTAGTAAGTTACCATCGGGGTAACACGGGATCATACTACTACAATTTCTAGATCAACGAGTCAGTTCATTCAGGAGTCAATACTTATTACTAAGAGAACATATACAACGATACTAGAACAAGTAACATTATATTGCATATACACGAATACGTTAACAATTGTGATCCACTGTATGGGAGCATGTCTTAATTGACATGACCCGAGTTGTAGCCAGAGTCTCTTGGAGGGAGAGCGTGAGTTTGCGTATAGATCTATACTGGATTGACTATCCTACACCTCGCTGCTAGCTACAGTGGGACCGACAGGTCTGCGGGTGCCAAACGTCATACCTTATTTTCGACTATACGTTGTCGATGTTACCAGTCGATAGTATGGTGCAATTTATCACATGATACCTTAATATAAACCCGGTTTAAGGTAGTTAGTACAGCAGTAGTTCATATAAAACAAAACTACCGTACTACAATAATTTACCCATTACATTTTGGTGGTAACCTCACTTAAACTTTAATGTACAAACTATATTTTGTTAAATGATAGTTATACTTGGGAAATTACACACTTTTACATCAAACGAGCATACAAAACAGTTAAGCCTTGGTAGAGGGCTACTTTAACAGAAAATATAGGTTTTTCTGAGAGATTCAAACTTTTACAAACACTTACATACATTTACAACTCATACTTGCGACAGGTTCAAACGTTTTGATAACAAACCTCGACACTAAAATACTTATGAATTCACCAGCTTAATGCTGATAAACTCTTTCAAAATAACTTGTATTCTCAGGTCATCAGTAGACAGGTACCAATGCTAGCTTTTGAGAAGATGGAGCGCATTCAAGACTCATCATACTATTTTGATTTACATTATATTTTTGGTGTCTAAAACTGTACGGAACATGCTTGTATTAAAATTTTATATTTAATGCAATGGATGATGTTGTTTGCTTATTTACATTTACTGTGTTGTGATACTTTACATAACATCCTCCGCCCCAGAACGTTTCCGCCATTCTTGGTTTTGGGGTGTGACAGCTAAGTAGTGGGTTAAATTTAGATATGAATAAATGTTGTTATTCGCCAGAAATGGCATGAAATATTATTTCCTTTCATGCATTGTATAAAAAAGGGTTTACTTTTTCATTTAATAATGAAGTTGGTTCTATTGATGCTTTCTTTAATAATGTTCTTTATTTTAAAGCATTACCTTGTGATGGCGTGTATGAAATAGTATCTGTGGTTGATTACCTAGGAAATAATGTATTGTGTATTGATTCTGTTAATAATAATAACTTGGATAAAGCATCGTTATGGCATTGTCGTCTTGGACATATAAGCAAGAAACGCATAGGCCAACTCCAAAAGGATGGAGTCTTGGAGTCGTTTGACCTTAAGTCAGATGATAGTTGCGAATCATGCTTACTTGGAAAAATGACAAAGTCACCCTTCACAGATTCTTGTGAGAGGGGTGCAAGTTTGTTGGACCTTGTACACACGGATGTGTGTGGACCATTCAAACATGCCACAAGGGATGCTAATCGTTATTATTTGACTTTTACTGATGATTACAGTAGATATGGATATGTCTACTTAATCAAGCATAAGTCAGAGACTTTCGAAAGGTTTAAGGAATTTAAACAGGAAGTCGAGAATCAAGTGGGCAGGAACATTAAGATGCTTTGATCCGATCGAGGTGGTGAGTATCTTAGTTCAGAGTTCCTCGACTATCTTAGGGAATGTGGGATTGTCTCACAATTAACACCTCCCAGGACACCACAGTTGAATGGTGTGGCTGAGAGGCGTAATCGAACCTTGTTGGACATGGTTCGTTCCATGATGAGTCGAGATTCGCTACCAATCTCATTTTGGGGGTATGCCTTAGAGACTTCCACCCATATTCTTAATCTAGTCCCTACAAAGAAAGTTTCCAAAACTCCTCATGAGATGTGGACTGGTAAAGTACCTAAACTAGACCACATCAAGATTTGGGGTTGCGAGGCTTTTGTGAGACACGAGACTCATGACAAGCTAGAACCTCGAAGCGAGAGGTGTATTTTCATCGGCTACCCACAAAGATCCTTTGGTTACCTCTTCTACAGACCTAGTGATAATGTGGTCTTTGTAGCAAGAAGAGGAGTCTTTTGAGAGAGAGAGTTTATAAGCCAAGGAGACAGTGGGAGGCAAATTGATCTTGAAGAAATTCAAGAGTCAAGTGGTGAAGGAACTTCAAACTCTAGCCCTTAACTTGAGGAGGAAACTCCTGTTGAGCCAATTGACGAATCTGTACCTCTGAGGCATTCCACGAGAGTTAGGAGTGCACCTGAGCATTACTATGGTTTCCATATTACTGCAGATGGTGAGACACTTATTAGTGATGGGACATTAGTAGGTCTGGATGACCCTAAAAACTACGAGGAAGCCATGGCAGGCCCCGAGTCTGCTAAATGGAAAGAGGCTACGGATAGCGAGATACAATCCATGTATGACAATCAAGTTTGGAACTTGGTTGAGAATGTACCAGGTCATAAGACTGTAGGGTGCAAATGGATCTTCAAGAAGAAGACCGACATGGATGGTAATGTACACACTTATAAGGCTCGACTGGTTGCAAAGGGCTTCTCTCAAATTCCTGGAGTGGATTATGATGAGACCTTTTCTCCAGTAGCCAAGATTAAGTCTATTAGGGTTATGTTAGCCATAGCTGCATTTCATGACTATGAAATTTGGCAAATGGATGTTAAAACCGCTTTCCTTAATGGAAAGTTGACTGAAGATGTTTACATGAGTTAACCAAAAGGTTTTGTCAGCAACGAGTACCCTAATAGAGTGTGTAAGCTTGAGAAATCCATTTATGGATTAAAGCAAGCACCTCGCAGATGGAATCTTTGCTTTGATGAAAAGGTCAAGGAATTTGGCTTTTCTAGGAGTGAAGACGAATCTTGTGTTTATGTCAAGGCTAGTGGGAGTATAGTTAGCTTTTTGGTATTGTATGTGGATGACATACTACTCATAGGAAACGACATCCCAACCCTACAGGAAGTAAAGTCCTGGCTTGGGAAGTGTTTCGCTATGAAGGACCTTGGTGAAGCTGCCTATATCCTAGGGATAAGGATTTTGAGAAACAGGAGTAAAATACTAATTGGACTTAGTCAAAGAACCTATGTGGATAAGGTGTTGAAAAGATTCAACATGCATAACTCCAAAAAAGGTGAGTTACACATTCAGAGTAACGCCAGATTGAGAAACACACAAAGCCCTAGTATTGAGGCTGAGATAGCAGAAATGAGTCGACTACCTTACGCTTCAGCTGTAGGATCAATCATGTATGCTATGACGTGTACTCGACCTGATGTAGCCTTTTCTTTGAGCATGGTTAGCAGGTATTAGGGGAACCCTGGCAAGGAACACTGGACTGCGGTAAAGAATATCCTCAAGTACCTGCAAAGAACTAAGGACTGGGTCCTTACCTTCGGTGGGAGTGATGACTTGAGAGTTGTAGGGTATAATGATGCTAGATTCCATACTGATAGGGATAATTTCTGCTCTCAGTCAGGCTGGGTCTTTACCTTAAACGGAGGAGCAATCACTTGGAAGAGTTCCAAGCAGGAGACAGTGGCTGATTCCACTTGTGAATCAGAGTATATAGCAGCAAGCGAGGCAGCAAAGGAGGCTATATGGCTAAAGAACTTCTTCAGAGACCTTGGAGTTGTACCAGCTATAAAAGAGCCAATGGAGATTTTCTATGACAGCAATAGTGCGGTTGCCTTAGCCAAGGAACCAAGAGATCATGGGAGATCCAGATACATTGACAGAAAATATCACTTCATCAGACATCGAATAGAAGAAGGAATCCTCGTGGCAAAGAGGATATCATCGGATGAGAACCCAGCAGATCCCCTCACGAAGGGACTGAGTAGGGTTAAGCATCTCCAGCATGCTCGGAGCATAGGGCTGAAGGATGATATAAGTTTTAGTAGTTAGATAAATTATGACATTTGTAAAGTGTAATTGACATTAGATGATGAATAAAAGGTGTTTTTATTTATGAGTAAAGTGTTGCTATCAATTGTCGATCGTTTACTATATTTCTTTTGCATGTTTTGACTTCCAGAATAATTATGTTTGGTATATCATATTATTCAAACCTCCACAGTCGGTTATATGTTGGAAGTAGGTATGAATCAAGACTGTCATGATCGGTTGCAGAGGTCTAAGGTGTTGGTCATGGCTACAACAATCATGAGTGCTCATAAGTTCTGAGCATTGGACTCAACCCACGCTCACTGGAATCACTTCATGGAATTTTATCTCGAGTGATCGTGAGACGGTAATATCATATAAATATTCAAACCTAGAGATATGATTTGTTACTTACGAGTTGATTATGCATTGATTGTACGAAAATGAATTGGTAACTCGATGTTATAAAACGTGCCTTTGTGTATAATTCAATGAGTGGTAGAACAAACATATGAGTCGAAGTTTATCTGTTCCTTCTAGGATTAGAAGCTGATATATGGGCCCCTCGATGATTATGTTTTGACCTATGTACTGGGCCCGGTCAGAACTAAATTGATGTGTTCAGTTAAGTTCTATGTCAAACAAATCGGAAATCGGGAAACAAATGTTGGACAATAAGTAAGACCATGTTCCATGTATTTGTCCGGCTGATATCTTGAGCAGAGGATTATATGATCACTTATCTAAAATGGTGCGTTCTAGTTCAACAGAGTTTAAAGAGCTACGATTGCTGGTCGGTTCCTGAAGTCATACTTGCAACTATAGTTATTAGACTTATCCAAGTGGGAGACTGTTGGATATAGTGTCTAAGTCCATAACTATATTTGGTATGTACTTGACCCGACCCGGCATGGTCTATTTGGGTTGCACTTCTCCCGAATAATTTATGGATAATATTTGAGAATAGTACAAGTTATGATTTATTAATATATTATAAGTTCTAATATATTAATATAAGATCATATTATTTAATTAGTATTGATCTATAATTAATCTAGGATTAATTTAGAGATCAAAGATATTACTAATTAAATATGGGCTTCTATATTTATATAGTGTAGGCTAATGCTTATTTGGAATGGGCTAGGCTTGCACGGAAAAGTCCATGGATACTCCATGGAGCTTTAACCCATGGATCTCATGGAAATGAAGAGACATGGGTATTAGGGTTTACATGGATGTAACCCTAATCCACCACACTATATAAAGGAGGCTTTGGTTCTTAAAATCACACTAGTTGACACTTGTTGAGGTGAGGGCTAATTTCAAGATAGTAGTGACTATTTACTCAAAGTTCCAAGTTTGTGGTGATTTGTGATTTCCATTTGAGGCATTCACACTATTGGTGCTAGGCTCTAAAACTCCAAGCAATCAACTACTACTACAAGGTAAGTATTTCTACTAGCTTTATTTGATTCATGTTCCCAATGCCATGCTAGTTAGGATATGAACCTTGGAAAAATAATTATTTGCATGTATTGTAGACAAACATAGATCCAAGGTTTATTAGTGTTGCATGTACACTTAGGAAGTGTTAGAATGCTGAAAACCCAACAATTACATGGCTACATATCAGTCTAACATACTTCCAACCAATGGAAGTAACCTGTGGGAAGAAACTGACTATACGAAGCCCATTCCACCTACAATTAGGAGGATACCAGAATGACCCAGTGTCAAAAGAAGGAGACATGTCTCTGATCATGAAGAAAAATACCCCCAAGTGTCTTCCAATGGAAGAATTGTACAATGCAAGAATTGTCTTTAAAGGGGACATAATAATGCTTCTTAAAATCCAAATGTTGTACCTAAGCCAAAACGTAAAAAGAAAATATGCAGACCAAAATTGGATCCTAATTTGACTAACTGGACAGAATCTAGAAGAGGTGATAGAGGTGGGGGTAGTGGATCTGGTAGAAGAGGTAAGAGAGGTGGTGGTAGGGGGACTAGAGGAAAAGGCAAAAGAGGTAAAGGGAATACAAAATTTGGTGAGGGAACTTCTAATATTGATGAAGAAAATGTGGTGACTCCTACTGTTAAGAGTGATAATGAAGAGGTAAGAGATGTGGAGAGTCCTAACGTTGATGATGAAATAAGAGTGGATGTAAAGAGTGATATCGATTTCATGAGATAGTTAAATTACACTACATAAGAGATTTTGGATTGTATTGGAATCAATGAGGAAGAATTATATGAATTTGAGGGTCTAAAATATGTACCTGTGGAGCTTGATATATCCCAAGTATGGTTTAGAAAATAATTTTAGTTTATTGTGTCTAGTATGCCTAACCATATATTGATATGCTTGTTGCAGGGTTTTGAATTTCCTAGCCAATTGACTGTAGAAACAGTCTCTGAAAGTCAACCAACTGTAATGGGTGCATAAGGGATGGATCAAGAGGGAATCAATGTGGGTGGGGGCAATGAAAAGGATTTGGAGTTGGAGATTATAAATCAGGAGGGTATGGATACAGAGGGAATCATTGAAGAGGGTATGGGTATAGAGGGCATAGGTGAGGAGGTCAAGGAACAAGAAGGTAAGGATCAAAAGAGCATAAATCAGGAGGGAATCAATGCGAATGGCATGAATCAGGATAGAATGGGTGTACAAGGGATGGATCAGGAGGGAATCAATGAGAATGACATGGATGTACAGGAGATAGAGCAGGAAGGCCTGGTTATGGAGGACATGGCAGGAGGCCAAAACTGAGAAAGAGGAAGACTTTTGTGACATCTCCATTTTCACAGCCAGAAAAGACCGATTTTCTTTATGCTTTATAAAAATTAGAGTACTTCTTTTAATAAAAATGTTGTGGAATTTGTTCCCAGAAAAATACGATAAATACGTTATTAAAACATTTTCGAAGAAATGTATTTTATTCATTTCAAAACGTTTGGGATGTCATCGTTAATACAGAAACATAAGCATAAACAGAACTTACATTTATTTATTCTAGTGATCTACATCTCTTTAAATCTCTCAGTGTAATGTGACTTCATATCAACACCTGTGATATAAATAAACTGAGTGGGTCGGGTTGGGAAACCTGGTGAGTACATAGGGTTTTCAACCCACAATAATATAATTATTATGTTTAAACAATCAAACAATCAACCTAATTACCCATCCCCATTATCTTCTTTAATCTTAAGGATCTACCTTAAGAATCAACTATTCCTCGTTCATTCATTCCTAAGGATCATCCTATGGAATCGACACAAAGTCCATCGTTGCCACGATTTACAATGGGCACTAAGTCTGCATAGTCACCGGGGTTTAGGCATAAAGTCTGCATGATCACCAAGGTTTAGGCATCAAGTCTGCATGATCACCAGGGTTTAGGCATCAAGTCTGCATGATCACCAGGGTTTAGGCATCAAGTCTGCATGATCACTAGGGTTTAGAGTACACCGGGTGAATACGTCGTTCACAACACCTATAGGTTGCGAGCCTACTAGTGTTCCACTGGACTGTCTAGAATAGTATGTGGTTGTCATCCATACTCTGCTGAATGACGGGGCCATCATTTGGGAAAAAGGCTTCTCACATCATCCACCTCTCACCCTCACCTCGTGGTCTATAACACCTCTCAACTCATCATTCAACTCATATTCCATCTATTATATCTACCCATGCTTACCCCAATATTATCGTAGATATAAAATACATATACAACTTAAATCATTTAAAGCATGTATAAAATCGTTCATTTAGCATAGACAACAAGTACTCAGATAATATGCACACATAGCACGTAATTTATATAAAATACTTCATATTTATGTGTAAGATGAAAGTAACTATGCACTCACCTGAAAGGTGGTGACTCAGCACTCGGACAGCGCTTCGATACTCTCAAAATAATTTCCTTCGATAACACCTAGTACCAATACCACTAGGGTTTAGTCTAACGATAAGCGCGACAAATTAATTAGTCTGACTATTATTATTATTATTATTATATAAGCGTTAATAACACTCAATATAACTCATAATAATAACCCAAATAATTATTTTAAGGACCTAATAACATTCCTATAATTATTCGAAAGCTATATTAAAAATTGCGTAAGCGTAGCTCACTTACAGTGAATTTTATCGAAAACCGAAACTTTATTTGGAGCAGCATTTCGAAACCGAAAGACCCTTTTTCTCGGGACTCCGGAAGCCTCGGGGCTTCCCTCGGGAGCTAAGGGGTTTTCCTTGGGTTTAGGAGGGGTTTGGAACCCTAGAGAGAGAAAGAAGTTAGAGAGAGAAGTGAAAAATGGTGTGGAAAGCCGGCCATCTTCGCATCTATTTATAGGGGCTGGGGGCTTCGGACTACACTGCGTGTTCAGCAGCTACGCTGGGCGTAGTCCTGGATAAGGTTGCCAGCTTCGCACAACTGGCTCGCACTCGGACAGGAACTAGATGAGACCGGAGGGTACACTGGGCGTACCGAACTCGGATGCGGGGTGTAAAGCGAGGCTATGTGGCGTGATCCGAAGCGAAGCCCTTGTCAGCAAGCAACGGCTCAGAAGCGGCCACGTCATCAACCTCTCGCAGATTTCGCAATTTTGCACTCCGACTTCTAAAAATCATATCTTTCGCATACGAGCTCCGTTTTCGACGTTCTTTATATCCACGCGTAGGAGGGAACGTACTCTACAACTCTTGTTTAGATTTTGTCGGCTAATTTTGACTTTATTTTAAATTTTATATTATTAACAGGCCGGGACAGGATTGGTCCGTTAAATCCTCATAACTTCTTCATCTGACGTCCGTTTTTGCCCATATTTTTCTCGTTACACTACTTTTATCAAGATCTTCGATTCTCGTTTAGGTCGTGTCGGCTAAAAACCGCTTGATATAATATTCGAATTTCGGGCTGTACACTATTAATCCGAAATTTCGAAAAATCATAACTTCTTCATACGAAGTCAGATTTGGGCATTCTTGTTATCGATGTTCTTAGTTTACCATATTCTATGAATTTCGTTTAGATCGCTAAGGCTAAATCTCGCTCTATCGTAAATTCACTATTTACGCCCCCGGTGCCGTGCTGGTTCCGTTGCGAAACTTCGACGGGTCGTAACTTCTTCGTTATAACTCGGATTTCGGCGTTCTTTATATGTATAGAAACCTTGTAACACATTCTACAACTTGGTTAAGATTATTTATTCTAAATAATCTTTTGTCGAAAAGTCGTTTTCGACCCCTATTGCCTCTAAATTGACTAGCCCGGATCTACGGGCGTTACAACTTTAGAGAGGATAACAAAAATACAATTGAAGAAAGTGGTGGATGTCAAAAATAGGAAGAGGATGAGTTCATCCAACCCGCTTACTCGAGATTAGGGTGTTTCTAACCAATGCTTTTGTGAATAACATGTACAAACTTTTGGCTTTGGGCAACTGTTGATAGCCCCTTTGGTTGATAGCCCCATTTGTTAATAGCCCCTTTTGTTGATAGCCATATAAAGTATAAGCTTTAGGCACCTTGATTATGTTTTGGGAATTTACACAACTAGCCATTCAAACATTTGGCTTTGGTTAATATTACATATTCTATGATGAACATGGTTAATATATCTTTAAGTTGATTAACTTGTGTATGTTTATGTTGTATTTGATTTGATTCTATTATGTATATTAATGTTGTGATTAATTACATTGTTAAGTTAACTGGAATTCCAACCATGTTTGATTCCAGCCATACTTGATTCCGGTCATGCATGATTCCAACCATACTTGATTCCGCTCATGCAAGATTCCAACCATTGTTTATTGATTCAATTCATTAATGATTCCATTCATGTTTCATTCCATTGATTATTTATCTATTCTATTCACTCATGATTACATTGGAAGCACTTATACATAAACTTGTTAATTCATACATAAACATAAAATTGTTAATTCATTTCACTTAACAAAAGGAGACAACATAATACATACTACACACACCAATTAAGACATTGATAGTACGCTAACATACACAATCAAAACACATCAAACACACCAAAACACTACTTTCCATACATCTTCTATCTATCCTACAAATCCTTCAACATCACCAACACAAAAACAAAAGAAACCATGAACATGTAAAAAAGATTTCCATTTCCACCTTCTTGTCCATTCTGGACTTGAATGGCTACTCTTTCCACGGGTTGATTTGCCACTGGTGGTTGTGCCACTGGTTGTTCCACAATGTCATCAAAAAAGTTCCCTTCAACTTGTTGTTGTCCATAGTCCCTGAAAATTACATTTTTCTCCAAATTAACATCGTTGTGAAATTCTAGTAAGAGATTTGCATACCATGGATTTGGTAGAGGATGATCCACTCAATGGAAAATTTTGCAGTCTTTGAGTACATCCTGGTAATTTGGACAACCTATAAACCTTCTTCCTGGGTTAAACAGAGTCTACGAAGTCCATTTTCCAAAGGGATCACCGCAACAACATCTGCTTCTCAGTCGATTCATCACTCTTCCATTTGAACTTCTGCTTCTTACAAAAGATGAAGATGACATTTGTGGCTCCTCCTCCTGCTTTAATTTTATGGCACGAACGAATGAATGATGTATATATTTATGTTTCGTTAAGTGACTCACCATACACCTAAGCATGCCCAGTACACATAGAATTTTGTAACCGGCTAAATGAGGGTCACCGGATGATAAGGGCTAAATTGTCCGGTTTATTCGATTTATTGGGCTTTTTCATTTAAAAAAAAGTTTAGGACTTTATTGAATTTTTTGCCAAAATATAGGGACTTTACTATAGTTATCCCTTTTCTTAATTAAAACTTTAAGGATTTATGTTATTTAGGCTATGTTTTACGTACTAGCTGAAAAGCTAACTGTTAAATTAAAAGTTAGTTGATAGCTGAAAAGCTAGTTGATAAAAAATGACGTGTGGTAAAACTAGCTGAAAAGCTAGCTGAAATATATAAAATTACGTAAAAGGACATGTGAGAGTATGTGTTTCTATAATTAATTAAGGGGTGTGTTTGGAAATTTTTAATAAAGCTCCTAAAAAGCTAGTCTAAGTAGCTTTTTAAAAAAGCTAGCTTATACGCTACTTTTTGGCTTACCAAACACGACAACATAAAAAAGCTGAAAAAATAAACTAGTTTATCAGCTAGTTGTGGCGCGCCAAACACAATGTTATTAGATTAAAAGGCTACACGGAGTCGAGTCCCCAAGCAAGTTCGCTAACGCTTACTTTCTGAGTTTAACAAAAGAAAAAAAAAAGTAAAACACAATTTTCTTTTGTGTTCCCGATTCTGAGAGAAATAGAAGGAAAATTTATTATTTTTTTCTTTCTTTCCAAATCCTCCCAAATTGAAAGGAAAGTCAGGAGGGAAAATTATCTTTCTATTTCTCTCAACTTCCTTCCATTTCCTTCCTTTAATGAAACTCGGGAACACCAATTTCTTTTATTTTCTTCTCATTTCCACACATTTCATGTTGTTCTCTCGTTAAGTTGAGCTCGGTAATGGGGTCTAAGGTTCGCCAACGAATTGAAGCGCTAGGGGGCTTGCTATGCTCGGTCGCTATGGGCTTGGCGAGGCCGGAGAGAAAGAATTGCTTGAAGTTGATTGCTTGCAAGAAGTTTGACTGGATTCATCATTTTCCAAACAAAATTTCATGTTTTTTTATTAAAAAACATTTTTTACCTGATTTCAAAATTTCATGTAACATCTTTATGTTGAGAATTTGAGATATTATATTTTTAACCCTATAAATGAGAGTTAATTGCATTTTAGTTCTTGTGTGATAGAATGGTTGCAAAATGGCCCATAGTGGCATTGTTGTAAGTTTTGGCAGAGCACACGTACGTTGGGCGTACACTTCGTACGTGTCAAATCCTTAAACGCTAATATTTAGGGTTTGGACCATATTTAAGCATCCTTATGTCCTAAATCCTTTTCCTTTCATTAGTCTCCAGCCTCAACTTCAACCTTTGCAAAACCTAATTCGTATTTGAGCTAGATTAAGCCATTTGTGGATGTTATGGTGTTCTTAGAGGAAGAAGGAAAAAGGAACAAAAGCACCTCTTTACATACGCTTTTGGTCACCATAGGAGTAAACCCATGAATACATCTTGTAAGCCTAGAGCAGACCCTGGTCTTCAACTTTAGACACGGAAAGCAACCATTTGATAAAGTGTCTTAAAGGTGTCATGAACTACAGTTAAAACTTAAAACCTCAAAGAAAATGGGTTTTATTAGCTTTTAGCTTGCGACTCCCTTTCTGGTCCTTTTGTTTCTGAGAAACTCTTCACTGGTATGTAATAATATAGTTCTAAGGGAAAATATGGGTTTTATAAGTTCTTACATGGGGGAATTTCGCCAAATTAGAGATGCAAAGCAAGTGTTCGATAAATTGTCTGAAGGAGATTATGTTTGTTCTTGGGTCAGGTAAATACAAAAGCACAAGAAGATCCAACCTACAAGGAGATCCCAATGGAAGTGATTCTAGATATGGAATCACCATATTTATATCCATAAGTTGGAAAGGACTGTTCATAGTTGCATCACCATGGCAGTGTTTGAGTTTTACATGGTTAGCCCTCACTTCCAAACACAGATAGTTATTTATAGTAAGGATACCCATGGAGAATCATTGCATGGGCTCTCTGTTGCTCTTAATCTTTTGGAAAAAGTCAAAAATGCAAGCAATTATAGGTTCAGAGTCCACAACTAAAGCAATGTTCCTATCAGTATTGGGAGACAAAGCTAGAGTGCATATTCTTTCAATTTCACCATGTCTCTCTTGCAACAAGCATCTTTATTACCTTCAAGTCTCACAAGATAAAATCTCTCAAGTTAAAGGCATCACTACAATGCCATAATCCTTTAGATGGAAGGAAGTTATTGTTATCTATGAGGAAAAATGATAGTGGAAGAGATATGACTGATACTCTAAAAACTAAGAGCATACTTGTAACATGTAGGAGCATAATTTCAACCTCTTGGAGTAATGAACTACTCTAGGAAGAGCTTCAAATGCTTTCAACTATGAAAGCAACAATATTCATCATGCACGCTTCCACTTCTGTTGCATCCCAACTTTTGCTGAGTGCAAAGTATCTTGGAATGATGGATAACGGATACAAATCGATTATCACCGGTAAGACTATGAACTTTCTGAGTTTACTGGATGATGAAATTATTGATTCTATGCACATGACAATAGGTTTTAAATCGTACATTTCAAAAATCAAGGGATATTCACAATTTCACTTCTAGATGGAGAAAGAAATATCATACAAAGTACCATGTGATGATGAAGCTGAAGAAGATAAATGTTGGATTAGGTGTCTAAGCCCATAACTATTTTGGTATGTACTTGACTCGATTATGAGCATAGTCATTTTGGGTTGCCTTCACCTTAGCAACTAATAGGATGAATTATGGAGAAAGCGGATTTATTATGATTTATTAATGTATTATAAGAATAATATATTAATTGAGAAATCATATTATTTAATTAGTATTGATAAGAAATTAATCTGAATTAATTTGGTGATCAAAAGAGACTGATTAAATTAACGGAGACTGATTATGTAAATCAGTAATATTTGTATGTTGGGCTCATGGACCTTATTAGTATAGGGTGAACGAAATCTCTATGAGAGTCCATAAAGATTTTGTCCAAGGCTTGTCCATTAAGGAGTCCATATGTTGCTTAGGGCCTAAACAAGGTAATTAGGGTTTCCAAGTTGATAACACTAGAAGCCTTAACTATAAAAGGAACCCCAAAGGCTTCCAAAAATGTCACAATGATTTCTTGGAGAGTCCTATACGTTTTTGAAGGGTATTCCTGTCTCTTTCTCTCTTTCTCTCTCTCTCTCTCTCTCTCTCTCTCTCTCTCTCTCTCTCTCCCCCTCTCATATTCTTCCTTGTTGTTAGTGGTGTATGTGTGACTCCATTAGAGGTGTAACACTTAGGGCACTAAGCTTTCAAGAGTCAAGGACTTTGTGGATTGTTCTTGTTATTGTTACATAACAAGTAAGGTAAGGTTTCTAACCCTAATCATATGTCAATTTTGAAATATGTATACTAGAAATTAGGGTTTATAGCTTTGGATAATTATTGGATGTATAATTAGAGAAAACCTAGATCTAAGGCTATAAGGTTGCATGTACACCATAGGATTGATGTAATGCTCAAAGCCCATCAGTGGTATCAGAGCTTAGGTCGTTTTTATATTGTATTTGATGCTATGAATAATTTTTCAAAGATGAAAATTTTTTATTTTTTGATTCTATCTAATTCCACGACGTAGAATAGCCTTCCATGACACTGAATGGGATATAATGAAATTTTTTCAGATTTTGGCTAAGATTAGATTGGGATAATTACCAAAAACGGTTTTAACAGATAAAATTCGAATTTTGGTATATGGTAATGATAATCCTCATCCAATTAGAAGATAATTTTCAAATTCTAAGATAATTACAAGTTTATATGATAAAAGTAATTAGTTGTATTATTTGATGTGAATTATCTTTCCATAAATTAAATTAGATCAAATTTAGATAATGAAAAATTATTTGATTAATTAAATTATATTAAACTTGATCTAGAAGGTTTTGAAAAGTTTCAAAACTTGCCCTCAAGTTTTGGAATTTAATTTTTGATTAAAACTTTATAATTTTGATATATTTAAATTCTAAAACCCTAGTGTTTTGAATAGTTCAAATTACACACTTATGGATTTTGTTAAATTAATTAAGTGTTTAATTAAAAGAGGGAATTAATAAATCAATAATAATATGATTTAAGTGTAATTATATTAATAGTATAATTTATTAAAAACTTAAACTACCTAGTATTTTAAAAAGTGTAAAATACACCCTTATACTATATAAAATAAAAAGTTTAATATATTATATATGTATAAGTAAAAAGTTAGTCTTACTATTAGTAGACGTCATTCACGAAGTTGGTTAATAAGGTGTATTTAAGGAAGCGGCCTGTAAAATGACAGTCATTAGGTATCTACACTTACCCACCGCACCATTGACTAATGGAGTGTCGTTAGCCGAACGGGTAGGATAGGATATAATGTTCCATTATAAGTATAATGAAATACGAAGTAACTAAACACTTTTATAAATTCTCAAATCTTAGTTACTTTATGGAAAATGTGGAGTTGGTGCTAATCCATGAAATTGCACATTACACCTTGTTGGTCGTTAGTGGAGCATGTGTGGTTAACCGACACACTAATACGGGACCAATGAAGAATGGTAATGGGTAGCTCGTAGATTATCATAGATCAATGGAGCGTGTGTGGTTAACCGGCACATTGATTAGGTGATAGACATCTTCAAGAGTACCAAGCTATTTTTCATGGTTATCCACACCTTGTTTGTTATCCTCGACATCCTACTCACAAACATGAATGGCATAATCGAGATTAAACATGCCATTTAAAAGTTCAATGAATCTCTAGGAGTTTCAATTCATCTAAAACCTAATTTTCAATTTTCATTTTTCATGGTGGAAATTGGTAAATCATCATTTACCTACCTTCAAATATTTTGCAATTGGATTATGGAATCCCTCTTCCTAATTGTAGAATATTGTGTTAGATCCTAGCCTTTATATTTCATTTGGGTGTTATATCAAGGATTATTATCAGCTAACTTGAATTTTCTCCATTTTATAGATGTCAAATGACTATGGTCTTCCCGAGTCCTTTGGAAAAAGCTTTCCACTTAAAGATGATGTTCCATAATTGGATCGTGGAAATGGAAATCATTCTTCACTTCCTCCACCTCCTCTAATAGTTCTCCTTGACCGAAGTGTTCGAAGACTTGAAATGTTCAACGTCACTCAAGCCCTATTGGCAAGTAAACACGAAATTGGAAAGTCTGTGTGTGCACACGTCTTAGAGATAAAGTCACACATTGACAAGTTGGGAATGTTAGGTTTCATTGTATCAAGGAAGCTGGCTGTTGACTTGGTTCTTCAATCACTCTTCGGATCATATAGTGAGTTCCTTAGAGAGTACTATATGATGGCCCATGACGTGACCCTCATTGATCTTAAATATTTGCTTATTGGTGCTGAATCAACAATGATTTGACTAGTAGGTCAACCTCCTAAATTTCCATGGATATTGATGATGGCAACATTGGAAGTCCAAAAAATTATTCTCTTCCCAATGGAAAGGGATCGTCCAATGTCAAATCGATTGACTGGATGGTAAATAGAAAGGCTGAATTTGAGATTGTCCCATGTGCTATTCCAAAAGAGTCTGGTTGCTTCTATTTCCAAGAGAAGGGGCATTGGATGCGAAGCTGCCGTATCTTCCAGAAGGATTGCGAAGATGGGAGAGTCAAGATGTATTACTCTGATTCAGGTAAATCTATTATCTACCTCTATTAAGTTCCTATTTGTAGATTCTCAATACATTATATGATAAGATTGCATTTTGATATTTTGTAGGATCGAAGAAAAGAAAGGAAGCTTAAAGGAAAATGATCTGAGTCTGATCACGACGAAATGGATTTCGATCGTATGGTTCAAAGATCGAATTTTTGAGCTACTGTTTAAGAGTTAGGATAGATTGCTTAGATATGTTTTGTAACATAGTTTTCATTTGTAATTTCATTCTAAGGACATTTTTTTCTGCACTTTTATAAATAAAATAAATTTTGTTTTGTCTTATTTATCCTTGTAATGGAATTTGTGAAAATTGGTTTTTGTATGTTTCTATTGTTAGCAATATTGAAAATGGATGTGATTCTTAGTTATGTTATTGTGGTAGTGTCGAAAATTTACCAAATATGGAATGATTCTCATCACCCAAGTTTCAATTGGACATAAACTTGGAATCATGCAACTAGTCTTGTATGATGAATGAGAACCTTTTGATTTGAAAAATTAAGACTGATTCCTTGGTTACATAAGTATGTGAGTCAAGTGAAGGACTAGGGGATCTAGTACACATTGTTGTGCACTAAGTCAAGTCTACCACAAAGAATGATAAGACTATTCGTCATGATTTGCTAAAAGTTTGGTAAATATGGTTATGCTTACAAGATTAAGTGTAATTCTAAATTGCTGAAAAGGTTTCAATGAATAGCAGAATGAATAGGAAGAATCAATTAGGCAGAAAGATAAAAGTTTCTCCAATCTAAAAAGAAGGGAGAGTACTTTTGTATTGTGTTTTATGATTGACTTAGTGATTATGAAACTGTGTCACAATTGATACTCTAAGGACACCTTAGTGCACCAGTATGGCTAAGAAGAGGAATTGGAAATTGTTGAAATGGTTAAATCAAAAAGGTAAATCAAACTTCGTTCCAAAATCGAGTCATAGAGTCATACTCCAAGATTGTGACTTAAGTGACATATCTTAAGTAGGTTTATAACACATCATGAAATATGGAATAGAAATGTTTTCAAACTCTTGCATGTCTCAAATTGGTAGTTATGATGTTTTGGATAAGACAAAGACTAACAAAGACCAATTGTTTGAAGTGTTTATCTTGATAAACACTAGAACACGATTTGAGATTTGTAACCTATCGTGTTGACACATTCTTGTTTCTATGCTATTCCAGTTGAGTTGACTGTGCATGTGAGTTCTATGAGTTCTCATTTGAATGCATAAAGGCAAAGAACATTAATCAATGAAAGTTTATTGATTTGTGTGGGTGAGTTGCTCAACTACTTGGAGGAAATGGTAGGCCCTTGTGCTGCCAGATCTCAAGAAATAAATATTTAACAATTTTAGTCCATATGAGTTTGGATTTATTACAAACATTGTCTTGTGATTATGGTTATGACAAATTCACATGAATAGGAGCACATACACCATAAAATCTATGTGATAAAGTTTCTCTCCATTTCATGAAAATGATTGTGAGGAAACGCTTCCACTAAGAAGATTTTAAGGAGATAGCGATTGTGTAAATTGCATTCTCAAATTTGATTATGACTACGACATCCCTCTAAATAGTTCATTGTTAGATTTGGCAATTATTTTAACATTTAAGACTTATTTGTTGTAAGTTATGAAATATTAGACACACATATGAGCTTTCTAATAAAAGGTTTATGAGTTTAGATAAAGTCTTATCGATGCATCACGTATTAGAAATATTAACTTTGGAAGGAAAGTCAATAGGTATTGATTTCTAGAAGTCCACCTGATTTCTGAGTACATGTTAAACCAAGTGGGAGCATAAGTGTTATGCCGGTAAAGAGATAATTATCATGTTAGTGAGAGCATGATTATTATGTTGCGAGTTAGCAATGTTAATTATAGAAAACGAAAGTTTCAATTCGCAAAGTTGCAGAGTTTGAAAAGTTGTTTTGCTATAATTAAGGGAGAGGAACTTATACTTCATTTCAAAGGACATATATGAATGTTATGTTGAAAAGTTTCAACATAAGAAAATTCTATTTATAAAAATATTATAGCAAGAGACTGGTAAGTATCATGTATTTATGTAAGAAATTATGTATTGTATCCTATATGCCTCAGGTATATGATCGATTACATGTGTTGTAATATTCAACCGTTTTTATTTTCCAAATGCCTAGGGCATTAAGAGGGGAAAAAGACCAGAATCGGATATGACTAAAATAATTAAACAACTGTCAAGTACGATCTAAGGTTCGCCAAAGATCACTTGTAGGCAGTTGGAAGTATAGTAATGAATGGACCATATTGACATTATTATGAATATGTAGGATTCTATTTCGAATGTGTTGTTATATGGAGAATATGGAATCTTTCCACAATAGGAGTTTGATATGAAGGATTTGGATGGTAAATAGAAAGGCTGAATTTGAGATTGTCCCATGTGTTATTCCAAAAGAGTCTGGTTCCCAAAATTTTTGTTTAAATAGTAATAAAAATCATATACTGTTTGTCATATCATAAAGACCATGTGCCAAATATCTCAACTCATAATAAAAGGTCGTGAAACAACTGTATCAAATCAAACTACAAATCAACAAACTCCGAGGATAAAGACTGATGCTGTGGTGTGTGCGATGCCATCATCCCGAGCTATTCCCCTTACTTGCAGAAGTACCTGAAACCACAACTAAATCTGTAAGCACAAAGCTTAGTGAGCTCCCACAAACTACCACATACCATACAATAACATATAAACACGTACTGGGCCTTGCCCACTGCAGCAGGCCGAAACATGGAAACTGCATCGGAACGAGGTCCGGAACTGACTGGGACCTTGTCCCCTGGATCGGACTGAAGTCCAGAACTAACTACATCAGACCGATGTCCGGAGCTGACTGGGACCTTGTCCCCTGCATCGGACCGACATCCGGAACTAACTGCATCGGATCGAAGTCTGGAAACTAACTAAGAATATCATAGCATAGCATAAACACATATCAACTAGCATAACACACATGATCATAAACTCATATACTGCATACTACGTTAGGCCGTAGCCCATAACACCTAACACATAAATCCTATCTGAGCCACAAAGGCATCAAACACACTAACAACTGCATCGGACAGAAATCTGGAAACTACTACTAACTAAACGGGCCGACATTGTGGCCTTAGACCCGTTCCTAATGGAAGGAAACTCACCTCGTAGCCTAGCTGCTGAAAGGACTGCTCCGGAATCTGTCTGTTGCGTCTTCGTTTTCACCCCGGCTACAATATCCATGAGCACCATCAATCAAATACTGTTAATAATAATACTGAGGGTAAAATGACTCTCCTACCCCTGGTCCAAGTCAACCTAACTATCAAAGTCGACATTCAGGTGACCTGACTCGTCGAGTTGGGCCGCCAACTCGTCGAGTCCTTACTCTTAATTCCTTGACTCCACTCGCTACTACTCATCGAGTTTTGGTGCAAACTCGGCGAGTTCCTCTTCGCTACTAACACTTTGACAATTTGCATCCAACTCGCCGAGTTGTATGAACAACTCGTCGAGTTCTCCTTCCTCAGATGATTATTCTAGCTATGACTCGTCGAGTTGTATGAATAACTCGTCAAGTCTGTTCTTGAAGTATGGAGATGGCCTTGGACTCGCCGCGTTCTTCCACAAATGAGTCTAACCCTCTAGCTCACCGAGTCCACTTCTCACTCACTGGTTCCACTCGGCATAACTCAAAAAAGGAAACACAGGGGACTCGCGACTCAACTCGCCGAGTTGTATGCATGCAAATACTATACACTCGATTCTGCTTGAAACTAATCCATGTCATTAATAGATCTGGGTTCCTGGGACTTGATTTACACGTAAAGTTTCCAACTTTACGTGTAAATAACATCAAATGGAGGTTTTAAGGTTAAAAGCACACTATAATAGTAGATCTAGAGCTTTCATGCAAAATGTATCCATAAAGGTGCTAGATCTACGCTCCTGGAAATCAAATCTATCTAGATCTGAAGGTTAATTAACTCCATGAGTCCTCTATGCTACTACTAAGCTAAGAAATGGTTTAAGAATGGCTTCACAAAGGAGATTTAAGCATAGAAACAGAAAAGGGCCAAGATATACCTTACTTTCTTCTGAAATTCCTCAAGGATCTAGAATCTCCTTCTTCTCTTCTTGATCTATCTTCCTTTATCTCTCAAAATCTTCAAAGAACACACCAAAATCACACAAAAATGCAAAGAGGGCTCTAGGGTTCGAGTAAGATGCTCTGAGGGGTGATGGGGGCTGACTTGAGGCCCCCAAAAGTTGTTTATATAGGGTGCAAACCCTTGAAATTAGGGTTTCATCCAGACTGGCGGACTCGCCGAGTCCGAAATATGGACTCGCTGGGTCGCCAACTTAAACGTGCTCGAAATCGCCACCCTACTCGATGAGTCCAGTTACTGACTCGTCGAGTGCCCCTTAAAACTTGAAGAAATATAACAATAAATAAAAATATAAATATCATCCCAGAATTGGGGTGTTACAACCCTCCCCCACTTGTCTCAAACTTCATCCTCGAAGTCTGCTACTACCGAATCTAAGAACAACTTAGGGTAATGCCCCCGCATCTCCTCCTCGGACTCCCACGTCCACTCAGAACCCTTCCGGTGCTGCTACTGTAGCTTTACCAACTGAATCACTTTGTTCCTCAAGGTCTTCACCTTCCGATCCAAGATCGCAACTGGCTTCTCGACATAATTCAGGCTGCTATCAATCTGAATATCCTCAATGGGCACTATTGCTGACTCGTCCACCAAACACTTCCTCAGCTGAGAAACATGGAAAGTGTTGTGGATCTGGCTAAGCTCTAACGGAACATCCAACCGATAAGCAACCCGAACCACCTGGGCCAAAACCCTAAAAGGACCAATGAACCTGGGGCCCAGCTTGCCCCTCTTTCGAAACCTGATAACACCCTTCCAGGGCGAAAGCTTCAGGAGGACCATATCGCCCACCTGAAACTCCAAATCTGAACGCCTCCTATCGGCGTAACTCTTCTGCAGACTCTGAGAAGTCTGCAGTCCGCTACGAACCTACCGGATCAATTCTGTCGTCTTGAGCACCACCTCGGTGCTCCCAATGACTCGCTGACCGACCTCGCCCCCAACAAATCGGTGTCCTGCACTTCCTCCCATAGAGCATTTCGAAAGAAGGTCGATCGATACTCGCGTGGTAACTGTTGTTATACGAAAATTCCGCTAACGGAAGGTACGTATCCCAACTGCCACCGAAGTCTAGAACACATGCCCGCAGCATGTCCTCAAGGGTCTGAATCGTTCTCTCGCTCTGTCCGTCCGTCTGAGGATGGAAAGAGGTGCTAAAATGGAGACGAGTACCCATCTCGTCGTGAAACTGCTTCCAGAATCTGGAAGTGAAACGGACATCTCGGTCTGACACCACCGAAACAGGCACTCCATGACGTGCCACTACCTCCCTCACATAAATATCAGCTAACTTTTCTGCTGATATGCTCTCCTGAATCGGTATAAAATGAGCGCTCTTCGTCAACCGATCCACAATAACCCATATAGAATCCACTCCACGTGCAGTCCTGGGAAGCTTTGTGATGAAATCCATGGTATTGTCTTCCTATTTCCACACTGGAATGTCTAACGGCTGCATCTTGCCGTGAGGTCTCTGGTGTTCTGCGTTAACCTTCCTGTAGGTCAGGCACCTCTCCACATACCAGGCGACATCCCGCTTCATGCAGGGCCACCAATAATAGGGGCAAAGATCTCTATACATCTTCGTAGCCCCCAGATGAATGGAAAATCAAGACTTATGGGCCTCATCCATCAACACTTGCCGTACTCTGCCCCAGTACGGCACCCAAACTGTGACATCCCCTAATTTCTTGGCCAGAAAAGACCAATTTAATTATGCTTTTTAAAATAAAATCAGAGAAATCTTTTTAAAAGATGTTGCAGAATTGGTCCCCAAACAAAATATGATAAAAGTTTATCAAAACCCTTCATTAAGAAGGTATATGTTTTCCATATATATATCAAAACCTCGGGATGTCATGTTCCGATACAGATCAAAAGCATAAACAAGACATTATAAGCATTTCAACAGTTATTTACAACTACTGGCCTATAATCCAAAAATCTCTCTTCATCCTCCGACTAAGATCGGGGTCCACTACCTGTAACATAAAAAGCTGAGCGGGTCAGGCTTGGGAGCCTAGTGAGCATATAGGGTTTTCAACCCACAATAATAATAAACTTACTAAGTTCATCAATCAACAATAACCCTAATTACCCATTCCTGTTATCCTCACTTTACGTCCCAAAACCCTTATCACAAGGGACTTAGCCTAAAGAATATCATCGAGATGGACACTACTAGTAAGGGGTTTCCTCAGCCATACATGTCCTAAAGGCAACCATGAGGGGGATGGAGTACAACAAATGAACACTCTCAGTTCATTAACACCTATAGGTTGCGGACCTGCTAATGTTTCCTAATGGATTGTCTAGAATAGTCCATGGTCATCATCCAAACTCCGCTAGATGAATGGATTTCAAAACACATCGAGGCCTCTAATCAATTTTATTTTATCACACATCACTATCTACCCAGGTTCTACACAACATATTTGTAGATAAAAATACTTATACAGTTTAAAACTTGTATAAAATATCAACTCAACAGTTACCTCAAATAAACAATTAATATATCTACAAATAGCACGTATTATAAGGTAAATACTTCATATCTATGTGTAAAATAAAAGTGATTATACACTCACTTGATTTGATGATAATCGGGCAACAATTCGTTTCCCAAAACGATTGTTTCTAATAAAACCGGGAGTTTTATTGAGAAACCGGGCTCTGCAAAAGTCGAGCTTCGAAACCGAAAAGATAAATTTTCCGGGCTTGTCAAGCACTTCGTGGCGTATTCCGGGCTTTACAATCGATATCGGGGCTTTGGGGGATTCTAAGATGAAGAAAATATGAAGAGAGGGGTGAAAGATGGTAAAATCTCAAAAGTACCCGAGAGGCTTCGCAGGTACCCTTCTATTTATAGGGTCCGAAGTCTTGATCCAACGGCTGAGAAGGTTTTGATCCGACGGCTGAGAGGCTTCGCAGGGGGGTGGCTCGCACGAGGGCTGCACGTGCGAAGGGCTCGTTGTCGACCTCTAATTGGACCACGGTCTACTAGTCCACATGCAAGGTTTGGAGGCTAGGCGGTGCGAGGTTCGGTCCGGATGCGAGCTTCGGATTGGGCCTCCCTTTGGTCGAATCAGAAGAGGACACGAGGCAGGCATTGCGAGGCTCGGACACGAGGAGTAGAACACACATCGGACCTCTACTAGACCGGACTTCGGATGCGAGGGCAGGCGATACGTCTCGCCTGGTGGCTTCGTGACTCAGCAGCTCGGATAGGTGGCGCATGCGGAGCGAGGACACGTGGCAAGCATACAGCGAGGGTGACGTGGCCGAAGCCACATATGCGAATTTTCTCGGTTTTTGTGCAAAAACTTCTAAAGTCCATAACTTTTGTATACGAGCTCCGTTTTTGACGTTCTTTATATGCACGCGTAGCTAAAATTACGCTCTACAACTTTCGTTTAGACTTCATCGGCTGATATTGATTTTAAATTTTATATTATTATTTTTAACAAACCGGGATAGGGAATACATTAAAAATCCATAATTTCTTCATCCGACGCCCGTTTTCATCAGACTTTTTACCGTTGTGCTCCTAATGACGAGACCTTCAATTCTCGTTTAGGTTGTGTCGGCTAAAATCGCTCGATCTAAAATTCGAGTTTTTAACTATCTACTGCTAAGCTGAAACTTCGAAAAATCATAACTTCCTCATACGAAGTCATATTTTTGCGTTCTTTTTATCGAATTTCTCGGTTTGACGAATACTACGACTTTCGTTTAGATTACTAAGGCTAAAAAGTAGTTTATCGAAAACTCACTTTTTACAACATTCAGCACTGTGCCGGTTTTGTCGCAAAACTTCTACAGGTCATAACTTTTTCGTTATAACTCGGATTTTGGTATTCTTTATATCCCCGAAATCCTTGTTTCGAGCACTACAAGTTTATGTAAATATATTGGGCTTATCTCAAACTTTAATTTTGAAGCTTATTTTTATTCTTAATTAAATAAACCTTAATAATTAAGCATAAAACACATAATTCACATAATATTCACATAATTCCTTTTCATTTCTTCAAAATGAGTTACAAAGTTAACCCAGACTATCAACTTAATATAAATGCATAGGCTAGAAACATGAGTGTTACAATTCTCTCCCCCTTAGGATGATTCCGTCCCCGGAATCACATATCACGAAACAACTGCGGGTAGCGACTCATCATGTCACTCTCTGTTTCCCAAGTGAGATTTGGTCCATTCGTATGTTTCCAACGTATAAGCACTAAATCAACCATCTTGCATCGCAACTTCATAGTCTTACGGTCAACGATTGCCTCAGGTTCTTCGATCAACCTCTTGTTTTCATCCAACCTTAACTCAGAAATTGGAATTATGTCGGGCACATATCCCGTGAACTTTCTCAAGTAACACACATGAAAGGTGTTATGAATATCCTCCAGTTCTTCTGGTAACTCTAGCTTGTAAGCTTGATTCCTGATCTTCTGAAGAACTTTGAACAGTCCAATAAACCTTGGACTCAACTTTCCTCGTTTCCCAAATCTTATAAGTCCCTTCCACGGCGAGACTTTAAGTAAAACCGAATCTCTAACTTCAAAGGTTATCGGTCGTCTTTTCTTGTCAACATAACTCTTTTGTCGATCTTGAGCAGCTAACATCCTTTCTCTTATCACTTTCAACTTTTCAGCATTCTGATGGACTATTTCACGTCCCATAAACTGCTTTTCCCCAGCTTCCAACCAACATGATGGCGTTCAACACTTTTCCCCATACAAAGCGTGATAAGGTGCCATCTTAATGCTTGAGTGGAAATTATTATTATAGGAGAATTCTACTAGAGGTAAGTGTTCATCCCTGTTACCTTGGAATTTTAGGTTACATGCTCTCAGCATATCCTCCAATGTTTGAATCGTTCGTTCGCTCTGACCATCGGTTTGCGGATGATAAGCTATACTTAAACACAACTTAGTACCCAATTCCTCTTGTAAAATCTTCCAAAGCCTTGAGGTAAAACGGCTATCACGATCGGATACAATCGTTAGCGGAACACCGTGAAGCCTCACAATTTCCTTCACATAAGAATTCGAAAGTTTATCCATAGACCATTTCTCTTTGGCTGCTATGAAATGCGCACTCTTAGTGAAGCGATCAACGACCACCCAAATCATGTTGTGACCGTTCCTTGTTCTGGGTAGTTTAGTCACAAAATCCATGGTTATGTCTTCCCATTTACCTATGGCTACAGGTAAAGGTTCTAAACTCCCATGCAATTTCTGATGTTATTCTTTAACCCTAGCACAAGTTACACACTCGACCACATACTTAGCAACATCGAGCTTCATCGTCGGCCACCAATAATAGGGTTTTAGATCCCTATAAATTTTTGTACTGCCGGGATGAATCGAGTACATGGTCTTGTGAGCTTCTTCCATCAGAAGATCTCTTACTCTGCCCGTCTTAGGTACCCAAATCCTATCTTGGAATACCTTCAACCCTTGGTTGTTTGTACCGAACACTAACGTTTTGCCCAAACGTTCTTCCTTTCGGTCACTTTTCTCTAAATCTTCATCTTGAGCTTTCTTTATACTTTCCACAATTGTCGAGACAACTTCAATTCTCAACGCTCTTGGCCTTTTCTTTTCAAGGTTTACCTTCCTACTGAGAGCATTAGCAACCACATTTGCTTTACCAGGGTGGTAAAGTATCTCACAGTCGTAGTCCTTGAATAACTCTAGCCAGCGTCGTTGCCTTATGTTCAATTCCTTCTCATTAAAGAGATATTGGAGACTCTTATGATTAGTGAAAAGTTTACACTTTGTGCCATAAAGATAATGCCTCCATATCTTTAGGGCGAATACTACCGCTGCCAACTCCAAATCGTGAGTGGGGTAGTTGTTTTCATGTTCCTTCAATTGCCTTGATGCATATGCTATCACTTTATCCCTTTGGGTCAGAACACAACCTAACCCAACTCCAGATGCATCGCTATAAACTGCGAAGTCATCAACTCCTTCAGGCAATGAAAGAATCGGTTCTTCACATAATCTCTTGTTCAACTTCTCAAAGGCTTACTTATGCTTCTCATTCCAAGCATAAGTAGCTCCTTTGTGGGTCAAAACTGTTAATGGAGTAACAATCGAAGAAAAGCCTTGGATAAACCTTCAGTAATATCCAACCAATCCTAAAAAGCTTCGAATCTCCGTAGGACTTTTTGGTTGTTCCCACTTCATTACAGCTTCAATCTTTGCTGGGTCAACCATTATTCCTTCTTGGTTAACCACTTGAACTAAAAATTGGACTTCTTGAATCCAAAATTCACATTTGGAGAACTTTGCATGCAACTTCTCCCTTTTCAGGACTTCTAGCACTTCGCGCAGATGCTTTTCATGCTCCTGCTTGCTTTTCGAATAAATCAAGATGTCGTCTATGAATACTATAATGGATTTATCTAGGAATGGTTTACAAACCCTATTCATCAAATCCATGAAAGCTGCTGGGGCATTGGCTAGTCCGAATAACATAACCAAAAATTCATAGTGTCCATATCTTGTTCTAAATGCAGTCTTTTCGATATTCCGCTCTCTCACCTTTAGTTGATGGTATCTCGACCTAAGATCGATCTTTGAGAAATAGCTCGAACCCTGTAACTGGTCAAACAGGTCATCAATCCTTGGCAACGGGTACTTGTTCTTTATCGTTACTTTCTTCAGCTCTCTGTAATCGATGCACATTCTCATGCTCCCATCTTTCTTCTTTACAAATAACATAGGGGTTCCCTAGGGCGATGAACTAGGTCGAATGAAACCTTTGTCCAATAACTCCTGAAGTTGTGTCATAAGTTCTTTCATCTCTGTTGGTGCTAATCGATATGGTGCTTTTGCTATCGGTGTCGTTCCTGGTAACAAGTCGATACAAAATTCTACTTGTCGATCAGGGGCAATCTGGGAAGATCTTCAGGAAAGACTTCCGGATAATCACACACCACCAAAATATTATGCACCTCCTTTTTTTCCATCCTAGCATCGATCACGAACACTAGATATGATGTACATCCCTTGGCCAAACACTTTCTGGATTTCATTAGGGAAATGATTCCAGAATTTACTCTCCATTTTTCTCCATACACCATAAACGATTCTTTCCCTAGCGGGTTTACTTTTACTATCTTCTTTCTACATAATATTTCTGCATCGTTGGCGCTAAGCCAATCCATTCCTAAAACTATGTCAAATCCATTTAACTCGATAGGCAATAATTCCTCTTGGAACTTATTCCCATCCAAGTCAATGAGGATGTTTTTCATACGATGGCTAATAGGTACAAACTTGCCACTAGCAATCTCGCCTAATAAGGAATTAACAAGCCTATCTACAGGCAAAGCTAGCTTTCTACCAAATTCATGCGATATAAAGGAGTAATTGGCTCCAGAATCAAACAAAATTTGGCAGGAAATTCGTTTACAAGAAAGGTACCTGAAGCGACACCGAATTCTTCTTTTGCAGCTTCAAGTGTCATCTGAAAGGCTCTCGCCTTCGGCTTTGGTGGTAGATTGGGCTTTGCTGTATCCTTCCTCTTTGGACAATCTTTAAGAATATGCCCTACTTCATGGCACTCAAAACATACCCTCTTGTCGGACGGACACACATTGGCATGATGCCCAGTCTTTCCACATTTGAAGCAAGTCACCTCCTCACTGCATCTCCCAGAGTGCTTTTTCTTGCACTTCTCACACCATTTCACTTCACCTCCTCCTCCTCCAAACTTCTTGGACTTAGAAAATTTGCTTTTCTTGTTGGAACCTGAAGTTCCTTCAGATTTTCTCTTTTCACCAACATCTGCCCTCTCCAGACCCTTCTCTCTGATCTGAACCTCAACATTCTTAGCAGCCCAGATGGCGGCTTTCAAAGTGGTTGCTTGCTTAACCATCAGACCAAAGTCCGCTGGTAATCCGAGGGCAAACTTGTTGACCTTAGAGAGTTCAGTTGGAACTAGATGAGGAACAAGCTTCATCTTTTCCATAAAACTAGCAACGTATTCAGTAACGCTCATCTTTCCTTTCTTTAAATTCTGGAACTCATTATTGATTTCCAGAAGATCCTGCTCAGAGAAGTACTGCAATTTCAGTTGTACCACAAAATCTTCCCAAGACATCTTACTAGCTTCACCCTTGGGCATCGAATCAGCTAGTAACTTCCACCAGCTCAACACACTAGACTTTAACAGAGGGATTGCAAGTGCAGTCTTTTGTTTGTTGCTGCACTCGCAACTTTCAAACATCGTCTCCATTTCGGAGATCCAATTCATGACTTCCACTGGTGTCGGACTCCCAGATAGACACGACGGTTTAGATGCCATGAAATCTTTGTATTTGCATCCGCATCCATCAACTCCTCCATCCTGGTTGTTTTGTCTAACTATAGGTGGGTTGGCTTGACCAAGAGTCCCACTGTAGTTCCATCCTACTGATTTCCCTTCATTTAATACGGGCTGTTCAATAGGCATCATGGTCTCTTCCCTATGCTGTTGTAGTAATCGCCTTGTCTCCTCCATTTGGCGATCTAACATCATCTGTATCATTGCTTGTACCCCAGCCATCATCATTGGCTCAGGTGAAGCTCCTACAACAGGTACTTGCTCAACTACTTGAGGTTGAGGATGTTGATCCCTGTTTCCGTTTGCATTTGCAGCTCCTCTACAAGTTCTGGCCATTACAATCTATATAACGAATAAGGCGAATTTAGGTCTTTATCCTTGTTAGACATGTCAATTCCCTTATCACTCCGAAATGTTTACATGTTAGTTCTAATCTTGTAACCATACGCTTAGAATCCTACACACATAAGGTTCCCAGATCCGGTCGGCAACAGACCATAGATCCGAACAAATAATGGCACACATGGCAAACACATAACATTTATCACATAAGGGCATTTTAGGCATCTTCCCTAAAATAAACTAGTGCTCGTGTCTAAAATATGGTAGACACTCATCTCACAATCATCACTTAGCATTCTAAGTTCAAGTCTAGAAATTCTACAATTTCTTAGTTCGCTTAAACTAATGCTCTGATACCAACTGTGACATCCCCTAATTTCTCGGCCAGAAAAGACCGATTTAATTATGCTTTTTAAAATAAAATCAGAGAAATATTTTTAAAAGATGTTGCGGAATTGGTCCCCAAACAAAATATGATAAAAGTTTATAAAAAACCTTCATTAAGAAGGTATATGTTTTCCATATATATATATATATATATATATATATATATATATATATATATATATATATATATATATATATATATATATCAAAACCTCGGGATGTCATGTTCCGATACAGATCAAAAGCATAAACAAGACATTATAATCCTTTCAACAGTTATTTACAACTACCGACCTATAATCCAAAAATCTCTCTTCATCCTCCGACTATGCTCAGCGTCTACTACCTGTAACATAAAAAGTTGAGTGGGTCAGGCTTGGGAGCCTGGTGATCATATAGGGTTTTCAACCCACAATAATAATAAACTTACTAAGTTCATCAATCAACAATAACCCTGCTTACCCGTTCCCATTATCCTCACTTTACGTCCCTAAACACTTATCACAAGGGAATTAGCCTAAAGAATATCATCGGGATGGACACTACTGCTAAGGGGTTTCCTCAGCCATACATGTCCTAAAGGCAACCATGAGGGGGATGGAGTACATCGAATGAACACTCTCAGTTCATTAACACTTACAGGTTGCGGACATGCTAATGTTTCCCACTGGACTGTCTAGAATAGTTTGTGGTCGTCATCCAAACTCCGCTTGATGACTAGATTTCAAAACACATTGAGGCCTCTCATCAATTGTATTTTATCACACATCACTATCTACCCATGTTCTACCTAACATATTTGTAGATAAAAATACTTATACAGTTTAAAACTTGTATAAAACATCAACTCAACAGTTACCTCAAATAAACAATTAATATATCTACACATAGCACATATTATAAGGTAAATACTTCATATCTATGTGTAAAATGAAAGTGACTATACACTCACTTGATTTGATGATAATCGGGCAACAATTCGTTTCCCAAAACGATCGTTTCTAATAAAACCGGGAGTTTTATTGAGAAACTGGGCTCTGCAAAAGTCAGTCTTCAAAACCAAAAAGATAAATTTTTCGGGCGTCTCGAGCACTTCGTGGCGTATTCCGGGCTTTACAATCGATACCGGGGCTTTGGGGGATTCTAAGATGAAGAAAATATGAAGAGAGGGGTGAAAGATGGTAAAATCTCAAAAGTACCTGAGAGGCTTCGCAGGTACCCTTCTATTTATAGGGTCCAAAATCTTGATCCAACGGCTGAGAAGGTTCTGATCCGACGGCTGAGAGGCTTTGCAGGGGGGTGGCTCGCACGACGGCTGCACGTGCGAAGGGCTCGCTGTTGACCTCTAATTGGACCGCGGTCTACTGGTCCACATGCGAGGTTCGGAGGCTAGGCGGTGCGAGGTTCGGTCCGGATGCGAGCTTCGGATTGGGCCTCCCTTTGATCAGACACGAGGAGTAGAACACGCGTCGGACCTCTACTGGACCGGACTTCGGATGCGAGGGCAGGCGATACGTCTCGCCTGGTGGCTTCGTGACTTAGCAGCTCGGATAGGTGGCGCATGCGGAGCAAGGACACGTGGCAAGCATACAACGAGGGTGACGTGGCCGAAGCCACATATGCGAATTTTCTCGGTTTTTGTGCAAAAACTTCTAAAATCCATAACTTTTTCATACGAGCTCCGTTTTTGACGTTCTTTACATGCACGCATAACTAAAATTACGCTCTACAACTTCCGCTTAGACTTCGTCGGCTGATTTTGATTTTAGATTTTATATTATTATTTTTAATAGACCGGGACAGAGAATTCGTTAAAAATTCGTAACTTCTTTATCCGACGTCCGTTTTCGTCAAACTTTTTACTGTTTTGCTCCTAATGATGAGACCTTCAATTCTCGTTTAGGTTGTGTTGGCTAAAAATCGCTCGATCTAAAATTCGAGATTTTAGCTGTCTACTGCTAAGCTGAAATTTCGAAAAATCAGAACTTCGTCATACGATGTCAGATTTGGGCGTTCTTTTTATCGAACTTCTCGGTTTGACGAATACTACGACTTTCGTGTAGATTACTAAGGCTAAAAAGTAGTTTATCAAAAACTCACTTTTTACAACATTCAGCACCGTGCCGGTTTTGTAGCGAAACTTCGACAGTTCATAACTTCTTCGTTATAACTCGGATTTTGGTATTCTTTATATCCCCGAAATCCTTGTTTCGAGCACTACAAGTTTATTTAAATATATTGGGATTATCTCAAACTTTAATTTTGACGCTTATATTTATTCTTAATTAAATAGACCCTAATAATTAAGCATAAAACACATAATTCACATAATATTCACATAATTCCTTTTCATTTCTTCAAAATGAGTTACAAAGGTTAACCCAAACTATCAACTCAATACAAATGCCTAGGCTAGAAACACGAGTGTTACACAAACTCTCCCGTGAAGGGTCAACAATCCTCTACTATCATAGTCAAAAGAAGCTACTCGGCCTACGATTCTCTCACACTTCTATCTCTCCTCCTTGAGGCCTTCTCCCTGTGCCTCCTTAATTTGCTCCAATAATGGAGCAATCACCATCATCCTCAAACAAATGTCCCTGATCGGGGTCGCTACTACCTTGCGGCTCAAGGCGTCGGCCACTACGTTGGCTTTCCCCGGGTGATAAAGGATCTCACAATCGTAATCCTTCAACACGTCCAACCATCGCCTCTGCCTCATGTTCGGATTCGACTGATCCATGAGGTACCTTAAGCTCTTATGATCCGTGTAAATGGTACAACGGACCCCATAAAGGTAATGTCTCCAAATCTTGAGGGCAAACACCACTGCCCCCAGCTCTAAATCATGCGTAGGATAATTAACTTCGTGAGGCTTCAACTGTCTCGAGGCATAAGCTATCACACGGCCTCGCTGCATCAACACTGCTCCCATACCTGTGATCGAGGCATCACAGTAGACTATAAAATCCTCCACTCCCTCTGGTAGGGTAAGAATCGGTGCCTCGCACAATCTCTGCTTGAGGGTCTCAAATGCTACCTGTTGCTCAGGCCCCCAATGAAACGCTACCGACTTCTTGGTCAGTCGGGTGAGCGGTACTGCTATCTTGGAGAAATCCTGGATGAATCTCCTGTAATACCCTGCCAATCCTAGGAAACTCCGAATCTCGGATGGAGACCTCAGAACCTCCCACTGCATCACAACCTCAATCTTGGCCGGATCTACCAAAATACCCTTCTCGTTGACGAGGTGACCAAGGAACTGCACCTCGCACAACCAAAACTCACACTTACAGAACTTTGCAAAAAGTTTCTCCCTCCTCAAAACCTCTAGCACCTCTCTCAGGTGTTCCTCATACTACTCCTGAGTCTTGGAATACACCAAGATATCGTATATGAATACTATCACAGACCAATCCAACATCGTCCTGCACACGCGGTTCATGAGGTCCATGAACGAGGCCGGAGCGTTGGTGAGCCCAAATGGCATCACCACAAACTCATAATGACCATACATGGTCCTAAAGGCGGTCTTCTGCACATCCTCATCTCTGACCCGTATGTGGTGATATCCGGAGCGTGAATCAATCTTGGAGAACCAGGACGCTCCCTGAAGCTGATCAAACAAATCATCTATCCTCGGAAGTGGGTAACGGTTCTTCACCGTTACCTTATTCAGCTCCCGGTAGTCTATACACATACGGTGCGACCCGTCCTTTTTCTTCACGAATAAAATCGGTGCACCCCAGGGCGAACTACTCGGCCTAATAAATCCCTTGTCCAGCAACTCTTGCAGCTGCGTAGACAACTCCTGCATCTCTGGGGGAGCCAACCGATACAGTACCCTGGCTATCGGAGCCGCACCAAGGACTAGATCGATCCCGAACTCAACCTGTCTCTCAGGAGGTACCCCCGACAATTCCTCTGGAATACATCCGAGTAATCTCGCACCACCGGAACATCATCAACTGTCATCTTTCCCTTTTCCCGGGCATCTGTAACATAGGCAATATAGCCGACACAACCATGCTGAAAGTAGCGTCTTGCCCTCGCTGCTGAACACAAAACTGGCCCGCGCTGTGGCTTCTCTCCCTAAATCACTAACTCTCCCCTACTAGGAGTGCGTACCCTCACTAACTGTAGCTCGCAATCTATCACCGCCCCATTGGGGCTCAGCCAATCCATGCCTACTATGACTTTATTCCTTCGCAAGGGAATAGGGACCAAGTCCACCGGAAACTGCTCATCGAACAACTGCAGAGAACACCCTCTGTGCACCCTTGCCACCCTAACGGTCCTATCAGCTGCAATTTCAACCTCAAGTGGACAATCTAGCTCCCCTGGAGGTCTACTAAACCTCTTGCTAAGTGCAAGAGAGACGAATGATTGGGTAGCTCCCGAATTAAACAATACCGTAGCTGAGATGCCGTTCACCAAGAACGACCCTATACAAAACATATAACCATAAGAAACAATGAAGAAATAAATACTGAGATAAGGGAAGAATACATAGCCACCACTACATCAGGAGTTGCTCGTGCCTCCTCTGCAGTCAGCTGAAAAGCCTTACTGTTTGCCACCGGCATCTCGCCTCGGCCCTGACGGCCATCTGAAATCCTTAAAGTAGCAGGAACTGGTGTTGACACCTTCCCTGCAGCAGCTAAACTCGGACACTAGGACTTTTTGTGTCCCCTCTGATTGCAATGGAAGCAAATCAGATCTGATGTTGAAACGAAAGTTGTAGTGGTTGTACAATCTCTGCTTATATGCCCAGTCCGATCGGACTTGTAGCAACCGGAACTCCCTGCCTTGCACGCCCCATCGTGCAATCTCCCACACTTTCCACACTGAGCGTGGCTCTGCTGACTCCTAGCTCTATGATATGAACCATTGGGCTTTTTGCCCGCATTCCCTGTACCTGGAGCTGCCTCCGGCTTCCTCTTCCTCTTCATCTGAAGATCAATCTCTTTCTCTCTCTCTCTCTCTCTCTCTCTCTCTCTCTCTCTCGCCCTAGCAATCATGTCATCCAACGTTTTGCAGCTGGACCGGATCACGAACTGGCGGATATCACTCCGCAACATCTCATGATAACGAGCCTTCTTCATTTCCTCATCAGCCGCGTACTGAGGAACGAGAAGTGCCCTCTCCCTAAACATGGCGGTAATTTCCGCCAACGTCTCAGTAGTCTGGGTAAGATCCTGAAACTCGCGGGCTAACTGCTGCACCTTAATAACCGGTGCGAACTCGGCTCTGAGTCTGGTAGTAAAGTCTGCCAATGTCATGGGATCCAAGGCTGCGTCATCCTCGATGGCATGACCAATATCCTCCCACCAATCCCGTGCCCTGTCTTTCAGAAGATAGGACGCCAATCTAACCTTGTCCCCCTCGGGACATCTGCTAGTGCGGAAGGCGTTGGCCACATCTGCCAACCATCTAGTTCTCGCTATGGGGTCCCACGCCCCGTGGTAATCTGGAGCTCCACATGTATGAAACTCCTTGAAGGTAAGCATGCGCGAACCCATCATGGCCGCTACCTCAACACGGAAAGTACTCAGTCTCTCATCCATCAACTCTAAGATACCCTCCTTGATCGAACCAAAGATCACAGGAGTCTGCTCAAGTATGGTGCGAGTAATCTCTGAAGAGAGAAACTCCCTAGTCTGCTCATCCAACTGCCCGACCTCCGGGCCTGATCCTGATCCCCCTCCGGCACCTGAACTGCCGACTGCTGGTCTAGGGCGTAATTCCACCATTCTGAAACACAACATAATAAATGTCAGGAACACTGACATATCTCGAGGAATCATTACTACCACAAGTTTCCCAGTCTCATCTCAGCTTTCCTTGATTCGAGTACGGATCCTCTACTTCCAGTAGTACGGGCCCATACTACCTTCCACATCTAGCCGCACTTTCCTCAACTACTGCCTTGACTCCACCAAGTCGCTATTACCGCTAATAATCTCTACTACTCTCATCCTAGTCTTGCCCTACGGAATTCTATGACTATACCCGATCCAGTCCTCGGCTGCTGAAAGCCTCCCTATGATGCCAATTAGCCATCACCTGAATACCACCACATGCGACAAGGCTCAAATAATCCTTCAAGTAAAGACTCATCCCTACAGCGATTATACTCACGCAAGAGCTGCGCAATAGGGTTAAATCTAGCACTCTGAGATTATTCAACCCTGTTCACATGTGACGTGACGCATTCACCTGATGGCTAACCCCCATCACCTAGAGTCCCAAAAAGCATAAAGCAAGCATCATTCAAACATAGGAGACCACTCAAGCAATTCTATCCTCATCAGAGGGAAACTATACTAGCATACAATGCTAAGTTCACATTATTAGGCATAACCTAAACAGGCTATTCTACTGCTTACTACTCTATGCTAGCATGCAATTCTTATAAGGCTGAAACACATAAAGCAGACATATAAGGCATCCTCCTAGATCCTTAGTTCTATACTAGCATGTTGTTCTACTTATACTGAAACTGAAGCTGATATTCATAATATAACTTGTATGGGTAATTTGGGAGTACTTACTTGAGCTCGGCTGATCGCATGCACCACACCCTTTTTCTCATTTCAAAGTTTTTATCTTTCAAAAAAATTCTTTTTACTTTTCCAAAACTCTCTTCATTTGAACAACATTTTACCATTTCCTTAGTTTGGGTTCACACACACCCGGAAGTGTGCCCGAATCCCTCAAACTAAGGCTCTGATACCAACTTGTAGCATCCTAAAAATACAACCCAAAAATTTTGTTTAAATAGTAATAAAAATCATATACTGTTTGTCATATCATAAAGACCATGTGTCAAATATCTCAACTCATAATAAAAGGTCGTGAAACAACTGTATCAAATCAAACTACAAATCAACAAACTCCCAGGATAAAGACTGAAGTTGTGGTGTGTGCGATGCCATCATCCCGAGCTCTTCCCCTTACTTGCGGAAGTACCTGAAACCAAAACTAAAACTGTAAGCACGAAGCTTAGTGAGCTCCCCCAAGCTACCACATACCATACAATAACATATAAACACGTACTAGGCCTTGCCCACTACATCGGGGCGAAGCCCAGAAACTGCATCGGACCGAAGTCCGAAACTGACTGGGACCTTGTCCCCTGCATCAGACCGAAGTCTGGAAATAACTGCATCGGACCAATGTCTGGAGCAGACTGGGACCTTGTCCCCTGCATTGGACCGAAGTCCGGAACTAACTGCATCGGACTGAAGTCCGCAAACTAACTATGCATAGCATAGCATAGCATAAACACATATAAACTAGCATAACACACATGATCATAAACTCATATACTGCATACTACGTCAGGCCGTAGCCCACAACACCTACCACATAAATCTTGTCTGAGCCACGAAGGCATCAAACACACTAACAACTGCATCGGACCGAAATCCGGAAACTACTACTAACTAAACGGGCCGACATTGTGGCCTTAGACCCATTCCTACTGGAAGGAAACTCACCTCGTAGCGTAGCTGCTGAAAGGACTGCTTCGGAATCTGTCTGCTGCGTCTCCGGCTTCACCCCGGCTACAATATCCATGAGCACCATCAATCAAATATTGTTAATAATAAACTAGAGGGTAAAATGACTCTCCTACCCTTGGTCCAAGTCAACCTAACTATCAAAGTCAACATTCAGTTGACCTGACTCGTCGAGTTAGGCCGCCAACTCGTCGAGTCCTTACTCTTACTTCCTTGATTCCACTCGCTACTACGCGTCGACTTTTAGCGCAAACTCGGCGAGTTCCTCTTCGCTACTAACACTCTGACAATCTGCATCCGACTCGCCGAGTTGTATGAACAACTCGTCGAGTTCTCCTTCCTCAAATGATTATTCTAGCTGTGACTCGCCGAGTTGTATGAACAATTCGTCGAGTTTGTTCTTGAAGTATGAAGATGGCCTTGCACTTGTCGAGTCAGGGCATTGACTCGTCGAGTTCTTCCACGAATGAGTCTAACCCTCTAGCTCACTGAGTCCACTTCTCACTCACTGGTTCCACTCGGCATAACTCGAAAAAGGAAACACAAGGGACTCGCGACTCGGCTCGCAGAGTCGTATGCATGCAAATACTATACACTCGATTCTGCTTGAAACTAATTCATGCCATTAATAGATCTGGGTTCCTGGGACTTGATTTACACGTAAAGTTTCCAACTTTACGTGTAAATAACATCAAATGGAGGTTTTAAGGTTAAAAGCACACTATAATAGTAGATCTAGAGCTTTCATGCAAAATAGATCCATAAAGGTGCTAGATCTAAGCTCCTGGAAATCAAATCTAGCTAGATCTAAAGGTTAATCAACTCCATGAGTCATCTATGCTACTACTAAGCTAAGAAATGGTTTAAGAATGGCTTCACAAAGGAGATTTAAGCATAGAAATAGAAAAGGGCCAAGATATACCTTACTTTCTTCTGAAATTCCTCAAGGATCTAGAATCTCCTTCTTCTCTTCTTGATCTATATTCCTTTATCTCTCAAAATCTTCAAAGAACACACCAAAATCACGCAAAAATGCAAAAAGGGCTCTAGGGTTCGAGTAAGATGCTCTGAGGGTGATGGGGGCTGACTTAAGGCCCCCAAAAGTTGTTTATATAGGGTGCAAACCCTTGAAATTAGGGTTTTATCCAGACTGGCAGACTAGCCGAGTCCGGAATATGGACTCGCCGATTCGCCAACTTAAACATGCTTGAAATCGCGACCCTACTCGACGAGTCCAGCTACTGACTCGTTGAGTGCCCCCCTAAAACTTGAAGAAATATAACAATAAATAACAATATAAATATCATACCATAATTGGGGTGTTACATTTGTAACCTATCGTGTTGACACATTCTTGTTTCTATGCCATTCTAGTTGAATTGACTGTGCATGTGAGTTCTATGAGTTCTCATTTAAATGCATAAAGGCAAAGAACATTAATCAATGAAAGTTCATTGATTTGTGTGGGTGAGTTGCTCAATTACTTAGAGGAAATGGTAGGCCCTTGTGCTGCCAGATCTCAAGAAATAAATATTTAACAATTTTAGTCCATATGAGTTTGGATTTATTACAAACATTGTCTTATGATTATGCTTATGACAAATTCACATGAATAGGAGCACATACACCATAAAATCAAAGTGATAAAGTTTCTCTACATTTCATGAAAATGATTGTGAGGAAACACTTCCACTAAGAAGATTTTAAGGAGATAGCGATTGTGTAAATTGCATTCTCAATTTCTATTATGACTACGACATCCCTCTTCATAGTTCAGTGTGAGATTTGGCAATTATTTTAACATTTAAGACTTATTTGTTGTAAGTTATGAAATATTAGACACACATATGAGCTTTCTAATAAAAGGTTTATGAGTTTAGATAAAGTCATATCAATGCATCACGTATTAGAAATATTAACTTTGGAAGGAAAGTCAATAAGTATTGATTTCTAGAAGTCCACCTGATTTCTGATTATATGTTAAACCTAGTGGGAGCATAAGTGTTATGCTGGTAAAGAGATAGTTATCATGTTAGTGAGAGCATGATTATTATGTTGCGAGTTAGCAATGTTAATTATAGAAAACGAAAGTTTCAATTCGCAAAGTTGCAGAGTTTGAAAAGTTGTTTTGCTATAATTAAGGGAGAGGAACTTATACTTCATTTTAAAGGACATATATGAATGTTATGTTGAAAAGGTTCAACATAAGAAAATTCTATATATAAAAATATTATAGCAAGAGACTGGTAAGTATCATGTATTTATGTAAGAAATTATATATTGTATCCCATATGCTTCAGGTATATGATCGATTACATGTGTTGTAATATTCGATCATTTTTATTTTCCAAATGCCTAGGGCATTAAGAGGGAAAAATGACCAGAATCGGATATGACTAAAATAATTAAACAACTGTCAAGTACGATCTAAGGTTTGCCAAAGATTACTTGTAGGCAGTTGGAAGTATAGTAATGAATGGACCATATTGACATTATTATGAATATGTAGGATTTTATTTAGAATGTGTTGTTATACGGCAAATATAGAATCTTTCCACAATAGGAGTTTGATATTAAGGATTTATGTAGATTATAAACTTTTATGCAAGAAGTATGTTCAAAGGAATGTACTTTGAATTTGAGAGTTCATGTCTATGGAGTTGTCTTGTAACAATCTCTAATAGAGAACATTGTAATATCATTGACAAAGTCTTGGTGACTTTAGTGCTATGTCATTACAAAAGGATCATTGCGTAAAATGATTAGAATGTAGCACATAACAAGAATTTGGTATTCTTAAACTTATGATGAGGATTGGGAATTGTGAAATGAGCATCATTGGAAATGTGCTCAATTGATCTATTTCACAAAGTAAGGACCATGGGTAAACATGGTGTGCATGCTTGGAGCATTGAATAACTATTGTTTTTTAATTCAAGATATAAGTTGATTATCCGAAACATTATTCAATGACTAATGTGTAATCAATATGGTGATTAAATAAAGGGTTTTTATTTATACTCAAAGTGTTGAGGCCATATTGTTGGATTAGTGTCTAAGTCCATAACTATTTTGGTATGTACTTTGACCCGATTATGAGCATGGTCCTTTTAGGTTACCTTCACCATAGCAATATGTAGGATGAATTAAGGAGAGAAAGGTTTAATTATGATTTATTAATATATTATAAGAATAATATATTAAAGGAGAAATCATATTGTTTAATTAATATTGGTTAAGAATTAATTAAGAATTAATTTTGTGGCTAAAAGAGATTAATTAAACTTATGGGATTGGAATAGTAATTATAAGATAATTGCAATTGGGCTATGGATCACCTTGGAATAATAGGTTGGACGAATTCTACGGGGAAGCCCATTAGAAATCACCCAAGGCATGTTCCAGAAGGGGTCCATGGGCTGCTTAGGGCTTAAGCAGTCAAATTAGGGTTTCCTTGTTTGATAACCCTAATAGCCTAAGTATATAAGGAACCCTTGGGCACCAAAAAACGTGGCTAACACTTCCTTTAGGGTTTCCAACCGTTTTTGTTGCCTGCCCTTTCTTCCCTCTTCATCCAAGTTGCTTAGTGGTGTTTGTGAATCCATTAGAGGTGCAACACTTGAGGCACTAAGCTTTCTGAAGCCAAGGATTGATTGTTATTGCTATATAACAATCAAACGTTAAATATAAACCCTATTTTATGTTAATATGATTAATTGTATGCTAGATCTAGGGTTTATGGCTTTGGATAATTAGTTGCATGTTCATTAGACAAACTAGATCCAAAGCTATTGGGTTTGCATGTACACCATAGGATTGATGTATTGCTCGAAACCCATCACATATTTGATTTGATTATTCTTGTGTTTCACTTCACATGTTTTGACTTCCCGAATAATAAGATTATTTAAACCATCCACGGTCGATCATACTTTGGAAATAGGTATTGAGGCAAGACTGTCATGAATCCGACTATAGATTGCCTAAAGCATTTGAGACATAGCAAAAGTCTAATTCAGTGTTCATGGATGCTCATGAAATAAGATTTGAGTATTGGATTAAACCCACGTTCACGTGAATCACTTCATGTATTTTATCACGGGTGATTGTGAGACGATAATACCTTATGTTCTTGAAACGGAGACATATGAGTTGTAGTTTACAAGTCGGTTGCACATTGATATATGTAAACACACCAGTAACTTGGTGTTATAAAACATATTGTTGTGTGTGCTTTGATGAGTAAGTACAAGTGAGCATTTAAGTCAAAGTTTCTATGTTCATTTTACCCTAAGAGGGATAAAAGAGATATATGTGGGCCCCTCAATGATTTAGTGATGACAACCTAAGCGCTTGGTCAAGTCAGGGCTGATTTGATTTGTTCAATTAGTCAGTCATCTTAAATCGGAAATTGAGAAACAACACATAGATATAAATAATGATTAAAATCCATGTCTCATGTTTATACAATAGCTAGAATGGAGGAATATATGATCCCTTATCTAAAGGACACATTGCTGATAAGATCAGAGTTCGACAGCAGCTTTTGAAAGCTACAATTGCTAATCAGGTTATGAAGTCGTACTTGCAAAATAGTTATTAAACTTATCCAAGTGGGAGACTGTTGGATTAGGTGTCTAAGCCCATAACTATTTTGGTATGTACTTGACCCGATTATGAGCATGGTCCTTTTGGGTTGCCTTCACCTTAGCAACTAATAGGATGAATTATGGAGAAAGCGGATTTATTATGATTTATTAATGTATTAAAAGCATAATATATTAATTCAGAAATCAAATTGTTTAATTAGTATTGATCAGAAAATAATTTGGTGATCAAAAGAGATTGATTAAATTAACATGGACTGATTATGTAAATTAGTAATATTTGTAGTTTGGGCTCATGGACCTTATTGGTATAGGGTGGACGAAATCTCTATGAGAGTCCATAAAGATTTCATCCAAGGCTTGTCCATTAAGGAGTCCATAGGTTGCTTAGGGCCTAAGTAAGGGAATAAGGTTTTTCAAGTTGATAACCCTAGAAGCCTGAACAATAAAAGGAACCCCAAAGGCTTCCAAAAATGTCCCAATGATTTATTGTAGAGTCCTAGACGTTTTTGAAGGCTATTCCTCTCTCTCCTATTCTGTAACACCAACAAAATTTATGTCAAAAATAAATTTTTAATAACCTTAATTGGGATAAAAAAAGGTAATATAGATTGTACCTAGGTTTCCAAAAATATAAAGAACACAAAAATACGAGTTATAATGAAGAAGTTATGACCAATCCAACATCCGCAACAAAACCAAAAAAGCATAGTTTAGTGTAAAAAGTGAGTTTAAGATAGACTACTTTTTAGCCTTAATTGTGTTAATGAAAGTTGTAGAATATGTCTCCACCTTCGCGTGGATATAAAGAACGTCGAAAACGGAGCTCGTATGGAAAAGTTATGGCCTTCCAAAGATACAACTGTCTGAGAGCAGGATGCGTTTCAGAAGCCCTAATTTAACTGAACTCACGATGTGAGCATCATTTCTCACGACATGAGGAGTCAAATCAACACTTTTCAGGCCTAGAATGCAGAAGTCAAGTCTACGTATAAGACTCACGACGCGAGCCTTAAAACTCACGAAGTGAACAGTCTGAATGACCCTTCCAGAGCAAGTTGATGAGTGATGCATGCCATGAGCGAAGCGGGACCAAAATCACGATGCGAGTTATGAAAAATCACGACGTGAGAGTCGAAATCTTGCCAATAAGTAGAAATCGAAGCCTTCCGAGTTTGGCTGCTCATTTCCATCATTTCTCCTACTTCTACATGTTATTAAACCCTTCTAAACCACCTCGAAGCCCCGGTAACACCTCTCACACATGACGCAAGTCCTAATGCTCCAAATCTCCTGAGAAACTAACTTCTTTCCAGTCAAAGTACTGCTCATGAGAAGCTCGTTTCTTCACCCAAGACTCACGGTTACGTCAAGAACGATCCCTCATGGAAACGAAACGTTGCTCGATTCACCACTTATCAAGTTAGTTCATACCCCTATAACTGTAACAGCCCGGATCCCCAGGTATCTTTACTTTCATATTTTTGATATTTTGAGAGGGGACTCGGCGAGTTGGAGGTCGAACTCGTCGAGTCGAGTCGCGGTTTTGGACGGAGGTTCGCGTCCGGACTCGGCGAGCTTAAGGGATGGACTCGGCGAGTCCGCGCTGTTTAATGAAACCCTAAATTCCCGGTCCTAAGCCCTATTTAAAGGACCTTATGGCCTTCATTTGCGGCCACCTTGAACCCTAAGTGCACCCATACGACTGAGAGACCTTGTGAGTGTGATAAGAGGCCATTTGTTCATCATTTTGTGTGTTATTGCAAGAAAGGAGGGAGAAGATCAAGCTTGAAGAGTTGGGGAGCTTGGATTTGCTTCTATTTCATCAAGGGAACCTTCTTTAGGTAACTTTCAGAGCTAAACTTTGTATTTTGGGTTGATGTGTCAAATCTAGGGTTTCTTCTTGCCTTACTTGGCTTGAATTGGAAGTATGAAAGGTCCTATGGAGATATGGAACCTAGATCTGGACCTTAGCAGGTCCAGGAGGCCCCATATGACAAGCTTTATGTCCATTCTTTTGAGTTGGAAGCTAGGGTTGCCATATTAGAGGTTATTTCTCCAAAATGAGCCTTGTATGCGTTGCATGGCGACCAAGACTGAGACTTTACATGATAAATGAGCTTGGGAAGGCCAGATCTATGTGTGTATGGAACAGATCTGACTGTAAAAGCCAGTTTTAGCTGATGCATGGCATGGACTCACCGAGTCTGAAGAACAGACTCGAGGAGTCACTTGAAGATTGTCCTTGAGACCACCCAGTGTGTAGTCCTGCCGAGTTGTGGGTGACTCAATTAGTCACAGAGAGTTAGAAAGGTTTTGACAGGTGGACCGAGTCAAGTTGGGACTCGCCGAGTTGTCCTTGCGACTCGGCGAGTTGAGTCGCGGTGGCCCCATGATTCAGGCCCAGGTGGAACTCGTCGAGTCAGGGGAGTACTCGACAAGTCAAAGGGAAAATCCTTGCGAGTTGGTTAAAACGCGTAGACTCGCCGAGTCACTATAGTGCACTCGCCGAGTCCGGTCTAATTGACCAAAGACTGTTGACCAAGTCAACCTGTGTTGACTTGATAAGGATGGTCAACCTTAGTGGTACAGGTAATAATTATAGATTCATGATGTCATAGGAGGATTATAGCTCGAGGGTTCGAGCACGAGTGATTCCAGGGTTCACGAATGAGCGAGACATACGAGGTGAGTCTTCTCACTATACTGTACGCAGAAGGGTTTGACTGTGTGACCGGAAGGTCGATTATGATATGAGATATATGCCTTATGTGTAATAAGTTATTCTTTATATGTGCCATGTATGATATTCTTGATTTGGGCTGGAAGGCAACATGTTATGGGCCGGAAGGCGTGGTCATATGGACCGTAAGGATGACGTGGGTAGGACCGGAACGTCTACCCAGTCGGGACGGAAGTCCCCTGAGACACATGGACCGGAAGGTCAAGGCCTGGAAAGGCGTACGTGCGTAGGTTGTATTTTGGGGAACTCACTAAGCATTTATGCTTACAGTTGTTGTGTTATGTGTTTCAGGTACCAGCGAGGACCGTGGGAAGGCGTCGGCGTGATCGTACGCACACTCGGGGAAACCATTTTGTGATCTTTTTTTATGTAATCCGTCGTGACTAAATTGTTACATTGGAACCTAAATTTATTACTCGATGTTTTAATGATTGTAAAAATGAAAAATTTTTGGTTTCGGAATTTATGACGTTACAAGTTGGTATCAGAGCCTTGGTTTGAGGGATTCGGGTACACCTTCGAGCGTAACTGAACTCAAACCGGGGTTTTGAGAAAATTTTAATTAATAAATCAATAAAAATTTGATAAGTGATTTTGAGAAAACCAAAGAAGAAAGAGTGTGTACGGTCAGCCAGCGCCCGAACGGTAAAATCTCCAAAATACTCTTACAATATGTGTTATGAGATATGATATGATATGATACGCATGCTAGTAGGCTAGGTATACATATTAGGACTAGAGTGGCCTGATTTTGTGATGCCTTAGTCTAGGGAAACCTACTTCTATGAGGTGCTTGAGAGCGAGTGGGTAACTAGTGTATGACAAGAATAGAGTACTCAGGATTTGGGGTTTGGGGAGGAGGACTTGGGGTGAATACCGACACGGTGTAATTGGTAGTATTGGGCCCGTACTACCAAGGACACCGGGTCAGTGGGCAGCCGAAGTAAGAATCCCTAGGTATCGGAGACTGAGTAGGACTGCGTTATCGAGTGCGATTATACCCGATAGAGTCTCTGATATTTTTATGTTGTATTTCAGAGACATCATGGTTGGACCACGACACAGACCTGGTACGAGTAGTGTGACTGACGAGGAGCTTCGTCAGATGATTCATGAGGAGGTAGCTGCAGCGATCCGGGCCGAGATTCCGGAGATGTTTGGGTCTATTAAGACCACGCTGATGGAGACATTTGATGAGCGGTACACCGCGTTGACTGAGGCTGCCGCCGCTGCAGCTACCGCAGCTGTGGCCGCTGCCAGACCACAGGGGGGTGACTCGTTGCTGTTTCGGGAGTTCAGCAACACGAAGCCACCAGAGTTTGACGGGACGCAGGATCCGATTGCTGCGATGAGATGGATTGCTGATATCAAGGGATGCTTCTATACTTATTCACGTCCGGAGCATTTGAGGGTACGGTTCGCCTTGAACCAGCTCCGCCTGGGAGCAAAGGATTGGTGGAAATTCGTGACGGTGAACTTCACTCTGGCAGTGGTCTCAGTTGTGACTTGGGAGAGGTTTACTGATATGTTCAGAGACGAGTATGTTCCCCCGGTGGAGAGGGAACGGTTGGTTTAGGAGTTCTTGACCCTCAAGCAGGGTAATGATTCTGTTACGGTGATCACACGGAAGTTTCATGAGAGGGCGATGTTCTGCCCCGAGCAGGTGTCCACGGAGCAGGCTCGGATGAGTCAGTATTTGGGAGTGCTGAGGAGGGATATCCGGGAGTTCGTATCGAACTCGTCATATCATACTTTTGCTGAGCTTCAGGCGAATGCCAAGAAGCGTGAGATCGAGTTAGAGACCCAGGCCAGGGAGGAGGCCGAGTCTCAACAGGTGGATCGGCGGCCGGCTCAGTCTCAGCCGGCAGCCAAGCGGATCAAGTCCGCCGATTCGAGATCCGGAGGTCAGAAGAGCCGCACTTGCGAAAGGTGCGGCAAGGGTCACGAGGGGGCATGTCGATCGGGTGCTTGCTACAAGTGTGGCAAGGAGGGGCACATTGCTAGGGATTGCCCCAAGGGATTCATGGTTTGCTTTCATTGCAACCAGACTGGGCATCGGAAGGCCGAGTGCCCCAAGCTTCGCCAGGGATCTACGCCTGCTGCCAGGGTTCCCGAGGTTTGGCCAGTGAAGGTCGAGGCTCCGAAGGATCGTGGGAGAGCTTTTCAGTTGACTGCGGAGGAGGTCCGCGCGACGCCTGATGTCGTGGCCGGTATGTATTCTTTCATGTATTTACATTTATACTGAGATATTGTGCTTATATTATTATATGCGTAGGTACTTTCTTGTGAATCATGTGCCTGCTTTGGTATTATTCGACTCGGGTGCGAGTCGGTCTTTTGTTTCGTTGGCTTTTAGCCAGCACATCGGTATCGATCGAGAGGTGATGAGTCGACCCCTGCGAGTTGCTATAGCAAATGAGAAAGCGGTATACGCCACTGAGGTGATTCGAGGATGCGTGCTCGAGATTTTTGGGGTCGAGTTTCCTATAGACTTGGTCCCTATAGCTATGGGGGATGTCTGCGTTATCGTGGGCATGGACTGGTTGAGTAAGTTTGGAGCAGTCATTGACTGCGAGAGACAGCTGGTGATGATTCGGGACCCTAGTGGGGGAGTGCTCACGGTTTATGGCGAGGGGACCCGGTGTGGGTCGGCGTTTTGTTCGGCTGCCAGGGCAAGGCAGAGTTTGCAGCAGGGCTGTGATGGATTCATAGCCTATGTGATGGATACTCGTGTGACCACGGAGAGGCCCAATTCGATTGATGACGTCCCAGTTGTATGCGAGTTTTCGGATGTGTTCCCCGAAGAGTTACCGGGTGTGCCTCTGGAGATCCAAGTGGAGTTTCTTATCGATTTGGTTCCGGGAGCGGCACCCATCGCCAAGGCACCTTATCGTCTCGCTCCGCCGGAAATGCAGGAATTATCCTCGCAGCTTCAGGAGCTGGTTGGAAAGGGATTCATTTGACCGAGTAGCTCACCTTGGGGAGCGCCGATTTTGTTCGTCAAGAAAAAGGATGGTTCACACCGTATTTGTATCGATTATCGGGAGTTGAACAAGTTGACGGTTAAGAACCGATATCCGTTACCTAGGATCGACGATCTGTTCGATCAGTTGCAGGGGGCATCTTGGTTTTCCAAGATTGACTTGAGGTCGGGGTATCATCAGATGAGGGTTCGAGAGGAAGATATCCAAAAGACTGCTTTCAGGACTCGTTATGGACATTATGAGTTTGTGGTGATGCCTTTTGGGCTCACCAATGCCCCGGCCGCGTTCATGGATCTTATGAACCGGGTGTGCCGACCGATGCTGGATCGGTCAGTGATCGTATTCATCGATGATATTTTGGTGTATTCAAGGACTAGGGATCAACATGAGGAACATTTGAGGGAGATTCTTGGGCTTTTGAGATCGGAGAGACTGTATGCCAAGTTCTCTAAGTGTGATTTCTGGTTACGAGAGGTCCAGTTCCTCGGGCATCTTGTTAACCAGAAAGGGATATTGGTCGACCCGGCCAAGATTGAGGCAGTGTTGAGGTGGGAGGTGCCGAGATCGCCCACCGAGATCAGGAGTTTTCTGGGTTTGGCTGGATATTATCGCAGGTTTATCAAGGATTTCTCCAAGATCGCTGTGCCACTTACTAGGATGACCCGGAAGGGTGTTACGTTTTCATGGGGATCGGAGCAGCAATCATCATTCGAGACGCTTTGTCAGAAATTGTGCGAGGCTCCAGTGCTTGCACTCCCGGAAGGGATGGAGGATTTCGTGGTATACTGTGATGCCTCTATATCGGGTTTAGGGGTGGTGCTTATGTAGAGGGTGATGGGTTTTGAGCATTCTAACACTTCCTAAGTGTACATGCAACCCTAATAACCTTGGATCTATGTTTGTCTAATTATCATGCAAAGTTGAATTCCAAGGTTATATTCCTATCTGGCATACATGGGGAACAATTTTAACTTAAAGTATAGATAGAATAACTTACCTTGTTGTTTTTTGTGTTCCTTGAAACCTTGTGAGCCTAGCACCCCAAGTGTGATGCCTCAAATGCTTCACACAACACCAAATGCTCTTGGAAGAACTTATGAGAGAACACACACTTCTCAAAAATCGGCCAAGCCCTCTTGTTTCTTAGTGTAACCGATTTTAGGTGGAGAACATGTTTCTTATATAGTGTTGACACATCTAGGGTTAAACCCTAATGTGTCATGACTCTTCATTTCCATGACCCATGGGTTTGTAACTCCCATGGAGCATCCAATGGGTGGAACCCAACTTGACAATCCATGGAGCCTCTTAGCCCACTATACAAGATATGGATGATTTACATAATCAACCCATATATTTAATTAGTTATCTTTTGATCACATAATTAATTCTAAATTAATTCTTGATCAAACTAATCAAATAATATTATTAATATATTAGAACTTATAATATATTAATAATCTCCAAGTGTTATTTCTCTCATTTAGTCTATCCAATTGCATGGTGCCATGCAACCCAAATGGACCATGCCGGGTCGGGTCAAGTACATACCAGAAATAGTTATCGACCTAGACACCTTATCCAATAGTCTCCCACTTGGATATGTCTAATAACTATTACTGCAAGTATGACTTCAGGAACCGATCGGCAATCGTAGCTCTTTACAAGGTTTCTCGGAACTGAGAAGATGATGGTACGCCATTTAAGATAAGTGATCATATAATCCTCTGTTCTAGATATCAGTCGGACAAATACACGGAACAACGTCTTACTTATTGTCCAACAGTTTGTTTCCTGATTTCTGATTTGTTTGACATAGAACTTAACTGAACACATCAATTTAGTTCTGACCGGGCCCAGTACATAGGTCAAAACACAATCATCGAGGGGCCCATATATCAGCTTCTAATCCTAGAAGGAACAGATAAACTTCGACTTATATGTTTGTTCTACCACAAGAGCACGTTTTATAACATCGAGTTACCAATGCGTTTTCGTACAATCAATGCATAACCAACTTGTAAGTAACAAATCATATCTTTAGATTTGAAGACTTATATGATATTACCGTCTCACGATCACTCGAGATAGAATTCCATGAAGTGATTCCAGTGAGCGTGGGTTGAGTCCAATGCTCAGAACTTATGAGCACTCATGATTGCTGTAGCCTTGTCCAAGACCTCTACAACCAACCATGACAGTCTTGATTCATACCTACTTCCGACATATGACCGACTGTGGAGGTTTGAATAATATGTTATACCAAACAAAATTATCTTGGAAGTCAAAACATGCAAAAGAAATATAGTAAACGATCGACATGAGATAGCAACATTTTACTCATAAATAAAAACATTTTTATTCATCATCAGATGTCAATTACACTTTACAAATTTCGAGGTTATCTAACTACTAAATCTAATATCATCCTTTAACCCGATGCTTCGAGCATGTTGGAGATGCTTAACCCGAGTCAGTCCCTTCGTGAGGGGATCTGCCGGATTCTCATCTGATGATACCCTCTTTGCCACGAGGAGTCCTTCTTCGATCCGATGTCTGATGAAATGGTATTTTCTGTCGATGTGTCTGGATCTCCCGTGATCCCTTGGTTCCTTTGCTAAGGTAACAACACTTTCACTATCACAGAAAATTTCCATTGGCTCTTTAATAGCTGGTACAACTCCAAGGTCTCCAATGAAGTTCCTCAGCCATAACGGCTCCTTTGTCGCCTCGCTAGCTGCAATATACTCTGATTCACAAGTAGAATCTGCCACTATCTCTTGCTTGGAACTCTTCCAAGAAATTGCTCCTCCATTTAGGGTAAAGACCCAGCCCGACTGAGAGCGAAACTTATCCCTATCAGTCTGGAAGCTAGCATCACTATACCCTACTACTCTCAAGTCATCACTCCCACCGAGGGTAAGGACCCAGTCCTTAGTCCTTCGTAGGTACTTGAGAATATTCTTTACCGCAGTCCAGTGTGCCTTGCCAGGGTTCCCCTGAAACCTGCTAACCATGCTCAGGGCAAAAGCTACATCAGGTCGAGTACACGTCATAGCATACATGATCGATCCTACAGCCGAAGCATAAGGTATTCGACTCATTTGTGCTATCTCAGCCTCAGTACTAGGGCTTTGTGTCTTACTCAGTTTGGCGTTACTCTGGATGGGCAATTCTCCTTTCTTGGAGTCCTGCATGCTGAATCTCTTCAGCACCTTATCCAAGTAGGTATTTTGACTAAGTCCAATTAGTCTTTTACTCCGATCTCTCAAGATCCTTATCCCTAAAATATAGGCAGCTTCACCAAGGTCCTTCATAGCGAAACACTTTCCAAGCCAGGATTTTACTTCCCGCAGGGTTGGAATGTCGTTTCCTATGAGTAGTATGTCATCCACATACAATACCAAGAAGCTAACTATACTCCCACTAGCCTTGACATACACACAAGATTCATCTTCACTCCTAGAAAAGCCAAATTCCTTGACCTTTTCATCAAAGCAAAGATTCCATCTGCGAGGTGCTTGCTTTAACCCATAAATGGATTTCTCAAGCTTACACACTCTATTGGGGTACTCGTTGCTGACAAAACCCTCTAGCTGACTCATGTAAACATCTTCAGCCAACTTTCCATTAAGGAAAGCGGTTTTGACATCCATTTGCCAAATTTCATAGTCATGAAATGCGGCTATGGCTAACAGAACCCGAATAGACTTAATCTTGGCTACCGGAGAAAAGGTCTCATCATAATCCACTCCAGGAATTTGAGAGAAGCCCTTTGCAACCAGTCTAGCCTTATAAGTGTGTACTTTACCATCCATGTTGGTCTTCTTCTTGAAGACCCATTTGCACCCTACAGTCTTTCGACCTGGTACATTCTCAATCAAGTTCCAAACTTGATTGTCATACATGAATTGTATCTCGCTATCCATAGCCTCTTTCCATTTAGCAGACTCGGGGCCTGCCATGGCTTCCTCGTAGCTGTTAGGGTCATCTTCACTTACTAGTGTCCCATCACTAATAAGTGTCTCACCTTCTGCAGTAATATGGAATCCATATTAATGCTCAGGTGCACTCCTAACTCTCGTGGAACGCCTCAGAGCTACAGATTCGTCAATTGGCTCAACAGGAGTTTCCTCCTCAAGTTAAGGGCTAGAGTTTGAAGTTCCTTCACCACTTGACTCTTGAATTTCTTCAAGATCAATTTGCCTCCCACTGTCTCCTTGGCTTATAAACTCTCTTTCTCGAAAGACTCCTCTTCTTGCTACAAAGACCACATTGTCACTAGGTCTGTAGAAGAGGTAACCAAAGGATTGCTGTGGGTAGCCGATGAAAATACACCTCTCGCTTCGGGGTTCGAGCTTATCATGAGTCCCGCGTCTCACGAAAGCCTCGCAACCCCAAATCTTGATGTGGTCTAGTTTAGGTACTTTACCAGTCCACATCTCGTGAGGAGTTTTGACAACTTTCTTTGTAGGGACTAGATTAAGGATATGGGCGGCTGTCTCTAAGGCATACCCCCAGAATGAGATTGGTAGCGAAGCTCGACTCATCATGGAATGAACCATGTCCAACAAGGTTCGATTATGCCTCTCAGCCACACCATTCAACTGCGGTGTCCTGGGAGGTGTCAATTGTGAGACAATCCCACATTCCCTTAGATAGTCGAGGAAATATGAACTAAGATACTCACCACCTCGATCGGATCGAAGCATCTTAATGTTCCTGCCCAATTGATTCTCGACTTCCTGTTTAAATTCCTTAAACTTCTCGAAAGTCTCTGACTTATGCTTGATTAAGTAGACATATCCATATCTACTGTAATCATCAGTAAAAGTCAAATAATAACGATTAGCATCCCTTGTGGCATGTTTGAATGGTCCACACACATCCGTGTGTATAAGGACCAACAAACCTTCACCTCTTTCACACGAGCCTGTGAAGGGTGACTTTGTCATTTTTCCAAGTAAGCATGATTCGCAACTATCATCTGACTTAAGGTTAAACGACTCCAAGACTCCATCCTTTTGGAGTTGGCCTATGCGTTTCTTGCTTATATGTCTAAGACGACAATTCCATAACGATGCTTTATCCAAGTTATTATTATTAACAGAATCAATACACAATACATTATTTCCTAGGTAATCAACCACATATACTATTTCATACACACCATCACAAGGTAATGCTTTAAAATAAAGAACATTATTAAAGAAAGCATCAATAGAACCAACTTCATTATTAAACGAAAAGGTAAACCCTTGTTTGTACAAAGCATGAAAGGAAATAATATTTCTTGCCATTCCTGGCGAGTAACAACACTTATTCAAATCTAAACTAAACCCACTACTTAGCGATAAAGTATAAACTCCAATCTTGGTGACAGGTGAAGCTTTCCTGTTCCCCATGATCAAGTTTATTCTTCCTTGCTCCACATCCTCACTTCTTCTTAGTCCCTGCATGGTTGGGTTTGACTTTCCCATCCTTCACATCCTGCTGGTACTTTGGGCAGTTCCGCTTCCAATGAGCTTTTTCATGGCAATAGAAGCATTCAGCCTCTTTTGGGTCAGAAGAAGGAGTAATGAAACCTTTCTTGGTTCCACTTGAAGAAAATCCATCAAGGGTCCAAGCCTTGGTGCCCTTCGAAGATCTCTTTCTCTTCCTCCCTCGACTTTTCCCGATTGCCAAAACCGGAGTTGAGTTTGGAGTAGGAGTGATAGCAACTGACTTCCTCTTAAGACCTGTTTCTGCAGTCTTGAGAAGTCCCTGAAGTTTGCTGAGAGTGACCTCTTCCTTATTCATGTGATATGTCATGCAGAATTGATCATAGCACGATGGTAAGGAGCGCAAAATTATATCTATTGCAAGCTCCTCAGGGAGGTTCACATTAAGCTTCAGCAATCGATCCACATATCTTTGCATTTTCTGCATGTGGCTCGTGACGGAATCCCCGTCCTTCATCATGGTTGTTATCATGGAGCAGATGATTTCGTACCTCTCTTGTCGTGCACTTTGATGGTATTTTTCCATCAAATCTTGGTGCATTTCATAAGGGTAGAAATCCTCATAAGACTTTTGGAGTTCAGCTGTCATTGTGGCCATCATGATGCAAGCCACTTTGGTAGCATCTCTTTCATGAGTATGGAAGTCAGCGATCTCCTGGGGAGTTGCAGTGGACTCATCAATTTCCTTAAGCTCCTTGTCAAAGACATATTCTTTGTCCTCGTAGCGAGTAATCATCTTGATGTTTCTGATCCATTCATTAAAGTTGGATCCATCGAAGGTGACTTTCCCACATAAACTCATAAGAGTAAAGGAGCCATTAGGATTCGAGCCAGAAGCATTATTTGAAGACATCTGAAAGAGAAGAACAAGTTTAGTGTAGATATAGGAGAGTCCTTAATAAAACACCCAAATGTAATATTAAGGCTAGGATCCAATCACAATATAATATAACTTAGAAGAGGTATGCCGTAATCTAAGCTATACCATATTTGAAAGGTAGGTGAATGACGATTCACCAATTTCCACCACGAAAACCGAAATATTAGATATTAGGTTTTATTGGTTTTTAGAAATTCCTAGATTCTTTGAGATTCAATGAACTTTTCAAAGGCATGTTTCAATCTCGAGAGTGCCCTCCAAGTTTTGTGACTAGGATACCGAGGATCACAAAACGAGGTGTGAAGTAACCATGCAAATCACTTGGTACCCTTAAAGTTTATCACTCAATCGATGTGCCGGTAAACCACACACGCTCCACCGATACTATAATAAACCTTAAGTCACCCTTTACCTACCTTGTTAAGTCCAAGTTAGTGTGCCGGTTAACCACACACGCTCCACCAACGACTTAGACAAAGTGTACAGTGTAATTTCATGGATTAGCACCTTATTCACATTTTCCTAAAGTAACTAAGATTGGGAATTTAATAAAAACATTTAGTTACTTTATAATATTCATCATACTTTGAATGAGAGTTTATAAGTCCTTGTCTTACCCGTTCGGCTAACGACCCTCCACCAGTCAAGCAAGCGGTGGGTGAGAGTAGACACCCATTAAGTCACCATTTTATAGGCAACAACCTTATACCCACCTTATAGACCGGCTTCGTGAATGAGGCGTACTAGCGGTAAGACGACTTTATTCTTATACATATATATATATATATATATATATATATATATATATATATATATATATATATAATTATTAAATCATCATAATATAAGTATAAGGGTTGAATTTTAACTTTTAAAATTCTAGGGGTTGGAACTTAAAGTTTTAACTTAACTTTACTTGTTCCAAAACTTGAGGGCAAGTTTTGTAACTTTCAAAACTTTTCATTTCTTGTAACTTATGATTTTAATAGAGTAATAAAATGAAGACTCTTCATTTTTCTAACTCTTGTGTTCTTTTAATGGTTTTAATTCAAGTGTGACTCTTGGTTTTCCATAACTTGAGGACAAGTTATGGACTCCATTAAAACACATTATGATCAAGAATTAATCTACCACATAGGTTACAAATAATTCCTATGATCATCTAAAACATCATAAGAACAAGAACATGAACATGAACACATTCAAAAATTACACTTAAAACTTTGTAATTTTGATAACTAGTTGTTGTAAATGAATTAGCAAAGACATTACACCACCAAAAACAAGTTTTCTAGTACCAAAACAGTTTAGGGTAATGTTTCTAATTCATTTCCAGCAACTAAATCAAAATTCTGCAATCAGTCGACCCTACTCGCCGAGTGCATGAACTCACTCGCCGAGTTGGTTGAAGATACACATGAACTCGATGAGTCCCCCCTATAGACTCGACGAGTCCACTCGCAGACAGCAAGATTTTCGACTTTTTTTTCAACTTTTAAGCACAAATAAAAAACAAACAAGCCTAGGCTTTGATACCACTGATGGGTTTTGAGCATTCTAACACTTCCTAAGTGTACATGCAACCCTAATAACCTTGGATCTATGTTTGTCTAATTATCATGCAAAGTTGAATTCCAAGGTTATATTCCTATCTAGCATACATGGGGAACAATTTTAACTTAAAGTATAGATAGAATAACTTACCTTGTTGTTGTTTGTGTTCCTTGAAACCTTGTGAGCCTAGCACCCCAAGTGTGATGCCTCAAATGCTTCACACAACACCAAATGCTCTTGGAAGAACTTATGAGAGAACACACACTTCTCAAAAATCGGCCAAGCCCTCTTGTTTCTTAGTGTAACCGATTTTAGGTGGAGAACATGTTTCTTATATAGTGTTGACACATCTAGGGTTAAACCCTAATGTGTCATGACTCTTCATTTCCATGACCCATGGGTTTGTAACTCCCATGGAGCATCCAATGGGTGGAACCCAACTTGACAATCCATGGAGCCTCTTAGCCCACTATACAAGATATGGATGATTTACATAATCAACCCATATATTTAATTAGTTATCTTTTGATCACATAATTAATTCTAAATTAATTCTTGATCAAACTAATCAAATAATATTATTAATATATTAGAACTTATAATATATTAATAATCTCCAAGTGTTATTTCTCTCATTTAGTCTATCCAATTGCATGGTGCCATGCAACCCAAATGGACCATGCCGGGTCGGGTCAAGTACATACCAGAAATAGTTATGGACTTAGACACCTTATCCAACAGAGGGGTCATGTGATAGCGTACGCTTCAAGACAGTTGAAGCCTCATGAGTCGAGATATCCCATGCACGACCTAGTATTGGGGGCGGTGGTGTTTGCCCTCAAGATCTGGCGACACTATTTGTATGGGGTTCGGTGTACGATATACACGGACCATAAGAGCTTGAAGTACTTGATGGATCAGCCAAATCTGAATATGCGACAGAGAAGGTGGTTGGATGTGGTGAAGGACTACGATTGTGAGATCCTGTACCACCCGGGCAAGGCTAATGTTGTAGCTGATGCGTTGAGCTGTAGGGCGGATAGCGCCCCGATCCGAGATATTTGTATGAGATTGACGGTATTGACCCCGATTTTGGATATTATTCGAGGAGCTCAGGTGGAGGTTGCGAAGCCAGAACATCAGAAGAAGGAGCGGGTTGTAGGTCAGGTATCAGGATTTGTCACGGATGGTCGAGGGCTTATGACTTTTCAAGGTCGGATTTGGGTACCGTTTGTGGGCGGTGCGCGTACTATTTTGATGGAGGAAGCACATCGATCGAAATTCTCGATTCATCCCGGTGCTATGAAAATGTATTTGGATCTCAAGAAGGAGTACTGGTGGCCCTGTATGAAAAGGGATGTCGCTTGGTTTGTCGAGAGGTGTTTGACTTGTCGGCAGGTCAAGGCCGAGCACCAGCGACCGCACGGTAAGCTGCAACCGCTAGAGATTCCCGAATGGAAGTGGGAACAAATCACTATGGATTTCATCACCAAGTTACCGCGAACTGCGAGGGGAGTCGATGCGATTTGGGTGATCGTGGATCGGTTGACGAAGAGCGCTCATTTTCTAGCCATCAGCGAGAGCTCTTCTGCGGAGAAGTTGGCCGAGTTATATGTGAGGGAAGTAGTATCTCAGCATGGGGTGCCGATCTCGATTATTTCGGACCGTGACGTGCATTTCACTTCCAGATTCTGGAAGAAGTTTCATGAGGAGTTGGGTACTAGGTTACATTTCAGTACTGCACATCATCCCCAGACAGACGGTCAGAGTGAGCGGACGATTCAGACACTCGAGGACATGCTTTGGGCATGTGTGTTGGACTTCGGAGGAAGCTGGGACACCTATCTACCTTTAGCAGAGTTCTCGTATAACAACAGCCATCATTCGAGCATTGGTATGCCACCCTTTGAGCTGTTGTATGGGCGGAGGTGTCGCACCCCCATCTGTTGGGGTGAGGTAGGACAGCAGGTTATGGGTAGCATGAAGATCGTACTTCAGACGACTGAGCAAATTCAGCTAGTCAGGAAGAGGTTGTTGACCGCTCAGATCCGAAAGAAGAGTTATGGAGACAGACGACGGTCCGAGCTTGAGTTTCAAGTTGGTGATCTTGTACTCCTGAAGGTCTCTCCTTGGAAAGGAGTGATTCGGTTCAGGAAGAGGGGCAAGTTGGGGCCCTGATATATTGGTCCTTTCCGTGTGATCGCGAGGGTGGGCCGGGTAGCCTACCGTTTAGACTTGCCAGCAGAGTTAGGGCAGATTCACGACACTTTCCATGTGTCGCAGTTGAGAAAGTGTATAGCCGGCGAATCGGCGGTGGTTCCATTAGGGGATATTCAGGTGGATGCAAGCCTGAATTATGCTGAAAGACCAGTAACCATCAGAGATTAGAAGATCAAGGTTTTGAGGAACAAGGAGGTACCCCTGGTATTGATTCAGTGGCAGCATCGGAAGGGATCAGAGATGACCTGGGAGCCGGAACGTGAGATGCGTGAGCAGCATCCGGAGCTATTTGCCTAGCAGGACTTCGAGGGCGAAGTCTTGTTCTAGTGGGGGAGAATTGTAACAGCCCGGATCCCCAGGTACCTTTACTTTCATATTTTTGATATTATGAGAGGGGACTTGGCGAGTTGGAGGTCGAACTCTCCGAGTCGAGTCGCGGTTTTGGACGGAGGTTCGCGTCAGGACTCGGCGAGCCCAAGGGATGGACTCGGCAAGTCCGCACTATTTAATGAAACCCTAAATTCCCAGTGCTAAGCCCTATTTAAAGGACCCTATGGCCTTCATTTGCGGCCACCTTGAACCCTAAGTGCACCCATACAACTGAGAGACCTTGTGAGTGTGATAAGAGGCCATTTGTTCATCATTTTGTGTGTTATTGCAAGAAAGGAGGGAGAAGATCAAGCTTGAAGAGTTGGGGAGCTTGGATCTGCTTCTATTTCATCAAGGGAACCTTCTTGAGGTAACTTTCAGAGCTAAACTTCGTATTTTGGGTTGATGTGTCAAATCTAGGGTTTCTTTTTGCCTTATTTGGCTTGAATTGGAAGTATGAAAGGTCCCATGGAGATATGGAACCTAGATCTGGACCTTAGCATGTCCAGGAGGCCCCATATGACAAGCTTTATGTCCATTCTTTTGAGTTGGAAGCTAGGGTTGCCATATTAGAGGTTATTTCTCCAAAATGAGCCTGGTATGCGTTGCATGGCGACCAAGACTGAGACTTTACGTGATAAATGAGCTTGGGAAGGCAAGATCTATGTGTGTACGGAACGGATCTGACTGTAAAAGCCAGTTTTAGCTGATGCATGGCATGGACTCGCCGAGTCTGAAGAACAGACTCGACGAGTCGCTTGAAGATTGTCCTTGAGACCACCGAGTGTGTAGTCCTGCCGAGTTGTGGGTGACTCAGTGAGTCATAGAGAGTTAGAAAGGTTTTGACAGGTGGATTGAGTCAAGTTGGGACTCGCCGAGTTGTCCTTGCGACTCGGCGAGTTGAGTCGCGGTGGCCCTGTGATTCAGGCCCAGGTGGAACTCGTCGAGTCAGGGGAGTACTCGACGAGTCAAAGGGAAAATCCTTGCGAGTTGGTTAAAACGCGTAGACTCGCCGAGTCACTATAGTGCACTCGTTGAGTCCGGTCAAATTGACCAAAAACTGTTGACAAAGTCAACCTGTGTTGACTTGATAAGGATGGTCAACCTTAGTGGTACAAGTAATAATTATAGATTCATGATGTCATAGGAGGATTACAGCTCGGGGGTTCGAGCACGAGTGATTCTAGGGTTCACGAATTAGCGAGACATACGAGGTGAGTCTTCTCACTATACTGTACCCGGAAGGGTTTGACTGTGTGACCGGAAGGTCGATTATGATATGAGATATATGCCTTATGTGTAATAAGTTATTCATAATATGTGCCATGTATGATATGCTTGATTTGGGCCGAAAGGCAACATGTTATGGGCGGAAGGCGTGGTCATATGGACCGTAAGGCTGACGTGGGTAGGAACGGAAGGTCTACCCAGTCGGGATGGAAGTCCCCTGAGACAGATGGACCGGAAGGTCAAGGCCTGGAAAGGCGTACGTGCGTAGGTTGTATTTTGGGGAACTCACTAGGCATTTATGCTTACAGTTGTTGTGTTATGTGTTTCAGGTACTAGCGAGGACCGTGGGAAGGTGCCGGCGTGATCGTACACACACTCGAGGAAACCATTTTGTGATCTTTTTTTATGTAATCGGTCGTGACTAAATTGTTACATTGGAACCTAAATTTATTACTCGATGTTTTGATGATTGTAAAAATGAAAAATTTTTGGTTTCGGAATTTATGACGTTACAATAACTATATTTTCAAATGCTTTGATACACTTTTAAGGGGGGTCGGGGTGGGGGGGGGGGGGGGGCGATACAAGAAAACACACGATTATCCTCGTGTGAATAACATAAATCTTTGCTATACTTTTTGTTATAATCAATCATATGTGATTTATAACTATCATACGAAAACGTTCTCATGCATTATAACACGATAACACTTTGTCCATTTTGAAATGAAACATGTTGTTATATAAATACCAAACACTTAATTTATATTTTGAGTATAAATGTTTAATGATGTCATTACAAATGTTATACTTTACGTACAAAGTCGACACTACACTAAGGTTTACCATACAAGCGAAACACACTTTTGGAAAAACTATAATAGGTATAGTTTACAGGGAAATCATGAGATTTTACATACTATAAGTACTATATCAAGGAAATACTTTCATATACAAGAACAAATGGACTTTTCATACGTAAATCTATTTCATACTATGTTTTGTGAGACATTCAACTTCACATACTTTCAAGTATGCCGTTAAAGTCGTGTATTATATACCATAATCTCTTGTAGGGAGAACGTGATACTTGTGTCTAGATCTATACGGGATTGACAATCCCGCACCTAAATTGTTAGTTATAGTTAGACCGGTAGGTCTGGGGTGACAAACATCATAACATTATAATGCCTGAAGAACGTTGTTACAGGCAGCCTAAATCAATAGCATGGTTATAAAACTATCATGGAGTATTCAAAACACAATGATTTACGAGGTTATCAAATCCCTTAGCGATTTTATACATACATTAATCTACTATTCTAGGCATGAAAAACACTATTGCATTACAGTTTTGGAACTTTTAAACTACCACACACTTATGAACAAATATTGGATTTTTAGAGGTAAACATTCAAAACAGTCGGGTCTTGGTAGAAGGCTACTTTTGTACTAGTAGGAAATATGGGATTTTCTAGGAGTTTTCAAACAATTTCATTTAAATTTATACAAACATTGACATTAAATACTTATGAACTCACCAGCTTAAATGCTGATCTACGCTTTCAAAGTAACTTGTATTCTTAGGTCACTAGTAGACAGGTACGACGACCAGGTTTAAAGAAGACGGAGCAGTCAAGATTCGTCTTTTATTTTGATTATTTGTTATGGTGTTTTATTCTATGAAATAACACACATGTATTAAAATTCTGCTATTAACACAATAGATGATGTTGTTGCTTGTTTACTACTTTGCACTGTTGTGATACTTTACATGACGTCCTCTGCCCCAGAACGTTTCCACCATTTTTGGTTTTGGGGTGTGACAGATTGGTATCAGAGCATTGTTTATAGTGAATTGAGTATGTCAACCCATAAAAGATATACAAACTATAAATACAATGGGATTAAAATACTATGACCAAGAGTTTATACTTTTAAATAATAAAATATTTAACTAAGTATAGATGCCTGCATTCATACTAAAATCAGTGTCACAGTGACAAAATCAAAAGTATTACGATTGTTGAGTATCACAAGTAAGCTCGGGAATGTATGGTCAGTCCTTGGAGTGGCATAGCCTGATCAACTATGCTGGTCCAAGGAGTGATTAACATATGCCCAAGAATGATTGTGATATGGCAACAAGTCTAAAAACTTACCAGCACTACTAAAATAAAGACATTAGGAGTATTTTGTGTTACTATAATTAATTAGTTGAGAACTAAAGATCTTAATTAATAGGTCAATAGTTTCCGAGTGGATATACTAAGGTTATAGGTAACCAGGATGACATAAAATTAGAATTTATGAAATTTTGCTTTACCCCCTGTTCCTTATGAATTTGGAGTTAAGGTCACTTATTCAAATGCAATGCTAGATGGTTTGGAGAAGAGCCAGAGGATGATCATCCAATCCCTTTGGGTGATCACCATATTGAAGGCTTTTCAGATGGTGCTATCTCCGATCCCGAGGTTGAGAACCTACCCTCGGTTACTCCCAACCTAAATCCTAACCCTCGTCCTGCTTTTCAAGGCCCGACGCCTCATTAGGTAGAATGTTTGGAGATATGGAGCGAAGAGAAAGATCAACCTATGCCATTTAATGGAGACCGAAGCTTCTATAACATAAGCGGAGGAGGCACAACAGACAGAGTTCTGCCAAACCTGATCCGTAGTGTTTCCCAAAACGAAATCCAGGACATGTCAGTTCTCCATCGTATCGTAGAGGTTGATGCCAATACATGAATGCATACCATCTGCACTGTTCACCTTGAAAATGCTTGTGAGAGATCTGAGAGAGACCATGAGGCTCTGCTCTAAGCACTAGCTGAAACTCGAGATGAAGTCATAGAGCTCCGAGTACGCCAGAGGGTGTACGAAAGACACATGCTAGATATAGGAACATCAACTGGCTGAACTAAGGGTTCACCAGAGGGATGACCGTCACCAGTAGGAGATGCTTTATCTTTCCTTCCTTGTTATAAGGAATTGTTTTCCTGTCTATGCCCTATGTAGCAGTTTTCTGTGTAACTACCCCAGTACCATAAGTACTTTTAGTTAGGCCTTTATACTGTCATAACTTCTCTACTCCGGATATGATGTAAGACCCACTACAAGGTCAATTTTCCCAAACTTATTACATCATAAATATTAGTGATATTGACAGTCGGCTAATTTCTGTGTCAATCTTTGTTCAAATACTTTCATCTTACTATAGTTAGAATTCTATCTGAAACTCACTCTAGTCAAGCGATTGGACTATGGTAATTTAGCTTCGGGATAATTTCCAATTCTCTTTCAAAATTTGGATAATGTTATTCACCAACCAATGATACCCTAGTTTGGACGACAAACGTCTTGTGATCATTCTAGGAACTTACTTCTACTCTTTACTAGGACTGCATCATAGGGATATAGGTCAGACCCTCGAGAACTTACTTCTACTCTTTACATGAATGATCAAAATACATCTAGGTTCAACCATAATCACTCACGAACTCATTTTCTTTCGTATAACAGAATCATGTCGTCATCCATAAATAGTCAGTCGAACAACGAAACCCCTATCCTTCATATCGACGCCGCTACATTCCAAGTTGTGGTAATAGTTTCAGTGTCAACTGTCCTTGCAAACCTCAGCGCTAACAACGCAAGCAACGGGGTTGACAATTCTGATTGTGGTATCGATCCAGGAAGCCAACAAATGATAACAGTCCTAGACTTGCAAAGCTGTAAAATCGAGAATAGGAAACGAAAGCGTCAAGCCCAAAAGGAGCGCAAGTAAACCCAAGGACTTGCCATGCAACAGCAAGAAGTGGCAATTCCTGCCGTTTCAGCACCGATCAGACCATACAAGGGAAAACTCCCGAAGTGTAACAAGTGTGGTTTTCATCATAATGGGGCTTGCCATTAATTACAATGTTGCAATTGCCACAAAATAGGGCACGATGCTCGTAGTTGTGGAGCACTGGCACGACCCATCACTCAAGTCCCTGACATCGAAGTCAACCCGACTTTCTATGGTTGCAGTGAAATCGGACACTTTAAAAGGAATTGTTCGAAAAGGAGGAACAACGAAAGCAACCGTGTCCCCATAACTCCGACCCGACACGTCACTTCCACCACTGATGCTGGTGCAGGCCAGATATGTCACCAATGAGGTGAGATAGGACACCTCAAGAAGGATTTTCCAATAACAAAGAACTCTGACACAGATGGTAAGATACTAAGGATCACTGTTGCCGGAGAGACTACTCCGGACCCACGTTAAAGTAATTAAGGTGTTTCATTGTAATAGACTCAAAAACTGTTGAAAGAAAACTAGTGCAACTTGAGTCTTATCTTTTGCGGGATTCGGTCAGTCAAGGCGCCCTCGTGCTACATATACTTGCTTTTTGTAGTATACCATGTTCGAAACAGTAGTCTTGTAGTTAATCTAAAGTGCTGAAACTCTGCTAAAAGTTACACTGTTGTGTTTTGTTTTTAACATCATTTATGATCTAAGTCTAATGCCTCTTATTCTGAGTAGTCCGACATTATCATATAACGAGTCAATTCGACCCTCACAACACCATATTCGTACGTAAATTCTTTTCTATATAATTGCCTTTCTAGTGAAGCCGTCATTCCAGAACTCTGAAGTACTCATGCATAGAGTACCTAATGTTTTGGGTCCTTCCCGAAGAAACCTCAGCAAATCTCCCCGGAATACCACTCGTACAGTACGTCAAGTTCAATCCGAAGACCCATACGGTTGATCTATCTCTGAGGAATGTATACACAAGGGTGATATATAATCAAGGCTCTACAGGTTTAGAATTGATGGTTCCGCTTTAACTTCTTTTCGTTGTTTGGATGTGAGCTTAAAGAATAATCATTTATTCAACTACCTTTTCAATCTTAATTATATATGACTAGTATACGCGAGACTATGATTGATGAACCAGGTATGACTTCTGATATGAACTTCAGGACGAAGACTACTTAACACTACTAGTGATAGTGCTGCCACACAAATAAACTTAGAACCTAATCAAGTGCCTTCCCGCTGAACGAGGACAAGAGATACCGATAGAATAGAAGCACCTATCCTATTCCTTAGTTCATGAGTAATCGTATTTTCTTTTGGATCTTCTCGATGTCTTTCCAGAAGAACTCCCAGGATTACCTCCACAACGTCAAGGTTAACTTCGGAATCAGATTAACAACGTCAAGGTCCTCACCCTGGGGAACTCCAGTCTAGTTCGTCAAGAAGAAAGACATATTGTTTAGTATGCGCATCGACTACAAAGACCTCGACAAGATTTCCATTAACAAACATTACCCTCTGCCTCGTATAGATGGATTGTTTGACTAGCCGTCAGGAGCAAATTACCTTTCGAAGATGGATCTGAGATCTGAGTATCACCAGTTATGAGTGTTAGAGGAAGATGTCCCAAGGACGACCTTCCAAACACGATACGGACACTACGAGTCCATAGTGATACCTTCCGGATAAGACCAATGCGCCCGCGGTATTCATGGACTTAATGAATAGGGAATGACGTCTTTACTTGGATCAGTTCGTCATTGCCTTCATAGATGACATACTTGTCTATTCTCGTAGTAAGGACGGCATGGTAAGCATCTACGTCAGATCTTGGAAACATTAGGATCAGAGAAGCTCTACGCTAAGTTCTCTAAATGCGAGTTTTGGATTCGAAGAGTCGAATTCCTGGGTCACATTGTTAGTGAAGAGAAAATTCATGTGAACCCTTCCAAAATCAAAGTCATTGAGAACTGGTCAGCACCAAAAACGCCTACAGAAATTCGCAAATTTCTAGACCTTGCTAACTACTATCATAGGTCCTTTCAGAAATTCTCTCAAATCGCGAAGCCTCATATGACTTCGACCTAGAAGGGCCTGGCCCTTGACTGGGAAGAGAAGCAAGAGAAAGCATTCCAAACGTTGAAGCAAGCCTCATGCACTGCACCGATACTATCCCTCCCAGAAGGAATAGAAGACTTGGTGGTCTACTACGTTGCATCCAATAAAGGGCTCGGTTGTATTCTGATGCAACGAGGTAAGGTCATTACCTATTCCTTTTGTCAACTTAAGACACTCGAAGCCAGCTATAAAACACACGATCTAGAGTTAGGGGCAGAGGAAATTGCACCAAAGGTTCGGAGATCATTCGGGAGACGATAGAGGATATCGTTCAGACTTGTGAACGATTGAAAGCCTCTAGAGACCAACAGAAAAGCTACGCTCACAAGAGAAGAAAACCTTTGGAATTCTAGGTGGCAGACCACTTTCTTTCAAAAGACTAACCCTAGAAGGAATTCATATGCTTCGAAAAGCATGGGAAGCTAAATCCAGGATACGTAGGGCCTTTCGAGATTCTTTCCACAATCGGCCCAGTAGCTTACAAACTCAATTTACCTCGCAAATTCAGTAACGTAAATTCTATTTCCACATATCGAACTTGAAAAAAGTGCCTATCCAACGAAACACTTGTAGTTCCACTCAATGATATCGAGATCAATGAGAGCCTCAACTTCGTGGAAGAACCCGTAGAGATCATGGACCGAGAGGTCAAGCAAATGAAACAAAGTCGTATCCTAATAGTGAAGGTTCGCTAGAATGCCAAGCAAGGACCTGAATACACTTCGGAGTGTGAAGATCAGATGAAACAAAAGTACCCACATCTTTTTCCCTAATCCACAAATATTTACCTTACGTTAAATTTCAGGATGAAATTCTCTCTAACGGGGGGATAATGTATCACCAGCAAAATTTAGGTCAAAAACAATTTGTTCAATAACCTTAATTGGGATAAATAAAGTGATAGAGATCATAACTAGATTTCCAAAAAGATAAAGAAAAAAAATCCGAGTTAAACAAAGAAGTTATGACCAATCAAACATCCACGACAAAACCGACAAAGCGTAGTTTAGTGTCAAAAGTGAGTTTAAGATAGAATACTTTTTAGCCTTAATTATCTTAATGAAAGCTGTAGAGTATGTCTCCACCTTCGTGTGGTTATAAAGAACGTCGAAAATGGAGCTCGTACGCAAAAGTTATGGCCTTCCGAAGATACAGCTGTCTAAGAGCAGGACGCGTGTTAGAAACCCTAATTTAACTGAACTCATGACGTGAGCATCATTTCTCACGATGTGAGGAGTCAAATCACCACTTTTCAGCCCTAGAATGCAAAAGTCAAGTCTACGTATAAGGCTCACGACGTGAGCCTTAAAACTCATGACGTGAACAGTCTGAATGACCCTTCCAGAGCAAGTTGATGAGTAACGCATGCCATGAGCGAAGCGGGAACAAACTCATGACGTGAGTTATGAAAACTCACGACGTGAGAGTCGAAATCTTGCCTATAAATAGAAATCGAAGCCTTCAGAGTTTGGCTACTCATTTCCATCCTTTCTCTTACTTCTACACCCTATTAAACCCTTCTAAACCACCCCGAAGCCTCGGTAACACCTCTCACACACGATGCGAGTCCCAATGCTCCGAATCCCCCGAGAAACTAACTTCTTTCCAGTTAAAGTACTGCCCGCGTGAAGCTCGTTTCTGTTGGGTTTTAGCCATAAGAACTTTCCTATGTGCGCATGCAAAACCCTATTGCTTGGATCTAGGCTTTCTAATAAACATGCTTTTGAATCCAAGACTTCTAATGGCTAATTAGACTAAATAACAATGATGAAACAGATCTAGAATCGTACCTTTGAATTCCTTGTTGATCTTGGTTGTCTTGGAGCTTCTAGAGTCACAATTGTCACTCCTCTAATGGCTTACAAACACCAATAGCAAGCAAGATGATTTAGGAGAGAGGAGAGGGGATGAATTCGGCTAGAGTATCCTTGCTTAAGGTTGTGTATCGAATTCCCTCACCCATAGGGTCTATTTATACTTGTAGACTCCTTAAGGGTTTCATCCTAAACCCTAATTGGATAATCTTCACTTAAGGCTATCCAAATCCATTCCATAGATAACCATATGGACGATTTGAGCTATCCTAAAGCTCTTAGAATCCGTCCAAGGTCCATCCTAATGGATTTACAGTCTAAAGTCTAACTATCAAACAATTGACAGTTTATACCCTCTTATTTAACTAATCTCTTTAAGTCACCAAATTAATACCAATTAATTTATGACTTATATTAATCAAATAGTCAAATATTATTCCTTATAATATTTACTCTCTCTTAACAAATCATCCTTCAAGTTGCTATGGTGAAGGCAACCCAAAAGGACCATGCACCACCGAATATAGTTATAGCCTTAGACACTATTCCAACAGTCTCCCACTTGGATAAGTCTAGTAACTATACAAGTACAATACGGTTTGCAATCGTAGCTCTCAAAGACGCTGTCAACTCTGATCTAATCAATCTTGTCCTTTAGATAAGGGATCGTACAGTCCTCTGTTAGATATCATGCTGACAATCCTATGGAATGGTTAGTCTAGCATTTAGATTTCTCGATCTCCGATTTATTTGACATAGAACTTAATCGAACACATCAATTCAGTTCTGACCGGGCCCGGCACATAAGTCAAATCAAATCATCGAGTGGCCAAGATATCTCTTCTACCCTCTTAGGATAAAATTTACAGATAAACTTCGAATTATATGCATTTACTTATTCATTAACCAACTACACACAACAATGCGTTTTATAACATCAAGTTACTGATGCGTTTTCGCATTATCAATGTACAATCAATTAACAAATAATAAACCATATATCTAGGTTTTAAGACCATATGATAATTATCGTCTCGCGATCACCTTTTATATCGTATTCCATAAAGTGATTCCAGCAAGCGCGGGTTTATTCCAATGCTCAAAACCAGTTCATAAGCACTCATGAACGTTGCAGCAACCCTTGCTATGTCTAAAACCATTTAGACATTCTACACACCAATTCATGACAATCTTCATTCATATCTACTCCCAACATATGAACGATTGTGGACCATTTGAATAATTCGATTATTCCTAATAAACTCAATTATTCTGGAAGTCAAAACATGCAAAGTGAAACAATAGTTAAACAACTAACATGTGATAGTAACTTTACTCATAAATAAAACTTCTTTATTTAATCATCAAATGTTAATTACATTTATCTATTATACGTTTCTAATACTATCTAATCTATACTAATATCATCCTTCAGCCCAATACTCCTAGCATGCTGCAAGTGCTTAACCCTACTCAGTCCCTTCGTAAGCGGATCTGTTGGGTTATATTCTGATGATATCCTCTTCACTACGAGTTGTCCTTCTTCTACACGATGTCTAATGAAGTGATATTTTCTGTCGATATGTCGAGATCTACCATGATCCCTTGGTTCCTTGGTCAAGGCAACCGCACCTTCGTTATCACAGAAAATCTCCATGGGCTCCTTTATGGCCGGCACAACTCCAAGATCACCGATGAAGTTCTTCAGCCATATTGCCTCCTTCGACGCTTCGCTCGCTGCGATGTACTCTGATTCGCACGTTGAATCAGCTACGGTTTCCTGCTTGGAACTTTTCCATGTCACTGCTCCTCCATTTAGGGTAAAGACCCAGCCCAACTGCGAACGGTAGTTGTCCCTGTCGGTTTGAAAGCTGGCGTCACTATACCCTCGCACCTTCAAGTCATCACTCCCTCCAAGGACTAAGAACCATTCTTTCGTCCTCCGAAGGTACTTAAGGATGTTCTTCACCGCAATCCAATGTGCTTTGCCAGGGTTCCCTTGATATCTGCTAACCATGCTCAAAGCGAAGGCTACATCAGGGCGAGTACAAGTCATAGCGTACATGATTGAGCCAACTGTGGAAGCGTATGGTACTCGGCTCATTTCAGCTATCTCAGCTTCGGTACTCGGACTTTGAGTCTTACTCAACTTGGCATTTCCTTGTATCGGTAGTTCTCCCTTCTTTGAGTTTTCCATACTAAAACGTTTTAGTACCTTCTCCAAGTAAGTATTCTAACTAAGTCCAATTAGTCTCTTACTTCTTTCTCTTACTATCCTTATTCCCAAAATGTAAGAAGCCTCTCCGAGATCCTTCATGGCGAAGCACTTCCCGAGCCAGGACTTAACCTCCTGCAGAGTCGGGACGTCGTTTCCTATGAGTAATATGTCATTGACATATAGAACGAGGAAGCTTACTACACTCCCACTGGCTTTGACATATACACAAGATTCGTCTTCGCTTCGTACAAATCCAAACTCTTTGACTTTCTCATCGAAGCAAAGATTCCATCTGCGAGACGCTTGCTTAAGTCCATAAATGGACTTCTCAAGCTTACACACTCTATTCGAATGCTTCGGATCCACAAACCCCTCTGGCTGAGCCATGTAAACATCCTCAGCCAACTTTCTTTTAAGGAAAGCGGTCTTGACATCCATTTGCCAAATCTCATAATCATGAAATGCGGCAATTGCTAGCATCACTCTAATAGACTTAATCTTCGCAACTGGTGAGAAGGTCTCATCATAGTCAACTCCGGGAGTTTGAGTAAAGCCCTTCGCAACCAATCGCGCTTTGTATGTGTGTACGTTCCCATCCATGTCGGTCTTCTTCTTGAAGATCCACTTGCACCCTACGGTCTTACGTTCGGGCACGTAATCAACCAAATTCCAAACTTGGTTATCGTACATGGATTGGATCTCGCTATCCATCGCCTCTTTCCATTTCGCAGACTCCGGGCCTGCCATGGCTTCCTTATAGCTATTAGGTTCATCAAGATTTACTAGTGTACCATCACTAATATACGTGTCCCCTTCGGTAGTAATATGAAAACCATAAAACTGGGGTTGAACTCTAATTCTATCAGAACGTCTAAGAGGTAAGGATTCGTCAATCGGTTCAACTGGAGTTTCCTCCTCGGGTTGAATGCCAGCGGTAGAGGTTCCTTCATCTATCGATTCTTGAATCTCTTCAAGTTCGATTTGCCTCCCACTGTCTCCTTGGCTTATGAGTTCTCGCTCTCGGAAAACTCCTCTCCTCGCAATAAAGATAACATTATCTTTCGGTCTATAGAAGAGATATCTAAAGGAAGTTTGCGGGTAGCCGATGAAAATACATCGCTCACTTCGAGGTTCAAGCTTGTCGTGAGTATCTCGTCTTACGAAAGCCTCGCAACCCCAAACCTTGATATGTGCCAACGAGGGAGCTTTCCCCGTCCACATCTCGTGAGATGTTTTAACAACCTTCTTAGTAGGGACTCGGTTAAGGATATGGGCGGCAGTCTCTAAGGCATACCCCCAAAAGAAGATAGGTAGTGAAGCACGACTCATCATAGAGCGAACCATATCCAATAAGGTTCGATTACGCCTTTCTGCCACACCATTCAACTGCGGTGTCCTAGGAGGCGTCAATTGCGAAACTATTCCACACTCCTTGAGATAATCGTGGAATTCAAGACTTAGGTACTCTCCTCCTCGATCGGATCGAAGCATCTTGATTTTCCTGCCCAATTGATTCTCCACTTCATTCTTGAACTCTTTGAACTTTTCAAAGGTTTCTGACTTTTGCTTGATTAAATAGATATACCCATATCTACTATAATCATCGGTAAAGGTCACATAGAAGCGGTTCCCATCCTTCGTGGTTGATCTAAAAGGTCCACATACATCGGTATGTATTAGGTCTAATAGTCCCTCACCCCTTTCACAAGTACTCATGAAGGGTGACTTAGTCATCTTTCCAAGTAAACAAGACCCGCATGTGTCATCTTCCCTAAGGTCGAATGACTCCAACACTCCATCCTTTTGGAGTTGGGCTATGCGTTTCTTGTTGACATGTCCAAGACGACAATGCCACAAGGATGCTTTATCCATAGTAGTGGAAGAATCAATATTCAAAACATCATTTCCTAAGTTATCAACAATCATAACAGTTTCATATATTCCATTACATGGTATAGCTTCAAAGTAAAAGGCACCATTTAGATAAGCCAAAATAGAACCATTCTCATTATTAAAAGAAAATCTAAATCCTTGTCTATATAAACCATGAAATGAAATGATGTTTCTAGCCATTTCTGGCGAATAGAAACAATTGTTCAAATCTAAAACTAAACTATTCTTAAGCACTAAAGAATACACTCCAATCTTGGTCACAGGCGACGATCTTAGTTCCCCATGATTAGATTGATCCTTCCTTGCTCCACATCCCTACTTCTTCTTAGTCCCTGCACATTAGAATAAATGTGATAACGACAACCGGTGTCAAGAACCCAAGAAATAGCATGATTAGAATCGTTAGATTTGATTGCATATATACCTGCGAAAGATGGCTTGATCTTTCCTTCCTTGATGGCTTGCAGGTAATCCGGGCAGCTTCTCTTCCAATGTCCTATCTTGTGGCAGTGGTGGCACTCTGCCTCCTTCGGGTTAGAGCAGGGCTTAGAGGGATCAACTTTGGTCCCACTAGAAGAGGAACCATCTCGGGCTTTCACCTTTCGATAGTTATTTGAAGAAGCTTTCCTCTTCTTTCCCTTCCCTTGACCAATAGCCAAGACAGGAGCAGCGGATGGATTGGGAGTTGGTGCAACAGACTTGTCCTTGAAATTGCTCTCAGCAACCCTCAAGAGACCTTGGAGTTTACTTAGAGTGACTTCCTCTTTGTTCATGTGGTAGGTCATCCTAAATTGATTATACATCGGAGGCAAAGAGTGAAGCACCATGTTGATCGCCAAGTCTTCGCCGAAGTCAACATTTAACTTGCGAAGGCGGTCGACATACCTTTGCATCTTTTGCAAGTGCACGGTAAGAGATTCTCCATGACCCATCTTGGCGGAAATCATGTTAGTGAAGATCTCGTAACGCTCTTGTCTCGCGTTTTGGTGGTACCTCTCCAACAAGTCTTGATGCATCTCGTATGGATACATGTCCTCGTAGGACTTTTGGAATTCGGAGTTCATGGTGGCGATCATGATGCAATGTACTTTCGTTGCATCTCGCTCATGGGTTTCAAAGGCGGTGATTTCGGCGGGAGTAGCAACTTCGGGGTTGATTTTCTCGAGCTTCTCGTCGAGGACATACTCTTTATCCTCATAGCGAGCAATGGTGCGAATGTATCTTATCCATTCGCCAAAGTTCGTTCCATCGAAGGTGACCTTTTGGAAAAGACTCATCAACGTGAAAGAACTAGCAGTAGCGTTGTTTGCATTTGACATCTATAGAAAGGACAAAAATAGATTAGAACAAGAATCCATAATTATCACCCAATAAGAAAAATTAGGGCTAGGATCCAACAATAACATTTACATACTAGAAAAGGGATGCCGTAATCCAACATGCAAATAAATTGAAAGTAAGTGAATGACGATTCACTAATTCTCCATCACAAAACTTAAACCTTTAGTCCTAAGTGTTTTTTGAGAATTCCTAGGTTCGGATGAGATTCATTGAACTATTCAATGGCATGTTTAAATCTCGATATGCCCCTCTTGTTTGTGACTGGGATTTCGAGGATCACAAGGCGGGTGTGAATTACCATGAAAATTCACATGGTGCCTTCATTGTTACGATCACCTATTCGATGTGCCGGTAAACCACACACGCTCCATCGAACTATGATAAACAATGAATCACCCTTTGCCACCTTCGCTTAGAACCAATTAGTGTGCCGGTAAACCACACACGCTCCACTAACATCTCAGCAAGGTGCAAAGTGTAATTTCATGGGATTGCATCAATTCACTTTTCCTAAAGTAACTAAGATTGGGAAATTTTAAAAGAAAGTTTAGTTACTTCGTATTTCTTATTATACTTTTAATGAGAGGATGAGGTTGCCCTATCCTACCCGTTCGGCTAACGACCCTCCACCAATCAAGCAAGCGGTGGGTGTGAGTGTACACCCATTAAGCGCCATTTTATAGGCCGCAACCTTATACCCACCTTATAGATCGGCTTCGTGAATGAGGCCTACTAGCGGTAAGACTAGCATTTAGTTATACATATATATATATTATTCTAGTAATATTATATAAGTATAGGGTTGCATTTTAAACTTTTCAAAAACTAGGGTTTGAAATTTAAGTTGTCTAAATTAAAACTTTAATCACAAATATAAATTTCAAAACTTTAGGGTAGGTTTTAAACATTTAAAACATGAAGGATCAAATAACAAATAATTCCAATTAACAATTAATATTCTAATTATCTTTATTTGATTTATCTTGATTTCTTTGAAGATAATTACCAAAATAATTAATTATTATCATATAAGGAAATTAAATATTTTATTAGATGATAAATATCTTTAATTAGATCAAGATAATAGTCATATTTATCAAAAAAATCGGATTTACTTTGATCTAATATGATTAAGGTAAGTTTCCATAAGATAATTATGAAAAAATCCCGAATCTGGCCATTCTTGACGCCTGGACTCGCCGAGTGCACAAGGGGACTCGCCGAGTCAGGCCTACTCGACGAGTCCACCTTGGAACTCGACGAGTCAGTGACTCAAAACCCAAAAAAATGAATTTTGCAGATTTGTTTCAGTTATTCAAGCAATAATTTAAAGAAAACCAATCTAGGCTCTGATACCACTGTTGGGTTTTAGCCATAAGAACTTTCCTATGTGCACATGCAAAACCCTATTGCTTGGATCTAGGCTTTCTAATAAACATGCTTTTGAATCCAAGACTTCTAATGGCTAATTAGACTAAATAACAATGATGAAACAGATCTAGAATCATACCTTTGAATTCCTTGTTGATCTTGGTTGTCTTGGAGCTTCTAGAGTCACAATTGTCACTCCTCTAATGGCTTACAAACACCAATAGCAAGCAAGATGATTTAGGAGAGAGGAGAGGGGATGAATTCGGCCAGAGTATCCTTGCTTAAGGTTGTGTATCGAAATCCCTAACCCATAGGGTCTATTTATACTTGTAGACTCCTTAAGGGTTTCATCCTAAACCCTAATTGGATAATCTTCACTTAAGGCTATCCAAATCCATTCCATAGATAACCATATGGACGATTTGAGCTATCCTAAAGCTCTTAGAATCTGTCCAAGTTCCATCCTAATGGATTTACAGTCTAAAGTCTAACTATCAAACAATTGACAGTTTATACCCTCTTATTTAATTAATCTCTTTAAGTCACCAAATTAATACCAATTAATTTATGACTTATATTAATCAAATAGTCAAATATTATTCCTTATAATATTTACTCTCTCTTAACAAATCATCCTTCAAGTTGCTATGGTGAAGGCAACCCAAAAGGACCATGCACCACCGAATATAGTTATAGCCTTAGACACTATTCCAACAGTTTCTTCACCCAAGACTCGCGGTTACGTCAAGAACGATCGTTCTTGGAAGCGAAATGTTGCTCGATTCACTACTTATCAAGTGATATCATACCCCTATAACTACGTTTTCAAATGCATTGTAAATGCTTTTTATACACTTTTACGGGCGGGGAGGGGGGGGAGGGATACAAGTAAACGCACGATTATCCTCGTGTGAATAACATAAATCTTGGCTTTACTTTTTGTTATAATCAATCATATGTGATTTATAACTATCATATGAAAACGTTCTCATGCAACATATCACGATAACACTTTGTCCATTTTGAAATGAAACATGTTGTTATATAAATATCAAACACTTTATTTAAATTTTGAGTATAAATGTTCAATGATGTCATTACAAATGTTATACTTTACGTACAAAGTCGACACTACACTAGGGTTTACCATACAAGCGAAACACACTTTTGGAAAAACTATAATAGGTATAGTTTACAGGGAAATCATCAGATTTTACATACTATAAGTACTATATTAAGGAAATAATTTCATATACAAGAACAAATGGACTTTTCATACGTAAATCTATTTGATACTAAGTTTTGTGAGACATTCAACTTAACATACTTTCAAGTATGCCGTTAAAGTCCTGTATTATATACCATAATCTCTTGTAGGGAGAATGTGATACTTGTGTGTAGATCTATACGGGATTGACAATCCCGCACTGAAACAGTTAGTTATAGTTAGACTGTTAGGTCTGGGTGACAAACATCATAACATTCCAACGCCTGAAGAACGTTGTTATAGGCAGCCTAAGTCAATAGCATGGTTATAAAACTCACATGGAGTATTAAAAACCTAATGATTTACGGGGTTATCAAATGCCTTAGCGATTTTATACATACATAAAGCTACTATTCTAGGCATGAAAACACTATTGCATTACAGTTTTGGAACTTTTAAACTACCACACACTTATGAACAAATATTGGATTTTTAGAGGTAAACATTCAAAACATTAAGGTATTGGTAGAAGGCTAATTTTATGCTAGTAGGAAATATGGATTTTCTAGGAGTTTTCAAACAATTTCATTCAAATTTATACAAACATTGACATTAAATACTAATGAACTCACCAGCTTAAATGATGATCTACGCTTTCAAAATAACTTGTATTCTTAGGTCACCAATAGACAGGTACGACGACCAGGTTTTGAGAAGACGGAGCAGTCAAGATTCGTCTTTTGTTTTGATTATTTGTTATGGTCGTTTATTCTATTAAAGAACACACATGTATTAAAATTATACTATTAACGCAATGGATGATGTTGTTGCTTGTTTACTACTTTGCACTGTTGTGATACTTTACATGACGTCCTCTTCCCCATAACGTTTCTGCCGTTTTTGGTTTTAGGGTGTGACATATTCTTCCTTGTTGCTAGTGGTGTTTACGACTCCATTAGAGGTAGAATAGTTAGCCCATTAAGCTTTCAAGAGTCAAGGACTTTGTGGGTTGTCTTGTTATTGTTAAATAACAAGTAAGGTAAGGTTTCTAACCCTAATCATATGTCAATTTCGAAATATGTATACTAGACATTAGGGTTTATAGCTTTGGATGATTAATGCATGTACAATTAGAGAAAACCTAGATCTAAAGCTTTAGGGTTGCATGTACACCATAGGATTAATGTAATGCTTTAAACCCATCAATAAATTGTCACACCCCCAAACCGGAACGGTAGAAACGTCCGGGGGTGGATGACTTCACGTTAAGTATCACAACACATGCATCATAGTAATCAAAGTACAACAACCATTACATTAATAAAGTATAAGTTTTACATAAGTATTCAAGTCATTGTATATATGACATCAAAAGTTATATAGCAAAAGCTAGAAGACGTGACTGTATACTTCTCCGTCTTCTCGAAATCTTGGGAATGTACCTGTCTACTAACTTTCATGAGAATACAAATGGTTTGAAAAAGTGTCAACATTTAAGTTGGTGAGTTCATAAGTATTTTTTTTGGAAAATATATCTTCTTTATTATTTAAAACATTAATGTATCTTCCAGAAAATCCAATATTTTCTTAGTAAATAAATCGTAGTCTTTGTACTTTGAGACTAAAAAGTATTAGTTTCTTATAGTTAAAAATCTTGTGACTCAAGGTTCATATTCATGCATTTGAAATGACCTGTACTGTTACCTCCTATGATTGCTTATTTTATATTAATTATAAATGATTAAAATCGAACATACAATCGATTGGGTGATTCTGCCCTAAGCCCACAACCAAAGAAGGAACAAGAAGAAAGGCGGAAGTCACACATTCCACTGTCTATCGGATCTTTATTATATATACTCTTAACTTATACATTATGTAATCAAAGACTTTAGTAAAATTGAAGCTCGATATATGTTTATTCGATCTCTTGTTCGTACCATATTAATAAATAAGGTAATGTTTTACTTTCCATGTGACTATATGTAAGTCTGGAAATTTTGTTATAGTAAACAAAGTAATATGGTTTGATTATTTAAATAAAACCATTGAAAGTACATTTGCTATGAAGTTTGTAAGTAAGGTTAATAATCAAATAAAATTATTTGATAATACATTATTCGTAAATATATCGTTGTTTTCTCTTTGTTATAAACCGCTACTTTGCATTTGTACCCATTTAGTATAAATCGGTACTTTGTGTTTGTACCTCCATTTAGTATGAACCAGTACTTTGCATTTGTACTCTGTTAGTAAAAACTTGTACTTTGCATTTGTATCCTTTTAGCATAAAGTATTTGTACAAGAGTATATAGTTAACCTTTGTATATTTGACTCGTAAAAATAGTATAAATGTTCCATAAATTATACCTATTATAATTTATATGAGTGTTTTGATCGATATGTAATATTCATGAAAGTACCCCATTTGCTCGACATGTCACAAGGAGGATATGAATTCGATTGTAGTAACTTATATATATATATATATATATATATATATATATATATATATATATATATATATATATATATATATATCACAACTGCATCTGATATAAATTGATTAACAACAATTGGGGAAGCCAATAAACAGTAGATGGAAATGTGGGTTGGGGATTGAATCCAACATTAACATGTTACCACATCATGGTTTTTTGAAGTCAGGCCAGGAGTGTGTTAGCATCAAAACGGATAATGACTTAAAAGGGTAATATATTTTTTGATTTGTACACATTTAGTCACTGACATTTCTTTCCGTCCACATTTACCCCTTCAACTTGTTAAACTATATACATTTAGTCATTATGACCGGTTACTCTTGGTTAGCCGGTAAAAATGACTTAATATAGTAATATATTTCTCACTTTGTACACACTTAGTCCTTAATATTATTTTTGTTGCAAAATAAGTCGTTTCTGTTTTTGTACTCATTGAACACTTATGAATGAATTATTTAGGTTCTTCTCACGACAACTTACATGGGATAGCCATATGGTGGTGGGATAGGTTGAGGTGGTCCTGCTACATGCTATAGGCCAATATAGTTGGTGCGGGCTAACTGTAAGACATAGGGACGGAGGCTCGAGAATAACAGGTGGGTTAAGGTGGCATGCTGATAAACCCTAGGTATTCCAGTTTGATGATTGAATGGACCTGTTGCATTTCACATTCTAGTCCAGTGATTGATTGGTCCAAGGTATTCCAATCTGATGAGTGTGGGCCCGTTATGTATGATAATACATTTTTTGTATCAGGTATTTTGGGGGAAATTCACTAAACGTTGTGATTACCAGTTGTTTATGTTTTCAGGTTCTATCGTTGATCGTGGGAAGACAAAGACATGATTGTACACACTCATCAACAGTATTGAGGATTCCATGTTTCTTATATTACTCTGATTTTCGATAAATGTATTTTGGAATAAACGTTTTTTCTTAATAATGGATTTATACTTATGGATTTTTGCCTCATATAAAAATAAAAATTTTTGGTTGTGAAAATGAGACATTACACATAAACATCAACAACCCCACACAAGTCATCAATGATTGTCCCACATAAGATGTCGTGAGAAAAATATAAAGAAATTAATCATTCATAGATACTTAATGTGTACATAAAAAAAATGACTTATTTTGAAACAAAAAATATTAAGGACTAAATGTGTACAAAATGAGAAATATGTTACCCTATTAAGTCATTTTCCCAGCTAACCTGGAATAACCGGTCATAAGGATTGAATGTGTACAGTTTAACAAGTTGATGGGGGTAAATGTAGACGAAAAAAAACTCGGTGACCAAATGTGTACAAATCAAAAATATATTATCCTTTTAAGTTATTATCCCGCATCAAAAATGTAAAAAGGTAGGGAGTGGTTGTTTGTTAGTTTAATGAGTTTTATTTTAGAATTTTTTTAAAAGTATAAACTTAGATCAGCCAATAAAACACATTATTCATGTTTGTCTCTGCTCTCTCCTATCGTTAAGACCATAACGCGCCTTCCTTAGCGAGATTGATAGCATTTTGAAGGGGTTGGTGTTTAGCACCTTTGGCACTTTATTGGCGAGAGTCAGCATGCGCACTCACTTCAGACTAAGTGGAGAGTTTAACTGGGTAACCGGTTGGTTACTTGCCAAATGACAATTTTGACACAATTAATCAAAATTTTAGGCATTAATGAACCTAAAAAATTATCAAAGGTTAAAACCAATAATTTCTTGAAAACTCAAGGGAATTTATGACATTAAGCCAATTTTAAATTAGCAACTTTCCATTACTATGATAATTTGCTTCTTCTTTTGTTTGAGCCATCCAAGCTGTATACCCATCGGTATGAAGCAATTGATGGGAGACTGCAGACTCTAACTTTCTGTTTTTACAGGCTTGTCTAAAGAAATATGTGTACATCTTTGAATAATCTCATTATTGCACTTGGGTCTATTTGCTCATATCAACAAATGTAGAAGATGGTATTAATGGGTGTGAGATTCAGATTTTGGAGCTCTAATTGTGGTTCTAGCTTTGAATCTCAACATGACTGATTTCATAGCCAATCAAGGGATGAGCGAAGGATGTCATGACTTTTGATTTTAGGTTGCTTATGATGGAAATGTAGTATAAATTTTAAGTCGATTAGGTCTCAATTTTATTTTTGTGATTAGTTAATTGTTAACAGCGAAATGACACTATGGCTACTCAAGCTCGTCCTACGAGGTATATTTGTAATATATAATTTCCATTTAATTCATGCTTTATACATATATTTAGCACTTGGAGGATTATTTCCATTGTTTCTTTTCCAGTCAGAAAACTTTTCCAGACAACACTTTACCAGACAATACTTTCCTAGACAGAAACTATCAAACGGGACCTAAGTCCAAGAGTATTTCTTTCTAATTACCAGTGGTGCACTCAAACAGAGTGCTGCACCAAATGCTAGGGTTACATGCATTACCACAACAAATGATTTTTACTATTTCCCAAAATACAAAATGAAAAAGATGTTTATCGTTTCTTACTTACTTAATAATCTTTTTTCATTGTTGCTACTAATTTTATATATTCTTTTCTTTATATGGCCAATTGAAGTTAAAAAACAAAGAAAATGATATACCAAGTGTAATGTTAATGTATTTACATATACATATACTTATGTTAAACTGTTATGGTTGATGATATCACCGATTACCAAACATGTAAACTGATGAGATATTAAAACTCTTTGATCGATTAGATCTTTGCAACAGGTAGATAAAGAACGTAAAACAATGAAACAATACTCAAGAATGGATTTGAATGTGTTGAATGATTAGAACGTTCAATCCTCAGCAGAGCTCGATAAAGAACTTCCGCTGTAGAGGATTCTAGGGTTACAAAAGAGATCTTCTAAAATTACACGTAAAAACCCACGATCTATCAGTTATAAAAAAGATGCATGCAAGCAACTATTAATAAACAAACCCTAGTAAAATAAGATACGGATGGACAGGCCCATGCCGTATACAAGATGGGCTAGGAAGCAAGCCCAAGACGCAACATCAAGTACCCAACAATCTCCCCCTTTGCGTCAATTGGGGCGAGACCTCACTCCAGCTTGCTTACCCCCGCAGCACTGGCTTTCTTGACGGTCTTGAACAGGCAGGGGATGATAGCAAGAAGTGTTTGTCGGAAGTGAATGTACCAATTTATCATATCATTGAAGTACTTTTTATCACTATCCGAGTTCTGCTTGCAACGATTGATGATACCCAGAACATGCTCCAAACAGGTAGTAGTGTAAAGATGTTTGTCAGCCAAAGCAAACAGGCATTTCTGACCTTCTGCTCTGGTGAACATGACTGAGTTCTGTTTCAGATCAATCTTTCCCATCTTCATTCGGTATATATCGCTTGCAGAACCGACTGGAGTGATGATGGGCTTATTCCTCAGAACATTAGCAACTTCTTGATCAAGCTTAGCCACCTCCAAAATATAGCAAACTAACATTCTCTTGAAATGGTCTATGATCGGACCATATTCAGCTTCATTGACAAGAAGAATGTTGTGCAAGACAATCCAATCGTGAGGGTTTAGGTTGGGAAGATCAGCCAGAGAGATGGAATGCTCAGATTTTTCAGATCCCCTCAAGACCTTGAATCTAACATTAACGAAATTGCCTTCACGAACAGGTCTGAGAACCCGAACATTGGTTATCTTCTGTGCGCTCCATTTCTGGTACTGAGGTTGAGCGGTCCTCAGATAATAGTCTATAAGCTCCCTATGCACCTTTGGGTGAGGATGGGGAACTTCAGCTATATGAGCGAATGCATGGAAGATGAAGGCCTTTCGGGTCAGGGGCATGTCGAACTGGGAATCGACCGAATTGACACGGTCTAAGGAGATGACCGGTTCTAACCACAGAGTGCAAGGAGACTCAATGGCTTCTTTGATAAGCACTTCGAGAGTCCAAGGAGGAAACAAAGTTTTCCTGCTTTCAAGGTGATCATGAGCCTCCTTTATCTTCCTCTCCTTGGCCTCGGCTTCCCTAACGATGCGAGCATTTTCATCCAGCTCTCTCTCTCTGGTCTGCTTCCTGACTAAGCTGACAATCGGTTCTTGATCATCACTTTCAACACTGTCGTCGGCAATTTTTTTGGCTTTGTTTGAGCACTCAAACCTGATGAAGGAACAGGTGTTGGTTTGGGTGCTTTCGGAGGGACAAGTGATGAAAATGTAAGAGATTGAGCTTTGGAACTTGGAGGGGGTTTCGGTTGAGCTGTGGACTTCTTTTCTCCCCCTTATTTCGGATGGTCCTCCTACTCAGGAATGCCTTCAATACGGCTAAGCAGGGCAAGAGCAGGAGCGAGCTTCTCTGCAAGACTACGCCTCACCGAATAGTTGAGAATCGGATCATGGGCTTCAATAATGTTAGACAAAGCTCCGTGGACATCTGAAACACAACTCTTGACCACAGCTTTCTCAAACCGAAGATAATCAATCTCCTTCTCAGCTTGGGAGAGCTGATGAGTTGCCAAAGTATGCTCGGATGACTTTCGAGCAAGCTCTTCCTTTGTGGTGGATTCGGCGGCAAGAGTGGCTTGGAAGGAAAGAAGACGATCCGCAACCGAGGACTGAAATGATTGGTTGTCTTCTTTGAGTTTTTGGCGAAAGCTGGCAAATTGGTCTTTTTCAGTTTCGAAGGAATGGACCAGCTTCTCCACAACGGTGCGGATCTTCTTAGTGTTTGTCTCTGATGCCGCCTGTAAAGACTCCAGCCAGATCTGGGCGTTTTGAAATAGTTTTTCGACTTTTTCGGTCGCAACAGCACTAGCCTTCATGGATTCGTCAATGGCAGCAGCAGCTGAGCTGATAGAGGCTTCATGTGCTTTAGAGAGAGACTCCACCATCCCCTGAATGGCAGCCTCCAAAAAGTGAGATGTTGAGGAAGAGGAAGAAGCCACAAGACTGTCAATCTTCTCGTGGAGTTCCTTGATGTGCTTTTTAGTGACTGGAGCATCATCATCATCATCACTCTGAAGTTGATTGGGGCTGTAGTAGATGGAGTCAAAAACGGTATCCTCACCTCCCAAAAATGTTTCGGTTTCAGCAGATGGAGTGGGAGATAAGGGTGCGGTTGGTGGTTCGATAATGGTAGTGGGTTCGGGAATAGAAGTGGGTTCGGGAATAGAAGTGGGTTCGGGTTGTGAAGTAGGAACCCCCATATCAGATACGTTGGTTGGAACCTCATGGGTGGTAGTTGTGGTGGCTTCTGTGAAAAGTGGTGGGGGAATGGAGGTTGTTGTGGTTGGAAGAGAAGTAGAGGTTGTTATGGGGGGAATAGAAATAGGGTTAGATATGGAGGGGATGGAAATGGAGGAGGTTATGATGGGAATGGAGGAGGTTATGATGGGAATGGAAGAGGTGGTTATAGGAGAAGGGGAAGGAGGTTTTTATGAAACATGTACCTCATGATCAAGCGAGTGAGGCGGAGTTTCGCCTCTAGCCGACTCATCTGAGTCAGAATGGTTCTCTTCCGAATCGCTGGAGGAAGAAGAGAGAATAAGTTTTCTCTTTGGTTGTACTTTCTTCTTCTTCGCTGGTGGGGAAAGATCTTGTTTTGAGGGTTTTCGCTTCTTAGGAGAAGGAACCTTTGCCCCCTTTGCTGCTTTATTGGTCTTCCCTTTCTCGGGTTTCTTCACTCTAGCAGCAGGTTTATCTGCATCATTAATGGACTGAACCATTTCAGCAGAAAGTTCCCTTGGACCCGAAGGATGAAAGTCCTTGTAGGCTGTCATTATTACGCTCTCCTTTGACACCCCAGTGGACATAGAGTCCGATTGGATCGGACGAAAGAAAATTTAGTCGGATCGGTAACAATTATCTTGGTGGTGTGGAAGACACTGATGGTGGAGAGAAGGGAACCTGCAACAGTGGGAACATGAAGTTTATCCATGGCCCACTTGGTGATGAGTGTCCAGAATCGGGCGTAGGATACCTCAGTGTGTCGAGAGGAAGAGGCTAGGCTCTGAATGAGTTCCTGCTAGAGAACCGAGCCATAGTCGAGGTTGAGGCCGTGATATAGACCATAGAGAATGGTCATAAAAAATTTGCTGGCCCCATCAGAACCAGAACTGTGCTCAGAGAGCCCTTTGAACAGAATGGTGAAGAAACCATTCCATGGAGGAGGGAGACACGACTTCTTGAACTTGGTGACCATCGTGAGAATCTCCGTGTAACCCATGTTGTAGAACATCGAAAATAATTGCCCGACGGTGATGGAATCGGGATTAACCCTAGATTCATCGGCTTCAAAACCTAGGAGCCAACAGAATCGTTGCTTGGAGATGGAGGTCTTGTGAGAAAGAAGATCAAAGTAGATGCAATCCACTGATCTATCATAATGGTCTGTGGAGAAGACCTGGGAAAGGCATTCCATAGGCACAACCTCGACCTTGGAAAGAGAGAGCACCAATGGAGAGTATTTGAGGCACTCTACCATGGGATACATATAATTCTCGTAAGCTTTAGGGTTGAGATCGATCACCAGGCTTTGTTGAGCGCGGATAGGAAGAATATTTGTGCGTGAAGAGGTTTCCTGAACTGATGAAGAATCCGCCTTTGTTGAAAGTAGAAGATGATGGACAGTAGATTAGAAATCACCTGATTTTGCTCGTTTGAGTTTTGATTGTGGTAAGTTTGGAATGAAGCAGATGTGTTCCTTTTATACTGTGGGTAGAGAAGAGAGAAAGATCATCCCCCAAATCTTCTTGATTCACGAAACAATTTCGGATTTGACAGAAGCGCGATGGTTGGCACTCCCGATGATTACGCATGAGAGAGAAGAACTGTTCTGTTTTGCACGCGTGCCCGTCACCTCACTATTTGTAACACCGAAAATTTTCAAAACAAAATTTTCAATTTTTATAAAACATAATTCCATTGATGTTCATTAAACAACCATTTAAATTATCCAAACAAGACAATACAAAATCCCAAGATCATGATATCAAGCTCCAAATGTGTGTGTGTACGGATCAAGCCGGCGCCTTCCCGCGGTCGTCACTAGTACCTGAAACAATAACATCAACACTGTAAGCACAAGGCTTAGTGAGTTTCCCAAAATACTACATATAACACATATTAGCCACTCGAAGCTATAACTCTGTGGGTCCGTGCACCCAAACTCTGTGAACCCTCAGGTTCTAACTCTGTGAACCTTCCGGTTCTAACTCTGAAAACATGCACAACATCAACACATAGAAGTAATGCAGTACAACACATAACATACATAGCATACAAATACTCTATCACATAACTCTGGTTACCTACACAAGGTAAAGTACAGTGAGAAGACTCACCTCGCATGTCTCGGTAAATCGTAAACCTGAAATCGCTAATCACTCGACCTGTCGAGCTGTCGTCCCCCTATAGCACAATACACTTCTAATTAACACTTTCCCCACTAGGGTTGACCACACTATAACAAGTCATTCTAGGTCAACGCTGGTCAACGGTCATCTTTGACCGAACTCGGCGAGTACCAAGGCGACTCGGCGAGTCTGGGCGTATACACCAATTTCCCTGGAATCCTCCCTTGACACGTCGAGTATTCCCTCAACTCGACGAGTTTCACCTGGCCTGAGTTGTGGGGCCACCACAACTCAACTCGCCGAGTCTCAAGAACAACTCGGCGAGTCCAGCTAGACTCAGTCCACCTGTCCATTCTGACTCCCCCTTGACTCACTGAGTCCACCTTTCCCAACTCGGCGAGGCCACTCACAGAGTGGTCGGGCAACATTCATGCTACTCGGCGAGTCCATGCCATGCACTGACTCAATCTTGCTCTAAAGGTCAGATCCAGTTCAATAATCCATAGATCCAGTCCCTCCAAGCTTATTTAGCACGTAAAGTTACAATCTTGATGCACATACAACCTTTATGTGACCATATATGATGTTTATGACTCAAATACTACAACACAAGGCCAAAGACTCTATTGTCACTCATAAAGCTTGATGAGTGAGGCTCCCTGGACCTCTATGGATCCAGATCCATGGCCTCAACTCAAAGAGGGAACCAATGGGCATCAAATCATCCCATAAATGACCACCACAAGCCCTAAATTGCATCATGCTTCACTAAACAGAAAATGGTCCGAGATAATACCTCTAGAGTGATGATCTAAGCTCCAAATCCACGAAATAGCAACCTCCTTTGCTTCCTCTTGCCTAGGGTCTCCTTCTTCTTGCTAGATAACACACACAAGATCAAGAATGGCTCCTTTCTCTTCACAAATAGCTCAAGAACACAAGGGTCACTCACTGAGGGTTGGGTGAGCACAAATGATGGCCATAAGGCCCTTTAAATAGGCCTCAAACCCGGAGATTTAGGGTTTCATTACACAGCGCAGACTCGCCGAGTCCATATCATGGACTCGCCGAGTCCAGGCGCGCACCAATGCTCAATTCCGCGTCTCTACTCGGCGAGTCTGAGCTCCAACTCGCCGAGTCCCTCTCACAATATGACAAAATTAGATTTACAAGATACCTGGTAAAAATCCGGATGTTACAATTCTCCCCCACTAGAACTAGACTTCGCCCTCGAAGTCTCGCTCTAAAATAGCTCCGGATGCTGCTCCCGCATCATATCCTCCGGCTCCCAGGTCATTTCTAATCCCTTCCGATGTTGCCACTGCACCAATACCAGAGGTACCTCCTTGTTCCTCAAAATCATGATCTTTCGATCCCTAATAGCCACTGGTCTCTCAGCATAATTCAGGCTTGCATCTACCTGAATATCCTCTAGTGGAACCACTGCCGACTCGTCGGCTATACATTTCCTCAACTGCGATACGTGGAAGGTGTTGTGAATCTGTCCCAACTCTGCTGGTAACTCCAGCCGATAGGATACCCGTCCTACCCTTTCGATCACACGAAACGGACCTATAAACCGGGGCCCCAATTTGCCCGTCTTCCTGAACCGGATCACTCCTTTCCAAGGAGAGACCTTCAGGAGAACAAAGTCGCCGACCTGAAATTCCAGCTCGGATCGGCGTCTATCCGCGTAACTCTTTTGTCGGCTCTGAGCGGTCGATAACCTTTGTCTGACCAGCTGTATCTGCTCTGTCGTCTGATTCACGATCTTCGTACTGCCCATTACCCTTTGCCCAACCTCTCCCCAACATATGGGAGTCCGACACCTCCTACCATACAACAGCTCAAAGGGCGGCATACCGATGCTCGAATGATGGCTGTTATTGTAGGAAAACTCCGCCAAAGGCAAATACGTATCCCAACTACCCCCAAAGTCCAATACACATGCCCGAAGCATGTCCTCAAGTGTCTGAATCGTCCGCTCACTCTGGCCGTCGGTCTGGGGGTGGTATGCGGTACTAAAATGCAGCTTAGTACCCAACTCCTCATGAAATTTCTTCCAGAAGCGGGAGGTGAAACGCACATCGCGGTCTGAAACGATCGAGATCGGCACCCCATGCCGAGATACAACCTCCCTCACATAAATCTCCGCCAACTTCTCCGCCGAAGAACTCTCACTGATGGCAAGGAAGTGAGCGCTCTTCATCAACCTATCCACAATCACCCAAATTGCATCGACTCCTCTGGCAGTCCTCGGCAATTTGGTGATGAAATCCATAGCGATCTGTTCCCACTTCCATTCGGGAACCTCCAATGGCTGCAACTTGCCATGCGGTCTCTGGTGTTCGGCCTTTACCCTTCGACAGGTCAAACACCTCTCGACAAACCATGCGACATCCCTTTTCATACAAGGCCACCAATACTCCTTCCTTAGGTCCAAATACATCTTTGTAGCCCCGGGATGGATCGAAAATTTCGATCTATGAGCCTCCTCCATCAATGTAGTACGTGTACCGCCTACAAACGGTACCCAGATCCGGCCCTGATAAGTCATAAGGCCTCGACTATCCGATACGAACTCCGAAACCAACCCAACGACCCGCTCTCTCTTCTGCATCTCCGGAAGCACAGCCTCAGCCTGTGCCCCACGAATGGCGTCCAGAACTAGAGCTATCACAGTCAGTCGCAAACATACATTTCGCAGTGGAGCACTCTCCGCCCTGCGACTCAATGCGTCGGCTACCACATTAGCCTTTCCCGGGTGGTACAAAATCTCGCAATCATAATCCTTGACCACATCTAACCACCTCCTTTGCCGCATGTTTAGGTTAGGCTGATCCATCAGGTACTTCAAGCTCTTATGGTCTGTGTAAATCGTACATCAAACCCCATACAAGTAGTGCCGCCAAATCTTGAGGGCGAACACCACTGCCCCCAACTCCAGATCATGCGTGGGGTACCTCGTCTCGTGAGGCTTCAACTGCCTCGATGCATATGCTATCACATGTCCCTTCTGCATCAGTACCGCTCCCAGTCCCAAAATCGATGCATCACAGAATACCACAAAACCCTCCATCCCTTCCGGGAGAGCTAATACCGGAGCTTCACACAACCTCTGGCGAAGCATCTCAAAGGAGGTCTGCTGCTCGGGACCCCATCGAAATGTAACACCCTTCCGGGTCAATCTGGTGAGTGGAACCGCAATCTTGGAGAAATCCTTAACAAACCTCCGATAATACCCTGCCAACCCAAGGAAACTCCGGATCTCAGAAGGTGACCTTGGCACCTCCCACCTCATCACTGCGTCAACTTTGGCCGGATCGACCAATATCCCCTTCTGGTTAACGAGATGTCCCAGGAACTGGACCTCTCGCAACCAAAAATCGCACTTGGAAAACTTTGCATAAAGTTTCTCCGATCTCAAAACTCCAAGAACCTCCCTCAAATGCTCCTCGTGCTGCTCTCTAGATCTCGAATATACCAGAATATCATCAATGAACACAATCACCGACCGATCCAACATCGGCCGACATACCCTGTTCATGAGGTCCATGAATATAGTCGGGGCATTGGTGAGCCCAAAAGGCATCACCACAAACTCATAATGCCCATAACGTGTCCTGAATGCTGTCTTCTGGACGTCCTCGTCCCGCACTCTCACCTGATGATAGCCCGACCTCAAATTAATCTTGGAGAACCAAGATGCTCCCTGTAACTGATCGAATAAATCGTCGATCCTCGGCAACAGGTAACGGTTCTTGACCGTCAACTTATTCAGTTCCCGATAATCAATACACATGCGATGCGAGCCATCTTTCTTCTTCACAAACAGGATGGGTGCTCCCCACGGCGAGCTACTCGGCCGAATAAACCCCTTCCCCAGCAACTCCTGAAGTTGCGAGGATAACTCTTGCATTTCTGGAGGCGCAAGGCGATACGGCACCTTGGCGATAGGCGCGGCTCCAGGAACCAAATCGATACCAAACTCCACTTGCCTCACGGGAGGCACACCTGGTAATTCCTCGGGAAAGATATCTGGAAACTCACGCACCACCGGAACTTCATCCACCGAACTCGGTCTCTCGGAGATCACTCGTGTATCCATCACATACGCCACAAAACCCTTACAGCCCTGCTGTAAACATTGCCTCGCCCTAGCAGCCGAACAAAAGGCTGATCCAGAACGTGTACCCTCGCCGTAAACCGAAAGAACTCCCCCACTAGGATCTCGTATAGTCACCAGCTGACGCTCGCAATCGATGACTGCGTCGAATCGGCTCAACCAGTCCATGCCCACTATAACACAGACATCACCCATCGCAATAGGAATCAGGTCGATCGGGAACTCAACCCCAAAAATCTCTAATACACATCCCCGGAGGACCTCCGTGGCACAAATCACTCTGTCGGCGGCTATGGAAACCCGCAGGGGCTGACTCAGTGCCCCCCGACTAACACTGATATGCTGACTGAATGCCAAAGATACAAAAGATAGACTCGCACCCGAGTCAAATAACACTAAAGCAGGTACAGAATTCACAAGGAAGGTACCTATGCATAGCATAATATAAGCATAATATCTCGACACCATAAATAAGTAAATAAAGAAAGCGTACCAGCCACGACGTCGGGTGCAGCGCGGACCTCTTCCGCAGTCAGCTGAAAGGCTCTTCCCCGAGCCCTCGGTGCCTCGGCCTTCACGGGCCGACTTTCTGTAGCAGTAGCTCTGATGGCGGCGGGAGCAGACCCCTGAGATACTCCGCGCAGCTGCGGACACTCTGGCTTCCGGTGTCCGGTCTGGTTACAGTGGAAGCACACTGTAAACCCCTTGGGGCAGTCCTTGGCCATATGCCCCTCCTTGCCACATTTGTAGCAAGACCCCGCTCGACAGACTCCATCGTGACCCTTGCCGCACTTTCCACAAGTGCGGCCCTTCTGGCTCCCGGGTCGGGGATCAGCGGGCTTGGCCCGCTTGGCTGCCGGCTGGGACTGTGCCGGCCGCCGATCCCTCCCCAGAGACTTCGCCTCCTCCCTGGCCTGAGTCTCAAGCTCAATCTCCCTCTTCCGAGCATTTGCCTGGAGCTCGGCAAATGTCCGATACGAGGAGTTCGCAGCGAACTCCCGAATATCCCGTCTCAGAATGCTCAGGTAACGGCTCATACGTGCTTGCTCGGTGGACACGTGCTCAGGGCAGAACATCGCCCTCTCATGAAACATCCTCGTAATAGCTGTGACTGACTCGATACCCTGCTTGAGGGTCAGAAACTCCTGTGTCAGACGTTCCCTCTCCACCTGAGGAACATACTCATCTCGGAACATGGTAGTGAACCTCTCCCAGGTCACTGCCGAAAGCTCAGTCGGCGTGAAGTGTGCCGTCACAAACTTCCACCAGTCCTTCGCTCCCAAGCGAAGCTGGTTCAGCGCGAATCGAACCTTCAAATGCTCAGGGGACGAGCAAGTGAAGAAGCATCCCTCCATATCCGATATCCACCTCATAGCTGCCACCGGATCCTGCGTACCATCGAACTCTGGTGGCTTGGTGTTGCTGAACTCCCTAAACAATGTCGCATCACCCCCCTGGGGTCTTGCCGTAGCAATTGCTGCGGTAGCCGCTGCAACCGCAGCCTCAGAAAGAGCGGCATAGCGCTCGTCAAATGTCTCAATCAACGCAGTCTTAATGGACCCGAACATCTCTGGTAACTCAGCTCTGATGACCGCAGCCACCTCCTCATGAATGATCTGTCGAATCTCCTCATCGCTAGTCCCGGCATCCTCCGGCATGCAACGTGTCCTCACCATGATCAACCTCTAAAATACAACATGCGATAATTAGAATTTACTCGAACACTCTTACATTCGACAATCCGCCCCTCCTTGATTCTTGGTATCCCAAGATTCTTATTTGGACTGTGTACCGCACCGGTGCTTTCGGTAGTACGGGCCCAATACTACTGTCCGCACCGTCTCAGTACACACCCCAAATCTTCCTCTTCGGATCCCAATCCCCAAGTACTCTATTATACTTAAATCACTCTGTAACAGGTCTCACACAAGGTCCCAGCTGCTACCTAATTACTCTCAGCATCTCATAGCAGCTCACCCTTCCCTAGGCTAAGGCATCACAAAACAGGCCACTCTAGTCCTATTAGCAATACCTAGCCTACTCTAGCATGCAAATACATCACTTTGATAATAACTATCACATAATATAGAGGTATTTTGGGAATTCACCGTTCGGGCGCTGGCTGATCGTACACACGTTTCTTCCTGGAAAATCTTTTACTCTTAGAAAACTTTGGTTTTATTTTGAAATATATCTTCAATTCCCCAGTTTGAGTTCAAATACCCCCGAAGGTGTACCCGAATCCCTCAAACCATCTTTGCCGGGGCTTCGGCCTCTTTCCCAAAAAAAACTCCCTCAAACCAAGGCTCTGATACCAATTTGTAACACCGAAAATTTTCAAAAGAAAATTTTCAATTTTTATAAAACATAATTCCATTGATGTTCATTAAACAACCATTTAAATTATCCAAACAAGACAATACAAAATCCCAAGATCATGATATCAAGCTCCAAATGTGTGTGTGTACGGATCAAGCCGGCGCCTTCCCGCGGTCGTCACTAGTACCTGAAACAATAACATCAACACTGTAAGCACAAGGCTTAGTGAGTTTCCCAAAATACTACATATAACACATATTAGCCACTCGAGGCTATAACTCTGTGGGTCCGTGCACCCAAACTCTGTGAACCCTCAGGTTCTAACTCTGTGAACCTTCCGGTTCTAACTCTGAAAACATGCACAACATCAACACATAGAAGTAATGCAGTACAACACATAACATACATAGCATACAAATACTCTATCACATAACTCTGGTTACCTACACAAGGTAAAGTACAGTGAGAAGACTCACCTCGCGTGTCTCGGTAAATCGTAAACCTGAAATCGCTAATCACTCGACCTGTCGAGCTGTCGTCCCCCCTATAGCACAATACACTTCTAATTAACACTTTCCCCACTAGGGTTGACCACACTATAACAAGTCATTCTAGGTCAACGCTGGTCAACGGTCATCTTTGACCGAACTCGGCGAGTACCAAGGCGACTCGGCGAGTCTGGGCGTATACACCAATTTCCCTGGAATCCTCCCTTGACACGTCGAGTATTCCCTCAACTCGACGAGTTTCACCTGGCCCGAGTTGTGGGGCCACCACAACTCAACTCGCCGAGTCTCAAGAACAACTCGGCGAGTCCAGCTAGACTCAGTCCACCTGTCCATTCTGACTCCCCCTTGACTCACTGAGTCCACCTTTCCCAACTCGGCGAGGCCACTCACAGAGTGGTCGGGCAACATTCATGCTACTCGCCGAGTCTGTTCTTCGGACTCGGCGAGTCCATGCCATGCACTGACTCAATCTTGCTCTAAAGGTCAGATCCAGTTCAATAATCCATAGATCCAGTCCCTCCAAGCTTATTTAGCACGTAAAGTTACAATCTTGATGCACATACAACCTTTATGTGACCATATATGATGTTTATGACTCAAATACTACAACACAAGGCCAAAGACTCTATTTTCACTCATAAAGCTTGATGAGTGAGGCTCCCTGGACCTCTATGGATCCAGATCCATGGCCTCAACTCAAAGAGGGAACCAATGGGCATCAAATCATCCCATAAATGACCACCACAAGCCCTAAATTGCATCATGCTTCACTAAACAGAAAATGGTCCGAGATAATACCTCTAGAGTGATGATCTAAGCTCCAAATCCACGAAATAGCAACCTCCTTTGCTTCCTCTTGCCTAGGGTCTCCTTCTTCTTGCTAGATAACACACACAAGATCAAGAATGGCTCCTTTCTCTTCACAAATAGCTCAAGAACACAAGGGTCACTCACTGAGGGTTGGGTGAGCACAAATGACGGCCATAAGGCCCTTTAAATAGGCCTCAAACCCAGAGATTTAGGGTTTCATTACACAGCGCAGACTCGCCGAGTCCATATCCTGGACTCGCCGAGTCCAGGCGCGCACCAATGCTCAATTCCGCGTCTCTACTCGGCGAGTCTGAGCTCCAACTCGCCGAGTCCCTCTCACAATATGACAAAATTAGATTTACAAGATACCTGGTAAAAATCCGGATGTTACACTATTGAGGTCGTTACTCTGTCGGCTGAGTCAGCATCTTATCTGTTTAATAACTGTCATCCAAACATAAGATTATAATGGAACCGAACGAGATTTTTGGAAAATCAAAGATTTTCATGCATAGAGTGTGAAAGATAAGGAAATAAAGTGAGATATATGTGGGAATCTGTGATGTCAATATAGACACAAAACAGTTGATCCCGGGAACGAATCACTTTCTTCAAGGTCAAGAGAGACCTTAAAGTGTTTGTATGGATTCTTGTTGAATTACGATCAAACGCTTTCTAAGAAGCGTTGAAAGGCATCTTTTTGTAAGGCTTAAAAGGGTGGCTTTCGCTTCATTTTAGAATCCCGGACCTTGACATAAGATCGAGACTAAATGAAGTACTTGTGAGACCGATGTGGTCTGTTGAACAAGTAGGCTAGATAATATATATAGTGACTTGTTGAAGATTTGTGATGGTGAAATCTCAAAGAAAAATTAAACTGGATTCTAAGGGAAGAAATGTTATCGTAAATAACAATTTCATAAGAATCGTACAACCAAAAAGAGATTTCATGTTGACCGTCAATTCATGTTAGGTATTGAATTTTGGGTTTCACTGAGCACATAGTGACACGTGGCTTAGATCATAAACACAGAGATTGTGTAACCATAAACCTCAGTGGTTAATTCCGAGAGTCTCAAGGGTTACCATATGGGACCGAAATATGATGGAGAAGAGTATTGAGGTGGTGAAGAGAAACGATAGTACCTCTGCTGAAAATAGTGACCCAGCAGTAAACTCTTAACCCATATGAGAAGAGAGTAAGGTAGCTCAGGATTAGAATAAATGGAGCAGCCTTATTGGGAAGACAAGGTTTGTATATACCTAGTCATTAAGGCTTTTATTCAAAATCAGTTGAGGCTTTGGACAACATGCAGCAGCATGCTTCTAGGGACGCTTAACTAGTTAGTATAAAGTGTGAGAACCAAACCTGTCCCATCGATATTTAAACAAGAATGAAAGAGGAAAAAAATATTTTTGGAGATTTTAAGTTTTTGAAAAGAGAAAAACCAAACAGAATAAGTAGTAAAAAAAATTGAACCGAACCCGAAATGGACCGAACGCTCGGTTCATTTCGGTTCCTAAAAAAAATATTTTTGGATTTTTGGAAAACAGCTTTACAAAAGTTTACAACCATAGACAACACCTTTTGAGATTGAGCGAAAATATGTGCTATGGGACCGAACCTGAAATAGACCGAATGTTCGGTTCATTTCGGTTCCCATGTGAACCGAACCCGAACTAGACCGAACGTTCGGTTCATTTCGGTTCATTTCGCTTCTAACTTTTAACTTTGGGATGGTGTCTTTGGTACCGATTCTGATTCCATCATTCCTAGACCATGAAGGATTTTATTGAAACTTGCTTCAGGTAGGGCTTTGGTGAAGATATCGGCCAGTTGATCAGTGGTTCAAACAAAGTGAATTTCGACATTTCCATCCTCCACATGATCCTTAATGAAGTGATACCTCAATGCTATATGCTTGGTCTTAGAGTGTTGCACTGGGTTATGACAGATCCTAATTGCACTTTCTGAATTGCAATATAGTGGGATCTTTTTCATGTTAAGTCCATAATCTCTGAGCTGGCTTTGGATCCATATGACTTGAGATGTGCAGGAGGCGACTACGATGTACTTTGCTTCGGTTGTAGAAAGGGAAACGCAGGTTTGCTTCTTTGACTGCCAGCTGACCAACTTCCCATCAAGGAATTGGCAACCCCCTGTGGTGCTTTTCCTGTCTAAACCACATCCTCCAAGGTCTGCATCAGAGAAGGCTTGAACGAAGAAGCCTGAGTTGGATGGATACCATAGACCGAGAGAGGTAGTTTGCTTCAGATACCTGAGTATATTTTTCATTGCAAGCATATGTGGTTCTCGTGGGTTCGCCTGAAACCTAGCACAATAACATACGGAAAACATGATATCAGGCCTGCTAGCAGTAAGATACATTAAGGACCCAATCATCTAGCGGTATAGCGTAATGTCAATTGCCGGTTTCTCCAGTGAAGGGGTGAGTTTGGTGCCGAATGCCATTGGAACTTTAACCTTTGAATCTCCCATCATACCAAATTTGGCAAGAAGAGTTTTGGTGTATGCTTCCTGGTTGATAAAGATGCCTTCGGGTCCCTGTCTAATATTTAATCCAAGGAAAAAGTTAATCGGACCCATGGAGCTCATTTCAAATTTAGTCTCCATCAGCTTTCTAAATTCAGCTGTTAAGCTGGGATTCATTGAGCCAAAGATGATATCATCGACGTAAATTTGTACAATCATAAGGTGGTTACCTTCCTTCTTACGAAAGAAGGTTGGGTCAACCGAACCTTGTTTAAATTTAGACATCCTTAAAAACTTTGTTAGCATTTCATTCCAGGCCCTAGGAGCTTGTTTCAGACCGTAAACCGCCTTGTCCAGAATATAGCAGTGATTTGGGAACTTCTCATTGACAAAGCCAAGAGGTTGCTCCACGTAGACTGTTTCTTTGAGTTCTCCATTCAGAAAAGCGCATTTGACATCCATTTGGTAGACCTCGAAGTTTTTGTGTGCTGCATAGGCAAGAAAAATGCGAACAGATTCCAGCCTTGCAACTGGAGCGAAAGTCTCTTCATAGTCAATTCCTTCCTCCTGACAGTATCCTTTCACGACCAGACGTGCTTTGTTTCGTATCACATTCCCTTCCTTGTCCATTTTTTTTCCTGAATACCCATTTGAGACCAACAACTGATGCATTTTTAGGAGTTGGAATGAGGCGCCAAACTTTGTTCCTTTCGAATTCATTCAGTTCGTCTTGCATAGCTTGAACCCAATCGGAGTGATCAAGAGCAGTGTTAACTGTCTTTGGTTCAACTTTTGAAACGAAGGAATTAAACATATAGAATTCTACTTTTGAAAATAAGGAAGTTTGTTTTGCCTTAAGTTGTGATCGGGTCAGAACCTTTTCAGTAACATCACCCACAACTTGAGAGACAGGATGATTTCTGGTCCATTTGACGAGAGGAGGGTAATTTGGATCATAGGATGGACCCAATTCAACGTTTACCATCTCTTCTGATTCGGATTGACTTTCATCATCATAAAGCATATTGGCATTCTCCCCCTCGAATGATGAGCTTTCTGGAGCAGTGGGACTTTCGGGTATAGTGAAGAGTTCGGGTGCTACTGTGCCTTCAGATGTTGTGGAGTGTTTAGGTGCTACAGTACCTTCGGGTGCTATAGTACCTGCGGGTGCTGTGGAACGTTCGGGTGCTGCAGTACCTTCGGGTGCTACAGTACCTTCTGGTGCTGTGGAGCGTTCGGGTGCTGCAGTACCAGAGTGCTCCCCTCGATTGAAGCATTAGAACTGGATACTCCTTCATTCATTCGCCTTGTAGCATCTTCTACTAGTTGCTTCAGATGATCCACCTTGTTGTCTGCTGCGCTGGCTTCTGAGTTAATGGCCTTCTCTGGTTCATCAAATAACTCGACAAACTTCTCAAAGAGATTTGCAATAGATATTGTGACTTGACCTGTTTGAGGAAAGATTTCACCAGTTGTGTCTATGTTGGCTTTTAGCTTTTTGACATAGCTATCATCAAAGGTCACGTAATAAGTCTCTTCTATTTTCCTTGAACGTTTGTTTAATACCCTGTACACTTTAGAAGTGAGAGAATAGCCCAGAAAAATTCCTTCATCGGCTTTGACATCAAACTTGTTGCGATGTTCTTTAGAGTTGAAGATGAAGCACCGGGAACCGAACACATGGAAGAATTTAACATTCGGCTTCCTATTGTTGATGATCTCATAAGGAGTGAGCGTGAATCGCTTATTGAGATATGACCTGTTTTGTGTAAAACAAGCTGCAGAGATAGCATCAGCCCAGAAGTATAAAGGTAAAGAAACAAAACTTAGCATGGTTCGAGCTGCTTCACACAAAGATCGGTTTCGTCTCTCGACTATTCCGTTTTGTTGAGGTGTGTAGGGAGCTGAGAAGTTGTGACTAGTTCCTCTTTCTGCCAAGAATTCTTCGAATTCTTTATTTTTGAACTCCAGCCCATTGTCGCTCCTGATGTTGCGAACGACTTTCTTCAGCTGTACTTCAACCTGCGTGATGAACATCTTTAGCTTGTGAGTCGCTTCATATTTAAGCTTCAGAAAGAACACCCATGTAAAACGCGAAAAGTCATCAACAATAACAAGAATGTACTTGTTACCGCCGATGCTTTCGATTGATGATGGACCACACAAGTCAATGTGAAGTAACTCTATTGGTTCAACAACTTTTGTGTTTATGATTGATGGATGAATTTGACGAGTCTGCTTCCCCATTTCACATGCCGCACACAAATGTTCTCTATCGTACTTGAGCAATGGAAGACCACGAACATGACCTCCAGTGACAAGTTTGTTGATATCCTTCTAGTTGAGATGAGAAAGCCTTCGGTGCCATAGCCAGCTTTCGTCAGATTGTGCCTTTGATAACAAGCAGATTGCTGGATTTCCTTTGATGGGTTTGAGGTTTAGGGGAAACATTTCACCTTTGCGCTCTGACTTGAGAATAACTCTGTTCGTTTGCTTCTTAATTATTTCCGAACCCTCATCATCAAATGAGACCTTGAGACCGGTACCTCCAACAAGCTGAGATACACTGATGAGATTATGTTGTAGTCCTTCTACGTATGCAACCTTCCTGATCGTGAAATCACCGTTTGTAATCATTCCATAGCCTTTTATGGTTCCGAAGGAGTTGTTCCCGAACTTGACATTTCCACCGTTTGAAAGAGATCTGAATTCCCTTAGCTCTTCCTTCCTTCCTGTCATGTGACGTGAGCAGCCACTATCGATATACCATTCTTCGTTAAACTGCTCATCACTGATAACCTGCACAAATTAAGCAGATTTAGGAACCCAAAGTTTCTTGGGTCCACGTGAGCCTTTCACAGGAACAGGAGTAGTAAGAGAGATGTCAACAAAATATGTTCTTTTTATTAACGTTGTTTGATCTTTCTTTTTTATGGTGAAAATTTTAATTTTATTGGGATTTGATGCTTTTGGTTTGGACTCAGATTTAACTGACGAAACCTTTGATTTCCCTTTCAGGCCAGTTGAAGATTTAGGTTTTTGAGTTCGGGCAGAATTGGATTTAGAATGGGGTTGAGAAGAAGAATGATGGAAAGAATTAGAAGAGTTAGAATGAGAGAATTTAGACTGAGATGATTTCTTGACTTGATATTCTAGGTGACCCTTTCGGTTTTGATTATCAGTGGGACCGAACCTAGAATTTTGGTCTCTTTTGCTCTCTGAACCGAACCTCTGCTTTCGGTTGACACTGTTCTCTGAACCGAACCTCTGCTTTTGGTTGACACTGTTCTCTGAACCGAACTTCTGCTTTCGGTAGATGTTTCTCTCTTGTGGTCTAACAATATTTTTCTCTAACTTTAAATTTCTGTCACGATATGAGAAATAGGCATTTTGAGACTGCCAAAACTGTTTTCTTTCAGAAAGATTCTTCTTGTATCTATGATTCCTTTGTTTTTTTCGGTTTCTCATCTGCTTCAGCTGATGATGGATGTTCGCCTTTTGTTTTTGTTTTGTGTCAACAGGTCCACTTTGAACTGATGAAGATTCACTTGAATCTGCTTTTTCTTTAGGGACATCTTTTGTACCACTAGTACTTGGTACGTCAATGTTATCAGGCTTGTTCAGTGGCTCCGAAATATATCTTCCTTTTGTTTTCCAAGATGGTTGCTCTGATAGACCAACTGTTTCATTAGCATTGTCGATAGGGGCAGACCAGAAGAACTCATCACAACCATCAGCATTATCTTCGTTTACAATGGCTGTGAGTTCGGCTGTCTGATGTTCGGTTACACCTGTGACCTTATACACCTGATTTGGTGTTGTCCTTACCTTTTGGTAAACAACAACCTTTTCTTCAAGGTTTAGGGACTTTTGTTAGGACAAGCGAGCAAACTCCACAAAATTTTCAGAGATGAGATTTTTGTGGTTTTCGGGTTTGCTCTTGACAAACTCAGAACAGTCAACTTCATCCTCTACAGAAATTTCACTCATATTATCATCCTCATTAAGCTCAGATGCATTTTCAACATTAATTTTATTTTCTAAGCTCAAATTGGCATTCAATGAGTCAAACTTTTGTGTGGTTTTTTTCCTTAGATTCAGTTTGTCATTTTCATCCAAAAGGTTTTTCAACATGTCCTTATGGTCCTTGGACTTAATGAAAGATTCAATTTTGTCTAGACCATACATATATGTCGGATTAACATCCTCAGACGAAACCACACTTTCACCATTTTATGCTTCAGCGTCGATTTCATCCTCCTTAAACTCAAGGAAGGGCAAAATCATACGATGAATTTTCTGCCCTATTTCACAGTTTAAATGAAGTTGAGTAATATTATTGTAAAGACGCTTAGCAATCAAACAAAAAACATTTCGCTATTTTAAAAGTTTTAAATTGTCTCTTTGCAAATAAATGTTTTCGTCCTTGGTTTTAATTAACTCCGACTCCTTCAGTTCGATCCACATCCTTCATTCACCACTCTTCGAAGACACCCTGCTTATTTGGTCAGTTAGGTTAGAATTGGTGACTCGAGTTTGAGTTAAACTGCTGTCTAGATGAGAAATTCTTGAATTAACAATTTTTAATTCTTTTTCATATGAGCATTGTGGGACTTTGAATGAAACAAAAACAGACTGTACCTTCTTGATCAGTTCATCAAGCTCGTTGAATTGCACGCTGAGCGGTTTTGCTGTAAAGCACATGTCCTGTTGCTCCTTCGTGTCTTCATTCCCACCATCTGTGTTGTATCCCCTCATCTGAGATACATCAGACACCATCAAGCATTTTCCACCGCTATCCTTCTCTTTCGCTAAGCCTTTCCATGAGAAGGCCTCCTTACTCCATCATCTTCGGAGTCGGATGACCAGACCTCCACTCCTCCGAACTCATCATTCGCTACCGAACCCTGCACAATTAAAGCATTCATAGAAGGGTTAGCAGTAGATTTCTTCTTCCTGATCTCATCCAGCTTTTTCAGCAACAAAGCTTCTTCATCTTTTTCCTCATCCTTTTCTGCCATTTTCTTGAGGACACAATCTTTTGCATAGTGATTCTTTCCTCCACAGTAATAGCAGCTCACTCCCGAATCTCCTTCAGTTTTCGGTTCCTTCTTTGATTCTTTTGCCTTTGGTTCGTCTTTGACCTTTTCAGAACTATAACTTCCCTACCAATTTCGGTTCTTATTGGTGGGAAATCTTTTCTTGATGAACCTCTTGGGGTTTGATACCATCATGGCATAGTCTTCAGAAGTAAGATCATAGTCCTCTATGTTGAGGTCTTCATCTTCCATAACCGCTTTACTTTTGGATAGGAGGGCCAATGAACCCAGGCTTGAAATTACATTTTTCTCCTGTAGTACGATCTTTTCTTGAGATTTCAAAATGCCTACCAGTTTCGCCAGAGAATAAGATTTGAATTGCTCATGCGCTTTAACTGTGGACACTACAACTCTCCACTCAGATCTGAGGCCGTTCAAAAACGTAACCTTCTGCTCAATTAGCTTCCTTTCAATATCATGTTTAATCATCTTGCTAAGAAGATGATTGAAGCGATCGAACGGTTGAGTCACGGTTTCTTCGGCTCCCTGCTTGAATTCATCAAACTCGGACAAGAGTAAGGTTTGAATGGAGTGTTCAAGATCTTCGTCTGTAGAATACAATTCTCGAAGCCTATCCCATATTTCTTTGGCAGTAGTACATGAACTCACCAGCCTGAAAGTGTCAGATTGATGAGCGAATCTGATTAATCTCAATGCTTTAATATTGCACTGAAATTTATCTTTTTCGTCTTGGGCAATATCTTTAACATCTTTCAAAAGATCATTATACTCCTTTTGAGTTTTAATAATCCTTGAAGTTGCAGAATGAGCGAAGGGTCCCGATACGATTGCTTCCCAGATGAGGTATCCATTGTCCTCAGATCCTATAACATAATCTTCAAAGTGATGTGCCCAGACTTTATAATCCTGGGTGTAAAGGATGGGAATCTTCGTTGTTGATCCAATGCTGTTCGAAATATTAATGGGATTGGATTGCGACTCGTCCATGCTTGATCGAATAACCTGTTTGAAAGATCAGACTTGTAATATATAATATTAGGGCAAGACGAATAAGTAATGAGATACGTCAATTATGGAGTGACGGCTCAATAAATATTAGTTAATGAGGAATAAACCCTAATAGCTTCTTTCACAGAAGAGATGTGTATGAATTACACAGCCTCCTGCTCTGATACCAATTGAGGAGATATTAAAACTCTTTGATCGATTAGATCTTTGCAACAGGTAGATAAAGAAAGTAAAACAATGAAACAATACTCAAGAATGGATTTGAATGTGTTGAATGATTAGAACGTTCAATCCTCAGCAGAGCTCGATAAAGAACTTCCGCTGTAGAGGATTCTAGGGTTACAAAAGAGATCTTCTAAAATTACACGTAAAAACCCACGATCTATCAGTTATGAAAAAGATGCATGCAAGCAACTATTAATATACAAACCCTAGTAAAATAAGATACAGATGGACATGCCCATGCCGTATACAAGATGGGCTAGGAAGCGAGCCCAAGATGCAACATCAAGTACCCAACATAAACATTGTTAATGCAAAACCAATTTACTCTTCTTATACTTAAATTAAATTAGGAATGTTAATTTATCTAAACTTTTGACAATAAAATATTTAAAAAAAATCTAGAAATCGGAAAACACGAAGTGATTTAAAGACCAGTTTCAAAATCTTAAGAAAAACCAATTTCGGTTCCAAAATTAGTGTAATCTAAAAACCAGTTAAAATACAAAAAATAATATACAAATAGCCAAATACAAAAATAATATACAAAGATCTAGAATATCTTTGATCCGTCGGAAATACTGTTCGCCCATTTTTTTTCTTTTCCATTTATAAAGTTTTATTGGTAACCAATTAATTTTGATCAACTATATAGTCCAATAAGTAAGAAATTATGATTTTTCAAATTCTGAATAGGGTTTATCTTTTGCCCTCTAACTATTGCAATTATATCATTAGTTGCATTTTGATATGGTTTAATCCTTTTGGGTTGAATCCAAAATTGAAAGAACCTAAAAAGAGGATCTTCATTATTTTTTATTTAGCAAACACAAAAAAAGATCTTTGTTAGTTGTTTCGTTCATCATATACTAAGAATTGTTTCGATGTCAATAATTGGTTAGACATATATTTGCAAATGCATTCCCTTTATTTAATATCACATATGTCAAGAGATGAAATAATCACGAAAGGAAAACTATTCGATGTTTACTAAATTGGAAACTAACCACCGAAACAAAACTATTTATAAATATAAACTAATTCACATAGTCTTAAGTACAAAGATATTATAAATGATATTTGTAGATCCTTTCAATAAAAATAGTTTTTACTGAAAAAACTATACAAACTCCCTCCCCACCCTTATGGCCGTCCGCCGCATTACGCAAGTAGACGGCTACTATATATATACATATATATATATATATATATATATATATATATATATATATATATATATATATATATATATACCACAACTGCATCTGAAATAAATTGATTAGCAACAATTTGGCAAGACAATAAATAGTAGATGGAAATGTGGGTTGGGGATTGAATCCAACATTAGCATGTTATCACATCATATTTTTATGCCACATCATGTTTTTTTGAAGTCAAGCTAGGAGTCTGTTAGCATCAAAAGGGATAATGACTTAAAAGGGTAAATATTTTTTGATTTGTACGCATTTAGTCACTAACATTTTTTTCCATCCACATTTACCCCTTCAATTTGTTAAATTGCACACATTTAATCATTATGACCGGTTACTCTTGGTTAGCCAGTAAAAATGACTTAATATGGTAATATATTTCTCATTTTTTACACATTTAGTCCTTAATATTTTTGTACACATTTATTCCTTAATATTATTTTTGTTGCAAAATAAGTCGTTTTTGTTTTTGTACTCATTCAATACTTATGAATGAATTAATTAGGTTTTTCTCATGACAACTTATATGGGATAGTCATATGGTGGTGGGATAGGTTGAGGCGATCCGGCTATATGTTATAGGCCAATATAATTGGTGTGGGCCGACTGTAAGACGTAGCAACGGAGGCTAGAGAATAGCAGTTGGGTTAAGGTGGCATGCTGATAAACCCTACGTATTCCAGTCCGATGACTGATTGGACCTATTGCATTTCACATTCTAGTCCAGTGATTGATTGGACCAAGGTACTCCAATCTGATGAATGTGGGCCCATTATGTATGATAATACATTTTTGTATCAGGTATTTTCAGGGAAATTCACTAAACTTTGTGATTACATGTTGTTTATGTTTTAAGGTTCTATTGTTGATCGTGAGAAGACAAAGACATGATTGTACACACTCATCAATAGTATTGAGGATTCCGTGTTTCTTATATTACTCTGATTTTCGATAAATGTATTTTGGAATAAACATTTTTTCTTAATAATGGATTTATAATTATGGACATTTGCCTTGCTTAAAAATAAAAATTTTTGGTTGTGAAAATGAGACATTACACATAAGCATCAAGAACCCCACACAATTCATCAATGATTGTCCCACGTAAGATATCATGAGAAAAATATAAGAAACTAATCATTCATAAATACTGAATGTGTATAAAAACAAAAATGACATATTTTGAAACAAAAAAAATATTAAGGACTAAATGTATACAAAAATATTAAGGACTAAATGTGTACAAAATGATAAATATGCTACCCTATTAAGTCATTTTTCCGAGCTAACCTGGAATAACCAGTCATAAGGATTAAATGTGTACAGTTTAACAAGTTGATGGGGGTAAATGTGGACAAAAAAAACTCGGTGACCAAATGTGTACAAATCGAAAATATATTACCCTATTAAGTCATTATCCCCATCAAAAATGTAAAAAGGTAGGGAGTGGTAGTTTGTTAGTTTAATGAGTTTTATTTTAGGAAAAAAAAATAAAAAAAGTATAAACTTAGATCAGCCAAGAAGAGCATAGTATTCATGTTTCTCTCTGCTCTCTCCCATCGTCAAGACCATAGTGAGCCTTCCTTTTGAAGGGGGTGGTGTTTAGCACCTTTGTCACCTTCTTAGCGAAAGTCTTAGCATGCGCACTCCCTTCAGCCTAAGTAGAGAGTTTAGCGGGTAACCGGTTGGTTACCTGTCAAATGACAATTTTGACACAATTAATCAAAATGTTAGGCATTAATGAGCCTAAAAAAACATTAAGGGTAAAACCAATTTTAGCAATTTTGACACAATTAGTCAAAATGATAGGCATTAATGACCTAAAAAAACATCAAAAGGGTAAAACCAATAAGTTCTTGAAAAATCAAGGGTATTTATGACATTAAGCCAATTTTGAATTAGCAACTTTCCATTACTATGATGATTTGCTTCTTCTTTTGTTTGAGCCATCCAAGCCGTATACCCATCGGTATGAAGCAATTGAGGGGAGACTGCAGACTCTAACTTTCTATTTTTACAAGCTTGTCTAAAGAAATATGTGTACATCTTTGAATAATCTCATTATTGCACTTGGGTCTATTTGCTCATATCAACAATTGTAGAAGATGGTATTAACGGGTGTGAGATTCAAACTTTGGAGCTCTAATTGTGGTTCTAGCTTTGAATCTCAACATGACTGATTTCATAGCCAATCAAGGGACGAGCTAAGGATGTCATGACTTTTGATTTTAGGTTGCTTATGATGAAAATGTAGTATAAATCTTAAGTCGATTAGGTCACAATTTTATTTTTGTGATTAGTTAATTGTTAACAGCGAAATGACACTATGGCTACTCAAGCTTATCCTACGAGCTATTCTTGTAATATATAATTTCCATTTAATTCATGCCTTATACATATATTTAGCACTTGCAGGATTATTTCCATTGTTACTAGTTATTATCGGAAAAATTGTCTGAAAAGTCTTATTAGTTTGGGAAAAGTTACAATTAAGCTCCAACTTTTTTTTGAATAGAAAAATTCTAATTATTTGATTTTAAATGATAATACTGATGGGTTTTAGCCATAAGAACTTTCCTATGTGCGCATGCAAAACCCTAATGCTTGGATCTAGGCTTTCTAATAAACATGCTTTTGAATCCAAGACTTCTAATGGCTAATTAGGTTAAACAACAATATTAAAACAGATCTAGAATCATACCTTTGAATTCCTTGTTGATCTTGTTTGTCTTGGAGCTTCTAGAGTCACAATTGTCACTCCTCTAATGGCTTACAAACACCAATAGCAAGCAAGATGATTTAGGAGAGAGGGGAGAGGGAGGAAATCGGCCAGGGGTTCCTTGCTTAAGGTTGTGTGTTGAATTCCCTCATCCATAGGGTCTATTTATACTATTAGACTCCTTAAGGGTTTCACCCTAAACCCTAATTGGATAATCTTCTCTTAAGGCTATCCAAATCCATTCCATAAATAACCCTATGGACGATTTGAGCTATCCTAAAGCTCTTAGAATCCGTCCAAGGTATATCCTAATGGATTTATAGTCTAAAGTCTAACTATCAAACAATTGACAGTTTATACCCTCTTATTTAATTAATCTCTTTAAGTCACCAAATTAATACCAATTAATTTATGACTTATATTAATCAAATAGCCAAATATTATTCCTTATAATATTTACTCTCTCTTAATAAATCATCCTTCAAGTTGCTATGGTGAAGGCAACCCAAAAGGACCATGCACAACCAAATATAGTTATAGCCTTAGACACTATTCCAACAGTCTCCCACTTGGATAAGTCTAGTAATTATACAAGTACAATTCGGTTTGCAATCGTAGCTCTCAAAGACGCTGTCAACTCTGATCTAATCAATCTTGTCCTTTAGATAATGGATCGTATAGTCCTCTGTTAGATATCATGCTGACAATCCTATGGAATGGTTAGTCTAGCATTTAGATTTCTCGATCTCCGATTTATTTGACATAGAACTTAATCGAACACATCAATTCAGTTCTGACCGGGCCCGGCACATAAGTCAAATCAAATCATCGAGTGGCCAAGATATCTCTTCTATCCTCTTAGGATAAAATTTATAGATAAACTTCGACTTATATGCATTTACTTATTCATTAACCAATTATACACAACAATGTGTTTTATAACATCAAGTTACTGATGCGTTTTCGCATTATCAATGCACAATCAATTAACAAATAATAAACCATATATCTAGGTTTTAAGACCATATGATATTATCGTCTTGCGATCACCTTTTATATCGTATTCCATAAAGTGATTCCAGCAAGCGCGGGTTTATTCCAATGCTCAAAACCAGTTCATAAGCACTCATGAACGTTGCAGCAACCCTTGCTATGTCTAACACCATTTAGACATTCTACACACCAATTCATGACAATCTTCATTCATATCTACTCCCAACATATGAACGATTGTGGACCATTTGAATAATTCGATTATTCCTAATAAACTCAATTATTCTGGAAGTCAAAACATGCAAAGTGAAACAATAGTTAAACAACTAACATGTGACAGTAACTTTACTCATAAATAAAACTCCTTTATTTAATCATCAAATGTTAATTACATTTATCTATTATATGTTTCTAATACTATCTAATCTATACTAATATCATCCTTCAGCCCAATACTCCTAGCATGCTGCAAGTGCTTAACCCTACTCAGTCCCTTCGTAAGCGGATCTGCTGGGTTATCTTCTGATGATATCCTCTTCACTACGAGTTGTCCTTCTTCTACACGATGTCTAATGATGTGATATTTTCTGTCGATATGTCGAGATCTACCATGATCCCTCGGTTCCTTGGTCAAGGCAACCACACCTTCGTTATCACAGAAAATCTCCATGGGCTCCTTTATGGCCGGCACAACTCCAAGATCACCGATGAAGTTCTTCAGCCATATTGCCTCCTTCGACGCTTCGCTCGCTGCGATGTACTCTGATTTGCATGTTGAATCAGCTACGGTTTCTTGCTTGGAACTTTTCCATGTCACTGCTCCCCCATTTAGGGTAAAGACCCAGCCCGACTGCGAACGGTAGTTGTCCCTGTCGGTCTGAAAGCTGGCGTCACTATACCCTCGCACCTTTAAGTCATCACTCCCTCCAAGGACTAAAAAACCATTCTTTCGTCCTCCGAAGGTACTTAAGGATGTTCTTCACCGCAATCCAATGTGCTTTGCCAGGGTTCCCTTGATATCTGCTAACCATGCTCAAAGCGAAGGCTACATCAGGGCGAGTACAAGTCATAACGTACATGATTGAGCCAACTGCGGAATCGTATGGTACTCGGCTCATTTCTGCTATCTCAGCTTCGGTACTCGGACTTTGAGTCTTACTCAACTTGGCATTTCCTTGTATCGGTAGTTCTCCCTTCTTTGAGTTTTCCATACTAAAACGTTTTAGTACCTTCTCCAAGTAAGTATTCTGACTAAGTCCAATTAGTCTCTTACTTCTTTCTCTTACTATCCTTATTCCCAAAATGTAAGAAGCCTCTCCGAGATCCTTCATAGCGAAGCACTTCCCGAGCCAGGACTTAACCTCCTGCAGATTCGGGATGTCGTTTCCTATGAGTAATATGTCATTGACATATAGAACGAGGAAGCTTACTATACTCCCACTGGCTTTGACATATACACAATATTCGTCTTCGCTTCGTACAAATCCAAACTCTTTGACTTTCTCATCGAAGCAAAGATTCCATCTGCGAGACGCTTGCTTAAGTCCATAAATGGACTTCTCAAGCTTACACACTCTATTCGGATGCTTCGAATCCACAAACCCTTCTGGCTGAGCCATGTAAACATCCTCATCCAACTTTCCGTTAAGGAAAGCGGTCTTGACATCCATTTGCCAAATCTCATAATCATGATATGCGGGAATTGCTAGCATCACTCTAATAGATTTAATCTTCGCAACTGGTGAGAAAGTCTCATCATAGTCAACTCTGGGAGTTTGAGTAAAGCCCTTCGCAACCAATCGCGCTTTATATGTGTGTACGTTCCCATCCACGTCGGTCTTCTTCTTGAAGATCCACTTGCACCTTACGGTCTTACGTTCGGGCACGTAATCAACCAAATTCCAAACTTGGTTATCGTACATGGATTGGATCTCGCTATCCATCGCCTCTTTCCATTTCGCAGACTCCGGGCCTGCCATGGCTTCCTTATAGCTATTAGGTTCATCAAGATTTACTAGTGTACCATCACTAATATACGTGTCCCCTTCGGTGGTAATGTGAAAACCATAAAACTGGGGTTGAACTCTAACTCTATCGGAACGTCTAAGAGGTAAGGATTCGTCAATCGGTTCAACCGGAGTTTCCTCCTCGGGTTGAATGCCAGCGGTAGAGGTTCCTTCATCTATCGATTCTTGAATCTCTTCAAGTTCGATTTGACTCCCACTGTCTCCTTAGCTTATGAGTTCTTGCTCTCGGAAAACTCCTCTCCTCGCAACAAAGATAACATTATCTTTCAGTCTATAGAAGAGATATCCAAAGGAAGTTTGCGGGTAGCCGATGAAAATACATCGCTCACTTCGAGGTTCAAGCTTGTCGTGAGTATCTCGTCTTACGAAAGCCTCGCAACCCCAAACCTTGATATGTGCCAACGAGGGAGCTTTCCCCATCCACATCTCGTGAGGTGTTTTGGCAACCTTCTTAGTAGGGACTCGGTTAAGGATATGGGCGGCAGTCTCTAAGGCATACCCCCAAAAGAAGATAGGTAGTGAAGCACGACTCATCATAGAGCGAACCATATCCAATAAGGTTCGATTACGCCTTTCTGCCACACCATTTAACTGCGGTGTCCTAGGAGGCGTCAATTGCGAAACTATTCCACACTCCTTGAGATAATCGTGGAATTCAAGACTTAGGTACTCTCCTCCTCGATCGGATCGAAGCATCGTGATTTTCCTGCCCAATTGATTCTCCACTTCATTCTTGAACTCTTTGAACTTTTCAAAGGTTTTTGACTTTTGCTTGATTAAATAGATATACCCATATCTACTATAATCATCGGTAAAAGTCACATAGAAGCGGTTCCCATCCTTCGTGGTTGATCTAAAGGGTCCACATACATCGGTATGTATTAGGTCCAATAGCCCCTCACCCCTTTCACAAGTACTCGTGAAGGGTGACTTAGTCATCTTTCCAAGTAAACAAGACTCGCATGTGTCATCTTCCCTAAGGTCGAATGACTCCAACACTCCATCCTTTTGGAGTTGGGCTATGCGTTTCTTGTTGACATGTCCAAGACGACAACGCCACAAGGATGCTTTATCCATACTAGTGGAAGAATCAATATTCAAAACATCATTTCCTAAGTTATCAACAATCATAACAGTTTCATATATTCCATTACATGGTATAGCTTCAAAGTAAAAGACACCATTTAGATAAGCCAAAACAGAACCATTCTCATTATTAAAAGAAAATCTAAATCCTTTTCTATATAAACCATGAAATGAAATGATGTTTCTAGTCATTTCTGGCGAATAGCAACAATTGTTCAAATCCAAAACTAAACTATTCTTAAGCACTAAAGAATACACTCCAATCTTGGTCACAGGCGACGATCTTCTGTTCCCCATGATTAGATTGATCCTTCCTTGCTCCACATCCCTACTTCTTCTTAGTCCCTGCACATTAGAACAAATGTGATAACCACAACCGGTGTCAAGAACCCAAGAAATAGCATGATTAGAATCGTTAGATTTGATTGCATATATACCTGCGAAAGATGGCTTGATGTTTCCTTCCTTGATGGCTTGCAGGTAATCCGGGCAGCTTCTCTTCCAATGTCCTATCTTGTGACAGTGGTGGCACTCTGCCTCCTTCGGGTTAGAGCAGGGCTTAGAGGGATCAACTTTGGTCCCACTAGAAGAGGAACCATCTCGGGCTTTCACCTTGCGATAGTTGTTCGAAGAAGCTTTCCTCTTCTTTCCCTTCCCTTGACCAATAGCCAAGACAGGAGCAGCGGATGGATTGGGAGTTGGTGCAACAGACTTGTCCTTGAAATTGCTCTCAGCAACCCTCAAGAGACCTTGGAGTTTACTTAGAGTGACCTCCTCTTTGTTCATGTGGTAGGTCATCCTAAATTGATTGTACATCGGAGGCAAAGAGTGAAGCACCATGTCGATCGCCAAGTCTTCGCCGAAGTCAACATTTAACTTGCGAAGGCGGTCGACATACCTTTGCATCTTTTGCAAGTGCACGGTAAGAGATTCTCCATGACCCATCTTAGCGGAAATCATGTTAGTGAAAATCTCGTAACGCTCTTGTCTCACGTTTTGGTGGTACCTCTCCAACAAGTCTTGATGCATCTCGTATGGATACATGTCCTCGTAGGACTTTTGGAATTCGGAGCTCATGGTGGCGATCATGATGCAATGTACCTTCGTTGCATCTCGCTCATGAGTTTCAAAGGCGGTGATTTCTTCGGGAGTAGCAACTTCGGGGTTGATTTTCTCGAGCTTCTCGTCGAGGACATACTCTTTATCCTCATAGCGAGCAATGGTGCGAATGTATCTTATCCATTCGCTAAAGTTCGTTCCATCGAAGGTGACCTTTTGGCAAAGGCTCATCAACGTGAAAGAACTAGCAGCAGCGTTGTTTGCGTTTTACATCTATAGAAAGGACAAAGATAGATTAGAACAAGAATCCCTAATTATCACCCAATAAGAAAAATTAGGGCTAGGATCCAACAATAACATTTACATACTAGAAAAGGGATGCCGTAATCCAATATGCAAATAAATTGAAGGTAAGTGAATGACGATTCACTAATTCTCCATTACAAAACTTAAACTATCAGTCCTAAGTGTTTTTGAGAATTCCTAGATTCGGATGAGATTCATTGAACTATTCAATGGCATGTTTAAATCTCGATATGCCCCTCTTGTTTGTGACTGGGATGCCGAGGATCACAAAGCGGGTGTGAATTACCATGCAAATTCACATGGTGCCTTCATTGAAACGATCACCTATTCGACGTGCCGGTAAACCACACACGCTCCATCGAACTATGATGAACAATGAATCACCCTTTGCCACCTTCGCTTAGAACCAATTAGTGTGCCGGTAAACCACACACGCTCCACTAACATCTTAGCAAAGTGCAAAGTGTAATTTCATGGGATTGCATCAATTCACTTTTCCTAAAGTAACTAAGATTGGGAAATTTTAAAAAAATTTAGTTACTTCGTATTTCTTATTATACTTTTAATGAGAGGATGAGGTTGCCCTATCCTACCCGTTCGGCTAACGACCCTCCACCAATCAAGCAAGCGGTGGGTGTGAGTGTACACCCATTAAGCGCCATTTTATAGGCCGCAACCTTATACCCACCTTATAGATCGGCTTCGTGAATGAGGCCTACTAGCGGTAAGACTAGCATTTAGTTATACATATATATATTAATCTAGTAGTATCATATAAGTATAGGGTTGCATTTTAAACTTTTCAAAATCTAGGGTTTGAAATTTAAGTTGTCTAAATTAAAACTTTTAATCACAAATATAAATTTCAAAACTTTAGGGTAGGTTTTAAACATTTAAAACATAGAGGATCAAATAACAAATAATTCCAATTAACAATTAATATTCTAATTATCTTTATTTGATTTATCTTGATTTCTTTGAAGATAATTACCAAAATAATTAATCATTATCATATAAGGAAATTAAATATTTTATTAGATGATAAATATCTTTAATTAGATCAAGATAATAGTCATATTTATCAAAAAATCGGATTTATATTGATCTAATATGATTAAGGTAAGTTTCCATAAGATAATTATGAAAAAATCCCGAATCTGGCCATTCCTGACGCCTGGACTCGCCGAGTCACAAGGGGACTCGCCGAGTCAGGCCTACTCGACGAGTCCACCTTGGAACTCGACGAGTCAGTGACTCAAAACCCAAAAAATCAAATTTTGCAGGTTTGTTTCAGTTAATCAAGCAACAATTTAAAGAAAACCAAGCTAGGCTCTGATACCACTGATGGGTTTTAGCCATAAGAACTTTCCTATGTGCGCATGCAAAACCCTAATGCTTGGATCTAGGCTTTCTAATAAACATGCTTTTGAATCCAAGACTTCTAATGGCTAATTAGGTTAAACAACAATATTAAAACAGATCTAGAATCATACCTTTGAATTCCTTGTTGATCTTGTTTGTCTTGGAGCTTCTAGAGTCACAATTGTCACTCCTCTAATGGCTTACAAACACCAATAGCAAGCAAGATGATTTAGGAGAGAGGAGAGAGGGAGGAAATCGGCCAGGGGTTCCTTGCTTAAGGTTGTGTGTTGAATTCCCTCATCCATAGGGTCTATTTATACTATTAGACTCCTTAAGGGTTTCACCCTAAACCCTAATTGGATAATCTTCTCTTAAGGCTATCGAAATCCATTCCATAGATAACCCTATGGACGATTTGAGCTATCCTAAAGCTCTTAGAATCCGTCCAAGGTATATCCTAATGGATTTATAGTCTAAAGTCTAACTATCAAACAATTGACAGTTTATACCCTCTTATTTAATTAATCTCTTTAAGTCACCAAATTAATACCAATTAATTTATGACTTATATTAATCAAATAGCCAAATATTATTCCTTATAATATTTACTCTCTCTTAATAAATCATCCTTCAAGTTGCTATGGTGAAGGCAACCCAAAAGGACCATGCACAACCAAATATAGTTATAGCCTTAGACACTATTCCAACAAATACATCGTTTTCTGTTACAAGAAAATAAATGACTTTTTTGTTTATTTGAGCTTAAATAAAATAATTGAGACTTTTATGTAAAAAAAATTGAAGACTTAATTATAAGTTTTTTTAAAATATTAGGACTTTTCTAACAATATCTTATTTTCTTTATGTAAATCGTGTGTGTATATATATATATATATATATATATATATATATATATATATATATATATATATATATATATATATATATATATATATATATATATATATATGTCCCATGATTTGGAAATATATTGTAAAAGGTGTAACGTGATCCGAGGATATGGAGTTGAACATGTATCACTATTTATATTTTTATGAGTTTTTTTGTAAATTCAATTAAGGAAAGAGAATGAAAATTTTGATAGAAAGAAAAGGTGAGGAATAAAAATATTTATTATTTCCTGTTCCCGAGTTCGAAGGAAATGAAAAGAAATGAATGAAAAATTTTAAGTTTTTGTGCTCCCGAGTTCCCTATTCCCAACTTTTATTTTTAACCTATAATGACAACATACTTTAATTTTTAACCAATCATAGCATCTTACTTTCACTTTAACCTATAATAGCAATCTACATTCTTTTTTAACCCATCACAGTATCTTTCTTTTATTTTAAAGTTTATTTGTTATTTTTGCATGGTTAACTGTGTAATATACGATTTATAACCTAATATTATCTGAAATAGTTGTTCCTACGTATGTCTTAGAGCATGAGCTAACTAAATAAATTAATCAACTTCACAAAACTTCTAAATACTTTGACATGAAGATCTCTCAGACATCTTCAGATATTAATCATATACGTGTACTATTGTAATGGATCATATTATCAAAATCCTTCCACCTCTCACATCGATGCTAACACAATAAAAGAAACTCACTCAAATCACGAGCTATAGTGCAATGAGGATGATACGAAGAATGAGGGTTGATGTTTTTATGATTGTTGTGAGAAAAAAAATTGTGTTGCACTCCCTCTACCAATTGTTCAATGAGGATGATAACCAAGATGATTTCATCTTTTAGTTCTCAAAATTATATGAACAAACTTTTTATAAATATAAAGTAAAAGAGTTATACAAAATCTTTGGAGATTAAATGATCACCGAGAAAAAATCTAATTTTAAATTCATTATATAAAAATCAATTTTAAATACATTACATAAAACATCAAATATATCACATTACAAAAGTATTTAATAAATCCAAAATAAAGATCAAATATACCACTCTACGGCCCCAACACTATCCCATTGATAATTACACACCGTAACAATGGTGGATACAAACATTAACCCACCTTAAAGTGGGTCCCACAGGGAAAAAATGTTCTCTAATTTTATTTATTTATTTATTTTTTTTGAGAAAGTATACATTCTGACACAATTTCACGATTTTTGGCACATATTTACTTAAAAATCCAGGAAAAAACCATGTCAAATCCGGTATTATTTTTTTTTTTTTATAAGTAAAAATTGGCCACAGATTACACATGTCTCATAAGTAACGGCTAGCAAAGTTGCACGACCATCATTGGTAGTGGCCAACAAAGCCGCACAAAACCCTTCGAAAATATCCAACGATTGATCCATATGTAGACACATGTCAAGATTTCTTGTATGATCATTTTGTCTTCTACTAACTAATTTCTTAATGAATTAATGTCAAAAGCAAGAACCACCACAACGAGTTAAATACGAATAGACCCATAAATATCAACATGGACAAGTGTCCGGTTAGACCAAAGATAAGTTCCCTTCAACATACGTCGTCCACTTCTTACCATAACCCTTAAAGATCTGTATGGACACGTGTTCGGATAGATCAAACACGTGCACTATCTCATGCACAACTAGAGATGGGACTACATAGAGCCTTATTGGATGAACGGAATTGCACGATTTATTATTTAATTAGTGGACTTGCAATAATTCAATAAACATGAGTGGGTCCCCTCGAATTTACAAAACTAGAAACTGCCTATAAATATCATTGCCATTGATCTAATTATTCATACGTTCATTATCATTTCACCTTTGAAGCAAACATTACTACATAAATTAACCCTATTTTTCTCCTCAAGTAGATGGCAAGCTCAAGGATGGCAAGGTTTGTGAGTGAGGTAGCGCCCCCACAATTTGTGAGTTTGATGAGACATCGAGCGACTAAAATGTTGGACACTATTACTGAAGACGAGAGGGAAGCAGAAACAAGTAGTTCTTGCGCTCCATCAAATTATGCGAGGGGTGGTAGTTCCATGCACTTTGGTAAACAAACCCAAAGGAAGTTTTCTGTGTTTGGAAATTGATGAATGGAGCTATGTTTTATTTTGGGATTTTTTAGTTGAATTGTTTTAAGAGACAGGTTTTAGTTTCACTCTCTCCAGACCAGTTTTTTTCAGTCTTTTGAGTAGTGGGGTTTTAAAGTTATTAAAGCCAAGAGTAGTATATTTTTATCAATTTATGTAAACGAAAAGTTATGTGTACTAAGCCATGAAACTTTTGTTAATGTCTTTAATTATGTTTTTAGTAAAGTAAAAACGTGTTGTGTTACTACTAGCAAGTGCGATTGTAAAGTAAAAACACTTAGGTAGCGTTTGGTATGTGAGATTGAACAAATTAGGATAGACCAATACCATTTGATGTAGTGTTTGGTGAAGATGGAACTAGGAAAAAAATGGGAGGAAGACCAAATCAAATGGTACTAAACTTTCAAAATTTAGTTCCACTAAAAAAAATAGAACATAAATGGACAAGGAATTTAAGACTAAAATGTCGTCAATACCTTGTTTGGTCTTCTGCAATCTCTCGATTTCTTCAAAAAAAAAAAAAAAAAAAAAAAAAAAAAAAAAAAATCCAATAGGTCATTCGATTGTTAAAATATTTGATAAACTCAATTATTTGGTTTGCTTTTTTAGTAACTAGTGAAGAGGCTCGTGCGTTGCATGTCTGACTTTATTTTGGTGCGTCACAAAAATAGGATGCTATAATTGCTTGAGTGTGAAAGTATGATGCTTAACAATCGAAATAACCAATTATGTACCAAATGAAAAATCTGATCTAGATAACTAGATACCATGTATCCAATAAAAAAGTTAAAATATGGCAGTTTTTATAAGTTATATAGATACAAATAGAGGAAACCTTAACTCTAACTCATAACTTCAATTGCTCCACCAAAAAATGAGACTACATAGAAAATGACATCTTTTTTTTTTTATAATCTTTTACTACCCGATACATTACAATTGCTCCACCAAAAAATACATCGCGTTGCCCTAAGTCATAGTCCTGGGATAAAGAGCACCATAATATCCTTGCTAACTTTCTCATTTTTTTGGAAACTAATAATGTAAAATATACAAAATAGAGTCCCAGATTCTTTTTTTTTTACAACATGATATCATTTTGTTGTATTTTTGTACCAAGGTTGTTAAAATTTAAATAATAAGCTGTTATCTTCTTTAATCACCATATATATTGACCTCTGGTATGTTGTATTTTTCCGTTTGGTGTAAGAGATCAATATTAAATAGTCAAGCATGGAAAACCTTTCAGCTCAAGAGTAGCAATTTCCTTCACCACTTCATGTCTAATTCAAATTGAGCATCGGCTATAACAAAACATAGTATAAATAATGAAATTTGTTTTTAAGCATTCATTTATTTAAAAAGTAATATAAACAAGAATAATAAATTAAATTTTACCTTTTTCAAAAGTAAAATCGTTGAAAAAACGGATGAGTTTGTTCCTGTTTGCAAACAGCACATTCACAATCAGTGGTGGTTTTTTTCTGGTTAGTAGGGAACCGCTATTCCAAAAAAAATAAAATAAAAACCATCTTTTTGAAAACAAATATTTATATGGGAATTAAAAATTGAATATTTGTTATATATGTGTATTACCTTGAACAAATGGAAGGCTTCTAGCTGTTTGAGTCCTACAATTGAAGAAAAATGGTCAAACATTAAAAAAAATGTATAAATGTAATAATACGTAATAAATAAATACCCTAAGAAGATTCATGAAAATACTCATGTTGTCCAATGAGTAAACATATCGAACCATCACATCACACGGTATTTGAACGATCTAACAACATTACTCGTAGTCGCTAAAACATTTTTGCAAACTCTCTGTTTACAATTTAAGAGAATAAAATAAGTAAATAAAAATAATATTAATATAGAAATAAACAATAAATAACCTTGACATCATATCTTCTAATAATGTAGTTGGAGATTACAACAATCTCTATAAATGGGCTTGGCTAACATATATTTCCTGTGGAGGATCATACTATCCTAAAATATCGACTTATGATTCCAATATTCCTAGCTGACGAGATATGTCCGATGTGTCGTTAGACATGTTTGGACTCTTTTGGAGAGCATGCGGTTCACTCTAAAGAACTCTCATGATTCAAATATAGACACAATATGGTTAGGGATGTTTTGTGTAACAACATGATTTTTCAAACAAAAATTTTCAATTTAAAACTCATAAACAAATGTCTCATCATTAATTATCAAAAAATAACCAACAAGTTTTCAACACAATTATTCAAATCCAGGATCCACAATCATAGCACAACATCAAGAGTGTGTGTACAATCATGTTGGTGCCTTCTCGCGATCCTCAGACGTACCTGAAACACATAACATATAACATGGTAAGCACAAATGCTTAGCGAGTTCCCTAAAATACCACATACAACAATCCGCCACTCGAGGCTATACTCTGTACGACCCTCTGGTCAATGTGTCTCAGCGGGACCCTCCAGTCCCGTAGCTCGTTGGACCCTCTGGTTCGGTCTAGCTCGTTAGACCCTCCGGTCCGGTTTGGTTGAGGACCCTCTGGCCTCGTAAGTCGTTGGACCCTCCGGTCTGGTTAGAATAATACATAGCATATATAATTGCAAAACACATAATCTCAAGCAAAGACGTATGACCTTCCGGTCCACACATAGATACCACCCTAGGTAACGTATAGTAAGAAGACTCACCTCGGGTAACTCGAATGATCTCAAACTCGAAACACTGATCTAGCCTCTGCCTAATCACATACAGAAAATATCTCTACTTAGAAAAGGCTCTCAAAGGCTAGACTAATCCCTTACTATTCTCTCAGAAGGGTAAAAGACCATTCTACCCCTTCAATGGTCCAAAAGTCCATTTGTTGACTAAACCCTAAAAGTCAACAAAAGTCAACCCTAAGGAGTACGCGGTGCGTACCAGATTCCTACTATGGGCGTACTCGACCACTATGTTGATATCGGGCTGTTTGAACCCTACGCCCCGCGTACTGGGATTTACGCTCAACGTACGTCCCACTTTTACTATTAACTCACTTATGGTCTTAACCAGCTAAGACCTTGGCTCAAAATACAAATCTGGACCCCTACAATCTCCTAATCCATAAAGTCGAAGACTTTACGCCTTTGCATGGCTGTAAAGGACATCATCATCCAAAACACACCACTTCCTTCACTAAAGAACTCATATCTCATACATGGCTCACTCCTAATGTCCAAGATTGGATTTTTATGGATCTATAACACTTTATACACTAAATATGGACAGATCAAGGTCTATGGAGCTCCTTTACTCATAAAGTCTCCACCTTTGGGACAAAAACCCTATAAATGGTCCATAATGCACAAATCAAAAAGATTGAGAAAGCTCCAAGCTTTTTACCTCCAAATGATGCTCCAACCACAGAAAGTTCAGATCCAAAGCTTGCCCTCCAACTCTATCTCCTTCAATGCCACCTCCTTCTCTTCAAAAGCACACAAGAACACTTTCAAGCTCAACCACACTCACACAAGCTCTAGAACAAGGGTTAGGGTACACTTAGGGTTTTGCTCTCTAGAAATGGTGGCTAAACTTGAGGCCATAATGTTCCTTATATAGGGCTCACCCCCACAATTAGGGTTTTAATCTGAACCTAGTACGCCCAACGTACACTATGGTACGGCCAGCGTATTGGGTAGCTTCTATGTCAAGACTATGCTCATGAGTACGTGCATCGTACTCTCCCTTACTGTGACAATAGTCAATTTCGGGTCAAGTCAAATTCAAACAAAGTCAACAAGTCAAACCGGTCAACTTAGTTAACCCTTTTATATTAGGGTTTACATTATGTGATTACTAAATAACCCACTATGTTAATGTGAAAACATCAATTGGAAAATTCGTGTGTTTAATTTTCCATAGCCTTGATAACGCTAAACAATGAACCAAAGCGATAAAACATTATTACACACTCATCGAGAGTGTGTAGGACATTAAAACATGGCTTAATGGGGTTTACGGACCTTGCATTGCGAAGCTAGACACTCAAAAATGACACAAACGAAACCTCTCTCAATCGTATTCACTTTCTTTTTTAAATCTCTCCCAAACCTCTCCAAAATATCTCTCAAAAGTTCTCGTAACTTTTTATAATCACTCGGGTCATCCCGAACCTTAACCGAGTCAAAACCACTTAAAACGGAGTAAAAATGAGTAAAATAGTCTTAAGGTGCCAAAACTCCTCTTAGGAGCCGAGACCCTCTTAAGAGCCGACCCTAGGAGAACCGAAACCTCCCTTCTGAACCGAGCCTCCCCACTGGAATCGAGAAGTAGCCGAAATCAAAACCTCTAGGACCGAACCTCCTGAGAACCGAAACCCCTAGGACCGAAACCCGCCTGAGGACCGAAACCCACCTGAGGACCGAACCTCGCCTTCGGCCCTTCCCTTCTCACCTTCGGTTCTCCTTCCCCTTCTCTCGGTTCCTCTCCCAAGACCAAACCCTACTTTCGGTTCCCCCATCCACCTTCGGTTCTAAGGGCTGGGACCAAACCTCTGGCCCAGAATTTCGAAAATTTACAATTTTTGCCGGATTTTCAATATTTTTAGTATTTTAAGCCCATTTTTCATCATTTTAACGCGGGATTTTCACCAAAAACTTTATTTTAACATATTAAGACCCATATGTCTTAATTAATCACGTTTTTAATGCAAATCTTATCCAAGATTTAGTGGTTAGAGTAATTAAGATGGAGTGTTAACTAATCTTTGATTTATGACACAAGCAACCACCACACCCACTCCATGACTAACCCACACACCTCCCCACCATACCTTGTCACTTCCTTGTACTTTTTCCCTCTCTCACAAGTTATCCACACGTTCTTAGAGCTGGACACTCATCCTATCTCCTCATTCTCACTCACTTTCTCTCTCAATTTCGGGATTCCAAGGCTGATCATCAAGATTTCTTACACTCTTGGTAAGTATAATTATCCTCCTTGTGATTATTACACTCCATTCTACTCAAATCGTGGGTTGCTCACACATATTTCATCCCTTTGGTGTTAGATTGTTGAAATCTTCAAGGCTTCTTCATGTGTTCTTGAGTTGAACACCTCCCTTCTCCTACATCCATCCACCAAAATCACACAAGGTGAGTTCATACCCCTACATTTTCATATTTTCTTAAGTTTTAAGGGGGTGGGGGTGGGGGGGGGGGGCAGTACAAGTTAAATCACCAAGAACACAACTAAATGCTTCTAACAACTTTCATCAGAAAAGTTTGACTCCATTCACGGACTGTTTTGGTCAACTAAAACATTTTAGTTTTCAAAATTGTACAAGGTGCAAGTATTTCAAGTTCATAGATTTCAAATTGATACTTGCACATTTTCATACGATTTTTCTACAATTTATGGTGATTTTTACAAAACTGCCTATCATCTCAAGAACCAATCTAGACCAATCTGTGTTTATGGATGTTTTCACCTAAGTTGGAGATCACTAAAAATCATGGAAAAATTTATGAACAAACTAGACTCATTTTCCTAACTTCTAGAATTTACGAATTCTGATTTGGACCTGTTATGAAGAAGTTTATAGTGAGATCCATGTGGTATAGATGGGAGGTACATTAAAATATTAGACCACACCATTCATTATAAGGTTTGAAGAAGTTTATAGATGATCCATGTTGTACAGGAGGGAGGCATATTATTAATAAGACACTAACATATAGAAATCATTCTTTATATGGATTATCATTCAATAAACTTATAATCAATATCCAATTTCAGTATAAGCCTAAACGACAGAACTGAAAACAAACATTTGCTTCTAGTTAAACATACCTAAGCTTAGGAATAAAAAGAAATAACATGTTAATAAATTCTTTCTCCAATAATGATCCATACTTCAAAATTGAGTAATATAACCAAAAAGAAAACCATTATATTTTTGTTATATTGAGACTTATTGTGGATCTGAAAAGTAGAAGTACAAACCTAAAACAATCAAGTACAACATGGAAGCTGAAGTTAAACATAAATTTTCTTTGAAATAACTAAAGGATAGAAGGTTGCTATAATAAATCAATAAACCAACAAACTAAAATAGGATGATTTAAAAGTCAAAAAACATCAATTTTCTTTCTTCAAGAACTAATCCACATGTGGAATACTCTAACACTCTAAAATTTAAGGAAATTTAAAATTTTCAAAATAAACAATTAGTCAACATTATTTACAAAAAGAGTCATTGTTTCAAAAGCATTATTTCAAATCCGAGTTTTCCCACAACCCAGTGACACAAAATAGGAAGCTATGTACAATCACACCTTTGCCTTCCCACGATCCTCGGAAGTACCTAAAAATGATAAACTAAAAACAGTAAGCCAAAGCTTAGTGAGTTTCACCAAAGTACGAACACAAAACATACATATAACAACATATACTGGGTCCATAGCTAATAAGACCGGATTACCCCTTAGCCCACAGTATGAACATGACATTCCAATCGGGCCCTCACCTCATATTTGGATTGCAGCTGGGTTTGTTGGCTACCGTACAAAGCAGTACAACTGCAACCTAACATAATATGTCGACATATGTAACAGATATAAGTAAACACAGAAACAACAAATACAGATAATTCTACATATCTACTAATCAACCGCAATCTAGCATAATACTATCCTAACTAGGATAAATCATCTAGTGGGCCAGCATAGGTGACTTCAACCCACGATATAGTGAGGAAAACTCACCTCTTAGTCTAAATGCAAGCTGAATAAATCTCTACTCTGAAAAATCAACTCAACGATCACTTAACCAAAACCAAGGATCCAATCTTAATTAATCAACTCAAAATACCAAAAATACCCATAGGTCAAACTTGGTCAAAACTCTAGTCAAAGGTCAAGGTCAATGAGTCAACTCGATCAATGTAGCTTTGTATGTGGGTCGTACTTAGCTCCTATGTTGGGCATACTCAAGCTTTGATTGAAATCTAGTGGTTAACCCTATATGCGCATCATATACTGGGTTACACACGGCATATGCATTGAAACCCTTTTTCCTCAATAAGAGCTTAATACATTAAGGTCTTACGTCCTAATTGCAGATCCAAGGCCAAAATACCACTGAGAGTCTTAAAGTTTCCAACTTTATGACTTCGCATGCCCATTAAGTGCTTAATATCAACAAACTTAACTTCTTAACGCCTAAAGACCTTCTAGATCATGCATGGGGAAGAACTAAGCATTAAGGTCTCATTTTTATGACTCAAGACCACTCATTGGGTCTGAAAGGATGACATATTTGGTTAAGAGCATGCAAAGCTGAAGAATCACATTGGTTGGGACCAGAAATGCCCTAAATGAAGAAATTACTAAATCTATAAGAAAAGATAATCAAGCTAAGAGATTTTTACCTCCTAGAGGGTGCTCACACATAGAGAATCCCAGATCCAAGCTTCTTCTAAGCTCCAATGTCCTTCTACCACCTTCTTCTTCTTCAAGAACATCACCAAAACACACAAATGAGCTCAAAATTTACTCTTCTCACTTAGGTTCATCTAGAGGGATGATTTTTAGGTGGAGGATGATGAGGGTGAAGGTATTGGGGCCATAAAAAGGATTATATAGGGTGCAATACCTCAAAATAGTGTTTTGGGTCGGAAAAATGTATGTGTTACGTACCTGAGGAGTACATCGAGCATACGTGTACAAGGCACACTTCCTTTATGCATGAGTACGCCATGAGTACACCCCGAGTACGTACGACATATAGACCAAAAATGCCAACCTTTCTAAAAGTTAGGGTTAAATATGTACCTTCGCAGAATGGGTGTTACAATCTACCCCACATAAGCTAGACATTGTCATCGAAATTAGATGTTGCGAATAGCTCAGGATAATGGTCCTACATCTTTGCCTCCAACTCCCAGGTGCACTCAGAGCCTCTTTGATGTTTTCACTTACCTTTACCAAAGGTATCTGATTTTCGCGTAAGAACTTGATATTTCTCTCCACTACCGCTACTGACCTCTTAATATAATTCATGCGATCATTAACCTATCTTCTTCCAACATGCACTTCCGCAACTACGAAACATGGAAAATGTTGTGGATATGACTGAGATCACTTGGCAAATCCAACTGGTAGCCCACCCTGCCTACCTTGGCAATCACAGGGAATGATCCAATATATCGAGGACCCGACTCCCCCAATTCCTGAAGCGTATCTGTAATGCCCGTAGATCAGGGCTAGTCAATTAAGAGATGTTAAGCATCAAAAATGAATTTTTGATGTAAGATTACTTTGAAGGAATAATCTTAACTAAGTTGTAGTATGTGTTACAAGGATTCCATACATATAAAGAACACTAAAATCCGAGTTATAACAAAGAAGTTATGACGTGTCGAAGTTTCGCGACAGAACCGGCACGGCACAGCGCGACGTAAATAGTGAATTTACGTTAGAGCTATATTTAGCCTTAGCGATCTAAACAAAAGTTGTAGAGTCCGTTAAACCGAGAGCGTGCATAAAAAGAATGTCCAAATCTGACTTCGTATGAGGAAGTTATGATTTTCTGAAGTTTCGACTTAGCAGTATACAGCCCGAATACTCGATTTGAGACCGAGTGGTTTTTAGCCGAAACAATCTAAACGAGAATCGAAGATCTCATTAGTTGTAGTGAAACGATAAAAAGATAGGCGAAAACGGATGTCGGATGAAGAAGTTATGAATTTATAACGGAGTTTTCCTGTCCCGACATACTAAACGAAAGTTGTAGAGCGTAGCCTCACCTACGTGTGAATATAAAGAACATCGAAAATGGAGCTCGTATGAGGAAGATATGAGTTTTTGAAGTTTATTAAATAATTAAAGTATTTAATTTAAATATAAATTCGATATTATCCGAAAGAGGGGGGAGTCACCAGCCTTATCCACATTACGCCCAACGTAACATAGAATTACGCCCAACGTAATTCGGGGTTTCAGCCCCCTATAAAAGGAAGTCGAGTCCAAACGAGTTCTATCGCTCCATTCTTCCTTCCTGTAACGTTTTTACCTCGTTTTTCGTGCAAGAAATATCCCGAAGCCTCGGTATCATTCCCGAGCCCTGAAGCAAGTCTCGAAGCCCCGAAGCCCCAAAGATCCCGAGAAGTGAGATTCCCGAGCCGAAGCTCTCCCCGCGAGAAGCCAATTTTTGTGAAGATCTTCTAGATCTACCGAAGAATACTACTTTTCCAAGTTGTAGTGTTGTCCAATCATCTTCTAATCAAGTGAGTGTGTGGTCACTTTCTTCTAACACATAAATATTAAGTATTTGCTACGAAATACGTGCTATGTGTATAATATATTGTTGTTTATTAGAGATGATTGTGGAATGGATAAATTATGTAAGTTTTAATGAGAAACTATATATGTATTTTCTATCTAAAAATATGTTGGGTAGAGCATGAGTAGATGAGGTTGTTGGTAGGTGGTAAAAGGTGGGTTGGACCATGAGATAAAAGGATAAAGAGATAAACTTGTTTTAGATATGAGAGTATGGATCAGAGCAGGAGGTTAGTTTTAGATCCAAGGGTACGGATCAAATCAAGAAGTTAGTTTTAGATCCGGAAATATGGATTAGGTAATGAGGCAAATTTAAGATTCGGGAGTACAAATTATGTTTTTTAGAACTACGTGTTCATTCGATAAGGTATCATGTGTATAGTTCCATTTAGGAACGTGATTTTAATACAAGTATTGATTATAATATGAAATATACATATGTATGTGAAGTATTTTTCATTGTCAGAAATACGTGTTAGATATATTTGATAATATACAATGTGCGAATCAGATATCGTTCAATATGTGTTAAGATGTGTATATATGATACTATTACTTAAAAACTTGTGTTAAGTATACACTAGTTAGCGTTTCCTAAATGGAGATAGTACCCAAAATTGATTATAAACATTGTAGGTTTGCCTAGTGATGGGTTAACACTTAAATGGGATGTTTAGTTCAATTAAGATTGGAATTTGGGTAGTCTCTTATTAAGAGTACGTGTGGGGTGAGATTGATGATCGGTGGAGTACGTCCTACGTACAGAAGTACATTTTATGTACGAAGTTCTTTTCAAAGCTCTATGTCTTGGGTTCTGCTTGTGCCAGGGTACTATTATGTTCTCGGGTATAAGTCTTTCGCGTAGCAGAGTACTATAACATGCCAGAAGTACTATCATGTACAAAGTCTTTTTGACACTTTTGTGTGTCGGTTACAGGAGCGTACGGGAGTACTCTAGTAGTATTTCCCCCATACTTTTATTTTGAGAGAGCTTTGGAGTCAGCGTTTCTTAGATGAAGTAATCAACCGAGCTTCATATGTCAGTGTTTTCTTTCACAAAGTAATTAAGGGAACTTCCTAGACTGCCTAATAAAGTGTGTCGGTAATAGACCACTGCTAGGTATGTCTGGTGTTATATTGCTGGATAGGATGCGTCTGGGGGTGAAATACCTCATCTATTCAGGCCACTGCTAAGCAAAGTTCGATGCTGGGATAGGTAGAGTCTGGGGGTACAATACCTCATGATAGTCGGACCACGCTTAGGCATTGTTATCTAGATAACTACCCCTGAATTAATTGTCTTGTGGTTCTTTCTTTTACGAACAAAGGTTCGTGGTGAAACTTATTCCATTCCCGTCAATTGATGTCTTTATTGATCCTCGTTTGCTGCCAGGGAATTTCCGAAGCAGCTTCGTCAGTTTGTGTTTCATATCAATTCCTTAGGCTAGATCTCGTAAGATCATTGTATAGGGTCAGTATGTTGGGATCGACGGGATGGGATATATTGTTTTTGAAATATAATTTATATGTGTTTATAACATTAGTGGTTTCGCAGGATCGAGATATACCTTATTATCACGTTGTTGGAACTAAGAGCTTTCATTCTATGTGTTCCTTAGGTGATTGGGTTCACCAAGGATATTCGAACTAAGTGTTCATTAGATATTTGAACTTAGTGTTCATCAGGGATATTTGAACTAAGTATTCATTAAGTGTTTGTGAACTAGGTGTTCATTGGGTAGTATTGCAACTAAGTGTTCACTAGGTGTTCTTAAACTAGGTGTTCATTAATTATTGTGAACTGCGTGCTCACCAGAGGTAATCTAAGAACCTTGGCAGCACTAGACTTTGTGCCAGTTCCTTAGGGCAATCCTTAGGAATGAATGCGACAAGGGTAATCGGTTCTTAGGACAAATCTTTAATAAATAAATGGAGATAATGGGGGTGGGTAATTGGATTGATTGTTTGATAATTAAATATAATAATTATATTATTGTAGGTTGAAAATCCTATATGCTCACCAGGCTCCCAAGCCTGACCCACTCAATTTTCTTTGCATTACAGGTAATGGCACAAGAGTATATGTTGGTGGACTTGACAAGAGATTTTGGATTATAGGCCAATAGTTATGAATAACTGTTGTAAGGTCTATTTTGTTCTGTTTATGATTTTGGTCTATATTGAACATGACATCCTGAGATTTTGTTATATAATGAAAATACATTTCTTTAAAGAAATGCTTTGATAATATTTATCATATTTTGTTTTAGGAACAAATTCCGCAACTGTTTTCTTCAAAAGATTACTCTGGTTTTATAAAACAAAGCATAAACAAATCGGTCTTTTCTAGCCGTGAAAATGGGGATGTTACAGTTGGTATCAGAGCATTAGTTTAAGCGAACTAGGAATTTGTAGGAAATTTCTAGACTTAAACTTAGAATGCTAAGTAATGATTGTGAGGAGTGTGTCTAAAATATGTTAGGTAGTACACCTAAATTGACACAACCACTAGTTATTTTAGGAATGATGCCTAAATTGCTTTTATGTATTAAATGTTTTGTGTGATAGCTATTTTGATGCTATTATTTGTTCGGATCTATGGTCTGTTGCTGACTGCATCTGGAAACCTTATGTGTTTAGGATTCTAAGCATATGACTACAATATTAGAACTAGCATGTAAATGCTTCGGGTGATAAGGAGATTTATACGTTTATTGTAATTCAAGCTTTCTTATCTTAAATTCTCGCTTGGTACACTGAATGTCTGCTTGGATGTACAAGAGGTCATGGTGAAGACTCGTAGAGAAATTGAGTAAATGGAGGAAATGAAGAAGGCTTATGATAGTGGATGACACCTATCAGAAGATATTGTAAGAGTGGTATCTTGCCTTTAAAGTATGTCTTATGAAATAACACTACGTTTAGAGGAGTACGGTACGTCTGAGGTACACCTTCGATTGGCAGGATGATGGAACGATTGATGAAATTCTTGAAGTTGTCTCATCGTCTGATATTTTCATCACCAATCGAGTTAAAGTAGAGTTGATGATTGAAGATTGAGTAATGAAGAAGTCCTAGTAGAGTGTAGGGAAATTGTTTATGATTATTTGGACACATTCGTAGGTGTTAAACTGTTTTGTGATTTTCTTGTATGGTGACTTGGTCGACTGCGGGACAATACTTGGGACGAGTATGAGTAGGTGTCAAAGGTAGTAGATGCATATACTACCGGAAGCACAAGACTCGCACTTGGATTAGGGAAAGTCACAAGGTTACCAAGAAGCTAGTGATTGATTCCGTTTTATTCTGGTATGTCATTACCATTGTTTCGGTAATGACTAGTAAGATGGTTGTTGTTCCGACCCTAGTGTTCATATCCAATTGGAGTACGACTACGGTGAGTATGTTACGTGGTTTAGAGAACCTAGTTCGAAGTAACATTGGACGTAAGTAAGAAGATTGAAGTCAATGCATCATTGGTATCGCATTAATTGTTCATAAAGTTTGTAGCTAGAAATGCTACATGCTGAAATGTGATTATATCACATTAGAATATGAAGGAAGGTATATTCCATTCTGGAATTTAACTTTAAAAAGACCGAGTCTAAGCGTCGCATCGTGCGATGAGAGGTCAGTAGAGCACGACCCATCGGTCTGTTACAATAGATAAAGGAAAGTATTTATCCTAAGAAGAAGAAGGAGTCCACAATAAGGACTTATTTGGTAACTCAAAGGTTACGATTGAAAAGTACGACATGGTACAATAAGCAAATGCAAGAATCGACATCGTCTGCGGTCAAGAAAGCCATAGAGTTAAATACTCTTTCAAGAAAACATAGAAGTTACGGTTATTACCTAAGATGAAGAAATAACGTGTGGAATCATTATGCAAGTCATGTTTCGTTGATGATTACGGGACGTAATCATCCTATGGGGGAGATAATTGTAACGCCCGTAGATCAGGGCTAGTCAATTTAGAGATGTTAAGCGTCAAAAATGAAATTTTGATGGAAGATTATTTTGAAGGAATAATCTTAACTAAGTTGTAGTATATGTTACAATGATTCCGTACATATAAAGAACACCAAAATCCGAGTTATAATAAAGAAGTTATGACTTGTCGAAGTTCCGCGACAGAACCGGCACGACATAGCGCGACGTAAATAGTGAATTTACGTTAGAGCGACATTTAGCCTTAGCGTTCTAAACAAAAGTCATAGATTTTGTTAAATCGAGAGCGTGCATAAAAAGAATGTCAAAATCTGACTTCGTATGAGAAAGTTATGATTTTCTGAAGTTTCGACTTAGCAGTATGCAGCGCGAATACTCGATTTGATACCGAGCGGTTTCTAGCCGAAATAATCTAAACGAGAATCAAAGATCTTGTTAATTGTAGTGAAACGATAAAAAGATAGGTGAAAACAGACGTCGGATGAAGAAGTTATGAATTTATAACGGAGTTTTCCTGTCCTAGCCTACTAAAATAATATAATAAAAATAAATTCAAAATTAGCCTACGGAGTCTAAGCAAAAGTTGTGGAGCTTAGTCTCACCTACGCGTGGATATAAAGAACGTTGAAAACGGATCTCGTATGAGGAAGATATGAATTTTTTGAAATTTATTAAATAATTAAAGTATTTAATTTAAATATAAATTCGATATCCGAAAGAGGGGGGAGTCATTGGCCTTATCCACATTACGCCCAACGTAACATAGAATTATGCCCAACGTAATTCGAGGTTTCAGCCCCCTATAAAAGGAAGTCGAGTGCAACCGAGTTCTATTGCTCCATGTGTTTTTACCTCGTTTTTCATGCAAGAAATATCTCGAAGCCCCGGTATCACTCCCGAGCCCCGAAGCAATCCCAAAGCCCCGAAGATCCCGAGAAGTGAGATTCCCGAGCCGAAGCTCTACCCGCGAGACGCCAATTTTTGTGAAGATTTTCTAGATCTACCAAAGAATACTATTTCTACAAGTCGTAGTGTTGACGATCATCTTCTAATCAAGTGAGTGTGTGGTTACTTTATTCTAACACATAAATATTAAGTATTTGCTATGAAATATGTGCTATGTGTATAATATATTGTTGTTTATTTGAAATGATTGTGGAATGGATGAATTATATAAGTTTTAATGAGTTAAACTATATGTGTATTTTGTATCTAAAAATATGTTGGATAGAACATGAGTAGATGACGTTGTTGGTAGGTGATAAAAGGTGGGTTGGACCATTAGATAAAAGGATAAGGAGATAAACTTGTTTTAGATCCGAGAGGATGGATCAGAGCAGGATGTTAGTTTTAGATCCAAGGGTATGGATAAGATCAAGAGGTTAGTTTTAGATCCGGGAATATGGATTAGGTGATGAGGAAAATTTAAGATCCGGGAGTACGGATTATGTATTTTAGAACTACCTGTTCATTCCATAAGGTATCAAGTGTATAGTCTGTAACGCCCTGACTCTCAGGTAATACTTTAAATAAAGTATTTTTGGATTTTGGCCCTACTCGATGAGTTGGTTTCCTTACTCGTCATGTAGCAGCGGGTGGGATTGCGAATTAAGTGATCTACTCGACGAGTCCTTTATGGGACTCGAAGAGTAGGAGCTGGAATGTAAAACCGTAATTCCTGGGGTTTGCACCCCTATTTAAATAAGACCAAGCCACTCTTAGTTCCTTTTCATCCCCTTTGCATCTCTAACTCGTGTGTGTGTGTGTGTATGTGTGCGATTGTGTGTTGAATCTTTGAGAGAATAGTTTTGGTGTAGGAGGTTGGGGAAAACAAGTGTTTGAGGGAAGGAGCTCAGAGGAGATCCGAATTCTACTTCTGTGGACATCTCTTGGGAAGGTATTTAACCATCACCCTCAGTTATTTCAGTTTAAGACCTCATCTTTGAATGAGTTTTAAGGTTTTATAAGGGTATTAAGTTGGTATGGCAACCCATGGACTAGATCTGAAGTTGTAAATTCAGATCTGGACCCTCTTTGACTCATTCAAGCACAAAGATCCAGCTTAAGTTAAAATTAAGGTCCCCTTGGTCCATGAACACCCATTAGAAGTTTCGTTTTGACATTAAGATCTTGTAAAGCAATGCATGCACGTAAAGTTTGCAACTTTACGTGATAAGCAGGCTTAAGGAAGTTAGATCTGCCATTTAGGGACTTGTCATGGCTTAAAGACGTCTGCATGTTAAATTGGTTGAAGGGACTCAGCGAGTCATATAAAGATATGTATTAAACTCGGCGAGTTGGATGAACAACTCGGAAAGTTAGATGAAGGAAGCCGTGAACTCGACGAGTTGGTTGAACAAATCGGCGAGTTAGATGAAGATGGTCATGAAACTCGACGAGTTGAAGAACAACTCGGCGAGTCGTATGGGTTTTAGCCAAAGATAGGTTTGATCGGGATTTGATGGAACTCATCGAGTCACCCTGATGACTTGGCGAGTTGGAATGTGCTTCAAGGACTCGGCGAGTTGAGGTCAACATGGACTGCTGACCTTGATCGAGGACATTGACCTTGATCAAGATTCGACTAGTGGGTTATGGAGTGCCTTATAGGGTTAAGGACTTATGAGTATATTGTGCTGTGGTTATAGGTGGTGGAGCCTGTGACGAGTGATCTGATAGTTAGAGCTACCTTCCATGTCGACATCTGCGAGGTGAGTTATCCTCACTATATCGTTAGGGTCTGCGGCACCAAGGTCGACCCTTTAGTCGTTATTGTTACAATATGCTACATGTGATATGATGTGTTTGATTGGGATTAGGGGAGACAAGATGTTATGCCTTTATGATCCGTAGTGATTGGTGTGTTAGTGACCTGCTAGGTTGGTGCTCTTGTTACGAGAGAATTCTATGATTGATGATCAGTGAGATAGATATGCTTGATGTTTGTATATGCCTATTTAAGAAAGTATGCGCACATGGTTATTTGCTTGTGGGTTGGGTTGAGGCGGTCCTTCTTTGTGCTGAACGCCAACATACCCTATGAGCGGTCCGGGGAGATTGTAAGCCACGTGGCGGACCAGTCATGCCGAAGGCTCGGGATAGATTCAGATAGACTATAGGCCTAATAGGGTGGACCAGTCAGGCTGATGGCCCAATATGCATGTTGATCGATTGATCATTATTGACATGGTTTCCGACAGTTCGATATTGGTATTTTGGGGGGTAGCTCACTAAGCCCTCGGGCTTACAGTTTTTAGTTTATTGTTTTAGGTACTTCAGTAGATCGATGGAAGGCGAAGGCGTGACCGTACCGCTCCTCATCCTTATGATATGTTTTGGGAAACTCTGATGATAAATGATTTGGAAACGTTTTGTAAAAACGATTACTATTTGTTTCTTTTGTTAAAATTAAAAGTTTAAATTTGGTGGATGTCACAAGTTGATATCAGAGCCTTGGTTTGAGCGAATTGGAGGAACATTTGTGTGAATCCAGTCTCAAATCAAGGATATTTTCGGATAGCAAAATTTTAAAATGATTTTCAAGATAAGGATGGAGGATGCAGAGAGTACGATCCGCCAGAGCCTGTAAGTAAGCCCCAAAATACCATATAGTTATTTGATATTCTAATATGATTAGAACAACATGCTAGTGCTTGGCTAGGGATCTTTAGGAATCGCATGATAGATTTGCCTGATTATATGATGCCTATTAGCCTAGTGTTCGTGTATATGGAATTAACATCAGAACTGTAGATGTTTAGTCACGGCTATGTGTAGTCAAGATCTTATAGCATGAGAATGTCTGATTCAACCTTAGTGTAGGATCGGATATTCGAAAGTCTATCGAGTCTAGCATCATGTGCAACCAGTATACACTAGCGCTGCAGGGATTGATGGAAGTTTCATGGATGTGTGAGTGGTACGAAGCTGCATGATCAATTACAAGATAGGCGATGTCCCCTATTAGTGAGGGTTGAGCGCATAGTATGTTGAGTATAGTATTAGGGCTTTGTGATGATACTTGAGACAAATATGGGTAGGTGTGGAAGGTAGTATGGGCCCGTATTACTGAAAGCACAGGACCCATATGCGTAGCAAGGAAGTCACAACCCCTAGAGTTTTGGGTTTTGGTCTCCCGATATTATATTGTTTATCTGATATTTTGGGTATGTTTGCAGCATGGTGGTGACGAGATGCTTTGCTGATGCATCCCGGTCGGGATCTAGGTCAGGATCGGGGACGGGAGATGGAGGGTCAGAGGTGCCAATAGCACCTGAGCCCGTAGTTCAGATTGGGACTGAGGAGCTGGATGCCAGGATCCGGGAGATCCTGCACGATGAGGTCACTGTGGAATTTCGAGTATAGTTGCCAGAGATGTTTGGGTTGATTAAGACCACGATGGTTGAGTACTTTGATGAGCCATATGTAGCTCTAGCAGAGATAGCTGCCGCTGCAGCCACTTCGGTTGTAACAGCGGCTGGGATTGGAGGAGGAGCCGGCAGGGCTTTCCAATACCAGGACTTCGATAATACGAAGCCCCCGACATTTGATGGTATACAAGATGCTATTCGGGCTATGGGGTGGTTATCTGACGTGGAGGGATGTTTCTTCACGTGCTCTTGTCCTGCTGACCAGAAGGTCAGATGTGCCCTGAACCTGCTGAGGCTTGGGGCGAAGGACTGGTGGAGATTGATGACAGTTTCATATTCGGATGACCAGCAGACTGCTATTACCTCGGAGCAGTTCAGGGATATGTTTCGCACCCGCTAAGTTCCTCGTGTTGAGCAGGAGCGACTTGCTCAGGAGTTATTGACTTTGAGATGGGATGGAGAGTCAGTGATGGAGATTACCCGGATGTTCACGGAGAGGGCTATGTTCTGCTCGGAGTTTGCATTGGAGCAATCTGAGGTGACCCATTATCTGAGTATGCTCAAGACAGATATACGATAGTTTATGGCTACACATCGTTGTGCTACCCTCCTGGATCTTCAGGAAGCCGCGAGGCGGCTTGAGTTGGAGATAGAGCTGCAACTGAAGGAGCAGCGTCAGGCACCGACCCAGCTGCCGCCGGCCCCTAAGTGGTCTAAGACTGCTGATACACGATCTGGGGGTCAGTAGAGCCGCACTTGTGGAAAGTGCAGCAGGGTTCATTCAGGGGTTTGTCGAGCAGAAGAAGGATGCCATAAATATGGCAAGGAGGGGCACTATGCCAGGGACTACCGTTAGTCTGCCCCTCCACCAGACATGAGGATTTGTTACCATTATCATCAGCTTGGTCATGTGAAGATCAACTGTCCGCAGCTCGCCGCTAAGTCGGCGCAAGGGTCTACTCCAGTTGCTGGGAAGATTGGTGATGGGAGGCTAGTTAAGGTGGAGCCTCCGAAGGCTCAGGGACGCGCGTTCCAGCTTATGGCCGAGGATGCCAAGACTGCACCAGATGTGGTTGCTTGTACATTTCTATTCTCTGCCTTAATTATTGTATTATGTTAGGCTTATTGATTTTACCTGTTATTAGGTACGTTGTTAGTAATATCTTTGCCTGCTTTGGTTCTATTTGATACGGGGGCGAGTCGATCGTTCGTAACTCAGACTTTTAGTATAGGGTTCAGGGTGCCGATGGATGATGTCGAGTGCCCATTGCGGGTCTCGATCGCCAGCGAGCATGGAGTTTCCGCTTCTTCGGTCTACCGGGGATGCGAGTTGGAGATTTTCGGGGTGCCTTTCCTGATATATTTGATTCCTATTCCCACGGGGGATGTATGCATGATTATAGGGATGGATTGGCTCAGCCGTTTTGGTTCCATGATTGACTATGAGAGGCAGCGGGTGGTAGTTCGAACCCCAAGTGGGGGAGAACTTGTAGTGTATGGAAAGGGCACCAGGTTGGGATCAAGGTTTTGTTTGGTAGCTAGGTCCCGACAATATATTCAACACAAGTGTGCCAGTTATTTGGCATATGTGAGAGATACACGGGAAAGGGAGCAGCTCTTAGTTTCAGAGGTTCCGGTGGTGAGAGAGTTTGCTGATGTGTTTCCGGAAGAGTTACCCGGAGTGCCTCCGGATAGGCAGGTTGAGTTTAAGATTGATCTAGTGCCAGGTGCGGCCCCTATCGCCAAGGTGCCGTACTGTTTGGCACCGCCTGAGATGCGGGAGCTGTCATCTCAGTTGCAGGAACTGCTGGGTAAGCAGTTTATTCGTCCGAGCAGTTTGCCTTGGGAAGCGCCAATCCTTTTCGTCAGGAAGAAGGACGGTTCGCACAGGATGTGCATTGACTATAAGGAGCTGAACAAGTTAACGGTGAAAAACCGTTATCCGCTCCCGAGGATAGACGATCTGTTCGATCAGCTGCAGGGCGCATCTTGGTTTTCCAAGATTGATTTAAGATCAGGATATCACCAGGTTAGGGTGAGGGAGGAAGACGTGGAGAATACCGCGTTTCAAACTCGTTATGGTCATTACAAGTTCGTGGTGATGCCGTTTGGGCTCACCAACGCACCGACAGTGTTCATGGATTTGATGAACCGAGTCTACAGACCGATGCTCGATCGCTCGGTCATCGTATTCATAGAAGACATCCTCGTATATTCCAAGACCCGGGAGCATCATGAGGAGCATCTCAGGGAGCTACTGGAGGTTTTGAGGTGAGAACTGTTGTATGCCAAGTTCTCGAAATGCAAGTTTTGGTTACGAGAGGTCCAGTTCCTCGGACATCTTGTTAACCAGGAGGGGATTCTGGTTGATCCGACCAAGGTAGAGGCGGTTATGCAGTGGAAGGTTATGAAATCTCCCTCAGACATCAGGAGTTTTTTGGGTTTAGCAGGGTATTACCGGAGATTCATTTGCGATTTCTCCAAGATTGTCGCACCCCTCACTCGTCTAACGAGGAAAGGGGTAGATTTACAGTGGGGCCTGGAGCAGCAGAGGACGTTTGAGACCCTGCGACAGTGTCTATGCGAGGCGCCAGTTTTGACACTTCCCGAGGGAGCTGAGGATTTTGTGGTATTTTGTGATGCGTCCATCATAGGATTGGGGGCAGTCCTCATGCAGAGGGGACGAGTGATAGCTTATGCATCAAGGCAGTTGAAGCTGCATGAGATGAGTTACCCCACACACGATCTTGAGTTGGGAGCGGTGGTCTTCGCTCTCAAGATTTGGAGGCACTATGGAGTCCATTGTACGGTATACACGGATCACAAGAGTTTGAGGCACATCATGGACCAGCCAAACCTGAACATGAGACGGCGCAGGTGGCTCAATGTGGTCAAGGACTATGATTGCGAGATCCTTTACCATCCTGGTAAAGTGAACGTCGTTGCGGATGCTTTGAGCCGCAAGTCTGCGGGGTCTTTTGCCCCAACTAGATGCATGAGGATAGCGGTGGATTCCCCGCTGGTACGTTTGGTCAGAGATGCTTAGATCGAGGGTATGAAACTGGAGAACTGGAAGTTAGAAAGGATTAAGGGCGAAAGCGCCCGATTTGTTCAGGATCGCCGCGGGCTATTGACCCGACGTGGTCCGGTTTGGGTTCCGATGACCGGAGGAGTTAGGCAGATAGTATTGGAGGAGGCTCATAAGTCTCGTTTTTCTATTCACCCGGGGGCCACCAAGATGTACCTGTTGGATTAATGTCAAAGTCCATAACTATAATTGGTAAGACTTGACCCGACCCGGCATGGTCCATTTGGGTTGCATGGCATCATGCACTTGGATAGACTATAATGAGAGAAATAAGACACTTATGGTTATTAATATATTATAAGTTCTAGTATATTAATAATAAGAATAATAAGATTATTTAATTAGTATTGATCAAGAATTAATCTAGTATTAATTAAGTGATCAAAAGAAGACTAATTAAATATATGGGTTGATTGTGTAAATCATCCATACTTGTATAGTGGGCTAATGCTCCATGGATAATCAAGTTGGGCTAAAACCCATAGGATGGTCCATGGATGCTCCATGGTGTATTTGAACCCATGGATCCAAGGAAATGGAAATTCATGACAATTAGAGTTTACCCTAATTGTATAACTATATAAGCATCTTATTCTTGAGGAAAATCGGCCACTAGAGATAGTAAGAAAGGGCTAGCCGATTTTCATGAAGTGTAGAATTCTCTCAAGTTATTCCAAGTGTATTTGGTGTTGTGTGAACCATTTGAGGTGTCACACTTGGGGCACTAGGCACTCAAGCTTCATGAAGACATTCTACATCAAAGAGGTATGTATTCTATCTTGTTATATTGATAGTTTTGTTTGCTAGATTAGGATAATACCTTGGATGTTCATATTTGCATATATAATAGAGAAAACATAGATCCAAAGGTATTTAGGGTTGCATGTACACTTAGGAGTGTTAGAATGCTCATAACCCAACAGTGGTATCAGAGCCTAGGCTTGTTTTCTTGTTATACTTGCAAATGGAGCAGAAAAATCGAGTTTTGATGCTGTCAGCCCAGCAGACTCGACGAGTCCAAGGCAAAATGCATCCAACTCGCCGAGTTATGTTCATGCACTCGACGAGTTGGACCCCATACAACATATTTTCGAGGTTTTTGGCTAGAAATGGACTAGGAACATTACCCTAAGTTGTTTTTGAACTTATAAACTTGTTTTTTTAATGTGGTAATGTTCTTGCTAATCCATTTTCAAAGATAATTGTCAATAGATTCATGTTTTGTATTAGTTTAAAGGTTAGACTAATTACATGAAAAAGTTTGATTTGAATTATCTTGTTCTTATGAGTTGCTTAGATTAATAGAAAATTTAATTGAAATAGTTGTTTTCAATCCATTTTAATCTAAGAGTTGAGTATAAAATGTGTTTGTGTAACTTGTCCTCAAGTTACATGAAGAGTCACATTAAAGACTCATAAAACTCATAAAATTTACAAAGGTTACAAAAATGAAGAGTCTAGTTCTAATTAATTGGAGTTATGACTCCATAATTTGTCCTCAAGTTATGGAGGACCAAGAGTCTCTTCATTAAATAAAAAAAAAATATATGTAACGTTAATTAATTCCATAAGTTATAAAATAAAGAAAAGTTAATTCTTTTATTAGTTTAAAGTCTTCCATAACTTGTCCTCAAGTTATGGAACTTGAAGAGTTTTTGGATTAAAACTACTTTAAATAAATAAGTTATGGAATTAATTAGTTTTGAATAGTTTCAAAACTTGCCCTCAAGTTTTGGAATTTGAAAAGTGTTCAGTTATGAATACTTTAATTCCAAGTTAGCCCTTAGAATTTTAAATGTTATAATTCAACCCTTATACTTTATAATATTATAAGTTAATAATATATATATATATATATATATATATATATATATATATATATATATATATATATATATATATATATATATATATATATATATATGTATAAGAGTAAAGTCAGTCTTACCTCTAGTACGCCTCATTCACGAAGCCGGTCTATAAGGTGGGTATAAGGTTGTTGCCTATAAAATGGCAACTTAATGGGTGTCCACTCTCACCCACCGCTTGCTTGACTGGTGGAGGGTCGTTAGCCAAACGGGTTTGACAGGACTATAATTCTCCCTTCATTAAAAGTATTAATGATAAATACTAAGTAACTAAACTCTTAATAATTCCCAATCTTAGTTACTTAGGAAAATGTGAATAAGGTGCTAATCCATGAAATTACACTTTACACTTTGTCTAAGTCGTTAGTGGAGCGTGTGTGGTTAACCTGCACACTAACTTGGACTTAACAAGGTAGGTAAAGGGTGACTTAATATTTATCATAGTATCGATGGAGCATGTGTGGTTAACCGACACGTCGATTGAGGGGTAATTTATTAAGGGTACCAAGTAATTTGCATGGTTACTTCACACCTTGTTTTGTGATCCTCGGCATCCCAGTCACAAAACCTGAAGGGCACACTCGAGATTGAAACATGCCATTGAACAATTCAATGAATCTCAAAAGATCTAGGAGTTTCAAAACCAATTTAAACCTAATAATACATTTCGTTTATCTTGATGGAAATTGGTGAATCGTCATTCACCTACCTTCAAATTGTTTTATAGCTTGGATTACGGCATACCTCTTTTAAGTTATAAAATAGTTTGTTGGGTCCTAGCCTTAATATTTCATATTGGGTGTCATATTAAGGACTTTAAGATCAACTATCTTGAATATTTCCCAAAACATGTCTGTTTTAGACATTTATGATCTTCCCAAATCTCTTGAAACAAGCATTCCTAATGAAGATGATGTCCCATGGATATCATACTTCTTTCTCCTCCTCCAATTATTCTCCCTAACCCACAAGTTCTTGAAAAGTTTAAGATCACTGAAGCCCCATTGGCAAGGCAAGGTCTAGGTGTGATCACATCTTGGAGATGTAGTCACATATTGACAAGCCGGGAGAGAAGGGTGTCAAAGTCTTGAGAAAGTTGGTGGTTCAACTACTTTCTAAGTCACATAGTGAGTTCTTTTGGAACACCTATGAAACAGACTATGACAAGACCCTTAATGATCTTATCTATTTGTTAAGATCAACTTCCTGAAAACTTGATGGACATTGACAATAGTGACACAAGAAATCCAGAAAAGCATTCTCTTCCCAATGGAAAGGGATCAGCCATAGTCAACTCGGTTGACCAAATGGTAAAGAGAAAAGTCCAAGTCTGTGATAGTCTCGTGTACCATTATCAAAGGGTACATATGTTTATATTGCCAAAGGAAGGGGCATTGGTTGCGAAGTTGCCAAGTTTACCTAAGGATGTTAAAGTCAATAAGTTTGACTCTACTTTAGGTAAAGTCCACTATCTAACTCTGTTAAGTTTCTATTCTGAGATTCTTGATACATGATGTGACTGGGTCACATGGTAATGTTTTAAGAATCAAAGAAAAGTAAAGGAACTCAAGAAAGAATATGCTGAATCTGATCGCATAGATGGATTTCTATCGCGTAGTTTGAAAATCGGATTCTTGAGCTACTTCTTAGGAGTTACGAGATATTGCTTAGGAATAGATAACAACAAGTTTTCATATGGATTGTAAGGATAAGTTTTCCGCAAAGTTTTAAAATAAAGAAAAATTTTGATTTTAGTTATTTTAAAATATCCTTACAATGGCATTTGAGGGAAAATTGTTGCTTATATGATTCCATTAATAGCAAGAGTGGAAATATGTAATTGATTCTTTCATTTGTGGTAATGTCTAAATTTACCAAATAAGGAAAGATTCTCATCATCCAAAGTCTCAATTGGACCGGGACTTGGAATCATGCAAGTTGTACAGCATGATGAATGAGAACTTTCAAGTATTGGAAAAATTAAGACTAATTACTTGTTCACATGGATGTGTGAGTCAAGTAATGGACTAAGGGATCGAGTACATAGTCATGTGCACTGATTAAGTCCACCACAAAAGATATAAGGCTATTCATCATAGTTTACTAAAGCTCAGTAAATATGATTATACTTACAAGCTTAAGTGTAACTCTGAGACATTGGAAAAGGTTCCAATGCGTGGCAGAGCAGATAAGAAGAATCAAATTAGGCAGAAGGATAAAAGTTTCTCAAATCTGAAAAGATGGGAGAGTACTTTAGTATCAGCTTTGTGATCATCTCAATGATTAAGAAACCATATCAAAATTAGTTCTCTAAGGAAGTCTTAGTGCATTCTTATGACTAAGAAGAAGGGATCTTGAATTGTTGAAATGGTTAAATCAAGAAGATGAGTTATACTTCGTTCCAACACAAGTCTTAGAGTCATACTCCAAGATTGTAATTTGAGTGACATGTCTTTAAGAAGGTTTAAAACACGTGTCAAATGTAAGAGTAAAAGTGTCCTACTCTTGTTCATTTGAAGTTGGTAAGTTGTGATGTTTTGGATAAAACAAAGACCAACTAAGGCCAATTGTGTGAAGTGTTTGTCTTGATTAGAATCCGTACTATCTCTTGGATGATTGACAACGGAGTCTTATAGGTCAAGAGGACAGTGGGAGTCTTAAAGGTCTTGAAAGTCTCAAGAACTAATCAAGAATGAAACCTGAATTTCCTCACTAGCACACAACTTGAGGTTTATAACCTATTGTGTTGACATATTCTGTGCCCATTCCAGTTAAAGTTGGCTTTGCATATGAGTTCTTAGAGTTCTCAAGGTGTTGCACAACAACTTGGAAGCAATGGCAGGCCCTTGAGCTGCCAGGTGGCAAGAAATTAAGATTGAGTTCAGTCCATATGAGTTCAGATTTGTCATTATCCTTGTCTTGTGACTATGGCTTTGACAATTCACATGGATAATACACCATTAAATCTAAGTGTCATAAGTTTTCTCTCCGATTCATGAAAATGATGGTGAGGAAACACTTTCACTAAGCAGATTTTAGATAGATAGCAATTGTGATATTTGCATTCGCAAAGTCGTTAGTGGAGCGTGTGTGGTTTACCGGCACACTAACCTGGACTTGTGAGAAGTGGCAAAAAGGTCTAACCATTATGATTACGGCATCCCTCTTCATAATTGTTTAGACACACAAGTGTGCTATCTAAGGGAAGGTGTATGATTTTGATAAAGTTCTATCAAAATAATCTAGTATCAGAAATCTGAACTTTGGTAAGAAAGTCAATAAAGTATTGATTTCTAGAAGTCCAGCTGATTTCTGAGTACATGTCAAAGCTAGTGGGAACATAAGTGTTATGCTAATAATCATCATGTTAGTGGGAGCATGATAATTATGATAAGTATTGCAAGTTAGCAATGTTAATTATAGAAAACAAAAGTTTCAACTGGGAAAGAGTTGTTTTGCTATAATTAAGGGAGAGGAAATTATACTTCATCTCAAATCTATAAGCTTAGATCGTGAGGTTTTAATCATTTAGTCAAGGATATATATGAATTTCATGTTGGAATGGCTCAACATAAGGAAATTCTGTATATGGGTCCATTATTTGCGTTCTAAAATTCGATTATGATTACGGCATCCCTTTTCATAATCTGAATTATGAGAACTTGGCAAATAGAAATGGAAATGTTATAGAAAAAGACTGGTTTAGTCTTTATGTGAGACATCATGAATCGTGTCCCATATGCTTCAGATATAGGATCGATTACATGTGCTATAGTTATCCGTTCTAAAAGTTTCCAAATGCCTGGGGCATTAAGAAGGGAAAAGGTTTAGAACTGGATATGACTAAAAGGATTAAACAATTGTCGATGACAATCTAAGGTTTACCAAAGATTGGATGCTCAAGGACAATTGGAAGTATAGTGATAATTCTGGAAGGAACATATTGACATAATCTGTAAGGAGGCAACTCTTGTTCAGAAGTGATAGTCAAAATGAATCTGGAAATGTTTCAAAGTCAGAAATTTCAATCTGTGTAAGATTAAGGAAACTTAATGCAAGAAGGATGTTTCCAAGGAATTGATATCCTTTGGAATACTCTGTAATGATTGTTGCCAAGTCTTTGTGAATTTGTGCATAATCGTTACAAGAGGATCAATGCATATAAGTTTAGAATCTAACAGATTTCAGTAAATGACATGAATTTGGAATTCTTGCATTTGCAGTAAGGATGTGGGAGTGTGAAAAGAGAATCATTGAAGTTATGTTCAATTGTTCTAGTTCACAAAGTAAAAATCATAGACAAACATAGTATGCATACTTGGTGTATGGCATGACTAGTGTTTAGAAAACATAGTGTACATGCTTGGAGCATGGGACAACTATTGTTTTAAATTCAAGAATAAAGTTGATAGCTGAGACAGTATTCAATGAATAATGTGTAATCATATGGTGATAAATAAAAAGTGTTTTATTTATATTCATAAGTTCTGATACCATTTTGGATTCGATTATTATTGTGTTTCACTTTGCATGTTTTGACTTCCCAAATAAACTAGGTTATTCTTCCTGAATGACTAAGTTATTCAAACCATCCATAGTCGGTCATATGTTGGAAGTAGATATGAATTAAGACTGTCATGGGTTGGCTTGTAGAGGTCTAAGGTATTGGACAAATGGCTACAAACACTCATGAGTGCTCATAAGTTCTGAGTATTGGATTCAACCCGCGCTCATTGGAATCACTTCATGGATTTTATCACGAGTGATCATGAGATGATAATATCTTATATTCTTCAAACCTAGAGATATGAGTTGTTACTATGAGTTGATAGTACATTGATTGCACGAAACCGCATTTGGTAACTCGGTGCTATAAAACGTGTCTTTGTGTATGATTCAACAAGTAGTAGAACAAGCCATATGAGTCGAAGTTTATCCATTCCTTTTACCTTCGGGATAAGAGCGATATCTGTGGGCCCCGCGATGATTTGATGGTGACAAATGGAAGTGCTCGGCCGGGCCAGGACTGATTTGATTTGTTCAATTAGTCAGTCGTCATAAATCGGAAATCGGGAAACAACAAATGGATAGAGAGAATGATTATAATCCATGTCTCAGTCCATATGATATCTAGAATGGAGGAATATATGATCCCTTATCTAATGGACAAGTCATTGACAAAGGTCAGAGTTCATCTACAAGGTCAAAGTTCGACAGAAGCTTTTGAGAGCTACGATTTCCAGTTGGTTCCTGAAGTCATACGCAATAATAGTTTTAGACTTATCCAAGTGGGAGACTGTTGGATTAACGTCTAAGTCGATAACTATAATTGGTAAGACTTGACCCGACCCGACATGGTCCATTTGGGTTGCATGGCATCATGCACTTGGATAGACTATAATGAGAGAAATAAGACACTTATGGTTATTAATATATTATAAGTTCTAGTATATTATTAATAAGAATAATAAGATTATTTAATTAGTATTGATCAAGAATTAATCTAGTATTAATTAAGTGATCAAAAGAAGACTAATTAAATATATGGGTTGATTGTGTAAATCATCCATACTTGTATAGTGGGCTAATGCTCCATGGATAATCAAGTTGGGCTAAAACCCATAGGATGGTCCATGGAGTATTTGAACCCATGGATCCAAGGAAATGGAAAGTCATGACAATTAGAGTTTACCCTAATTGTATAACTATATAAGCATCTTATTCTTGAGGAAAACCGGCCACTAGAGATAGTAAGAAAGGGCTAGCCGATTTTCATGAAGTGTAGAATTCTCTCAAGTTATTCCAAGTGTATTTGGTGTTGTGTGAACCATTTGAGGTGTCACACTTGGGGCACTAGGCACTCAAGATTCATGAAGACATTCTACATCAAAGAGGTATGTATTCTATCTTGTTATATTGATAGTTTTGTATGCTAGATTAGGATAATACCTTAGATATTCATATTTGTATGTATAATAGAGAAAACATAGATCCAAAGGTATTTAGGGTTGCATGTACACTTAGGAGTGTTAGAATGCTCCTAACCCAACAGTACCGTGATTTGTGTTCTAGTTATTGTTGGCCTAGTATGAAGCGAGATATCGTTTGGTACGTTGAGAGGTGCTTGACCTGTAGGATGGTCAAGGTCGAGCACCAGAGGCCACATGGTAAGCTACAACCTTTGGAGATTCCCATGTGGAAATGGGAATGGATCGCGATGGATTTCTTCATGAATTTGCCAAGGACGGCAATGGGATTCGATGCCATATGGGTCATCGTGGATCGATTGACCAAAAGTGATCACTTCCTATCCATATGGGGAGTTCGTCGGTAGAAACGTTGGCCGACCTGTACGTCCGCGAGATTATCTCTCACCACGGAGTCCCGGTTTCCATTGTTTCAGATCGGGATGTTTGGTTTACTTCACGATTTTGGCAGAAGTTCCACGAGGAACTGCGTACGCGGCTGCATTTCAGTACGACGTTCCATTCGCAGATGGATAGGCAGAGTGAGCGGACCATCCAGACCCTCGAGGATATGTTGAGGGCATGTGTCATTGATTTTGGTGGGAGTTGGGATTCCCACCTACCGCTTGTGAAGTTCGCCTACAACAACAACTACAATTCCAGTTTTGGCAGCCTGCCTTTCGAGCTGTTGTATGGGCCGAAGTGTAGGACCCCAGTCTGTTGGCGAGAGGTTGGGCACAGGGTGATGGGTCGGACAGAGGTAGTTCTGCAAACTACCGAGATGATACAATAGATTACACAGCGACTGCAGACTGCTCAGAGCCGGCAGAAAAGTTATGCGGACCGGTGCCAATCTGAGATGGAATTTCAGGAAGGTGACATGGTTCTCCTGAAGGTCTCACTCAGGAAGGGTGTGATCCATTTCAGGAAGAGGTGAAAACTGGGTCCTCACTATTGGGCCGTTAAGGGTTGTTTCCAGGGTGGGCAAGGTGACTTATAGGTTAAAGCTCCCTGAAGAGCTTAACCGGATCAACAACACGTTTCATGTTTCACAATTGCAAAAGTGTGTGATGGACTAGTAGGCAATAGTGTCGTTGGATGACATTCAGGTCGATGAGCGCCTGAACTATGTGGAAAGGCCTGTGGCAATTTTGGAAAGGAAGAAGAAGATTCTACGGAACAAGGAAATACTCTTGGTAAAGGTACAATGGGAACATCGGAAGGGATCCGAGTGGACGTGGGAGCCAGAGGCAGAGATGCGCGAGCATTATCTGGAATTGTTTACCCCAACGGACTTCGAGGACGAAGTCTAGTTCAAGTGGGGAGAGTTGTAATGTCCAGACTCTCAGGTAATACTTTAAATAAAGTATTTTGGATTTTGGCCATACTCGACGAGTTGGTTGCCTTACTCATCGAGTAGAAGCGGGTGGGATCGTGAATTAAGTGATCTACTCAGCGAGTCCTCTGTGGGACTCGACGAGTAGGAGCTGGAAAGTAAAACCCTAATTCCCGGGGTTTGCACCCCTATTTAAAGAAGCATAAGCCTCTCTTAGTTCCTTTGTAGCCCCTTTGCATCTCTAACATGTGTGTGTGTGCCATTGTGTGTTGAAGCTTTGATAGAAGAATTTTAGTGTAGGAGGTTGGGGAAAATAAGTGTTTGAGGCAACGAGCTGAGAGGAGATCCGAATTCTACTTCTGTGGACATCTCTTGGGAAGGTATTTAACCATTACCCTCAGTTATTTCAGTTTCAGACCTCATCTTTGAATGAGTTTTAGGGTTTTATAAGGGTATCAAGTTGGTCTTGCAACCCATGGACTAGATCTAAAGTTGTAACGTCAGATCTGGGCCCTCTTTGACTTATTCAAGAATAAAGTTCCAACTTAAGTTAAGATTAAGGTCCCCTTGGTCCATGAACACCCATTAAAAGTTTGGTTTTAACATTAAGAGCTTTTAAAGCAATGCATGCACGTAAAGTTTGCAACTTTACGTGATAAGCAGGATTAAGGAAGTTAGATCTGCCATTTAGGGCTTTGTCATGGCTTAAAGACGTCTGCATGTTAAATTGACTGAAGGGATTCGGCAAGTCGCAAAGCCGACTCAAAGATTCATATGAAGATGTGCATTAAACTTGGCGAGTTGGATGAACAACTCAGCGAGTCAGATGAAGGAAGCCGTGAACTCGACGAGTTGGTTGAACAACTCGACAAGTTGGATGAAGATGGTCATGAAACTCTACGAGTTGAAGAACAACTCGGTGATTCGTATGGGTTTTAGCCAAAGATATGTTTGCGTGTATACCCGTCGACTTGCAAGGAGGAAACTTGACGGGTAGCCTTAAGGTTTGATCGGGATTCGAAGGAACTCGACGAGTCACCCTGATGACTCGGCAAGTTGGAATGTGCTTCAAGGACTCAGTGAGTAGCCGGGTGTACTCGGCGAGTTGAGGTCAACATGGACAACTGACCTTGACCGAGGAATTTGACCTTGATCAGGATTTGACTAGTGGGTTATGGAGTGCCTTATAGATTAAGGACTTATGAGTATATTGTGTCATGTTTATAGGTTGTGGAGCCTGTGATGAGTGATCTGATAGTTAGAGCTACCTTCCATGTCGACATCTGCGAGGTGAGTTATCCTCACTATATCGATAGGGTCTGCGGCACCAATGCCGACCCTTTAGTCGTTATTGTTACAATATGCTACGTGTGATATCATCTGTTTGATTGGGATTAGGGGAGGCAATATGTTATGCCTTTATGATTCGTAGGGATTGGTGTGTTAGTGACCTGCTAGGTCGGTGCTCTAGTTACGAGAGAATTCTATGATTGATGATCAGTGAGATAGATATGCTTGATGTTTGTATATGCCTGTTTAAGAAAGTATGCGCACATGGTTATTTGCTTGTGGGTTGGGTTGAGGCGGTCCTGCTTTGTGTTGAAGGCCAACATACCCTATGAGCGGTCCGGGGAGACTGTTGTCCATGTGGAGGACCAGTCATGCCGATTGCTCGGGATAGATTCAGATAGGCTGTAGGCCTAGTAGGGCGGACCAGTCAGGACGATGGCCCAGTATGCATGTTAATCGATTGATCATTATTAACATGGTTTCTGACAGTTTGGTATTGGTATTTTGGGGGTAGCTCACTAAGCCCTCGGGCTTACAGTTTTTAGTTTATTGTTTTAGGTACATCAAGAGATCGAGGGAAGGCGAAGGCGTAACCGTACCGCTCCTCATCCTTATGATCTGTTTTGGGACACTTTGATGATAAATGATTTGGAAATGTTTTGTTAAAACGATTACTATTTGTTTCTTTTGTTAAAATTAAAAATTTAAATTTGGTATAAATTTGATGGATATCACATAGTCCCTTTTAGGAACGTGATTTTAATACGAGTGTTGATTACAATATGAAATATACATATGTATGTGAAGTATTTGTCATTGTCAGAAATACATGTTAGATATATTTGATAATATACAACGTGCGAATCAGATATGGTTCAATATGTGTTAAGATGTGTATATATGATACTATTACTTAAAACCTTGTGTTAAGTATACACTAGTTAGCGTTTCCTAAACGAAGATAGTATCAAAAATTGAATATAAACATTGTAGGTTTGCCTAGTGATGGGTTAAGACTTAAATGGGATGTTTAGTTCAATTAAGATTGGAATTTGGGTAGTCTCTTATTATAACTACGTGTGGGGTGAGATTGATGATCGATGGAGTACGTCCTGCGTACAGAAGTACATTTTATGTACGAAGTTCTTCTCAAAGCTCTATGTCTTGGGTGCTGCTTGTGCCAAGGTACTATTATGTTCTCGGGTACGAGTCTTTTGCATACTAGCGTACTATAATGTGCCAGAAGTACTATTATGTACAAAGTCTTTTTTGACAATTTTGTGTGTCGGTTACGGGAGCGTACGGGAGTACACTAGTAGTATTTCCAACATACTTTTATTTTGAGAGAGCTTTGGACTCAGGGTTTCTTTTATGAGGTGATCGACCGAGCTTCATATGTCAGTGTTTTATTTCACGAAGTAATTAAGGGATCGTCGTAGACTGCCTAATAAAGTGTGTCGGTAATAGACCACTGCTAGGTATGTCTGGTGTTATATTGCTGGATAGGGTGCATCTGGGGGTGAAATACCTCATGTATTCAGGCCACTACTAGGTAAAGTTCAATGCTGGGATAGGTAGAGTCTGGGGGTATAATACCTAATGATAGTCGGACCACGCCTAGGCATTGTTATCTAGATAACTACCCCCGACTTAATTGTCTTGTTGTTCTTTCTTTTTCGAAAAAAGGTTCGTGGTGAAACTTATTCCATGCCCCTCAATTAATGTCTTTATTGATCCTCGTTTGCTGCTAGTGAATTTCCGAAGCAGCTTCGTCAGTTTGTGGTTCATATCGATTCCTTACGCTAGATCTCGTAAGATCATTGTATAGGGTCAGTATGTGGGGATCGATGGGATGGGATATATGGTTTTAGAAATATAATTTATATGTGTTTATAACATTACTGGTTTCGCAGGATCGAGATATACTTTATAATCACGTTGTTTGAACTAAGAGCTTTCATTCTCTGTGTTCCTTAGGTGATTGGGTTCACCAGCGATATTCAAAGTAAGTATTCATTAGATATTTGAACTTAGTGTTCATCAGGTATATTTGAACTAAGTATTCATTAAGTGTTTGTGAACTAGGTGTTCATTGGGTAATATTGGAACTAAGTGTTCATTAGGTGTTCTTGAACTAGTGTTCATTAATTAATGTGAATTGCGTGTTCACCTGAGCTAATCTAAGAACCTTGGCAGCACTAGACTTTGTGCCAGTTCCTTAGGGCAATCCTTAGGAATAAATAGGAAAAGGGTAATCGGTTCTTAGGATAAATCTTTAATAAATAAATGGAGATAATGGGGGTGGGTAATTGGATTGATTGTTTGATAATTAAATATAATAATTATATTATTGTGGGTTGAAAACCCTATATGCTCACCAGGCTCCCAAGCCTGACCCACTAAGTTTTCTTCACATTACAGGTAATGGCACAAGAGTATAAGTTGGTGGACTTGACGAGAGATTTTGTGTAACATCCCGATTTTAGTGGAGTAATTAAATAGTAAAGTAGGAGTCCCGAGAAGTGATTTTATTGTTATTGTATTTTATTATAGCCCAAAAATCGAATGATAATTGGAGGATTGTTGGTTCGGGAAGCTAAATGTCAATATTCGGACCTCTGGGGGATTAATATAAAAGAAATTATGGAAGCGGGGGTTAAAAAGTAAATATTGGACTTGATTAGTAAGGATTTTCCGAAGGAGGGGTTGAAATAGTAAATTAGGTATCAGTTTTGAAAGAAATATGGCAAGGAGGTACCAATTGTGTTGTTATGGGAAAGATTCAAAAGTATCCGGGTATAAAACCCATCGCTACTCTCTCTAAACCCTAACTCTATTTCCAGTCGTAACCTTCCCGTTATACCTCCCTCTCATCTTCAATCGGCCGCCATCTTCTATCTCTCAACTCCAACACCACCAACATGTCGATTGTTCAGGCCAACCGAGGCCAACGAATCCAGCCGCCATGACCGGAGAAGTTGAAGACCACTGGGGGGAGGGGAGAGCGGGTGATCCTTTGTCGATATCGGGTTGCTTTTACCCCCAGTTGCCGCTGCACTTTCGTTGTTGGAGTCGAAGTTGCCAACGAGGACCGAGCATCGCTTCTTCGCCGCTGCTGGACAGTTCCGGTGAGGTCACGATCGTTCCAATCGCTCTTCTTCTACGTTGTTCAGATATTGCTGATGCCCATTCGTTTATCGCTGCTGCCGTCAATGTCCTTCAAGATCGACAAAGGGCTGCGGTGGGTGTTTTTGCACGTGTGTGTGTGTGGTTCTGTGAATGTTGACGTGTGTATGCATTTTTGGGCTTGCCAGAAAACAATTGGAACCACCATGGCAACCAACCATGGTGGCTGTCGGCCGGATGTTACTTTTCTACCACCATATACCACCATCGGCCACCGCAAGGGTGGCTGTGTGTGTGTGCAATCTTATTGTTGGGTGTATGTATCTTAGTGTGTGTGTGTGTGTGCGTGTTTGAGATTTCATTGTAAGTTGTAATAGTGTAGGAATAATGAAAAAGAAAGTCTAAACCACCACCGTGAGGTGGTGGCTGCCACTTCTCGCCACCACCGGCCGCTGTATCGGGTGGCGGTGTGCCTCGTTTGCATTTTTGGACTCATTTGGGGGATGCTTCGTCAAAGTGGGCCTAATGATGCCCTAATGGGCCCAAAGAAACCCTAATTTGCCTAATAAAACACTAATAGGCCCAATGAGGCCCAATGTGACCTAAAAGCCCAACCAATGGACTAATGAACTAGTATTGGGTTAGAAAACCCTAAGGGCATAGAACCCTAACTTGTGGAAATTGATCGGAACACACACACGTGAATTATTTAGTAAACTTGAAATATTAAATAATAATCATTGGCAAAATTAACCTAAAAGCAATATTGGACTTAATGGATTAAGTCCTTGGTAGATTAAGTCCTTAATGGGTTAAGTAGGAACACTTAACCCTAATCATCATTTCATGTGAAAAACCCTAATTTTGGGATTTTGGGCTTTTACTTATCGGGACCCACATTTGGGCCAATGGAATGGAATTAAGCATTAAGCCCAATTACATCATAAGACTTATTTAGTAAAGTGAGGGACTGAATGGATTAAGTCCTTAATGGGTTAAGTGAGAAACACTTAACCCTAGTTGTCATTTTATGTGAAACCCTAATTTCACTTGGGTTTTGTGTTGGGCCTTTCCTTTGGGATTTGGTAATTAGATTATTAATGGGCCATCCAAGAATAATCATATGGACTAGAATATGTTGATAGGCTTAGGGTAAGGCCCATATGAGGGTGTGGGCCCAATTTGGAAAATTGGGCCATATGTTGGGCTTTGGTCCACTACTTGACTATTGAGCCTATAGTGTGTGAGTTGGACTTTGAGCTTGGAACCCAATTATTAATTGGTGTTGTTTTATAATTGACAATTAAGGAATCTGTCAACCAGCAGATGGAGTTGTATCTGCGGGACTTCAGCAGTGTCAGGTGAGTTATCCTCACTATACTAAGGGGTCTAAGGCACCAAAGCCAGCCCATTGGATTCGATATCTTAGTAGTTACTAATATGTTGAGTTTGAGTTAGTAATGTATGCCAGTTGTTATGCTAGTTTGGTAGGTCGGTAGGAATACCTGTGATACTGATTGATTACCTGTATGTGCATTTATTTGTTACATGTCGACATGTTATGTGGGATGGATTGAGGTTGTACTGATCCGTGCGGTAGCCAACAAACCCTAGAGTATTCCAGATATGAGCTGAGGGCCCGATAGGCATTCCAGACTCATACTGAGGACTTGAGAGTATTCCAGATATGACATGAGGGCCCAGTAGGCATTCCAGACTCATACTGAGGACTCGGGAGTATTCCAGATATGAGCTGAGGGTGCGGTAGGCATTCCAGACTCATACTGAGGACTCGGTAGCATTCTAGATATGAGCTGAGGGCCCGGTAGGCATTCCAAACTCGTACTGTGGGCTCGTGGGTATTACAGTCTGTAGGGTTGTGGACCCGTTATGTGCTGTTCTGCTCAGTTTGTTATGATATGCTATTGTTGATGTGGTTATGTGGACTGTATGTGTATCGGTATTTTGGGGGTAACTTACTAAGCTTTCGGGCTTACAGTTCACTATTTTGTTTCAGATACTTCAGAAGATCGTGGCAAGGAGAAGGCGTGATCGTACCGCTCCTCATGTTCTATGATTTGTGTGATATGGTTCTAGGGAATACTCTGATGCTTAAACTATTTTGAAAACAAATGGTAATAACTTAATGGTTTTAAATGTTTAAAAAAGTTTTAAATTGGCTCGCGGGTGTTACATTTTGGATTATAGGCCAGTAGTTATGAATAACTCTTGTAAGGTCTATTTTGTTCTGTTTATGCTTTTGGTCTGTTTTGAACTTGACATCCTGAGATTTTGTTATATAATGAAAATACATTTCTTTAAAGAAATGCTTTGATAATTTTTATCATATTTTGTTATGGGAACAAATTCCGCAACTGTTTTCTTTAAAAGATTACTCTAATTTTATAAAACAAAGCGTAAACAAATCAGTATTTTCTGGCCATGAAAATGGGGATGTTACAGTATCACATCCTTCCAGGGTGAGACCCTCAGTAGCACCATATTGTCAACCTGGAACTCCAACCATGATCCACGCCGGACGATATAGCTCTTCTACCGACTCTAAGTTGTCTGCAATCTCTTCCTGATCTGTTGGATGAGCTCTGTAGTTTAGAGGACTACCTCAGTCCTCCCCATGAGTCTGTGACCTACCTCCTCTAAAAAAGATTGGGGTACGACTGTTGGATTAATGTCTAAGTCCATAACTATAATAGATGAGACTTGACCCGACCCGGCATGGTCCATTTGGGTTGCATGGCATCATGCACTTGGATAGACTATAATGAGAGAAATAAGACACTTATGGTTATTAATATATTATAAGTTCTAGTATATTAATAATAAGAATAATGAGATTATTTAATTAGTATTGATCAAGAATTAATCTAGGATTAATTAAGTGATCAAAAGAATACTAATTAAATATATGGGTTGATTGTGTAAATCATCCATACTTGTATAGTGGGCTAATGCTCCATGGATAATCAAGTTGGGGTAAAACCCATAGGATGGTCCATGGTTGCTCCATGGTGTATTTGAACCCATGGATCCAAGGAAATGGAAAGTCATGACAATTAGGGTTTACCCTAATTGTAACACTATATAAAGATCTTATTCTTGTCAAAATCGGCACTAGTATTATTCTAGAGACGGCTAGCCGATTTTCATGAAGTGTAGAATTCTCTCAAGTTATTCCAAGTGTATTTGGTGGTGTGTGAACCATTTGAGGTGTCACACTTGGGGCACTAGGCACTCAAGCTTCATGAAGACATTCTACATCAAAGAGGTATGTATTATATCTTGTTATATTGATAGTTTTGTATGTTAGATTAGGATAATACCTTGGATGTTCATATTTGCATGTATAATAGAGAAAACATAGATCCAAGGTATTTAGGGTTGCATGTACACTTAGGAGTGTTAGAATGCTCATAACCCAACAGTGGTATCAGAACCAGGTTTGTTTTCTTGTTATACCTGCAATAAAAGCTGGAAAAAAATGAATTTGTTGCTGTCTGATCATCAGACTCGGCGAGTCCATCAGGAGACTCGGCGAGTCCATGCCTAAAATGTGATCAATTCGATCCAACTCGCCGAGTTGGTTCATGCACTCGACGAGTTGGACCCCCAGACAGCATATTTTCGAGGTTTTTGGCTAGAAATGGACTAGGAACATTACCCTAAGTTGTTTTTGAACTTATAAACTTGTTTTTTAATGTGCTAATGTTCATGCTAATCCATTTTCAAAGATAATTGTCAATAGATTCATGTTTTGTATTAGTTTAAGGTTTAGACTAATTACATGAAAAAGTTTGATTTGAATTATCTTGTTCTTATGAGTTGCTTAGATTAATAGAAAAGTTGAATGAAATAGTTGTTTTCAATCCAAATTAATCTAAGAGTTGATTCTAAAATGTGTTTTTGTAATTTGTCCTCAAGTTATATGAAAAGTCACATTTAAGTTTCATAAAACTCATAAAAGTTGGCAAAGGTTACAAAAAAATGAAGAGTCTAGTTCTAATTAATTGGAGTTATGACTCCATAATTTGTCCCCAAGTTATGGAAGACCAAGAGTCTCTTCATTAAATAAATAAATAAATAAATAAATGTAACCTTAATTTATTCCATAAGTTATAAAATAAAGAAAAGTTAATTCTTTTATTAGTTTAAAGTCTTCCATAACTTGTCCTCAAGTTATGGAACTTGAAGAGTTTTTGGATTAAAACTACTTTAAATACATAAGTTATGGAATTAATTAGTTTTGAATAGTTTCAAAATTTGCCCTCAAGTTTTGGACTTTGTAAAGTTTTCTCTTATGAATACTTTAATTCCAAGTTAGCCCTTAGAATTTTAAAAGTTAAAATTCAACCCTTATACTTTATAATATTATAAGTTAATAATATATACATGTATAAGAGTAAAGTCGGTCTTACCGCTAGTACACGTCATTCATGAAGCCGGTCTATAAGGTGGGTATAAGGTTGTTGCCTATAAAATGACAACTTAATGGGTGTCCACTCTCACCCACCGCTTGCTTGACTGGTGGAGGGTCGTTAGCCGAACGGGTTTGACAGGACTATAATTCTCCCTTCATTAAAAGTATTAATGATAAATACTAAGTAACTAAACTCTTAATAATACCCAATCTTAGTTACTTAGGAAAATGTGAATAAGGTGCTAATCAATGAAATTACACTTTGCACTTTGTTTAAGTTGGTTAGTGGAGCGTGTGTGGTTAACCGGCACACTAACTCGTATTTAACAAGGTAAGCAAAGGGTAACTTAATGTTTATCATAGTATCGATGGAGCATGTGTGGTTAACCGACACATCGATTGAGGGGTAAACACTTAAGGGTACCAAGTAATTTGCATGGTTACTTCACACCTTGTTTTGTGATCCTCGGCATCCCAGTCACAAAACCTGAAGGGCACACTCGAGATTGAAACATGCCATTAAACAGTTCAATGAATATCAAAAGATCTAGGAGTTTCAAAACCAATTAAAACCTAATAATACATTTCATTTATCTTGGTGGAAATTGGTGAATCGTCATTCACCTACCTTCAAATTGTTTTATAGCTTGGATTACGGCATACCACTTCTATGTTATAAAATAGTTTGATGGGTCCAAGCCTTAATATTTCATATTGGGTGTTATATTAAGAACTTTAAGATCAACTATCTTGAATATCTCCCAAAACATGTCTGGTTTAGACATTTATGATCTTCCCAAATCTCTTGAAACTAGCTTTCCTAAATGAAGATGATGTTCCAATGGAAATCATACTTCTTTCACCTCCTCCAATTATTCTCCCTACCCCACAAGTTCTTGAAAAGTTTAAGGTCACTCGAGCCCCATTGGCAAGTAAAGGTCTTGGTGTGGTCACAACTTGGAGATGTAGTCACATATTGACAAGCCGGGAGAGTTGGGTGTCAATGTCTTGAGAAAGTTGGTGGTTCAATCACTTTCTAAGTCACACAGTGAGTTCTTTTGGAACACCTATGAAATAGACTATGACAAGACCCTTAATGATTTTATCTATTTGTTAAGATCAACTTCCTCAAAACTTGATGGACATTGACAATAGTGACACAGGAAATCCAGAAAAACATTCTCTTCCTAATGGAAAGAGATCGACCATAGTCAACTCGGTTGAACAAATGGTAAAGAGAAAAAGCTAAGTCTGTGATAGTCCCGAGTACCATTATCAAAGGGTCCATATGTTTATATTGCCAAAGGAAGGGGCATTGGTTGCAAAGCTGCCAGATTTACCTAAGGATGTTAAAGTCAATAAGTTTGACTCTACTTCAGGTAAAGTCCACTATCTAACTCTGTTAAGTGTCTATTATGATATTCTTGATACATGATGTTACTGGGTCACATGGTGATGTTTTAAGAATTAAAGAAAAGTGAAGGAACTTAAAGAAAGAATATGCTGAATCTGATCGCATAGATGGATTTCTATCGCGTAGTTTGAAGATCGGATTCTTGAGCTACTTCTTAGGAGTTATGAGATATTGCTTAGGAATAGATAACAACAAGTTTTGATATGGATTGTAAGGATAAGTTTTTCCGCATAGTTTTAAAATAAAAGAAAATTTTTGATTATAGTTATTTTAAAATATCCTTACAATGGCATTTGAGGAAAAATTGTTGTTTATATGATTCCATTAATAGCAAGAGTGGAAATATGAAATTGATTCCTTCATCTGTGGTAATGTCTAAATTTACCAAATAAGGAAAGATTCTCATCATCCAAAGTCTCAATTGGACCGGGACTTGGGATCATGCAAGTTGTACAGCATGATGAATGAGAACTTTCAAGTATTGGAAAAATTAAGACTAATTACATGTTCACATGGATGTGTGAGTTAAGTAATGGACTAAGGGATCGAGTACATAGTCATGTGCACTGATTAAGTCCACCACAAAAGATATAAGGCTACTCGTCATAGTTTACTAAAGCTCAGTAAATATGATTATACTTACAAGATTAAGTGTAACTCTGAGACATTGGAAAAGGTTTCAATGCATGGCAGAGCGGATAAGAATAATCAAATTAGGCAGAAGGATAAAAGTTTTCAAATCTGAAAAGATGGGAGAGTACTTTAGTATCAGTTTTGTGATCATCTTAATGATTAAGAAACCTTATCAAAATTAGTTCTCTAAGGAAGTCTTAGTGCATTCTTATGACTAAGAAGAAGGGATCTTGAATTGTTGAAATGGTTAAATCAAGAAGATGAGTCATACTTCGTTCCGATACATGTCTTAGAGTCATACTCCAAGATTGTAATTTGAGTGACATGTCTTTAAGAAGGTGTAAAACATGTGTCAAATGTAAGAGTAAAAGTGTCCTACTTGTGTTCATTTGAAGTTGGTAAGTTGTGATGTTTTGGATAAAACAAAGACCAACTTAGGCCAACTATGTGAAGTGTTTGTCTTGGTTAGAATCCACACTATCTCTTGGATGTTTGACAAGGGAGTCTTATAGGTCAAGAGGACAGTGGGAGTCTTAAAGGTCTTGAATGTCTCAAGAACTAATCAAGAATAAAACCTAAAGTTCTTCACAAGCACACGACTTGAGGTTTATAACCTATCGTGTTGACATAGTCTGTGCCCATTCCAGTTAAAGTTGAGTTCTTAGAGTTCTCAATTGGTTTCACAACATCTTGGAAGCAATGGCAGGCCCTTGAGCTGCCAGGTGGCAAGAAATTAAGATTGAGTTCAATCCATATGGTTTTGGATTTGTCATTATCTTTGTCTTGTGATTATGGTTTTGACAAATTCATATGTGTAGGAACTCATACACCATATAAATCTAAGTGTCATAAGGTTTCTATCTGATTCATGAAAATGATGGTGAGGAAACACTTTCACTAAGTAGAATTTACCTAGATAGAAATTGTGATGTTTGCATTCTCAAAGTCATTAGTGGAGCGTGTGTGGTTTACCGGCACACTAACCTGGACTTGTGAGAAGTGGCAAAAAGGTCTAAGCATTATGATTACGGCATCTCTCTTCATAATTGTTTAGACACACAAGTGTGTTATCTAAGGGAAGGTGTATGTTTTTGATAAAGTCTTATCAAAACAATCTAGTATCAGAAATCTGAACTTTGTTAAGAAAGTCAATAAAGTATTGATTTCTAGAAGTCGAGCTTTCTGAGTACATGTCAAAGCTAGTGGGAGCATAAGTGTTATGCTAATAATCATCATGTTAGTGGGAGCATGATAATTATGATAAGTATTGCAAGTTAGCAATGTTAATTATAGAAAACAAAAGTTTCAACTGGGAAACAGTTGTTTTGCTATAATTAAGGGAGAGGAAATTATACTTCATCTCAAATCTATAAGCTTAGATCGTGAGGTTTTAATCATTTAGTCAAGGATATATATATGAATTTCATGTTGGAATGGCTCAACATAAGGAAATTCTGTATAGGGGTCCATTATTTGCGTTCTAAAATTCGATTATGATTACGACATCCCTTTTCATAATCTGAATTATGTGAACTTGGCAAATAGAAATGGAAATGTTATAGCAAAAGACTGGTTTAGTCTTTATGTGAGACATCATGAATCGTGTCCCATATGCTTCAGATATAGGATCGATTACATGTGCTATAGTTATCCGTTCTAAAAGTTTCCAAATGCCTGGGGCATTAAGAAGGGAAAAGGTTTAGAACTAGATATGACTAAAAGGATTAAACAATTGTCGAGGACAATCTAAGGTTTACCAAAGATTGGTTGCTCAAGGACAGTTAGAAGTATAGTGATAATTCTGGAAGGACCATATTGACATAATTTGTAAGGAGGCAACTCTTGTTCAGAAGTGATAGTCAAAATGGAATCTGGAGATGTTTCAAAGTCAGAAATCTCAATCTGTTTAAGATTAGGAAACTTAATGCAAGAAGGTTGTTTCCAAGGAGCTGATCTCCTTTGGAATACTCTGTAATGATTGTTGCCAAGTCTTTGTGAATTTGTGCATAATCGTTACAAGAGGATCAATGCATATAAGTTTAGAATCTAACAGATTTTAGTAAATGACATGAATTTGGAATTCTTGCATTTGCAGTAAGGATTTGGGAGTGTGAAAAGAGAATCATTGAAGTTATGTTCAATTGATCTAGTTCACAAAGTAAAGATCATAGACAAACATAGTATGCATACTTGGTGTATGGCATGACTAGTGTTTAGAAAAACATAGTGTACATGCTTGGAGCATGGGACAACTATTGTTTTAAATTCAAGAATAAAGTTGATAGCTGAAACAGTATACAATGAATAATGTGTAATCATATGGTGATAAATAAAAGGTGTTTTATTTATGTTCATAGGTTTTGGTACCATATTGGATTCACTTATTATTGTGTTTCATTTTGCATGTTTTGACTTCCCGAATAAACTAGGTTATTCTTCCGGAATGACTAAGTATTCAAACCATCCACAGTCGGTCATATGTTGGAGGTAGATATGAATTAAGACTGTCATGGTTTGGCTTGTAGAGGTCTAAGGTGTTGGACAAAGGGCTACAACACTCATGAGTGCCCATAAGTTCTGAGTATTGGATTCAACCCGCGCTCATTGGAATCCCTTCATGGATTTTATCACGAGTGATCATGAGACGATAATATCTTATATTCTTCAAACCTTGAGATATGAGTTGTTACTATGAGTTGGTTGTACATTGATTGCACAAAACCGCATTTGGTAACTCGGTGCTATAAAACGTGCCTTTGTGTATGATTCAACAAGTAGTAGAACAAGCCATATGAGTCGAAGTTTATCCATTCCTTTTACATTCGGGATAAAAGCGATATCTGTGGGCCCCTCGATGATTTGATGATGACATATGGAAGTGCTCGGCCGGGCCAGGACTGATTTGATTTGTTCAATTAGTCAGTTGTCATAAATCGGAAATCGGGAAACAACAAATGGACAGAGAGAATGATTATAATCCATGTCTCAGTCCATATGAAATCTAGAATGGAGGAATATATGATCCCTTATCTAATGGACAAGTCATTGACAAAGGTTTGCATTTGGTTCCTGAAGTCATACGCAATAATAGTTTTAGACTTATCCAAGTGGGAGACTGTTGGATTAATGTCTAAGTCCATAACTATAATTGATAAGACTTGACCCGACCCGGCATGGTCCATTTGGGTTGCATGGCATCATGCACTTGGATAGACTATAATGAGAGAAATAAGACACTTATGGTTATTAATATATTATAAGTTCTAGTATATTAATAATAAGAATAATGAGATTATTTAATTAGTATTGATCAAGAATTAATCTAGGATTAATTAAGTGATCAAAAGAAGACTAATTAAATATATGGGTTGATTGTGTAAATCATCCATACTTGTATAGTGGGCTAATGATCCATGGATAATCAAGTTGGGCTAAAACCCATAGGATGGTCCATGGATGCTCCATGGTGTATTTGAACCCATGGATCCAAGGAAATGGAAAGTCATGACAATTAGGGTTTACCCTAATTGTAACACTATATAAAGATCTTATTCTTGTCAAAATCGGCACTAGTATTATTCTAGAGAGGGCTAGCCGATTTTCATGAAGTGTAGAATTCTCTCAAGTTATTCCAAGTGTATTTGGTGTTGTGTGAACCATTTGAGGTGTCACAATTGGGGCACTAGGCACTCAAGCTTCATGAAGACATTCTACATCAAAGAGGTATGTATTCTATCTTGTCATATTGATAGTTTTGTATGTTAGATTAGGATAATACCTTGGATGTTCTTATTTGCATGTATAATAGAGAAAACATAGATCCAAGGTATTTAGGGTTGCATGTACACTTAGGAGTGTTAGAATGCTCATAACCCAACAACGACATCTCCGATCCTAGAGAAACTTGTAAGGCAATGTATCAATGTTGCAGTGATAGTTGTTGTTGTAAGAAAACTCTATGAAAGGTAATTAGGAATCCCAGCTCCCACCAAAATCTATGATACTGCCCGCAACATATCCTCAAGTGCTTGGATGGTCCTGTTGGATAAGGTGTCTAAGTCCATAACTTATTTGGTACATACTTGACCCGAGCCGGCATGGTCCATTTGGGTTGCATTTCATCCAAACGATTTATGGATAATTTTATGAGAATTGTATTCTTACGATTTATTAATATATTATAAGTTATAATATATTAATATGAAGTCATGTTATTTAATTAGTTTTAGTCTTAAATTAATTATGAATTAATTTAGAGATTAAAAAGAAGACTGATTAAATTATGAGCTATTATATTTTATATAGTATGGTCTAATACTCATTTGTTAATGGGCTAAGCTAATATGGAAGTCCATGGATGATCCATATTGCTTTTAACCCATGGATCCTTGGAAAAAAAAGACATGGGTTGTTAGGGTTTCACCCTAACCATGCACACTATATAAAGAAGCATATGATGCAAGAAATATGGCCAAAGGGTAGACTCTAGTTGTGTGAGACTTAGTGGTGGCCGATTCCACAAGAAAGTATACTACTCTCTCAAAGTTTTCCAAACATTTGTGGTGATTTGTGATTCCATTTGAGGCATTAACACTATTGGTGCTTGGCTCTCAAACTCCAAATAATCAACCATCATCAAAAGGTATGTATTTCTACTAGTAGTTTTATGATTCATAATCCTTATGCTATGCTAGTTAGGAACAAACCTTGGAAACTATTATTTGCATGTATTTTAGAAGAAAACATAGATCCAAGGTTTATTAGGGTTGCATGCACACTTAGGAAGTGTTAGAATGCTCAAAACCCAACAGTGGTATCACAGACTAGGCTTGTTTTCTTGAATACTTGATGCAAATTGCTGAAAATCGAAGTTTATGTGCTGTCTGCACAGCAGACTCGCCGAGTCCATGAAGGGACTCGACGAGTCCAAGACAAAATTCATCTAACTCGGTGAGTTGGTTCATGCACTCGACGAGTTGGAACCCCAGACAGCATATCTTCGAGTTTTGGTGCTGGAATTGGTCTAGAATCATTAGTTTAAACTGTTTTGGACTCATAAAACCTGTTTTTGATGTGGTAATGATGATGGTGGACCAATTTCAAAGTTATAATCAAAATTTTCAAGTTTATATGTGTTCATATGATTCTTGAAATTGTTGATGTGGATGTTCATGTTCATATGAGTTTTGTTAGATCATAGGAATTATTTGCAAATTGTTTGTTAGCTAATCCTTGATCTTAATGTGTTTTAATGGAATTCATAATTTCTCCTCAAGTTATGGAATTCGAAAAGTTTTTTTTAAGAAGTCATAAGTTACACTTTTGAAGAGTTTTTCTAATAAATGCTTTTATGAACTTCATAACTTGTCCTCAAGTTATGGATTTCCAAGAGACTCTTTATTAAAAGTATTAAACACTTAATTAAAACTCATAAGTTATGAATATCCAAAAGTTTATGAATTGTTCAAAACTTGCCCTCATGTTTTTGAATTTGTAAAGTCTCACACAAACTTTAATTCCATACCCTAGAAGTTTTAAAAGTTAAAATTCTACCCTTATACTATTATAAGATTAATGATTAATTATTATATATATATGTATAAGAACAAGTCGTTTTACCGTTAGTAGGCCTCATTCACGAAGCGGTCTATAAGGTGGGTATAAGGTTGTTGCCTATAAAATGGAGAATTAATGGGTGTCCACTCTCACCCACCGCTTGCTTGATCGGTAGAGGGTCGTTAGCCGAACGGGTAGGACAATGACTTTAAATTCTCATTAAAAGTATAATGATTATTATAAAATAACTAAATATGTTTTATTTAATTCCCAATCTTAGTTACTTTAGGAAAAATGTGAATTTGGTGCTAGCCCATGGAATTCACACTTTGTACCTTACCATGTCGTTGGTGGAGCATGTGTGGTTAACCGACACACTAACTTGGATTAGTAAGGATCACGAAGGGTGACTTAATGTTTGTCATAGATCAATGGAGCGTGTGTGGTTTACCGGCACGTTGATTAGGTGATAATATTAAGGGTGCCAAGTGAATTGGTATGGTTATTCACACCTTGTTTTGTGATCCTCGGCATCCCAGTCACAAAATTTGAGAGGCACACTCTAGATTGAAACATGTCATTGAAAAGTTCAATGAATCTCAAAAGATCTAGGAATTTCAAATCCAATTAAAACCTAATAAATTATTTTGTTTTTCATGGTGGAAATTGGTGAATCTTCATTCGCCTACCTTTAAATATTTTATAGCTTGGATTACGGCATCCCTCTTCCAAATTATAAAATATTGTGTTGGGTCCTAGCCTTAATATTTCATATTGGGTGTTATATTAAGGATTTTGAATCAACTAAATTGATTTTCTCCCATTATAGATGTCTGGTTCAGACAACTATGATCTTCCCAAATCTCTTGAAGATGGTGTCCCTCAACATCATGCTTCACTTCCTCCACCCCCTCCAATTATTCTCCCTCACCCACAAGTTCTTGAAAAGTTTAAAGTCACTCAATCCCTATTGGCAAGCATAGTCTATGTGTGCTCACATCTTGGAGATAAAGTCACATATTGACAAGCCGGGAGAGTTCGGTGTCAAAGTCTCGTGAAAGTTGGATGTTCAATCACTTTCTTAGTAACATAGTGAGTCTCTTTGGGACTACTATGAGACAGACTATGAATGATCTTATCTATTTGCTCAGTGCTGCAGATTCAGCAATGATTCAGAACACTAGTAAAGCAAATTTTATTAGAAGATCAACTTCCCAAACCTTAAATGGACATTGGCAATGGTAGCATTGGATATCTAGAAAAGCATTTTTCTTCCCCATGGAAAGGGATCGGCCATAGTCAACTCGGTTGACCAAATGGTAAAGAGAAAGGCTAAGTCTGAGATAGTCTCATGTGCCATTACCAAAGGGTCTATATGTTTTATTGCCAAAGGGAGGGACACTGATTGCGAAGCTGCCATATTTACCTGAAAGATTATAAGAGTGATCAAGTCAAAAGTTTGACTCTACTTCAGTTAAAGTCCACTGACTAACTCTATTAAGTTTCTATTTGGAGATTCTTATTACATAATGTGAATGGGTCACATGTTGATGTTTTTTAAGAATCAAAGAAAATATAGGAAGCTTAAAGTAAGTATATGTTGGTTCTGATTGTAAAGGTGTGTTTCGATCGCATGGTTCGGTAATCAGAATTTTGAGTTGTTGCTTAAGAGTTATAATATATTGCTTATGAATAGATAACAAGGTTTTCATGTGGATTGTAAGGATAAGTTTTTCCGCAAAGTTTTAAAATAATAGAAAAAAAGGGTTTTAATTTTATTTATTTTAAAAATATCCTTACAATGGCATCTGTGGAAAATTGTTGCTTATATGTTGCCAGTAATAGCAATATTGGAAAGTGGATTTGATTCTTTCATTTGTGGTAGTATCTGAATTTACCAAATGAAGAAAGTTTTTCATCACCCAAGTTTCAATTGGATAGAAACTTGGAATCATACAAGATTGTATTGTATGATGAATGAGAATTTTCATCTTTGAAAATTAAGACTAATTGTTTGATCACATGTATATGTAAGTCAATTGAAGGACTACGGATTTAGGTACACTGGGTGTGCGCTGGTCAAGGTCCACCACAAAGATTAATTTGTCACGATTTACTAAAGATTAGTAAATATGATTATATTTATAAGGTTAAGTATAATTCTGTAACATTGGAAAGGTTACAATGTAAGACAAAACAAATGAGAAGAATCAAATTAGGCAGAAAGATAAAAGTTTCTCAAATCTGAAAGGATGGGAGAGTACTTTAGTATCATATTTCATGATCATCTTAATGATTATGAAACCATATCACAAATTCATACTCTAAGGACGTCTTAGTACATTGTTATGGCTAAGAAGAGAGGTCATGAATTGTTGGATTGGTTAAAATCAAGAAGAGAGGTCATGAATTTTTGGATTGGTTAAAATCTATGATACTAGCCCGCAACATATCCTCAAGTGCTTGGATGGTTCTGTTGGATAAGGTGTCTAAGTCCATAACTTATTTGGTACATACTTGACCCGACCCGGCATGGTCCATTTGGGTTGCATTTCATCCAAACGATTTATGGATGATTTTATGAGAATTGTATACTTACGATTTATTAATATATTATAAGTTATAATATATTAATATGAAGTCATGTTATTTAATTAGTTTTAGTCTTAAATTAATTATGAATTAATTTAGAGATTAAAAAGAAGACTGATTAAATTATGGGCTATTATATTTTATATAGTATGGGCTAATACTCATTTGTTAATGGGCTAAGCTAATATGGAAGTCCATGGATGATCCATGGAGCTTTTAACCCATGGATCCTTGGAAAGGAAAAGACATGGGTTATTAGGGTTTCACCCTAACCATGCACACTATATAAAGAAGCATATGATGCAAGAAATATGGCCAAAGGGTAGACTCTAGTTGTGTGAGACTTAGTGGTGGCCGATTCCACAAGAAAGTATACTACTCTCTCAAAGTTTTCCAAACGTTTGTGGTGATTTGTGATTCCATTTGAGGCATTCACACTATTGGTGCTTGGCTCTCAAACTCCAAACAATCAACCATCATCAAAAGGTATGTATTTCTACTAGTAGTTTTATGATTCATAATGCTTATGCTATGCTAGTTAGGAACAAACCTTGGAAACTATTATTTGCATGTATTTTAGAAGAAAACATAGATCCAAGCTTTATTAGGGTTGCATGCACACTTAGGAAGTGTTAGATTGCTCAAAACCCAATAGGTCTGCACACTCTGGATGTCAGTCTATGGATGATAAGGAGTGCTGAAATGCAACCTTGTACCCAGTTCCTCATGGAACTTTGCCAGAATCGTGAGGTGAACCGAACATCTTGATATGAGATAATGAGCTCTCCCAGATGCCCAAAAACTGCGTACTTTTGGTCAATCGATCCATGATGACCCAATTATCATAAAAAGCCTTGGCAGTTAGCGATAGCTTGGTGATAAAATCCATGGTGATCTATTCCCACTTCCACATGGGAACTTCCAAAGGCTGCAACTTGACTTGTGGCTGTTGGTGCTCGACCATGACCATCTTACAGGTTAAGTACTTCTGAACATACTAAGATATCTACCTTTTCATATGCGGCCACCAATAACTTAGTCTCAAATCCCGATACATCATGGTAGCTGTCGAGTGTATCAAAAAGAGGGAATTATGTGCCTCCTCTAAAACCATCTATCTTAACCCACTAGAAACTGGAATCCAAACCCGACCATATCAGGTCAACAATCCCCAACTATCGGTGAAAAATCTATTGATATTGCCCCTAACCCTCTCCTATTTCCAAAAGTGGAGAATCAACGGATATCCTCATACACATATTCCCAACTAAAGATCCAGCCGACTTGCGACTCAAAGCATCGACGGCCACACTCACTTTAGCCCGGATGTTAAAGGATCTCACAGTCATAATCCTTAACCCCATCAAGCCATCTGCGCTACCTCATGTTTAAGTTTGGCTGGTCCATGGGATACCTCAAACTCTATTGACCGTGTAGACGTTACACCGGACCTCATATACATAATGTCTTAAAATCTTGAGGGAAAACACTACTGGAACCAAACCAGATCATGAGTAGGGTATCATGCCTCATGCGGCTTCAACTTCCAAGAAGCATACATAATCACTCACCCCCTCTGCATAAGAACCTCCCAAAACCAGTGATGGATGCATCACAAAATACCACGAAATCCAAGTCACCCTACGGAAGGGTCAACACCGAGGCCTCACATAACTTCTATCGCATTGTCTCAAACATCATCTGCTACCCTAGGCCCCAACGGAAATTTACGCCCTTCCTAGTCTAACGAGTGAGTGATACAACAATCTTGGAGAAGTCTTGGATAAATCTCCAATAATATCCCGCTAAAACCAAGACATTCTTGATCTCTGAGGGGAACTTCAACACTTCCTACTGCAGCACAGGCTCAATATTGGCAGGATCGACCAAAATCCCATTTTGGTTAACGAGATGCCCAGGAACTAGACCTCTTGTAACTAAAACTAAAACTTCGAGAACATGTATAGAACCGTTCCTGCCTCAATACTCCCAAAATCTCTCGAAGGTGCTCCTTGTGTTGTTCTCTTGTCTTGCAATACAGTAAGATATCATTAATAAAAACAGTAACTGACCGATCAAGCATCGGCCTGCACACCCGGTTCATCAGATCCACAAACACTACATGCGCATTGGTGAGCCCAAATGGTATCACCACGAACATGTAATGAACATAACGAGTCTGAAACACAGTCTTCTCTATGCCTCCTCTCTAACCCTCACCTGATGACACCTTAACCTCAAATCGATTTTGGAGAACCAAGATGCACCACGTAACTGATCAAAGAGGTAGTCAATCTGCGGAAGGGGATGACGGTTCTTCATCGTCAACTTGTTCAACTCCTGATAATCAATGCACATCCAGTGTAAACCATCATTTTTCTTGATGAAGAAAGTTGATGCTCCTCACGACGAACTACTTGATATGATGAACTTCCAACCTAACAACTCTTGAAGCTGAGAGGGTAACTTATGTATTTCAGGCAGTGTCAAATTGTACGATGCATTAGCTATCGGAGCCTCACCTAGCCGTAGGTTAATCCGAAACTCAACCTGCCTCTTAGAAGGAACACCGGGTAAATCCTTCGGAAACACATCAGCAAATTGATGGGTTATGAGCATTACTACATCCTATGTGATAATGCAACCGTAATTTCTTTGGATCTAAGTTTTTCACTAGTTGAACATGCAATTGAATACTAAAGCAATAAACCCTAGATCTAGCATACAATTTCGAAAAACATATAACAAAAAGGGTTTTTGAGTTTACCTTGCTTGTTATGTAATAATAACAAGAACTCCTAGAATATCCTTGACTCTTGAAAGCTTAGTGCCTCAAATGTTGCACCTCTAATGGCTCACAAACACCACTAGCAAGCAGAAGAGAAGGAGAGAGGAGGAAGCTCTTAGAATTTCGGCTATGGTTTCTTCTTAGCATGCTTTTTTCAAAAATCCTAAGCCATGGGGTTCTTTATATAACTGAGGGTTACTAGGGTTTCTAGAGGAAACCCTAATTTCATGCTTAAGGCTTAAGCAACTCATTGACTTCCCACTAAGAATCCTTGGACGAAATCTATAATGCCTTCCTATATATTTTTGTCCACTGCTAATTAAGTAGTCCATCAGCCCAGTTTCACAACTATAAATGATTTGAAAAACAACCCATGTTCTTTTAATCAGTTCCTTTAATCCCAAAATTAATTCCAAACCAGTTTCTGATTAAATGCTAATTAAACAACCTGATTTCTAATTAATATATTATTTTCATAATACATTAATAAGTTAATTTATTATTCCAAATAATAAACTCAACCTCTCTCTCAAAAATTCATTCTGTCAAGTTGCTAGGCTGAAGGCAACTCAAAAGGACCATGCTACTATCAAATCAAGTATATACCAATTATAGTTATGAGTTTAGACACCTAATCCAACAAACTCAACCTCCCACTTGTGATTAAATTCACACTTCCCTAAAATTGTTTTTCCCGGCTTCCCACTTCAATGCCCCTCAAGTCCAATAAGGGATGCCATTCGATTTATTTTCTTTGATTTCTACTATCTATGGTCTATGGCATGGACGATGTGTCTATTGATGCCGCCGGATCAAGGAGACGATAACTTGTATCACTAAAGGAAATTGAGAAATTGGCTACTTTAAGATTACGCTTTGGGCTGAAACTTTAATTCTCATATACAAATAATGAAAAGGCCCAATGTTTTTCTCTTTTCCAGTGCCTACTGATGCGTTTGTTTCCCATCAAAATCCTTAAAAACCAATATTAAAATTTTATTAATCTACAATGAGTTAGTAATTAAGATATATTATAATAATAATACAGTGATTGATAATATTAAACTCAAGATTTTGTAGATTAAATTATTAATAGAATGGCTATTAGTGGCGTCTTAGATGATTAACCCAACGGTATATCATTTGAGTTGGCATAAAAGTTTAATAGTTACCATTTTATGTAATTATATGTATTTTTAAGCAACAAGCCCAAATGTTATTTGATTTGTAATACATATGATGAAATGTTAGCCTAATGTGCATGTGAATTATATTTATGCCCAAAGGTGATGTGTCATATTTATGTGGCATAATTATTCTTTACGTATGTTCGAAACATTTGAGTATTGGTCGTAGTCAAAGCGAAACAAACATTCAAGTAGAACCTTAATTTAGTCTATTATTTTGGTGTTATAATAGACTCTACCTTCAACAGTTCAACTTGCTAGTTTTGCTTGCTTTATGTGATTGTCCTATATGCTTTAGCTCACTTCTGTTCTTCTAGATATAAATGCTTTAATTGTATCAATCTACTAAGCGCTTTAAACTCTAATCACAGGATTGAACCTTTAACTAGCACTAACTTCGTGTCATGGAGAGATACTGTGAAACCATTACTTGGAATGATAAACTTACGTTATTCTTTTTGGGAGAGATCATATTCAAATGTCCATAAAACAAATACAAATATAGTCTCTAACTCAACTATTCCTAAGGGTCCTCCTTGTTGCAAATTTGGTCATAAGGAAAGACATTTCCAATGTGGGTACCCAAAAATAAAGGAATGGTTAGCAAAGAACTATGATCATCTATTTATCATTGACGAGTCCATTAATATTAGTGTTTCTGTAAACACATGGTGGGTTGATTCTAGTTCTATGGTACATGTTGCAAATACGCTAAAGGTTGCGATACTATCCATAAGTTTAAAAGAAACTAAAGGACAATCAAATTCGGGAACAGTGACGACCTAAATGTTGAAGCCTTAGGTACTTTGCAATTAGTTATGCGAGTCGGGAGCTGTCTTATGCTTCCAGGCAGCTAAAGCCGCATGAGGGTCCTATATTCGACTCATGATCTAGAGTTGGGGGTGGTAGTGCTTGCCCTCAAGATTTGACAGCATTATTTGTATGGGGTCCAATGTACTATCTACATGGATCACAAGAGTTTGAAATATCTCATAGATCAGCCGAATATCAATAGGAGACATCGCATGTGGATTGATATGGTCAAGGATTATGACTAAGAGATTTTGTATCACCTAGAGAATGAGAATGTGGTTGCTGATACTTTGAGCTGCAAGACGGCTAGTTTTGTTATTGAGGGCCTATGTATGAGGATTTTGATTGATTCGTCATTGATGGATTTGATTAGGAGACTCAGGCTGAGGGAGTCAAGAAGGAGAATTGGAAACAAGAGACTCAGGAGTGATATTAACAGATTTGCTACTGATAGTCGTGGATTATTGAGCTGATATGGACAGGTTTGGGTGCCAGATTTTGGTGTGATTTGGTAGACTGTGATGGACGAGGTGCACAAGACCAGGTTTTCGATACATCCTAAAGCCACAAACATGTATCAGGATTCAAGGCTTAATTACCAGTGGTCGTGCATGAAGAGAGAGATAGTCTGGTATATTGAGAGTTGCTTGACCTGTCGGATGGTTAAGGCCGAGCACCAGAGGCCACATGACAATTGCCACCATTGGAGGTTCCCATGTGGAATGAGAACATATTACTATGGATTTCAACACCAAGTTACCTCGGACGACTAGGGATTCGATGCAATATGGGTTAATATGTGTGACATCCCCAATTTCATGGCCAGAAAAGACCGATTTTGTTTATGCTTGTTTGAAAATCAGAGTAATATTTTACATAACAGATGTTTGCGGAATTTGTTCCCAAAATAAAAATATGATAAAGATTTATCAAAGCATTTCAGTAGAAGTGTATTTCATTAAAAAGACTCGGGATGTCATGTTCGATACATATCAAAAGCATAAACAGTACATTATAAGCCTTACAACAGTTATTTACAACTACTCGCCTATAATCCAAAAATCCTTCATCATCATCCAAACTATGCTCTGGGTCCACTACCTTTAAAACAGAAAGTTGAGTGGGTTAGACTTGGGAGCCTGGTGAGTATATAGGGTTTTCAACCCACAAATGATAATAAATTTATTAATTTCATCGATCAACAATAAATTTATTCATTTCATCAAACCAACAATAACTCTGATTACCCATTCCCATTATCCTCACTTTACGTTCCTAAACACCTATATAAGGAACCTAGTCTAAGGATTTTATCATCGGGATGGACTTTACTGCTAAGGGGATTCCTCATCCATATATGTCCGTAAGGTAACCATGAGGGGGATGGAGTACACCGGTGAAAATCAAGCCCACAAACACCTACAGGTTGCGAGCTTGCTAGCGTTCCACTAGACTATCTAGAAGAGTCTGTAGTCGTCATCCATACTCCGCTAGATGACTGGAACAACAACAACATCGAGGCCTCTCATCATTTTATCATACACCAATTATTTCATCTACACATGTTATACCCAACATATTTGTAGATTATATATATATATATATATATATATATATATATATATATATATATATATATATATATATATATATATATACAACTTAAGTCATTTTAAAACTTGTATAAACATTCATGCAACAACCATCTCAAATAAACAATCAATATATATACACATAGCACGTATTTATATAAAATACTTCACATCTATGTGTAAGATGAAAGTGACTATATACTCAGTTGATTTGATGATAATCGGGCATCACTTTGTTTCTTAAAATGATCGTTTCTGATAAAACCAGGAGTTTTATTGAGAAACCGGGCTCTGCGACGGTCGGAGCTTCAAACCCAAAAATATAAAATTTTCCGGGTCTTCGGGTACTTCGGGACGTGTTTCGGGTGTTGGAAATGATATCGGGGCTTAGAGGGAGGTCAAAATAGTCAAAATATAAGTTTAGGGGTGAAAATGACATTTTTCTAATTTTATCGGGGAGATCTCGGATGCTTCTATTTATAGGGGAGACTTCGGACCGAGGGGAGCACGTGGCTCGGATGCGAGAGGGACAAGTGGTTGGTGCGAGGGCGAGACACAGAGGCGAGGTGTAGGAGGTGCGTTGGAAGATGCGAAGGCCACGAGGCTCGGACATGGCCCGTGTGAGATTCGGACATGTGAAGGGTATGAGGCAGCCTTTGATTAGCTAAGACTTCGGTCCGAGGAGAACGTGACACGCGTCGGATTCGTGAGAAGGGTGAAGTGGTCGGATCTGTACCATCCGTTAAAAATTCATAACTTCTTCATCCGACGTCCATTTTCATCATTCCTATTACCGTTGTACTACTATTGACAAGACCTTCGATTCTCGTTTAGGTTGTGTCAGCTAAATATCGCTCAATCTTAAGTTTGAGTTTTTAGCTGTCTATTGCTAAGCTAAAACTTAGAAAAATCATAACTTCCGCATACAAAGTCAGATTTGGGCGTTATTTTTATGTACGCTCTCGGTTTAACGAAAACTACGACTTTCATTTAGATTTCTAAGGCTAAAAAGCAGTTTATCGTAAATTTACTTTTTATGCTTCCCGGTGCCGTGTTGGTTCCGTCGCGAAACTTCGACATGTCATAACTTCTTCATTATAACTCGGATTTCGCCGTTCTTTATATCTCCGGAATCCTTGTTTCTGCCACTACTACTTTCTTAAAAGATATCGACTTTTTCTAATATTTATTTTCAACGCTTATTTTTATTATTAATTAATTAAATCATAATAATTAAACAAATAAGCACATAATTCACATAATTCCTCTAATTACTTCAAAATGAGTTACAAAGGTTGACCTAGATTATTACTCCATTATTAATGCTTTTAGGCTAGAAACACGGGCGTTACAATTCTCTCCCACTTAAGGATGATTCTAGCCCCAGAATCACACATCAGCAAACAAATGCGGGTAGCGATTTATCATGTCACTCTCCGTTTCCCAGGTGAAATTTGGCCCATTCGTATGTTTCCATTGCAAAAGCACTAAATCGACCATCTTGCGTTGCAACTTTTTAGTCTTACGGTCAACGATTGCTTTTGGTTCTTCGATTAGCCTCTTGCTTTCATCCAGCCTTAACTCAGAAATTGGAATTATGTCGGGAACACCTCCCGTGAACTTCCTCAAATAACACACATGGAAAGTGTTATGAATACCATCTAGTTCTTCTGGTAATTCTAGCTTGTAAGCTTGATTCCCAATTCTCCGAAGAACTTTAAACGGTCCAATAAACCTTGCACTTAACTTTCCCCTTTTACCAAATCTTATAAGTCCCTTCCACGGAGAGACTTTAAGAAAAACCGAATCACCAACTTCGAATGTTATCGGTTTTCTTTTCTTGTCAGCATAGCTCTTTTGAAGATCCTAAGCTGCTAACATCCTTTCCCTAATCACTTTCAACTTTTTAGCAGTCTGATGGACTATCTCAGGGCCCATAAACTGCTTTTCTCTAGCTTCAAGCCAGCATGATGGTGTTCGACACTTCTGTCCATTCAAAGAGTGATAAGGTGCCATCTTGATGCTCGAGTGGAAACTATTATTATAGGAAAATTTTACCAAAGGTAAATGTGATGGGTTTTGTGCATTCTAACACTTCCTAAGTGTACATGCAACCCTAATAACCTTGGATCTATGTTTGTCTAATTATCATGCAAAGTTGAATTCCAAGGTTATATTCCTATCTAGCATACATGGGGAACAATTTTAACTTAAAGTATAGATAGAATAACTTACCTTGTTGTTGTTTGTGTTCCTTGAAACCTTGTGAGCCTAGCACCCCAAGTGTGATGCCTCAAATGCTTCACACAACACCAAATGCTCTTGGAAGAACTTATGAGAGAACACACACTTCTCAAAAATCGGTCAAGCCCTCTTGTTTCTTAGTGTAGCCGATTTTGGTGGAGAATATGTTTCTTATATAGTGTTGACACATCTAGGGTTAAACCCTAATGTGTCATGACTCTTCATTTCCATGACCCATGGGTTTGTAACTCCCATGGAGCATCCTATGGGTGGAACCCAACTTGATAATTTATGGAGCCTCTTAGCCCACTATACAAGATATGGATGATTTACATAATGAACCCATATATTTAATTAGTTATCTTTTGATCACATAATTAATTCTAAATTAATTCTTGATCAAACTAATCAAATAATATTATTAATATATTAGAACTTATAATATATTAATAATCTCCAAGTGTTATTTCTCTCATTTAGTCTATCCAATTGTACGGTGCCATGCAACCCAAATGGACCATGCCGGGTCGGGTCAAGTACATACCAGAAATAGTTATGGACTTAGACACCTTATCCAACAGTCTCCCACTTGGATAAGTCTAATAACTATTACTGCAAGTATGACTTCAGGAACCGATCGGCAATCGTAGCTCTTTACAAGGATTCTCGGAACTGAGAAGATGATGGTACGCCATTTAAGATAAGTGATCATATAATCCTCTGTTCTAGATATCAGTCGGACAAATACATGGAACAATGTCTTACTTATTGTCCAACAGTTTGTTTCCCGATTTCCGATTTGTTTGACAAAGAACTTAATTGAACACATCAACTTAGTTCTGACCGGGCCCAGTACATAGGTCAAAACAAAATCATCGAGGGGCACAGATATCAGCTTCTAATCCAAGAAGGAACAGATAAACTTCGACTCATATGTTTGTTCTACCACTCATTGAATTACACACAAGAGCGCGATTTATAACATCGAGTTACCAATGCGTTTTTTCGTACAATCAATGCATAACCAAGTTGTAAGTAACAAATCATATCTCTAGGTTTGAAGACTTATACGATATTACCGTCTCACGATCACTCGAGATAGAATTCCATGAAGTGATTCCAGTGAGCGTGGGTTGAGTCCAATGCTCAGAACTTTTGAGCACTCATGATTGCTGTAGCCTTGTCCAAGACCTCTACAACCAAACATGACAGTCTTGATTCATATCTACTTCCGACATATAACCGACTGTGGAGGTTTGAATAATATGTTATACCAAACAAAAATTATTCTGGAAGTCAAAACATGCAAAAGAAATATAGTAAATGATCGACAAGAGATAGCAACACTTTACTCATAAATAAAACACTTTTATTCATCATCAGATGTCAATTACACTTTACAAATTTCGAGGTTATCTAACTACTAAATCTAATATCATCCATCAACCCTATGCTCCGAGCATGCTGGAGATGCTTAACCCGAGTAAGTCCCTTAGTGAGGGGATCTGCCGGATTCTCATCTGATGATACCCTCTTTGCCACGAGGAGTCCTTCTTCGATCCGATGTCTGATGAAATGGTATTTTCTGTCGATGTGTCTAGATCTCCCGTGATCCCTTGGTTCCTTGGCTAAGGCAACAGCACTTTCACTATCACAGAAAATTTCCATTGGCTCTTTAATAGCTGGTACAACTCCAAGGTCTCCAATGAAGTTCCTCAGCCATAACGCCTCCTTTGCTGCCTCGCTAGCTGCAATATACTCTGATTCACAAGTAGAATCTGCCACTGTCTCTTGCTTGGAACTCTTCCAAGAAATTGCTCCTCCATTTAGGGTAAAGACCCAGCCCGACTGAGAGCGGAAATTATCCCTATCAGTCTGGAAGCTAGCATCACTATACCCTACAACTCTCAAGTCATCACTACCACCGAGGGTAAGGACCCAGTCCTTAGTCCTTCGTAGATATTTGAGAATATTCTTTACCGCAGTCCAGTGTGCCTTGCCAGGGTTCCCCTGAAACCTGCTAACCATGCTCAGGGCAAAAGCTACATCAGGTCGAGTACACGTCATAGCATACATGATCAATCCTACAGCCGAAGCATAAGGTACTCGACTCATTTGTGCTATCTCAGCCTCAGTGCTAGGGCTTTGTGTCTTACTCAGTTTGGCGTTACTCTGGATGGGCAACTCTCCTTTCTTGGAGTCTTGCATTCTGAATCTCTTCAGCACCTTATCCAAGTAGGTACTTTGACTAAGTCCAATTAGTCTTTTACTCCGATCTCTCAAGATCCTTATCCCCAAAATATAGGCAGCTTCACCAAGGTCCTTCATAGCGAAACACTTTCCAAGCCAGGACTTTACTTCCTGCAGGGTTGGAATGTCGTTTCCTATGAGTAGTATGTCATCCACATACAATACCAAAAAGCTAACTATACTCCCACTAGCCTTGACATACACACAAGATTCATCTTCACTCCTAGAAAAGCCAAATTCCTTGACCTTTTCATCAAAGCAAAGATTCCATCTGCGAGGTGCTTGCTTTAATCCATAAATGGATTTCTCAAGCTTACACACTCTATTAGGGTACTCGTTGCTGACAAAACCCTCTGGCTAACTCATGTAAACATCTTCAGCCAACTTTCCATTAAGGAAAGCGGTTTTGACATCCATTTGCCAAATTTCATAGTCATGAAATGCGGCTATGGCTAACAGAACCCGAATAGACTTAATCTTGGCTACCGGAGAAAAGGTCTCATCATAATCCACTCCAGGAATTTGAGAGAAGCCCTTTGCAACCAGTCTAGCCTTATAAGTGTGTACTTTACCATCCATGTCGGTCTTCTTCTTGAAGACCCATTTGCACCCTACAGTCTTTCGACCTGGTACATTCTCAACCAAGTTCCAAACTTGATTGTCATACATGGATTGTATCTTGCTATCCATAGCCTCTTTCCATTTAGAAGACTCGGGGCCTGCCATGGCTTCCTCGTAGCTGTTAGGGTCATCTTGACTTACTAGTGTCCCATCACTAATAAGTGTCTCACCTTCTGCAGTAATATGGAATCCATAGTAATGCTCAGGTGCACTCCTAACTCGCGTGGAACGCCTCAGAGGTACAGATTCGTCAGTTGGCTCAACAGGAGTTTCCTCCTCAAGTTGAGGGCTAGAGTTTGAAGTTCCTTCACCACTTGACTCTTGAATTTCTTCAAGATCAATTTGCCTCCCACTGTCTCCTTGGCTTATAAACTCTCTTTCTCGAAAGACTCCTCTTCTTGCTACAAAGACCACATTGTCACTAGATCTGTAGAAGAGGTAACCAAAGGATTGCTGTGGGTAGCCGATGAAAATACACCTCTCGCTTCGAGGTTCGAGCTTATCATGAGTTTCGCGTCTCACGAAAGCCTCGCAACCCCAAATCTTGATGTGGTCTAGTTTAGGTACTTTACCAGTCCATATCTCGTGAGGAGTTTTGGCAACTTTCTTTGTAGGGATTAGATTAAGGATATGGGCGGCAGTCTCTAAGGCATACCCCCAGAATGAGATTGGTAGTGAAGCTCGACTCATGATGGAACAAACCATGTCCAACAAGGTTCGATTACGCCTCTCAGCCACACCATTCAACTGTGGTGTCCTGGGAGGTATCAATTGTGAGACAATCCCACATTCCCTTAGATAGTCGAGGAACTCTGAACTAAGATACTCACCACCCCGATCGGATTGAAGCATCTTAATGTTCCTGCCCAATTGATTCTCGACTTCCTGTTTAAATTCCTTAAACTTCTCGAAAGTCTCTGACTTATGCTTGATTAAGTAGACATATCCATATCTACTGTAATCATCAGTAAAAGTCAAATAATAACGATTAGCATCCCTTGTGGCATGTTTGAATGGTCCACACACATCCGTGTGTATCAGGTCCAACAAACCTTCACCGCTTTCACACGAGCCTGTGAAGGGTGACTTTGTCATTTTTCCAAGTAAGCATGATTCGCAACTATCATTTGACTTTAGGACAAACGACTCCAAGACTCCATCCTTTTGGAGTTGGCCTATGCGTTTCTTGCTTATATGTCCAAGACGACAATGCCATAATGATGCTTTATCCAAGTTATTATTATTAGTAGAATCAATACACAAAACATCATTTCCTAAGTTATCTACAACAGACACAGCTTCATACACACCATCACAAGGTAATGCTTTAAAATAAAGAACATTATTAAAGAAAGCATCAATAGAACCAACTTCATTATTAAACGAAAAGGTAAACCCTTGTTTGTACAAAGCATGAAAGGAAATAATATTTGTTGCCATTCCTGGCGAGTAACAACACTTATTCAAATCTAACCTAAACCCACTACTTAGAGATAAAGTATAAACTCCAATCTTGGTGACAGGTGAAGCTTTCCTGTTCCCCATGATCAAGTTTATTCTTCCTTGCTCCACATCCTCACTTCTTCTTAGTCCCTGCAAGTCACAACAAATATGAATACCACAACCGGTATCAAGGACCCAAGATTTCGAATGGGGTGAGTTATTAGAAATGATAGTGTAAATACCTGCATGGTTGGGTTTGACTTTCCCAGCCTTCACATCCTGCTGGTACTTTGGGCAGTTCCGCTTCCAATGAGCTTTTTCATGGCAATAGAAGCATTCAGCCTCTTTTGGGTCAGACTAAGGAGTAATGAAACCTTTCTTGGTTCCACTTGAAGAAGAGCCATCAAGGGTCCGAGCCTTGGTACCCTTCGAAGATATCTTTCTCTTCCTCCCTCGACTTTTCCCGATTGCCAAAATCGGAGTTGAGTTTGGAGTAGGAGTGATAGCAACCGACTTCCCCTTAAGACCTGTTTCTGCAGTCTTGAGAAGTCCCTGAAGTTTGCTGAGAGTGACCTCTTCCTTATTCATGTGATATGTCATGCGGAATTGATCATAGCACGATGGTAGCGAGCGCAAAATTATATCTATTGCTAGCTCCTCAGGGAGGTTCACATTAAGTTTCAGCAATCGATCCACATACCTTTGCATTTTCTGCATGTGGCTCGTGACGGAATCCCCGTCCTTCATCATGGTTGTTATCATGGAGCAGATGATTTCGTACCTCTCTTGTCGTGCACTTTGATGGTATCTTTCCATCAAATCTTGGTGCATTTCATAAGGGTAGAAATCCTCATAGGACTTTTGAAGTTCTGCTGTCATTGTGGCTATCATGATGCATGCTACTTTCGTAGCATCCTTTTCATGTGCCTGAAAGTCAGCGATCTCCTGAGGAGTTGCAGTGGTCTCATCAATCTCCTTAAGCTCCTTGTCAAGGACATATTCTTTGTCCTCGTAGCGGGTAATCATCCTGATGTTTCTGATCCATTCGTTGAAGTTGGATCCATCAAAGGTGACTTTCCCACACAGACTCATAAGAGTAAAGGAGCCATTAGGATTCGAGCCAGAAGCATTATTTGAAGACATCTGAAAGAGGAGAACGAGTTTAGTATAGATTTAAGAGAGTCCTTAATAAAACACCCAAATGTAATATTAAGGCTAGGATCCAATCACAATATAATATAACTTAGAAGAGGTATGTCGTAATCTAAGCTATACCATATTTGAAAGGTAGGTGAATGACGATTCACCAATTTCCACCACGAAAACCGAAATATTAGATATTAGGTTTTATTGGTTTTTAGAAATTCCTAGATTCTTTGAGATTCAATGAACTTTTCAAAGGCATGTTTCAATCTCGAGAGTGCCCTCCAAGTTTTGTGACTGGGATACCGAGGATCACAAAACGAGGTGTGAAGTAACCATGCAAATCACTTGGTACCCTTAAAGTTTATCACTCAATCGATGTGCCGATAAACCACACACGCTCCACCGATACTATAATAAACCTTAAGTCACCCTTTAGCTACCTTGTTAAGTCCAAGTTAGTGTGCCGGTTAACCACACACGCTCCACCAACGACTTAGACAAAGTGTAAAGTGTAATTTCATGGATTAGCACCTTATTCACATTTTCCTAAAGTAACTAAGATTGGGAATTTATTAAAACATTTAGTTACTTTATAATATTCATCATACTTTGAATGAGAGTTTATAAGTCCTTGTCTTACCCGTTCGGCTAACGACCCTCCACCAGTCAAGCAAGCGGTGGGTGAGAGTAGACACCTATTAAGTCACCATTTTATAGGCAACAACCTTATACCCACCTTATAGACCGGCTTCGTGAATGAGGCGTACTAGCGGTAAGACGACTTTATTCTTATACATATATATATAATTATTAAATCATCATAATATAAGTATAAGGGTTGAATTTTAACCTTTTTAAAATTCTAGGGGTTGGAACTTAAAGTTTTAACTTAACTTTTCTTGTTCCAAAACTTGAGGGAAAGTTTTGTAACTTTCAAAACTTTTCATTTCTTGTAACTTATGAGTTTAATAGAGTAATAAAATGAAGACTCTTCATTTTTCTAACTCTTGTGTTTGTTTTAATGGTTTTAATTCAAGTGTGACTCTTGGTTTTCCATAACTTGAGGACAAGTTATGGACTCCATTAAAACACATTATGATCAAGAATTAATCTACCACATAGGTTACAAATAATTCCTATGATCATCTAAAACATCATAAGAACAAGAACATGAATATGAACACAATCAAAAATTACATTTAAGACTTTGTAATTTTGATAACTAGTTGTTGTGAATGAATTAGAAAGAACATTACACCATCAAAACAAGTTTTCAAGTACCAAAACAGTTTAGGGTAATGTTTCTAGTCCATTTCCAGCAACTAAAATCGAAATTCCGCAATCAGTCGATCCTACTCACCGAGTGCATGAATTTACTCGCCGAGTTGGTTGAAGATACACGTGAACTCGCCGAGTCCCCCCTATAGACTCGACGAGTCCACTCGTAGACAGCAAGATTTTCGACGAACACTACGACTTTCATTTAGATTTCTAAGGCTAAAAAGCAGTTTATCGTAAATTCACTTTTTATGCTTCCCGGTGCCGTGTCGGTTCCGTCGCGAAACTTCGACATGTCATAACTTCTTCATTATAACTCGGATTTCGTCGTTCTTTATATCTCCGGAATCCTTGTTTCTGCCACTACTACTTTCTTAAAAGATATCGACTTTTTCTAATATTTATTTTCAACGCTTATTTTTATTATTAATTAATTAAATCATAATAATTAAACAAATAAGCACATAATTCACATAATTCCTCTAATTACTTCAAAATGAGTTACAAAGGTTGACCTAGATTATTACTCCATTATTAATGCTTTTAGGCCAGAAACACGGGCGTTACAATTCTCTCCCACTTAAGGATGATTCTAGCCCCAGAATCACACATCAGCAAACAAATGCGGGTAGCGATTTATCATGTCACTCTCCGTTTCCCAGGTGAAATTTGGCCCATTCGTATGTTTCCATTGCAAAAGCACTAAATCGACCATCTTGCGTTGCAACTTTTTAGTCTTACAGTCAACGATTGCTTCTGGTTCTTCGATTAGCCTCTTGCTTTCATCCAGCCTTAACTCAGAAATTGGAATTATGTCGGGAACATCTCCCATGAACTTCCTCAAATAACACACATGGAAAGTGTTATGAATACCATCTAGTTCTTCTGGTAATTCTAGCTTGTAAGCTTGATTCCCAATTCTCCGAAGAACTTTAAACGGTCCAATAAACCTTGCACTCAACTTTCCCCTTTTACCAAACCTTATAAGCCCTTCCACGGAGAGACTTTAAGAAAAACCGAATCACCAACTTCGAATGTTATCGGTTTTCTTTTCTTGTTAGCATAGCTCTTTTGAAGATCCTAAGCTGCTAACATCCTTTCCCTAATCACTTTCAACTTTTTAGCAGTCTGATGGACTATCTCAGGTCCCATAAACTATTTTTCTCTAGCTTAAAGCCAACATGATGGTGTTCGACACTTCTGTCCATTCAAAGAGTGATAAGGTGCCATCTTGATGCTCGAGTGGAAACTATTATTATAGGAAAATTTTACCAAAGGTAAATGTGATGGGTTTTGAGCATTCTAACACTTCCTAAGTGTACATGCAACCCTAATAACCTTGGATCTATGTTTGTCTAATTATCATGCAAAGTTGAATTCAAAGGTTATATTCCTATCTAGCATACATGGGGAACAATTTTAACTTAAAGTATAGATAGAATAACTTACCTTGTTGTTGTTTGTGTTCCTTGAAACCTTGTGAGCCTAGCACCCCAAGTGTGATGCCTCAAATGCTTCACACAACACCAAATGCTCTTGGAAGAACTTATGAGAGAACACACACTTCTCAAAAATTGGCCAAGCCCTCTTGTTTCTTAGTGTAGCCAATTTTGGTGGAGAATATGTTTCTTATATAGTGTTGACACATCTAGGGTTAAACCCTAATGTGTCATGACTCTTCATTTCCATGACCCATGGGTTTGTAACTCCCATGGAGCATCCATGGAGCATCCTATGGGTGGAACCCAACTTGATAATCCATGGAGCCTCTTAGCCCACTATACAAGATATGGATGATTTACATAATCAACCCATATATTTAATTAGTTATCTTTTGATCACATAATTAATTCTAAATTAATTCTTGATCAAACTAATCAAATAATATTATTAATATATTAGAACTTATAATATATTAATAATCTCCAAGTGTTATTTCTCTCATTTAGTCTATCCAATTGCACGGTGCCATGCAACCCAAATGGACCATGCCGGGTCGGGTCAAGTACATACCAGAAATAGTTATGGACTTAGACACCTTATCCAACAAAATGTTCATCCCAGTTACCTTGGAATTCCAGGGTACATGCTCTCAGCATATCCTCCAGTGTTTGAATCGTTCTTTCACTCTGACCATCGGTTTGTGGATGGTACGCTGTACTTAGACACAATTTCGTACCCAATTCCTCTTGTAGACTTTTCCAAAACCTCGATGTGAAACGACTATCACGATCCGATACAACAGTTAAAGGCACACCGTGAAGTCTTACTATCTCCTTCACGTAAGCATTAGCAAGTTTATCCATAGACCATTTCTCATTGGCTGCTATGAAGTGTGCATTTTTCATAAACCGATCAACGACCACCCAAATCATGTCGTGACCATTTTTCGTTCTGGGTAGTTTAGTCACAAAATCCATGGTGATGTCTTCCCATTTACCCATGGGTACAGGTAAAGGTTCTAAACTACCATACGGTTTCTGATGTTGTGCTTTAACTCTCGCACATGTCACACACTCGGCCACATACTTTGCAACATCGAGCTTCATCGTCGGCCACCAATAGTAGGGTTTTCAAATCCCTATACATTTTCGTGCTACCGGGATGAATCGAGTACATGGTCTTGTGAGCTTCTTCCATCAGAAGATCTCTTATTCCTCCTATCTTAGGTACCCAAATTCGATCTTGGAATACCTTCAGTCCTTGACTGTTTATCTCGAATACTAACGTTTTGCCCAAACATTCTCCCATTCGGTCATTCTTCTCTGAAGCTTCTTCCTGAGCTTTCTTTATACTCTCCACAATTATTGAGACAACTTCAATTATTAACGCTCTTGGCCTTTTCCTTTCAAGGTTGACTTTCCGACTGAGAGCATCAACAACAACATTTTCTTTACCAGGGTGGTAAAGTATTTCACAGTCGTAGTCCTTGAGTAACTCTAGCCAGCTTCGTTGTCTCATGTTGAATTCCTTCTGATTAAAGAGATATTGGAGACTCTTATGATTAATGAACATTTTGCACTTTGTGCCATAGAGGTAATGCCTCCATATCTTTAAGGCAAATACTACAGCTGCCAACTCCAAATCATGAGTAGGGTATTTCTTTTCGTGCTCTTTCAGTTGTCTTGATGCATCTGCTATCACCTTATCCCGCTGGGTCAGAACACAACCTAACCCAACTCCAGATGCATCACTATAAACTGTGAAGTCTTCAACTCCTTCCGGCAAAGAAAGAGTTGGTGCTTCACATAATTTCTTCTTTAACTTCTAAAAGGCTTCCTTATGCTTTTCACTCCAAGTAAAAGTAGCTCCTTTGTGGGTCAAAGCTGTCAATGGAGCAGCTATCGAAGAAAAGTCATGGATAAACCTTCTGTAATATCCAGCTAATCCAAAAAATCTTCGGATCTCCGTGGGACTTTTCGGTTGTTCGCACTTCATTACAACTTCAATTTTTGATGGATCAACCATTATTCCATCTTGGTTGACCACATGACCCAAGAATTGGACTTCCTGGATCCAAAAATCACATTTGGAGAACTTGGCATACAACTTCTCCTTTTTCAATACTTCTAACACTTCTCGCAAGTGTTTACGATGTTCCTCCTGGATTTTCGAGTAAATCAGAATGTCATTTATGAACACTATCATGGATTTATCGAGGAATCGTTTGCAAACCCTATTCATCAAATCCATGAAGGCTATTAGAGCATTGGTTAGTCCAAATGATATAACCAAAAACTCGTAGTGTCCATATCCTGTTTTGAAAGCCATCTTCTCAATATCCTGGTTTCTCACCTTTAGCTGATGATATCCTCACCTTAGATCGATCTTCGAGAAATATCTCGAACCTTGCAATTGATCGAACACATCATCAATCCTTGGCAACGGGTACTTGTTTCTTATTGTTGCCTTGTTCAGCTCTCTTTAATCTATACACATTCTCATGGTCCCGTACTTCTTCTTTACGAATAACACAGGAGCTCCCCAGGGCGATGAACTAGGTCTAATGAAACCTTTGTACATTAATTCCTAAAGTTGAGTCATAAGCTCCTTCATCTCCGTTGGTGCTAATCAGTATGGTGATGTTGCTATTGGTGTTGTTGCTGGTAACAAGTCTATTCTAAACTCCACTTGTCTATCAGGGGGTAATCCGAGAAGATCTTCGGGAAAGACTTCCGGAAAGTCACACACCACCAGTATCTTCTGCACCTCCTTCTTTTCCTTTTTAGCATTGATCACAAATGCTAGATATGATGTACATCCCTTGGCCAAACACTTTCTGGATTTCATTGTGGAGATGATTCCAGAACTCACTCGGCGTTTGTCCCCATACACCATAAATGACTCTTTCCCTGGCGGGTTTACTTTTACTATCTTCTTCCTACACAATATTCCAACATCATTGGCGCTAAGCCAATCCATTACCAGCACAATGTCGAAACCATTTAACTCAATAGGCAAATAATTCCTCGTGGAACTTATTCCCATTCAAGTCTATGAATATGTTTTTCATGCGATAGCTAATAGGTATAAACTTACCACTAGAAACCTCGACTATTAAAACATTATGTAGTCTATCAACAGGTAAAGCTAGTTTTCTACCAAATTCATGCGAAATAAAGGAGTAGTTGGCTCCAGAATCAAAAAAAAATTGGGCAGGCAATTCGTTTATGAGAAAAGTACCTGAAGCGACATCCACTTCCTCCTTTGTAGCTTCAAGTGTCATTTGAAAGGCTCTGGCTTTTGGATTTGGTGGGAGATTGGGCCTTGCTTCCCCTTTCTTCTTCGGGCAGTCCCTTGAGATATGTCCTTCCTGACCACACCCATAGCAAACTTTCTTGAAGAGGGTGCATTCATTGGCATAATGACTAGGCTTTCCACATTTAAAATGTGTGACCTCTTCGCCACATTTCCCAACATGCTTCTTCTTACACTTGTCGCACCATTTTGCTTCTCTTCCTATTTTCAAACCAGACTTCGAGAATTTACTTTTCTTGTTGGGCCTTGAAGGTCCCTCAAACTTCCTCTTCTCACCAACATCTGTCCTCTCCATACCTTCACCCTGATTTGGGTCTCAACATTCTTAGCAACCTAGATGACGGCTTTCAATGTGGTTGCTTTCTTAACCTGATGAGTTTAAAACAAACTTAAAGATCGATTAGATCTATGAAACAGGTAGATAAATGACTAGATAAACAATTAAGAACAAGCTAATGGATCAAAAGGTGTCGAATGATTTAATAAACAATCCTCAGAAGAGCTCGATAAAGAACATCAACTGTAGAGGATTTTAGAGTTTACAAATAATCAATGAGAGTGACGACCGCGCCTATACGCATACATGCATGCATATATATATATATATATATATAACGAAACCCTAACCTTTTATCTATCAAAAGAAGGCTAATCTAGATAAACACGGATTAACAAGCCCAATCCGGTTGTAAAACAAAAGGGCCCAAGATGCAACATAATAATCTTCAACAATCTCCCCCTTTGCGTCTTTGGCACCGAATCTTCGTTCCCTTTTAATAGCAGAAGGCTTCTTCACCGTCTCAAAAATCCTCGGTATAATAGCCAGAATGTGTTGCCTGAAGGTAATGTACCATCGAAGCATATCAGTGAAGTTCTTCTTGTCTGCTGTGGAGTTCTGCTTGCATCGGTGAATGATGTTTATAATATGCTCCAGACAATCTGTTGAAAACAGATGCTTGTCTACCAAAGCAAACAGAAACTTATGCTTGTCACCTCTAGTGAACATGACCGTCAGATTTGAAGAGTCAATTTGCCCTAACTTCATTTTGTGAACGTCTCCTGTCTTGGAAGTAGGCTTGACGGTCGGTTTCTTGTTCATTATTTTTGCTATTTCTTGATCCATAGTGGCGAGATCATGGATGTAGGAAGCCAACATTCTTTTGAGATGTTTTAGAATTGGTTCATACTCTCTATGATTGGAGAGAAGAATGTTGTATAGTAGAATCCAATCATGCGGATTCAGACTGGGAAGATCTGCCAGAGAAATAAAATGTTCTGTGTTGGCCGTTCCTCTGTTGATTTTGAAGTTAACGTTCACAAATATCCCAGCCTGTGTTGGTTTCAGTACCTTGACTTTAATTATCTTTTGTGCACTCCATGTCAAGTACTGTGGTTAACCATACTGCAAATAAAAATCTATTAATTCTCTGTCAACCTTCAAGTTTGGATGAGGGACATCGGCAGTGACATCAAAGCAATGAAATGTAAAAGCTTTTCGAGTGATTGGCATGTCAAACTGCGAGTCTTTAGTATTACCACACTCGAAAGATGCAATCGGTTCCAACCAATATATGGAGGGAAACTCAATCACTTGATTGATGAGTGTGTCTCTGTCCCATTCTGGGAACAGAGTCTTCTTGGCTTGTAGAACATCCTCATCCTCCTTGATTTTTCTTTCTTTGGCCTCGGCCTCTCGAGCTATTTTAAGTGTTTCATCCAGCTCTTTGTCCCTTTTCTTTCGTTGAAGAGCTTCAGCGATAGTTTCATCTGTATCTGACTCGCTCTCAACAAGGAACTGTTTTCCAGAACCCGAAGCTACATTAACCTTCGGTTCTGTCTTTGATAAACCCTCCTCTCCCCCTTGTCTCGGAAGAACAAGCTTCTCCGAGACACCCTTCATTTCGCTCAAGATATTAATCGCAAGAAGGAGTTTAGCCTGGAGATGCTGTCTGATAGTAAGGGTAAGGAAGGGATCATGAGTGTCAAGGACAGTTGTCAACAGATTCTTAACATCACCAGCGCAACCTTGAAGAACTGCCCACTGAGTTTTGAGCAAAGAGATTTCTTGTTGTGCCTGGGCCAGTTGTATCTTCTGAAGGTCGATAGTTGCCTGATGCTTGACAAGATCTTCCTTTAAGGTGCTCTCTGCTGCTAGAGAAGCAAAACGTGAATCCAAAGATTGGAGAAAAGAGGTGGATTCAGTTTTGAGGTCAGCACGCAGAGCCTCAAACTTGGAGGTTTCACCCTGAAGGGTAGCCGAAAAGGATTCGACTGACGTCTGAAACTTGGCTGCACTGGTATCAGCATGTGCTTTGAGAGAATCAAGAAATATCTAAGTTGTGTGAACAACCTCAGAAACTTCCTTTGTAGCTTTGGAGCATGAAGCGGCTGAGTTGTCGATGGCATCGGTGGAGCGATCCAGAGCGTCAGTATACGTCTTGATCGCCGACTCGATGAAGGCTTTCAGCACCACACCCCCATACGCTTTATTATCAGCCAACAGACTATCGAGTTTGTCGTGAATTTCTTGAAGCTGCTGACTGGTAATATGGGTATCGGCATCAGTGTCTGTGGGAATCCGGTATGGGCTATAATAAAGAGAATCGTACTCTTCATCATCACCGCCCAAGGTAGCACCGGAGTTGGAGGATGGAGAAGGGGTTGGTGGGATGTTGATGACGGGGGTTTCAACCACAGTAGCAGCCCCTGTATCAGATACATTGACTGTTACTGGTGGTTGGGAAGAGGTGATAGTAACTAATTCGGTAATGATTGGAGTAGGGATAGAAGATGTAGGTTGAGTAATAGAGAAAGGAATGGTTGGCTCTGTTGTAGTGGGAGGGATGGTTATAGGAACAGAAAGTGGGACCTTCTGTTTTTTTGATTGGGGGGTGGAGTAGGAATTTTAGGAGAAGGTGGAGGAGTGGGTGATTTGGTAATTTTGGGAGATGCTGGTGGAGAAGTGGGAAGATGAGTGCCTGCAGGAGAAGATGGTTGTTGAGGAGACTGAGCAATGGTTGTTTCTGTGGGAGGAGCGACAGCCTCTGTGTCGGATGGGTTATTTGGAGCAGAGCCAGGAGAAGGGGATCCTTTGGCCCTTTTAGCCATCTTCTTGACCTTCTTTGATTTGGACTGAGAAGGTTCATCTGCATCATGTTTTCGTTTCGAGGATCTTGGCTTTCTCTCCTTTTTTGGTTCAGTTTCTTTCTTCTCTTGTTTCTCCTTTTTGCCAGCCCTCTTGCCACGGATGGCAAGTTGATCAAGGGCTTCCAAGGCAGCTTTCTGTTCTTCGGACAGAACCCTTGGAGGCAAGGGTGTTCTGGTGCTATAGTCAGCCATGATTTTGTTGTGAGGCGTGACACACCTGTACATAGATTCAGGGATTAATCCATAATGGAGAAACTTACTTGGATCAGAAACGATGATCTTCTTAGTGTGGTAAGAGGCTATTGAAGCTAGAAGAGCATCCTTCATCACTGGGATTTCAAGGGAATCCATGGCCTTCTTTGTGATGAGCGTCCAGAAACGGCCGCATGAGATCTCAGAGTATCGAGTGGAGGTGTTGAGACTCTGAACGACTTGAGACCAGATTATCGAGCCATAATCTAGGTTGATGCCGTTGTAAAGACCATAAAGAATGGTGAGAAATCCTTTACTTGTGGTATCGGAACCACCACAACGCTCCGCTAAACCCTTAATCAAAAGGGTAAGCAATCCATTCCATTGAGAAGGAAGACAAGATTTCTTGACCTTCGCAATTGTCGTAAGAACCTCCGTATAACCCATCTCGTACATCATCGAGAAAAGTTGAGTAGTGGTGATAAAATCCGGTGAGATGACGGAAGAATCAACTGCAAGTCATAGAAGAGAGCAAAACTTGGTTTTGGACACAGAGGTTTTCTTGTCATGGATGGTGAAGTAAATGCGATCTTTGTGTTTGTCATAATTTGCTGTTGTGTAGACTTGAGAAAGCAGGGACATTGGAACGGCTTCCACCTGCGTGAGTGCCAACAGCAATGGGGAATATTTTAGGCATTCCACCACATGGAGCATGTACGCATCATATAAGAAAGGGGTCATCTCGATAATCATATTCTGATTAGGCTTGATGGAGAGCAAAGATGAAGATGCAGTTTGATCTTGTGCGGAAGAAGAAGTCGCCATTGTTGAATTGAAGAAGAAGATGAACAGTGGAAACTTTTCAGAGAGAGAATTTACGTGGGAGGTAAATGCCAAAGAACACGATCACCCCTTATTTATACCGTTCACTGGAGAGAGAAAATCGTGATGATGAGGGAACCAAAACGTCGCCTGAAAAAGCGCGATTGGATGTTATGGTGTATCCTAGGAATACGTCAGCACACGTGGGTGTGAAACGAATCAATTTCACGCGCCCAAATCATATTTTTGTACCGTTTGAAATTCCTTGTGCCCTTGTTTGGTTACAGCGAAAACTTAAAACCATATACCAAACAACAATTAGAATGTTGGAAAGAATTAATTTCCATGCATAAGTGTGTGAAAGATGAAGAAATAAATCAAAGGTGTTTGAGATGTGAGTGTTGTCTATTATGAAGACAGAAAGCGGAAGATTCCGGGCAAGAATCACTTCCTTCAAAGCCAAGAGAGACTTGAAGTGCTTGTGTGGTTTCCTTGGAAATACGATCAATTGTCTATTAATAAACAATGAAAGGCATCTTTTGATCATAGGCTGTGGGGTAGCTTTCCTCTAACCGAACATCAAGTCTTAACATAAAACTGAGTGTTGGCAGAGATACCTGTGAGACCGATGTGATCTGTTGAACAGGTAGGTGGGAATTATCAATGACAAGCATGGGATAAACAGAAATCTCAAAGAAAAATAAACTGGACCTCTTTGGGAAGAAATGTCTTAGGTGGAGACGATTTCGTAAAAGATCACACAAAAAGAAAATGAGATTTCCAAGTAACATCTTGAGTATATCACTCACCATCAATTCATATTAGGTATTGGATTTTGGGTTTCACTTAGAACGTGGTAATTGAATCCAAGATCATAAACACAGAGGTTGTGTAACCATAAGCTTCAGTGGTAAAGACCGAAAGCATCAAGGGTTACTTTAGGGAATCGAAGGTAAATGTAGAATTTGAGGAGGTGGTTAAGAGACCGAACGTACCTTCTGCTACAAAAGTGGGACAAAGCAGAGCAACTCATGTTTCAAATGAGTAGAGTACGGTAGCTCTAGACCGAGTGTTTAGTGAATAGCCTGATTGGGAAGAAACGATAGGTATTGATTGAATGATTAAGGCGTACTCAAGGTCATAGAGGCTTGCGACAACATACAGCAGCATGCTTCTAGGGATGTCTAACTAGTCTGAGAGAAAGATAAAACATACCTGGGTAAACACTACATAAGGTGATACTTGTATTTACCTGTGCAAAGCGTACACCAACCAGGAGTTGCGAGTGGTGGAAATAAGTAAGAAAACGGAATAAAACAGAAGGATAAAATGCTTTTGTGATTTTGAAATTTTTCTGAAAAATAAATAAAAACAGAAAGATAAAATGTTTTTGTAATTTTGAAATTTTTCTGAAAAATAAATAAAAATAGAAAGATAAAATGTTTTTGTGATTTTGAGATTTTTCTGAAAAATAAATAAAAGCAGAAATATAAAATTGTACAACATAAAAAAATGATGAAGCAGAGATAGACTGAGCGATCTGTGTATTTTGGTGACAATTTCAGAACAGAGAGGAACCGAGCGGTTTGTCTATTTCGGTTCCATTAAATCACCAGAGCAGAGAGAGACCGAGCGGTCTGTCTACTTCGGTTCCATTAAATCTCCAGCGCAGAGAGAGACCGAGCGGTCTGTCTACTTCGGTTCCATTAAATCTCCGGAGCAGAGAGAGACCGAGCGCTCTGTCTATTTCAGTTCTTGATTCTTAGTTGGAGATTTGAGGATTTGGGACCGACTCTCCTACCATCGTACCCAAGCCTTGTAGAATTTTTTTGAAAGTCGTTTCATGAAGAGCTTTGGTGAAGACATCGCCCAATTGATCAGTGGTTCGAACAAAGTGTACTTCAACGTTTCCGTCTTCCACGTGATCTTTGATGAAGTGATACCTCAGTGTGATGTGCTTGGTCTTGGAGTGTTGCACTGGGTTATGACAAATCCTAATTGCACTTTCAGAGTCACAATATAGTGGGATCTTTTTCATATTGAGTCCATAGTCTCGGAGTTGACTCTGGATCCAAATCACTTGAGAGGTACAGGAGGCAGCGGTAATGTATTCTGCTTCAGTAGTAGACAGAGACACGCACGTTTGTTTCTTTGACTGCCAGCTAACCAACTTCCCATCGAGGAATTGGCATTCGCCAATGGTGCTTTTCCTGTCGAGACCACAACCACCAAGGTCTGCATCTGAGTAGGCTTGAACGAAGAAGCCTGAGTTAGAAGGTTACCACAAACCTAAAGAGGTAGTTCTCTTGAGATAACCAAATATGTTCTTCACTGCAACCATGTGAGGTTCCCGTGGATTTGCCTGAAACCGAGAACAGTAACAAACAGAAAACATTATGTCAGGTCTGCTAGCAGTAAGATACATTAGTGAGCCTATCATTTGACGATAAAGTGTAATATCAACAGCCGGTTTATCCAGGGATGGAGTGAGCTTAGTGGCGAACGCCATTGGGACTTTGACCTTTGAATCTCCCATCATGCCAAATTTTTCTAAGAGATTCTTTGTGTAAGCTTCCTGGTTGATAAAGATGCCTTCAGGTCCCTGTCTGATATTTAAACCAAGAAAAAAGTTAATGGGACCCATCGAGCTCATTTCAAATTTAGTCTCCATCAGCTTTCTGAATTCAGCTGTTAGGCTTGGATTCGTGGAGCCAAAGATGATATCATCGACGTAAATTTGAACGATCATAAGGTGGTTACCTTCCTTTTTGCGAAAGAAGGTTGGGTTAACCGAACCTTGTTTGAATTTGGACGTCTTTAAAAATTTAGTCAGCGTTTCATACCAGGCTCTTGGTGCTTGTTTCAGACCATACACGGCTTTATCCAAAATGTAATAATGATCGAGATACTTTTCATTCACGAATCCAGGAGGTTGCTCCACATACACAGTTTCTTCGAGATCTCCGTTGAGAAATGCACACTTGACGTCCATTTGAAAGACCTCAAAGTTTTTGTGAGCAGCATAGGCAAGAAATATTCTCACTGATTCCAGCCTAGCTACAGGAGCGAAAGTGTCTTCATAGTCAATGCCTTCCTCCTGACAGTATCCTTTTACAACCAGACGTGCTTTGTTTCTTATAACGTTCCCTTCCTTGTCAAGTTTGTTCCTAAAGACCCATTTGAGACCAACAACCGAGGCATGTGGACGAGTTGGAATAAGACGCCAGACCTTGTTCCTTTCAAATTCATTTAGTTCATCTTGCATAGCTTGAACCCAATCGGAGTGATTAAGAGCAGTTTTAACTGTCTTTGGTTCAAATTTTGATACGAATGAGTTAAACATGCAGAATTCGACTTTTGAGAACACCGATGCTTGTTTTGCCTTGAGTTGTGATCGAGTCAGAACTGTTTCTGAGATATTACCAACAACTTGAGAGACAGGATGATTTCTGGTCCATTTGCTGAGAGGAGGGAAGTTTGGATCAAAAGATGGATCTAATTCAGCATTTATCATTTCTTCTGGTTCGGACAGACTGTCGAAGTTGTATGACATATCAGCATGCTCCTCCTCGACATATGATCTTGCAGGAATGTCTTGTGAATCTTGAGCTACAGTGGTTTCTTGTGGTGTTGAGCTTTCGGGTGTTGATGTACCTTCGGTTGGTGAGGCATTCTCAGTTGGTGAGGCACTCTCGGTTGGTGAGACACTCTCGGTTGGTGAGACACTCTCGGTTGAAGGTTGAGACCTTAGCTCCCCCTCAACTTGTGAACTTGGCTGGGATGAAGGTGGATCCTCCCCCTCAACTGATGGTGGACACTCCCCCTCAACTGATGGTGAACACTCCCCCTCGACTGACGCATTGTGTTGGGGAGGGTCTTGTGAACTCGATTCTTCTTCATTCATTCTTCTTGCAGCATCGTCAATAAGTTGCTTCAAGTGATCTACCCTGTTGTCTGCTGCACTGGCTTCAGAAAGAGTGGCCTTCTCTGGTTCATCAAAAAGCTCCATGAATTTCTCGAATAGATTAGCGATCGAGGCTGTGACTTGGCCAGTTTGAGGAAATATTTCTCGAGCTGTGTCTTCGTTGGCCTTTAGCTTTTTAACATAGCTATCATCAAAAGTCACGTAGTAAGTTTCTTCTATCTTCCTTGAACGCTTGTTTAACACCCTGTATGCTTTGGAAGTAAGAGAATAACCCAGAAATATCCCCTCGTCATCTTTGACATCAAACTTGTTGCGGTGTTCTTTGGAATTGAAAATGAAGCATCTAGAACCGAACACATGGAAAAATTTCACGTTTGGCTTCCTGTTGTTGATGATCTCATAAGGAGTGAGAGTGAAGCGCTTGTTAAGATACGACCTGTTCTGTGTAAAACAAGTAGCAGAAATAGCATCAGCCCAAAAATATAAAGGTAAGGACACAAAACTTAGCATCGTGCGGGCAGCTTCACATAAGGATCGGTTTCATCTTTCGACAATGCCGTTCTGTTGAGGTGTGTAGGGAGCTGAGAAGTTGTGACTGATCCCCTTTTCTTCCAGGAATTCTTCAAATTCTTTATTTTTGAACTCCAACCCATTGTCGCTTCTGATCTTGTGAACGACCTTCTTCAGCTGTACTTCAATCTGCTTGATGAACACTTTTAGCTTGTGAGTCGCTTCAGATTTAAGCTTCAGAAAGAACACCCATGTAAAACGTGAAAAGTCATCAACAATAACAAGAATATACTTGCTACCACCAATGCTTTCTATAGAAGATGGACCACATAAATCAATATGAAGTAATTCTAGTGGTTCAACGACTTTAGTGTTTATTATAGATGGATGACTTTGACGACTCTGCTTCCCCATTTCACATGCAGCACACAGATGATCTCTGTCATACTTGAGCAATGGGAGACCCCTCACATGACCTCCAGTGACAAGTTTGTTAATATCTTTGAAGTTGAGATGAGAGAGTCTTCGGTGCCATAGCCAGCTTTCGTCAGATTGTGCTTTGGATAATAGACAGATGGTTGGGTTTCCTTTGATTGGTTTTAGATTTAGGGGAAACATTTCACCTTTGCGCTCTGATTTGAGAATAACTTTGTTCGTATTCTTCTCAATAATTTCCAAACCTTCATCATCGAATGAGACCTTGAGACCAGTACCTCCAACAAGCTGAGATACACTGATGAGATTGTGTTGTAGTCCCTCTACATATGCAACTTTCCTGATTGAGAAATCATCGTTTGTAATCATCCCGTAGCCTTTGATGGTTCCGAAGGAATTGTTCCCAAATTTGACATTTCCACCATTTGAAAGAGATCTGAATTCCCTTAGTTCTTCCTTCCTCCCTGTCATGTGACGCGAGCAGCCACTATCAATGTACCATTCTTCGTCATACTGCTCGTCACTGATAACCTGCAAAAATTTAAGCAGATTTAGGAACCCAGAGCTTCTTGGGTCCTCGTGAGTTTTTTACGGGAATAGTAAGAGAGATGTCAACAACATATGTTCTTTTTATTAGCGTTGTTTCATCTTTTCTTTTGATGGTGAAAACTTTGATTTTATTTGGATTTAATGGTTTTGTTATTGATTCTGATTCAGTATCGGAAACCTTCTGTTTTCCTTTTTGTTCAGCTGATGACTGAGATTTTTGAGAAGAAACAGAATGGACTTTAGGACAAGAAGAGACAGAGGATTTTGAAGAGTTAGAATGAGATAACTCAGAACGGTATGATTTCTTGATTGAAGATTCTTGGTGACTCTTTTGCTTATTATTAACGGTAGGACCAACTTTAGAGTTTTGACCTCTTTTAATTCCCGAACCAAACCTGTGCTTTTGGTTGAAATTATTCTCTGAACCGGATCTATACGTTCGGTTGTTGTTATGCTCTGAGCTGAACCTCTGCTTTTGGTTGTTGTTTTGCTCAGAACCGAGCCTCAGCTTTCGGTTGTCATTGTGCCCTGAACCGAACTTCTGCTTTCGGTTGTCATTATGCTCTGAACCGAACCTCTGCTTTCGGTTGTTGTTTTGCTCAGAACCGAGACTCTGCGTTCGGTTGTCATTGTGCCCTGAACCGAACTTCTGCTTTCGGTTGTTGTTCTGCTCAGAACCGAGACTCTGCGTTCGGTTTCCGTTTCTCTCCATCGATCCATCAGAATTTTTCGCTGGTTCTAAATTCCTGTCTTGATGTGAGAAATAGGCATTTTGCGATTGCAAAAATTGTTTTCTTTCTGAGAGATTTTTCCTGTATCTCTGATTGCTTTCCCGTTTTTGACTTCTCATCTGCTTTGGTTGATGATGGATGTTAGCTTTATGTTTTTGATTTTCATTGGTTGATCCACTCTGAACCGATGTTATTTTGCATTGAGAAGTGACTTCTTTTGTAGGAATTTCTTTCTCTTAAGGGACATCTTTTGTTCCACTGGTACTTGCCACGTTGAAGAAATCAGGTTTATTTAAAGGTTCTGGTACGTATCTGCCTTTGCTTTTCCATGAAGTCCTTTCAGACAGACCTACCGTTTCATCAGCATTGTCAATGGGAGCCGACCAGAAGAACTCGTCACAGCCATCAACATTATCTTCGTTCACAATAGCTGTTAGTTCAGCAGTCTGATGTTCGGTTACACCTGTGACTTTGTACACCTGATTCGGAGTGGTTCTAACTTTTTGGTATACAACTGCCTTCTCTACAAGAATCGGGGACTTTTGTTGGGACAACCGAGCGAATTCCACAAATTTTTTTGAGATGAGATTTTTGTGGTTCTCGGGTTCGTTCTTGACAAATTCTGAACAATCAACTGTGTCCTCTACAGAAATTTCACTCATATTATCGTCCTCATTAAGCTCAGATGCATTTTCAACATCAATTTTATTTTCCGAGCTTAAGTTGACATTCAGTGAGTCAAATTTTTGTATGGTTTCGGTTCTTAGCTTCATTTTATCATTTTCATCCAAAAGATTTTTGAGCATATTCTTGTGGTCTTTGGATTTTATGAAAGATTCAATTTTGTCCAGTCCATACAAATATGTTGGATTAACATCCTCAGACGAAATAACACTCTCACAATTATATGCATCAGCATCAATTTCATCTTCCTTAAACTCGAGAAAGGGTAAAATCATGCGATGAATCTTTTGCCCTATTTCAAAATTCAAATGAAGCTGAGTAATATTAGTATAAAGACGTTTGGCAATCAGACAAAAAACATTTCGTTGTTTTAAAAGCTTTAAATTGTCTCTTTGCAAATAAATGTTTTCATCTTTTATTTTGATTAACTCCGACTCCTTCAGTTCGATCCACATCCGCCGTTCCTCACTCTTCGAAGACACCCTGCTTAATTGATTAGTTAGGTTAGAATTGGTGACCCGAGTTTGAGTTAAACTACTATCTAGATGAGAGATTCTTGAATTAACACTTTTTAATTCCTTTTCATATGAGCATTGTGGGACTTTAAATGAGACAAAAACTGATTGTACCTTTTTGATCAGTTCATCAAGTTCGCTGAACTGCTCGCTGAGTGGTTTGGCAGTAAAGCACAGATTCTGTTGTTCTTTGTCATCATTCCCACCATCAGTGTTGTATCCTCTCATCTGAGAAATGTCGGACACCATCAAGCATCTTCCTACACTGCTCTCTTCTTTCGCTACATAAGCCTTTCCATGTGAAGGCTTCCTCACTTCATCATCTTCAGAGTCGGTTGACCATACCTCCATGCCACCGAACTCATCATCAGCTACCGAACCCTGCACAATTAAAGCATTCATGGAAGGGTTAGCAACAGATTTCTTCTTCCTTAACTCTTCAAGCTTTTTCATCAACACAGCTTCTTCATCATTTTCTTCATCCTTGTCTGCCATCTTTTTTAGGACGCAATCTTTTGCATAGTGGTTCTTTCCTCCACAGTAATAGCAGCTCACTCCAGAATCTCCTTCAGCCTTCGGTTCCTTCGTTGATTCTTCAGCTTTCGATTCATCTTTGACCTTTTCAGTGCTATAGCTTCCTTGCCAGTTTCGATTCCTATTGGTGGGGAATCTCTTCTTGATGAATCTCTTAGGGTTTGACACCATCATAGCATAGTCTTCCGATGTGAGATCATAATCATCCAAGTTGAGATCTTCGTCCTCTATCACAACTTTGCTTTTCGATAGGAGGGCTAATGAACCTAGACTTGAAACCACGGTTTTCTCCTGCAGTACGATCTTTTCTTGAGATTTTAGGATGCCCACCAGTTTCGCCAAAGAATAGGATTTGAATTGCCCGTGTGCTTTAACGGTGGACACGATTGCTCTCCACTCAGACCTGAGTCCATTTAAAAATGTAACCTTCTGTTCAATAAGCTTCCTTTCGATGTCATGTTTGATCATCTTGCTAAGAAGATGATTGAAGCGATCGAACGTTTGAGTCACCGTTTCTTCTGTTCCTTGCTTGAACTCACCAAACTCAGACAAGAGTAAGGTTTGAATGGAGTGTTCAAGATCTTCGTCTGTAGAGTACAATTCACGTAGCCTGTCCCATATCTCTTTAGCAGTCGTGCATGAACTTACCAGCCTAAAAGTATCGGATTGAAGAGCAAATCTAATCAATCTTAGCGCTTTGATATTGCATTGAAATTTAACTTTTTCGTCTTATGCTACATCTTTAACATCTTTTAGAAGATCATTATACTCCTTTTAAGTTTTAATAATCCTTGAAGTTGCTGAATGAGAAAACGGTCCAGAGATAATTGCTTCCCAGATGAGGTATCCATTATCCTCAGATCCTATGACATAATCTTCAAAGTGATTCGCCCAGACTTCATAATCATGGGTGTACAGGATGGGAATCTTCGTTGTTGATCCAATGCTATTTGAAATATTGATGGGGTTGGATTGCGACTCGTCCATAATTGATCGAATAACCTGTTCAAAGATCAGACTTGTAATATATCAAATTAGGGCAAAAATAATAAATATTGAGATACGTCAATTTTGAGATGACGACTCAATAAATATCAATGAATGCGGAATAACCCTAATCGAAGCTTTTTCACAGAAAAGAAGTGTATCGATTACACAACCTCCTGCTCTGATACCAATTGATGAGTTTAAAACAAACTTAAAGATCGATTAGATCTATGAAACAGGTAGATAAATGACTAGATAAACAATTAAGAACAAGCTAATGGATCAAAAGGTGTCGAATGATTTAATAAACAATCCTCAAAAGAGCTCGATAAAGAACATCAATTGTAGAGGATTTTAGGGTTTACAAATAATCAATGAGAGTGACGACCGCGCCTATACGCATACATGCATGCATATATATATATATATATAACGAAACCCTAACCTTTTATCTATCAAAAGAAGGCTAATCTAGATAAACACGGATTGACAAGCCCAATCCAGTTGTAAAACAAAAGGGCCCAAGACGCAACATAATAATCTTCAACATAACCATTGGACCAAAATCCGTTGGTAAACCATGTGCAAACTTATTGACCTTAGAGTGTTCAGATGGAACCAAGTATGGAATAAGATTCATCTTTTCAGTGAAACTAGCAGTGTATTCAGTAACGCTCATTTTTCATTTCTTCAAATTCTGAAACTCATTATTGATTTCCAGAAGATCCTGGTCAGAGCAGTATTGCAATTTCAGTTGTACCACAAAGTCTTCCCAAGACATCTTGCTAGCTTCTCCCTTGGGCATCGAATCAGCTAGTAACTTCCACCAACTCAATACACCAGATTTTAACATAGGAATTGCAAGTGCGGTCTTCTGTTTGTTGTTGCACTCATAACTCTCAAACATTGTCTGCATTTCGGAGATCCAATTTATAACTTCCACCGGTGTCAGACTTCCGGATTGACACGGTGGTTTGGATGCCATGAAATCTTTCTATTTGCATCCACGTCCATCACCTCCTCCATCCTGGTTGTTTTGTCTAACTATCAGTGGGTTGGCTTCACCAACAGTCCCACTATAGCTCCCTCCTACTGATTTCCCTTCATTCAAATCAGCCTGTTCAACAGGTATCGTAGTTTCTTCCTTATTCTGTTGTAGTAATCGCCTTGTCTCCTCCATTTGGCAATCCAACATCATCTGCATCATTTCTTGTACCCCAACCATCGCCATTGGCTCAGTTGCAGCTCCTGCAGCTGGTACTTGTTTAAGTACTGGGGGTTGATTCCTATTCCCATTTTCTTTCCCAGCTCTACTGCGGGTTCTTGCCATCTTGATCTATACATCGAATAGGATGAATTTAGATCTTTATTCACTATAGACTCTGAAACATTTACATGCTAGTTCTAATATCGTAGTCATACGCTTAGAATCCTACACACATAAGGTTTCCAGATCTGGTCAGCAACAAACCATAGATCCGAAGAATTAATGGCATATATGGTAAACATATAGCATTTAGCACATAAAAGCATTTTAGGCAACTTTCCTAAAATATACTAGTACTCGTGTCTTAAATATGGTATACACTCATCTCACAATCATCACTTATCATTATAAGTTTAAGTCTAGAAATCCTACAAATTCCTGGTTCGCTTAAACTAATGCTCTGATACCAACTGTGACATCCCCAATATCATGGCCAGAAAAGACCGATTTTGTTCTCAAAATCAGAGTAATATTTTACATAAAAGTGTTTGTGGAATTTGTTCTCAAAATAAAATTATGATAAAGATTTATCAAAGCATTTCCGTAGAAGTGCATTTCATTAAAAAGACTCGGGATGTCATGTTCGATACAAATTAAAAGCATAAACAGTACATTATAAGCCTTACAACAGTTATTTACAACTACTAGCCTATAATCCAAAAATCCCTCATCATCATCCAAATTATGCTCTGGGTCCACTACCTGTAAAACAGAAAGCTGAGTGGGCCAGGCTTGAGAGCCCGGTGAGCATAAAGGGCTTTCAACCCACAAATAATAATAAATTTATTAATTTCATCGATCAACAATAAATTTATTAATTTCATCAAACCAACAATAACCCTGATTACCAATTCCCGTTATCCTGACTTTACGTTCGTAAACACCTATATAAGGAACCTAGTCTAAGGATTTTATCATCGGGATGGACTTTACTGCTAAGGGGATTCCTCTGCCATATATGTCCGTAAGGCAACCATGAGGGGGATGGAGTACATCAGTGAACATCAAGCCCACAAACACCTACAGGTTGCGAGCCTGCTAGCGTACCACTGGACTGTCTAGAAGATTCTGTGGTCGTCATCCATACTCCGCTAGATGACTGGAACAACAACAACATCGAGGAGACAAGGCGATTACTACAACATCGAGGAGACAAGAGTCTATGGTCGTCATCCACACCAATTATTTCATCTACCTATGTTATACCCAACATATTTGTAGATAATATATATATATATATATATATATATATATATATATATATATATATATATATACAGCTTAAATCATTTTAAAACTTGTATAAACATTCATGCAACAACCATCTCAAATAAATAATCAATATATATACACATAACACATATTTATATAAAATACTTCATATCTATGTGTAAGATGAAAGTGACTATACACTCACTTGATTTGATGATAATCGGGCAGCACTTCGTTTCTTAAAATGATCGTTTCTGATAAAACCGGGAGTTTTATTTAGAAACCGGGCTCTACGAGGGTCGGAGTTTCAAAACCGAAAAGATAAGTTTTTCCGTGTCTTCGGGCACTTCGGGACGTGTTTCGGGTGTTGGAAATGATATCGGGGTTTCGGGGGAGGTCAAAATAGTCAAAATATAAGCTTAGGGGTGAAAAATGATATTTTTCTAATTCTAGCCGGGAGATCTCACATGCTTCTATTTATAGGGGAGACATCGGACAGAGGGCTGCACGCAGCTCGGATCCGAGAGGGACAGGTGGTTGGTGCGAGGGCGAGACACGGAAGTGAGGTGTAGGAGGCGTGTTGGAAGATGCGAAGGCCACGAGGCTCGGACGTGGCCCCTGCGAGATTCGGACACGCGAAGGGTACGAGGCAACCTCTAATTGGCCGAGACTTCGGTCCGAGGAGAACGTGACACACGTCGGATTCGTGAGAAGGGTGACGTGGCCGGATCTGTACCATGCGAATTTCTCGGAAATTGCACCCAAAACTTCAAAAATTCATAAGTTTTGCATACGAGCTTCCTTTTTACCGTTCTTTATATGAACGCGTAGGTAAATTTACATTCTACAACTTTCGTTTCGACTTCGTTGGCTAGTTTTGACTTTAATTTTTATATTATTATTTTTAACAGACCGAGACAGGAAAATCCGTTAAAAATTCATAACTTTTTCATCCGACGTCCGTTTTCGTCAGTCCTATTACCGTTGTACTACTATTGATGAGACCTTCGATTCTCGTTTATGTTGTGTCGGCTAAATATTGCTCGATCTTAAATTCGAGTTTTTAGTTGTCTACTGCTAAGCTAAAACTTAGAAAAATCATAACTTACTCATACGAAGTCAGATTTGGGCGTTCTTTTTATGTACACTCTCGGTTTAACGAACACTATGAATTTCATTTAGATTGCTAAGGCTAAAAAGCACTTTATCGTAAATTCACTTTTTACGCTTCCCGGTACCGTGTCGGTTCCTACGCGAAACTTTGACAGGTCATAACTTCTTCATTATAACTCGGATTTCACCGTTCTTTATATCTCTGGAATCCTTGTTTTGACCACTACAACTTTCTTAAAAGATGTCAGATTTTTCTAATATTTATTTTCAACGCTTATTTTTAGTATTATCTAATTAAATCATAATAATTAAAAAAATAAGCACATAATTCACATAATATTCACATATTTCCTCTTCATTACTTCAAAATGAATTATAAAGGTTGAACAAGATTATTACACCATTATTAATGCTTTTATCCCAGAAATACAGGCGTTACAGTATGAACCGTCTGACCAAGAGCGCTCACTTTCTATTTATTCGAGAGAGCTTTTCGGCTAATAAATTGTCCGATTTATATGTGCACGAGATTGTTTCTCGGCATGGTATTCTAGTTTCTATTGTATTAGATCGGGGTGTTCGTTTCACCTCTAGGTTTTGGTAGAGGTTCCACAAGGAACTCGATACGAGCTTGCATTTTAGCACTGCTTATCATCTGCGAACAGACAGTCAGAGTGGGCAGACCATTCAGAGACTTAAAGACATATTGAGAGCTTGCGACATATATTTTGGTGGGAGTTAGGATTCCTACCTTCCTTTAGCTAAGTTTTCTTACAACAAAGACTATTACTCGAGTATTGGTACGCCGCAATTCGAGCTCCTTTATAGGAGGAAGTGTCATACCCTAGTTAGTTGGGGAGAGATTAGTTAGAGAGTTATGGGAAAGACTGATGTAGTCCTTCAGACAATAGAGCTTTTCAATAGATTAGACAGAGACTATATACAACTCATAGTCGGCAGAACAATTACGCTGATAAGCGTCGATCTGAGTTGGAGTTTTAGGTTGGCGTCATGGTTTTGTTGAAGGTATCACCCTAGATGGGTGTAATACACTTCAGGAAGAGGGGCAAGTTGGGGCCCTAGTATACAGGGCCCTTTGAGTGATTTCCAGGGTTAGAACGGTAGCTTATAGACTATATTTTCCTAAGAAGCTTAAACGAATCCACAACACTTTCCATATTTCACAACTTCATACGTGTGTGGTTGATGATTTAGCAGTTGTTCCTTTGGATGATGTTTAGGTTAATGATCGCCTGAATTATATCGAGAGACTAGTGACGCTCTGGGATCGAAAGATGAATGCCTTGCCCAACAAAGTGGTGTCTTTAGTCTAGGTTCAGTGGCTGCATCAGAAGGGTTCCGAATGGACATGGGAACCCGAGTTAGAGATTCAGGAGCATTACCCTGAGTCGTTCGCAACAACAGACTTAGATGACCAAGTCTAGTTTAAGTGGGGGAGAATTGTAACATCTTGATATTGAGGTATTTCCATTTTTAACCCGAAGTATGAAATTAATTGCATTTTTGACCTTGTTATGACAATTGTGGAAAATTGGACCAAAATGGCATTTTTATAATTTTGGGACGTCACAACGTACGCTGGGCGTAACCCTAGGTACGTTAGGTGTACATGTCGAGATCCCAAACCCTAATATGTAGGGTTTGGACCATATTTAAGCATCCTTAAGTCCCAAGTCCTCTTTCTTTCATCAACCTCCAGCCCCAACTTCGACCTTTGCAAACCCTATTTTTTTAGCATTCTTGAGCCATTTGTGTTTGTTTTGGTGTTCATAGAGGTATAAGAAGTAAGATAGAACAAATTGGAAGCTTGGAACAACCTTGCATCTGGAAGTTTTGCAGCCTCTTATATTCCTAGAAGGTATAAATTTCATATGTACCTTGAGGCTTATTTGACTAGATATAGCTTGTATGATGTTATTGTGAGCTTTTGTCCCCAATCAATGATGTTCTTGAGTATGAAATGATATAGAACCAAATAGATTTTCCTTCTAGACGTTTTGGAGTGTCTAAGGTCATAAAAATGTAATCTTGATTGTTACTTTCCCTCCATACATGATTTTTAGTGCTCTAATGCATTAAAGAGTTAGGATTTTTGTTGTTGGGCACATAATAGCCATGCAAGACCATAAAGTTGGAAACTTTATGGTTATTAACGTTAGTTTAGGAATAGATTTGGAATGTGGACAAAAGAGCTTAATGATTAAGCTCTTAATAAGAAGGAAAAATGGGTCAGTTGCGTACGTTGGGCGTAACCCAGGTACTCCGCGTGTACAAGGTCAACCAGCCCACGTTTTGGTCGATGCTTGTGTACGTCAAGTGTACAAGTTGAGTATGCTGGGTGTACTTACCTGTGTTGACCAGGTTTGACTTTTTGACTTTTAACTTTGACCAGGATTTAATTAAGAATGATCACTATTTGATGAATAGGTGACGGGTAAAGTTGATATTTGGAGCAGAGACCTATTCAACTATTTTTTCGGACTGAGAGGTGAATTTTCCTCACGATACTTATAGGTCAAAGGCACTAAGGCCGACCCATTAAATTTGGTATCTTGTTTTATTGTGTGTTGTTATGCTGATATATATATATATATATATATATATATATATATATATATATATATATATATATATATATATATATATATATATATATATATACTAGGTTTAAACCCGTGGAAATCCACGGGTGATAAATTGAAATATAATTATAGTTTTTAATTTGTAACAAAAAAAAGATATGAAAGTTTAGAAAAAATGAAGAATAGTGATATTAGCATTAATATGAATAAGTCAAATACAAAAAAATTGTAAAAATTAATTAATTAATATGATAGATGAAGTACGATACAAGAAAAGTAAATAAAAGATGGTAGAAAAGCATTGTTTATAAATTCCCAAAAACTTCCTTATAAACGACATTGGAAGTTTTATTTGTGAGACTACCATCCTTATCTAAAATTAACAATTTTAATCCGTCCCTACTTTGGACTCTAGATAAAGCAACATAAAATTGGCCATGTGAAAACACGGGATGTTTGAGAAACAAACCAACCTTGGATAATGACTGTCCCTGACTCTTATTAATGGTCATTGCAAAACATACAGCCAATGGAAACTGTCTTCTTTGAAATTTGAATGGAATTTTCTTTTCTGATGGAGTTAGAGACATTCTTGGAATAAAAGTGTGGTTTCCAATATTAGTTCCAGATACGATACGTGCCTCAATAACACGTTTGCCCAATGAAATCACCTGGAGTCTTGTTCCATTACACAAGCCGTTTTTCTGATCAATATTTCTCAGCAACATAACTGGAACACCGATTTTTAAAACTAACTTATGGTTTGGTAAACCTGATACTTTCAGACCATTTAAAACATCAGGTGAATATAAATTTGCATCAAATTGATCATGGAGAAATTCAGATTGGCATATACTATCTGAACTTAAGTATTCAACCTCATCTCCTAGAAATTTCAATAGCAAACGATCGTTTATTTCTTGAACCACTTCGTTCTTTGGAGCAAGTATTGCTCTTTCTTGAAAATAGCTTGTATTGTTGTACTTTTCCAAAATCGAAGGATATACAAACTCGATTAATGAACCTATAGGATCATGTGCATCATTAATGAGAATATCATCTGGAATATCAATAACCGTTTCTCCATCGTTGATACCACCAAGTTTGCCTTCTCCTATATCCAACAACCAATTTGCAAAATCTCCAATTTTTTCTATATCAGATTGATCCCTTCCAACACTTAGTCTCATGTTTTTTGTTAATTTATGGATCTTGCAATGTTGCCATAAATATGAAGAACTTAACGAAGCATTAACAATGTTTTGTCTACTTCCACCTGGAATAACAGGTAAGATCTGTCTAAAATCTCCTCCAAAAACAATAACTTTCCCTCCAAACGGAATATCTGAGTTGCTAGAATTTTCAGACTTGAATACATCTTTCAAACTTCGATCTAAAGCTTCAAATGCGTGCTTGTGGACCATAGGAGCTTCATCCCAAATTATCAATGAGGTTTTTCTCAATAAGCTTGCAAGGTCACTATCTGGATTTATTCTACAAACAGAATCCTCTGTTAGTTCAAATGGAATTATAAATCGGGAGTGTGCTGTTCTACCTCCGGGCAATAATAATGAAGCAATCCCACTTGAAGCAACATTTAGAACAATATGACCATCTTTTCTAATAGCGGCAGATATTGTCTTCCATAAAAAAGTTTTACCAGTTCCACCATAACCATAAACAAAGAAGACACCTCCTTTATTTTCTTTAACTGCACTCATGATATCAAGGAAAATGTGACGCTGCTCATTTGTCAATGCAAGAAACATACGATCAAACTCGGTCTTCATAGCGGTAATGTCATATTCTAGCTCCTCGGTGATAAGTCGATTGTTTGAAGAAGAAACAGAATCAAGATCCAGGATAGGCATGTTTTTATAATTTTTTAGACTCGAGTTATTCCGAAGTAAAACTTGTTCTATCTCGAACAAAGTTAAGTTCTTAAGCTGATCTTCATTGAGTGATAAGTCTGGAGGACAAAGAGCTAAGTAATTAGAAATATTATTAACAATATTTATTTATAATTAAAAGTATTATTTAATGTATGTTTAAAAATAAATAAATGACTACTTAAATAATAATAATAATAATAATAATAATAATAATAATAATAATAATAATAATAATAATCTTTAATACCTGGAGACTTGAATCTATGTCGTTGGTTATAAAGAATTCCATCTGCCAAATATTCCCATGTGTTTTCCCAAACAACCTCCGGTTTAGACATACTGTTACACATCAACAATGTAGCAAATAAGAATCGTAGGTAAAAACCAGATCCAGAATGACTTGCTTCTTTGATTGCATCGATGTATTCATTGTCATCATCCAAGAGCCCAAGAGCATAACAAGCATCTCTAAAAGAAGAATATTCTTCACCATTTACTGTGCGAATTTCTTCAAATGATTTCGGACCTTTCACCTTATTTAACAAAATCCTTAGGAAATAAGCTTCCCCTAGTTTAGGTGAAACCGAATGAATTCTACCAATGCACTTTCCTACTTCCCTTGGCTTCCAAATCCTATCACCACGATTCCAAACAAACTTTGTAGGAAATTCAACATACGTAAGTTTCCATGCATCACCATTAACTGCATTACACTCCATCCAAGCTGTGAACATTGAAGAAGCAACAGAGGGTTTGTCGAGAACATCGTGAATATCATCGTCTTCCCCATATACGATTTGTTGTTGACCAGGAAGATGAAAAGGAAGTCTAACCACAGAAGGATATCTGTAATGAACATCATATTTAAAAATTCTCCATGATGCTTCACATGCAGATAAATATCTACAGTCGTAATACTCATTTATTTCATCGACTACATCATTACTTGTTGGATTAATGTCTAAGTCAGTAACTATATTTGGTATATACTTGACCCGAGTGTGCATGGTCCTTTTGGGTTGCCTTCACCAAAGCAACTTGACAAGGTAATTTGATATGAGAGAGGAGATATTATGATTTATTAATATATTATAAGAATAATATATTAAAGGAGAAATCATATTTATTTGATTAGTATTAGTCATAAATTAATTAGGAATTAATTTGGTGACTAAAAGAGACAAATTGAATAAAGGGGTATAAACTGTCAAATGTGTGATAGTTGAGTTTTGGGCTAGGAAACCTAATGGACTAAGGGGGGAACGAAATTATGATGAAGGATCATCATATTTTCGTCCAAGGCCTCATTCCATAAGGTTTCTTGGGCTGCTTGGTGGCTAAGCTATCCATTAGGGTTTTGACTGAAACCCTAGCACCCTATAGTATAAATACATACCCTATGCTTCAATTTAAGGCCACTTGATTCCAAGGGAACCCTATGGCCGAAATTAGCATCATTCCCTTCTCTCTCTTAGTTGCCTTCTTGCTTCAAGGTGTTTGTGAGCCATTAGAGGCACTACAATTGTGGTGCTTGCTTTCAAGAGTTCAAGAGAGTTCAAGGGATCAAGGAAACTAGTTGTTATTGCTATATAACAACAAAGGTATGTTTTCTACACTTCTATGTAAATTTCGAAAATTATAGAAGCATGCTAGGGTTTATTTTGTGTTCATAAAGTTGTATGTCTTATAGTGAAAACATAGATCCAAACTAGGGTTGCATGCACACATAGGATTGTTTGTACATAACCCAACAGTGGTATCAGAGCCATTGGTTTTTTGTTTTCAATTGGATTTGATGCATATTATGAACTTGACAAATTAGGGTTTATGGCAAGTAAACCCTAAGGCTTGGTGATTTTCGCAAATTAGGGTTGCCAAACCCTAGTTGGCGATTTTTGATAGGGTTCTTGAAACCTTTTTGCCTAGCCTCCAAATTTCGAAATTAGGGTTATGAAACCCTAGGGATTTCGAAAATCCCTTGTCCCCAAGATAAGGTCCCAAGATTTTAGGGATATGGATAATACTATCTTTGTGATTATCAATTTAATTGTTTAAACTAGATAATTGAAGATCTTGTATTATCCTTTCCATATATTTAAAAATAAAAGGATTAAATAAATTAATAGTTTAATTTTATGATAATCCCTAAAGATTTAATATTTCAAATTAATTGTTTGATTTTGATAAATATTAAATCAAAGATTTTTGGTGTTTAAAATTTTAAATTAAATAGCCTTAATTCCGAAAATTTTAAATACACATTAAGATACTAGTATTTTTGAAATGTTTTAAAATACACCCTTATACAATTATGATATTATAAGATTAATTATTATATATGTATAAGAATAAGCTAGTCTTATCGCTAGTAGGCCTCATTCACGAAGCCAGTCTATAAGGTGGGTATAAGGTTGCTGCCTATAAAATGGCGCTTAATGGATGTACACTCACATCTACCGCTTGCTTGACTGGTGGAGGGTCGTTAGCCGAACGGATAGGATAGGGCACTTAATTCCTCATTAAAAGTATAATGGAAATATTAAAGTAACTACATTGTTTTACAAATTCCCACTCTTAGTTACTTTAGGGTAAAATGTGAAAATGATGCTAATCCATGGAATTACACTTCGTACCCTTGTCAAACGTTGATGGAGCGCGTGTGGTTAACCGGCACATCAATTTGGGGATGACATTGGTAGCGAAGGGTGACTCGATGTTTGTCATAGATCAATGGAGCGTGTGTGGTTCACCGGCACATTGATTAGGTGATAAAGACATTGAGTGCACCGCGTTGATTCGCATGGTTATTCACAAATTTGTTTGCGATCCTCGGCATCCCAATCGCAAATTTGAAATGCATATCGAGATTTAAACATGCCATTGAAAAGTTCAATGAATCTCAAAGATCTAGGAGTTTTCAATACATTTAAAACCTAAATTGCTTTTTCGTTTTTCATGGTGAGAATTAGTGAATCATCATTCACTTACCTTCAAATTATTTACTTTTAGAGTACGGCATCCCTTTCTAAGTTGTAAATAATGTTGTTGGATCCTAGCCCTAATTACTCATTTGGGTGTTTAATTAGGGATTCATTTCTAATCAAACTTTGTTCCTTTTCAGATGTCAACAAACAACAACAACAACGCTTCTGGGTCATTCTCGTTGATGAACTTGTGTCAGAAAGTGGCATTTGATGGTTCAAACTTCACCGAGTGGATGAGGTATATCCGCATGATCACACGCTACGAGGACAAAGAATATGTCCTCGATGAAAAGCTTGAGAAGATCATCCCAGATGTTGCTACTCCTGAGGAATTGGCCGCCTTTGAGGCCCACGAGCGTGATGCCACGAAAGTTCACTGCATCATGCTGGCCACCATGAACCCCGAACTCCAAAAGTCCTATGAGGACATGTATCCATATGAAATGCATCAGGATTTGCTGGAAAGGTATCACCAGAGCGCGAGGCAAGAGCGCTATGAGATCATTACTACCATGATCACGGCTAAGATGGGGAGTGGAGAATCCCTAACCTCTCATTTGCAGAAAATGCAGAGGTATGTTGATCGTCTTCTCAAACTTAATGTTAAGTTTGATGAGGATTTGGCTATCGACATAATCCTCCACACCTTGCCCTCCTGCTACAATCAGTTTAGGATGACCTACCATATGAATAAAGAGGAGGTCTCCTTGAGCAAGCTCCAAGGACTCTTGAGGACTGCTGAGAGCAACCTCAAAGACAAATCCGTTGCACCGTCCCCTGCTGTGGCCGCTCCTGTGATGACAATAGGTCAAGGAAAGGGTAAAAAGAGGAAGGCTCCATGCAAGAGCCACCATAAGGGGAAACCCCGTGATGGTTCGTCCTCAAGTGGGACCAAAGTAGGCCCTGCTAGACCCTCTTCCGATCCTAAAGAAGCAGAGTGCTTCTATTGCCACCAAAAGGGCCACTGGAAGCGAAGCTGCCCACAATATCTGCAGGACATTAAAGATGGGAAGATCAAGCCCACATTTGCAGGTATGTATTCTATTAAATCTAATAACTCATCATTTGCTACTTCATGGGTTCTTGATACAGGATGTGGTTACCACATTTGTTCTGATTTGCAGGGCCTAAAAAGAAGTAGGGAAATGGAGCATGGGAAGATGAACCTGATTATGGGAAACAGAAGATCATCGCCTGTGACCAAAGTCGGTGTTTATTCTTTAGTGTTGAGTAATGGGTTAGGAATAGATTTAGAGAATTGCTGTTATTCGCCAGATATGGCAAGAAACATTATTTCTTTTCACGGGTTGTTTAGACAAGGTTTCAGATATTCTTTTGATAATAGTAATGGTTCTATTAATGTTTATTTGAATGGTGTCTTTTATTTCAATGCATTACCTTGTAATGGGATTTATGAATCTGTGATGATTGTTGATAATTTCGAAAATAATGTTTTGAATATTGATTCGTCTACTAGTCTAGACAAAGCATGCTTGTGGCACTGTCGCCTTGGCCATGTCAACAAGAAACGCATAGCCCAACTCCAAAAGGATGGAGTGTTGGAATCATTCGACCTTAGGGACGATGATACATGTGAATCTTGTTTACTTGGGAAGATGACCAAGTCACCCTTTACTGGCACTTGTGAAAGGGGTGAGGGTTTATTGGATCTCATACACACTGATGTGTGTGGGCCCTTTAGATCCACCACAAGGGATGCTTGCCGCTTCTACGTGACTTTTACAAATGATTATAGCAGATATGGATATATCTACTTGATCAAGCAAAAGTCGGAAACCTTTGAAAAGTTCAAAGAGTTTAAGAGTGAAGTGGAGAATCAGCTGGGCAGGAAAATCAAGATGCTTCGGTCAGACCGAGGAGGAGAGTACCTAAGTCTTGAGTTTCACGACTATCTAAAAGAATGTGGAATCGTTTCACAATTGACGCCTCCAAGAACACCACAATTGAACGGTGTGGCTGAGAGACGTAATCGGACCCTGTTGGACATGGTTCGTTCTATGATGAGTCGGACTTCGTTACCAATAGCTTTCTGGGGGTATGCCTTAGAGACTGCTGCCCGTATACTTAACTTAGTTCCCACTAAGAAGGTTTCCAAGACTCCTCACGAGATGTGGACAGGGAAGGCTCCCTCGTTGGCACATATTAAGGTTTGGGGTTGTGAGGCTTTCGTAAGACGAGAGACTCACGACAAACTTGAACCTCGTAGTGAGAAGTGTTATTTCATCGGCTATCCACAGAAGTCTTTTGGCTACCTTTTCTATAGACCGAGTGACAATGTTGTCTTCGTAGCTAGAAGAGGAGTTTTCCGAGAAAAGGAATTGATAGGCCAAGAAGACAGTGGGAGGCAAATTGAACTTGAAGAAATTCAAGATCAAAGCGATGAAGGAACCTCTGACACTGGCACTCAACTTGAGGAGGAAACTCCTGTTGAGCCTGTTGACGTGTCCTTACCTCTTCGACGTTCCTCTAGGGCTAGTGTTCCACCCCAGTTTTATGGTTTTCATATTACTACTGAAGGGGATACGTTTATTAGTGATAGTACACTAGTAAATTTGGATGAACCTAGCAACTATAAGGAAGCCATGGCAGGCCCAGAGTCTGCAAAATGGAAAGAGGCTATGGACAGCGAGATTCAGTCCATGTACGACAACCAAGTTTGGAATTTGGTTGATAATGTACCAGGTCGTAAGACAGTCGGGTGCAAGTGGATCTTCAAGAAGAAGACGGACATGGATGGGAAAGTGCATACTTATAAAGCGCGATTGGTTGCGAAGGGCTTTACTCAAACTCCCGGAGTTGACTATGATGAGACCTTCTCACCAGTTGCGAAGATAAAGTCTATTAGGGTAATGCTTGCCATAGCTGCGTTTCATGATTATGAAATATGGCAGATGGACGTAAAGACCGCTTTCCTTAATGGAAAGTTGGCTGAGGATGTCTACATGAATCAGCCAGAGGGTTTTGTCGATGTGAAGCATCCGAATAGAGTATGCAAGCTTGAGAGATCTATTTATGGATTGAAACAAGCATCTCGCAGATGGAATCTTTGTTTTGATGAGAAGGTTAAAGAGTTTGGCTTTCTGCGAAGCGAAGATGAATCTTGTGTGTATGTCAAAGCCAGTGGGAGTATAATAAGCTTTCTCGTATTGTATGTCGACGACATACTACTCATAGGAAACGATGTCCCAACCTTGCAGGAGGTCAAGTCCTGGCTTGGGAAATGTTTCGCTATGAAGGACCTCGGAGAAGCTGCTTATATTCTGGGAATAAGAATAGTAAGAAACAGGGAAAAGAGACTGATAGGACTCAGTCAGGATACATACTTGGAAAAGGTGCTAAAGCGTTTTAGTATGGAAAATTCCAAGAAAGGGGAGTTGCCAATCCAAAGCAATACCAAACTGAGTAAGACTCAGAGCCCGAGTACAGAAACAGAGATAGCTGATATGAGCCGAGTACCTTACGCTTCCGCAGTAGGCTCTATCATGTACGCTATGACTTGTACTCGCCCTGATGTGGCCTTCGCTTTAAGCATGGTCAGCAGATATCAAGGGAATCCTGGTAGAGCACATTGGATTGCAGTTAAGAATATTCTTAAGTACCTTCGGAGGACCAAGGAATGGTTTCTAGTCCTCGGTGGGAGTGATGACTTAAGGGTACGAGGGTACAGTTATGCTAGTTTTCAGACGGATCGGGATAACTTCCGATCGCAGTCGGGCTGGGTCTTTACCCTAAATGGAGGAGCAGTGACTTGGAAAAGTTCCAAACAAGAGACCGTAGCTGATTCAACGTGCGAATCAGAGTATATTGCGGCGAGCGAAGCGTCAAAGGAGGCTATATGGTTGAAGAACTTCATTGGAGACCTTGGAGTTGTGCCATCCATAAAGGAGCCCATGGAAATTTTCTGTGATAATGAAGGAGCGGTTGCCTTAACCAAGGAACCAAGGGATCATGGCAGATCTCGACATATCGACAGGAAATACCATTTTATTAGACATCGGGTAGAAGAGGGACTCCTCGTTGTGAAGAGGGTATCGTCAGAAGATAACCCAGCAGATCCCCTTACGAAGGGACTGAGTAGGGTCAAGCATTTTCAGCACGCTAGGAGCGTAGGGCTGAAGGACGATATTAGTTCAGATTAGATAGGTAGGAAACTTGTAATAGATAATGTCATACTCAACAATTGATGATTAAATAAAAGTGTGTTATTTATAAGAAAGTTTCTATCATGTGTTGATTATTTATCTATTTTTCCGATTTTTGCATGTTTTGACTTCCTGAATAATGAGATTATTCGAACAGTCCACAATCGCTCATATGTTGGAAGTAGATATGAAGAAAGATTGTCATAAATTTGTTTGTAGATTGTCTGAAAAGTTTTAGACATAGCAAAGGTTTGCTGCAAAGTTTATGAGTGCTTATGAAATTAGTATTGAGCATTGGAACAGACCCACACTTGCTGGTATTACTTCATGAATGTCATCACAAGTGATCGCAAGATGATAATATCATATAATCTTTAAACCTAGAGATATGGTTATTGTTTGCTAGTTGATTATACATTGATAATGCGAAAACGCATCAGTAACTTGATGTCATAAAACGCATTATTGTGTATGGTTTAACTGGTAAATGATAAAGGCATATTAGTCGACGTTTTTCTGTTCCTTTTATTCTATGAGGATAAAAGCGATATCTCGGCCACTTGATGATTTGGTTTGACTTATGTGCCGGGCCCGGTCAAGATGAAGTTGATGTGTTCAACTGAGTTCTATGTCGAACGAATCAGAGATCAAGAAATAAAATGCTAGACAATAAGTATTGTTAGCATGATATCTAGAACAGAGGATTATACGATCCCTTATCTAAAGGACAAGTTATTGGTCAGAGTTGACAGCGGCTATTGAAAGCTACGATTGCTATCGGGTTCGGAAGTAATACGTGAGATATAGTTACTAGAATTATCCAAGTGGGAGACTGTTGGGTTAATGTCTAAGTCAGTAACTATATTTGGTATATACTTGACCCGAGTGTGCATGGTCCTTTTGGGTTGCCTTCACCAAAGCAACTTGACAAGGTAATTTGATATGAGAGAGGAGATATTATGATTTATTAATATATTATAAGAATAATATATTAAAGGAGAAATCATATTTATTTGATTAGTATTAGTCATAAATTAATTAGGAATTAATTTGGTGACTAAAAGAGACAAATTGAATAAAGGGGTATAAACTGTCAAATGTGTGATAGTTGAGTTTTGGGCTAGGAAACCTAATGGACTAAGGGGGGAACGAAATTATGATGAAGGATCATCATATTTTCGTCCAAGGCCTCATTCCATAAGGTTTCTTGGGCTGCTTGGTGGCTAAGCTGTCCATTAGGGTTTTGACTGAAACCCTAGCACCCTATAGTATAAATACATACCCTATGCTTCAATTTAAGGCCACTTGATTCCAAGGGAACCCTAGGGCCGAAATTAGCATCATTCCCTTCTCTCTCTTAGTTGCCTTCTTGCTTCAAGGTGTTTGTGAGCCATTAGAGGCACTACAATTGTGGTGCTTGCTTTCAAGAGTTCAAGAGAGTTCAAGGGATCAAGGAAACTAGTTGTTATTGCTATATAACAACAAAGGTATGTTTTCTACACTTCTATGTAAATTTCGAAAATTATAGAAGCATGCTAGGGTTTATTTTGTGTTCATAAAGTTGTATGTCTTATAGTGAAAACATAGATCCAAACTAGGGTTGCATGCACACATAGGATTGTTTGTACATAACCCAACATTACTATCAGCTTCATTATTGCTTCGTACAACGGCAACTGTAGCTCTATCAGGTCCCTTGTTTATGTATTTGAATAAATAATTTATCGAAGAACCCTGATTGCACCATTCAACATTAATATGTGCCTGATATCTTTTCAATAGATATTTGTTGTATGGGACAACATTTCTATTATCCAATTTCACACCCGATTTTTCAACAAAATGACCATCATTTCTTCTCCTATATAATGGAAAACCATTCTGATCAACAGAGTTATGATTACAGAATTGTTTTGGAAAGTTTTTCGAACACTTGTTGTCGACCATGCATGGACAATTGATGTTTTCAGCTCCACATGGACCATGAATCATGAACTCTTGCACAAGTTTATACAACTCTGGATCTTCATCTATGTTTGGTATCTCAGTGGAAATTATCGTATCGATCAATTCAACAGTGGGTAACTTGTAGTCAGAATGCATAAATAAACATATATGACTATGCGGCAAACCTCTTTTTTGAAATTCAATTGTATAAACAACTGCAAAATATTTTGGAAAAAAAATAAAAAATGATTATACCGTAAGGAAAAATATAAAAAATATGTAATAAAAATTATAACTTTTATCAATTATGAAGAAACATAATTTCAAATACCTGCTTGAACTATGCCGAAAATGTGATTCTCCCTTAGGTCTTTAATAAATGCATCAAGCTTGATCTTGAACAACCTACATAGTATATCAGGTCTGTCTTCTGGTTGAAGTGAAGTATCCTTAAGGAACCTTTTAACCTCTGGCCATTTGGGATTACACGTAAAGGTTATGAAGAAATCAGGATATCCAAACCATTTACATAGCGACATGGCATCCAAATAGTTTTGCAGCATATAACGCGCACCACCTGTGAAAGATGAAGGTAATATCACACGTTGGCCGATGTTGGAGATATTTGTAGTTCCTTGAGCTTTTTGTTTACTTAAATTCTCGTAAGACTCGCATCTAAGAACATGTTGTTGGCTACGTATGAAATACATTCTTTCACTTTCAATCATCGTATACGCATCTATCAAAAATTGTTGAAACAACCTTTTTGAATTAAGAATCAGTGAGAACGAATGATCTCTGTCTTGAATTCTGAAAGCGAAAAATTCTCTCATTGTACATTTCGAGCGCTTGTTGTTGGTTGTAGATTCAACACCTCTATGAAGAATATCAACGTTGTAACCATCATCCCCATATGGAAATAGTAGCGGATATTGGAGAGGAAGGTAAGAAGGATGCAATTCACTGATACGCTGTAGAAATCCCGATTTTGTCTGAACAACAATATCTCTATTTTCAACCGAATCAAAATTGTCACCTACAATTAAAGCGGCAACCTCAGAAGCAGTTGGTAGGTTATATGTCCTTCCATCTCGATCCCTTTTCCCGATAATTCTTAACTTCATATCAACTTCAGGATTTTTTTTAAAAGTATCTCTTACCATCCTATAAGAGCTAACCAAGACATTATTTGAATCTAACATCACCTTCAAATCTTGAATAATATCATTATCGATTGATGTAGATTGATGCTTTTCCCCACTATAAAAAATGAAAATATACATAATATTAGTAAAAAAATAAAAATAAAAAAAGATTAAAGTTAAGTATGAATAAGAAGTTTGAAAATATACCCAAAGCATGTTTGTCTATTTGAAATTTCGTTCTCAGTATCATAAATGTATAACTGAGAGAATTTTGGTTGCGATCCATTTGGTGGTAAAAGGCTTCCAATAGTATGATAATTTTGACCACCAAGTCTGAAAATATATGGAGCATTTCCTCTATTGATTGAATAATCAATTTTACCACCCATTGACGTAAAAGAAAACATTGAATTGTAACGTCGAATGTTTTTCATGAAGTTTTTGCTTTTAGAATCCGTTGCTCTGAACATTCTTTCATAAGTTGGTGGTGCGTTCTTTAAATCTGGTAGTTGAACCTTGCCATAACCACAACATAATGAATAATTTGTGTTCCCTTTTTTTTTCCTCTTATGGATTCATTTGTCCATAATTTTGCATGACATGTTTGACATACAACAATTTGATCACCATGATCCAAATATTCTGTAAGAAAATAAAGTTGTTTTAGTAAAATATTTAATTTTATAAGTATATACAATATGATATTTCAGGTGTAAGATAAAAAATGGGTATATATATGTATTACCTTTGGAAATACCTACTATTAGGTTTTCATTATTGACTTCATGTACATCTTCTAGATCTGTTGTCAAGTCAATCAATGGAATAGGAGATAAATGTTCCAACTTCCTTTTTAATTTATGACATCCTGGATTTAACTTGATTGATGATGAAGAAGCAATTATTGTAGATGCATTTCTTGAAGTCATGCCATTACGAAGTCCAGAGTAATGTATTTTATTTTGTAACGTTGAAGTAACATAGTTATTGAAACTAATATTAGCTGGAAAAAAGTAGTAAATATATATAAATATATTAGAAAGTGGTTAAAAGTAAATTTCAAAAACAAATATTATTACCGTTTGAAATGTTAGATAATGGAGTTCTAACATTTATACATGAAGGAGAAGATTGTAGGGGTGTACTTTGGTTTCCACGTGATCTATAGAAAAAGACATTTTCATTTTGTTGAACAACGTTTTTTGATTGATCTGTAAAAAAGAACATGTTATAAAAATTGAAGACATATATTATAAATTAAAAATTACAATTTCAAACTTTATATTACTACAGGGGAATAATATAAAATGATGAGAATGTATGTATTTTTTATATAGGTTAATGAAGTTTAAAATTTTTTAAAAAAAAAAAATTACAGTTATCCGTGTTTTTCAAGACATGTGGTGTAGACGGATTTTGAACAGTGTATTTTGTATTCCTTTTCTTCGATCTCTTATTATCCAAATATAATTTTCTATGTCTTCTGTTCTCTCTTGCTTGCAAGTAGTACATATTATTGTTTGTTCCTGCATAAAGAATAAAAGTTATCACCATGATCCAAATATTCTGTAAAATAAAAGCGTTGAATAAAATATCAATGAATTTTATAATTATATAGAACATAGTATCTGAAATGTAAAATGGATTTTATTTTTTCATTACCATTTGAGATACCAACTATACGATTTTCACTGTTCACTTGATGTATATTTTCTACATCTTCTGTTAAATCAATCAATGGGATAGGGGATAAATGTCTTGTCTTCGTTTTTAATTTATGACATCCTAGATTTAACTTGATTGATGATGAAGAAGTTGTTACTGTAGATGCATTTTTTGATGTCATATCATTTGAAAGTACATGGTACTGTCTTTTCTTTGCTAACTTGGAAGTGATATATTTATCGAAACCAATGTTATCTGAATAAAATAAAAATAAAATAGTTAACTAAATAAATAAATATTTACATAATGGATAATAGTATATTTTAAAAACCAAAAATAATTACCATTCGTAATGTTAGATAACGGATTTATAACATTTGTAATGTTAGAAAATGGAGTTCTAACATCTGTAAAGGAAGGACAGTATTGTATGGTTGTGTTATGCTTTGCAGGTGTTGTAAATGAATTGACATTTTGAGTTTGACGAACAATGTTGGTTGATTGATCTGCAAATAGAAATAACTTATAAAACTTGTAAATATATGTATTCAACTATATAATAGTAAAAGATGGAATATAAAATACTAATACAGTTATAGTTAATGGTTTTTTTGAAGAGATGCTGTAATGATATACTTGGAACGTTTGGTATTGTTTTTATTTTCTTCGATCTTTTATTTTCCAAATATATTTTTCTTTGTCTTCTTTTCTCTTTGGCCTGCATGTGGTACATGTTACTGTTGTTTTCTGCATAAGAAGACATAGGTTAGGAAATGAAATGTGAAATTATGTACATAATATGTTTATATAATACAATTGAAGTTAGTTAGAATTAAATAAATAATGATAATAAAGTAAATGTATTTAAAAAGTTACCTTTATTAAGATATCGTTTATTAAAATGTTAGCATCATGACTCATCATCCTCATTTCCAACGTAGAGTTTATTAGATTTAAATCTACTGTTTCCCCAATTTCAACCAATCGTGGGTTCGGATGATATCAGGGGTTAAAACCCTAGATCTCCATGGAATCAATGAAGGTAAAATTGTGTGATACACGATAATCGTGATGATTATAAATTGCTTATTGATCTTATGTATCTATTCAAGATTATATTTTTACAATTAGAAAAACATCTATTCCAGCATATTGATTATTGTTGTAAATTTCAACCATAAATTCATAGATAAAACAAAGTGATCTAAACTGATAATACTAACCTGACATATGGATATGGAAATCTTGCAGGTAGAACTGGAATGAGGATTACAACTTTAACGAAGCAGTTTGATGTAAGCTTAATGAAAAATAAATCGCAGAAACAATTGAACATTAAGAAGACGAATGAGGTGTTTCAAAATTTTGGATTTCACGTTTTGAGTTAAAGTTATATTCTTGAATATTGGAAAAAGATTACGATTATATGATTTTATTGTTGTTGGATCTTTATTAGATATAATTTTCTTCCTGATTTTTCAGAATTTAAAAGATTACAACTAAAAATTAGTTTAATATTCAAATTTCATCTAAAAAAGGAGTATAGAATATTAGGAAATAGTTGGTTGAATATAGGTTATTTACAGAAGATAAGTAAATATGCTGCAACCATTACAAAAATGTATGGATTAATTTTAGAGAATGAAAGATATAAATTTTGTTTACAATTTGTTATTGATTATTTATTAAAAATAACATATTTATCGTGACAAAAATAATAGTTATTATAAATAATAGACATAAATGTTCCATGTTTAAAATAATCAACATAAAGATGCGAAGGTGATTATGGTTAATATTCATTATTGGAGTCAAATGCAGTTCACGTGTAAAAGCAAAAATGTTCGCATTTGGTAATACAAGTCAAAATTGGGTTTCGCATATGAGGTTGTATGGATTGGGGTTAAAGATTCGAAGGTGATTATGGTTAATATTCCTTTCGTATTTGGTGAGACAAACAACTCAAATGCGAATGAAGTAAAAAAAAAAATGACTGGAACATGCGAAGAAAGAGGGTGAATGAAGAATGTGAATTTTACAGTAGAATGCGAATTGGGGAAGAAAGCTAAGAATTTCGCATTTTTATTATACAAATTGATTGATTGATTGATTTGTCTTAATTGTTAATTGCGATATATGAAATACTTATGAATTTAGGGGCAATATCGTCATTTTGAAGTAAAATAAGCCTTGGTTATTAAATGAATCATAAGAAGGATCTGTTATTTGATTTTGGAATTGGGGCGAATAATCGAACCATTTGGAGTTGCGAATTTGATTTTGAAAAGCCAATCAGTTGGGTTCGCATATAAAACAGAAGTTTTGATTTTGGATTAGCAATTGGGTTAATTGGTTTATTGATTGAGGGACGATTCGTGAAGAAAAATGCGAAGTCAAGAAGTACTGTGAAATGTGATTTGTTCAATATTGGAGTGAAATGCAGTTCACGTGTAAAAGCAAAAATGTTCGCATTTGGTAATACAAATCAAAATTGGGTTTCGCATATGAGGTTGTATGGATTGGGGTTAAAGATACGAAGGTGATTATGGTTAATATTCATTTCGTATTTGGTGAGACAAACAACTGAAATGCGAATGAACTAAAAAAAAAAATGACTGGAACATGCGAAGAAAGAGGGTGAATGAAGAATGTGAATTTTACAGTAGAATGCAAATTGGGGAAAAAAGCTAAGAATTTCGTATTTTTCTTATACAAATTGATTGATTGATTGATTTGTCTTAATTGTTAATCGCGATATATGAAATAATTAAGTTAGGGGCAATACGGTCATTTTGAAGTAAAAGAAGCCTTGGTTATTAAATGAATCATACGAAGGATCTGTTATTTGATTTTGGAATTGGGGCGAATAATCGAACGATTTGGAGTTTTGATTCGCAATTGGATTGATGATTGAGGGATGATTCGTGAAGAAAAACGCGAAGTCAAGGACTGTGAAATTGTTGTTTGCAAAAATTTAAAAACTCGATTGTGGAGTTGTTGATGCTCATTTTGCGAAAGTAAAACAATCGAGTGTTTGCATCTGTGAATGAATTTGAAGTCAATTGGGTTAATATTCGCATATGGGTTCAACATATGAATTTTTGATTTCGCAAGTTTAGAGTTCAAGAACTAAACTGTGTTCGCATCTGGAATGAAAATTTTGTGGTTCGCATTTGATTAATTAGGTTAAAATGGAAGGTGATTAATGCGAAGGGATGCGAAGGGTGTAAGAATGAAGATGCGAAGTATTTCACAGTAGAATGAGAAATAATCCATTCTTTTGTTTATCATTTAAGTGTAGATGTTACCAAGAAAACAATGAGAAAATTACATATTTACTGATATACCCTTAAGGGTATATAATGAGAAAAAAACTAAAAATCGAAAACTAAACAGAAAAAACCTGTATATTTAACAAAAAAATTAGGATATAAACAGGAAAATCGTAAAGCATTGATTGATTTATATATTTAATTGTATCACTTGCAAACATACTTTTCAAAAACAGATATAAACATATACGTACATATAGACAATAAAACATATATTTAGAAAAATAAACTAAAAGATGATCAATTCCAAAATATAGTATTGTACTTTGAGAGTAGATTCGTAAACATAGGATATAGTGTAACAGGAAGTTTAAAATGAAATTTGTAATTTTTTTGTTTATTATTTAAACGGGTTTGATAAATCACATGAATTGATAATTTGAGTTACTTTTTCAACAGGTTTGTAGTTTATATGAATATGATGTTAAAAGAAACCAGCAACTGATAAAAGTATTTTCAAGTTTTCAGAAAACGTGTCATGTAAGAAAAATCATTATGGAAGAATTATTGGTCTAACCATCCAAATACCCTAATTACGATTAAGTATTTAGATGGACCAAATCATTGGAGGAAGCAAATAGGTGTAGAAGAAATTGAATGGTCCTATGACTCTAATGTATCACATACAGTTATATAAGATACACATATTAAGAAAACCAAAAATCGACATACACAGATCGTGACTATATGTACCAGAATATACATAAAGAAATACCAATGTATCAAACTGTTATACATAACAGGTAAAAAAATAGAGGGAAAAGTGATGAAATCGATTAAGAATGTAGATGAAATAGAACATCTAAAAGGTAAAGAGCAATGTAGTTTTGTGAAATGTGATTTGTTCAATATTGGAGTCAAATGCAGTTCACGTGTTATTATGTGTTTAAGTTGATTAGGAGTAAATAAGTTAGTTAATTACAGAGATAGTGTAAATACAGAAGTACATTTAGGTAAAATAAAGTGGTATGTCAAATAAATTGATATGTAAAATGAAACATATAATTAACTGCATAATTACACATATGAATGTAATTCTTCAAGATTTTGTGGGAATAAAGCAATGTAGTTTAAAATAAGTTGTAGGAAAAACAAAATAACATGGCAAACCAAATTATAGGACTACAAAAAAACCCAATGGTCCGAATGTACTTTCAAGAAACAAAAATAACAACCATGAAATCCCAAACAAAAACATTCAAAACCAAGAAAGATAAAAACGTAAACGGCTTAGGAGTCTATGATGCAAAATCAAAATTAAACACGAAGTAAGATTGTTTGTCGAAGTAAAATGCATTTACTTTTCTTTCTTGGGTACCAAAAGAGGAGTTGGTTGTTCATCTGGTGGTGACAGTCTAGGATATTTAGAAGTAGACAAATTCTCCATTTCATCAATATCTATGCATGTAGCAAGGTTTCTTTTCAACTCAATTGGTGTAGAAATGAATTTTATAGGACTTGTTGCAGTTGACTTGTCCCTAGCACATGGAGTTAAATTTTCACCGGTCTGTGAAAAAGAATCCTAAAAAAATATTTACTTAGTTGTTATAAATTAAAAGAAAATATTTGAGAAATATATTTTAAAAACTAAAACCTTGAGAACTTTGGTGTCATGAGAACCAACATCTGAAGAACCAATCAAGAATGAATCAGAATTAGCAGGCTGCATCACAAGATGAAAACAAATGATATTGAGTCAGATATTGTTGGGTCAATGTGTTAAAAAACAAAATATAATTGTTGAAAAAAACCTGTGGAGTAAGATTATTTTTTTCCAATTCATCAATTATGTCTGCATTCTCAGTTAATCTTGATATCCCATAAAGATTACTTTTATTATCGACATTGTAACGTGTGATATCAATCTTAATTGCCAACTTTCTGTCCAACACAACTTTCAACTCCATTGGATACAATTCCAAATTGTTGCCAAGCTAAAATGTAAATAAATATCATTAGAAAATTTGTATGTAAAATATATAATGGCAAGTTTTAGGCCAACACAATTGTAAACACCTTTTGAAAAAAATCCAAACTAATGCCAAGTTAAAATATAAAATAATACCTTCTTGTTTTTATCATACAACTCTTTAGCTGTGTATTTGAACAACTTCTTTGCTTCTTGGTCAAATAAAGTTAAAGTCAATGTTCCTGTGTTGTCTTGAACCCGAAGTGGGATTTTAAATCTAAATAAAGTATAAAATTATATTATATTAGACAATTATGATAAACATATATTATTATTATATAAAATTAATATCTAATACCTTGGAATAACTGAAATTTTGATATTTTTGCATTTAAGATTAGCACATTCATAAGTAACGATTTCGGCCACTTCATGAGAACCATCAACCTTATCAGTTGAAGACTCTTTTTCTTTTGCTGACTTTTTGCAGTTGCTACAAGCAAGGTAATACCAACGTATATTTTGACGTATTCCCTTAACAGTACCAACAATAATGACTGTCTTTTCCTGGATATTAAAATAATGCTCATTGTTAATAAATGTTATTTTGCGAAAGTGTATTTTAGTTTAGTTATAACAATATACTCTAAATATGAAAAAACATTTAAAATTTAAAAACATAAGTGCATTAAACTAACAATTTTAAAAATAATGTAAAGTACCTCCAAAGGTTCAAACAAGTCTTCAATGTTAGAAAACAAATGATTTTTCAGAAAGTCATCATGTTCTGTGTCTTGTTTTGATGCAATCATTTTAATTCCACTTGATGACAGTTGTTGTCCATTTTTAGAGACCAATCTGTTCATTTACAACAAAGAAATGATTTAAATTTATTATAGTATGAAATAAATAAATCTGATAATACATAGGAAATTCTAAATGAAAATACTTGTTTTTGTAGATTGTAATTTCATCGATATCATTGTTTATGAAAACCCTACTAACATCAAAGTAAGTGGATGAAAAAGGACGACCTGCCAAAATAAATTTGATTATTCAATAATATATATATATATATATATATATATATATATATATATATATATATATATATATATATATATATATTAGATTAGATTATGCTTGTTAAAAATAGTTACAAACCATTAATAAACTTCACCCTGGCAAATTGAACAATAACAACAACTGGAGCAAGGCTGTTATTGTTAGCAAGAAAATCATGCATGTAGTATGCATTATGACCCCACAAAGTTATCTTAAGCTTAGTATCCCTGAAATAATAAACAAATATTGTAAATAATATAAATGAAGCTATATTACTTGTTTGTAATAATGGTGAATACTCTATATCTTGAAGATGCAAGAGCATCTTGTGTTTTGATTTATCTTGTTCTGAGGTATCCATATGCCCATACTCAAAAATGTGTCCAATAATATCTACAAAAGGAAGGAAATATAATTTAATATAAAATATCAAATTGTAATACGAAGAAAGAATTTAGGATGTTATATAGCAAAAGTTAATATTAAATAAACCAACCAAAAGAGTTTGACTCCAGGATGTTGTTAGAAACGATAGTATTGAAGTCAACAAAATGAAAGCCATGTGCAGATCCAGAAAAGTTTTCACAATCTTTTACAATTGTATCGTGATAAAAATTTAGTTTTGATTCCGGATGAGCAAACTTAAATTTTGAAGTATTTGGTGCGACGTTAGGTTTCTTGACGTAAATTGAACTATCCTCTTTTAAATAGCGCTTGAATTTAGGAAACCATTTCTTCAGACATGATGCATGAATTTTCCTTCCCTAAAATAAAAGAAATAATAAATATTTAAATATAATTGCTTATGAGTATCAATAATATAATTGCTTATGAGTATGAATAATTTTTTATAAAAATAATAATTGAATACATCCATCTTATACCTCCTCATCCATCAAAATCATTTCTATCGAGTATGTGTCGTTCGCATCAAATCTTGACTTTTGAGTCCAAAGACGTATGATCCGAACTTTAATTGTGATATCGTCCTTGATTGAGTCAATTTCCTTTATAGGAGTAATATGTTCCATTGTACCTTGCAAGTTAAAAAAAAATTTACATTAAATTAGACAATTATAATCAGCACACAGAAAAAAACAATCAAACAGTCAAGAAGAAAGTACATTGGTAGGCTGTTACGATTAAATTAGACAATTATAATATGCGTTTTTCCAGGTGAGTATTCATATAAAATATTTATTTCCTTAATTAAAACAACAAAAGATATATTTTTATTTATTTTTCCAATCTGCATAACTTTTTTTATGAGTGTAGTCGATGAATCGATAAAGCAAGAACATATGAGTTTTGATTCGCAATTGGATTGATGATTGAGGGATGATTCGTGAAGAAAAATGCGAAGTCAAGGACTGTGAAATTGTTGTTTGCAAGAATTTAAAAACTCGATTGTGGAGTTGTTGATGCTCATTTTGCGAAAGTAAAACAATCGAGTGTTTGCATCTGTGAATGAATTTGAAGTCAATTGGGTTAATATTCGCATAAGGGTTCAACATATGAATTTTTGATTTCGCAAGTTTAGAGTTCAAGAACTAAACTGTGTTCGCATCTGGAATGAAAATTTTGTGGTTCGCATTTGATTAATTAGGTTAAAATGGAAGGTGATTAATGCGAAGGGATGCGAAGGGTGTAAGAATGAAGATGCGAAGTATTTCACAGTAGAATGCGAAATAATCGATTCTTTTGTTTATCATTTAAGTGTAGATGTTACCAAGAAAACAATGAGAAAATTACATATTTACTGATATACCCTTAAGGGTATATAATGAGAAAAACACTAAAAATCGAAAACTAAACAGAAAAAACCTGTATATTTAACAAAAAAATTAGGATATAAACAGGAAAATCGTAAAGCATTGATTGATTTATATATTTAATTGTATCACTTGCAAACATACTTTTCAAAAACAGATATAAACATATACGTACATATAGACAATAAAACATATATTTAGAAAAATAAACTAAAAGATGATCAATTCCAAAATATAGTATTGTACTTTGAGAGTAGATTCGTAAACATAGGATATAGTGTAACAGGAAGTTTAAAATGAAATTTGTAATTTTTTTGTTTATTATTTAAACGGGTTTGATAAATCACATGAATTGATAATTTGAGTTACTTTTTCAACAGGTTTGTAGTTTATATGAATATGATGTTAAAAGAAACCACCAACTGATAAAAGTATTTTCAAGTTTTCAGAAAACGTGTCATGTAAGAAAAATCATTATGGAAGAATTATTGGTCTAACCATCCAAATACCCTAATTACGATTAAGTATTTAGATGGACCAAATCATTGGAGGAAGCAAATAGGTGTTGAAGAAATTGAATGGTCCTATGACTCTAATGTATCACATACAGTTATATAAGATACACATATTAAGAAAACCAAAAATCGACATACACAGATCGTGACTATATGTACCAGAATATACATAAAGAAATACCAATGTATCAAACTGTTATACATAACAGGTAAAAAATAGAGGGAAAAGTGATGAAATCGATTAAGAATGTAGATGAAATAGAACATCTAAAAGGTAAAGAGCAATGTAGTTTTGCTGACCTGATGATGAGTACGTGACCCTTAAAATCGTATTGACTTCTGAAATTGTATTGAAATATATCATCTCTTCCTAAACTGATTTCCTGATTTTTTGGGATTGATATAAAATGGAATTTAAATTGATTACGTGATTTATTGGGATTGATTTGATCTTCAATATTCCACTGAATTAAATTTGAAATTTCCTGATTTATATATTTACTGATTGACGATTTATGTTTCCTGATGTGTACAGTTTTATTTTTGAGAATAGAAGGGCGAAGTGGGAACTTCACTTATAATTTTTGAGCGGGAAAATGCAAGGGTGAGTGGCTAAGGGAATGCCAGGTGGCGTTTCTAGTACTGTTTTATTAGTAGAGAAGATATATATATATATGCTGTTATGTAATTAGACTTAGGGGTGAGCAAAAACCGTACCGCATCGAAAACTAACCGTAAAAACCGCAACAGATAAACTACAACAACAATATAAACCGATAGTGAGGTTTTCTGTTTTTCAAAAAACACAAATTTTCGGTGCGGTACGGTTATTAATTTTCAAAAAACTGCAAAAAAAACCGCACCGCATATTACATACAATTTTTTTGTTAGTTATTAATATATTAAATATTAAAAGAAGATAAGTTTCATGCGTGAAAGAAGGATAAAATTTTAAAAGATAAAATTTTTTGTTTTTTGTTATGTTTAACCTTGAAAAATGGTGAAATTTGACAACTTTAATATATTTATTGTTAATTACTAGTGATTTGTCACACCCCCAAACCAAGGATGGCGGAAACGTCCGGGGGTGGAGGATTTCATATATAGTATCACAACAACGAGTATAATAGTGCTCAAAGTACAAACGACTAATATAAATATAATTGAAAAAGTTACATCATAGTGTAAGTTTACATGTTTCTAAATGAATTACATTATTTTCACATAATACAATGTTTGACGCCTAAGCGTTCCATCCTCAAAAGCCGTTGTTTACCTTTTTTTACTGATTTTCTTAGAATACAAGTAGTTTCGAAAAAGTGTCAACAATTAAGTTGGTGAGTTCATAAGATTTTTGAATGAAATGTTGAAAACCTTCCTTGTAAAAGTAATATTTGTTCCTGAAAACCCAATATTTTCCCTTTTAAATTGTATTATAGTCTTAAATGCGAAGACTAATAGTGTACTAGTATTTTTCCATATAAAATTGTAAATCATGAAAGTTTAAATTGACATAAACTTGTTACTTTAAATAGAAATCCCATAAATCTTGTGTTTGTTAATACCCCATATGAGTTATTATAACCATACTATGGCTTAGTTGGCCTTGTATACAATGTTCTTCAGGTGTCGGAATTTTAATGACATTTGTCACCCCATACCTACCGGTCTAGCTGTTGCATGCAGCTAAGGTGTGAGTTTGTCAAATCCAATATAGATCTATACACAACTATCACGCTCTCCGTACAAGAGATTCTGGTTATAACTACAAGACTTTTGTTGTGCTACTTTGGAAGTAACGTGAAGCGAATGTCTCACAAATATATTCATTAACAGATTTACGTAGTGTGAAATTGAAAACCCCTTTTTGTAGAAATGTACTCTTTCGTAATGTATATGTAACATAATCTATACCTATTATAGTTTATCAATATGTTTGCCATGTATAGTATTCCTTTTTCTGTGTAAGTAGAATATATAGCAAAACATAACTATGTTTACTATGCCTCATCATGCATTAATTGTAATAATAAAGAGCTCTTACAATTTAGTGGACATTTCTTTGTAATATAATTATATCCCAACAGAAAAACACATGCGAAATACGAAGTCATCAAAGATTAGTTGGATTACTGTCTAAGTCCATAACTATTTTGGTATGTACTTGACCCGATGGTGCATAGTCCTTTTGGGTTGCCTTCACCAAAGCAACTTGATAGGAATAATTATGGAGAGAAAGGATTAAATATGATTTATTAATATATTATGGGAATAATATATTAAAGGAGAAATCATATTGCTTAATTAATATTAGTTAAGAATTAATAAGAATTAAGTTTGTGACTAAAAGAGATTAATTAAACTTAAGGGACTGGAATTGTAATTATAAGATAATTGCAATTGGGCTATGGATTACCTTATTATATAAGGTTGGACGAATTCTATGGGGAAACACATAAGAAATCGTCCAAGGCCTTTAAGAAAGGAATCCATGGGCTGCTTAGGGCTTAAGCAGTCAGATTAGGGTTTCCTAGTTTAAATCCTTAATAGCATACATGTATAAATAGCACCCTTAAGCCCCAAAAACGAAAATAAGCTTCCTTCTGGGGTTTTGGACGGTTTTGGGCAGCCTCCTTCTCTTCTCCTCTTTATCCTCTTGCTCTTGGTGTTTGTGAGGCATTAGAGGAGTGACATTTGTGACTCTAAGCTTTCTAAAGTCATTACAAGAAGGAATTGTGATTGTTATTGCTACATAACAATCAAGGTAATATCTTAAACCTATTATTGTGCTAATATCGATTATCACATGCTAGTATTAGGGTTTATAGTCTTGGATAAATTGCATTTATAATAGAGAAACCTAGATCCAAGCATTAGGGTTTGTATGAGCACATAGGATGTTCTTATGACTAAAACCCATCAGTGGTATCAGAGCCTAGAATGGTTTCTATTGTATTGATGCGTTATGCTGCTGAAAAACGTTTTCTGGCCTTCTGTTTGACCTGACTTGGCGAGTCACTACCTGGACTCGGCGAGTCAACACTACTCGGCGAGTTCCAGAGTGTGACTCGGTGAGTCGGAGCGTCAGACAGAGGGATTTTCGAATTTTGTTGCTGTTTTGCTCAAGGATAATTACCATATTCATTTTAAACCTATACAATATGAATTTTATTGTTTCTTAATGAATATCCTTGCCAAAACACAAGATAATTACCAATTGATTAGATAATAACTTCCTTATATGATTAAAGTTGATTATTTGTATTAATTGGGTAACTTATTTTGCACGTAACAGAAATTAGGTCAAATATAGATAATGATAAAATTAATTGTTTAATTTATATTATTTGTTAGTTGATCCTTGTGTTATGATAAGTTTCATATTTTCCCCCTTTAGGTTTATAGTTTAAATTTGAACTCAAATGTTTAGTTTTGAAATTTAAATAGTTGAAACCCTAATGTTTTGAAAAAAGTTTCAAAACTTGCCCTCAAGGTTTGGAATTTAAATTTTGATTAAAAGGTTTAATTTTGATTTATATTTAAATTCTAAACCCTAATGTTTTGAAATGTTTCAAAACTTGCCCTGAAGTTCTTGGAATTTAAAAGTTGATTAAAAGTTTAATTTAGAAATTTTAAAATCTAAAGCCCTAGTATTGTTTTGAAAAGTTCAAATCACACCCTTATGGTTTTATTAATTAATTAAGGTGTATAATTAAAAGAGTTTAATAAATCCATAACAGTTTTTGGTTTACATTTAATTGAATTAAAAGTATAATCGTTAAATTTGACCACCTAGTATTTTAAAAGTGTAAAATACACCCTATACTATATATAACATTAAAAGTCTAACATTATATATATATATATAGATATATATATATATATATATATATATATATATATATATATATATATATATATGAATAAAAGTCAGTCTTACCGTTGGTAGGCCTCATTCACGAAGCTGGTCTATAAGGGGTGTTTAAGGAAATTGTCTATAAAATGGCGATTGAATGGGTATCCACTCTTACCCACCGCACTCTTGACTAGTGGAGGGTCGTTAGACGAACGGGTAGGATAGTACAAAACTTTCCATTAAAGTATAGTGAAGTACAAAGGTAACTAAATGGTTTTACAAATTCCCAATCTTAGTTACTTTAGGCAAAAGTGAATTGATGCAATTCTATGAAATTACACTTTGTGCCCTTGCGAAGACGTTAGTGGAGCGTGTGTGGTTTACCGGCACACTAAATGGTTCTAAGCAAAGGTAGAAAAGGGTCACTCAACGTTTTTCATAGTTCGGTGGAGCATGTGTGGTTTACCGGCACATCGAATAGGTGATCGTAACATGTGAGGGCACCATGTAAGTTTTCATGGTTATTCACACCCGCTTTGTGATCCTCGGCATCCTAGTCACAAACAAGAGGGGCATATTGAGATTTAAACATGCCATTGAAATGTTCAATGAATCTCAAAGGATCTAGAAGTTTTCATAGATTTAAAACTTAAATTTATTTTTCGTTTTTCATGGTGGAAAATTAGTGAATCGTCATTCACTTACCTTCAAATATTCTGCGACTAGATTACGGCATCCCTTTTCTAGGTTGTCGCGTATTGTGTTGGGTCCTAGCCTTAATATCTCATTTGGGTGATTTATTAAGGACTCAATCTATCAACTAACTTTAATTTGTTTTCTTCCGTTTTATAGATGTCAAAGTTTGACAACTATGGTCTTCCCAAATCCCGTAGAACAAGCTTTCCGCACGAAGATGCTTCGCTTCCTCCACCTCCTCAAATTATTCTCCCTAACCCAAAAATTCGAAGGCTTGATAAGTTCAAGCTCACTCAAGCCCTTTTGGCAAGTAAACACGAAGAAGGAAAGTCGGTATGTGGACACGTCCTAGGGATGAAGTCACATATTGATAGGTTAAGAATGTTAGGATCCGTTTTCTGTGAGGAGATGGATGTTGATTGGGTTCTTCAGTCACTTCCTAACTCGTATAGTGAGTTCGTAAGAGAGTACTATATGATGAATTGCGACGTGACCCTTATAGATCTCACCTATATGCTCATTGCTGCTGAATCAACAATGGTTTGGCGCAACAGAGAAGCAAAGTTGATTGGTGAATCTGCCTTCAAGACCTCTATGGATATAGACAATTGCAACGAAATACATGCTATGATCGAAAAGTTTGATCATAAGAGAAAGGCAATGTCTTAGGTAGTTCCATGTCTTGTTTCAAAAGATTCAATTTCTTTTATTGCCAAGAGAAGGGGCATTGGAGACGAAGCTGCCCTATTTACCTAAGAGATCTAAGAGATGGGAGAGTCAAAACGTATGGCTCTACTTTAGGTAAAATCCATTGACTAACTCTTTTAAGCTCCTATTCTAGATTCTTAATACATAATGTGATAAGATTACAATTGATGTTTTGTAGGATCGAAGAAAGGAGAGGAAGCTTAAGGGAAAAAGTGAGCAGAATCTAACCGTGAAGAAATGGATGTCGATCGCATTGCTTGAAGATTAGATTCTCGAGCTGCTACTTAGAGTTAGAATTAGATTGCTAAGAAATATGTATTAGCATAGTTTTTCAATGAAGTGCATTGTAAGGACAAATTTTTTCCGTAATAAAATAAATTTTGATTTTATATTATTTATTTATCCTTGCAATGGCATGTATGAAAAATTGATGTTTGAATGTTTCTATTATTAGCAATAATGGAATTGATTCTTAATTATGGAAATGTCGAAAATTTACCAAATAGGGAAAGTTTCTCATCGCCCAAGTGTCTATTGGATAGAAATTTGGAATCGTACAACAAGAATTGTATGATGAATGAATAAACTTTCACATTTGGAAATTAGACTAATTTATTGACAAAGTGTCAAGTGAAGGACTAGGAGATCAAGTACACAAGTTTATGTGTTGATCAAGTCCATCATAAGAGTAACAAAGATATTCGTCATGACTTACTAAGGGTTTAGTAAATATGATTATATTTATAAGATTAAGTGTAATTCTGAATTGATTGTAAAAGTTTATTTCAATAAGCAGAATGAATAAGAAGAATCAAGTAGGCAGAAAGATAAAAGTTTCTCTATTCTAAGAAGAAGGGAGAGTACCTTTTACGCTTTATGATAGGTCTTAATGATTAAGAACCATATCTCAATTGATCCTCTAAGTGAGTCTTAGTACAACTGTATGTATAAGAAGAGGAATCAAGAATTGAAGAAATGGTTAAATCAAGAAGTCAATCATACTTCATTCCAAAACAAGTCTTAGAGTTAAGATTGTGACATTGAGTGATAAGTATTAAGAAGGTTTATAACACTCATCAAATGTGGAAAGTTGTGATGTCTTGGATAAGACAAAGACCAACTAGGACCAATTTATGAAGTGTTTTGATAAAAACTACACTAACTCTTGAATATTTGTTTGTCAAGAAATGTTTATTGAGAAGACAATCTTATATGTCAAGGAGTCAGTGAGAGTCTTAATGGTCTTGAAAGGTTTCAAGAACAAATCAAAATAAACCTTATCGATCATCACTAGCACACGAGTTGAGGTTTACAACCTATCGTGTTGACACTATTTTGTTTCTGTGTCGTTCCAATCGAGTTAATTATGCATATGAGTCCTATGAGTTCTCATTTGAATGCATAAAAGACAAGGACCTTAATCAATGAAAGGTACATTGATAGGAAAGGTGAGCTTCTTAACTACTTGGAAGATATGGTGGGCAGCTGTGCTACCATAAGGCAAGAAATCAAGATTAAGAAAATTCGGTCCATATTAGTTTGAATTTGTCGCAAACCTTAGTTTTCACAAATTCACATGGATAGGAACACATACACCATTAAAATCTCAGAGTCATAAGATTCCCTCCTTCATGAAAATGATTGTGAGGAAATGCTTTCACTAAGAGAGATTTTAAGAAGACAACAATTGCAAAATTGTATTCTCAAATTTGATCATGGTTACGGTATCCCTCTCCATGATTTGAATTGTGAGATTTGCCAATTAGTATTAATTGTTTAAGACACATATGAGCTATCTTGGATAAAGGTGTATGAGATTTAGAAGCCTTGATAAAGGATTATCAAAGCATTAAGTATTAGAAATATGAACATAAGAAATTAAATAGGTATTGTTTTTCTGGAAGTTAAGCTGTTTCTGAATACATGTCAAAGCTAGTGGGAGCATAAATGTTATGATTATATGATTATTAAGGCAAGTGTTGCAAGTTAGCAATATTAATTATAGAAAACAAGAGTCATACTTTGCAAAGTTGTAAGAGTTGAATAGTTGTTTTGCTATAATTAAGGGAGAGAATATTATGCTTCATTTCAAATCTAAAGGCTTAGGTTGTGGATTGTTAATAATTTAGTCAAGGATACATAGTGTGTTCTTAAATTTCGATTATGATTACGGGATTCCTCCTCATATTTCGAATATATGAGAATGTAGCACGTAAAATATTATGGCAGAAGATTGATAAAGCATTAAATCTTCATGTAAGACATTGTGCATCGTGTCCATACGCTTTGGGTATAGGATCGATTGCAAATGCTATAATATTTGACCATTATAAAATTTTCCAAATGTCTAGTGCATTTAGAGGGAAAAAGGACAAGAATCAGTTTTGACTAAGATAATTAAACAACTATCAAAGGACAATCCAAAGTTCACTGAGGATTGGTCGCTTGTGAGTTGTTGGAAGTATAGTATTGGATGGAGTATATCGACATTTTTATGAATAGATAAGATTCTATTAAGAATATGTTGTCATATGGTAAGTATGGAAAGGTTTCCATATTGGGAGTTAGATATTGAGAATCTATGTCTAGATTACAAACTTTATGCAAATCGATGTTAAAAGAAATGTACTTTGAGTGAGAGACATCACATATATGGAATTGTATTGTAACAATCCCCGATAGAGGACTTTGTAATTTCATTGGCGATAGTCATTGTAACTTTAGTGCAGTGACATTACAAAAGGATCATTGCATAAAATATTAGAATCTAACATATTCTATAAGTGGGAAGAATTTGATATTCTATCACTTGTGGAAAGGATTACGAGTTGTGAAATGAGTATGATTGGAAATGTGTTCATTTGATCTATTTCACAAAGTAAGAACCATAGGTAACCATTGTGTGCATGCTAAAAGCATGGGACAAGTGTAGTAATAATTCATGTAAGAAGTTGATTACCCGAAACAACAAATAATGAGTAATCGATATGGTGATAAATAAAAGGTGTTTTATTTATACTCAAAAGGTTTGAGGGCATATGGGATTAGCATTATTCTTGTGTTTCACTTTGCATGTTTTGAATTCCTGAATAATTTAATTGGTTGAGAACAGTCAAATTATTCGAACGGGCCACAGTTGTTGATATGTTGGAAGTAGGTATGAATGAACACTTTCGTGAATTGCTGTGTGGATTGTCTAAAGAGTATTAGACATAAGCAAATGTTTGATGCAACATTCATGAGTGCTTATGAATATGATTTGAGCATTGGATTAAACCCATGCTCACTTGGATCACTTCGTGGATTTTATCACGAGTGATTGGTGAGACAATAACATCTTATATTCTTGAAACCGAGATGTGTGAGTTGTATCTTGCGAGTCGGTTGCATATTGATGATATGTAAACGCACTAGTAACTTGGTGTCATAAAATATATTGTTGTGTGTGATTCGGTGAGTGAGTTCAAGCAAGCATTGAATCAAAGTTTATCCGTTCCATTTATCCAAAATAGGATAAAAGCGATATCTTTGGGCCCCTCGATGATAATTGCAATTGGGCTATGGATTACCTTATTATATAAGGTTGGACAAATTCTATGGGGAAACCCATAAGAAATCGTCCAAGGCCTTTAAGAAAGGAATACATGGGCTGCTTAGGGCTTAAGCAGTCAGATTAGGGTTTCCTAGTTTAAATCCTTAATAGCCTACATGTATAAATAGCACCCTTAAGCCCCAAAAACGAAAACAAGCTTCCTTATGGGGTTTTGGACGGTTTTGGGCAGCCTCCTTCTCTTCTCCTCTTCATCCTCTTGCTCTTGGTGTTTTTGAACCATTATAGGAGTGACATTTGTGACTCTAATCTTTCTAAAGTCATTACAAGAAGGAATTGTGATTTTTATTGCTACATAACAATCAAGGTAACATCTTAAACCTATTATTGTGCTAATATCGATTATCACATGATAGTATTAGGGTTTATAGTCTTGGATAAATTGAATGTACAATAGAGAAACCTAGATCCAAGCATTAGGGTTTGTATGAGCACATAGGATGTTCTTATGACTAAAACCCATCAAGATTTACACTTTGCTCAACATGTTACAAAGTGTTATTAAAGTTGCAATCAGTAAATTCGTTTTTACCATTTCTGTACTGATTTAGAAAAATCACAGAAAAATCATACGAAATCAAAAACCAGATCCGTAAACTCTGAGAGTTTAGAAAATTTCTCTAGTTTTTTCAAAAATTTTATTATGATTTTTAGAAGCCCCTAACTGGCGTGAAAATGTTCATATTCATAGACAGGTCCGAATTCGTAGCTACAGTGATAGACAGTTTTGGAAAAATCACCATAAATTGTATAAAAATCATATGGACATGTGAAAGTAGTAATTTTAAAGGTATAAACCTGAATTATTTGCACCTAATACAGTTTTGAAAACTAAAAAGTTTAAGATGTTCAAAACAGTTCGTGAATGAACATTAACTTTTCTTTTGAAAGCTGATGTTTGAGTTTAGTTATGTTGTTGGTGTTTTAACTTGTACTCTCCTCCAAAAACTTGAAGAAAACATGAAAATGTGGGGGTATAAACTCAACTTGACTGATTTCAGTAGATTTATTATGAAGAAAATGAGTTTCCAAGTCAATAGCACTTGGGAGATATTTAAGGATTTGAAAATCTAGTAACAAATATGATGACCCTTGTTATGAGAGATTCATAATCTGAGTGAAGGAGTGAATAATGTTTCAAGGTAGGATGAGAATACTTACTGAATGAGTGTGGAAATCTCAAAGGAATCCTTGGAGTCTTGAGTTACTTGAGAGGGAAATGAGAGAGAGAGGTGTTTGTTTCTTGGTGATAGAGTGATTAAAGTGGAAGGGGAGATGGGAGTTTCCATCCTTTGATCAAGATACCAATTAGAGGAGAGGTGTGAGAGGACAAATAGTTGACTAGGTATGGATGAATAGTGACTGAGGATTGTCCTATGTGGGTATGGGGGTTAACTTGAGTCATGCTTCATGGAAAGAGCAACACTCTATCTCAATATCTTACCCACTAGATATTGTTCTTAAGTTGAGATCTCCTCCAAAATGTGATTAAATATGAATATATATGGTCTTATATGTCAAAATATAATTTTGGGTGAAAATCCCACGCGAAAATCATGAAAACGAGCTTAAAACGCAAAAATGTTCGAAAACGGGGAGAAGGGTGAGAACCTGCGAGGGTTCCGGAGTGCTTAGGGGAGTTCGAAAGCTTCTTAGCAAAAATTCGGAGTCATCTGGGGCATTTTGAAGTCACATGCTCAATTCCGGAGGTCCGAACCGGAGGGTTCCGAAGTCGGCTTGAATTTTTCGAGCGGGACTTGTTCTTCTGAGACGCGAGGCTTTCCGGTGAAGCCTTCCTATCACGTGCGAGCCGGTCCGAAGCAAAGCATTCCAAAGCTACATTCTGGAGCAATGGAGTTTCGAAGCTGAGAGAGGATGCGAAATTGTCCGGAGCATGCTAAAATCCGAAGTGAGAAGGTTCAGGGTTTCTCAACAAGATGTTCATGGTTCCTCAACAGGAGGTTTAGGACTAAGAAGGTACTTGGAGAGATTTAGGAGAGATTTCACACACTTGGAGAGATTTGGGAGAGATTTCACATACTTAGAGAGATGTGGGAGAGATTTGGGGGAGAGAGAGATTGATAAAGAAAGATTGAGAGAGACTTTGTTTGTGACCTTTTTGGATGTTTAGCTTCGCAACGCAAGGTTCGTACACCCAGTTAAGCTTCGTTATGATGTTTATATGCCCCCGAGGGGTATGGAATAATGTTTTATCGAATAGTTTCGTCACTTACCCCGATTAGGGTTTAGGATTTCTGAAAGTACGAACTTTCCAACTAATAACTTCTTATTAAAATAGCAAGTTGTACAATGGTAACATAATGTAAACCCTAATATATAAGGGTTAGATGAGTTGACCATTTTTACCTGTTGACTTTATTTGACTTTGACTTGATCGGAAATTGACGGTTGTTACATGATTTGACGTTTTTAAGATATTAGTTGTTTGTGATTTAAGTTAATTGTCTTATAACTTATGTTTGTTTTTTTTTATTTATTACAAGTAATATGTTTGAACTCTAAAACCATTTGAACTCTAAATTGCAGTTCAAAACCATATAAAATAATCGCATCAAATCCATGTGGTTAATAACCGAAATACAAAAAAAAAATAAAAAAATAAAAAAAATAACTGCACCAGACGATAACCGCTCTCAGGTCAAAGGCCTTGAGAGCGGTCCAGATAGTTTGTAGGCCTACAAGGTGGTCCAGTTATACCGAAAGATCATGTATACATGTTTTTGTTGTATGGTTGTTTGTGATCTTTTGGGGTAACCCACTAAATGTTGTCACATAGTTTCAGGTATTTCAGAGGATCGGGGGATAGCAAAGGCACGATCGTGCACATTCCTTCGGTTTTTTATGTTATTGGATTTTGAGACATTCTAATTTATGACTTATCCTTTTAAAACAATGTTTTGTAAATAATTATGGTGTTTGAGATATTTTTGAAAAATAAAAATTTCAATTTGATTTTTGGGATATTACAAAATTGTTTAGTGAATCGTTGAATTGGTGTTAGGAATGATTTGTGTGACATATGTCGATGGTTAATTTGTGTTGTTCCCAATCACATCAAAATTAATTTACGATTTGGTTAGCTGATAAAACCAAAAATCAGAATCAACGCTGTGTTTGGAAATAAAGCAAAATATGCGAATGTGAAGATGAAATAGAACAATGGTGATCGGAATGTAAGTCATGTGTTCTGATCTAATACAGAAACTGTAAAGGTCTCACGATGTGTCGCAGTTTGTATGTCTCAATTAATAATATTATAATTGGTTCTCACAATTTCGAACAATTTCTGGTCTCACAATTTGAATGGGTCTCGTAGCTGGGTTTCGTAATCGGTTGTGTGTCGCAGCTTCTATTCATTTCACAGTAAACAATTAAGGAAGAAGACATCAATTTTACACATTTGGTCCCCAAAGATTAGACAAATTGGCAGCTTTAGTCTAAAATTGGAAAAGTTCATAGATTTCAAGGGCTATTGTTTGAGATGATTAAATCTTACTTTTTGCGAACGTTTTTTAGGTGAATCGTACATATTGGATTCCGATTTAAGTCAAAGGAGTTCCGAAAAGTGAAAATTTCGAAAATTGTTTTATCTTTTTGACTCTTTTGGATTTGAAGCTTCACGTTTATTCCACATGTCGAGAGGAGTATATAATTGATATATCCGCTTTTAGCACATTCTCATGCCCATTTGATGGTTTTATAATCATATTTTGATTATAAAAAGAGGAAGAATTTGGTATGGGCATTCAAAGGAATACTGCGACTTTTCAACATGATGATTTTTAATTAAGCTTGAAAAAGAATTATTGAAGTCGAGTATTTTTGGAGTCTCGATGAGCATATTAGTGTTTATTTTTTGAGATTCCCTATGTATGTTATTTACTCGATTTTGGTTCTTCATGATCAATTTTGATTGAAATCTTGATCTTGATTTGTTACATCGCATTTTTAGATCTTCATTCCTTTAGTGAATGTTCTTCATGATTATTTTGTAGACCGATGTGATGTTGAGGAGTTCATCAAAAGATTTGAGGAGCATAGAAGTGATTCAGAATACTTGATCTGAAGTGGTAATTTTTTATGTGTTTTCACTACAAAGACATATCTTTGGGATTACTTTCGATAGCTCGATTTGATTAATATCTTTGGAGCTTTTCTACATTGTTACATATCCTAGATCCCATCGTTGCTTAATGAACACAAACGGTTGGAGTTTTTGGATTTCTTCACCATTGCTTCTCGTTATGATGTAAAAGATGGATTTCTTATTTGCTAGTAGTTGATTCGGTTTTAGAGTCTTGTCATCCATTCCAAACTTTGAGGAGAGAATGTTGGATGCAAAGTTCTTTATGGAGGATGTAAAAAAGAAGACTTGTAAGAACCACTTAGACGTGGGATTTATGCTTTTTCACTTGTGTGTGTATGTGTGAGTGAGTGAGTGTAAGAGAGATAGAGAGAGAGAGAGAGAGAGAAAGAAAGAAAGAAAGAAAAGAAAAGAAAGAAATAGAGAAAGAGAGAAAGACTTATACATGCACCTCTATATATAGTGAATGCCATATCAATTATAGAATGTGCTTGAGACATGCAGTCAAAGAAAATAATGATTTGAGTTATTTATGTAGACTAGATCTAGATCCCTTTTTGTAACTTATCACCATGATTGAATATATCTCTTAACCACTCAAATCATATCGTGTCAGTTGTGTGATTATCATTTATGCATGTAAAATTTGGGTTTATTATCTTAACAAGTTGGCATCTTGGAGCTTGTTCTCTTGGCCATGCAAACTAGGTTGTCTTTTGTCCCCTTTTAGATGTTCGAGTTTAGATCTTGTAGATTTGGATTCAAATCAATGTATACAACAGGAAGCTTTATCCATTAGGATATTATGGGAGTTCAGATCTAAACGTTGGAGCCCTGTCTTCACGAATTAAGACAAAAGTCAATGAAAAATTAGCGAAAGCATGATGCGCTTTTCCTAAGGGTGGGGCACTTTTTAGTGTTTCTTGTTACAATTTTATTTTGCTAAAAGCGCTTAACTGTTGTGTCCCGTAGTGAGCACGAAATGCTCTTATGAAGTGTGGTGCACTTTGACCATTGACATTTTAATCAAGTTGACTTTTGGTTAAATTGAGGGTTTGGGGGATATAGATTGAGGATTGGCTTCTGTTGGTTGTATAGGTGACTCATAGTACCAGTTATTAATTTTGGGTGAGTTGTGTGTGTTAGGGTGCAAAGTTATTCATTCATGACTTTGTAAATGTTTGACTTTTGTAAAACCCACTTGCATGTGGTGCTTTAGCCTTAGACCCATTTGTTAGTTAGAGTGAGAGAGAGACATGTAAACACCTCTATAAATAGTGGCTTCATATCACTTGTAGAGGTGTGCTTGAGAGATGTAAAAATGAGTGTGTAAGTGTGTGTTAATTATGTAGTCTAGATCTAGATCCTTTTTGTAAACACCATATACATTCAATATATCTCTTAAACACCCAAATCACCATGTTCAATTGTGCAAGCTTTAATTCTGCATGTCAAACCATGTTCTTTGTCACTATAATTGGTATCAGAGCGGGTCTTCAAGATCAAGGTGATATTTGAAGAATGATTCTTGGTTTGGCAAATTTTGTCGCAATTTGATCAATTTTGGTGAGTCTCTCTCTATGATCTCTCATAATCATTAAATCCGTGCGTTGCGTTCTTGATTTTTGATCGTTTGATTCGTTGGATTAAAATTTTCTTGAAAAACCCCATTGATGATCCAATAATTTTTTTTATTGATCCTTGAGCCCAAATTCAACTTTGTTCAAGTCAAATCTAAATCTCGATTTTTAATGTACATATAATTCAAGCCCAAAATTTCGATCAAATATTGTTCATGATCTATATTTGTATTTGATTGTTGAGCCCAAAAAGAATATGGATACTGTTCATCAGTTGAGTCCAATTCAACATCTATTATCTATTATTTCTTTGGCATAAGATACATCGGTCAATAGATGGAAGTCAAACGGAAAATTAATATTGAAATCGGAACGAAGAACAGTCGAATGTTTAAAGAAAATCAAAGCGAAACTCAGAATACGGTTCTTATGAATCTAGAATCGAAGTTGAACGAATTTCTGGGATTCGAAATCGATTAGAGTCAATCTCTATTTAGCCTGATTTGAATCGAGACTACTTTAATTTGATGTTCGTTCGATCTTGTTGTACTTTAATTTCGCTATGGATTTTGGTGTTTGGAATCGAAAGGTTTGGAGTTAAAATTTTGTGTCGACTGTTTTTGGTGCTTGGGTATCAAGATCGATAGTTGACTGGAACCAAAAAGGATTTGGATTCGATGGCTAATCGTTGATGTTGATTTGATAATTGTTGAATGTTCGACTGAAGTCTCTGTTGTTTCACTTTTTGTTGATTTTGATTTTGTTAAAGACGAAGGGCTGATTGAATGTGTTTTTGGGATTTGTATGTCGACTGGGATGTTCTTACTGTGAGTCAAAGTTGTAATGGAGTGATGAACATAACTCGGAATCAATTGATGTCGACTGATTGTTGATGAAATTGATTCTGTGATCTGCTAAAATCAAAATCGAAATCGATTCTATGATTTGAAATTGGGTGTTTGTTTGATTAATGAACGAAGGGGTTCTAATTTTGATTTTGGAATTGTTCGCATGATTGGAATCGATCGATTGTTCTTAATAATGAAGGATTGATGTGAGAATGGTTCCACAAGTGATCGATGATTTGGGAAGAGGGCTGATTAAAATCGATTTCGCATATTGAATACAGTTCACACGTTTGATCGATAAAATGCGAATAATAAAAAAAAAAACGAGTTCGCATATGAGATCAAAGACAGTTCGCATATTTGTTTGGTTACAAAACTCACTTGGAATCGCAAATAAAATCAAAGATTGCATTTGATCTTGATGGGTTCGCATTTGTGTAACTGCAGTGTACATATAGTGTTTAATTCGCATTTGGAGTTTTGTATTGGAATCAAAATGCGAATTCATCTCATTATGATTCGCATTTTGGGTAAGTGAAACATGCGAAGGTTTGTGAAGGAATGTGAATGATAATGTGAAAGTTTTTACAGTAAAATGCAAATTGGGGAAGAAAGCCAAAAGTTTCACATTTGGTCCCTGTTCTTTTCAAGAAATAACTCAAGTGACCCAACTTCGCAAGTTTGAAGAATATGCAGAAATTGTAAAAACAAATGCATGTAGTTTCACATTTTTGACAGTTTATACCCAACTTCGCAAATGGCGTCATAAAATGCTGAAATTGCAGAATTTTCAGTTTTGGTCCCTGCAGTTTGTGCGAATTTACGCTTTATGCCCGGTTTCGCAAATGGGCTAGAGTTTCGCATATTTGACCGTTTTAGGCGCAACGGGTCACTACAGAATTTTGAAATTGACAATTTCTACCCATTTTTGAGAAATTTTGTCAAAGGCGATCCGTGAACGGCAATAAAAATTGAATATGTTTTGGGTTTTCCGGATTGAAGTACAAAGTTTATGCCACATGTTAAAAGGGAGTTTTAACATGAAAAATTCCGAATAGAGCACGTTATTTTTCCATGGAGTTTTATAATCAAATTTCGATTATAAAAAGGGGGAGAAGTTTTATATGGAAATTCGAACTTGAATTTTTCATATTACGCGGATTTGAAGACCAAAGTGATCTTGAAATTTTGAAGCCACGAGATGATGCAATTGGAAGTTTCGAAGTGATATATTCGAAATGGGTTTGGAATTATTGAAGATTTTTGGGGTGTGTTTTTATGCGCAACCTTGGGTGATTATTTGGAGTTTGGAATACTCTTAATCATTCGTTGCTGCTCGGATTGTATGGTATCACATCCTAGAGCCCAAATTGAAGAGTCATGGAAGAATTGAAGATTGAAGTTCGTTTCGACATGTGTCACCTTTGAGGCTTGAACCGTGTAGTGCTTGATTTTGGATGATTTGAAGTGGGTCATTCATTCCTAACTTTGAGGGGGAGAATGTTAGGGTGCAAAGTTATTCATTCATGACTTTGTAAATGTTTGAGTTTTGTAAAACCCACTTGCATGTGGTGCTTTAGCCTTAGACCCATTTGTTAGTTAGAGTGAGAGAGAGACATGTAAACACCTCTATAAATAGTGGGTTCATATCACTTGTAGAGGTGTGCTTGAGAGATGTAAAAATGAGTGTGTAAGTGTTTGTTAATTATGTAGTCTAGATCTAGATCATTTTTTGTAAACACCATATACATTCAATATATCTCTTAAACACCCAAATCACCATGTTCAATTGTGCAAGCTTTAATTCCGCATGTCAAACCATGTTCTTTGTCACTACAGTGTGGATTATCTACTAGTCTTCATGGTAAGTTTTCTCACTATACGTTGTACTGCGGAGTAACACATGTGTTCCAGGTACTTCTCAAATTTGACCATAATTATAAAAAATATATTACAAATTCATTACTTATGCGGGGCATACCTTATCAGTACGTCGTGCGTAGCCTATTAAAAGATTTTGTGGATCCTCTTGAGTACGATAGGCATACATATGAGTATGATGTGCATACTTACGTAGATCTCAAAACCTAATTTTTAGGGTTTGGAGCCTATTTAAAGGACAGTATGACCCTAAGCCCTCCCTTACCTTCAGCCTCCGTCTTCTAAATGGCCTGCTTGCAAACCCTAACTTTCCGTGGTGAGATTTGGGCCTTTTTGAGTGTTGTGTATTTATTCTTGAAGGAATGAGATCTTTGGAGTGTACTAGGAAGTGCCAAACATTTGTGGATCTGGGATTTGCACACCTTTAGCAACGTCTAAAATGTATAAAGCTCTAGATTTGATGCATGTTTCTTTAGATCTTGCCATTTAGTAAATTTTGTTCATTTTGTTCCTATAGTGTTGGATCTGAAAATGGTTTTATTAAGTAAAGAGGAGAGTGTAATGCGCGAAATCGGTCGGGCTTAAGTAAGGTTTCCCAATGTATTAGCCACACTAGAAATATATGATTGACTTGGTTATTTACTAAGTGTATGCTTTCAAAATTGTACATGTCTAGGATTGCATAGCCCTAGAATGATGAATTCTGCCTTATTTCCTATTCCTTGTTTGGTTGTGGTTTTAGGGTAGAAGCTTTATTTGACAGTCTATGTGATTCTATTTGTGTATAACTTGCATGCATAGGACAACCTGCGATGATTGATTTAGATTTCTGATTTGGTGAGGATAGAGAAATCCTAGAATAGTCTAGGATCTGAGTTTGTGTTGTGAGTTTGTGGGTCAAGTTAATCTGTGGTTGGGTGAATTAGAGGTATCAGGTATGGTCTTTGGGAAGGTACATATAGGTGTGGAAGGTAGTACTGAGCCCGTACTACTGAAAGTACAGGACCTGTACCCAAAAAAGTACAAACTTGGAAGGTCTAAGGAGTCCAGTGAGGAGGATCCCTTTTAACTTCCTTATCCATTGCTCTTTATGTTATATTTTTCATTTGAGGTTACTAGTGGCATCCTTGACACTACCTCCGTGATATTTGGTACCGTCAAGGAGGGGATCATGCAGATTATGAAGGAGCGGCTCAAGTCTTCTCAAGCTGAGATTACTGGCGGTCAGATTGGGACCCGAACTCCCTCATTTCAGGAGTTCAAGACGTGTGGTGCACCTGAGTTCTTTGGGGTTAGGGACCGAATCACTAGTCGCCATTCGGTTTACGACATGGAGAATTCCCAACGCACACGCTTTTACCCGGAGGCGGAAAAGGTGGGGTTCGCATCATGTGTGTTGAGGGATCGGGCACGAGATTAGCAGGAAGAGATTACCCGCAAGGTAGGATCTGCGGGTTTGGTTAAGATGTCATGGGAGGAGTTTGTGTGGAGGTTTGATTAGGAGTTTGCACCAGCCATTGAGGTGCAATGTTTGGTGAGGGAATTCAAAGACCTTCACCAGACCACGGAGACCGTGGCGGAGATCACCACCATGTTCAGAGAGTGAAAGAGAGCGCTATTGGTTTTGCAGTACGTTGCGGATGAAGAGATGAAGAAGACGAGGCATCATTCCATGTTGAGGGATGATATCTAAGAGTTCATGAGCTTTTTGGGGTGCAAGACCATTATTGAAATGATAGAGGAGGCCCAGGAGCAGGAAATTGAGTTAGAGCTCCAGACAAAGGGGAAGCATGAGCAGGTTCAGAAGGTAGTGGGCCAGGCTAAGAAGCCTAAGAACTCTAATCCTCCTAACAAAGGCCAGCAGGGTCGGGGCCACTGTGCCAAGTTCGGCAAGCCGCGTAGTAGAGGCTGTCGGGTAGGAGGCTCGACATGTTACGCATGTGGCCAGTCAGGCCACATGAGCAGGGGCTGCCCCAGGAAGGGCTTGGATTGTTTTCACTGCAACTATTCCGGTCATAAAAAGGCCGATTGTTCGAGGTTGTATGGAGGAGCAGTGGCGACGCTTGCGCCTGCCATGATGAGGATTACGGGTGGCTGTCCGATCAAGTTGGATGCTCCTACGGTGAAGAGCAGGGCATTTCTGCTGACTACATAGGAGGCCTGAGCATTATTAGATGTCGTGATTGGGAACTTTTTGGTCAATGGATTGTTGGTTCCTGTTCTTTTTGATTCGGGGGCTACCCGATCATTTGTATCTCATGCAAGCAACAAGAAGTTTTGAGATGCTCTTGGGACTTTGGCTTCCCATCTTGAGGTGGAAATTGTTGATGATCGCATTGTGAGTGCAACGAGGATATTTCGGAGGAGTGTACTGAACATGTTCGGCGAGAGGTTTTCTATCGATTCGGTACCGATTCCTTTGAGGGGATTGAAAAGTGATCATTAGGATAGAGTAGTTGGGGCCCAAATGGGTCGTAATTGATTGTGAGTAGCAGCTAGTGCGATTTCGAACCTCGAGTGGGGGAGAACTGGTTATTCATGGAGAAAGAGCCTCACATGGGCCAGATCTCTGGTCGGCTGCGATAGCTAGGAACTTCTTCAACAGGGTTGTTGCAGGTTTCTTGCTTATATTGCGGATTCAAGGGTGGAGACCATGATAGAGTTGAGCAGAGTACCTATTATGCGAGATTTTGCCAATGTTTTTCTAGGGGGGTCGCTTGGGGTGCCACCCGAGAGGCAGGTAGTGTTCTGGATTGATTTGTTGGCTGGTGCAACTCCGATAGCCAAGGCGTTGTATCGTCTAGCTGCGCCTGACATGCAAGAGTTGTCTACATAGCTACATGAGCTGCTAGATAGCGGATTTATTCGTCCGAGCAGTTCCCTGTGGGGAGCACCGATCCTGTTCGTGAAAAAGAAGGATGGGTATCACAGGATGTGTATTGATTATTGGGAGTTGAACTAGCTAACACTAAAGATCCGTTACCCACTTTCGAGGATCGACGACTTACTTAATCAGCTTCTGGATGCATCTTGGTTTTCCAAGATTGATCTTCTGTCGGGATATCATTAGAAGAGGATCATGGACGACGATATACCGAAGACGACCATCAGAACTCGATATGGTCATTATGAGTTCATGATGATGCTATTCAGGCTCACTAATGCCCCCGTAACATTGATGGACCTCATGAACCGGGTGTACAGACCGATGTTGGATAGGTCTGTGATTGTTTTTATTGATTACATCCTGGTCTACTCCAAGACCAAGGAACAGCACAAGCAACACTTGAAGGACGTGTTGGACACTATGAGGAGGGAGAGGCTTTATGCCAAATTCTCTAAATGCAAATTTTGTTTACGTGAGGTGCAATTTCTAGGGCACATCATGAACCAATAGGGTATTTTGGTGGACCCGACAAAGATTGAGGCATGATGCGATGGAGGTTCTAAGGAACGCATCCAAGATCCAGAATTTCTTAGGCCTTGCGGGGTACTATTGGAGATTTATTCAGAACTTCTCCAAGATTGCAGTGCCTTTGATTCATCTGTCCAAGAAGAATGTAACCTTACAGTGGGGTCCAGATCAGCAGTTGGCCTTCGAGAGTTTGAGACGGAAATTGTGTGAGGCCCCGATTCTGGCGTTACCCGAGGGATTTGATGATTTTTTGGTATATTGTGATGCTTCTATTTTGGGTTCGAGGGATGTCCTTATGCAGAGGGGGCATGTGATTGCTTATGCCTCGAGGCAGATGAACCCTCACAAGGCGAATTACCCCACCCATGGCTTGGAATTAGGGGCGGTGACATTTGTCCTTCAAATTTGGAGGCATTACTTATATGGGGTCCAATGCACCATTTTCACGGATTATAAGAGTTTGAATTATTTGATGGATCATCCAAACCTGAATATGCGGCAGAGGAGGTGGTTAGACATGGTGAAAGATTATTACTTTGATATATTGTATCATCCCAAGAAGGCCAATGTGGTGGCCGATGCTTTGAGCCATAAGGTGGCAAGTGCACTGATCTGAGGTATTTTCTTAAGGATGATGGTTACCTCACCATTGATGAATATGATTAAGGGGCACATGTAGAGGGATTGAAAAGGGAGAATTGGAAGACTAATTGGATTAGGGGGTAGATTCCATTGTTTATCGAAGATAACTAGGGATTATTGACTCAGTGTGGCAGGGTTTGTGTTCTAGCATACTAGGTCCATGAAGATGTACTGAGACTTGAGATTGAGCTACTGGTGGCCCTGCATAAATCGGGAACTTGCTTGGTTTGTTGAGCGGTGTTTAACCTGTAGGAATGTCAAAGCCGAGCATTGGAGGCCTCACGTCAAGGTTCAACTGTTACCTATCCCATATGGAAATGAGAGGAGACTACCATGGATTTTATCACAAAATTGCCCAAGACGATGCAGGGTGTTGATCCTATTTGGGTTATTGAGGATAGGCTGACGAAGAGTGCACACTTTATTCTGATTGCTAAGACTATATCCACTGAGAAATTAGAGGATATTTATATTCAAGAGTAGGTGGGCACTCAACTGCATTTCAGTACAACTTACCACCCCCACACCGATGGGCAGATCGAGCGGACGATCCAGATGCTTGAGGATATGCTCTAAGAATGAGTTCTACATTTTGGAGGGAGTTGGGATACTTACCTCCCAATAACAGAGTTTTCCTACAATAATAGTTATAATGCTAGTATTTATTGACCCCCATTCGAGATGTTGTATGGAAGGAGGTGTAGGACTCTAATTTGTTGGGGAGAGGTTGGCCATCGAGTAATGGGAAGAACCGAAGTGGTGCTTAAGATCACTGAGTTGATTCAACAGGTGTGTAATAGGCTACGAGTCGCACAGAGTCATCAGAAAAGCTATGTTGACCATGCCGTTCAGATCTCGAGTTTCAGGTGGGGGATTTTGTATTGCTTAAAGTGTCACCTTGGAAAGGTGCCATCCGTTTTTCGGAAGAGGGGAAATTTGGGACCCCGATTCATTGGTCCATTTAGGATCACTGCCTGATTTGGAAACGTTTCTTATTGGTTGTATGTCCTTGACGAGCTCAATCAGATCTATAACACCTTCCATGTGTCTCAGTTGCGGAAATGTGTATCTGATGAGGTTGCAATTATCTCATTGGATGACATTCAGGTGGATAAGAGCTTGAACTATGCTGCGAAGCCTATTGTAGTTTTGGAAAGGAAAACTAAAGATCTTTGTAACAAATTAGTGAAGCTAGTGAAGGTGCAATGATAACATCGGAAAAGCTCCGAGTGGACGTGGTAGCCGGAGGAAGAAATAAGGGAATATTATCCAACATTTTTAAAGGTAGCAGACTTTAGGGACGAAGTCTAATTCAAGTCCGAGAGATTTGTAACATCCGAAATGCAGGTAGTTGCACTTTCACCACTGAAATGAAAGTATTTTAGCATACGAAGCCCCTACGTAAGCTAGGTGGACCTATGAGTACCCTTAGCATGCTAGGATAGCATGATCGCGGATTGGTACCACGTACGCGGGCCCTACTGGTGCGTATGTGGGTCGTACATGGAGGGAGTCAAAACCATAATTTTTAGACTATGAAACTTTATTTAAACGCACTTATACCTTTTGGACCAAATCCTAAACAGCCTCCATAGCCTCTTTTCGTCCTTAAAGCCTATCTTTGCAAGTATGTGTGAATTTTGAGGCTAAAGGTGATTTTGGTGGACATTTTAGTGGATTTGCAAGAAGAGGGAAGTGGTGTTCAAGCTTTAAAAGTGGGAAGAGCTTGAGGATTCTGCATCTAGAGCATCTTGGTGGGCTTTTGAAGGTGTAAAGCTTTCACTTTTCTAATCCTTGTTGTTAGTTGAGTTAGGATTTTGTAAAAATCCACTTTTGAGTCCATGAATCCTCTCTTGTGAGTTTGAGCAACTCTATAGGTTAAAAATGTTAGAATTGAGGTCCTTTGGTTTGGTTAAAGCATAAAAATGCTAACTTGATGATGGTTATGGCTCCATGCATGTTTTAATGAACTAAGTGAGGTGTTGGGTTCACATATGACATGTAAAGGCTTAAAGGTGCCAACTTTATGCATTAGGACCTTTGAAGCGACCAAGATTTGGAATTTGAGCATAAAGTATTCATACATTAAGCACTTAACAAATTTTGTGCTAAGCAGCTTGTACGTTGGGCGTACTACCTTTACGATGTACGTACATCTCATGAACTTAGTACGCTAAGCGTACAGAAGAGGTACGCTAGGCGTACGCTTCTGGTGGGCTTTGTGCTTCTGATAGACTTTTGGTCCGGTTGGGCCCAAATTAGCTTTGCGCCTGGATCTTCTAGTGTTTGCGCCTTTGAACTTGTTATTGGGCCATTGATGGCATAATTGGGCTTTTTTAGGCCTTATGGCCCATTATGGTTTGGACTATGGATTCTAGGCCTATTAGTAGAGGAAAGACTTTTGGGCCATAATAGAGGGACTTAGACTTAGGACTTTGGGATCCTTGACTGTGTTGTATCATAATCCTAATAAGGGTTATTTATATATTTATACAATGTGAGATTTTGGATTGGTAGTCAAGCAGTTATTTGATATCAGCCAATTGAGGTGAGTCTTCTCATTATGCCAATGGGTTGATGGCACCAATGCCGACCCATTAATTGATATGTGGATTTAATAATTGATATACTATGGTTTTGTTACTTGGCTTGCAATGCCTTGTGGGAAGACTATGTGGGAGCCCATGACACCTGGTAAAGAACATAGGGGGAGCCCATGGCCCTTGGATGTTAGACCATGGGGATAGCCCATGACATTCTAGGTGAAGACGATGGAGGGAGTCCATGGCCACTCTACATGTATATATGTTGCATGGTACTATGTGATTGTATGTTTTGTGTATTTTAGGAACTCATTAAGCAATCACTTATAGTTTGTTGGGTGTTTTAGGTACTTCTAGTTTTAATGGGAAGGGCTCGGCCTAATGTTGCAACACTCACTCTCCATTATTTCCGCATTTATTGTTTTGGATACTCTGATCTGTTGGATATGATTTGATGTAATGGAATTTTCCAAGACAAACATGATTGTAATTTTTGTATATTAAATGAAAATTTTCATCTGTATTATCGGGATGTTACAACACATAACAAACAACTAACTATCCTAGTCTAATTGCCTAAATGCATACTACATGATAACTATATCCTAAAACACAATGGATGCATATTGGAGTATACAATATCATGAGAAGAACTCACCTTGACAGATTCTCAGAGGATTAATAGTTAACCAGACAATTTAGCTGACGGCTAACACTTAAGTATGGATTAATATTACTATAGTTTATTAGTTCTTATGGTAATTTTTAGGAGTGAGCAAACCCAAACCAAGAAACCGAGAAACCGATTGAAACTGATGAAACCGAAACCAAAAAAACTGAAACCGATGCAAAACCAACGGTTAGGGTTTGAATTTTTTTTACAACCAAAAATTTGGGTTTGGTTTGCTTTTTACCTAGAAACCGACCGATCCAACCCGAGAAACCGACCCATACTTAAAACTAACAAACCGCCCCAAGAAACTGACCCATCCAACCCGAGAAACCGACCCATACTTGATTGGGTTTTGGTTGTAATATACTATTTTGGGTTTTGGTTGGAACTTGTAAAAGACTATTTGTTGTAACACTCATGTTTTTTGAAGTATTTAAATTAAATTTGGTGTTTTTTGAAGTATTTAACTTATTGCTTCATTTATAGAAAATGGGTTAAAACCTAAAACCCATGGGTTTAAACCTAGAACCTGTAAGTATATGGGTTGAACCCAAGAAATCGAAAAACCGCCCAAACCGACCTCAGAACCCGAGAAACCAAACCGATTAGAAACTGATCCTATTGGGTTCTGAAAACCAAAAACTGACCATTTATGGGTTGGGTTGGGTTTTGGTCCAAATACGACCCAAACTGACCCAATGAATACTAATATTTCAATCAAATAAGGATCATACAGGCGTGACAGTTGGGAGGCAACACCATTTTGACGTATAACCTCTGAAATCCAACAACAAAGCCAACATGACCATTCTAGTCACCTCTCCCGAAAGTAGTTCAATCAGTATAATGACTTGGAATTACTGATAAAACTTAATTATAGGTACCTAGTAATGATTTATAACTAGGGCTATAAACGAACCAAACAAACACGAACAAGGTCTTGTTCATGTTCGTTCGTTTAAGTTAGCCGAACAACAAAGGAACACGAACGGATAAACTAACGAGTTTTTCTTGTTCATGTTCGTTCGTATAACAAATTACTTTGTTCATGTTTGTTCATTTATGTTCGTGAACATGCTAAACGAACATAAACGAACAAACATAAACGAACCACGATAAAAAAACACAATTGAACATATATGAACATAAACGAACATATAATATAGCAATATAATAAAAAGTATTTGAATATAGATGAATATAAATAAACTTAAACGAACAAACATAAACGAACGTAAACAAACATCATAAACGAACGTTCACGAACATAAATGAGAGAACGAGACCATTGTTCATGTTCGTTCGTTTAACTAAATGAATGACAATTTTTGTTCATGTTCGTTCATTTATTAAATAAACGAACATAAATGAACTTCCCGCCGAACGGTTCGCCGAACGTTCAGTTCGTTTACAGCCCTATTTATAACTATAATTATAAATTATATGAAGGCAGAGTAAGTGTAGCTCACTAACATACTACTATTGATGAGAATTGGGATCTAAGCGGGCAGAATATAGACTCGCGATCTCCTACTCGAAGACTACTACTTAGATGAGTACTCATTGGTGACGTAGGGATTTTTTGTATTAAAAAAATCTAAGAAAATGGGTTGTATGGAATACTCGAGAGATAAGTGGTGTATGGGTGTGGAGGATGAAGCACATACGGAGCACACTATTTATACATGAGAAAACTATATACGTATTGTGCACCCTAGGCATGCGTGCCAAGCACCATGGTGACATGGCTACTCAGGTTGACTAACACGTGTCCAAAAAGGGATAGGGTTGCGTAGATGACTTCGGGCGCATGTTATGAGTATCGTACGTGCGAGCCTGACGTTTTTCAGATTTTCAAAATTTGTTAACTTCTTCATACGAGCTTATCTTTTAATGTTCTTTATCTCCAAAAAAAAGATCGCGACTAGATTAACAACTTTCGTTTAGACTCCGTCGACTAATTTTGATTTACTTTTTTTTCCATATAAGCTTAGACTGTTAAAGCCTGTATCAAATACATAACTTTCTTATCCGGAGTCTGTTTTCGACTGTCTTTATATCGTTGAGCTCGTATTAACGAAATCTTCAATTCTCGTTTATATTATATCCGGTAAAAATCGACCAATCTAAAATTCGATTTATGAGTTGTACACTGCTATGCCGAATCTTAGAAAAATCACAACTTCCTCTAATGAAGTCAGATTTAGACGTTCTATATATATATGCACACTCTCGGTTTAACGACTACCACCACTTTCATTTAGATCACTTAGGATAAAAACTAATGTATCAAAATTTTACTTTTTACGATAAACAAAGTCGTGCATGTTTAATCGTGAAATTCGAAAAAGTATTACTTCTTCAGATGAAGTCAGATTTACACGTTTTATATATCTACGGAAATTATATGTAACATACCTAAACTCAGGTAACCTTTATAACCCCTCTACTTTTGCAATTGTCAATATAAGTCCCTTAAGTTGAGCATGGGACTTATGAGTTCGCTGGGTGTAATCAAGTGTACGCCCCACGTACTCGCACGCTTAATTTGGTCGCAGACTCACTTGGGTACGCTGGGCGTAATGTGCCTAGATGCAAACCTTAATTATCGCTTGTGCACTATAAGAGGAATGTTAAGTCCTTACCCCCAGCCACCATACTTCATTGAGTGAGACTTAAGAGACTAGGAAAACCCATTTTGAGCTTGTGTGAGTGTTCTTAAGCTTGAAGGTTCCTTCTTAAGGTGAAGAAGGAGAAGAGGAAGACATTGTTGGAGCTAGAGGTTGGAGAGGAAGAGTGGATCTGAGTTCTATAGAGGTTGGAGCTCCATTTTGTGGTAAAAGGCTCAAATATTTACTTTCATTTCATGAGTTTTGTTTATGAACCCGTTTTAGGGTTTTTGGTCCAAAGGTGGAGACTTTTGGTGCAAAGGGTCTCCATAAGCTTAGATCTGGCCTTTCCCAGTGTATTATGTGATGGAAGTTCATAAAATCCAATCTTGGTCGTGGATGTTGAGTTATGCATGAGATATGGACTTAATATGGAAAGAGGAAATGTGTTTTGAGGGTGTAAGGGCCTTTACAACCATGCAAAGGCTTAAAGGTTCCGACTTTATGGGATAAGAGGTTCTTAGGGAGTCAGATTTGGAAGTTGGAGAAGTGGCTTAACCGTTTAAGACTAAAATCCATAACGTAGCTGAATTGGGTATTACGTTGGGCGTAATCCCAATACGCGCAACGTAAGGGAGTTGCACACCCCGATTTTGTGAAGGCACCGGGTACGCCCAACGGACATGCTTGGTACATGCAGTATAACCCGGAGGGTTGACTTTTGTTGACTTTTAGGGTTTGGTCAACTTTAGGGTATTGAAGCCATGAGAAGGGGTAAATTGGTCTTTTACCCACCTGATAATGATAGGAAAGGAAGGAGTCTAGCCTTTGGGAAATGTATTAATGTGAAGTGCTTGTTATGATTAGTCAGAGGCTAGGCCCGATTCACAAAGTTCAAGATTATCCGAGATACCGAGGTGAGTCTTCTCACTATACTGTACCTAGAAGGGTACCTATGTGTAACCAGAAGGTCTTGTATGATATGATGAATGTGCTATATGCGATTATGTGATATGTATGTGCTATGTATGTTATGTAAGACGAGGACTGAAAGGTTAAGATGACATTTATGTGTTAAGTATGGTATGTATGATAAGGACCGGAAGGTCAAGACGATATGGACCAGAAGGTCAAGTGGGTACGGACCGGAAGGTCAAGTGGGTATGGACCAGAAGGTCGATACGGGTAGGACCGGAAGGTCTACCGGAGTGCAGGACCGAAGTCCCCTGAGACACCTAGATCGGAAGATCCCATAGAGTATGGCCTGGAAAGGTGTATGTGTGGTATGTGGTGTTTTGGGGAACTCATAAGCGTTTATGCTTACAGTGTTGTGTTATGTGTTTTAGGTACTAGCAACGATCGCGGGAAGGCGACGACTTGACTCGTACACACACCGATGGATTTGCATATGTTTTCATCTTGGGATGTAATGTTATGGATTGATATGTGACACAAACGATATTTTTATAACTATATTATGAATGAAAGTGTGTTTTAAATGTGAAAAATTGTTTTGAAAATTTACGTCATTACAAGTTGGTATCAGAGCCTTAGTTTAAGGGATTTGGGCGCATCTTTGGATGAATCTGAACTCAAACTAAGGAATTAAGAAAGTTTTTCATAAAATAAATGTTTCTTCAAAAAGAATAATAAGGTTTTGAAGAAGATAGAACAAAGTAGTGTGTACGATCAGCCAGTGCCCGAACGGTGATTTCCCAAAATACCCTTACATTATGTGTTTTGCGATATGATTATGATATGATATGCATGCTAGAGTTGGCTAGGTATTCATAGTAGGACTAGAGTGGCCTGATTTTGTGATGCCTTAGCCTAGGAAGGATTTTGCTGCTATGTGATGCTTGAGAGTGAATAGGTAGCAACGAGGAGTTCATGAGAGATCTACCGAAGGGTAGCCTATGCTAATGAGATGTAGAAGTACTTGTGATCTGAGATCCGAGGAGGAGGACTTAGGATGAATACTGATGCGGTGTGAGCGGTAGTATAAGGGCCCGTACTACCGGAGGCACCGTATTAGTGCGCAGTCCAAATAAGAATCCTTTAGGTACTAGGGAACAAGTTGGAATGTGTTATTGAGTGCGAGTATTCTCGAGCGGGCCTCTGATATTTTTATGTTGTATTTCAAAGATATCATGGTTGGGACACGACACACACCTGGGAGTAGTGGTGTCAGCGACGAGGAGATCCGTCGATTGATTCATGAGGAGGTGGTTGTTGCCATCCGGCCCGAGATACCAGAGATCTTCGGGGACATCAAGACCACATTGATTGAGACCTTTGACGAGCGATATGCAACATTGACTGAGGCTGTGGCTGCTGCAGCTACTGCAGTTGTTGCTGCTGCTAGACCTTAGGGAGGTAACTCGTTGTTGTTTCGGGAGTTCAACAACACGAAGCCTGTCACACCCCCAAACCGGAACGGCGGAAACGTTCGAGGGCGGATGACTTCATGTGGTAACGTAACAAATGAATACATAGTAAAGAAAGCAATCCAACCATCATATATATAATTGAAAGTTTACATTGTTTAAAAGAGTACATGTTCAAAACCAATTACAATATGATGTCAAAATATGAATTTAAACTAGTGCCGCAGCGTTCCTTCTTTGAAAGCTGTTTAGTACCTGTAATTACTGAGTCCCTGGGACATACAAGTAGTTTTGAAAGAGTAGATCAGCATTTAAGCTGGCGAGTTTCATAAGCATTTAATGATAGTATTTGTATGAAAATAAAATGGTTCGTTTTTCTTCATTAGTCTTTAGAAAATCCCATATTTCCTACTAGTATAAATGTAGCCTTAAATCAAGACTAATATATGTTAAAAGGATGATGTTTTTCCATCCATGAGTGGTGGTTAGAAGTTCCAAACTTATATTCCCATTGGGTTTTTCATGCATAAAATAAATGAACTTATGTGTGTATGAAACCTCCATTATATCTGAAAACCCCCGTAAATAAATGTTTTTTAATACTCTATGTGAGTTTTATAACCATGCTATTGACAAGGAATGCCTATACACAACGTTATCCAGGCGTTGGAATGTTCTAACGTTTGTCACCCCAAATGGTGGACTGTAGCTAACAGTCAGGGCGCGGGTTGTCAAGCCCATATAGATCTATACACAAACACCATGCTCCCCCTCCAAGGGATTCTGGTATATAATACAGGACTTGAAATGTGTACTCGAACGTACGTGAAGTTGATGTCTCACAAAACTTAGTATAAAACAGATTTACATGTGAAAATGTTCGTTTGTTATTGTATATGAAAGTAGCTTCTTGAAATAGTATTTCCATGCATGTAAAAGTTCATAGTATTCTCGTAAAACTATACCTATTATAGTTCCTAAAAGTGTGTTTCGTTTGTATAATAAACCCTTAGTGAAAATGTTCACTTGTTATGAAAAGTGTAGTTTTTGTAGTGCCAAAACCGACACACATAAATATAGTATAAGCATAGTGTCTGATTTATATAAATACATAAATCATTTCTCATTTCAAAAGATAAAATGTTGTCGTGATATAATTTGCATATGAAAGTTTCCCTATAATAGTTATAAATCACATATGATTCATTTGATAAAACGTGTATAGTGAAAGTTTATATAACACAAAATAATAATCGAGTGTTTTACTTGTATTCCCCCCTTAAAAGCATATAAAAGTACTCATAAAACATTTAATGGTGTGAATTATAGGGGTATGACCTCACTTGAAAGATCGGAGGAGGCGGGATGAAAACCGGGCATAATTTCGACTCGAGGAAGTGGATTTCCTCGGGATTCTCGGGAATCTCGGGAGCACAAACGACCTTCAGGACTTAAGCAAAGTGATCGGGGCTTCAGGGTAGCACGGGCACGGAAAACGAGGCAAGAACGCAAGAGAAATGAGAGAAATGGTTCATTTTCTTCGGAACCCTCGCATCCCTTTTATAGGGGCTGGGAACCGACCTCCTACGCTGGGCGTATGCGTGCGTTACGCATGACCGAATCCTCGACTGCCTCGGAGCTTGGATGGGATGGGGCATAGCCTCACATAGGCGCGACGTGGACGATACGAGGCCAAGGCATTGCGTACGGTAGGCGTACGAGCTTACGCTGGGCGTAACTCGGCCTTATCTGATGACTCCCCTTCGGATAACACCAAGGGTTTTTAATTAAAATTTATATTTTAATTATTTAATAAGCTTCAAAAATTCATATCTTCTTCATACGAACTCCATTTTCGACGTTCTTTATATCCACGCAAAGGTGAGACCATACTCTACAACTTTCGTTTAGATCCCGTCGGCAAATTTTGAAATTATTTTTATTATTTTTTTTAAAAGGTCGCGGTAAGAAAATTTCTTTAGAAATTCATAACTTCTTTATCTGACGTCAGTTTTTGCCAGACTTTTTACCGCTGAAATACCATTGTCGAGACCTTCGATTCTCGTTTAGCTCATTCCGGCCAAAAGTTGTTCGATCTCCGATTCGAGTTTTTAGCCGTCTATCGTTAAGCTGAACTTGGAAAATTCCTAACTTTCTTATACGAAGTCGGATTTGGGCGTTCTTTTTACGTACAATCACGGTTTGTTGACATCTAACATAATAGGTAATTTAATTAGTGATTTTTGGATATTTTATTTTCGAAGTTAATTTGTATTATAACGAACGTGGTTACGATACTTGACTTTTTAGGTCGTTTACATGTAGTTGAAATATCGGGTTGTCACATCATCCCCCTGTTAGACGGAATTTCGTCCTGAAATTTAAAGTAAGAAAGATACAAGTGAATTAGAGAAACAGATGCGGGTACTTTTGTTTCATCTGCTCTTCGCGTTCCCATGTGAATTCAGGTCCTCTCTTGGCGTTCCAACGGACTTTCACGATGGGTATGCGGCTTTGTTTCGTTTGTTTGACCTCTCGGTCCATGATTTCTACCGGTTCTACCACGAAGTTGAGGCTCTCGTTGATCTTGATCTCGTTGAGTGGGATAACAAGAGTCTCATCGGGCAGACACTTTTTCAAATTCGATACGTGGAAGGTTGGGTGTATGTTACTATGTTCCCATGGTAGATTAAGTTTGTAAGCTACAGAGCCGATTCTGACAAGAATCTCGAAAGGCCCTATGTACCTTGGATTTAGCTTTCCACGATTTCCGAAGCGTATTAAGCCTTTCCATGGCGAGACTTTCAATAGAACACGGTCTCCTACTTGGAATTCCATAGGTTTTCTCCTTTGGTCAGTGTAGCTTTTCTATCGGTCTCTACATGCTTTCAACCGTTCACGAATCTGAACGATCTTCTCTGTCATTTCTCGTATGATTTTTCTGGACCGATGAGAGTGTTTTCAGTATCTCGTCCTTTAGCTAGTTGTGTGTCGCCAACTTCGGTCCATAGAGGGCTTCAAATGGAGTAGCCTTTATGCTCGTATGATAACTATTGTTGTATGAAAATTCAACAAGAGGTAAATGGATATCCCATGCCTTTCCAAAGTCAATCACATAGGTTCTCAGCATATCTTCCAAAGTTTGTATCGTTCTCTCACTTTGCCCGTCTGTTTGTGGATGGTAGGCTGTACTCATGTCTAATCTAGTCCCTAGGGAACTTTGTAGTGACTGCCAGAACCTTGATGTAAATCTACTATCTCTATCAGAGATAATGGACATCGGAACCCCATGCAATCGTACTATTTCCCTGATGTAAGTTCTTGTAAGCGTTTCCATCTTGTCAGTTTCCTTGATTGGTAGAAAATGCACGGATTTGGTCAATCTGTCGACGATGACCCATATGGTATCAAGTCCACCTGTTGTCTTGGGCAACTTGGTTATGAAATCCATAGTAATCCGTTCCCATTTCTATTCCGGTATCTCTGGTTGTTGTAGTAATCCTGAAGGTTTCTGGTATTCGACCTTAACCTTAGCGCAAGTAAAACATTTACTTTCAAAGGTAACAATCTCTGCTTTCATGTTAGGCCACCAGTATAGTTTCTTAAGATCCAAATACATTTTATCTGAACCTGGGTGAACCCAATACCTCGTGTTGTGCGCTTCAGTCGTGACCACATCCCTGAAACCACCATGTCTTGGTGTCCAGATACGGTCCATGAGATAATAGGCTCCGCCACCCTTGATTTCTAGATTCTTTTCCATTCCTCTCAGGGATTAACCTATCACATGCTCGGATTGTAAAGCTTCTAGTTGAGCCTTCTTAATTTGTGTGGATAAGTGGGAATGGATGGTCGTATTCAGAGATTTCACTCTCCGACCAGTGTATTCGTTCCGACTGAGGGCGTCAGCTACTACATTGGCTTTTCCAGGATGATAACGAATCTCGCATTCGGAATCATTGAGTAACTCGACCCATCGTTGTTGTCGCATGTTGAGCTCCTTCTGATCGAAAATGTGTTGAAGGCTCTTGTGGTCGGTGTAAATAGTACTCTTCGTTCCGTACAGGTAGTGTCTCCAGATCTTTAAAGCAAATACCACTACTCCTAACTCAAGATCGTGTGTTGTATAGTTTACTTCATGTGTCTTAAGCTGACGGGAGACATAAGCAATAACCTTCCCTCGTTGCATAGCAACACAACCAAGCCTTCTCTTGTTTTGCTTCCCAGTGAAAGACTACGCCTTTCTGGGTTAATGTAGTAAGAGGTTTCGCGATGCTAGAGAAGTTCTTTATGAATCTTCGATAGATGCCAGCTAGACCTAGAAATTGACGAATCTATGTAGGTGTCTTTGGTGCCGACCAATACTTAGTGGCCTTAATTTTGGAGGGGTCCACATGTATCCCTTTTTTGCTAACAACGTGGCCCAAAAATTCGACTCTTCGAATCCAAAATTCACATTTAGAGAACTTCTCATAGAGCTTCTCTGATTGTAGTGTTTCTAAGACCCTTCGTAGGTGTTGACTATGTTCTTCCTTACTTCGGGAGTAGATAAGTATATCATCGATGAATACGATGACGAACTGATCCAAGTAAGGGCGGCACACTCTATTCATTAGGTCCATGAATACTGCTGGTGCGTTGGTTAATCCGAATGGCATCACTACAAATTCGTAGTGTCCATAACGGGTTCGGAAGGCTGTCTTGGGAACATCTTCCTCCAGCACTCGTAATTGGTGATATCCGGATCGTAGATCTATCTTCGAGAAGTAGTTCGCTCCTTGAAGTTGATCAAATAGGTCGTCAATGCGGGGTAGAGGGTAACGATTTTTTGATAGTGAGTTTGTTCAGCTCTCGGTAGTCTATGCACATCCGGAACGATCCGTGTTTCTTCTTCACAAACAAGACTGGTGCTCCCCAAGGTGAGAAACTTGGTCTAATCAATCCTTTTTGGTGAAGTTGGCTAAGCTGACTGGAAAGTTCTTGCATCTCTGCTGGTGCCAGACGATAGGGCGATTTTGCTACAGGGGTAGCCCCTGGAATTAAGTCGATTCTGAACTCGACTTGGCGTTGTGGTGGTAATCCCGGTAGTTCTTCTGGGAAGATATCGGGGAAATCCCGTACCTCTGGGATGCTGTTTATTTCCTTTACTTCCTGACTCGTATCGATAATGTGTGCAAGAAATGCTTGATAATCCTTCCGCAAACACGTCCGAGCTTGGATGCACGAAATGATGTGAAGGTTTGTACTTGATTTGTCGCCGTAAATCACTAATGTTTCATGGTTAGGGAGATTTAGATGAACGGATTTTTCAAAGCACATGATGTAGGCGCGAAGAGGACTTAACCAATCCATGCCAACTATAATGTCGAAACTTTTTATTTGGACTGGCATAAGGTTGATTGGGAAAGAGTGACCGTCTAAAGTTAATGTACACCTCATGTATATGCAATTAGTGTTTTCCGTTTTCCCATTTGCCATTTCTACAGTGAATGAATCTTCTAACATGCTAGGTTTACGTTTACGTAAGTGAATAAAGTTTTTGCTCACAAAGTTTCTCTCTGCTCTGCTATCGAATAGGATGCATGCATATGAATTATCGAGAAGAAACGTACCAGCACTTCTGTAGGATCAGCTACGGCTTCCTCGTGAATAATAGCTAATACTCGTCCCACTCCGCCGGTATTTGCTGCCTTTGGGTAGTTTCTTTTGTAGTGGCTCACCTCGCCACAACCGTAGCATGCTTGGCCTACACCAGCAACGGGAACTTGAGTGATCGGCTTTACGGGGGCCTTGCAGAAACGGATAGTGTGTCCCTTTCTGTTGCAATTGGAGCACTGCATTTCCCGACAAGGTCCGTGGTGGTGGTAATTGCACTTGGTGTACTTTGGGAGGTTGCCACATAAGGCTTTGTTGGGTAGTGATTTGTAGGAACGGTAGTAGGTACCGTCGCAGCGTTTACGACAACCAGTTGTTGTTTTTTTGAGGATTCTTGGGAAGACCCACCCTTCCCCTTATTCCACCCTCTCTTCTTGTTGTTGTTATTGTTGTTTCTCTTGTGTGGTTCTGGTGCAGAAGTTGTTGAGTTTGTACGCTGGGAACCGACCTCGTACGCTGGGCGTACGCATGTACGCTAGGCGTACGTGTGTACGCTGGGTGTACGTGTGCGTCCCGCATGACCGAATCCTCGACTGCCTCAGAGCTCGGATGGGACGGCCCATAGCCTCGCATAGGCGCGACGTGGACAATCCGAGGCCAAGGCCTCGCCTACGCTGGGCGTACGAGCTTACGTTGGGCGTAACTCGGCCCTATCTGATGACTCCCCTTTGGATAATACCAAGGGTTTTTAATTAAAATTTATATTTTAATTATTTAATAAAATTCAAAAATTCATATGTTCTTCATAAGAACTCCGTTTTCGACGTTCTTTATATCCACGCGAAGGTGAGACCATGCTCTACAACTTTTGTTTAGATCCCGTTAGCAAATTTTGAAATTATTTTTATTATTTATTTTTAAAAGGTCGCGGTAAGAAAATTTCTTTAGAAATTCATAACTTCTTTATCTGACGTCAGTTTTTCTTAGACTTTTTACCGCTGAAATATCATTGTCGAGACCTTCGATTCTCGTTTAGGTCATTCCGGCCAAAAGTCGCTCGATCTCCGATTCGAGTTTTTAGCCATCTGTCGTTAAGCCGAACTTGGAAAATTCCTAACTTTCTTATACGAAGTCGGATTTGGGTGTTCTTTTTACGTACGATCACGGTTTAATGACATCTAACATAATAGGTAATTTAAATAGTGATTTTTGGATATTTTATTTTCGAAGTTAATTTTTATTATAACGAACGTGGTTACAATACTTGACTTTTTAGGTCGTTTACATGTAGTTGAAATATCGGGTTGCCACAAAGCCACCAGAGTTCGATGGGATGTAGGACCCGATTGCTGCGATGAGGTGGATCTCCGATATCAAGGGATGTTTCTACACGTGTTCTTGCCCAAAGCACTTGAGGGTACGGGTCACTCTGAACCAGCTCCGCTTAGGGGCGAGTGATTGGTGGAAGTTCGTGACGGCGAGCTTCACTCTAGCCGAGATTTCTTAGGTGACCTGGGAGAGGTTCGTCGCCATGGTCAGATACGAGTATGCTCCCCGATGGAAAGGGAATGGTTGATTTAGGAGTTCTTGACCCTCAGGCAGGGTACTGATTCTGTTACAGTTGTTACCAGGAAGTTTCATGAGAGGGCGATGTTCTGCCCTGAGCAGGTGTCCACCGAGCAGACACGCATGAGCCGGTATTTGGGCATTTTGAGGAGGGATATCTGGGAGTTGGTATCGAACTCGACTTATGTCACACCCCCGAACCAGACAGCGGAAACGTCCGAGGGCTTGTGCGTGACTTCATCTTGAAATATCATTACAGTGAATATAATTGAAACATATCATCATCATCATCACACATGTAATATTACAACATTCATTGTTTACATCGAGTATTGTATTTGAATATTACATGCCAAAATAGTAAGAGTATGATGAAACAAAATATCACACAATATCCATTAGTTTGTTTCGTTCATCCTGCTTCAACGGTATCCTGAGAATACAAGTTATTTTGAAAACGATCAACATACAAATGTTGGTGAGTTCATAAGCATGTTTGTGAAAATGATTTGTATAACTTTGAAAACCACCAGAAAATCCGATATTTTCTAAAAAATTGTTTAGTGTGTTTGTGTTAGATCTTGTATTAATGCATGTATGTTATTGTTTATTTGACTAAAAAGGTAAAGAGAATGTAGAGAATGTAAGAGCACGTAAAGAGAATGTTCCCAGACAACCCGACGTTGCCTAAAAAAATGTAGATGTCTTCCGTAAACTTCATAACGTTAATTCCTCTAAGCGAGCCGTCATAACCATACTAAATAATGACAATTTCGCCTGTCTTGGCATCGTTGGACGCCGATGGAAAAATAGAATAAGGTTTTTGTCACTCTAGACTGGCCTAGTCTAACTGTAGCGAACAGCTCAGATGTGGGGTGTCATCCCCGTATAGATCTATACACAAATCCCCGTTCTCCCTCCAGGAGACTCTGGTTATAGCTACAGGCTACGATCGTACACTTAATAGGTGCCAACCGATAAAAACTCGCTAGATCCTTAATCGAATTTACTCGAAGAAAAATGTATAAACTCATTCTAGGACCAATGATCCATGTAAGTGAACCACGAAGGCATCGCTAAACATGTAAATCATTTCAAGGCCTAAATGGAATTATATAACATGGGCCCGAAATATATATGAAACGACAACTAAGTATCAATTCACATATAAAGTATTTACAGGCCCAAATAGCACACAAATAGTATCCAAGGTCCGTCGCACATGTTAATGGGTTAGTGAGGCCCAATAAACATGTAAATAGTATACAGGACCTATCACACATAGAAATGGGTCATTAAGGCCCAATAACCTAGAAAATGATCAAATTAAATTCATTTGTTGGTTTATCATTGGTTTTAGTTCAAGTATTCACTAAAATAGTATAAAAAGTATAACGCATATAAAATCCATTCTCAGGCCCAATAAACATGTAAGTGGGCCACTAAGGCTCACTATACGTGTCTATTATTTCCAGGCCCAATAAGGATATGCATATCATTTTTAACCCGTTTATTATTGTTTTGTTTATTTTAGCTTGATTATTTACAAAGTTGATATAAAAAGCCCTCCTTTTTGTAAAAATGAAGTTCTTGTCCCAATAAGCATAAAATTTACAATTAGGCCCAATTTTTGTTAAAAACTTGTGTTGATGACAACTTTGTGGTAAAAATAACATTTATAAACTCATTTTTGTCAAAAATAGCATTTTTGCTTGATTTTTGTGAAAATGCACATTTTTCTGGTTTTTGGTTTTTCCGACCTAGTTTTTAGAAAATTTGTAGAAAATTCATTGTAATTCGAAATTTGGATCCGTAAATTCTGGAAGTTTGGAAATCTTGTCTACCTTGTTAAAACAATTTTCTCATAATTTTTGATGGCCTTAAACTAGTGTGAAATTACTCATCTTCACAGGTTGGTCCGAAATTATTTCAAATATGATAGGCAGTTTTGTAACATTCGCCAAAAGTTGTAGAAAAATCGTATGAAAACGTGCGAGTAGTCATTTTAAAGGTATAAAGCTGACTTTTATCCATGTAAAACAGTTTTGAAAAAACTTCCATTTGAATGGTCAAAACAGCCTGAGATTCGACCAAAACTTTTCTGTCAAATGCTGTTTTGTGAGTTTAGTTTATAGATCTCTAACCATAACACTCATTTTTGCTATATCAAGTGTATAAATCCAGTATATACTAGTTTTCATGTATTATTTTCAATAAAACATACTTCTCTCAAGATTCATATAAAGATCCAAGTGATACACTTCGACTTTCTTAACATATTTGTAGATTAGTGAAGAAATCACACATAATCACCATATATTTCTAGGAAATCACACATAATCATGCATATACACATAGATCTACACAAATCAACTTGTATTCTCCCCCAAAAACAAGTAAAAACCAAAAACAAGGGGGTATGAACTCACCTTGGGGTTTGGTTCGGTTTTAGTGAGAAGATGGAAGGAGAATTCGGCCTAGCTTGCTTTTTGATAGGAGTTTTCGAATTCAAGATGGATCTAAGAGTCATGATCCACGAAAATGCATGAGTTAAGAGAAGATTTTTGAAGTAATCAAGAGACTAGACCATGGATCTAAGTATAAACTTACCAAAGACAATGATTTTGGTGGTAAACCTTCTTGAAATTGCTCTAGATCTCGAAAAATCTTAGAAGTAAGTAGAGATTTTCTTGAGAGGTTTGATGATGTATTTAGAGAAGATGTGTATGTGTGTGGTTCTTGGCCATGAGTAGAAGAAAAGAGAAAGGGAAGAAAGAGAGTGAGGAGGTGGAAGTTCTTGATGCATGTGATTTATGAGTTATTTAGTGGATAAATTGCATGGAAGTCCATCATACAATAATGATGTGTCTAATGCTAGTTAATCCCTTATTTTTTTTTTATTGTATTTTAACATGGGCCGAGATTTGGGCTAAGAGGAAGGAGGGTGAATTAGTTTGGCCCAATTCTTTCTTTGGTTCGAAATTATGGAGCCCATAAAGAAAATTTTCAGCCCATTGGGCCTTTAGGATAGTTCTCGGCCCAATAGGTCCATGAGAAAGGTGTGGGTCATTCTAGGCCCATTAAGACCCAAAATACTATATCTTAATGAATGTGAGTTCAAATAAGGCCCAACTTAAGACTCTTAGCTTAAAATAATTAAGTTAAGGGTTTATTGCCCCATTAGGTCCAATAAGAGAATCATAGTCCATAATGAACTTGAGTCGGGATTTGTAGGGTTTCCAACCCTTATTTGAGCATATGAGATATATCTGAATGAGAATGGAGTATAGTATTCACTTAGAGTACAAGTTATTACACTAGGTGAATGATTGTATGAAAGTAGAATTTCCTAGCAAAAATGCTAGTTGTGACAACTTACCGGACATTTTTTGAGCTCCAGGCAAAGTCCCGGAAGAGGGAGACTGAGTTGGAGACGCAGGCCAGGGAGGAGGTCGAGTCTTAGAGGATGGATCGGCGGTCGGCACCATCTGTCACACCCCAAAACCAGGAACGGCGGAAACGTTCTGGGGCGGAGGACGTCATGTACAATATCACAACAATGAATAGTAGTAAACAAGCAACAACATCATCCATTGCATTAATAATATAATTTTAATACATGTGAAAAGATATGTTTAATAGACACTAAAGTATGAATCAAAAAAGAAAGATGAGTCTTGAATGAGCTCCATCTTCTGTAAACCTTGCATCGGTACCTGTCTACTATTGACCTTAGGATACAAGTTATTTTGAAAGAGAGTATCAACTTTTAAGCTGGTGAGATCATAAGTATTTTAGCATCTGTATTTGTAATAATGTACTTGTAAGAATGTATTTGTAAGACTGTATTTGCAAGTATGAGTATGTAAAAGTTTTGAATAACCTAGAAAACCCTATGCTTCCTACTGAAAGTAGCCTTCTACCAAGGCATCTAGTATCTGACTGTATCTCTTGTAAGAGTGTGTATTTTCCCAAATCTAACTATCATTAACCAAAAATATAGTATTTACATTACCGTGCATCATGTGAATGTTCACGAAGTGAATATAATGGGGAAATAATATACTATTGTAGTATTATAATAAGTGACTACTGTTGTACTAACAACCTTAAACCAAATGGAATTTAAAGTACCATGTGATCGGCCTTTATCCTGCTACCGACTCAATAGTAAAAAGACGATGTAAGACACCGTAAGAAATGACATTTGGCACTCGTAGACTTGCAAGTCCCACTGTAGCGAGCAACAAGGTGTAGGATAGTCAATCCAGTATAGATCTATATATGCAAACTCATACGCTCCACGATTAAGGAGATTCTAGATGCAAAAACGGTCATGGCAGGTAGTGCCATGTCCCGTTTAATGGCTCACATAACTGAATGTAATGTATATGTAATGTATGCTAGCTGTATTGTATGTTCTCCCTCTGTCCAGCTTGTATGTTCTCTCTATATAGTATTGTAATGTATTGTGTGTACTAGCTGTATTGTGTGCTCTCTCTCTCTCTCTCTCTCTAGCATGTATTGAAATGTACTGTGTGTACTAGTTGTATTGTGTTCTCTCTATCTAGCAAGTATTGACTCATGCATGAACTGACTCTTTGTATGATTCATTGTTCTAGTATTAGTATCAGTAAAACCCTAAACTACGCCTATTGTAGTTTACTAGTAATATGACTTGTACGTATGAACATGGAAGTATACCCTTGCTACCAAAGGGTATTGAATTGACTAGAAGAACCTTTATGACTATATATGTACACATGCTATATAACTAATATTTAAATGGCCTTCGGACGGATGACCGATGCCCTAAAGCCACATCCCAACGAGGAAAAGGAGATAAAGCGAGCTAGCCTTCCTAAGTCCTTTAAACATTACTTATATAACTACAAATATCTAGGCATGCAATTGACAATATAAAAGTATAAAAGAAGTTTTGTAAAACCTTTGAAGAGTTTAAGAGCTAAGAAAGGATGACTTGATGTCAATTTGTAAAACGGTTTGAAAGAAGTTTATTTGATAAGGGCAGTTATAAGTATAAGGAAACCTTTGTTTTGAAACAAGATTGTAAAGGAGTTTTGAAAAAAACATTCAGTATGTAAGACAGTATGATAAAGAGTTTTTAACATATATAAACATTTAAGAAAGTCGTTTGAAGAAATCTGTTTTGGTAAAACAGTTAACGTATAGTAAATCCATTTGCATGTTAGTTATTAATCACATGTGATTGATATAATTGTTAGCATGATTCAACTTTTATCCCCCCATAAAGCATTTAAAAACATTTAAAAACATTTAAAAAGGTTAATTTAGGGGTATGAACTCACCTGTAGTGTGCGGATCTGATGGAAGTGTCGGGCAAGTGCTTGGTGTCAAGTGAAGACTTAGACACACACAATGAGCCTAGTTAACATATAATCAAATATATATATATATATATATATATATATATATATATATATATATGTATCTAATTAGTTAATTAATAACTAATTAATCAAGTTAAGACACCTTAGGTCATAGAAACACTTTGATTCAATTGCTACAGGTACGAAAGGTTTGCACCTAAGGGTTGTATGACATGGCATTAGAGTTTATGGCCCATGAACCACCCCTTTATGGAGTTTACGGCCCATAACCATTTCCCCATGAGTTTAGGTCCGTAAACTCATGGTACTAAGTTCTAAATTGTGTTTTGAGGTCTTACAAGTCATGATTGGGCATCAAATGATCAAGTCCAATCCTTAGGATAGCAATAAGGGCACAATAACACTACCTAGTAGATTTCACGGCCTAAGGACCCTTTCCTTAGGTGATTACAACCGTAAAATCCTATGGGGAGTTGTTTTGATTGTTGTTTAAAGTCTTAAACACTTCTAGGAAGGATCAAGGTTGGCATCCAAGGCATATGAAGGAGCTAAGGTCCAATTTACCACCTTGAAAGGGGTTTACGGCTCAACATTATCCTTGGCTATAAACTCCTTTGTTCTATGGTCTCATGATGATTTCAAGTGTTATAAGGGTCATACTAAGCATACAAGAAGCTATAGCAACTGCACTTACAAGATCGGAGCTCGATTGGGTGTTTAAGGTCCAAGAACACTAGTGTGTGTTCTTGGTGTTTTGAAGATCTAATGAAAATCAATAGTTGAATGGATGAAATGATGTATAATGACTAGGAGATAGGTTATAACAACAAATCAAGTCAAGTAATACTTACATTCTCGGAAAATCGGGTGAAGAACGGTATGCTACGTGAGAGAGAATGGCTTTGGTTCTTGAGTTTGGAAATGAGGAAATGAAAGAATAGAGAGTAAACTCTTGCCTAAGGCATGAGTTTTCGGCCCTAAGAGAGTTCACGGCCCAAAACTCTTAGTTTGGCCGTGAACACCAATTCAAGGTGTTGCTCATTCCATTACATTCCCGATTAACTAAAAATCACTTCCTTTTATCCGTACGATTCGTGAATAATTAATTAAAATACTCAAACGGAGTTTAAACTGCCGAAAAATTAGCAGAAAGGCATTTAACTTTTAATTGAAGTGTTTGACTATACTGGATGGAAAATTTTGGGTTGTCACATCATCCCCCCGTTAGAGGGAATTTCATACTGAAATTTGAATTTCGGTAAAGGAGTAGATATGAAAAATCGAGCAAGGAGGTGGGTAAACTTCCTAATCAATTGGTTCTCACGCTCACAAGTGAATTCGAGTCCTCGGTTGGTAATCCAATGAACCTTCACTAATGGGAGGTTAAGTTGCTTCGTCCGCTTTACCTTTCCATTGATGGTCGCTAGGGTTCTTCCACGAAGGTAAGGATCTCGTTGATCTCGATCTCATCGAGTGGGATTACGAGAGTCCTGACCGAAAGGTACGTTTTCAAGTTAGAGACATGAAGGGTAAAATGTACGTTACTGAGTTCACGGTGTAGGCTGGGTTTGTGAGTTACACGACCGATTTTGGTAACAATCTCGGAGGTCCTAACTATCTTGGATCTAGCTCTCCATTGTTTCTAAAGCGTATCAAGCCTTCCCAGAGTGAGACTTCCAAAAGGATTTGGCTTCTCACTTGGAAAGCCAAAGGTTTATTTTTCTCGTTTCTCTTCCCAGTCAAGTGCCACTCCCTTTTGGGTCAAAGTCGTAAGAGTTCCAAAATTTACGAGGAGTTCTAAACGGACTACTATAGTAGGTTTGCAAGACCTAGAATTTGGAGAATTCCCAACTGTGTCTTTGGTGCTGACAAATTCTCAACGGTTTTCATAAACTGCAAGGGTCCTCAAGAATTTCCACATCATTAATAGTGTGTCTTAAGAAATTTTGACTCTTCAATTCCAAAACTCGTATTTAGAGAATTTCGCGTAATGCTTCTCTGATTGTATTGGTTCCATGGTTTGCTGTAGATGCTCTTTATGATTTCGTTCTTGCTGCGAGGGTAGATAAGTAAGTCATTTACAAGGTTAATGATGAACTGATCCAAGTAAGAATGGCGTGCCCTATCCATTAAGTTCATGAGTACTACAGGCATATTGGTCCTATTCGAGGGGTATCACTATGGATTAGTAGTGTCCGTATCGAGTTTGGGAGGTCGTCTTCGAAATATCCTTCTCTAACACTCGAAGTTGGTGATATTTGGATCTCAGGCCCATTTTTGAAAAGTAATTCGTTTCTTGCATTTGCTCAACCAACTCATCCATGCGACGCAGAGATAATGATTTCCAATGGAAATCTTGATGAGGTCTTCGATAGTCGATGTACTTATGATGTGCGCATGAAACTGGTATTGTGAGGATCGAATTGACTCAAATTGTATGATAATGTCGGAATCATATGGGAACTAAAGACATTAGATTTGAACATAAGGCGTTACAGAAAAAACACAATAGTGCAACCTTGAACAGAGTTACAATACTTTAGATTTACTACAAAACTATTGTTGCGGATAAGGTATACTACAAAAGACAAGTATAAGCAGCACGAGGGTCCCTTTACTGTCGGGATCTCACAAAAGATAAGACTCTAGTTGCACTAGTTTTAAATAGTTTGTAAGTATGTTACAACGAACGCCTTAGATACCCTAACGAGGGTCTGATATACTTTCTCCTGCAGCTGTGATTCTGAGAATCTTCCCGTCAGCGCCCGAGTTCTTTGCTATTGGACAGCCCTTTTTGAGATGTCCCATCTGCCCACATAAATGACATATCTGGCTAGCGCCAACATCGGTGGTGGAAGTGAAGTGTCGAGTAGGAGTTATGGGAACACGGTTGCTTTCGTTGATCTTCTCTTTTGGTCAATTTCTATAATAGTGCCCTGCCTCACCACAACTATAGCAAACTAGGCTAGCTCCAGTGGTGGAGGCAGTCCTACAGAAATGAGCAATGTGCCCCATCTTGTTGCAATTGTTTCATTGCCATAATTGGCAAATTCCCTTATGGTGATAGTTGCACCGGTCACACTTTGGGAGTGTTCCCTCATATCGTTTGACTGGTGTTATGATGACCGGGGTTGCCACTGATTGCTATTGCATGGAAATCCTCTGAAATTGCTTGCGTTCCACTTGGGCTTGACGTTTTCGCTTCTTGAACTTTGAGTTGTTGTTTTGGGTGTTGGCAGCTGTTACTATTTGTTGATTTCTCGGATCGTTACCATGATCGGAATTGTCAACTCCTTTATTAGTCTTGTTTGGATTGATAGCGTTGTGGTTTGCAAGGACAGCTGTCACGGCAGCCATCATGTCAGCTGTAACTGTGGCTTGGAAAGTAGCGGCGCCCATAGGAAAGGCAGGATGACTACTTCCGGATGACGACATGATTATGTAACACGCAAGAAAAGGAGTTCGTGAGCTATTATGGTTGAACTTATATGTAGTCCGATCGTTCATGAAAAGAGTAAGAGTATGTTCTTGAAGGTTTGACCTACATCCCTGTGATGCAGTCCTAAGAAAGAGTAGAAGTAAGTTCGTAGAATGGTCTCAAGATGTTTTGTCGTTCAAGCCGAGGTATTAATGGATGGTGGAAAATATGATCCAACCTTTGAAAGAGGCTTGAAGATCATCCTGGAGTTAAATTACTATAGTCCAAAGACCTGACTAAAGTAAGTTTCAGATAGACTCAAATGAAGGTATGATAAAAGTATCTGAATAGAGAATAACTCAGGAGTTGGTCGACTATCAATATCATCGATGTTTGAGATGTAATAAGTTTAGGAAAAATTGACCTGGTAGTAGGTCTTACATCACATCTAGAGTAGAAAATTCTTTGACAGCATAAAGACCTAACTAAAGTACTTATAGTACAAGGTAGCCACATAGATAAGTGCTACACATAACAAAGATAGGAACATGGTTCTTAAAAACAAAAAAGGGATGTAAAGCATCTCCTACTGGCGACGGTTACCCCTATGGTGAAGCCTTAGTTCATCTAGTTGATGTTCCATATCAAGCAGGTATCTTTCGTATACCCTATGACGTACTCTGAGCTCTATGACTTCAGCTCCAGTTTCAGCTAGTGCTTACAGCATGGTTTCATGGTCTCTATCATATCTCTCTCGGGAATGTTCAAGGTGGTTGGTGCGAAGGATATGCATCCCTCCATTGGTGTCAACTTCCGCAATACGACGTAGAGCTGTCCTGCCCTGAATTTCATTTCGGGAAAATCTACGGATCAGGATTGGTAGAACTCTGTCTGCTGAGCTCCCTTCATTTATGTTGTAGATGCTTCGGTCTCCATTAAACGACATAGGTTGATTTTGATCTTTTCTCCATGCTTCCAAACATTCTACCCAAGGGGGCGCCGGGCCATCAAAAGTTGGACGAGGGTTAGGATTTGGAATGGGAGCTACCGGGGGTAGGTTCTCAACATCAGGTTTGGAGTTATCATCATTTGAAAGGTCTTCAGTATGGTGATCATCCAAAGGGATTGGATGATCATTCTCGGGTTCTTCTCCAAACCATCCAGCAATGACTTCATTCGGAAGGTATTGGTTATCGTGGGGATGGAGTCCAGCCATGTTATCTACGCGAGAATTACGGTAAGAAAATAACTATTACATGAACTATCTAGATAATTATTAGAAAATCTTCATTAGTTACATCACTATTTGTAAACTGCATACCAGTCATATGTAATCAAAATAGGATAGGCCTTTGAATAAGTGACCTTAACTCCAAATTCACAAGGAACCGGGGTAAAGCAAAATTTTCATAGATTCTATGTCTATAATATCCTAGATACATAAAACCTTAGTGTATCCACTTAGCAACTATCAACTTAGTAATGAAGATCCTTTTTAGTTCTCAAGTAAGTAATTATAGTAACGCAAAATACACCTATAGTATTTTAGACTTAGGTTCTGTTATAATGTTCTCATTGTGGTATTGTTGGTAAGATTTTTAGACTGGTTGCAACCTCACAACTACACTTAGGCACATGCTAGTCAACCCTCAGATAATATAGTTGATCAGGCTATATCTTCCCAGTTTTGACTATATGTCTCTAAGTCTACTTGTGCTGTCCAACAATCGTAATTCTTTTGTATTGTCCTATTGACAATGATTTTAGAATGAATGCATGCATGTATACTTAATTAAATATTTTATTATTTAAAGTATAAACTCTTGGTCAGAGCATTTTAATCCCATTGTATTTATAGTCTGTATATCTTTTATGGGTTGATATACTCAATTCACTATAAACAATGCTCTAATACCAATCTGTCAAACCCCAAAACCAGGAACGACGGAAACGTTCTAGGGTAGAGGACGTCATGTATAGTATCACAACAATGAATAGTAGTAAACAAGCAACAACATCATCCATTGCATTAATAATATAATTTTAATACAAGTGTTCTGACATGTTTAATAGGCACTGAAGTATGAATCAAAAATGAAAGATGGGTCTTGAACGAGCTCCATCTTCTCTAAACCTTGCATCGATACCTGTCTACTGTTGATCTGAGGATACAAGTTATTTTCAAAGAGAGTATCAACTTTAAAGCTGGTGAGATCATAAGTATTTTAGCGTCTGTATTTGTAATAATCTATTTGTAAGAATGTATTTGTAAGACTGTATTTGTAAGTATGAGTATGTAAAAGTTTTGAACAACCTAGAAAACCCTATGCTTCCTACTAAAAGTAGCTTTCTACCAAGGCATCTAGTATCTGACTGTATCTCTTGTAAGAGTGTGTATTTTCCCAAATCTAACTATCATTAACCAAAAATATAGTATTTACATTACCGTGCATCGTGTGAATGTTCACGAAGTGAATATAATGGGGAAATAATATAGTACTATAGTATTATAATAAGTGACTACTATTGTACTAACAACCTTAAACCAAATGGAATTTAAAGTACCATGTGATCAGCCTGTATCCTGCTACCGACTAAATAGTAAAACAACGATGTAAGATGCCGTAAGAAATGACATTTGGCACCCGTAGACTTGCAAGTCCCACTGTACCAAGCAGCAAGGTGTAGGATAGTCAATCCAATATAGATATATACGCAAACTCATACGCTCCCTAATTAAGGAGACTCTGGATACAAAATCGGTCATGACAGGTAGTGCCATGTCCCGTTTAATGGTTCACATAACGGAGTGTAATGTATATGTAATCTATGCTAGTTGTATTGTATGCTCTTCCTTTGTCTAGCCTGTATGTTCTCTCTGTATAGTATTGTAATGTATTGTGTGTACTAGTTGTATTGTGTGCTCTCTCTCTAGCATGTATTGAAATGTATTGTGTTTACTAGCTATATTGTGTTCTCTCTATCTAGCAAGTATTGACTCATGCATGAACTGACTCTTTGTATGACTCATTGTTCTAATATTAGTATTAGTAAAACCCTAAACTACGCCTATTGTAGTTTACTAGTAATATGACTTGTACGTATGAACATGGAAGTATACCCTTGCTACCCAAGGGTATTGAATTGACTGGAAGAACCTTTATGACTATATATGTACACATGATATATAACTCATATTTAAACGACCTTCGGACGAATGACCGATGCCCTAAAGCCACATCCCAACGAGGAGATAAAGTGAGCTAGCCTTCCTAAGTCCTTTAAACATTACTTTGATAACTATACATATCTAGGAATGCAATTGACAATATAAAAGTATAAAAGAAGTTTTGTAAAAACTTTGAAGAGTTTAAGAGCTTAGAAAGGATGACTTGATGTCAATTCGTAAAACGGTTTGAAAGAAGTTTATTTGATAAGGGCAGTTATAAGTATAAGGAAACCTTTGTTTTGAAACAAGATTGTAAAGGAGTTTTGAAAAGAAACATTGAGTATGTAAGACAGCTTGATAAAGATTTTTAAACATATAAAAACGTTTAAGAAAGTCATTTGAAGAAATCTGTTTGGTAAAACAGTTAACGTATAGTAAATCCATTTGCATGCTAGTTATTAATCACATGTGATTGATATAATAATTAGCATGATTTAACTTGTACCCCCCCTATAAAGCATTTAAAAACATTTAAAAAGGTTAATTAAGGGGTATGAACTCACCTGTAGTGAGCAGATCGGATGGAAGTGTCGGGCAAGTGCTTGGTGTCAAGTGAAGACTTAGACACACACAATGAGCCTAGTTAACATATAATCAAACATATATGTATCTAATTAGTTAATTAATAACTAATTAATCAAGTTAAGACACCCTAGGTCATAGAAACACTTTGATTCAAGTGCTACATGTACGAAAGGGTTGCACCTAAGGGTTGTATGACATGTCATTGGAGTTTATGGCCCATGAACCACACCTTGATGGAGTTTATGGCCCATGACCATTTCCCCATGAGTTTAGGGCTGTAAACTCATGGTACTAAGTGCCAAATTGTGTTTTGAGGTCTTACAAGTCATGATTGGGCATCAAATGATCAAGTCTAAGCCTTAGGATAGCATTAAGGGTACAATAACACTACCTAGTAGAGTTCACGGCCTAAGTACCCTTTCCTTAGGTGATTACGGCCGTAAACTCCTATGGGGAGTTGTTTTGATTGTTGTTTAAAGTCTTAAACACTTCTAGTAAGGATCAAGGTTGGCATCCAAGGCATAGGAAGGAGCTAAGGTCCAATTTACCACCTTGAAAGGGGTTTACGGCCCAAGATCATCCTTGGCCGTAAATTCCGTTGTTCTATGGTTTCTTGATGATTTTCAAGTGTTATAAGGGTCATACTAAGCATACAAGAAGCTATAGCAACTGAACTTACAAGATCAGAGCTCGATTAGGTGTTTAAGGTCCAAGAACACTAGTGTGTGTTCTTGGTGTTTTAAAGATCTAATGAAAATCAATAATTGAATGGATGAAATGATGTATAATGACTAGGAGATAGGTTATAACAACAAATCAAGTCAAGTAATACTTACATTCTTTGAAAATCGGGTGAAGAATGGTATGCTACTTGAGAGAGAATGGCTTTGGTTCTTGAGTTTAGAAATGAGGAAATGAAAGAATGGGCAGTAAACTCATGACTAAGGCATGAGTTTTCAGCCCTAAGAGAGTTCTCAGCCCAAAACTCTTAGTTTGGTCGTGAACACCAATTCAAGGTGTTACTCGTTCCATTACATTCCCGATTAACTAGAAATCACTTCCTTTTATCCGTCCGATTCATGAATAATTAATTAAAATACTCAAACAGACTTTAAACTGGCTAAAAATTAGCAGGAAGGCATTTAACTTTTAATTGAAGTGTTTGACTGTACTGTATCAAAAATTTCGGGTTGTCACACAGTCTCAGCCGGTAGCCAAGCGGGCCAAGCCCGCCGATTCAAGATCTGGGGGACAGAAGGGCCGCACTTGCGGAAAGTGCAACAAGGGACACGATGGGGTTTGTCGATCTGGTGCTTGCTACAAGTGTGGTAAAGAGGAGCATATCGCCAAGGATTACCCAAGGGGATATATGGTATGCTTTCACTGCAACCAGACGTGTCACCGGAAGGCCGAGTGACCGTAGTTGCATCAAGGATCAGCACAGGGGTGTGCACCTGTTGCTAAGGTTACCGAAGTTGATCCGACAAAAGTTGAGGCACTGAAGGCTTGCGGGAGAGCCTTCCAGTTGACAGCAGAGGAGGTCCGTGCAGTGCCCGATGTCATAGCTGGTATGTGTTCTTTCGTTTATTTATGTTAAATATGAAGTGTTGTGCTTATATTATGATATGCGTAGGTATCCGACGAGAGGCGATGAGTCGGCCTCTGTGAGTCTCTATAGCTTACGAGTGAGCGGTGTATGCCACAGATGTGATTCCAGGATGTAGAATTGAGATCTTCGGTGTGGAGTTCCCGATTGATCTAGTCCCGATATCGATGGGCGACGTATGTGTCATAGTGGGCATGGATTGGTTGAGCCGGTTTGGGGATCTTATAGACTACGAGAGACAGCTGGTGGCGAAACGAGACCCTAGTGGGGGAGTGCTTACGGTGTACGACGAGGGTACCCGTCCTGAGTCAGTATTTTGTTCGGCTGCAAGGGCGAGATAGAGTCTTCAACAGGGTTGTAGTGGGTTTGTGGCCTATGTGATAGACACCCGAGTGGCCGCTGGGAGGCCGAGTTCGGTTAAGGAGGTCCCGATAGTGTGCGAATTCCCGGATGTTTTCCCCGAGGAAATGCCAGGTGTGCCTCCCGAGAGGCAAGTAGAGTTCTGTATTGAATTGGTTCCGGGGGTGGCACCTATCGCCAAGGCACCCTACCGCCTTGCGCCACCAGAGATGCAGGAGTTATCCTCGTAGCTTCAGGAGCTGCTGGGGAAGGGGTTTATTAGACCGAGTAGCTCACCTTAGGGAGCGCCGATACTTTTTGTCAAGAAAAATGATGATACATAGAGTTGTGCATGTTTAATCCTGAAATTTGAAGAAGTATTACTTCTTCAGATGAAGTCGGATTTACACGTTCTATATATCTACAGAAATTATATGTAACATCCCGAAACTCAGGTAAACTTTATAACCCCTCTACTTTTGAAAATTGTCAAGATAAGTCTCTTAAGTTGAGCATGGGACTTATGAGTACGCTGGGTGTAATCAGGTGTACGCCACATGTACTCACGCACTTAATTTGGATGCAGACTCACCTGGGTACGCTAGGGGTACACAGGGTTACGCTGGGCGTAATGCACCCGGATGAAAACCCTAATTATGGCTTGTGCACTATAAAAGGAACGTTAAGTCCTTACCCCCAACCACCATACTTCATTGAGTGAGCCCTAAGAGAGCAGAGAAACCCGTTTCGAGCTTGTGTGTGTGTTCTTAAGCTTGAAGGTGCCTTCTTAAGGTGAAGAAGGAGAAGAGGAAGCCATTGTTTGAGCTAGAGGTTGGAGAGCAAGAGTAGATCCGTGTTCTATAGAGGTTGGAGCTCCTTTTTGAGGTAAAAAGCTCAAAGCTTTCCTTTCATTTCATGAGTTTTGTTTATGAACCCGTTTTTAGGGTTTTTGGTCCAAAGGTGGAGACTTTTGTGCAAAGGGTCCCCATAAGCTTAGATCTGGCCTTTCCCAGTGTATTATCTGATCGAAGTTCATAAAAATCCTATCTTGGTCGTGGATGTTGAGTCATGCATGAGATATGGACTTAATATGGAAAGAGGAAAGGTGTTTTGAGGGTGTAAGGGCCTTTACAGCCATGCAAAGGCTTAAAGGTTCCGACTTTATGGGATAAGAGGTTCTGAGGGAGTTATATCTGGAAGTTGGAGAAGTGGCTTAACCGTTTAAGATCAAAATCCATAAAGTAGCTGAATTGGGACTTACGCTGGGCGTAATCCTAGTACACGCAACGTAAGGGGTTGTGCACCCCGATTTTGTGAACGCACCGGGTACGCCCAATGTACATGCGTGGTACACGCAGCGTAACCTGGAGGGTTGACTTTTGTTGAATTTTAGGGTTTGGTCAACTTTAGGGTATTTAAGCCATGAGAAAAGGTAAAATGGTCTTTTACCGACCTGAAAATGATAGGAAAGGAGGGAGTCTAGCCTTTGGGAAATCTATTAATGTGAAGTGTTTGTTATGATTAGGCGGAGGCTAGACCCGATTTACAGAGTTCGAGATTATCCGAGATACCGAGGTGAGTCTTCTCACTATACTGTACATGGAAGGGTACCTATGTGTGACCATAAGGTCTTGTATGATATGATGTATCTGCTATATGCGATTATGTGATATGTATGTGCTATGTATGTTATGTATGACGAGGACCGAAAGGTTAAGATGACATTTATGTGTTAAGTATGTTAAATGTGATAAGGACCGGAAGGTCAAGACAATATGGACCGAAAGGTCAAGAGGGTATGTATCGGAAGGTCGATACGAATAGGACCGAAAGGTCTACCGGAGTGCGGGACGGAGGTCCCCTGAGACACCTAGATCGGAAGATCCCACATAGTATGGCCTGGAAAGGCGTATGTGTGGTATGTGGTATTTTGGGGAACTCAATAAGCGTTTATGCTTATAGTGTTGTGTTATGTGTTTAAGGTACTAGCGATGATTGCGGGAAGGCGTCGGCTTGACTCGTACACACACCGATGGATTTAGATATGTTTTGATCTTGGGATGTAATGGTATGGATTGATATGTGACACAAACAATATTTTTATAACTATATTATGAATGAAAGTGTGTTTTAAATGTGAAAAATTGTTTTGAAAATTTACGTCATTACATTATATCGATGTTTCCTACGTGTCTATGATGATTATTTTGGCTTAAGAATAATGTATCTCTATTTCGTATTTTGTTATAATCTAGAGCTATAGTAAAAATGGGGTCTAACATATAACTAATTTTATGTTATTTACTTAACACATGATGAACGGTGCCCTTAGTTTTAAAAGATGATTTTTTCCTCACATGCCTTGCACGTGCTATGACTCAACAAACCAAAGGAGACGACACTAGCAATAAATATAAATATTTGACAAAACTATAAGATTGGTCCCTGTGGTATTCAAAAAACTTTGGATAGGGTCCAAAAAGTTTTTCACTTGCATAGATGGTCCAAAATCAAAATTTTTCTATGTTTTTGGTCCAAAAAATCTTAAAAAGACTTTTTTACCCTTTTAATTTATTTTTTTTATTTTTTTAATATTAGATATACTTATTTTATAATTAAAAAAAGATCTGCACCTCTCTCTCTCTCTCTCTCTCTAGATCTATAATCCATTCTAAATCGAAAAGCTATTGTTGATTTCAAATTTTTATTAGTGATAACAACAAAATTATATTACTTCACAACTTTGTTCATTGTCAATGTAGATATTTGATTGATAAATTGAATGCCACAAACCCATATATGAAAGCGGATGTGCCCTAGAACGATGTTACGATCAGTCCACCCAACCCATAGATTATGAGTGCGTATGTGTGTCTTTGATAGGAAACCTCCGCCTGCAAAACCTCTGCCTCCCCTAACTGCAAAACCCCTCTCATATCTTCTTGATTCCGACTGTGTATGAGATTTCCACCGAGTTCTTCGATTCTTAATCTCTCTTATTGGCAATTCGGTTTACGGTCTTTTGAGAGTTCAATAGCTCTTCCTTGTTTCCCTAACACTGCCCTAGAATCATTGACATTTGCAACTACCAACGTTCTATGTTTCGATTTCGGTATTCTATGTCAAATGGGAAAATAAAGAAGAAAAGGTAGAAAGTCAAACATGATACTTGTCAAAGAGATTGACGAATCAACTTCATAGGCGTATCCTTGAGCGCATCAACTTCAACTTCAGGTTTAGATTTTTCATTTTGACCCAATTTCAAATGTATTCCTTCCGCTTTTCCAGACTCTGAAGTGGAGTTCTCGTAAGATCAATCTCTTCAATCCAAGGATTGACTTGTAAAGTCTCCATTATCAATATCATCCCATCTCTCCCAATGTTCGTTCTTCTTCCCTTAAATGTAATCGATTTTAGGGTTATGTTTGCTTGAATTTGAAGAGTCGAAAACCTAGTTAATGGACAGAGCAAGTGTTCGACACCGATCCTACCAAATCGGTTTGTCATCTACATGCAAGCTTTCCAACCACCATTTTTTGAAAAATTTGGCAGTGATGTAAACAACTTCACAGTTTTTCAAATACGTTTTCGAGAGGTTTACTTCTCATAGACTCCGATTATGCTTTAGAAACCACCGGAATTCTTTGGCCTGCCACAATTTCAATTAGATGTCGATTAGGTTGAGAGGATTGATAGAGAGAGAGAGAGAGAGAGAGAGAGAACGTGGGGGCAGGGGATAATTCTTTTTTTTTTTATTTTTAAAGTAAAAAATATTAGAATAATTATAAAAAATACAAAAAAGAAAATAAAAGTGTATAACCGTCTTTTCAAGTTTTTTTGGACCAAAATCTCAGAAAAACTTTGATTTTGGACATTCCATGCAAGTTGAAAACTTTTTGGACCCTATTCAAAGTTTTTTGAATACTATAGGGACCAATCTTGCAGTTTTGTCTAAATTTTTTATAACCATGTGGTCCGTTTGTAAAAACATAACATATAGAACAAAACTTGATATGTTGAAAAATTGTAATAATTATTTATAAAGATAATCTTAAAAATTGTTCTTTTTCAAATAGTTTGTTTGTCTCCTTTACAAATAGAATGGGTTGTGTAATTGTAAAATTTTCATATTGGGGCTAATAGTATTGAAATTTTTAGTTAGACAAAATTGCAAAAATAGTCCCTGTGGTATATATTTTTTGGGGTTTTAGTCCAAACTCCAATTTTTTTGGATTAGTGGTCCTTTTGAGTTAGTGCGGATTTGGTCCCTTGGAAAACTGAAATGACTGTAATGCCCTTAGAATTTATTTTTTTATGTTTTTTTCTATTTAATTTAAATGAAAAAGAAAATAATTAATTAATTTGGGCCTCTCTCTCTCTCTAAATTCGTCTTCCACCTCCACATCTAAAATAAATTTGGCCTCTAACCAGAACTATGTTCCTCTCATCCCTCCTCTCGACGGAAACCCCTAAACGTAAAAATCTGGCAACATTCATCGCCTCCCCAATCTGCCACCATCACCTTCATTTATCATGCCAGAAATGGAGGAGGATCTACATTTGATTCAAATATGATTCAACTCACTGATGTCAAATCCACCGGCGACCTGTGCTTCTCCATCTACCTTATGCTTCCTCCGTTATTCCCTCAAACTCTAGTGGCGACTATAGACCAACAAGCAAGTTCCGACATCGACGACTTTAGACCCAGATATGTGGAAATAGAAACATCCGTTTTTTTCTTTTCCATTTTCAACTATAAAGGGGATGGTCAGGGGCTCATCGGAAAAGCGACAATGGGGACTGCGGGTGGTTCACCAGAAAAGTGGCGAGAGGAAACTTCTCTTTACTCACCTCTCTCCTCGGAAACCGACCTCGATTTCTCCCTACACTATCTTCCTCCCATTTTCTTACAATCTGCTAGTTCATCACCCTTCTTGAGCAGTGACGATGGTGGCTTAAGGGAGGAGATGGTGGCTTTGGTGATCTCATCTCTCTCAGCACTCCCCTCTTGTACCTAAATATCTAATATCCTATTTTATTTGATTTGATAAATGGTTCTCTCCCTCACACTCTGAATTGGGAAAGAACGAGCAATGATAAAAAAAAAATCACTGGTATGATTTTCCACCATCACACTCCAAATCAATCACCATTGTTGTTGGGTTAATGTTTGTAAAATCAATCACCATTGTTGTTGGGTTAATGTTTGTGTAATTAGTGTGTACCTTAATGTGTTCCCTCACTCTTTGTGTTTATATATGTGAAGATGATTTTTATAAACTTTGGAAAATTAATTAACACAAGAATTTTGAAGAGCAGATGTGTGTTTATATGTGAAGTTTGATGTATAAGTGTGTGTTTATATGGAAAAGAATCTCGTTGATCTCGATCTCATTGTTCCCTCACTAATGGGAGGTGAAGTTGCTTCGTCCGCTTTACCTTTCCATTGATGGTCACTAGGGTTCTTCCACGAAGGTAAGGATCTCGTTGATCTCGATCTCATCGAGTGGGATTACGAGAGTCCTGACCGAAAGGTACGTTTTCAAGTTAGAGACATGAAGGGTAAAATGTACGTTACTGAGTTCACGGTGTAGGCTGGGTTTGTGAGTTACACGACCGATTTTGGTAACAATCTCGGAGGTCCTAACTATCTTGGATCTAGCTCTCCATGGTTTCTGAAGCGTATCAAGCCTTCCCAGAGTGAGACTTCCAAAAGGATTTGGCTTCTCACTTGGAAAGCCAAAGGTTTATTTTTCTCGTTTCTCTTCCCAGTCAAGTGCCACTCCCTTTTGGGTCAAAGTCGTAAGAGTTCCAAAATTTACGAGGAGTTCTAAATGGACTACTATAGTAGGTTTGCAAGACCTAGAATTTGGAGAATTCCCAACTGTGTCTTTGGTGCTGACAAATTCTCAACGGTTTTCATAAACTGCAAGGGTCCTCAAGAATTTCCACATCATTAATAGTGTGTCTTAAGAAATTTTGACTCTTCAATTCCAAAACTCGTATTTAGAGAATTTCGCGTAATGATTCTCTGATTGTATTGGTTCCATGGTTTGCTGTAGATGCTCTTTATGATTTCGTTCTTGCTGCGAGGGTAGATAAGTAAGTCATTTACAAGGTTAATGATGAACTGATCCAAGTAAGAATGGCGTGCCCTATCCATTAAGTTCATGAGTAGTACAGGCATATTGGTCCTATTCGAGGGGTATCACTATGGATTAGTAGTGTCCGTATCGAGTTTGGGAGGTCGTCTTCGAAATATCCTTCTCTAACACTCGAAGTTGGTGATATTTGGATCTCAGGCCCATTTTTGAAAAGTAATTCGTTTCTTGCATTTGCTCAACCAACTCCTCCATGCGACGCAGAGATAATGATTTCCAATGGAAATCTTGACGAGGTCTTCGATAGTCGATGTACTTATGATGTGCGCATGAAACTGGTATTGTGAGGATCGAATTGACTCAAATTGTATGATAATGTCGGAATCATATGGGAACTAAAGACATTAGATTTGAACATAAGGCGTTACAGAAAAAACACAATAGTGCAACCTTGAACAGAGTTACAATACTTTAGATTTACTACAAAACTATTGTTGCGGATAAGGTATACTACAAAAGACAAGTATAAGCAGCACGAGGGTCCCTTTACTGTCGGGATCTCACAAAAGATAAGACTCTAGTTGCACTAGTTTTAAATAGTTTGTAAGTATGTTACAACGAACGCCTTAGATACCCTAACGAGGGTCCGATATACTTTCTCCTGCAGCTGTGATTCTGAGAATCTTCCCGTCAGCGCCCGAGTTCTTTGCTATTGGACAGTCCTTTTTGAGATGTCCCATCTGCCCACATAAATGACATATCTGGCTAGCGCCAACATCGGTGGTGGAAGTGAAGTGTCGAGTAGGAGTTATGGGAACACGGTTGCTTTCGTTGATCTTCTCTTTTGGTCAATTTCTATAATAGTGCCCTGCCTCACCACAACTATAGCAAACTAGGCTAGCTCCAGTGGTGGAGGCAGTCCTACAGAAATGAGCAATGTGCCCCATCTTGTTGCAATTGTTTCATTTCCATAATTGGCAAATTCCCTTATGGTGATAGTTGCACCGGTCACACTTCGGGAGTGTTCCCTCATATCGTTTGACTGGTGTTATGATGACCGGGGTTGCCACTGATTGCTATTGCATGGAAATCCTCTGAAATTGCTTGTGTTCCACTTGGGCTTGACGTTTTCGCTTCTTGAACTTTGAGTTGTTGTTTTGGGTGTTGGCAGCTGTTACTATTTGTTGATTTCTCGGATCGTTACCATGATCGGAATTGTCAACTCCTTTATTAGTCTTGTTTGGATTGATAGCGTTGTGGTTTGCAAGGACAGCTGTCACGGCAGCCATCACGTCAGCTGTAACTGTGGCTTGGAAAGTAGCGGCGCCCATAGGAAAGGCAGGATGACTACTTCCGGATGACGACATGATTATGTAACACGCAAGAAAAGGAGTTCGTGAGCTATTATGGTTGAACTTATATGTAGTCCGATCGTTCATGAAAAGAGTAAGAGTATGTTCTTGAAGGTTTGACCTACATCCCTGTGATGCAGTCCTAAGAAAGAGTAGAAGTAAGTTCGTAGAATGGTCTCAAGATGTTTTGTCGTTCAAGCCGAGGTATTAATGGATGGTGGAAAATATGATCCAACCTTTGAAAGAGGCTTGAAGATGATCCCGGAGTTAAATTACTATAGTCCAAAGACCTGACTAAAGTAAGTTTCAGATAGACTCAAATGAAGGTATGATAAAAGTATCTGAATAGAGAATAACTCAGGAGTTGGTCGACTATCAATATCATCGATGTTTGAGATGTAATAAGTTTAGGAAAAATTGACCTGGTAGTAGGTCTTACATCACATCTAGAGTAGAAAATTCTTTGACAGCATAAAGACCTAACTAAAGTACTTATAGTACAAGGTAGCCACATAGATAAGTGCTACACATAACAAAGATAGGAACATGGTTCTTAAAAACAAAAAAGGGATGTAAAGCATCTCCTACTGGCGACGGTCACCCCTATGGTGAACCCTTAGTTCATCTAGTTGATGTTCCATATCAAGCAGGTATCTTTCGTATACCCTATGACGTACTCTGAGCTCTATGAATTCAGCTCCAGTTTCAGCTAGTGCTTACAGCATGGTTTCATGGTCTCTATCATATCTCTCTCGGGAATGTTCAAGGTGGTTGGTGCGAAGGATATGCATCCCTCCATTGGTGTCAACTTCCGCAATACGACGTAGAGCTGTCCTGCCCTGAATTTCATTTCGAGAAAATCTACGGATCAGGATTGGTAGAACTCTGTCTGCTGAGCTCCGTTCATTTATGTTGTAGATGCTTCGGTCTCCATTAAACGACATAGGTTGATTTTGATCTTTTCTCCATGCTTCCAAACATTCTACCCAAGGGGGCGCCGGGCCATCAAAAGTTGGACGAGGGTTAGGATTTGGAATGGGAGCTACCGGGGGTAGGTTCTCAACATCAGGTTTGGAGTTATCATCATTTGAAAGGTCTTCAGTATGGTGATCATCCAAAGGGATTGGATGATCATTCTCGGGTTCTTCTCCAAACCATCCAGCAATGACTTCATTCGGAAGGTATTGGTTATCGTGGGGATGGAGTCCAGCCATGTTATCTACGCGAGAATTACGGTAAGAAAATAACTATTACATGAACTATCTAGATAATTATTAGAAAATCTTCATTAGTTACATCACTATTTGTAAACTGCATACCAGTCATATGTAATCAAAATAGGATAGGCCTTTGAATAAGTGACCTTAACTCCAAATTCACAAGGAACCGGGGTAAAGCAAAATTTTCATAGATTCTATGTCTATAATATCCTAGATACATAAAACCTTAGTGTATCCACTTAGCAACTATCAACTTAGTAATGAAGATCCTTTTTAGTTCTCAAGTAAGTAATTATAGTAACACAAAATACACCTATAGTATTTTAGACTTAGGTTCTGTTATAATGTTCTCATTGTGGTATTGTTGGTAAGATTTTTAGACTGGTTGCAACCTCACAACTACACTTAGGCACATGCTAGTCAACCCTCAGATAATATAGTTGATCAGGCTATATCTTCCCAGTTTTGACTATATGTCTCTAAGTCTACTTGTGCTGTCCAACAATCGTAATTCTTTTGTATTGTCCTATTGACACTGATTTTAGAATGAATGCATGCATGTATACTTAATTAAATATTTTATTATTTAAAGTATAAACTCTTGGTCAGAGCATTTTAATCCCATTGTATTTATAGTCTGTATATCTTTTATGGGTTGATATACTCAATTCACTATAAACAATGCTCTAATACCAATCTGTCAAACCCCAAAACCAGGAACGACGGAAACGTTCTAAGGTAGAGGACGTCATGTATAGTATCACAACAATGAATAGTAGTAAACAAGCAACAACATCATCCATTGCATTAATAATATAATTTTAATACAAGTGTTCTGACATGTTTAATAGGCACTGAAGTATGAATCAAAAATGAAAGATGGGTCTTGAACGAGCTCCATCTTCTCTAAACCTTGCATCGATACCTGTCTACTGTTGATCTGAGGATACAAGTTATTTTCAAAGAGAGTATCAACTTTAAAGCTGGTGAGATCATAAGTATTTTAGCGTCTGTATTTGTAATAATCTATTTGTAAGAATGTATTTGTAAGACTGTATTTGTAAGTATGAGTATGTAAAAGTTTTGAACAACCTAGAAAACCCTATGCTTCCTACTAAAAGTAGCTTTCTACCAAGGCATCTAGTATCTGACTGTATCTCTTGTAAGAGTGTGTATTTTCCCAAATCTAACTATCATTAACCAAAAATATAGTATTTACATTACCGTGCATCGTGTGAATGTTCACGAAGTGAATATAATGGGGAAATAATATAGTACTATAGTATTATAATAAGTGACTACTGTTGTACTAACAACCTTAAACCAAATGGAATTTAAAGTACCATGTGATCAGCCTGTATCCTGCTACCGACTCAATAGTAAAACAACGATGTAAGATGCCGTAAGAAATGACATTTGGCACCCGTAGACTTGCAAGTCCCACTGTACCAAGCAGCAAGGTGTAGGATAGTCAATCCAATATAGATATATACGCAAACTCATACGCTCCCCAATTAAGGAGACTCTGGATACAAAATCGGTCATGACAGGTAGTGCCATGTCCCGTTTAATGGCTCACATAACGGAATGTAATGTATATGTAATCTATGCTAGTTGTATTGTATGCTCTTCCTTTGTCTAGCCTGTATGTTCTCTCTATATAGTATTGTAATGTATTGTGTGTACTAGTTGTATTGTGTGCTCTCTCTCTAGCATGTATTGAAATGTATTGTGTTTACTAGCTATATTGTGTTCTCTCTATCTAGCAAGTATTGACTCATGCATGAACTGACTCTTTGTATGACTCATTGTTCTAATATTAGTATTAGTAAAACCCTAAACTACGCCTATTGTAGTTTACTAGTAATATGACTTGTACGTATGAACATGGAAGTATACCCTTGCTACCCAAGGGTATTGAATTGACTGGAAGAACCTTTATGACTATATATGTACACATGATATATAACTCATATTTAAACAACCTTCGGACGAATGACCGATGCCCTAAAGCCACATCCCAACGAGGAGATAAAGTGAGCTAGCCTTCCTAAGTCCTTTAAACATTACTTTGATAACTATACATATCTAGGAATGCAATTGACAATATAAAAGTATAAAAGAAGTTTTGTAAAAACTTTGAAGAGTTTAAGAGCTTAGAAAGGATGACTTGATGTCAATTCGTAAAACGGTTTGAAAGAAGTTTATTTGATAAGGGCAGTTATAAGTATAAGGAAACCTTTGTTTTGAAACAAAATTGTAAAGGTGTTTTGAAAAGAAACATTGAGTATGTAAGACAGCTTGATAAAGATTTTTAAACATATAAAAACGTTTAAGAAAGTCATTTGAAGAAATCTGTTTGGTAAAACAGTTAACGTATAGTAAATCCATTTGCATGCTAGTTATTAATCACATGTGATTGATATAATAATTAGCATGATTTAACTTGTACCCCCCCTATAAAGCATTTAAAAACATTTAAAAAGGTTAATTAAGGGGTATGAACTCACCTGTAGTGAGCAGATCGGATGGAAGTGTCGGGCAAGTGCTTGGTGTCAAGTGAAGACTTAGACACACACAATGAGCCTAGTTAACATATAATCAAACATATATGTATCTAATTAGTTAATTAATAACTAATTAATCAAGTTAAGACACCCTAGGTCATAGAAACACTTTGATTCAAGTGCTACATGTACGAAAGGGTTGCACCTAAGGGTTGTATGACATGTCATTGGAGTTTATGGCCCATGAACCACACCTTGATGGAGTTTATGGCCCATGACCATTTCTCCATGAGTTTAGGGCTGTAAACTCATGGTACTAAGTGCCAAATTGTGTTTTGAGGTCTTACAAGTCATGATTGGGCATCAAATGATCAAGTCTAAGCCTTAGGATAACATTAAGGGTACAATAACACTACCTAGTAGAGTTCACGGCCTAAGTACCCTTTCCTTAGGTGATTACGGCCGTAAACTCCTATGGGGAGTTGTTTTGATTGTTGTTTAAAGTCTTAAACACTTCTAGTAAGGATCAAGGTTGGCATCCAAGGCATAGGAAGGAGCTAAGGTCCAATTTACCACCTTGAAAGGGGTTTACGGCCCAAGATCATCCTTGGCCGTAAATTCCGTTGTTCTATGGTTTCTTGATGATTTTCAAGTGTTATAAGGGTCATACTAAGCATACAAGAAGCTATAGCAACTGAACTTACAAGATCAGAGCTCGATAAGGTGTTTAAGGTCCAAGAACACTAGTGTGTGTTCTTGGTGTTTTGAAGATCTAATGAAAATCAATAATTGAATGGATGAAATGATGTATAATGACTAGGAGATAGGTTATAACAACAAATCAAGTCAAGTAATACTTACATTCTTTGAAAATCGGGTGAAGAATGGTATGCTACTTGAGAGAGAATGGCTTTGGTTCTTGAGTTTAGAAATGAGGAAATGAAAGAATGGGCAGTAAACTCATGACTAAGGCATGAGTTTTCAGCCCTAAGAGAGTTCTCAGCCCAAAACTCTTAGTTTGGTCGTGAACACCAATTCAAGGTGTTACTCGTTCCATTACATTCCCGATTAACTAGAAATCACTTCCTTTTATCCGTCCGATTCGTGAATAATTAATTAAAATACTCAAACAGACTTTAAACTGGCTAAAAATTAGCAGGAAGGCATTTAACTTTTAATTGAAGTGTTTGACTGTACTGTATCGAAAATTTCGGGTTGTCACACAGTCTCAGCCGGTAGCCAAGCGGGCCAAGCCCGCCGATTCAAGATCTGGGGGACAGAAGGGCCGCACTTGCGGAAAGTGCGACAAGGGACACGATGGGGTTTGTCGATCTGGTGCTTGCTACAAGTGTGGTAAGGAGGGGCATATCGCCAAGGATTACCCCAAGGGATTTATGGTATGCTTTCACTGCAACCAGACGTGTCACCGGAAGGCCGAGTGACCGTAGTTGCATCAAGGATCAGCACAGGGGTGTGCACCTGTTGCTAAGGTTACCGAAGTTGATCCGAAAAAAGTTGAGGCACTGAAGGCTTGCGGGAGAGCCTTCCAGTTGACAGCAGAGGAGGTCCGTGCAGTGCCCGATGTCATAGCTGGTATGTGTTCTTTCGTTTATTTATGTTAAATATGAAGTGTTGTGCTTATATTATGATATGCGTAGGTATCCGACGAGAGGCGATGAGTCGGCTTCTGTGAGTCTCTATAGCTTACGAGTGAGCGGTGTATGCCACAGATGTGATTCCAGGATGTAGAATTGAGATCTTCGGTGTGGAGTTCCCGATTGATCTAGTCCCGATATCGATGGGGGACGTATGTGTCATAGTGGGCATGGATTGGTTGAGCCGGTTTGGGGATCTTATAGACTACGAGAGACAGCTGGTGGCGAAACGAGACCCTAGTGGGGGAGTGCTTACGGTGTACGACGAGGGTACCCGTCCTGAGTCAGTATTTTGTTCGGCTGCAAGGGCGAGATAGAGTCTACAACAGGGTTGTAGTGGGTTTGTGGCCTATGTGATAGACACCCGAGTGGCCGCTGGGAGGCCGAGTTCGGTTAAGGAGGTCCCGATAGTGTGCGAATTCCCGGATGTTTTCCCCGAGGAAATGCCAGGTGTGCCTCCCGAGAGGCAAGTAGAGTTCTGTATTGAATTGGTTCCGGGGGCGGCACCTATCGCCAAGGCACCCTACCGCCTTGCGCCACCAGAGATGCAGGAGTTATCCTCGTAGCTTCAGGAGCTGCTGGGGAAGGGGTTTATTAGACCGAGTAGCTCACCTTAGGGAGCGCCGATACGTTTTGTCAAGAAAAAGGATGATACATAGAGTTGTGCATGTTTAATCCTGAAATTTGAAGAAGTATTACTTCTTCAGATGAAGTCGGATTTACACGTTCTATATATCTACAGAAATTATATGTAACATCCCGAAACTCAGGTAAACTTTATAACCCCTCTACTTTTGAAAATTGTCAAGATAAGTCTCTTAAGTTGAGCATGGGACTTATGAGTACGCTGGGTGTAATCAGGTGTACGCCACATGTACTCACGCACTTAATTTGGATGCAGACTCACCTGGGTACGCTAGGCGTACACAGGGTTACGCTGGGCGTAATGCACCCGGATGAAAACCCTAATTATGGCTTGTGCACTATAAAAGGAACGTTAAGTCCTTACCCCCAACCACCATACTTCATTGAGTGAGCCCTAAGAGAGCAGAGAAACCCGTTTTGAGCTTGTGTGTGTGTTCTTAAGCTTGAAGGTGCCTTCTTAAGGTGAAGAAGGAGAAGAGGAAGCCATTGTTTGAGTTAGAGGTTGGAGAGCAAGAGTAGATCCGTGTTCTATAGAGGTTGGAGCTCCTTTTTGAGGTAAAAAGCTCAAAGCTTTCCTTTCATTTCATGAGTTTTGTTTATGAACCCGTTTTTAGGGTTTTTGGTCCAAAGGTGGAGACTTTTTGTGCCAAGGGTCCCCATAAGCTTAGATCTGGCCTTTCCCAGTGTATTATCTGATGGAAGTTCATAAAAATCCTATCTTGGTCGTGGATGTTGAGTCATGCATGAGATATGGACTTAATATGGAAAGAGGAAAGGTGTTTTGAGGGTGTAAGGGCCTTTACAGCCATGCAAAGGCTTAAAGGTTCCGACTTTATGGGATAAGAGGTTCTGAGGGAGTTATATCTGGAAGTTGGAGAAGTGGCTTAACCGTTTAAGATCAAAATCCATAAAGTAGCTGAATTGGGACTTACGCTGGGCGTAATCCTAGTACACGCAACGTAAGGGGTTGTGCACCCCGATTTTGTGAACGCACCGGGTACGCCCAATGTACATGCGTGGTACACGCAGCGTAACCTGGAGGGTTGACTTTTGTTGAATTTTAGGGTTTGGTCAACTTTAGGGTATTTAAGCCATGAGAAAAGGTAAAATGGTCTTTTACCGACCTGAAAATGATAGGAAAGGAGGGAGTCTAGCCTTTGGGAAATCTATTAATGTGAAATGTTTGTTATGATTAGGCGGAGGCTAGACCCGATTTACAGAGTTCGAGATTATCCGAGATACCGAGGTGAGTCTTCTCACTATACTGTACATGGAAGGGTACCTATGTGTGACCATAAGGTCTTGTATGATATGATGTATCTGTTATATGTGATTATGTGATATGTATGTGCTATGTATGTTATGTATGATGAGGACCGAAAGGTTAAGATGACATTTATGTGTTAAGTATGTTAAATGTGATAAGGACCGGAAGGTCAAGACAATATGGACCGAAAGGTCAAGAGGGTATGTATCGGAAGGTCGATACGAATAGGACCGGAAGGTCTACCGGAGTGCGGGACGGAGGTCCCCTGAGACACCTAGATCGGAAGATCCCACATAGTATGGCCTGGAAAGGCGTATGTGTGGTATGTGGTATTTTGGGGAACTCAATAAGCGTTTATGCTTATAGTGTTGTGTTATGTGTTTAAGGTACTAGCGATGATTGCGGGAAGGCGTCGGCTTGACTCGTACACACACCGATGGATTTAGATATGTTTTGATCTTGGGATGTAATGGTATGGATTGATATGTGACACAAACAATATTTTTATAACTATATTATGAATGAAAGTGTGTTTTAAATGTGAAAAATTGTTTTGAAAATTTACGTCATTACATTATATCGATGTTTCCTACGTGTCTATGATGATTATTTTGGCTTAAGAATAATGTATCTCTATTTCGTATTTTGTTATAATCTAGAGCTATAGTAAAAATGGGGTCTAACATATAACTAATTTTATGTTATTTACTTAACACATGATGAACGGTGCCCTTAGTTTTAAAAGATGATTTTTTCCTCACATGCCTTGCACGTGCTATGACTCAACAAACCAAAGGAGACGACACTAGCAATAAATATAAATATTTGACAAAACTATAAGATTGGTCCCTGTGGTATTTAAAAAACTTTGGATAGTGTCCAAAAAGTTTTTCACTTGCATAGATGGTCCAAAATCAAAATTTTTCTATGTTTTTGGTCCAAAAAATCTTAAAAAGACTTTTTTACCCTTTTAATTTATTTTTTTTTATTTTTTTAATATTAGATATACTTATTTTATAATTAAAAAAAAGATCTGCACCTCTCTCTCTCTCTCTCTAGATCTATAATCCATTCTAAATCGAAAAGCTATTGTTGATTTCAATTTTTTATTAGTGATAACAACAAAATTATATTACTTCACAACTTTGTTCATTGTCAATGTAGATATTTGATTGATAAATTGAATGCCACAAACCCATATATGAAAGCGGATGTGCCCTAGAACGATGTTACGATCAGTCCACCCAACCCATAGATTATGAGTGCGTATGTGTGTCTTTGATAGGAAACCTCCGCCTGCAAAACCTCTGCCTCCCCTAACTGCAAAACCCCTCTCATATCTTCTTGATTCCGACTGTGTATGAGATTTCCACCGAGTTCTTCGATTCTTAATCTCTCTTATTGGCAATTCGGTTTACGGTCTTTTGAGAGTTCAATAGCTCTTCCTTGTTTCCCTAACACTGCCCTAGAATCATTGACATTTGCAACTACCAACGTTCTATTTTTCGATTTCGGTATTTTATGTCAAACATGATTCTTGTCAAAGAGATTGACGAATCAACTTCATAGGCGTATCCTTGAGCGCATCAACTTCAACTTCAGGTTTAGATTTTTCATTTTGACCCAATTTCAAATGTATTCCTTCCGCTTTTCCAGACTCTGAAGTGGAGTTCTCGTAAGATCAATCTCTTCAATCCAAGGATTGACTTGTAAAGTCTCCATTATCAATATCATCCCATCTCTCCCAATGTTCGTTCTTCTTCCCATAAATGTAATCGATTTTAGGGTTATGTTTGCTTGAATTTGAAGAGTCGAAAACCTAGTTAATGGACAGAGCAAGTGTTCGACACCGATCCTACCAAATCGGTTTGTCATCTACATGCAAGCTTTCCAACCACCATTTTTTGAAAAATTTGGCAGTGATGTAAACAACTTCACAGTTTTTCAAATACGTTTTCGAGAGGTTTACTTCTCATAGACTCCGATTATGCTTTAGAAACCACCGGAATTCTTTGGCCTGCCACAATTTCAATTAGATGTCGATTAGGTTGAGAGGATTGATAGAGAGAGAGAGAGAGAGAGAGAGAGAACGTGGGGGCAGGGGATAATTCTTTTTTTTTTATTTTTAAAGTAAAAAATATTAGAATAATTATAAAAAATACAAAAAAGAAAATAAAAGTGTATAACCGTCTTTTCAAGTTTTTTTGGACCAAAATCTCAGAAAAACTTTGATTTTGGACATTCCATGCAAGTTGAAAACTTTTTGGACCCTATCCAAAGTTTTTTGAATACTATAGGGACCAATCTTGCAGTTTTGTCTAAATTTTTTATAACCATGTGGTCCGTTTGTAAAAACATAACATATAGAACAAAACTTGATATGTTGAAAAATTGTAATAATCATTTATAAAGATAATCTTAAAAATTGTTCTTTTTCAAATAGTTTGTTTGTCTCCTTTACAAATAGAATGGGTTGTGTAATTGTAAAATTTTCATATTGGGGCTAATAGTATTGAAATTTTTAGTTAGAAAAAATTGCAAAAATAGTCCCTGTGGTATATATTTTTTGGGGTTTTAGTCCAAACTCCAATTTTTTTGGATTAGTGGTCCTTTTGAGTTAGTGCGGATTTGGTCCCTTGGAAAACTGAAATGACTGTAATGCCCTTAGAATTTATTTTTTATGTTTTTTTCTATTTAATTTAAATGAAAAAGAAAATAATTAATTAATTTGGGCCTCTCTCTCTCTCTCTAAATTCGTCTTCCACCTCCACATCTAAAATAAATTTGGCCTCTAACCAGAACTATGTTCCTCTCATCCCTCCTCTCGACGGAAACCCCTAAACGTAAAAATCTGGCAACATTCATCGCCTCCCCAATCTGCCACCATCACCTTCATTTATCATGCCAGAAATGGAGGAGGATCTACATTTGATTCAAATATGTTTCAACTCACTGATGTCAAATCCACCGGCGACCTGTGCTTCTCCATCTACCTTATGCTTCCTCCGTTATTCCCTCAAACTCTAGTGGCGACTATAGACCAACAAGCAAGTTCCGACATCGACGACTTTAGACCCAGATATGTGGAAATCGAAACATCCGTTTTTTTCTTTTCCATTTTCAACTATAAAGGGGATGGTCAGGGGCTCATCGGAAAAGCGACAATGGGGACTGCGGGTGGTTCACCAGAAAAGTGGCGAGAGGAAACTTCTCTTTACTCACCTCTCTCCTCGGAAACCGACCTCGATTTCTCCCTACACTATCTTCCTCCCATTTTCTAACAATCTGCTAGTTCATCACCCTTCTTGAGCAGTGACGATGGTGGCTTAAGGGAGGAGATGGTGGCTTTGGTGATCTCATCTCTCTCAGCACTCCCCTCTTGTACCTAAATATCTAATATCCTATTTTATTTGATTTGATAAATGGTTCTCTCCCTCACACTCTGAATTGGGAAAGAACGAGCAATGATAAAAAAAAAATCACTGGTATGATTTTCCACCATCACACTCCAAATCAATCACCATTGTTGTTGGGTTAATGTTTGTAAAATCAATCACCATTGTTGTTGGGTTAATGTTTGTGTAATTAGTGTGTACCTTAATGTGTTCCCTCACTCTTTGTGTTTATATATGTGAAGATGATTTTTATAAACTTTGGAAAATTAATTAACACAAGAATTTTGAAGAGCAGATGTGTGTTTATATGTGAAGTTTGATGTATAAGTGTGTGTTTATATGATTTTAGTTGTAGGTCAGAGAGAGAGAGAGAGAGAGAGAGAGAGAGAGAGAGAGAGAGAGAGAGAGAGAGAGAGAGAGAGAGAGAGAGAGAGAGAGAGAGAGAGAGAGAGAGAGAGGTGGGCCTTTTTTTATTTTTTAATTATTAAAATAAATAAATAAATATTATATTCTAAAAAAATGAAAGAAAAATGGAAATTAAATATTCCAAGGATATTAATTTAATTTCAATTTACCGAGGGATCAAATCCGTAATAAAACTAGCTTAAAAAAATCATTAATCCAAAAAAGTCAGAGTTTGGATTAAAACCCACAAAAAATACATACCAAGGACTATTTTTGCATTTTTGTCTTTTAGTTAACTAAATATGAAAAATAAAATAAATCAAATAGTTAACTTGATTAATTATGTATTTAAAATTATAATAATAATAATAATAATAATAATAATAATATTGATAACAATAACTATTTTATTTATTAGATTGAATGGAGAAATTTACGTTATACTAAGATTAAATCCTTAATTTGGTAAAAATGTAAAACTAGGGTTATTGGTTAATTACATTTAAATCCTATTAATTTTTTAAAATCGTTATTCAGTTTTTATCTAATATCCCTTTTCATCAACCGACAGTTTCCTAACCTTGTACATCATCATCTACAACTTGTAAATTATGTTGTAGAAATTTTCCGTTACTTCGGTTTTGTCATTTTTAGTTTATTTTGCTTTTTGCTGAAAAGGACCACTACTTGTATTTAACTTCTTATATAACTGTTCAACAAACTACCTTCAAAGCAAAACTCCCGCACATAAATCAAGGTGAATATATCTTCTCTAAATTTTGGTTTGTGTTTCTTGCAAGGTATCCTTAGATGACAAGTTGACAACACTCTTTCACAACTCTCCCTTTTGTCCTACTCAACACTCATAAAGATCATCACTCAATCTATAAATACAATATACATATTCCAAAAAGAACAATTCATATCATTAAAAAACGTAATCAAGTTTCAAAAGCAATGGAGATTAAGGTTGAAAACGCGAAAGATGAACAAGCTCCTCTTCTTGCAATCACACTTCTTCCCGAATCGGTAGAGAAAACCCTGATACAAAAAGCCATCAGCCAAACATTCGAAAGCACTGCCCACTTAGCGAATCTTTTACCGACTGGTTCGGTTCTTGCTTTTCAACTCCTGTCGCCCATATTCACAAATCAGGGCGACTGCGATCCTGTGAGCAGGGCCATCACTGCTGCACTTGTGGCTCTTTGTGGTTTTTCGTGTTTTCTACTGAGTTTTACTGATAGCTTCATGGATGGAAAGGGTAATGTATGTTATGGGTTCGCGACAACACGTGGATTATGGATCATTGATGGGTCGACAACTCTACCACCGGAACTTGCAGCAAAGTACAGGCTGAGATTCATAGATTTCATGCATGCGTTCATGTCGCTTATGGTTTTTGCAGCGGTGGCTTTATTTGATCAAGATGTTGTGAATTGCTTTTATCCATCTCCATCTGATGAAACGACAGAGCTCCTCACGACACTGCCTGTTGCATTTGGAGTCGTTTTCAGCATGTTGTTTGTTGCTTTCCCTACACGACGCCATGGAATTGGGTTTCCCATTAGTACCATTTGACACCGATCCAGACCATTAGTAAAAAGAAGGGGGATTGAAGGTGGTGGCCTATGGGTGGCTTGATAACATGTTACAACCAAGTTTTTCATCTATGTACCTTTGTTTATTTAATTTCTATAAACATTTGATATATCCACAACAGATTATGATATTTCAACTGAAAAAATTATATTGTCACAATTATATCCTTCTGTATTTAAGAGAGAGATTCCAATTTTTGTTTAGAAAAAACGCACAACCAGGTTTTCAAAAATTATATGTTCTCAATTGGCAATTATGTTAAAGTCAATATATGTGACGAACATATCTTATATTTTAATTTATTAATTTATAAATATTAAAAAATGATAATTATACCTTTGTGTTTCTTTTCTTATTGAATATTATATCAGCTTCTTGCCTTTGGCCATTCATAACAGAATCATTTGGGTTTGCGACATAGCTTCTTTCCTTTGGTCATTCATCACGCAATCATTTGGGTCACGATGGTATTAAAAGTTGAATAAAAGTATGTGTTGAAAAAAATAAAACCACTGCACAATTAATCAACCATTTATCGAAAAAAAAAAAAAAAAAAAAAAAACCTTCAAATTAGTACATATCAAATTACAATAAGATATAACCCCAACAAAAATTTTAAAACTAATGTACATCAAATATTCAAACTACTCGTATATTATACCATCATGCGAGCAGTTTAAATGTTTGACAGATTGATTGTATGATAGTTTTATGTAATTAACATGTTTATACATTCTCTTTTAAAAAAATGAATTAGTAATGTAAAGACTGAATATTGACCAAAAAAATGAAGTATTTAAATAAAGGTTACGACCCTAGGGCTTCTAGCCCAATAGTATCAGGTATCACTTTTCTTCCTAAAATCGATGGTTTAAGTCTCCTATATGACATATATCGATTAATGAGCAATTTAAGACTATATTAAATTTGTTGTTCAAAAGTTGTTATTAAAATGAGGATTATAAATGTAAAAAGAAGGAAGCGGATGTATTCAACGAGTAAAGTTAATATATATATATATATATATATATATATATATATATATAGATATATATATATATATATATTTAAAAATTATTATTTTAAAAATAAAAGATATAGTTGTCAAAATTAGATGAGTTAGCATGATTTTGAGTACATAAAATTTTTTGCACTTTTTTTTTAAATAAAAAATTGTAACTTCTCAATAAATAAGGGTATAATTGTTATAATATAATTTTTGCAGATAGAAACATTAAAATCTTCCATGCATGTAACAACACCATGGTTGTTAAGATCTTGAACTTGATCTTAAGTTCCTACAAGCCAAAAATGAATCCGATCTCCCTAAAATCTGTCTGAAGCAACATCTATAGTAGGATCCTAGGATACCATCTAAGATCTTAAGATCTTATTACGACGCGATCCCACACATATAGTTTTATTATATAATCGAACCTAAGAAATTCTTCTATTCGACTTGAAATCAAGCATTGCATGTTGGAAAATTATCATAGACCATCATCACTTCATCTCGAATTAAGCAAGTTAAACTATTATTCAATTTATGACCTTAAGCCTTTAATTTTAGATTATAATGATCTTGTTTATTTTTGTAATTAAGATGTTTTCTTCCTAACTCTTACGGTTTGTAGCAACAAGAATTTTGAGTCATGTTTTAAAAGTTCAAATTGAGTCCATATTGACATTTTAAATGGCATCGAGTTAAGATGAATCATGCACATCTAATACCTTGCAAAAAAATTGAATATAAATTCATTTTGATAGGATCTTCCGATCCCGATCCGATCTTACGATTACGATTTTGCAAAATATAAAACGGTCTTGGGAAAATCATCAACACCTTTTCAATAGGGGTCTCCCATATACTATTTAACATTCTGTTGTTCATATCCATATATGACCACCGGAATTTTTTAATTTCGACGTTGAGATAAATCAAAACAAATTAATATGGTCCTAAATTATAGGTACTATATATTTTAACCATGAATAACTTTCACTTATTAACTCCAATATATACAACTTATCATGATAATTGGTTTATACAAAATAAGGTCGAGATAACACACTGATCCCTTAATATTTGGAATATGTATAATGACACAAAAAGTATTAATATAACACAAGACACACTATTATCATTCAGGGTGGTTATGGATGAATAGAAGAATAAGACAACGCAAGCTTATATCTTCCGAGCCATACCAGAAAATATCGCCATGTAGGTTGCCAAGAAGAAAAGAGTGAAAGAAGTGTGGGAGCTGCTTAGGATGAGTTATCTTGGTGTTGATCGAGTGCAAAAACCAAGATTGCACACACTTAAAAGATACTTTGATGCACTATGAATGAATTTTTTTGGATTTTTCCTTTTTGTTTTAGTTGCACTTGATTTGGTTGAACATGGATGTGTGTTTTGGTTTATGAGGTTATTTATGTATTGTTTATGCTATGTGATCTTGTGACCTTTTGATCCCTCACAACCCACAATGGGGTCCTTAATAACTTTTTTAAAATTAAAAACGTTTGATCTCATCTATTCATCGAGTTTCTTAAATTTAAGTATCCTTTATTGTAAAAGAATGTCAATCAAATCATCCAATTTGAAATAATTGAGTAATTGGCCAACAATTAGTTATAGGAATCGTGACTACACTTCGGCCATGAAAAGTTAATACAATCAGTTAGGTATATTTTATCCCACAAGCATTATATAAGTGGCGTGCAAGTGTTTTCAAAAGGACTGCATACACTTGTATTATGAAAAAAGAGATTTTTCGATAAGATTTATAACTCTACTTTTTCAAACATATGATATCATAGTTATTGTGTACATTCAATAGATCATGGTACCTTTTATTATAATCATATTTTATATGTAGGTTCTTTATAAAATCCAATTTTATATTTCGACGCATTCAAATGTTAGCATTAATATATTATATTAACATTTGACATTTGAAAGCTAAAAAGTCATTTATAAATCCTTTAATAAAACTTCATTTATTATTTAAGATTTAGAGTTTGCACAAGCCTCTATAATACAATTTTAAACTTGTTAGTTTTAATCATTAAAACTTGTAGTGATAAACTTTTAAATGATAAAAATCATTCTATTTTAAATGAATTTTATACATCTTATATTTTCAAGACAAATTTATGTAAACCAAACTCTATATGATCATTTTTATGTTCAAAGTATTATCTGACAATGAAAATCCTATTTTTAAACTAGGCATAAGATCAATATAAGAACAAGCATCAAAAACAAAATATTCACGTATAAACCAAACCAAAAACTATTGACATTTTATGAATTGTTATAAAAAAATGTAAAGTCCATTCCTAATGGAAATATGGGACAAAATACCACAACCAAAATTTGGAGACGAAATTTACTATATGTAAGATTAATGATAAGAAAATTGTAGTTCACTCTGAGCTGATTACATAGATACAAGGTTTAACAAAAATGGAGTTCATATGAGAATGTTATAGTCGTTGGAAAAGTACATTGCTATTCGGAAAAAGTTAGTCGAAAGTCTTAAGGACACAAAACGCCTTTTAAAAGGCGCGAAGTGCATGTGCCGAGTCACAAAAAAGCATATGTCGATCAAGATGAACATGTAGCATACAATAGGGAAATATGGAATATTTGGAAGGACACATGGCATCGGGTGCAATGCGTCCAACGAATTTTTGCCACTATAAATGGCTCGAAGTGTCATTCACTGAATGGTTTTTCTGAGAGAGCTCTGAAAGGTTACATAACATCGTGTAGCCTTCGGATAGACAAATATAGCGTTAATATATTGGAGTTTAGAACAAAGTTGATGAGTGAAGATTATAGCTTAGTGACAGAGGTCATCTGTTTAGCAAGGGTATGACTACCATTGGGCTAAGATATCCTTTCGATTGTTAATACATAATTTTATTTACGTAATTATTAAGGTGTGAAGGCTTGATAAATTCGATACATTATTAATGTTTGTAATACGATGTTATTATGAACTAATTGGTTTATTTGATAAACAGTTTCCTGTTTGAACTCTCGATTCGATAACGAGGGTCATAAATCCTAGTTTACAAGATTGTTTGACAGTAAGATTAGATTATCAACTTATGGAGTTAAGCTGTTTGTTAATCGTTTTTAGGAGCTTAGTGATTTGGTACCAAATGGTTACCCAATGTTAGTGATCTGACAAAGGCCAATTTAATAGATATGATAAATAATTTCCTAAGTTTAAGGCAAGTTTAATAGAAATGATAAATAATTTCCTAAGTTTAATGAGAAATATTTTGAGGAACTTGGTATTTGTTGAGATAGGTTAGACTAGTGTTTGAGCTAAGAGATAGCTATTGATATTAAAATTTAAAGACCGATAAATTCAAATAGGTAAACATATTAAGAACAAGGAATAAATATCAAATGTGTTGAATGACTGAATATCACAGCCTTAGAAGAGCTCGATTAGGTTCAGCTACTGTAAAGGTGTGTAGGGTTTACAATGCAAAAAGACAATTACAAATAACAGTACATGCATGCACCTTAAATAGATAAACCCTAATAAATAAAGCATGGGTGGACAGGCTCAACCGGGATACAAGCTATACTAAACATAAGGCCCAAAACGATGCAACACTTTAAGCTCTAACAATCTCCCCTTTACATCGATTGAGGCGAGAGATCTTCATTATTGTGGAGTTTGCTTCTGCACTTCAAAGACTTTCGGAATTACGCTTAGTTGAGCCTTGCGAAATTGGATCTACCATTCAATCATATCCAAAAAACATTTCTTGTCACTTATGTTGTTTCCTTTGTATTTTCTTACGATGTCCAAGATATAGTTTGTGAAAAGATGTTTGTTATTAAGAGAGAAACACACTTTTTGCAATTATGTGTGAGTTCACTCCTTCATTTGAAAGGCCACACATCCTTTCTTATCTTCCTAGGTTTCATTTTGTAAAAATGTGACATAATTGGAAGTGATGAAAAGATGTTTGTCATTGAGAGAGAAACACACTTTGTGAAAGTATGCTTCAGTTCACTCCTTTATTTGAAAGGCCACACACTGATGCGACATTGACCTCTAGCGGGTCTTGTGGTCTTCTGCTGCGGTGGAGATCTGGGTATCACAGTGCAAACCCGTTAGAGCCATCCCAAGGACTGTGCCCCGGGAGCAGACTCCAACGGTCAAGTTAGATCAGCTAGAAGATCTGAGATGGTCCTCCATAGCTGGAGAGAACCATCTTGGTGCTAGTGGTGGTGTATGGTGGCTAACGGCGACGGGTGGCGGCTAAGCCACCCGACCGGAGTATAGTGACAGGTGAGCCATCGAGAAGCTCTCTCTCCATGGAGGAGATACTATTCATTATATAGGGGCAATTAGGTCAAGGGGAGTTAGGTCAGGCCTTGGGCCAACCCAATTCGGGCCCAACTAGCAAGGTGTTGGGCAAGGCCGCCCGGACGTGCCGAGCGGGGCTGGCGGGCGCTGTCACACCCCAAAATGATGAACGGCGGAGGACGTCATGTACAATAGCACAACAATGAAAAGTAGTAAACAAGCAACAACATCATCCATTGCATTAATAATATAATTTTAATACAAGTGTTCTGTCAAATTATGATAGACACTAAAGTATAAAGAAAATGAAAGACAAGTCTTGATTGAGCTCCATCTTCTCTAAACCTTGCATCGGTACCTGTCTATGGTTGACCTGAGGATACAAGTTATTTTGAAAGAGAGTATCAGCTTTAAAGCTGGTGAGATCATAAGTATTTTAGTGTGTTAATTTGTATGTAAGTATTCGTATGTATATGAACTGTAAGTATTAAAAATGTATATGAATTGTAAGTATGAAAATGTTTGTAAAACAACTATAAACGTTTGAAAAACCCTAGAAATCCCTATGATTCCTACTATTATAAAAGGGATTCTTCTACCAAGACTTAAATGTTCTAAATGTAGCCTTCTACCAATGCATCTAGTGTTTGTGTGTGTGTGTCTCTTGTAAGAGTGTGTATTTTCCCAAGTCTGACTATCATTAACCAAAAATATAGTTTCTACATTACCGTGCGTCGTGTGAGTGTTCACGAAGTGAATGTAATGGGAAAATGAAATAGTACTATGGTGTAGTGTCGAACTACAACCATACCAATTACCTTAAGCCTAGGGTGATTCTTCTAAGTACTGTAGTATTTGTAATAAATAACTACATCGGTACTCCTATTGCCTTATTTGAGGGATAAGGTATAATGTAATGGCTAGATCCTAGGCTAGACGCTCCACTGTCAAAGGGATTTTTAGACCTTTACATGCCCATGCATATATGCACGCTGTGACACATCCATATTACTATGATCATGTATACCCGATATAACTATCACAATTGCGATATGATTCATCGGTATAGTTAGATCCTGAACTTGTTCCATGCTATAGCACCTAGTGATCTCTGTCCTATCATCATATATGTAAACGTACTCATGTAAGTGTAATCATGTAAATGTACTCATGTAAGTGTATATATGTAAATGTACTGTAATGCTCAACGTGTGCTAGCTATAATGTGTGTTCTCTCTCTATCTAGCATGTATAGTAATGTATTGTGTGTACTACCTGTAATGTATGTTCTCTCTATCTAGCAAGTATTGACTCATGAATGAACTGACTCATTGTATGATATCACGTTCTACTAATAGTTCTAGTATCTTCCTAAACTACCCATATGGTAGCTTACTAGTAATCTAACTGGTACATAAGAACATGGATGTATACCCTTGCTACCCAAGGGCATTGGATGAACTGGAAGGACCTTTATGACTATATATGTACATATGATATATAACTAATATTTAAACAACCTTCGGACGGATACACGATGTCCCACCAGACCACATCTCAAGCGCGAAAAGGAAATAGGGTGGATAGCCTTCCTAAGTCTTTTAAACATTTCTTATATAACTATACATACATAGGCATGCAATTTATAATATAAAAGCAAAAAATAAGTTTTGTAAAACCTTTGGACATAATTAATATCTATTAAAAGATCGACTTGATGTCAATCTATAAAACGGGTTGGAAGCATGGGTTTGATAAAACAGTTTAAGTATAAGGAAACATTTGTTTGAAACACAATTGTAAATGAGTTTGAAATGAAACATACATAATAAAATGTACAGGTTAATAAGGATTTTTAAACATATAAAGTGTTTATGAAAAACACTTGAAGGAAACTGTTTGGTAAAACGACTAATGAGTAGCCAATCATTTAAATGATGCTTACTAATCACATGTGATTGATATAGTAACTAACATGATTCTACTTGTATCCCCCCATAAAACATTTAAACACAGTTAAAGCATTGATTAAGGGGTATGAACTCACCTGTTGTGGGTGATACGGATGAACCGAAGGGGTAGGACTGCTAGGTGTCAAGTGAAGTCTTGAACACACTCTATGATCGTAGTTAACATATAATATCACATATATGTAACAAATTAGTCTATAAACAACTAATAAACAAGTCAAGACACCCTAGGACATGCTAAACACCTTTATCAAGTGTTATTAGCCTCTAGGATTGCATCTAAGTGTTTGTTGGGGAAGCTATTGTGTGTAGGGCTCAAGGAAAACTCCACCATGAGGTTCACGGCCCTAATGACACTACCAAATGAGTTTACGGTCCGAAACTCATGAGTTTACGACCGTATGCTCATACGTATGTTACCATTTGATGTTTGATGCTCTATAAGACCCTAAGAAGCAATTCTACTTAATGGCTTGGTCTTTGGAAGAGTTTATGGCATTATATAACTCCTTTTAGGAGTTCACGGCCCTGGGACCAAATCCCATGGAGATTACGGCCGTAATCTCCCTTGGAAGGGTGTTTGTGGTGTTTTCAAGTCAATAATTTAACTAGGAATTAAACTAGACTAGTGTACAAGGCTTTAGAAGAGTTTATAGCACCGTTTGGCCTTATTGATTGAAGTTCACGGCCCTGGAACTTCTTGGGTTGTGAAAACCTTACTCTTGGTGTTCTAATGGTGTTTGCTAGTCCTAAACACATTATGGTTCATGTCTAAACTTGTCTCTTTGCTCAAGGAAAGCTTTTAGGGCATTTTGACACCTTAAAATGGAGTTCACGACCCAAGAACATCCTTGGCCGTGAACACACTTCTAGACTTTGTTTCTTAATGATTTTGTGTTCTAAACATGTGATGGTAGTTCCTAGGTTGAGTTCCAAGGCTTGGAGGGACATTGGGCACAGTTTGGCCCTTATAAAAGAGTTTACTCCCCAAGGTCTTCTTGGGCGGTAAACTCTCAAATCTTGCTGTTTTGATATGATTTTGATTTTATTAAACACAATTTAAGCTATATAATACAACTAGATAGACGTACTCACAATTTGGGATGAAAACCCAAAGATCCGTGAGAGAGAAAATGGCTTTTCTCTAGTTGGAAATGTAACTAATGAATAAATATGGCTCAAATTTCTATATATTGTCCTGGGATTTTTGGCAGAAAATATTTTATTCCCAAAATGAACTCTAATATCATAGAGTTTTGGAATAACAGTGTTGCACAAAACCCTAGCACATCCACTCTCCTGATATCTGCTTAAGTCTAAATCCTGAAATACTCAAACTTAAACTCAAAAGTCTGGAAATTCTATGTAACTGTTCTAACTTCTATTGACTTGATATGGTTTGTATAGAATGGAAATTTCGTGTTGTCACAGGCGCGCACCAGGAAGGGATGACAAGGGAGTGTCAGGTGAGGGAGCGCTTGGCCAGGTCGGTAGGATAGTCCCCAGTAGTACTGGCAAGGGAGCGCCAGGCAAGGCTGGCAAGGTAACGCCAAGCAGGGCTGGCAGGAGCGCGTTAGGCCAGGCTGGCGCACTAGAGTAGTGTAGGCCATGCCAGTGGACCATATCTCATCAAGTGCCCCCAGTCTGGTGTTATTGGTACGCGGCCAATGACATCGGACTAGACTTAGTCGGATAAACCAACAGGAGAGTCCCCAGCAGGGCTGGCAAGGGAGTCCCCGACAAGGTTAGTAGGAGTGCGCCAGGTCAGGGTGGCGCGCTAGAGCAGTCTGGGCCGTGCTAATGTACCATATATCATCAAGTCCCCCAAGTCTAGTGTTATCGGTATGCGACCAATAACATCAGACTAGATGTAGTCATATAAACTGTGCATCGTCAAGTCCCCCTAGTCTGATGTGATTGGGTTGCTGACAATCGGATCGGACTAGATAAAGCACCAAAGCATTTAAATAATAAAGAGAAATGACTGAACCTCGCCCATGAGAGTCGTGGGGTTGTGTGACGAGCCAAACATTACTTGAGATGACTTGATACTCCTTCATTGAGAGGAGTTCGAGCCGGTTGGTGAGATGCAACGTAACTGTTGCAGCGATGATGCAGACCGAGGCTGCTAAAGAGTGTTACGCGACACTGATGTCGGTGGAATGTCGGACCGGGGTAGCTAATTAGCGTAAGCTTGCCATTCAGTCCCTGAGACTGTTATCCGACGTGATTGTTGAGGTAGCCATGTCAGATGGGATGTCACCAGTAACCATCTACATAGTCTGCATTAATAACCATCTTGGGGATCTTTCTTGCTCGGGCTACACCTAGCTGGATTTCGGCATACTAACCTTATTCCCCCCTTTTCTTAGACGAGGCGAGGAATATATTCCGAGAGCTGGGCGACTAGGTTTCTAGAGAGGGTCACGTAGTAAGACTATTGTCATTAGCCAGACAACAGAATTCTTGAGGAACAGGTAGTGAGGCTATAGGTAGGAAACATGCAGTGATACTATTGCTGAGAGCCAAGAAGCAGAGGTGCTAAGGGATAAACGGTGAGGCTACAGGTAAGGTTGTACAGCGAGACCATTTCCAAGAGCCATGAAATAGAGATGTTGTGGGGTACGCAACTAGGCTACAGTTCCGGTTACGCAGCAAGACCGTTTTCGAGAGCCAGAAAACAGAGATTATGTGGGGTACGCGGTTAGGATACAGGTCGGGTTACGCAGCAAGACTGTTTCCGAGAGCCAGGAAACATAGATGTTGTGGAGTCGTGTGTAGCAGGGCCGCTGTCGGGATGACCTTCTTGCTGGAGGGTATCCTTACTATAGCAGGTTGTAATGCAGATAACACTTCATCGATCGTCCGAACACGAGAGAGCTGTGATGACTGTGAGATAGGAAACACCGAGATCATGGTGTTGGTCATGGAATAAGCTTGTGATGCACGACTTATGATATGCGACTTAGGAGAATAGCTTGGTCTTAGCAGCCAATGATCATGGAGGTGTCATGCGGGAAAGCCTTGCGTGTAACAGATCGGGTTTGGCTGCTAACGATCGTAGATTGATCGCGCGAGAGAGAGTCACGTGGAATGGATCGGGCTTGGCTGCCAGCGATTATAGACAAATTGTACAGAAGAGCATCATGTGGAATGGTCGGGGAATGTTGCTATATTGGAGTCGGGCTGAGAAGCTAGGCGACTCGAGGCAAACGTACTGAACCTCACATGCAGGGCTTAGTCGAGCTGAGAAGTCGAGCGACTCAAGGCAAGGGTACTGAACCTGGAATGCGGAGCTTGCCGCTATGATGGAGTTGGGCTAAGAAGCCAAGCGACTTGAGGCAAGGGTAATGAACCTCACATGTTGAGCTTTCCACTATAATGGAGCCGGGATGAGAAGCTAGCCGACTCGAGGCGAGGGTACTGAACCTCGCATGCGGAGCTTGCCACTATAATGCAGCCGGGCTGGGAAGCCAGGTGACTCGAGGCAAGGGTACTGAACCTCGCATGCAGAGCTTGCCGCTATAATGGAGTCGAGCTGAGAAGTCGGGAGACTCAAGACAAGGGTACTGAACCTCGCATGCGGAGGTTGCCGCTATGATGGAATCAGGCTAAGAAGCCAAGCGTCTTGAGGCGAGGGTATTGAACCTCGCATGTTGAGCTTGCCGCTATAATGGAGCCAGGCTGGGAAGCTAGGCAACTCGAGGCGAGGGTACTGAACCTCGCATGATTGGGCGTAGCACCCTACAATCTATGCATCTAGCTCATGTGATCACTCTGGGTTAAAGCGGAATGGTACCTAATGCTTTGTTGGATCGCTAGTCGTACTAATAACTGATGCCTCGTTGTCTTGACTGTTTGTCGAGGGCTATGCGGGGTTAATATTTAGAGCTGGATAGTGTAGCTACCGTCAAGTGGTGCGTAGCGAGACCTCCGTCGAGGGTTGGTCATCAAGGCCGCTGAGAAATAAGCACCGAGCTGCTAGTGATAAATGAGTAGCACAACTATTTAGAGTTGGGCAATAAGACTACTGAGAGTTGGACCACGATACTGCTCTTTCGGTCCGAAATACTAATGTCGTCTCAGGAATGCACTATCATGGATAGTATCAACTCTTCATATACTTTAACTTTGTCCCTTCACAATAAAAATCACTTATGCATAGTGTCTCTACCCCCCCCCCCTATTTTTTTCGCATAGGAGGCGGAGAGAGAGAGAGAATGTTGCATGCATAGCCGTTGAAAACTAAGAAATACAACTACTAGAAAGAGCTAGGCAACTCAAGCGGGCCGAGAAGAGTTGGGTAGCGCGACCGCTGAGAGCTAGGCAGCGCAACTGCTGGGAGGCAGGCAACGTTATTGCTAGGAGTCAGGCGACAAAATAACTGGTGAATGGGCTTTTTACAGTTGCCGAGCTGGGTCGCATGGCTGCTGAGAGCCGAGCGGCGCAGTTGCTATGGTTTATTTCAAAATGCTTCACGAGTAGTAGTAACATACTACTATTCTCCACCACCCCCCCCCCCCCTTTTTTGAAAAGTTGAGTTGGTTGGATCACATCTAATGAAATTGGACTTAGCTTGATTGGGTTGGAGCGCACGAGCTTTGAGATATTTTTTTTTAATTCGAGTTCATCCATCCTGCAAAGAGTTTTCTGAGAATATATATTATTCGACGGGATCACAACACGCAAGCTTTGAGTGGCTGATCTAGTTTTGCCAAATTAGCCTGCATACAAGATGGACCATAAAAAGCTTAAATGGAGCCCAAGGTGATTTACTGCAGCCTATCGGCCGAATAAAATAATTGGCCAAGTCCAAAATAAATTTTATGGAGCCCACTTGTGGAGTTCTTGCAACCTGTTTGGAACCTAGCTCCCCCTTTTTTTTCCTCTCTTTTTTGAGTGAAGCTTGAGGCACACAAGTAAATAGTTATTTCAAAAAATTCAACCCATTTGTGAATTAATGGAGCCCAAATGCAAATCCATAAGCCTAGTTTGTTTGTGGATGTAGTGGATATGAAATACAGAAATAAATATTGTAAGCCCGCTATCTTTTTTATTAGCTTTGAGTGTTACAACAACATTGTTCTCTCACTTTGTCATAACAAATTGCGAAAGAAAGAGGCATGTTGGTGAATACAGGGGTTGCAATTGAGGATATTCTATTGACACTGGAGGAAAGCAGTAATGGTCGGATGGCGATTTAAGATCGTCCGGTGGTCGGGGCTCCTGGTGATTACACGCTAGAGTTCGACGGATGCAGGGGAGATTAGATGTGTTCCCACAGGTGGCGATTAATAAAACACAGGGGTCGCGGTATGGCCTAGCAAAGGGTTGCACTAATGGCCTTGCCATCATCGATTGGAGGCCTGGAGCTGTTGGGTCAATGATTGGAGTTGCTCGATTGAAGGTGGAAAAGGATAGTGATAGGTTGAGAAAGTAGGAAAGCAACCGACGATAGGGGTGAAGGTCGTTGTCAGAGATGACCTCGATTAGCTGGGGCAACCGGTGATGTTGGTTCTGGCGGTGTTGTGGCTTTAGTAGGTGACAATTAATTGAGCACAGGGAACCAATGATAGCTGCTGGACTATTTTGTTAGGGTTAGAGTTGGCCAGATTTCGTCTTTCCGACAGTGTGACAACCCGACATTTTTACACTATGCAATCGATCCATATATCTATCATTCACTTGCATTTAGCATCTTTTAGCAGAATGTTGGGTCCGCGCGAGTGTTTTAGGCCTAGTATATCATAGATATGGGCCTTAGGAAGGGTTAGGAAGGGCATTGCATCACAAAATCCAACCAATCACACCAAGAGAGATGTGTGCGGCGGCACACTAGAGTGTGCGGCCAACCAGCCGCACACCCAACCGTAAACCCCCTCCAGCCTCACATCGGACCCTATATATAATAGAGGACCCCTTTCCATTCACTTTTGGCTGCAACTTCTCTGTCTCTCTACTTTCTCCCTCTAAAGACATCACCCAAGAACACTTAGAAGGCCTCCAAAATGTGAAAAACATCATCTTTCAGCTTGTTATAGAGGTAAAACACTTGAATCCAAGCCTAAAACTCATAGTATTCTTCGTGTTCTTCACTCCTTGAAGGAGCGCGGCTGCACACCTTCATCAGGTGGCCGCACACACTCAAAACACCCTACAAAGTGAGAGTATGGCCTCTATAATCAATCTAAGACTTAGTTTGACACTTGAAACCCATCAAAATTGACACATAGGACTCAAACAAGGAGTGTACGGCTACACACCACTATGTACGACCGCACACACCCCCTGTACAGCCACACACTCCAGTATGCAGCCTCACACGCAAGTCTAGCCGCATTCCCTAGCCATACACTCATTTTTATGGCCATACACCCACTCCAATACTCATATTTGGCCTTAAACTTGCATAGATCATTAAGTATGGGACACAAGACACTTAGTCTTGGTGATTTCAAGCCTTTAGGATTATTCCCCATCATGTTTAGTCATGAAACACCCTAGATGTAACTCATATATGTGTCACCATATGATTAATAGGAACCACTTTCGTTCAGAGCATCTGTTGACACTCAACACTCATATCAATCGCACTCTCAGACTTTACGTTAAACAGTGAGTTCATACCCCTAAATTAACCTTTTAAATGCTTTTAAATGCTTTTAGGGGGGGGGGGGGATACAAGTTGAATCAAGCAAGTTTTAGTACTAGTCATATGTGATTTATAACTTATTGTCAAAAGAATTTTGTAGTCATATGTGATTTATAGCTTTTAAATGTTTCAATTTACTTTGCCAGTAAACTACTTTTCTAAATTTTCAAAACTTACTTTATTTTCCAAATCATATCTACACCAATATATTTATATAAGTGAGGATTGAAGGACTTAGAACTCATAACTGACCTTATTTCATGTTCTTGTTTGATTGTGGACTTAGGGTATTAGGTTATCTGTCCGACTGTCATTGAATTGTTAGCTATATATCATATATTTTTGTTGAATATAAAACCCTTCACTACAGCGCAATATCTTTACGTATCAAAGGCATTCAACTAAACAACTATATTTAACTATAATAGGTATAGTTAAGGATTACCACTCATTACTACTGTTACTATGATGCGCATTATGGTCAGTATAATTACAAGGCTATACGTGATATACACTATGTGAAGAGAACACTATACACTATACTAAGGAAACACTATACACTATAAGCATAGAAACTATAAACTACATCAAGAGAACACTACATAGAATACTAAAAGAATACTTTATACTATACGAGAGGAAATACTATAATAGAATGTGGTGCACTATTTCTCTATACGACCCATCGCTATGCGATCGTCGGGTAACCAGCGCCCCCTGGAGGGAGAGAGATCACTACGTGGATAGATCTATACGGGATGGATTTTTTTCCCCATCCCGACTACTAGCTACAGTCCGAGCCTACTAGGCCCAGGGATGATAAAACACTACTACACTATTTGTGACCTGGAGGGTCAACCGCTATACCACTATTACTCAGTATGGTTACATACGAGCTCACATTCAAAATTAAACACACTAATAATTAAGGGTAAACAGACTTCTCGAGGTGTATACACATTTAATACTATCCGAAGTTTACATTCACTACTACATTTCACCGGCAGTGACACTGCTGGGGTAAAAACTCTATTCTTTCTTTATATGAACGGGCTTAAAACTATATTCTCATTACTGATGTTTTCACGAGAAAACTATTACCTTTTCAAAGAATCAAACTTACAAATAACCTAGTCTTGGTAGAAGACTACTTTTGCTAGAAAATATATGATTTTTCTAGGGATCGAACTACCTTTAAACTTTGTTAACAACCATTATACTATGCGATTTGTAAACACCTTTATACAAGCAATGACACTAAATACTTATGAACTCACCAACTTTGTGCTGATACTCGTTTTCAAAATAACTTGTATTCTCAGGTCGACAACAAACAAGTACACATGCAGCTTTTGGGAAGATGGAGCATATATAAGACCCATATTTTATTTTGTTTATACATTTGATGTCTATCAAACTGTTCAGAACACGCCTGTATTACAAATATTATATTAATGTAATGGATGTTGTTGCTTGTTTTTTACTATTATGCATTGTTATGATGCTGTACATGACGTCCTCCACCCCAGAACGTATTCCGCCATTCTTAGTTTTGGGGTGTGACAGATTGGTTTTAGAGCTTTGTTTATAGTGAATCAAGTATATCAACCCATAAAAGATATACGGACTATAAACACTTAGGGACTAAACACTCTGACCAAGAATATATACTTTTAAATACTAAAATCTTTAACTAAGTATATATATATATATATATATATATGTGTGTGTGTGTGTATATATATATATATATATATATATATATATATATATATATATGCATCCATAAATACAAAGGGTCAGTGTCATACTAGAACAGAACAAAAATATTAAGATTGTTGAACATCACAATTAGACTTAGAGACATATGGTCAAATCTGGGTGGATGTAGCCTGATCAACTACATCTTCCTAGGAGTGACTAGCATGTGCCTAAGGATGGTTGAGGTGTTGCAACAAGTCTAAAAACTTACTGACACTACTAGAAGGACATTTGAACAAGAATACTATAGGAGTATTCCGTGAGAACTAAAAATGGTTGTTACTAGTAGGGTAATAGTTGCTAAGTGGATACTCTACGATTACATGTGACTAAGACATTATAGACTTAGAATCTGTGATCTTTGCTTTACTTCCTGTTCCTTGTTTGGTTGTGGATTTAGAGTTAGGGTCGCTTATTCGAAGGTCTATCTTGTTTCGGTCGCATGTAATTAGTATGCACTATGCAAGTATTGGTCTGAATAATAATGATCCTTTTATAAGTATCTTAGATTAGTACGTCTACTAACTATTCTTCCCCTTTTCTCGCTTAGATATCATGGCCGAATTTCATCATGGTGACCCATACTTCCCAAATCACGGCAATGCGGATGGCTTGAAGAAGAGCCTGATGAGGAACATCAAATACCATTGGATGACCACCAAAGAGAAGGCTTCTCTGATGGGTCTAACTCCGAACCTGAAGTCAACAACCTACCCCCTGTGGCCCCGGTCCCAAACCCTAACCCCCGCCTGGCCTTCGAAGGCCCGACACCTGATTGGGTGGAATGCATAGAAACGCGGAGTGAAGAGCAAAATCAACCCATGCTATTCAATGGAGACCAAAGCTTTTATGACACGAGCGAAGGAGGATCAGCAGACAGATTCTTGCCCATCCTGATCCGAAGAGTTGCCCGCAATGAAATCCAAGGCAGGACAACCCTCCAGCGTATCGCAGAGGTTGATACAAATGGAGGACTGCACTCCCTTCGCACCAGCCGCCTGGAGCATGCTAGGGAGAGGTCCGCATACGGGCATTAGTTGAGACTCGGGCTGAAGTCATAGAGCTCTGGGTTCGCCAAAGGGTCTACGAGTGACAACTCCTCAACATGGAACGCCAACTATCTAACCTTCGAGTTCGGCTGAGAAACATCCGTTGCCGCCGATAAAAGATGACTAGCACATCTTTTCTTTTGACTTAGGGATACCTTTAGCATCTGCATTTGAATGAAGCACTTGTCTATATAATATTATCATCTTTTAGTATGCTATGTAGTCATCTAAACTATCAATCATTTTCCCTTCATATGGTTTGATGTAAGGTCTACCGTTAGGCCATTTTTCCAGAACATATTTACATCAGTAATACCATTAATATTGACAATTATCTTACCTACTTGGAAAAGTATATACTTTTATGTCTCCCTACTCGGTATATGACTTTGTTTGACAAATTGTATATGGTGATTTAATTCATGAAATGCTCTCATCATACTTATAATTGTTTCTCACTATTGTCGTCATCCTTATAAATTTTCAGCAAAAGTTGCCTCCCCGTAAGCGCCCAAACAGAGGCAGACTTGTGACTCAAACTCCTCCACCACCACCCCCTCCACAGTTTGATCTGGTGATGTTTCAAACGGCTGTAACCGCAGCGGTGACTGCAGCTCTGGTTCAAATAAATTCCGGTGATGCAAGTGGTGCTGGAATGGGCGGCAATTCTAGACATGGTGAAGATCACAACGGACACATGGATGCACCTATAAGGACTTCATGAACTACAAACCAACCTTCTTCGATGGGACCGGAGGAATCCTTGCATTATCTCAGTGGTTCGAAAGAACGGAGGCCGTCTTCGAGATGTGCTCGTGCCCTGAGGAAAGCAAGATTAAATTCGCTGCTTGCACCTTCACCGAAAGGGCCTTGACATGGTGGAATAGCCATGTTAAATCACTCCCCCTGGTAACAGCCAACGCCATGGGCTGGGACACACTAAAGGATCTATTGATGAGAGAGTACAACCCTAGGGGTGAAGTTCAGAAACTCGAAGAGGAACTTTGGAACCTCAAGATGAAAGGGACCGACGTACAGCTTATAGAGACAGGTTCTGCAACTTGGCAGCTACGTGTCCTAACATGATCCCTTCTGAAAGTAAGAAGATTGAGCGATACATCTAGGGTTTAGTGCCCCCGTATCGAGGGAACATTTTAGCATCACGCCATACGACTTTTGATAGCGCCAAGGAATTGGCTCAAAGGTTGATTGATCATCAAGTTCCTTCCATCCCATCAACAACCACAACCGTTGCCACTACACCAATCATGCCATCCGATAACAAGAGGAAACAGTGGGACCGGAAGAAGGGCAAGTAAACTCAATCATCCTCTAAAAACCAACAGACAATGGCTGTCCATGCTGCCACTAATCCTGGTGCCCCTGCACCAGCCAAAACATATGTTGGGAACCTACTCAAATGCACCAAGTGCTCTTTCCATCATCACGGCCCCTGCCGTGAAATGCGCTTCACTAACTACAACCAGAAGGGTCATACCGTCCGTTTTTGCAGGTCTCAACCCAAACCCATCAGTCAAGTTCCGAGTACCGGAGTGAGTCAAGCCTGCTATGGATGTGGAGAGATCGGACACATCAAAAGAAACTACCCGAAAGCTGGGACTATGGGAGGGACAGGAAGACTACTTGATATTCGCCACGATGAAGCAGTAGCATACCCCATAGTAGTCATGAGTACGTTCCTTCTCGATAACTCTTATGCTTGTATCCTCTTCGATAGTGGAGCAGAAAGAAGTTTCGTAAACCAAAGCTTTAAACACTTACTTAAACAATCCTCACAATCGTTAAAAGAAACCTTCGTCGTAGAGATGGCTAACGGAAAGACAGAAAGTTCTAATGAGATCTACATAAGTTGTACCCTCACGCTAGATAATCATTCATTTCCAATCGACCTCATACCAATATCGATCAAGAGTTTCGACGTCATCGTAGGCATAGACTTGTTGTGTCTCTATCGCACTGATATCCTGGGCTTCGACAAAGCCATCCATCTAAATCTACCGAATAACGAAACTCTGTTAATCTATGGAGACAAACCCAGTATGAGTCTTCGTAACATTTCCAGTATTGAAACCCAGAAGTACTTGCGTAAAGAATATCGCGCGTTCCTTGCACACGTAGTCGACATGAGCCAGAAAACGAAAGATCTAAAATACTTCCCCGTAGTATGCGACTTTCCTGACGACTTCCTAGAGGAGTTACCAGGCTTACCTCCGCAACGCCAAGTCAAGTTCAGGATCGACTTAATTCCAGGAGCTACCTCCGTAGCCAAATCGCCCTATCGTCTAGCGCCTGCTGAAATGCAAGAATTGTCCGGTCAACTTAACGAGCTGCTCAGCAAGGACTTTATAAGATCGAGTTTCTCACCCTCGGGAGCGCCGGTCTTATTCGTAAAGAAAAAAGATGGATCGTTCTGTATGTGCATCGATTACAGAGAACTCAACAATATGACGGTTAAAAATCATTGCCCTCTTCCTCGTATAGACGATCTCTTTGACCAACTGCAAAGGGCGAGTTACTTCTCCAAGATTGATCTGAGATTCGGATACCATCAGTTGAGAGTGCTATAGGAGGATATTCCAAAAACAGCCTTCCAAACTCGTTACGTGCACTACGAATTCGTTGTGATGCCGTTCGGACTGACCAACGCGCCCACAATATTCATGGACTTAATCAATAGGGTGTGCCATCCTTACTAGGATCAGTTCAGAATCGTCTTCATTGATGACAAACTGGTTTACTCTCGAAGTCAGGAGGAGCATAACGAGCACCTACGACGAGTCCTGGAAACCCTACGATCAGAGAAGCTATACGTGAAGTTCTCTAAATGTGAGTTTTGGATCCAAAGAGTCGAATTCTTAGGACATGTGATTAGCGAAGAAAGAATCCACGTGGACTAATCCAAGATTAAAGCTATTGAGAAATGGTCAGCACCAAAGACGCCTACAGAAATTCGTCAATTTCTAGGCCTCGTTGTCTACTACCGCATGTTCATTCAGAAGTTCTCCCGGATCGCGAAACCCATTACCACATTGACTCAAAAAAGCGTGGCCTTTAACTGGCGAGAGAAACAGGAGAAGGCATTCCAAACCCTAAAACGAGCCTTATGCACCGCACCGATAGTATCCCTTCCCAAGGGGACATATGATTTTGTGGTTTACTGTGATGCATCCAATCAGGGACTCGGTTGTGTTCTGATGCAACGAGGTAAGGTCATCGCCTACGCTTCAAGATAGCTGAAGACACACGAGGTCAACTACACCACACACGATCTCGTATTAGGAGTGGTTGTGTTTGCCCTAAAGATCTGGAGGCACTACCTGTACGGTACGAATAGCACGATATACACCGATCACAAAAGCCTCTAACACATATTCAACCAGAAGGAGCTCAATATGAGACAACGACGGTGGGTCGAACTACTCAATGATTACGAATGTGAAATTCGTTATCACTCGGGTAAAGCCAACGTAGTAGCAGACGCCCTAAGTCGGAATGAATATTTTGGTTGAAGGGCCAGATCACTGGCATTGACCATCCATTCTCACTTATCCGCATAAATCTGAGAAGCCCAGATGGAAGCCCTAAAACCAGAGAACGTGCTGAGCGAAGCCTTGAGGGGAATAGATAAGAATGTTGAGATCAAAGGAGACGTAGTTTATTGTTTCATGGACCGGATCTGGACCCCAAAGTTCGGTGGTTACAGGGAGGTTGTCATGAATGAAGCTCACAAGACCAAGTACTCCGTTCACCCAGGTTCGGACATGATGTACCTTGATCTCAAGAAGTTATATTGGCGGCCAAACATGAAAGCTAAAATCGCTACCTTCGTGGGCAAGTGTCTGACTTGTGCCAAGGTGAAGGTCGAATATCAGAAGCCCTCAGGTTTACTACACCAGCCCGAGGTACCTGAATGGAAGTGGGAGAGGATTTCCATGGATTTCATTACCAAATTACCCAAATCTTCGAGTGGGTATGACACCATTTGGGTAATAGTCGACCGATTGATGAAATCCACTCATTTCCTGCCAATCAAAGAAACTTTCAAGATGGAAACACTCACACGAATCTACTTCCAAGATATAGTTCGACTGCATGGTGTTCCTATATCTATTATCTCCGATAGAGATAGTAGGTTCACTTCGAGATTCTGGCAGTCACTGCAAAGCGCCATAGGAATGAGGTTGGACATGAGTACAACCTACCATCCATAGACCGACGACCGAAAGTGCAGATCCCCTCTGTGCTGGGCTGAGGTGAGTACCACTCAGTTAGCTAAAGGACGAATTCCTAACAGCACTCTTACAAGACCGAAGATCATTCGAGAAACGACCGAGAAGATCATTCAGATTCGTGAAAGATTGAAAGCCGCTAGAGACCGACGGAAAAGCTACGCAGACAAGCAAAGAATGTCCTTTTGGAAGTCTCACCCTGGAAAGGCATGATACGCTTTTGAAAGCTTGGAAAGCTAAATCCAAGATACATAGGGCCTTTCAAGATCCTCGCTAAAATTGGCACCGTAGCTTACAAACTCAATCTACCTTGCGAGCTTAGTAACATACATCCTACATTCCACATCTCGCACTTGAAAAAGTGTCTATCCGACGAGACTCTTATAATCCCACTCGACGAGATCAAGATCAACGAGAGCCTCGACTTCGTGGAAGAACTAGTGGAGATTGTGAATCGGGAGGTCAAACGAACGAAACAAAGTCACATCCCTATAGTGAAGGTTTGCTGGAATGCCAAACGAGGCCCATAGTTCACTTGGGAGCGCGCGGATCAATTGAAACTTAAATATCCCCATATTTTTACTTAGTTATTTGTACTAACTTAGTTGCTTGAACTCTAATTTAGGGACGAAATTCCTCTAACGGGGAGAGGATTTGACAACCTGACATTTTTACACTATGCAATCGATCCATATATCTATCATTCACTTGAATTTAGCATGTTTTAGTGGAATGTTGGGTCCGCGTGAGTGTTTTAGGCCTAGTATATCATAGATATGGGCCTTAGGAAGGGTTATGAAGGGCATTGCATCACAAAATCCAGCCAATCACACCAAGAGAGGTGTGTGCAGCCACACACTAGAGTGTGCGGCTAGCCAGCCGCACACCCAACCGCAAACCCCCTCCAGCCTCACACCTGACCCTATATATAGTAGAGGATCCTTTTCCATTCACTTTTGGTTGCACCTTCTCTCTCTCTCTACTTTCTCTCTCTAATGACATCACCCAAGAACACTTAGAAGGCCTCCAAAACGTGAAAAACATCATATTTCAGCTTGTTATAGAGGTAAAACACTTGAATCCAAGCCTAAAACTCATAGTATTCTTCGTCTTCTTCACCCCTTGAAGGAGTGCGGCCGCACACCTTCATTAGGTGGCCACACACACTGAAAACACCCTCCAAAGTGAGAGTATGGCCTCTATAATCGATCTAAGACTTAGTTTGACACTTGAAACCCCTCAAAATCGACACATAGGACTCAAACAATGAGTGTACGGCCGCACACCCCTGTGTACAGCCGCACACACCCTCTGTACGACTGCAGACTCTAGTGTGCAACCTCACACGCAAGTTTGGCCATGTTCCCTAGCTGCACACTCATTTTTATGGCCATACACCCATTCTAATACTCATATTTAGCCTTAAACTTGCATAGATCATTAAGTATGGGACACGGGACACTTAGTCTTGGTGATTTCAAGCCCTTAGGGTGATTCCCCATCATTTTTAATCATGAAACACCCTAGATGTAACTCATATATGTGTCACCATATGATTAATAGGGACCACTTGCGTTCAAAGCAACCGTTGATACTCAGCACTCATATCAATCGCACTCTCGGACTCTACGTTAAACAGTGAGTTCATACCCCTAAATTAACCTTTCAAACTCTTTTAAATGATTTTATGGGGGGGGGGGGGGGATACAAGTTGAATCGAGCATGTTTTTGGTACTAGTCATATGTGATTTATGACTTATTGTCAAAAGAATTTTCTACATTTCCAAGTTACTTTGCCAGTAAAGTTGTTTCAAATAATTATCAAACTCATTTTCAGGATCGTTTTTTCTAAAAACTACTTATCGAAATTTTCAAAACTTATTTTATTTTCCAAATCATATCTACACAAATATATTTATATAAGCGAGGATTAAAGGAATTATAACTGATAACTTACCTTATTTCATGTTCTTATTTAATTGTGGACTTAGGGTATTAGGTTATCTGTCCGACTGTCGTTGAATTCTTAGTTATATATCATATATTTTTGTTGGATATAAAAGCCTTCACTACAGAGCAATATCTTTACGTATCAAAGGCATTCAACTAAACAACTATATTTAACTATAATAGGTATAGTTAAGGATTACCACTCATTACTACTGTTACTATGATGCGCATTATGGTCAGTATAATTACAAGGCTATACGTGCTATACACTATGTGAAGAGAACACTATACACTATACTGAGGAAACACTATACACTATAAACATAGACACTATAAACTACATTAAGAGAACACTACAAACAATACTAAAAGAATACTCTATACTATACGAGAGGAAATACTATAATAGAATGTGGTGCACTATTTCTCTATACGACCCATCGTTATACGATCGTCGGGTAACCAGCGCCTCCTGGAGGGAGAGCGATCACTACGTGTATAGATGTATACGGGATGGATTTTTTCCCCATCCCAACTGCTAGCTACAGTCTGAGCCTACTAGGCCCAGGGATGACAAAACACTACTACATTATTTGTGACCTGGAGGGTCAACCGCTATACCACTATCACTCAGTATGGTTACATACGAGCTCATATTCAAAATTAAACACACTAATAAGTAAGGGTAAACAGACCTCCCGAGGTGTATACACATTTAATACTATCCGAAGTTTACATTCACTACTACATTTCACCGGCAGTGACACTGCTGGGGTAAAAACTCTATTCTTTCTTTATATGAACGAGCTTAAAACTATATTCTCATTACTGATGTTTTCACGAGAAAACTATTACCTTTTCAAAGAATCAAACTTACAAATAACCTAGTCTTGGTAGAAGACTACTTTTGCTGGAAAATATACGACTTTTCTAGGGATCAAACTATCTTTAAACATTGTTAACAACCATTATACTATGTGATTTGTGAACACCTTTATACAAGCAATGACACTAAATACTTATGAACTCACCAACTTTATGCTGATACTCGTTTTCAAAATAACTTGTATTCTCAGGTCAACAATAAACAGGTATAGATGTCGCTTTTGGGAAGATGGAGCACATATAAGACCCGTCTTTTATTTTGTTTATACTTTTGGTGTCTATCAAACTGTTTATAGCATGCCTGTATTACAAATATTATATTAATGCAATGGATGTTGTTGCTTGTTTTTACTATTATGCATTGTTATGATACTTTACATGACGTCCTCCACCCCATAACATATTCCGCCATTCTTGGTTTTGGGGTGTGACAGATAGCTTGAGGTTGTACAGTTGTGATGATGGCTATGGTGTTTAGTAGTTCCCGATGATTGCGTAGTCCCTGATGGTTGTTGTTGTTGTTGGCTTTTAGATGCGTCGATCGGAGGAGGTGATCGTTCCCCTGGTGGGCGAGTAGTCTAGGGATTGGTCACGATAGGACAACCTGAGTAGCATTTAACGCTGGTTTGTTAGGTCCATTGGAGATGCTTGGGCGCTGGCTTGAAGGTTGCTGCCAAGGCTGCTTCACCGGACGCCGCTATCGCGAGATGACCGGTGGAAGGGGGTGGCACAGCGGTAACTGGCGATGGCGACGCTCCGGTTGTTGTCGCTAGTGATTCATCGGAAACGAAGAGGCCATTACTCCATTGGAAAGAGAGAAATCCAAGTGGGGCCCGATTTTTATTTTGACTTTTGTTGATAGCTCTGTCATTTGTCTGTACTCCATGCCTCTTTCCTTTTTTTTTCTTTTTTTGGTCGGCCATGAAACGACAGAGAGCAATTTGTATCTCATCTTTTTTTGTTAATGTGAGAAGGAAACACCACTCAACATTATGTGTCCATATCCTTTCTCTTTTTTATTGTTTACTTTCTTTCAACACTTCATCTCTACGTCTTTTTTTTTTTAAAGAAAACCATTTATTGATGGTAAAACTATAAGGGAAAAATAATTTTTACCAGTGTCTTCAAATATATAAGGATTACAACACAACCTTATACATAAACTCATTGCTAAAATGAATTTTTAATTATATATGAACTAGAATGTGGTAAAGTTTAAAAAATTTATTTGCTTCTCAACTTTCTTAGTAAACCATTAAAAAGGAATGGTAAAACTGATCTGGGTGAAAATGTGTTTTCTGAAAGTTTGAGAAGATAAAATATTTACAGGAACTTATTAATCTTAAACATGAGGTATTTAACTGAAAATGGGTTAAGACCCATCAAAACTTCTCCTCCCTTCTCTTTTCTTTATGAGGGTTTTGTAAAATGTACAAGCCATATGGCTGTCTGTACAAAGAACTGCTTCAGTGGGTAAGAATGTACAAGAAAATGCACAGCTAGAGGAGAATTTCCAGATGATGTATGAACAAAAGAAACTCATAAAAAACTTCTTTTCTTCATCCCCACTTGCTGAACAAACTCAAAAAGAAAACCGGATCTGATAAGGTAGTGCTCATAAAGCTTCATTTTCTTTCAGCTTGCTCAACAAGTTATGAAGATATGAGCAAGAAACAGATCTGGTATATTTTTCATTATGTATCTCTAATCGTTTTAGAGAAAACGCTAAATAGACTACTTAAGACGGGCTTTCCAAAGAAATTCATAAACTGAAGGTCATTTTTTGTAACATAAACTTAAAATAAAGTAAAAAGTCATGAAAATTTTCTTCTCCTCTCAAGTTACTTGGATAAACACCAAAATATGAACAAACATGAAGAAATGGTCGAAAAAACCCTCTTCTCTCCCCGAAAATACAAGTAAAAAGGGTTTGAAAATGTGTTTTTAGAACTTGAAAGGTGAATCAGTTAACAAAAACGTTCAGATTTAAGATCTGAGTTAAAAACGAAGTACATTTTCAGATCTTGAACTAAAAGTGAATCAGATCGAAAGATCTGAAACTTAGCTAATCAGATCTGGATAGATCTTTGCCAAGATCCAAACGAATCCGAACAAAGGACGGTAGAAATGGATAGATCTTAGCAAAATTTAGATTAAATAATGTCAGAGCTAAACAAATCTTAGAAAAAACTAAAGCATTTGTACATATCTTGGAAAGAACCAAGCGGATCTGAACCAAATGATGCTAAACATTAACATATCTGGTCAACCTGAGATAAAGCACAACAGATATGAACAGATCTAGGAAAGAACGAGATGATGGCTGCTTGTTCGTGTCCAGGATGGCGCCAAATGATGCGACATCGACCTCCGGCAGGTCTTCTGGTCTTCTACTACGGTGGAGATCTGGATATCACAGTGCCAACCCGTTAGAGCCGTCCTAGGGACTGTGCCCCATGAGCGGACTCCGATGGTCAAGTTAGATCAGTTCGAAGATTTGAGATGGTCCTCCATAGCTTGAGAGAACCATCTTGGTGCTAGTGGTGGTGTATGATGGCTGATGGCGGTGGGTGGTGGCTAAGCCACCCGGTCGTAGTATAGTGGCGGTTGAGCCATCGGGAAGCTCTCTTTCCATGGAGGAGTTACTATTCATTATATAGGCGGCATTTAGGTCAAGGGGAATTAGGTCAGGCCTTGGGCCACCCACTTCGGGCCCAACTAGCAAGGAGTTGGGTAAGGTCGCCCGAAGGCGTCGTGTGGGCTGGCGGGCACCCACCAGGAAGGGATGATAAGGGAGTGTCAACGCGAGGGAGCACCTAGCCGGGTCGGCAGGAGAGTCCCCAACAGGGCTGACAAGGGAGCGCCAGGAAAGGCTGGCAAGGGAACGCCAGGCAGGGTTGGCAAGAGCGCGCCAGGCCAGGCTGGTGCGCTAGAGTAGTCTAGGCTATGCCAGTGGACCATATCTCACCAAGTCCCCCAGTCTGGTGTTATTGGTACACGGACAATGACATCGGAATGGACTTAGTCGGATAAACCAACAGGAGAGTCCCCAGCAGGGCTGGCAAGGGAGTCCCCAGCGAGGTTAGCAGTTGTGCGGCAGGCCAGGCTGACGCGCTAGGGCAGTCTGGGCCATGCTAATGGACCATATATCATCACACCATCCATCCTTTCTTATCTTTCTAGGTTTCATTTTGTCAACATATGACATCCCAAAATTTAGATCAAAAACTGTGAACGGTCAAGTTCACAGTAAGTTATCTAAAAAATCCACTCATTAAGTTTTACTAAACCTAACGTAAAATAAATAAGTTATTTCGTCTATTATAAGATATCAGATGAAATCTTACTTCCAATTATGTAATCTGAGATAAAAATCAAATAACCCAACATTCAATAATTTCGTGAACGGCCATATGTTTGCATTTTTAACTTAACCATCCAAGGTTTAACAAATTAATAAATATTACATCCCTAATATATATAAGTTCAAGTGTATATATATATATATATATATATATATATATATATATATATATATATATATATATATATAGTCATTAAAATACCCGAATACATGAATGATATATAATTGTATTTATATTCGAAAACTTAAATACATTTACACATACGATTGTGTTTTGTGCATAATTCCAAAATACCAAATACAATATATAAATACATACACAAATACATATATTTAATCTACCAAATACAAATAAATAAATAAATACAACAACTCTGAAAATATATCTATTTTTATAAATCATAAATCACTTTTCAAACTACACATGCTAATGCATATAACTAGTATAAATAAATCAATACTCTTCCAAATGCACAAATAATTGGGTTATTACAATGCTTCTAAATCCAAAATCGGACCGTGTGCGCCTTTTTTCCACAGTTGGTCCATGTTAGGTCACGGCAGGGGCCAGGGTTATGGTGGTACTTGCACTTTTCACACAAAGGAAGGTTACCAGCATATTTACTGGTAGGGGTCTGAGCTGTAGATCTGACAACTGAAGCAGCAGCAACGGGGGTTGTAGCAACATGGACTGCTACAGTCTGCTGTTTCTTTGAGGATCCTTTGGAAGGTTGGCCTTTCTTCTTTTTCCAGAACTTTCTCTTTTCACCACTAGTTTTGGTCAATTCGGGAGTGACGGTTGTTTCCTCAACTTCATCACTGTGATCAATCAGGGTCTGGGCTAAACTTTTGGCACCATCATAAGTATCCGGTCGTGCATATAAGATGTGTCCCTTGGTTGGCTGGGTCAGCCCCCAAATAAATCTTTCTATTTTCTTACTCTCCGGGGTAACCATTCCCGGACAGAGCAGTGCCAGGTCATCAAACCTTGAGGTGTATGCTGCAAGATCAGAACCCTTCATCTTTAGGTTCTAGAGCTCGTGCTCTCACTTCTGAATTTCACCCCGAGGGCAGTACTCAACTAGAAGGAGTTCTTTCATGGCTTCCCAACCCATAGCATTAGCTACAGGTAGGGTTAGGGATTTGACTCGGCCATTCCACCAAGTCAGGGCTTTGTCACTGAAGGTACAGGCTGCGAAATTTACTTTATCTGACTCCGAACAAGCACAGATTTCGAATATAGATTCGATTTTCTTGAACCATCGAGTGAGGGAATTGACACCTCCAGTGCCATCAAAGGAAGTGGGTTTTCCGTTCAGGAAATATTTATAAGAACCCCCTTTTCAGTGTCCTTGACTATCTTCTAGGTTTTGGGGCTGGGGACCACCTCCTAAATTACTGGGGTTCATTTGTGACACGGCGGCTGTCACTGCAGCCGTAATAGCTGTTTGAAGCGTTGTGAGGTCAATTTGAGGAGAAGGTGGTGGCGGAGGGTTGTTGGTCTTTGAGTTAGGTCTCTTTCTTGGAGGCATCTTGATCTAATAAGATCAGGAAAGAGAGGATGATAAGTCCTCCGAATTGAATCAAGAGATAATGATAGATATGTATCCTGAATAAGCGATAAAGCAGGAAAGAGTTATCAAAACAGATAATTTATCGCTAAAGGAATGATCAAGGAATAACGTTTGAATGAGGCTTTCTACAAAGGATTGGCTCGAGAAATACTCCTATAGTATTTCATGATTCGCTACGACTACGGTTCGATGTTTGGGATATTAGGGTAAGTTTTAGGCATACCGCACACCACAATCACTCCCAAGCACATGTTGGTCGTGTCTCGAATGAATATAGTTGGCCAAGCTATATTGATCCTAGAGACGACTACATAACTGCCCAGGTTTAACCGCAACATACAACACCCATTTACTTATGTTTTGTTCTACTTGTAGTTACGGATCTCGACGGTTCGATATACTTGTATACTTTTGAAAATACTTATCCTTTGAAGGATACTTTTAGTTCAGAGAACTTAGGCCCCTTAGTGTTTATAGTTTTACACCATGTAAGGTTTGGTATACTTCATCCACTATAAACAAGGGCTCTGATACCAATCTGTCAGACCTCGAAAACCGAAGGCGTAAACATTTCTGGGGCGGACTCCACGTTGAGTATCAAATCCAATGCACATTGTAAGTAAAGTAAACAACCATTACATTACATATAATGAAATTTACATTTGTTCAAAAAGTAAAGTTGTACAATGTGATACATATATATATATATATATATATATATATATATATATATATATATATATATATATATATATATATATATATAAACAAAAACAAGACGTGTCTTCTTCGCTCTCCGTCTTCGCCAAAATGGATCATCGGGTACCTGTCTAATGCAGACCTAAGAATACAAGCAGTTTGAAAATCAGCATAAAGCTGGTGAGTTCATAAGAGGTTTTGTTTTGTGAAAATGTACGAGTTTCCTTTTGGTTTTTGAAAATGTTACGACCCAAGAAAATCCCATATTTTCTTAAAAGTAATGTTTGGCTAACTGTTAGGTTACACTGTTCTGGTTATGTTCGACTGTAATCCCAGGAAAATACCATATTTTCCTAATGTGAAAGATGTATATTGAAAACCTGGTTATCCTTGTAAAGTGTGTGTTAGTTCACCAACCCAAAATGTAATGTAAAAGGTGTACTCTGAAAATGTATTAGTTTTAACACGTTTATAAAACTAACATATACCAAGAAAACTAGTTACTTAACCTATTATTACTATTATGTAAATCTCTGTTATCCAAATTGCGAGTTCCATAACCATACTAAAGACTAATTATGGAAATAAGTAGTCCATTTCACTCTATGACTTTCGTCACCCTTGAACCTTTCAGTTCGGCTGTAGCTAGCAGCCAGGTGTGGGGTAGTCAGCCCCGTATAGATCTATACACTCAAGTCACGCTCCCTATCTAAGAGATTCTGGTTATGGGGGCAGTCCTCCACTCGCGTATCTCTGTGGAGTGTTCACCGAGGATGTGTCTCTAATTATAGGATTAACAAATTTACTAGTAATAATATTGAAAGATCAAATGACTATCCTCCACTCGCGTATCTCTGTGGAGTGTTACCGAGGACAAAACCATGATCAAATGTTATGCTTTTAACTGTTATATGTGGGAAAACGTTTGTGAAAATATAAATACGACAATTTATAATGTATTTCACACATAACATGATAATGTGTTCTGTAGGTTCAAATGGTTACTTGTTACAACTGTTAGTGTTAAAAGCATATGTAATGTGAAACACAATGTATATAAAACAAGGTTTGAGTACAAGTATCACTTGTACTTTGCTTGTATTCCCCCCTGAAAACAATGAAAACATTGAAAATGGGTAGGGTATGAACTCACCAGACGAGAAAACGTGGCAATTTGAATGATAAACGTTGGTTTGGGGCTTGATAATGTGCGAGGTTCCTATGTAATATGAAATAATATCCAAAGGTATCTAATTAGACTTTAAAACACTAATCATATATGATAATACACTCCAATGAGCGAAAACACTTCAAATCAAGTGTTTGGAGCGACCTGAGTGACATCTACGGACGTGTATGGCTTGGATAATGATTTGGGACTTCAAGAGTAAACTCCTTAGGGATTTTACAGCCCTAAACACCACATCCACATGAGTTCACGGCCGTGAACTCATATGTGGTGTTTTTGGATGCTAAATGGCATTGAAACACTTGGGGAAATGTCGAGATGAATTTATCTAAGGCTTAAGAATGAATTAAATCACCAATAACACCATCAAAGGCAGTTTACAACCCTAAACATGGAGTTTACGGCTGTAAGCTCCTAAACCCCTCTTATATTGATGATTTGGTGGCTTTAGACTAATCACATGTGATTCTAATAATTTATCCAAGCCCTAGAATGAGATTTAAGCACCATAGTACATGTGTAAGTGAGTTCACGGCCCAAGAACTCATCCTTGGGGAGTTTACGGCCGTGAACTCTCCATGGGGTTTTTTCCATCTAGTTTGAGGCCCCTAAATCGATTGTGGTTGGTTCTAGAATTTATTCCAAGGCTAAAGGTGTGCTTAAATGGCTTTTAAACACTTGGTTTTGAATTTACTCTCCAGGAATGATGAGTTTACGGCCTAAGCTTGTTCTTGGGCAGTAAACTCATGTTTACTCCTCAAAAACCATGTTTATGGTGTTCCAAGTCCGAATTGGTAAGCCATAAAGTCATATCTAAGGTCCAAAGTTGGTTTGGAGGGGTTTTAAGGCTCAAAAACCCAATTTATTTGACTTTACAGCCCAAGCATGCTCCAGGGCTGTAAACTGATGAAGATGGTCCTAAATCAATGTTTAAACTCGGATTTGAAAGCTAAAGAGGTTGAATAACAAGTTAAGGAAGTTACCTTAAGGATTTGAAGCCTTAAATCAATGTTTTTGGACCTTGAATTTGGATTGAGGAGAGAGGTTAGAGAGAGAGAGTACTGAGAGAGAGAAAAAGCTTCAATGGAAGCTTAGATCACTTTAAATAGTGTCTATGTTTTGGACACGGTGGAATTCTACCCGATAACGACGTTATACGGTGCTTTTGGTCGCACCCGATTAAGTTACCGGAACCCGATTTGGTCGACTCTAAAATTTTTCCGATTACTAATATCGAGTGTTAATGTGAGTTCTAAACATGTTTAGACACTCATTAAGTCATAATAGAAGTCCCACAATTATGACTTAATTTAATGATGTAACGGAAACGAAATCGAAAACGACGAATATATAAACGAATAGGGTTACAATTGATGGAATGAACTTCAGGTTGTCACACATCTCTCTTCCATTTTTATAAAATTCAATTTCCATTATAAAAATATATATATTTTTTTATAAAATGTGAATTTTAATCAAAAATTTATTCATAAACCTTAATTTTTGGGTCAGAAAAAAAGCTTAAATACTAATGACTTAAATTTAATTTTTACTTGATGATATATTCCTAAATTTAATTATCTTAAAGTGATATTATAAGCTTCATAATTATTTTAATTGAATTTTAGAGGTAAAATTTTATAAATTTAGGTTTTTAGGGCATTTAGGGTTTTTGAGAGTTTGTAAATATTTGGATATCAAAACAAATAGAATCTTTGAGACATCAAATTATATTTATGATATTATAACTATTTTATAGTTGTAAATAATGTTTGTCACTTATTTTATCATTTTATTGGCATTCTATGTAGTGGTTTCGAGGTTGAAGCAAAATTGAGGAATCAATTATACTAGTCCTAGTCTTCAACTTTGACTTAAGTTTCTACGAGACTTTAACCTAATTTCTACTATTTGGTAAAGTGCATGATGTGTGTATATGATTCATGAAAAGGTGTTCGAGTCAAAGAGTGACTTGAATATGGATATTTACTATAGGTAAGTAGTTGTGGAATTCACATATGAATGTGAAATCTAAGTACACTATACGTCGTTTCTAATTTTTTCCAAGTTTCTAGTAGTTTATAACTTAGCTTCTAGTTACTAAGTCTAGTATGTGTCGTGCCTATACGTGCAACTATGTTTAGTCAAATCTAGAACCGACTCGAATTTTGAGGGTTGCCACATTTAGTTTCCATCCTCTCTTCATATTTGTTATCAAAATTATCAATAAAGTTTTTAGTCGAGATTCTTGGGCCTTCAAAAGATATTCAACTTCAACCCTAGTAACTGAATTCTTGCCTCCATATTAGCCAAAAATTAAAGTATTGAATTCATCTTAGAGTTTAGAATCCTGAATTCTTGCCTCCATATTCAACTTCAACCCTAGTAACTGAATTCTTGCCTCCATATTAGCCAAAAATTGAAGTATTGAATTCATCTTAAGTTATCATGTATATCTCCCTCTTCAAGATTGAACTACAAGTCATCAACTGAAATCATGACGTCGCTTCAACTTCATTAATGGTTTTCCCAGGTTCGATTGAATGACATAAGAAAAGTGTAGGGTTTTGAATAATAGTCTTAGTAGAATCCTTTGATGGTTTATATTGAATCATCAATTGATGCGTAGAGTTGATTAATTTGTGCATATAATCATAAATCCTATCAACAATTGGGAATATCGAAGCATCACCAACCATAAAATTTGGATCCGTCATTGAGGAAAACCTAGTTGTATCAACACCAATTGGAAAAAGAATATTTTATTAAGTATACACTTCCTTTAGAATCAATCCCCAAAACCTACCACTCGAAACTGCGATTACTAGTTTGGAATGAGAAATAGAATACTGAAATTCTTCCTAGAATAAAGATGCATAATCAACATCAAGTCCATATTACAACCCATCTATAATAAAATAGACTTCACCTTGAACTTCTCCCTATTAAGCACCGTAGAATAATGCCAAAAAAGAAACTCCAAATATATGAAAAACTGGATTTCTTTATGTGACTGATAATGGATAAAGTAGATTGATGACCCATCTCATTGAACATGTGAATGACTTGTTTGGTGGTGACATCATACACATACCTTTAGAAGGAAACTTCAAGATTTCGGAAAATTGATTCTTGGTTCATTTCTTCATTTAATTGGACACCAATTGAAACGTAACAATGTTTATGGTTTTCTTGTAAATAGCTGGAAAAGTAGCCAAAAACGTGATATTGCACCGAAATTGCATTTGAATCATGAAAAGTGAACCTCTAGCAATCATAAGAATGAAGATATGGAGTCATCAGTTTCTGAGATCGGTGAAGTACGAAATAGAGATGGAGTACAAGATGGAGATCTTTCCGACAAGCAGTGAAGATACGAGATTAGGTGTGTATTTGAGTATTTAGTGTTTCTTGTCTTACTTGTGATGTAATGTTTCATAAGACATATTTTTTTGTATCTTTTAGATAAGCAGTTGTCAGTAGTTGTTTATTAACCAGTACTAGGAATGTTACTTGGTCTGTATGATGTACCTCCTTAGTCTATTTAAGGAGTGTTTTTAATGAAAATAAATATATGAATTGTTATTCCAAAGATTGCAAAAATTCTCTTTCACTTTTATCATAAGCCAAGATCTTTCATAACATTCTTCTTGTTCACTAAATGTTTTTACATTGATTATACTCCTAGTTTACATCATTTAATATTTACTACTTTGTTAAATATTTCATTCATGTCTTGACTGGTATTACCAGAATCGAATGGAACCTCTAATTAAGAGCAGACATTAGTCTTAAAGATTACCTTAAGGTTTGAGTTTTAAAAGCTTGTCCTTGCACATTAGTTCTAGTACTCACAATTGGTATCCGAGCTTGATTGGTTGTCCTTTGAATCCATAAGAACATATTATAGTTGATTCGAAATTAGCTTGGTATTTCGATGATTTCCGTATTCAGGATAAAAGTTCTTGAATATACCACTTCTACTCAAATATCTTAACTTCAATGGCTGCTCCTAATTCTCAATAAATGTATTCAATCCAAATAGCAAATAGCATGGGATGCTCTTATCATGACCAATTGCTACTTGATGAAGAGTGTGATCACTGGAAAGTCAAAATGGAAAGGTTTTTACTTCATAAAGAAAATGGTGAAGTTATCTGGGGATCTATAAAGGAAGGTCTACATTTTCCAGTTAGACAAACTTTGAGAGATGTTGCTACAACTCTCATGGGATAGGAAGAACAACGTTAAGCACTTCTCACTGCTGATGACATCTAGAAATTGCATGAACATGAAATTGCTTTTTCCGAAATGGTGTTTGGTGTTCCTCTTTCTCTCTTTAAGCACATTAAGTTGTGCAATTCTGCTAAAGAGATTTGGGACACACTCCAAGACCTGTTTGAGGGATTACAAAACATAAAGGATTAGTGCTTGACTTCTATCGTCAATGAGTTTGATGCTTTCACAATAACTCCAGGTGAATCAGTTGCCTCGGCCTCTAACAGATACCAAATTGTCGTCAACAACATGATAACTCATGGGATTGTCCGAACTCCACTATAATACAATCTCAAGTTCATCCATAGTCTTGGTAAAGAATGGGGAAATGTGAAATCATGTCTTTAGTGTAATAGATCACTGAAGAAGTTGAAGCTTTGCCAGCTGTTTGACGAACTTCATGGTTATGAATAAAATGTTACACAAACTTTAAGAGAAATTTTAGGAGGTCCTCTTGCTCTTGTTAGTTCTTTCGATCCTTATATCATGAACCCCTCTGCTTTGGACCCATTAAAATTTGTTATCCCAACTATCCCACCTGTTCAACCGTCTCCACCAACTTTACCTGCTCCTGCTAGTTCCAACTATCAGTTTGATGGACACCTCGACCCTGATGCAATGGACTCTGAACTACGTTTTCAACAAGAGTTTGCTTTACATTCCATGAAATGTAAGCTTCCCTTCAGTCCCACTAACAAACCATATCACAAACGTTTCCAAGCTCCTCATCAAATAAATCCCTAAGCATTTCCCAAACCTTCGAAAAATACACATGCTTATAAACCCAACATCTCTACACCAAACCACACCTCCGAATCCCACGAGACTCCAGAAAGACCGAAGATCATTTGTCACAAGTGTTTTCATGCAAATAACTATGCCAAAGACTGCTTGGTTGAAGCACCACAAAAACCAAGGATCAAGGACTCTGCATACTATGCACATCAAGCCCAAGAAATGGATGCTAGTGAAAAAGCATTCGTTATCACTGTGTCAAGAGATGTGGAAGGATACTGGTCATCTGGAGATGAAGATAATGTGATTACTAGTAGAAACATGTTTCTTATGGCAACACAAACAATTGGATGTGATGAAGGCTACTCGTCATCTAAAGGAAGATTATGATGATGCTGAACCGAACTACTACTATATGGCAACCAACGACTGTGACAACCCGTAATTTCAATCTTTTAAAAGTCAAACTTATCCAATAAAAGTCAAACTTGTGCTTTGATGTAATCTTAAGTTTAGATTAAAAACCTTTTCATGTTAAAACACTTAGTTAAAAGTGTTGGATATAGTATCTAAGTCCATAACTATATTTGGTATGTACTTGACCCGACCTAGCATGGTCCATTTGGGTTGCATGGAACCATGCACTTGGATAGACTAAATAAGACAAATAAGACACTTATGGTTTAGTAATATATTATAACTTCTAATATATTAATAATAAGAATACTAATATTTAGTTAGTATTGATCAATAATTAATTTAGAATTAAGTATGTGATCAAAAGAAGACTAATTAAATATATGGTTGATTGTGTCAATCATCCATAACATATATAGTGGGATAAGGCTCCATGGATTATCAAGTTGAGTTAAACCCATAAGATGCTCCATGGGGGTTACATAACCCATGGGTCATAGAAATGAAAGGTCATGACAATTAGGGTTTACATGGTGTAACCCTAATTGTAACATTCTATATAAAGAAGCTATTATTCACCATTTTCGGCCAGTAGAGTGAATGAAAGAGGGATAGATGAAATTCTAAGAAGTCTTATTCAAGTGTACTTGGTGTTGTGTGAAGCATTTAAGGCATCACACTTCAGGTGCTAGGCTCACAAGGTGTCAAAGGAATCCAAGCTACAAAGAGGTATGTAATTCTTACTAACTATTAGAATAAAAGATCCCCATGTATGCTAGATAGGATTATGAACCTTGGAAAATCCTTTTGGATGTATCTTAGTCACACATAGATCCAAGGTTTCTAGGGTTGCATATACACCATAGGAGTGTTAGAATTCTTAAAACCCAACAACGGTATTAGAGCCTAGGCTTGTTTGTTTGATACTTGATGCAAAATAGCTGAAAAACATAGTTTTTTGTTCACTGACCGCATGAACTCGCCGAGTCCAAGGGGAGACTCGACGAGTCCATGAAGAAATTAATGCAACTCATTGATTCAGTTCATTCACTCGATGAGTACATGCTTCAATGTTCAGATTTTCGAGTTATGCTGCTGGAAATGGACTACAAACATTACCATAAACTGTTTTGGTGTTTTAAAACTTGTTTTAGTTGGTGTAATGTTTATGCTAATCCATTTACAATGGCTATTATCAACAATTACAAGTTTTATATAACTTTGTTATGATTCTTGATATTCTTGATAATCATGTTCTTCAACTTATGAATTTAGATGATCATAGGAATTGTATGTAACCTCGATGTTAGTTAATTCTTAATCATTATGTGTTTTAATGGAGTCCATAACTTTTCCTCAAGTTATGGAAAACCAAGAGTCACACTTGAATTAAAACCATTAAAAGAACACAAGAATTATGAAAAATGAAGAGTCTTCATTTTTAATACTCTAATAAAATCATAAGTTATGAGAAATGAAAAGTTTTGAAAGTTTACAAAACTTTCCCTCAAGTTTTGGAACAAGTAAAGTCATAATTAAAACTTTAGTTCCAACCCTTAGAAATTTAAATATTAAAATTCAACCCTTTATACTTTATAATATTATAAGTGAATAATAATTATATATGTATAAGATAAAAGTCGTTTTACCATTAGTAGGCCTCATTCACGAAGCTAGTCTATAAGGGGGTATAAGGTTGTTGCCTATAAAATGGCAACTTAATGGGTGTCTCTTCTCACCCACCGCTTCCTTGATCGGTGGAGGGTCGTTAGCCGAAAAGGTAGAACAATGACTATAATTCTCATAATAAGTATTATGAATATACTAAAGTAACTAAACTTTTATTAATTCTTGATCTTAGTTACTTTAGGAAAATGTGAATAAGGTGCTAATCCATGAAGTTACACTATGCACTTTGATTAAGTCGTTAGTGGAGCATGTGTGGTTAACCGACACACTAACTTAGACTTATCAAGGTAGGCAAAGGGTGACTTAATGTTTATCATAGTATCGTTTGAGCGTGTGTGGTTAACCGGAACTTCGATTGAGGGGTAATACATTAAGTGTACCAAGTAATTTTCATGGTTACTTCACACCTTGTTTTGTGATCCTCGCCATCCGGGTCACAAAACTTGAAGGGCACACTCGAGATTGAAACATTCCATTGAAAAGTTCAATGAATCTCAAAGAACCTAGGAATTTCTAAACCAATTAAAACCTAATAAACTTTATTCCGTTTTATGGTGGAAATTGGTGAATCGTCATTCACATACCTTCAAATATTTTATAACTTGGATTATGACATCCCTCTTCTAAGTTATAAATATTGTGTTGGGTCCTAGCCTTAATATATCATTTGGGTGCTTTATTAAGGACTATCCTGAAATCTAATCTAAACTTATTCTTTCATTTTAGATGTCTTCCAAAAACAATGCTTCTGGCTCAAACCCTAGTGGCTACTTCTCTCTCATGAACCTTTATGGGAGAGTCATCTTTGATGGATCCAATTTTATGGACTAGATCAGAAACATTAGGTTGGTCACTCGCTACGGGGACAAAGAATATGTCCTTGATAGGGAGCTGAAGGAGATTGACGAGTCAACTGCTACCCTAGAGGGGATTGCTACATTTCAAGCACATGAAAGGGATGCTACCAAAGTAGCATGTATCATGACTGCCACAATGACAGCTGAGCTCCAAAAGTCCTATGAGGACTATTAGCTTTTTGAGATGCATGTGGACTTGATGGAGTTATACCATCAAAGTGATCGTAAAGAGAGGTATGAAATAATCTCCACCATGATAACCACCCAAATGAATGACAATGAGTCCCTCATGACCCACATGCAGAAAATGCAAGGATTTGTGGATCGTTTGAAGAAACTGAATGTTGAATTTCCTAAGGAGTTAGAAATAGACATCATTTTTCACTCCTTACCTTCATGTTATGATCAATTTAGAATGGCATACCACATGAATAAGGAAGAAGTTACACTTAGTAAACTTCAAGGAATCTTAAAGACTGCAAAAAGTAGTTTTAAGGGTAAGTCAAGTGTTACTACTCCTCCTACTCCTACTGCGGCCAATGTCTTGGCAATCGGGCATGGCAAAGGTATGAAGAGAAAGAATCCTTATAAGGGTACCAAGGGTAAGACCCTTGAAGGCTCCTCTTCAAGAAAAACCAAGAAAGGTGTTGTCACTCCTTCTGCTAACCCTAATGAGGCTGAATGCTTCTATTGCAATGAAAAGTTGCACTGGAAGAGAAACTGCCCTAAATACCATCAGGATCTTAAGGATGGGAAAGTACAACCCAACCATGCAGGTATATACACTATATTGTCTAATAACTCACCTCATTCTTAGTCTTGGGTCCTTGATATAGGTTGTGGAATTCACATATGTTCTGATCTGCAGAGACTAAGAAGAAGTGAGGATTTGGAGCATGGAAAGATAAACCTAATCATGGTGAATAGGAAAGTTTCACCTGTCACCAAGATTGGAGTTTATTCCTTGTTACTAGATTGTGGGTTTACATTAGACTTGAATAAATGTTGTTATTCGCTAGAAATGGCAAGAAATGTTATTTCCTTTCATGCATTGTATAAACTATGGTTCACCTTCTATTTTGATAATAAAAGTGGTGGTATTGATGCTTTCTATAATAGTGTTCTTTATTTTAAATCATTTCCTTGTGATGGTGTGTATAAAACTGTATCTGTTGTAGATAACTTAGGAAATAATGTATTGTGTATTGATTCTTCCACTAGCTGAGATAAAGCGTCTTTATGGCATTGTCGTCTTGGACATGTAAGGAAGAAACGCATAGGCCAAATCCAAAAGGATGGAGTCTTGGAATCATTCGACCTAAAGTCGGATGATAGTTGTGAATCTTGTCTAGATGGAAAAATGACAAAGTCACCTTTTACTGGCACTTGTGCTAGGGATGAAGGTTTGTTGGATCTCATACACATAGATGTGTGTGGACCTTTCAGAACCGCCACTAGAGATGCTAATCGGTTTTATGTGACTTTTATTGATGATTTTAGTAGATATTGATATGTCTACATAATCAAATATAAGTCGAAAACCTTTGATAAATTCAAAGAGTTTCAGAACCGAGTTCCTTGACTATCTTAAGGAATGTGGGATAGTCTCGCAATTGATACCTCCCAGAACACCACAATTGAATGGTGTATCTAAGAGGCGCAATTGAACCTTGTTGGACATGGTTCGTTCCATGATGAGTCGAGTTTCACTACCAATATCATTTTGGGGGTATGCCTTAGAGACTTCCGCCCATATCCTTAACCTAGTCCCTACAAAGAAGGTTGCCTAAACACCGCACGAGATGTGGAATGGAAAAGTTCAAAATCTAGACCACATCAAGGTTTGTGGTTGTGAGGCTTTTGTGAGACGCGAGACTCACGACAAGCTCGAACCTCGAAGTGAGAGGTGTCTTTTCATCGGCTACCCACATAAATCTTTTGGTTATATCTTCTATAGAGCCAATGAAAATGTGCTCTTTGTAGCAAGCAGAGGAGTCTTTCTAGAGAGAGAGAACTCATAAGCTAAGGAGACAGTGGGAGGCAAGTTGACCTAGAAGAAATTCAAGAGTCAAGCGGTGAAGGAACCTCAAACCCTAGCCCTCAACTTGAGGAGGAAACTCCTATCGAGACGACTGAAGATTCTGTACCTCTGAGGTGTTCCACCAGAGTTAGGAATGCACCTAATCTTTATTATGGTTTCCATATTACTGCAGAAAGGGATACCCTTATCAGTGATAATACCCTGATAAATATGGAAGAGCCTAACAGCTACATGGAAGCCATTGCAGGCCCTGACTCTGATAAATGGAAAGAGGCTATGGATAGCGAGATATAATCCATGTATGACAATCAAGTTTGGAACTTGGTTGACAATGTACTAGGTTGTAAGATAGTAGGGTGCAAATGGATCTTCTAGAAGAAGACCGACATGGATGGTAATATACACACTTATAAGGCACGACTGGTTGCAAAGGGTGCAAATGGATCATCCTGATGTTGCTTTTGCTTTAAGCATGGTTAACAGATATCAGAGTAATCCTAGCAAGGCTCACTGGACTTCCGTAAAGAATATTCTCAAGTACCTGCGAAGGACTAAGGACTGGGTCCTTACCCTTGGTAGGAGTGATGATTTGAAAGTAGCAGGGTATAGCGATCCTAGCTTTTAGAATGATAGGGATAATTTCCGCTCTCAGTCGGGCTGGGTCTTTACCCTAAATGCAATGGCAATTACTTGGAAAAGTTTCGAGCAATATACAGTGGCTGATTCCACTTGTGAATCAGAGTATATAGAAGCAAGTGAAGCAGCAAAGGAGGATATATGGCTAAGGAACTTCATCGAAGACCTTGGAGTTGTACCAGCTATTAAGGAGCCCATGGAAATTTTCTGTCATAGTGATAGTGTAGTTGCCTTAGCAAAGGAACCAAGGGATCATGGGAGATCTAGGCACATCGATAGAAAATATCATTTCATCAGACATCGAATAGAAGAAGGAATTCTCGTGGCAAAGAGGGTATCATCAAATGAGAACCGGCAGATCCCATCACGAAAGGACTGAGTAGGGTTAACCATCTTTAGCATGCTAGGATCATAGGGCTAAGAAATGATATTAGTTTTTAGAAGTTAGATATTTTTGAAATATGTAAAATGTAATGGACATTTGATGATAAATAAAAGTTGTTATTTATGAGTAAAGTGTTGCTATCTCTTGTCAATCATTTACAAGTATTTCTTTTTGCATGTTTTGACTTCCATAATAATTATGTTATGGTATATATCATATTATTCAAATTCTCCACAGTCAATCATATGTTGGAAGTACATATGAATCATGACTGTCATGGGTTGGTTTGTAAAGGTCCAAGATGTTGGACAAAGGGGGTTACAACACTCATGAGTTCTCAAAAGTTCTGAGTATTGGATTCAACCCACACTCACTAGTATCACTTCATGGAATTTATCTCGAGTGATTGTGAGACGGTAATATCATATAAGTCTTCAAACCTACACATATGATTTTTTACCTATGAGTTGGTTATGCATTGATTGTATGAAAACACATTGGTAACTCGATGTTATAAAACATACATTTGTGTGTAATTCAACAAGTAGTAGAGAAAACATATGAGTCGAAGTTTATCTGTTCCTTCTTGGATTAGAAGCGATATCTGGGCCCCTCGATGATTTTGTTTTGACCCATGAACTGGGCCCGGTCAGAACTAAATTGATGTGTTCAATTAAATTCTATGTCAAACAAATCGGAAATCGGGAAACAACTGCTAGACAATAGAAAGACATTGTTCCATGTGTTTGTCCAGCTGATATCTAGAACAGAGGATTATATGATCCCTTCTCTTAAATGGCACACCATCATCTTCTCAGTTCCGAGAGACCTTGAAAGAGCTACGATTGCCGATTGGTTCCTGAAGTCATACTTGCAACTATAGTTATTAGACTTATCCAAGTGGGAGACTGTTGCATATAGTGTCTATGTCCATAACTATATTTGGTATGTACTTGACCCAACCCAACATGGTCCATTTGGGTTGCATGGCATCATGCACTTGGATAGACTAAATGAGAGAAATAAGACACTTATGGTTTATTAATATATTATAAGTTCTAATATATTAATAATAAGAATAATAATATTTAGTTAGTATTGATCAAAAATTAATTTAGAATTAATTATGTGATCAAAGGAAGACTAACTAAATATATGGGTTGATTGTATCAATCATCCATAACTTATATAGTGGGACAAGGCTCCATGGATTATCAAGTTGGGTTAAACCCATAAGATTCTCCATGGGGGTTACATAACCCATGGATCATGAAAATGAAAGGTCATGACAATTAGGGTTTATATGGTGTAACACTAATTGTAACATACTATATAAAGAAGTTATTATTCACCATTTTTGGCCACGAGAGTGAATCATAGAGGGCTAGTCGAAATTCTAAGAAGTCTTATTCTCTTAAGAGATTATTCCAAGTGTACTTGGTGTTGTGTGAAGCATTTGAGGCATCACACTTGAGGTGTTAGGATCACAAGGTGTCAAAGGAATCCAAGCTACAAAGAGTTATGTAATTCTGACTAACTATTAGAATAAAAGATCCCCATGTATGCTAGATAGGATTATGATCCTTGGAAAATCATTTTGCATGTATCTTAGTCAAACATAGATCCAAAGTTTCGAGGGTTGCATGTACACCATAGGAGTGTTAGAATGCTTAAAACCCAACAAAAAGGGTTGTAGAAATCTGAAATTCAAAAACTTAAAATCCAAGGAGCCTCGCAGGAACCGAAAACCACTTTGCAACCATAAACAACTTGCAACCGAGAACCTCGTTCTCGGCTGTGAACTCATTTCTGACCATAAACCTTTGGTTTGCGGATGTGAACTCCTCCAGATTGTTAGGGTGGAAAGTGATGGGTTTTGAGCATTCTAACACTTCCTAAGTGTCCATGCAACCCTAATAACCTTGGATCTATGTTTTTCTAATTATCATGCAAAGTTGATTTCCAAGGCTATGATCCTATCTTGCATACACGGGGAACAATTTTATCTTGAATAATAGATAAAACTACGTACCTCGTTATTGATTTTGATCCTTGAAACCTTGTGAGCCTAGCACCCCAAGTGTGATGCTTCAAATGCTTCACACAACACCAAATGCTATGGAGTAAACTTAGAGAGAAAGTGTAACACTCTAGAATCGGTTCTAGCCCTCTTAGTTCTTTTGTATCACCGATTTTGTGAGAGTATGAGACTCTTATATAGTGTTAACACATATAGGGATACACCATGTAAACCACAATGTGTCATGACTCTTCATTTCCATGACCCATGGGTTTGTAACTCCCATGGAGCCTCCATGGACCATCCAATGGGTTTAACCCAACTTAATTATCCATGGAGCCTCTTAGCCCACTATACAAGATATGGATGATTTATATAATCAACCCATATATTTAATTAGTTATCTTTTGATCAATTAATTAATTCTAAATTAATTCTTGATCAAACTAATTAAATAATATTATTAATATATTAGAACTTATAATATATTAATAAACCATAAATGTTATTTCTCTCATTTAGTCTATCCAATTGCATGGTGCCATGCAACCCAATTGGACCATGTCGGGTCGGGTCAAGTACATACCAGAAATAATTATGGACATAGACACCTTATCCAACAGTCTCCCACTTGGATAAGTCTAATAACTATAACTGCAAGTATGATTTCAGGAACTGATCGGCAATCGTAGCTCTTTTCAAGGTTTCTCAGAACTGAGAAGATGATGGTACGCCATTTCAGATAAGTGATCATATAATCCTCTGTTCTAGATATCAGCCGGACAAACACATGGAACACATTCTTGCTTATTGTCCAGGAGTTTGTTTCCCGATTTCCGATTTGTTTGACATAGAACTTAATTGAGCACATCAACTTAGTTCTGACTGCGCCCGGTACATAGGTCAAAACAAAATCATCGAGGGGCCCAGATATCGGCTTCTAATCCAAGAAGGAACAGATAAACTTCGACTCATATGCTTGTTCTACTACTTGTTAAGTTACACACAAACGAACGTTTTATAACATCGAGTTACCAATGCGGTTGCGCACATTCAATGCATAACTAACTCATAGTTAACAAGTCATATCTCTAGGTTTGAAGACTTATATGATATTACCGTCTCACGATCACTCGAGATAAATTCCATGAAGTGATACTAGCAAGCGTGGGTTGAATCTAATACTCAGAACTTATGAGCACTCATGAGTGTTGAGGCCATGTCCAACATCTTAGACCTCTACAACCAACTCATGACAGTCTTACTTCATATCTACTTCCAACATATGACTGACTGTGGATAATTTGAATAATATGTAACACAACATAAATATTCTGGAAGTGAAAACATGCAAAAGAAATAATAGTAAACGATGGACAAGGGATAGCAAGACTTTACTCATAAATAAACACAACTTTTATTCATCATCAAATGTCAATTACATTTTACAAATTTCAAAATTTTCTAACTACTAAAACTAATATCATCCTTCAGCCCTATGCTCCTAGAATGCTTGAGATGCTTAACCCTACCCAGTCCTTTCATGAGGGGATCTGCCGAGTTCTCATCCAAAGATACCCTCTTTTCCATGAGAAGTCCTTCTTCTATGCGATGTCTGATAAAATGATATTTTCTGTCAATGTGTTTAGATCTCCCATGATCCCTTGGTTCCTTTGCTAAGGCAACTGCACTTTCATTATCACAGAAAATCTCTATAGGCTTCGATATAGCTGGTACAACTCCAAGGTCTCCAATGAATTTCTTTAGCCACATAGCCTCTTTTTCCGCCTCGCTTGCCGCTATATACTCTGATTCGCAAGTTGAATCAGCCACTCCCTTGTGCTTGGAACTTTTCCAAGAGATTGCTCCTCTATTTAAGGTAAAGAGCCAGCTCGACTGAGAGCATAAATTATCCCTATCATTCTAAAAGCTAGGATCACTATACCCTGCTACTTTCAAGTCATCACTCCCACCAAGGGTAAAGACCCAGTCCTTTGTCCTTCGTAGGTACTTAAGAATATTCTTTACCATTGTCTAGTGAGCCTTACTAGGATTCCCCTAATACCTGCTAACCATGCTTATAGCAAAGACTACATCAGGACGAGTACAGGTCATAGCATACATGATCGAGCCTACTGCTGAAGCATAAGGTATCCGACTCATTTCTGCTATCTCATCCTCAGTACTCGAGCTCTGAGTCTTACTCAGTCTAGTGTTACTCTGGATGGGTAACTCTCCTTTCTTGGAATCTTGCATGTTGAATCTCTTCAACACATTGTCCAAGTAGGTACTTTGACTAAGTCCAATTAGTCTTTGACTCCGGTTTCTCACAATCCTTATTCCTAGAATATAGGCAGCTTCTCCTAGGTCCTTAATAGCAAAACACTTCCCAAGCCAGGACTTAACTTCCTGCAGAGTTGGGATGTCATTTCCTATGAGTAGTATGTCATCCACATACAGTACCAAAAAGCTAACTATACTCCCACTAGCCTTGACATATACACAAGATTCATCTTCACTCCTAGAGAAGCCAAACTCTTTGACCTTCTCATCAATGCAAAGATTCCATCTGCGAGGTGCTTGCTTTAATCCATAGATGGATTTCTCAAGATTACACACTCTATTAGGATACTCTGTGGTGACAAAACCCTCTGGTTGATTCATGTAAACATCCTCAGCTAATTTTCCATTAAGGAAAGCGGTTTTGACATCCATTTGACATATTTCATAGTCATGAAATGTAGTTATGGCTAACAATACCCTAATAGACTTAACCTTGGCTACTGGTGAAAAATTCTCATCATAATCAAATCCTAGAGTTTGAGAAGAAAAGCCCTTTGCAACCAGTCGTGCCTTATGAGAGTGTACATTACCATCCATGTCGGTCTTCTTCTTGAAGATCCATTTGCACCAACTGTCTTACGACCTCGCACATTGTCAACCAAGTCCCAGACCTGATTGTCATACATGGATTGTATCTCGCTATCCATTACCTCTTTCCATTTAGTAGACTCAGGGTCTGTCATGGCTTCCGCATAGCTATTAGGTTCATCCACACCTACTAATGTCACATCACTAATAAGTGTCTCACCTTCCGCAGTAATATGGAAACCATAGTAATTCTCAGGTACATTCCTAACCCTTGTGGAACGCCTCAGAAGTACAACTGGAGGTATAATTGGATCAACAGGAGGTTCCTCCTCAAGTTGACTGCTAGGGTTTGAGGTTCGTTCACCACTTGACTCTTGAAGTTCTTCAAGGTCAATTATCCTCCCACTGTCTCCTTGGCTTATGAACTCTCTCTCTCTCTCTCTCGAAAGACAGCCCTCCTTGCTACAAAGACCACATTCTCACTAGGTCTGTAGAAGAGGTAATCAAAGGATTTTTGTGGGTAGCCGATGAAAATACATTTCTCGCTTCAAGGTTCGAGCTTGTCATGAGTCTCACATCTCACGAAAGCCTCGCAACCCCAAACCTTGATGTGGGCTAGACTAGGAACTTTTCCAATCCACATCTCGTGAGGTGTTTTGGCAACCTTCTTTGTAGGAACCAGATTAAGGATATGGGTGGCAGTCTCTAAGGCATACCCCCAAAATGAGATTGGTAGCGTAGCTCGACTCATCATGGAACGAACCATGTCCAACAAGGTTCGATTACACCTCTCAGCCACACCATTCAACTGTGGTGTCCTGGGAGGTGTCAATTGTGAGAGAATCCCACATTCCCTTAGATAGTCGAGGAACTCAATACTAAGATACTCACCACCATGATCGGATCGAAGCATCTTAATGTTCCTGCCCAATTGATTCTCGACTTCCTGTTTAAACTCTTTAAATCTTTCAAAAGTCTCTTACTTATGCTTGATTAAGTAGACATATCCATATCTACTATAATCATTTGTAAAAGTCACATAATAACGATTAGCATCCCTTGTGGCATGTTTGAAGGGTCCACACACATCCGTGTGTATAAGATCCAACAAACCTTCACCCCTCTCATAAGAACCTGTGAAGGGTGACTTTGTTATTTTTACATGTAAGCATGATTCGCAACCATCATCTGACTTTAGGTCAAATGATTCCAAAACTCCATCCTTTTGGAATTGGCCTATGCGTTTCTTGCTTATATGTCCATGACGACAATTCCATAATGATGCTTTATCCAAGTTATTATCATTAGTAGAATTGATACATAATACATTATTCCCTAAGTTATCTACAACAGACACAACTTCATGCACACCATCACAAGGTAATGCTTTAAAACAAAACACATTATTAAAGAGAGCATTTATTCCACCAGTTTCATTATCAAAAGAAAAGGTAAAACCTTGTTTATACAAAACATGAAAGGAAATAACATTTCTTGCCATTTCAAGAGAATAACTACATTTATTCAAATCTAAAGTAAATCCACTACTAAGCAACAAATATAAACTCTAATCTTGGTGATGGGTGAAACTTTCCTATTTGTTATGATCAAGTTTATCTTTCCATGCTCCACATTCTCACTTCTTCTTAATCCCTGCAATTCAGAACAAATATGAATACCACAACCGGTATCAAGGACCCTAGAGTTAGAATAGAGTGAATTATTAGACGAGATAGTGTAAATACCTACATGGCTAGGTTTAACCTTCCCATCCTTCAAGTCTTGCTGGTACTTTAGGCAGCTACGCTTCCAGTGCCCCTTTTCGTGGTAGTAGAAGCATTCAGCCTCTTTGGGATCATAAGAAGGTGTAACGAAACCTTTCTTGGTTCCGCTAGAAGAGGAGCCATCAAGGGTCTTACCCTTGGTACCCTTCGAAGGGTTCTTTATCTTCTTCCCTCTACCTTTCCTGATTGCCAGGACAGGTGCTGAGTTTGGAGTAGTAGCAGTAGTGGTCACAACAGATTAAGACCTGATTCTACGGTCTTTAGGAATCTCGGCCCTGAATTTGGCTTTTAGAAATTCCTACATTCTTTGAGATTCATTGAACTTTTCAATGGCATGTTTCAATCTCGAGTGTGCCCTTCATGTTTTGGGACTGGGATACCGAGGATCACAAAGCAAGGTGTGAAGTAACCATGCAAATTACTTGGTACCCTTCATGTTTTTCACTTAATCGTTGTGCCGGTAAACCACACGCGCTCCTTCCGACCTCATGAAAAACCTTAAGTTACCCTTTGCCTTCCTTGTTAAGTCCAAGTTAGTGTGCCGGTAAACCACACACGCTCCACCAACGACTTAAACAAGGTGCAAAGTGTAATTTCATGGATTAGCACCTTATTCACATTTTTCCTAAAGTAACTAAGTTTGGGAATTTATAAAACATTTAGTTACTTTATTATAATCATTATACTTTTAATGAGAATTTATAAGTCCTTGTCTTACCCGTTCGGCTAACGACCCTCCACCAGTCAAGCAAGCGGTGGGTGAGAGTGGATACCCATTAAGTTGTCATTTTATAGGCAACAACCTTATACCCACCTTATAGACCGGCTTCGTGAATGAGGCGTACTAGCGGTAAGACGACTTTGTTCTTATACATACATACATACATACATATATATATATATATATATATATATATATATATATATATATATATATATATATATATATATATATATATATATATAAACTTATCATATTATAAGTATAAGGGTTGAATTTTAACTTTTAAAATTCTAAGGGTTGGAACTAAAATTTTAATCAAGACTTTACTTGTTCTAAAACTTGAGGGGAAGTTTTGTAAACTTTCAAAAATTTTCATTTCTTGTAACTTATGAGTTAATTAGATTATTAAAAATGAAGACTCTTCATTTTATAAGCCATGTGTTCTTTTAATGGTTTTTTAAAACAAAGTGACTTTTGGTTTTCCATAACTTGAGGACAAGTTATGGACTCCATTAAAACACATAATGATCATGAATTAATCTACCACATAGGTTACAAACAATTCCTATGATCATCTAAACATCATAAGAACAAGAACATGAATACGAACACTTTCATGAATCAAAACTTACATTTAAATCTTCGTAATTTTGATAACTTGTTGTTGTAAATGGAATAGCAAACATATTACACCATTTAAAACGAGTTTTCAAGTACCAAAGCAGTTTAGGGTAATGTTTCTAGTCCATTTCCAGCAACTAAAGTCAAAAATCCGCACTCTGAGGCTTCTAATCGCCGAGTGCATGAACCTACTCGGCGAGTAGGATGAAGATACACATGAACTTGGCGAGTCCCCCCATAGACTTGGCGAGTTCATCATGCAGATTGCACAGAATCGACTTTTTTTAAACTAATTAGCAAAAATAACAAACAAACAAGCCTAGGCTCTGATACCACTGATGGGTTTTGAGCATTCTAACACTTCCTAAGTGGAACCCTAATAACCTTGGATCTATGTTTGTCTAATTATCATGCAAAGTTGATTTCCAAGGCTATGATCCTATCTAGCATACATGGGGAACAAATTTTAACTTGAATAATAGATAGAACTACATACCTTGATGTTGATTTTGATCCTTGAAACCTTGTGAGCCTAGCACCCCAACTGTGATGCCTCAAATGCTTCAGACAACACCAAATGCTATGGAGTAAACTTAGAGAGAAAGTGTAACACTCTAAAATTGGTTCTAACCCTCTTGTTTCTTTTGTCTAACCGATTTTGGGAGAGTATGAGACTCTTATATAGTGTTGACACATCTAGGGTTACACCATGTAAACCCTAATGTGTCATGACTCTTCATTTCCATGACCCATGAGTTTGTAACTCCCACAGAGCCTCCATGGACCATCTAATGGGTTTAACCCAACTTAATTATCCATGGAGCCTCTTAGCCCACTATACAAGATATGGATGATTTACATAATCAACCCATATATTTAATTAGTTATCTTTTGATCACTTAATTAATTCTAAATTAATTCTTGATCAAACTAATTAAATAATATTATTAATATGTTAGAACTTATAATATATTAATAAACCACAAATGTTATTTCTCTCATTTAGTCTATCCAATTGCATGGTGCCATGCAACCCAAATGGACCATTTCGGATCGGGTCAAGTACATACCAGAAATAGTTATGGACTTAGACATCTGATCCAACAGAAAGTCACACTTGGATGAGGCTTTAACCACTTGTATATGTCATGAGTTGCCTTTCCTTTATAAAGAAGTGAGTTGCACTCATTTTATGTAAGGAACTATTTGGTGTGTTAGACTAGAGAGAGAAACTTTTTACAAACCTATTATAGATCTAATATGACCTTACAAAGATTTATTTACTCATTGTGTTCTTTATTTTACATGATGATTCACTAGATCTTTCATATTCCGCAAATGCCAACATAATCAACACCACATCAGTTAGTATCAGAGCGGGTCTTCAAGATCAAGATGATTTTTGAAAAACGAGTCTCCGTTTGGCAACATTTCTCAAAATTGGAGCAATTTTTGGTGAGTTTCTTTTTGTGATCTCTCTTAATCTTGATGATTTGTGCATTGCGTTCTTGACTTTTGATCATTTCGATTCATTGGATCTAATTCGTTTCAAATCTCTTTGTTGATCCAATAATTTTTTTTAGATCAAAGTCTAATCCATAAGAAATGATTTTATTCATTCATATCCAAATGTTTCAAGCTGTTTACTGTTCATGTTTGTTTTTAAGCCCAAATTTTCGTTTGTTTAGGAACCGAATAAGTAAGCTGTTACAATTAATGATCCACAAAGCCCATAAATCAATGTTTGAGCCCAATGAGTCATTGCAATTCAGTCAACATTTATTCATTGAGTGAGTCATTTTTTTATATGTTGAAATTGGTTGTACGTCACAATGGTTTTGACTTACGATATCTTCAAGCAGTTCTTATGTCTTGATTTTAGTTTCATTATCTCTGTAATTGATTGGCTATGATTGTTGTTGATTGTTAATATGAGATTGGAAATCGATTTTGCATATGACGAAATCAATTTTGTTCAAGTTTTATTTGAGAAATCGGAAATCGATTATTTGATCTTTTAAATCTTGCTCAAGAACAATTGAAGGTGATGAAGAATAGAGAAACAATCATGTTTTGATCTGGATTTTGTCACTAGAAACATCAATTTGGTGTTTATTGATTGTTAATTTCGAAAAGTCAATCTTCAAAAAGTCAACTTCAATTTTTGAGTGATGAAACAATGAATTGAAGGTTGAAGTTGTTGTTTTTTGAGTTGAGAACAAGCTATGGATGTCGAAATTATGACTGACTGGAAGATCAATTTCCAAAATCAATTGAATTTATGTTCTTGTGATGAACACAGTTATGATATTGATGACGAACATCGTGAACTGATGATGATTTGGAAAGAACATATGTGTTCATGATTAATTTTGAGTCGTAATTGATTTTTGATATAAAATGACAATGATTGTCTGTGGCTTAATAACGATTGTCGATTTTGGGTTGATAACCAATTAAAGTCAAAACTAATGTTTACTAGGCCTTGGATTTCAAAGACTGATGCATGATTTTTTGATTTGAATGTTATGAAGAAGATTCGAGTACTGAAGTCTTTTTGTATTGAGATTGTTGGGTGTGATATCAATCGAAGGTTTGGTTTGGTTCAAGGGCTTCGTTATCTGATCGATTTGAAGTTGATAAATCAATGTCTTGTTTTTGATGTTATGTACGAAGGCTCGATGACTGGATTTTTGGATATTCATTGAAGTTGTTCGATGAATAGACGAAGCAATCGATATCAGAGCTAAGAACGAAGAATAGATCTTCAGTTGGGATTGTGCGAATGGTCCTGTTTGTGTAGAACAAGAAACGAAAATTTCGTGTGAAGGGTGAAGTTAATTTCGTAGGGTACAGTTGATTTCGTATGAAGGAAAGAGAAAAAAAAAAAAAAGAGTGACGATTTTATACTAAGGGTTGAAGTTTCCTATGATTTGAATAAGTGTGAAAAGTTACGAAAATGACCCCTAATCTTACGAAAGTTTAACATCTTTAATGACTCTTCGAATGTTGGGTCAAACCCCTCGTATGATTGGAAAAATCTTTTGTATGTTTTGAATTCAAATGGAAAAGTTTCATATGCAACCCCTGAACCTTCGAATATTTGGCAACTACGATAAATAAATGAACTTTCAACAATTTGACAATTTTCACCCCACTTCGAAAAATGATTGAAATTTCGTATGTTTGGGGTACTCTTCATATGTTTGGGGAACAAAAGGCATTACTTTCGAAAATAGTCCCTGAAGTTTCGAAAATTTTGGCAGTTCTTACCCAAATTCGAAAAAGGACTGATTTTGCTGAAAATTGATGAATATGCATTTCAAGCCCTTGTAGTTTGTGCAAATTGACGTTTTCTACCCAAATTTGGAAAAAGGGGAGAGTTTTGCATATTTTGCTGTTTTGGACGCACCGGGTCACTGCAGAATTTTGAAATTGACAATTTCTACCCATTTTTTGAAAAATTTTGTCAAAGGCGATCCGTGAACGGAGATGAAAATTAAATATATTTTTTTGGATTTTCCGGATTGAAGCACATTGTTTATGTCACATGTTAAGGGGGAGTTTTCACATGAAAAATTCTGAATAGAGCACGTTCTCTTTCGTTGAATGTTTTATAATTAAATTTTGATTATAAAAAGAGGGAGAAATTTATATGGATATTCGAACTTGAATTTTTCATCTTATGCGGATTTGATGACCGATGTGACCTTGAATTTTTGAAGCTTACGAAATAATACAATTGGAAGTTCGAAAATGATTTATTTTCGAAATGGGTTTGCAATTATTGAAGATTTTTAGGGTGTGTTTTTATGCTCAACTTTAGGGTGATTATTTGTGTAGGGTTTCAAAGCACTCCATGGATGATGGCAATGGGCCCCTTTGATGAATTCTAGGTTAAAAGCCCAAGACTTGTCCTTTCCCTATAAATAGTAATGTATTATTCCCAATTAGGGTTAAGAGTTACGCAAAATGTAGTCGCCATGTTGTGAGGTTTGTTGTAGAGTTAGATTCTTATTTCTTAAGTGTAATTTGTTCCTCACAATTCAATAAATTGAGTGATCATTCGACATAATCTTCATATTTGTGTTTGTTCTTATTTTCCGCATCTTGTTCATCAAATCTCAATTAGGGTTTTAATCCTAACAAGTGGTATCAGAGCGGGTCTTTGAAGATCTATTGATTTTCAAAGTATCGGTTCATGATTTGATGATTTTCTGCACAAGTTATTGAAGATTTTTAGTGTCTGGCGTATTGGAATCAAAATTATGTTCAATCAACTGTTCATGACTGTTCATCTGGGTATTTTCTTCTCAATCTGATTCGTATTTTTTTCAGATCCAATTAACTGTTTAGTCCGAACTTAATACATTGTTTTGTGGATCAATCCCTTTCGAGTTAGCCAAAAGAGTTATTCTTTACTGTTCGTCCTATTTCTTCAAAGCCCAATAGTTTCAACTGTTGTTTATTGTTCAGCTATCGTTCATCGGTGTTTGAAATCACAAAATTCTGAATCTCGAATGTCAATATTCTTATTCGATTTATGGGTTTAACTTCATGACGATTAAGCATTCTTTTTGGATTTCACAATTCTTGATTTTTATTTAATTCGCTAATAGTTCTGTCCTGGGTTGAGATTTCTGAAAAATATCATTACCAAAATCGATTTTGATTTTGTTCATCTATCATGTCCAAAATCGAACTGTTTAGCCCGGAGATGTCACAACTAGAAATTTGGTGTCTTGTAATCACTATACTCAAGTAAATGTTGAATTCAAAAACTCAAGAGCATGTATGATGCTTACTCAATGGAAAACTAAACCCCAATTCACTACATCAAGCAATTGGAAACCCTAGAAGTTCTTGATTAGGTCCATTTTGGACTAGGACTTCCTTATTGGACTCTATGGACCAATAAGCTTCCAAGTTGACTATCATGGGCTTAGAACCCTTAAATGGGCTCTAATTGGACCCACATCAATTTAATTCAACATTTTGGGGTCATTTTGGGCCTAGAATGAAATGAATTAAAAGCTTTGATCCATGATTTAACCTAATCTAGCTTAATAAAGCATGAAAATCACAATTTTATTTTATAAGGCCAATGAACACCCTAACTAACTCTAATATTGGGCTTAGGGGCAAAAAGCCCAAATTTTCTTTTTTTCTTCAAAATTCTCGGCCCAAGGCCCACATCCAAGAAGAGATGAAGAAGAGTTGACTATTTGCTTGCCACCTCTTTATTCTCCCATGGATCTCCATGCAAACACATGTTTCCATGCACATCCCATACTCCTAGGAACATTTTACTTCAAAGATCATTTCTCCTTTCCCTCTCACTCACTCTCGGCCAAAACACACACACACACACAAATCTCTCACAAACTCTCTCTAGATTACTCAAGGAACTATCCTCCCTCTCCATCCAAAATCTCGAAATTTGGCTTGGGTTTCAAGAGGATTCTTCAAGATTATCATCATCCTTTGGTAAGTTTTTCCATGTCTAAGCTTCAAAACTCCCCTCTCACATGAGATCTCTTATTCTAAACAAGTTTCTTTGGTGATCATACTCCTAGAAAACTCCATAAACTCGAGATCTTCATCAAGGGGTGCTAGGGCCGAAAATCACCAAGTTTTCTTCCATCTTTTCTTCAAGAACCGAAACTACCCCCTAAGGTGAGCTTCATACCCCCTTATTTTCGGTTTTTATAAGTTTTTTTGGGGGAGAATACAAGCAAATGTGTAGATCTATCATTATGTGTATGCCTTGTATGATTTCTATGCTTATATGTGTGTTTTGTATGATTAGGATGTTGGATCTAGTCATGAATCACTAAAAACCGAGATATACTTTATATTAAATGATACTAGCATAAAATATACTACCACATACAAAGTATACCAAGAAAAATAGCTAAGTGGCTTAACAACACATACTTTGGGCTAAAATCTCATTTTTTTGGACATAATATGTTAAAAATACAAAGTTGAAGGGCCCAAAATGAAATATTTCGAAATATGATGTTTGAGATGAGTCAAAACAGTTTCCATAACATATTTTCTGAAAATATACTCTTTTGGAGGATTAAAAACATAAATTTCAAGCTTAATGGGCTAAAAATGACATTTTCGGCCCAATAGGGCCCAATATGCGAAATTTCCCAAACTTGAGGGGCTTAACCATGTTTTTCTGTAAAACAGTGGGTTATTAGGGTTCTAAGTACTTTTCAAAGGTCAAAAATGCTTTCCATAGTTAAAAAGGACCAAAGTTGCAAAAATTTTCCAATTTGGGCCAAAAGTGTAAAAATTGCGAAATGAAGGGCTACAACCGAGAAAATTGTATTTTCAGGGACTAAAACTGTTTTCAACTAAAAAGGTGCTGAAAAATATCAATTTCATTAAGTTTTGATGTTAAAATGCCAAGAAAAATGGTTAACCGGAAATTAATTTACTTAAAGGGGTGAAAAAGTAAATTTACAAAATAAAGAGGGGTTGTAAATAGAAAATTTTCAATGATAATTCAATACGCTCGTTGTGAACAAAGACTGACACTACGACTCTCGATGAATTACAATACACAATATCACCAACAATCGTTATCAAACGAATTGATTTGGTCTCGAATCAATAACAAATCCGAAACCACTAACACTACGACGCTCAATACACACATGGAACTCTCGGAACTCTATACTCTCATGGAACTACTCAATACGTTGACGTACCTTCCTTAGGCCCAAAAGTTTCAAATCATGCTCGTTGGGCCTAGCTAGCCCGATGACATGATCTTTAGGCCCAAAGGATACTTACTTACATGTAGTTGGGTCTAATACGACTTAACCTCGTGTAAAAGGACTTTCAATGGCAAACGTGCTGCTGGTCCCCAAGGGTCCTTCGGTACTGCTAGTAAAGTCGGGAACTCACGATTGCGAGTTGGGCTTCGGGCCCTTCGCATTCGCTATGGTCTTGAACGACGTAAGGAAATACCGAGGGTTTCGCACCTTCTCTTTTTTTTTTCCCTTCGGTCGTGGGGCTACACTAGTCCGGGAGTGTTGGGTTATGTGAATAAGTGCGAGCGACGCCTAAGGGATCGCTTGTACGGTTGTCAACTGGACGTTTTCATTAACGTACGTTACAACAATTCACAACCCACTGTATACTCAATGCCTCCGGAGCTCAACGAATACCTCTAACGTAACGAAACAACAACACATAAACTAATTAAAGTAAAGTGATAGGAAAACGTCGGGTTTTCCTGGGCTTTTCAACTAATACACTTACGAACTACATGCCGAATTTTACAACTCGTACGCTTACATCTATAGAAAACAAACAAGCATACTCACGTACCTTCACATATTTTTTTACGCTATATTATTTTCAGAAAATATCGGATTTTCTGGTGGTTTTCAAAACAATACAAACATTGGATTTTAAACATTACTTATGAACTCACCAACATTTCATATGTTGACATTTTTCCAAAATACTTGTATTCTCAGGTAGCAGGTAAAGTGAAGAAGGAATTTTACTCTATGATGTTTTGCGAGTGTTTAATTTACAACAAACAATTTTATTTTTGGGCATGTAATATTTTGGTAACGATGTAATGGATGTTAATTCTATCGGTTGTAATATTCAAATGCTTGGTAATGATTGATGTTATGTTTCATATATATTCATTGTGATGGTATTCAATTGAGTCACGACAGCCCCCGGACGTTTCCGCCATCTGGTTCGGGGGTGTGACAGGTTGGTATCAGAGCTTTGTTTATAGTGAACTAGCATGTCTAGCCACACATTGATATGCAACTATAAACCAAAAAGAGGGACTAACATAACTCTGAACAAAACAAGTAAATAAAACACCCTTGCTTGCATTAGGAATAGGAACATAACGCCGAACCAAACAAAAATAATACTAGTATCTCGGTTAAATTCAGGACTGTTCTTAGCGGTACCAAGGAGTGGATGTAGCCTAATCAACTACACTCTCTCCAAAGTATAACTAACACACGTCCTGATGAGATCGGGATAGCTAGGGAACCTAAAACTATACCCTTCTACCACCAAAAAGAGAACGCTTACTTGGTCTATGTGATAGTTGTAGCATCCTAGGAATAACGTTAGCATTATTACACACTCTCGCAGACCGCATGGCTGGTTTTCATCACCCCGGAGATCCTTACTTCCCTAACCAGGGGAACAACGGATGGCTAAAGGAGGAGCCCGAGGAAGAGCCTGAGGAAGACCCCGAAGAGGAATCTGACGGGGAACCGGAGGCTGGAGTCAAGGGCAAGCCTGCTGAATCGGAGGAAGATGAAGGAAACTTCGAGGAGGAACCCGATGACCGCGAAGGGGGTGATTCGGATGCGGAGTCCAAAGTCATCAACCCCCTTACCCGATCAGGGTGCCTGCTTACCGGGTGGGCCCCACTGGTCCTACACCTCCCTGGGGTATTGATCTTTGGAGATGGAGCAGACAGCAGGGACAGCAACCCCCGTACGGCATGTCACGCGAGTTCTTTGACATGAGAGACGGAGGACCGGTTGATCGAGCCCTTCCAGTCATGGTGAAACGGTTACGGAACACGGGCGACCTTGCCCAGGACACTACTGATCAGGTGCGCCAGTTGAGGACTAGGGTCGAGCGTGCGGAGCAGGAGACGCGTGACGTCCTTCGAGAGTTTCACATGAGGCAGGTTCGGTGGGATTCTCGACTTCAGGACGCAGAACGCTTGGTGGCTCGCCTTCAGGGAGCATCCACATCCTCGGCACCACCTCCGGACGCAGCTCATCGCGGTTAGGGATAGACTTATCTTAGTAGGTCGTTAGGAACTATGCTATGTACCCCGACTCTATGTTTAAGTGACTACACTACTCATAGAGCCGTTATGCTATCGAACTAGTATCACTCATGTATGCTCTTACGAGCAAAATTTTCATGTATCAAATGCGGATAATATTAATAAATTTTTACGTGTTTTGTTACGATATTACAAATTGCTATGTGTTGAGAAATTATGATTGAATGGTCAATGGTAGTAGTGTTTAAGTTCGTACCATGCACCTAGTCAGTAGGATCACAACCTCACAGAAACCACATACCCTCAACATCTTTCCGTTTTGTGACAGAAAGATGCCTCTCCAACCTACTCGCGGAAACCCAGGACCAACTCCACCTGAAGTTGACTTAGCTGCGTTCCAGGCAGCTGTATCTGCAGCAGTCACTGCAGCGATTACGCAAATTCATCAAGGGAACAATGGAGGAGTCAATGGGCAAGGAGCCGGAAGTTCGAACAACGGAATGAATCAAGGACCCACCAAGACATGTACCTACAAGGACTTCACAAACGCCAAACCACGAACTTTTAACGGCACTGGAGGGGTGATCACTCTAAAGAGATGGATCGAGAAGGTGGAATCGGTATTTGAGATATGCGATTGTCCTGAGCAGATGAAAGTAAAGTTCGCGGCCTGCACTCTTGTCGATCAAGCGCTCACCTGGTGGAACGGACATGTAGAAGCCATGACGCTCCCTGTAGCCAACTCTATGTCGTGGGCTGAGATGAAAGAAATGTTAATGGCTGAATACTGCCCGCGAGGCGAGATACAGAAGATGGAGCAGGAGCTGTGGAACCTCACTGTGCAGAACGCGAATATCGATGCCTACATATCGAGATTTAGTGAACTATCTCTGTTGTGCCCGGGTATGATCACTTCGGAAGGGAAGAATATTGAGCGATTCATCTGGGACTAACAACACCAATTCAAGGGAATGTGATAGCTGCAAACCCTGAAACATTTGACAGTGCAAAAAGATTCGCAAAGAAGCTGGATGACCATAACAACAAGAAGGGAGAGAAGCCAAAGGAGACTGAGAAGAAGAAGGAAGGTGATGGCAAGAAGGGAAAGAATAATAAGAGGAAGGGGCGCCAGGGCCCCGAGACCTCTAAAAAGCAACAGACAGTGACAGTTAACGCTGTCACCGCACCAGCTCCAGCCGCACCACATGCTCCAGCCTCAGCGGCTACAAATGCTTCAAGACCTTATTCCGGAAATCTTCCCAAGTGCAATAAGTGCAGCTTCCATCACAATGGAGAATGCAAGGATTTTCAGTGTACTCGTTGCAACCGAAAGGGACACACTGCAAGGTACTGCAGTACTTACCCTCCCCAGAACCAAAATCAGGGAAACAACAACAACAACCATCGCAACAACAAAAACATCATCACCGGCGGCAGCAATGCAGGACCTAGCCACACCTGCTATGGGTGTGGAAGGATTGGGCATTTCCGCCGAGACTGCCCTCACAACAATAATTCAAGAAATAGAGGAACAGGAAGGATGCTGACCATGGGTCAGGGTGAGGCTATTCAGGACCCCTCTGTTGTTACCGGTACGTTTCCCCTAAACCACACTTATGCATGCATCTTATTTGACACCGGAGCGGAGCGAAGTTTCGTAAGTAATAAGTTTAAGCATTTATTAAAACAACTGCCCCAAAAGCTAAATGAAACCTATACAGTGGAAATGGCCAATGGGAAAACCAAATCCATTGGGGAAATCTACATTGGATGTACCCTAACCCTTAATCAATGCGCCTTTCGAATAGACCTAATGCCAGTATCAATTAGGAGTTTCAATGTGATCATCGGCATGGATTGGCTAAGCCCCCACCATGCTGAAATTATGTGCCACGAGAAGGCCGTTCGTCTTCGTCTCCCAAATCACAAAACCCTAGTAATTTACGGAGACAAACCCAGCATGAACCTTCGCCTCATCTCGTGCATCAAGGCACAAAAACACCTACGAAAGAAGGATTCGGCATTTCTGGCTCACATAGTGGATAAAACCAAGGAAGAGACTAACCTTCAAGATATTCCGGTAGCGTGTGAATTTCCAGATGTATTTCCTGAGGATCTTCCCGGAGTACCCCCAGAGAGACAGGTTGAGTTTCGAATCGACCTCATTCCAGGAGCAACTCCTCTCGCTAAATCACCCTATCGGCTGGCTCCTACTGAAATGCAGGAATTGCCCAGCCAACTCAGTGAGCTTCTGGACAAGGGATTTATCCGACCTAGTTACTCGCCATGGGGAGCTCCAGTAATCTTTGTCAAAAAAGAAGGACGGATCCTTTAGGATGTGCATCGATTACAAAGAGTTAAATAAACTCACAGTCAAGAACCGCTACCTACTCCCACGAATCGATGATCTATTCGACCAACTCCAAGGAGCTAGTTATTTTTCTAAAATAGATCTACGGTCCGGATACCACGAACTCAAAGTCCGGGAGGAGGATATTCCAAAAACCGCTTTCCGAACCCGCTATGGACATTATGAATTTGTCGTAATGCCCTTCGGTCTAACGAATGCCCCTGCTGCATTTATGGACCTAATGAATCGAATCTGTCGACCGTTCCTCGACAACTTTGTCATTGTTTTTATCGATGACATCCTCGTCTATTCTCGAAGAAAGGAAGAGTATGGCCAACATCTTCGACAAGTCCTAGAAACTCTACAATCAGAAAAGCTTTACGCCAAACTCTCTAAGTGTGAGTTCTGGCTCCGGAGTGTGAACTTCCTAGGTCATGTAGTCAGCCAAGATGGAATCCATGTGGATCCCTCTAAAGTCAAAGTTGTTGAAGGATGGGCAATCCCGACAACACCTACGGGAATCCGTCAGTTCTTGGGTCTAGCAGGCTACTATAGGAGATTCATTCAAAACTTTTCTAAGATCGCCAAGCCACTTACTTCCCTTACGAAAAAGGGCGTACCATTCAAATGGACAGACAAACAAGAGATTGCGTTTCGGACATTAAAGCAAGCTCTCTGTAGCGCCCCTGTACTATCTCTACCGGAAGGAACGGAAGATTTTGGAGTCTACTACGACGTGTCAAATCAGGGCTTAGGTTGTGTTCTCATGCAGCGTGGAAGGGTGATAGCTTACACATCTCGCCAACTAAAGACACACGAAGTAAATTATACGACCCATGACCTGGAATTGGGAGCCGTGGTCTTCGCCTTGAAAATTTGGAGGCACTACATGTATGGTACAAAGTGCACCATCTTCACGGACCACAAAAGTCTCCAGCACATCTTGAACCAGAAGGAGTTGAACATGAGACAACGGAGATGGGTTGAATTGCTAAACGACTACGAGTGTGAGATCAAGTACCACCCAGGCAAGGCCAACGTGGTAGCTGACGCATTAAGTCGGAAGGAGTACTCTAATCGTCGCGCGAAAGCTCTCTCGATAACCATTCAATCTCATCTGGCCACTCAAATTGCAGTAGTCCAGTCGGAGGCCATGAAGACGGAAAATAAAGCAAGTGAAGCACTGCGCGGAATGGAAAAGCACCTGGAGGCAAAGGAGAATGGAGTATACTATTTCATGAACCGTATTTGGGTCCCTAAACTTGGAGGGTTTAGAGATGTTGTTATGAAGGAAGCCCACAAGACACGATACTCCATTCATCCCGGTTCAGACAAGATGTACTTGGATATTAAACAACACTATTGGTGGCCTAACATGAAGGCGGAAATTGCGACCTATGTTAGTAAGTGCCTTACGTGCGCCAAGGTAAAGGTGGAGTACCAGAAACCCTTAGGATTGTTACAACAACCGGAAATCCAGGAGTGGAAATGGGAGGGGATTTCTATGGATTTCGTGACCAAGCTACCCAAAACGTCGGATGGATTAAACACCATATGGGTAATAATCGACCGACTGACGGAATCTGTCCATTTCCTGCCAATTAAATAATCCTACAAGATGGAAAGATTGACACGTCTGTACATTCGAGACATCGTGAGACTCCACGGAGTACCAGCGTCTATTATCTCAGATAGGGACAGTAGGTTCATGTCACGATTTTGGCAATCACTCCATAAGGCGATGGGAACAAACCTCGACATGAGCACCACTTATCATCCACAAAAGGATGGTCAAAGCGAGCGAACCATCCAGACGCTCAAAGACATGCTCCGTGCATGCGTGATAGACTTTGGGAAGTCTTGGGATACCCACCTACCTTTAGTCGAGTTCTCATATAACAATAGTTATCATTCGAGCATCAAGGTGGCTCCTTTCGAAGCACTGTACGGGCGTAAGTGTAGATTACCGTTATGTTGGGCTGAAGTAGGTGACACCCAGCTAGCAAAAACACATACGTCGGACAAAGAACTAACGGGACCGGAGATCATTCGCGAAACCACGGAAAAGATCGTTCAAATTAGAACTCGATTGCAAGCATCGCGTGACCGACAAAAGAGCTACGCTGATAAACGACGAAAGCCCTTAGAATTTCAGGTCGGGGATCGAGTACTGTTGAATGTCTCACCCTGGAAAGGAGTTATTCGTTTTGGGAAGCGGGGAAAACTGAACCCACGATACATTGGACCTTTCGAAATCGTCGCCCTAATAGGTCCGGTAGCATACAGACTGCAACTACCCGCAGAGCTGAACAACGTTCACCCCGTGTTTCATGTCTCTAATCTGAAGAAGTGCCTATCAGATGAAACCCTCATCATTCCCCTTGACGAGATCGAAATCAACGAGAATCTCCTGTTCGTTGAAAAACCAATTGAAATCATGAACAGGGAGGTGAAGCGTACTAAGCAAAGTCGCATCCTGATCGTGAAAGTACGGTGGAACGCAAAGCATGGGCCAGAATTCACGTGGGAACGCGAAGACCAAATGAAGCAAAAGTACCCTCACCTATCTAGCATTCTCAAATCTAGCTTTCAAATAGAATTTCAGGTCGAAATTCCCTCTAACGGGGGGATGATGTCACAACTAGAAATTTTGTGTCTTGTAATCACTATACTCAAGTAAATGTTGAATTCAAAAACTCAAGAGCATGTATGATGCTTACTCAATGGAAAACTAAACCCCAATTCACTACATCAAGCAATTGGAAACCCTAGAAGTTCTTGATTAGGTCCATTTTGGACTAGGACTTCCTTATTGGACTCTATGGACCAATAAGCTTCCAAGTTGACTATCATGGGCTTAGAACCCTTAAATGGGCTCTAATTGGACCCACATCAATTTAATTCAACATTTTGGGGTCATTTTGGGCCTAGAATGAAATGAATTAAAAGCTTTGATCCATGATTTAACCTAATCTAGCTTAATAAAGCATGAAAATCACAATTTTATTTTATAAGGCCAATGAACACCCTAACTAACTCTAATATTGGGCTTAGGGGCAAAAAGCCCAAATTTTCTTTTTTTCTTCAAAATTCTCGGCCCAAGGCCCACATCCAAGAAGAGATGAAGAAGAGTTGACTATTTGCTTGCCACCTCTTTATTCTCCCATGGATCTCCATGCAAACACATGTTTCCATGCACATCCCATACTCCTAGGAACATATCACTTCAAAGATCATTTCTCCTTTCCCTCTCACTCACTCTCGGCCAAAACACACACACACACACACAAATCTCTCACAAACTCTCTCTAGATTACTCAAGGAACTATCCTCCCTCTCCATCCAAAATCTCGAAATTTGGCTTGGGTTTCAAGAGGATTCTTCAAGATTATCATCATCCTTTGGTAAGTTTTTCCATGTCTAAGCTTCAAAACTCCCCTCTCACATGATATCTCTTATTCTAAACAAGTTTGTTTGGTGATCATACTCCTAGAAAACTCCATAAACTCGAGATCTTCATCAAGGGGTGCTAGGGCCGAAAATCACCAAGTTTTCTTCCATCTTTTCTTCAAGAACCGAAACTACCCCCTAAGGTGAGCTTCATACCCCCTTATTTTCGGTTTTTATAAGTTTTTTTGGGGGAGAATACAAGCAAATGTGTAGATCTATCATTATGTGTATGCCTTGTATGATTTCTATGCTTATATGTGTGTTTTGTATGATTATGATGTTGGATCTAGTCATGAATCACTAAAAACCGAGATATACTTTATATTAAATGATACTAGCATAAAATATACTACTACATACAAAGTATACCAAGAAAAATAGCTAAGTGGCTTAACAACACATACTTTGGGCTAAAAACTCATTTTTTGGACATAAAATGTTAAAAATACAAAGTTGAAGGGCCCAAAATGAAATATTTCGAAATCTGATGGGTGAGATGAGTCAAAACAGTTTACATAACGTATTTTGTGAAAATATACTCTTTTGGAGGATTAAAAACATAAATTTCAAGCTTAATGGGCTAAAAATGACATTTTCGGCCCAATAGGGCCCAATATGCGAAATTTCCCAAACTTGAGGGGCTGAACCTTGTTTTTCTGTAAAACAGTGGGTTATTAGGGTTCTAAGTACTTTTCAAAGGTCAAAAATGCTTTCCATAGTTAAAAAGGACCAAAGTTGCAAAAATTTTCCTATTTGGGCTAAAAGTGTAAAAATTGCGAAATGAAGGGCTACAACCGAGAAAATTGTATTTTCAGGGTCTAAAACTGTTTTCAACTAAAAAGGTGCTGAAAAATATCAATTTCATTAAGTTTTGATGTTAAAATGCCAAAAAAAATGGTTTAAGGACTAAACCGGAAATTAATTTACTTTAAGGGGTGAAAAAGTAAATTTACAAAATAAAGAGGGGTTGTAAATAGAAAATTTTCAATGATAATTCAATACACTCGTTGTGAACAAAGACTGATACTACGACTCTCGATGAATTACAATACACAATATCACCAACAATCGTTATCAAACGAATTGATTCGGTCTCGAATCAATAACAAATCCGAAACCACTAACACTATGACGCTCAATACACACATGGAACTCGCGGAACTCTATACTCTCGTGGAACTACTCAATACGTCAACGTACCTTCCTTAGGCCCAAAAGTTTCAAATCATGCTCATTGGGCCTAGCTAGCCCGATGACATGATCTTTAGGCCCAAAGGATACTTACTTACATGTAGTTGGGTCTAATACGACTTAACCTCGTGTAAAAGGACTATCAATGGCAAACGTGCTGCTGGTACCCAAGGGTCCTTCGGTACTGTTAGTAAAGTCGGGAACTCACGATTGCAAGTTGGGCTTCGGGCCCTTCGCATTCGCTATGGTCTTGAACGACGTAGGGAAATACCGAGGGTTTCGCACCTTCTCTTTTTTTTCCCTTCGGTCGTGGGGCTACACAAGTCCGGGAGGGTTGGGTTATGTGAATAAGTGCGAGCGACGCCTAAGGGATTGCTTGTACGGTTGTCAACTGGACGTTTTCATTAACGTGCGTTACAACAATTCACAACCCACTGTATACCCAATGCCTCCGGAGCTCAACGAATACCTCTAACGTAACGAAACAACAACACATAAACTAATTAAAGCAAAGTGATAGGAAAACGTCGGGTTTTCCTGGGGTTTTCAACTAATACACTTACGAACTACATGCCGAATTTTACAACTCGTACGCTTACATCTATAGAAAACAAACAAGCATACTCACGGATCTTCACATATTTTTTTTTACGCTATATTATTTTCAGAAAATATCGGATTTTCTGGTGGTTTTCAAAACAATACAAACATTGGATTTTAAACATTACTTATGAACTCACCAACATTTCATATGTTGACGTTTTTCCAAAATACTTGTATTCTCAGGTACCAGGTAAAGTGAAGAAGGAATTTTACTCTATGATGTTTTGCGAGTGTTTAATTTACAACAAATAATTTTATTTTTGGGCATGTAATATTTTGGTAACGATGTCATGGATGTTAATTCTATCGGTTGTAATATTCAAATGCTTGGTAATGATTGATGTTATGTTTCATATATATTCATTGTGATGGTATTCAATTGAGTCACGACAACCCCCGGACGTTTCCGCCGTCTGGTTCGGGGGTGTGACAGGAGATTAAGTTGAGAAACATTAATTTTGTTGTTTGGCGTTAATTGATTTTGGTAGTCAAAGCAGAAAAGTCAAAATCGGTATTCTTGGATTTCTGATTCTATGATCTCATAATCTTAGCCAAATCTGATAATTAGATGGGATTTCGGAAGTAAATGGGAGAGTGATTTCGGAATTGATTTTGGAAGGGACCTGACATCGGAACGAAGGCTGTTGTAATTGCAAATTCTGTTTCGGATTTTTGACTCGCAATCGGTACATCACATTCGCAGTTGACGTTGATCTCATTTGTTGATTGCAAAGGTCTCGCAAGTGGTATATCGTTCTCATGCATAACAAATGTTTGAGGAATCATAACTAATATCATAGTTGAACTGCAACTCGCCTTCGGATTTATGCTAATGAATCTGGACGCATTCTGAATGGAAATTGCATTCGGAATCAGTACACATCAAAACAAAATCAGAATTGGAACTTATCAGAATGATTGAGCAGTTGTTCTTGCAGGTCAAACGAAAAGTAAAAATTGCCTTGAAAGTCCTTCCTGTGAACATTCGCTAAAGGGTATAATTAAGGAAATTGAAGACGAAACTCACAAGAAGCGAACTTGGGTTAGTGTCCAAAAATTGGAACCGAACGTTCGGTTGGGTTCGCTTTGGGAGTGTAATTGACGGATTTGGAACATACTTGAGATTCACTTTCGGTTCGTGTTCATTTGAAATCGGAGTGAAAGGAACGAATCTGGATTCACTTTGGGTTGTATTCGACCGAATCGGAAGCGAACCTATGATTGGGTTCGTTTATTAGCCTTGGAACGAAAGAGGGGAAAGCGAACCTGTGATTCGGTTTGGCTAATGTTTCACTTTTGTCTTGAAATTGGATTATGATGCTCGGAACGAAAGTATAAATTCGGGGGTTATTGATTTCTTGGGTTTGTTATTTGATCGTGAGTTGTGTTGTTGTGCTCTTTCATCTACGTCTAAATGTGGAAGAAGATAGTAAAGTTTAATTTTTGGTCCCTACAACTTCAACGCATTGGCACTTTTGGTCCCTTTTGTTTTCACAGTTTGATATTTTTGGACCAATCCCAGAAATTGTTACAAATAAAGGGATATATTGATTCAGAATTACCATTCTAGCCCCTATCTTTCAGCAAGTGATAGTTTCGGCCCAATATTCAGAAAAGTTTACTACTTTGAGGGCCGGTGAACAGTTTTGAATTCTTTAACGCACATATTTTTTCCGTGAACAGAAAATAAAGATTTCATCAAGTCTTGCCGGTTCGGAAAGTCGTTTTTCGTGATAACGTCAAGTTTTCACGACTTTTTTTTTTGGATTTTATACTTAATTGTGTATATCATTTTGTCGCGGGGGAGCATAGTAATTTTTTATCCATTCAAGATCATTCTCATGACCATTTGAAGGCTTTATAATCATGTTTTTGATTATAATCAGGGGAGAATTTGGTATGGCCATTCGAAATTGGATTTGTGACTTTTCAAAGTTGAAGATTTTTGATAAAGCTTATGGTAGAATTATGAAGGTAGCTTTTACAGCGGAAGTTCTTCATTGAGCTCTGCTAAAGCTTTTACAGAGAAGTACCCTTTACAACGGAAGTTCTTTATCGAGCTCTGCTAAGGACTTGTTATATCTCTGACTTCTTGTATTTCTCGATCAAGTGGCGTTACGAATCATAAAGTTTGGGTTGCTACATGATATTTTTTGATGGCTTATATCATTAGCTTATTTGAAGATCATTGTGACGTGGAGGGGAGCTCTTCAAAGACAAGAAGTGATTCGGTTTCTTTGTTCTGAAATGGGTTTTATGGCAGGTTTGGTTTTCATGAAGATTCTTTGGGATTACATTCGAAAATGAAGTTTAAAGACATTACTTTAGTGCTTGATTTATATATCCTAAAGCCCGTGTTTGAAGACTATTGAAGAATCAAGATTCGTGGAATGCTTCATATATTCCTCGTTGCAGATCTTTTTATTTGCTAGATGCTTGTTTTGGAAGATAAAGCATTGTCATCCATTCCATACTTTGAGGGGGAGATTGTAGGGTTTCAAAGCACTCCATGGATGATGGCAATGGGCCCCTTTGATGAATTCTAGGTTAAAAGCCCAAGACTTGTCTTTTCCCTATAAATAGTCATGTATTATTCCCAATTAGGGTTAAGAGTTAGGCAAAATGTAGTCGCCACGTTGTGAGGTTTCTTGTAGAGTTAGATTCTTATTTCTTAGGTTTAATTTGTTCCTCACAATTCAATAAATCGAGTGATCATTCGACATAATCTTCATATTTGTGTTTGTTCTTATTTTCCGCATCTTGTTCATCAAATGTCAATTAGGGTTTTAATCCCAACAATTTGGAGTTTGAGGAGCTCTTAATCATTCGTTGATGCTCGATTTGTATGGTCTCACATCCTAGAGCCCAAATTGAAGAATCATGGAAGAATTGAAGTTTGAGGTTTGTTTCGACATGTGTCACATTTAACGCTCAAATCACATAGTTGCTCGATTTTGGAAGATTTGATTTGGGCCATCCATTCCTAACTTTGACGGGGAGAATGTTGGGTGCAAATTTATCCATATATGAATTTGTAAATGGTTTGACTTTTGTAGACCCACTAGCATGTGGTGCTTTAGCCTTGTGACATGAGAGTGAGATAGTGATAGAGAGACATGTAAACACCTCTATATAAGGTGGGTCCATACCAATTGTAGAGGTGTGCTTGAGAGATGTAAAAGTGAGTGTGTAAGTGTGTTTTATTTATGTAGACTAGATCTAGATCTCTTTTTGTAACACCATACATATTCAATACATCTCTTGAACACCCAAATCACCATTCTCATTGTGAAATCTTTAATTCCGCATGCCAAACCATGTTCTTATTTCACTACAAAGCCGAACCCAATCAAGGATATCAAAGGAAAGGGCAAGAAAGTATTGCATTCTGAAGTTCATGCCAAGAAAATGTCAGCTAACCCCAGAAATCTAAAGACTAGTTCAAATAAGAGTCAAAACAAAACCAAATACTCCGATTCAAATAAATCAAAACAAGAAAACAACAAAATTAAAGTTTTTACCATCAAACGAAAAGATGAAACCACTTTAATAAAAAGAACATATTTGGTTGATCTTTCTATTGCAATTCCCTGTCCTATAAAAGGCTCACAAGGACCCCATAGACTTTGGATTCCTAAATCTGCTTGACTTTTGCAGGTTATAAGTGATGAGCAGTTCGACAACGAATGGTACATTGATAGTGGCTGCTCACGTCACATTATAGGAAGTAGGGAAGAGCTGAGGGAGTTTTGGGCCCTTAAGGGTGGTGGATGTGTCAAATATGGGAATATATCGTATGGAATGATCAAAGGCTATGGAATGATCACAAACGGGAATTCTCAATCAGGAAGGTAGCATATGTGGAGGGATCACAACACAATCTAATTAGTGTCTCTCAACTTGTCGAGGGAACTGGCTTGAAGGTTTCGTTCGATGATGAAGGTTCTGAAATTGTTGAAAACAAGACAAAAGTTGTCCTGTTGAAATCCAAGCGAAAAGGAGAAATGTATTCTCTTAATCTCAATCCAATTCGAGGAAAGCCAGATATATTCCTTTTAACGAAAGCACACTTTGACGAAACTTGGCTATGGCACCGAAGGCTCTCACATCTCAACTTCAAGGATATCAACAAGTTGGTTATTGGTGATCATTTACGAGGACTTCCCCTTCTATAATTTGATAAGGAACACTTGTGCGCTGCATGCGAGATGGGAAACCAAAGCCGAAAGAGTCATCTCACTCATGTTAACACAAATATCATCGAACCACTCAAACTACTACACATCGATTTGTGTGTACCTTCAGCAATTGAAAGTATCGGTGGTAGTAAGTACATTTTAGTAATTGTTGATGATTTTTCACGTTTCACCTCAGTTTTCTTTCTTAAATGGAAATCAAGAGCGACCCCGAAGCTCAAAGTGTTTATAAATCAAGTGGAACTTCAATTGAGAAAGGTGGTTAGGAATGTAAGAAGCAACAATGGGTTGGAATTTAAGAATCAAGAGTTCGAAGAATTTCTTGTTAATAAGGGAGTGTCTCACAACTTCTCTGCTCCCTAAATTCCACAACAGAACAACATAGTTGAAAGGCAAAAACGCTCTTTGTGTGAAGCAGCCTGAACCATGCTCAGCTTCACCACCTTACCACTATACTTCTGGGCTGATGTAAATGTTGCTGCCTGATATACCCAGAACCGATCCTTCCTTAATAAGCGATTTTCCATCACTCCATACAAAATCATAAATAATCACAAGGCCAATGTAAAGTTCTTCCATGTGTTCTGTTCAAGGTGCTTCATTTTTAATTCGAAAGAGAACCGAAACAAATTCTATGTAAAGGCTAATGAAGGGATTTTTCTTGGTTACTCCCTAACATCAAAGGCATATAGGGTTCTGAATAAACATTCAAAGAAAATTGAGGAAACCTATTATGTCACCTTTGATGATCGTTACATGAAGAAGCTTCAATCAAGCAAAGATCCATCGGAGGAAATCTTTCCAAAATCGGGTCAAGTCTCGGTCCATATTTCCAATCTATTTGATGAATACATGCTGCTTTTTGATGAACCTGAATGTGCAATTCACTCTGAGTCGAAGGCTGCTGACAACAAGATCGACAACTTGAAAAAATTTATCGATGAGGCAGCAAAAGAAATCTCAAGCGAACATCAGGAACCAACCGAACGACCTGGTCCAAGCGAACCTCCAAAAGATAGTCATACATTCCAAAAGGACACTTCATCGCCATTTTTAGTTTAATTTATTTTAGTTATTCGATTCTTTTGTGGGGTAAAAATCGCAAAAAGTTATTTTTTAGCATTTATTTTATTTTATTTTTATATTTGACCATCAACCACATCGTGAGCACCTTGGCCATGTTATGGTCAAACTACAGTCAATTTTTATTTTAGTTATTTTTATTCATTTTATGCGTTTTTGTTTTATTTTGTTTTTATTTCAGTGATATATGACCCGAGGATCCAGAACTCTGATAGTTCCACCACCTGAATATGCTGAATCAGCTTTCCACAAGACGAAAGACAAGAAAAATTGATGAGTAAGCTAGCACCTTTGAATTCGACAAATTTGAAAGCTTTGAAAGAACTCCAAATGCGAATGGAACCGGTTACGAACCAGAAACCGAAATTGATTCGGAAGTAGACATAAAAAGAGATCTTGAAGAAATGTCAGTCATCACTAGGATGACCATGGAAGATTAAAAGAAGCGCATCTATGAGGATAATGGACAAGGGCTTATACAACCACAAATTTAAGCAACCACCAACTTTAAGCTCAAGGGACATATTCTCTTGATGCTCAAAGACATTCTATTTTTTGGAAAGGACTATGACGATGCTTTCAAGCACATTTATGAGGTACTAGACATAACCCACTACTTCTATATGTCAAATGTTTCAAGATATGTGGTACTACTGAAGATGACACTAGTGACATTTACTAGGGATGCAAAAATATGGTTGAATTCACTTTAGTCGGGAACAACTAAAACTTGGGAAAACCTTGTGAAGCTTTCATTAAACAATTTAGCCCTCTGTCAAAGAGAGCTAAACTCAAGAAACAAAACATAGATAACTTCCAAAAAGAAAGTGGGGAGTCCTTATATGAAGCTTGGGAAAGATACAAGGGATTGTTAAGACATTTCCCACAACACAAAATAAACATTTAATAATAGGTTTCTATTTTTATGATAGGGTAAATTTGACCATAAGGAAACTTATTGATTCTAAAGGACCAAAGCCAAATAAGGAACCGGCGGTGATAAAGGCTTTAATTGAAGAGTTTGCAAAACACTCTAGGGAATACCGCAACCCTCTTGATTATACTACTAGAAGCAAAAGGAGGTAAGGATGGTGAAAGCGAGAACATACCAGCAGTATTAGCAAAACTAGAGAGTATGGACCGAAGAATGATGAAGATGGATCAATCCTCTATGTTATATGTGTGGGTTGTGAGATTTAGAATGGGCCTCATTTGACCAAGGATTGTGATCTAGATGGGAACGGGAATAGAAAGACTCATGTTTTTTTTACACAAGTAGAGACAAATATGATGAGGATTAGAGAAAAGTGAAGGAGTGGTTGCCTTACGATGAGTACAAGAAGAAGAAAGTAGAAAAATATAGATAAACCGGTCGAGGCTACTGCCAAAAAAATAACCACCACATGAGAAGAAGATGGACTTTGAGTAAATTCTAAATAGGTGCATGGAATTGTCTGCAAAAGACATGACACCACTAATGTTACCATGATAAATAACAAAGATTTCTTTAAAAATATAAAGACTCAAATTGGGCAATTAACAACACTTGTTAATGAGAGGTTACCTCTTAGAAATCCCTACCCAAAATCAAAACCTCATGTTATGGATATACTCTAAAAAGAGGTTGATTCTGAGCTATTAGTGATCCATGCTGATGCTGCTACAAAACTTGGTCCACATCTGGAAGAAAAGAAGCCCGAATCAGAAAAATAAAAATTAGAATCGACATCTGATGAGTCCCATGCCGTTGTCATTAGAAATAAAAAATTATTCATTTTCAAAATTGGACCGCCCTCCCTTACCATTCCCATCTCGTGACCTAAAGCATAATCTGGAGCCGGAACAAAAGAAATTTATGGAACAAGTACTATCTCTCTTTATTAACGCACCACTCCTTAAATCCATGGCTAAGCTTCCTAAGTTCACTAAAGATGTGATTACTAATCGAAAGGAGTTGGAAAAAGCATCCGCTATCATGATTAATGATTTATGTTCAACTGCAATCATTAATAGGTTTCAAAGATAGGAAATCTTGGCTGGTTAACTTTTCCTTTTGAATTTGGCGAATCCACATCAATAAATGCTTTAGCCATTTCGGGGGCTAGCATCAATCTTATGTCATGCTCTTTTTAAGAGAAGCTCAAGTTACCAAAGCTACAAAACACAAAGATGACACTTCAAATGGTGTATCACTCAATCACTCATACACATAGGAACATCAAAGATTTATTGGTGAAGGTTGGTAAATTTATTTTTCTACTTGATTTTGTGTTATTGGATATGAAAGAAGATGATGACCATCCCATAATCTTGGGAAGACCATTCTTGAATACCATAAGAGCCCTAGTTGACATCCATGAGTTAAAACTCACATTTCGTGTAGAAGATGAAGAAATCACTTTTGAAATGAATCAAAAAGTGAGTTATGATAAGCCAAGAGATGAAGTGTTAAGGGTGAATGACATGGAAAAAAAATCTTAACGAGCAAGATAAGATTAAGAAATTGATGGAGGAATATTTGAAATATTAGGAGAAGCCTCACATTTTAGAAGTGAAATGTTCCAAACCAACAACTTCAATTCCTATGAGGTTTGAAGTATTTACACTTACTACACCCAAGGTACAAGTGGAAGGTAAGTGAAAAAGAAGAAGACAATTCATGTGATAATGGTGACATAAATAACAAAAAAAAGGGTGAAAAATTAGAGGAGTCAATACTTACAAAGATGGTGTTACACAAAGAAGATCATAAAAAAAAGAGGATAAAAAGAATACAATGATTAAAGGGAAAAACCAGGGATGGAAAAGAAAGCATGAAGAAAGCACTGATATAAATAGGGAAACCTCGAAGAATGCATACATACGAAGGGTCAAAGAATTAAAGAAAAAGTGGAAGGAGAAAAAGTAAATCCCACTCTTACCTGCAACAACATAGAGTGGGAATGAGTCCAGCTAATGACTCGTAAAAAAGAAGTGCATATCAGGAGGCAACCCAATGTTTTAAGAGTTTGAATTTTCATTTCATTTTGATTTATTTTTAGCTTTTTCTTTATATTTTTATTTTTATTTAGTTTAACCGAAAGATAATGTGTTTCTATGGTCTTTCGGATTTTATTTTGTAGTGAACATGTGAAGTTGTGAAAGATCTTAATTATAGAAAATTTTGCAACGTTTTTGGGAGATTACAATTAAAGACCATATTTTTGAATAAGTGTGGTGTTCTTACTTCACGACGGGAAGAGTTCGAAGAATTTCATAGAAAAAAAAAGGTCGAGAATGGTCATTAGCCATTGAGAAGTAAAGATGCATAATAATTTGGTTCAAAAAAACATTATGAGAAGTTACCACGATGTGGTATCACTAGACCACACAATGGAATTCTTCATTTTCATGATCATGATGACTTCTTACTTGACACCAAGATGTGACCTTGATTTACCATGTCGTGGCCCACTTTCTGCATACTGTTTGAAGATTGTTTTTTGATTTATCTTAATCCGACATATTGACACTCATGAAAGGGCCCAAAAGTATTGTTTCCAACAAATTTTATGAGATGTACACCACAAAAGTTTCATAATTTGATCTAACCACTACTACCCTAGGGGAGTCTGTTCCATTTTATCCTTTTTTTTTTCAGTTTATGTTCTTTAATTGTTAATTATGCAATGGAGACATTGCATCAATCAAGCGTGGGATACAGCGTTGAATTTCGGAATGCAAACTTTCAGCTAAAAATTAATTAAAAATTCTGGGATCTAAAAAATTATGAAGACTTGAATTAATGTTCTAAAATTGAATCTGGTTAAAATAACAATTTTTATATTGGTGTGTTGAGACGTAGGTTGCTAGTGTTGTCAGGGAAGATCCGATGCGAGTGTCAATGTTTATTTGAGCCAATATATGTTCTAGTGTATTTGTAGCTCCCCTGTCCTAGTGAAATCATGGAACAAAAACATGACCTTGTTTAGTTTGGGGACATAACTTGTCTAGCATCATGTACTAGAAATGTATCTAGAAGAGCTTATGTAGTCATTGCACCTTAGACTAGTACCTCTAACCAATAAAGGTTGAAGTTAAGTTCCCTTGCTTAAGCATATGTTTTTATTTTAGGATTTTAAGTTTTGAGTGAAAACAAAGTGAGAACAGAAAAAAAAAGAAATAAAATAGAAAAAAAGTTTCACAAGTTTGAAAGAATAAGAGTCTAGAAAGGTATGAAGATCAAGAAATATCATGCAAAAAAGTGCAACAATCGAAGAGTCGAGAATAAGGCAATTTATGTAACATCCAAATTTAGAGTCCAAAAATTTCTTTTAAAAACATTACTAATTCATTGAGTTAAGTCATTCAAACATACAAAAAGGGTTTATATGACAAATCATAGTTTCATTTCCAAAACACTTGTTTAATTATCAGAGTAAACATCCCAGGCTAACTTGCCATGGTGTGTACACAGCAACCCTCCCGAGCTCCTCTTATGAAAACTGAATTCCTGAAACCAAAACTAAAAACCGTAAGAACAAAGCTTAGTGAGTTCCCCAACTTACCACATACCATACATATCTACTGATCTAAACATTCCATATATAATACTGAGCACATAACCACATACTGGGCTCCCAACCGCTGCATTGGGCCTCGCCCGCTATCGGACCCCGTCCGCCACCAGGCCCTTCTTGCCTTCGAGCCCCGCTTGGCATACATATTTGTTTTCCTTAGGCCCCGCCAGCCTCCGGACCCCGCCCTCTCACATATACTAGCATACAATCATATCACAACACATAACTAACATAGTCTACTGGATTACTGTACTAAGGAATCGCCTCTCTTCAGCCTCGCCTGTCTTCGGCCTCGCCCCTGTCCTGCTACTACTGAATCATGGAACACTGTCCACTCTCCTACTGACAGTGAGATAAAGGCCTAGCCCACACTCACTCTTTTCCTAACTTGGGCCTCGCTCCTGCTCTACTTCCAATGAGGTATGGAACACTATCAACACTCTGCTATTAGTGAGATACGGGACCTCACCCACACTCACCTTTCTACCAGGAACATACATGTATCACACAGACAACGAGTATAACTATCATACAAACCATTTCTTGGGAACCCACCCACTAACATTAGACCTTAGTCCCGAATGTCATACCAGCACACCGTGCCTAGGGCTAACCCCCACGTCTTCCTACTCATAAATACATGGGCCAACATTGTGGCTGTAGACCCATTCACACGAAGGGAAACTCACTTGCCCTGCTGAACTTTGATGATAACCCTCTAGGTACTGTCCGACAACTCTTCGAACTGCTGCTCCAGTAGCTCCCCGAGCTACTAATATCAATATAACACTTAGCTCCAAACTGAACTCTAGAAGTCGAACTAAGTCAACTCTCATCAAAGTCAAACTTTTAGTTGACTCGACTCGCCGAGTCAACGCATAGCCTCGCCGAGTTCTTAAACTCATAAAGTCTCAAAGTACGACTCAACTCGCCGAGTCACTCCAAGACTCGTCGAGTTCAACGATCTTTGAGTCCCATCCTGTACAACTCATTGAGTCACCACCAAACTCACTAATCTGCGTCTTAACCAGAAAAGGTTGAGGTTCTAAGACCAGACTCTCCGAGTCCAAGAGTAGACTCGTCGAGTCCAAGGCAATCTTCAACAGACTCGCCGAGTTGTTCTTCAACTCGCCAAGTCCATGCTTATGTATGAACAACTCGCCGAGTACACCCATGTGACTCGACGAGTCCATTCAGCTCTCAATCTATACAGTGGATTTTCGAGCCATGCAGGGGCTCCAACCCATAGATCCACTCTTTTAAAGTCTAACCCCCACGTAGAGTTGCAAACTTTACGTGAAACTAAGGAGCTAAAGGCCCAAAACACTCTAGGGCTTTGGTTTAAGACAAAGGGGCTTCACCACTAACTCATTCACTGCTGCTTTAAGACATTCTGGACCATCACAACCTTTGAACTGAAGTAGCAACCTCAGATCTAAGCCCCAAACCCGAAATAGATCTCAATCTTACCAAAATAACCCTAAAATCACATTCAAGAATAGATCTAGATGCAAAAAGGGTGAAGGTAACAACTTATTACCTCCAAGATAACCTCCCACTAAAGAATAATCCAAATCTCTATAAACCCCCTTGATCTAAGCTTCTTGATCTTCAAAATCTCTTCACAAAACCACTTATCTAAGCTCCAAATTGCTTCCAAGGACTCTCACTCACGATTTAGGGTTTATGGATCTCAAAAGGGTGGTAAAGAGGCTGGCGAAAGGATGTAATGTTCTTTAAATAGAGCACAACCCCCGAGATTTGTGTTTTTCTCATCCAAACCAGACTCGCCGAGTCGTTCACTTACTCTATGCCCCGGATCCCGCTCCGACACGTTGAGTTCCTCCGTGGACTCTACGAGTTTACTGTTGACTTAAAGCTTTTCCTTTCTTTTCTTGGTCTTTCTAAATTTGGGTGTTAAAACTCTCCCCTACGTAAACTAGACTTCATCCTCGAAGTCCGCTACGGCTATATGATCTGTAATCCGCTCGTATCACCCATGACTGATGAATATAACTCCCACCGACCACTTCCATGGACCCTCCATCCGGTCACTTAGAATAAACTAGTCCTTGTAGATATCATTCGTCAAGTGTACTCTAATCCCGCTAATCCTAAGCACACAACTCACTCTACTAAAAATCCTTCCTGTACTCCCTGAGTACTTATGTTGGTTCCCTAGGGGTTCACCACCTTATTTCTTGCGCGTTTACTGGCCTTCCCAAGTCAACATTCCATAACTAATCATTTCCTCCATCACTATGAAGGACATATCCTTCATGGTACCCATTACTCCAATCACTCCCGATGCTGGTCACTACTGCCGATACATACTGAATACTTCTTTCTACTATAACATAGTGTTGAGTACCCATCCTAATGAATGGATCAGATAATTCTTCGAGTAAAAGATTCATCCCTGTAATGGTTAGACTCATATGAGAGCTGCGCAACAGGGTCAAATCCTTCCCTCTGAGATTAGTCAACCCTACTGTAAGAGGTGTAGCACTCATCGGTCAACTAGCTATCTCACACCATACTTCTCTATCGTCACTTCCCTGCCTTAAAGTCATGATGTTTCTCATTCGCCTTCGAATGGACCGAGACCACCCTGGTCCCTCTACAAATTCAACTGATAACTAGGTTACCGGATACTCAACAGTCACTACAACTAGCACAATCTCTTAGTCGCTCCCAGTGACTTCTGAAGATACTTCGGCTATCTAAACTTCTCTATCTATCCTGCCAATCTGGGACTACAAGTCTTGGGATCCTCGATCCCCTATCTTGACCCTAAGGTCCCTACTAGGTCCCACCAGTACTGCTATAATCTCACGGGCCTTACCCATGGGTCTCACCCGACTATATCCTAGAGCGGTCCTCTCATCTAGTCTCACCTACCTAACTACTGTTGCATGGGCCTTGCCCAAAGGTCTCACCCAACCCATACTATTGAGAAATCTTGCTCCCAGGTCTCACCTATACTATTGCTAACATACGGGCCTTGCCCACGGGTCTCACCCAACTGTATACTCGAGTGGCCTCACCTAACAAGGGCTATGCAGGCGAACTCCATACTAAACCTCAATGACTTAGCCTTTCCTGATCCCCATCGACCTGTCTAGGAGATACGAGCCTCCGCCCACACTCCGCGAACTAGGAGATACGGGCCTCCGCCTACACTCTACGAACTAGACTACTAATGAATGTTATGGCTTACTCGCAGTCTTACGACACATTCCTCATGACTTGCTGCTGGGAAACGCTACAGCTACCCCATAGTCTTATATCCCACCTAAACTCGCACCTGGAGAAGGCTCTGTGACCTGGTTTTCTCGAACCAGTCACCCGCTAGACATGAATACAGAAAATCAAGGTTGGAAAGTTTCTCCAACTCCCAACTAACCTGATCCTCCATCCAAATAGCCACTTGAGCTGCTTCCTTCCTTACTAAGACTGCGAAACCACCCCAGTCTTGTACTTACTTCTATCCTTGGACACACGGTTGGCTCTCCCCCACTTTAACTTGACTAGCTCCTCACAACTCACAGCTCAGAAGAATTTCCAATTCTTCCTACCTTCCCCTGGTCACTTCGCTGAAAACCCGACTCACCACAACTGGGGATCTAACCGATCCATTTCCAATCGACACCTTCCCGAACTAGCAAGGCACTACCAAGCCCCTCATAGGCATTCTACAAATAATGCATCCTAAGTAACCCACACTAAAGGAGACGACCTCCAACTATCATTCTAACATCCAAGGTATGCAGATGGCATATAAATCAATCACCAGCAAGCCGCAAAATTCCGAAGTATCATTATCAATACTGATGCAGAACCATAAAAATAAGACCATATCATAAGCTGATAGAGAAATGAAAGAAGATATGTACCTAACACATCGAGCTGCTCACACCTCATATGAAACCAACTGATACGCCCTGCTCCTCGTTGCATGCATCTCTGCCCGGCCCTGACGCCCGTCAGTGATCCTCATGGTAGCAGGGGCAGGTGCCATCACCTGTCCTGCTGAATGCAAACTCGTACATTGGTCCTTCTTGTGGCCCTTCTGACTGCAATGAAAATACAACAGGTCTGATCTCTGGGTGCTGGTAGCAGTACAATCTCTGCTGAAATGACCAATCTGGCCGCACTTGAAGCAACCAGAATCACCACCGTTGCCACTCCTACACGCACCCTCGTGTATCTTGCTGCACTTGCCATAGTGGCCTTGGTCTTGAGGACCTCTCGATCTAGAGTCTGATGTCATGGGCCTCTTGCCCAGTCCCGTAGATACCTGAACCTCCTCCGGCTTCCTCTTCCCGAGGGGTTCCAGATCGATCTCGCTTTCCCTGGCCCGAGCAATCATATCCTCTAGTGTCTTGCAGCTGGACCGACTCACAAACTCTCTGATGTCGTCACTCAGCATATCGTGATATCGAGCCTTCTTCGTCTCCTCATCCGCGACATACTACGGAACAAGAAGAGCCATCTCCGTGAACTTGGATGTGATCTCTGCCACCGTCTCGGTCGTCTGCTGTAGATCCTGGAACTCCCAGGCTAACTGTTGCACCTTAATAATCGGTGCAAACTCGGCCTTAAACCTGGTCGACAAATCACTCCGTGTTATCGAGTCCAACGCGGCATCATCCCCGATAGCATGACCAACCTCCTCCCACCAATCCCGTTCCCTGTCCTTCAGAAGACAAGTGGCGAGTCGAACCTTGTCCCCCTGGGGACACCGGATACAACGAAAAGTGTTGGCAACATCAGCCAACCATCTGCCACAAGCAATGGGGTCCCTAGCCCCATGATAATCTGGATCTCCACAAGGCCTGGACTCCTAGAAATTCAAAGTGCGCACTCCCAACATAGCCATTGGCTCTGTGCGAAAGGCTCCAAGCCTCTCATCCAAAATCTCCAGGATACCCTCCTTGATTGTGCCAAAGATCACAAGAGTCTGGTCAAGAATACTGCGCGTAATCTCAGCTGATATAAACTCTCTCATCCGATCCTCGAGTTGCTCGATCCCTGAACCCGAGCCTGAGCCCTCTCTGACACCTGATCCATCCACTGGTCCATCTTGCGATGTTGTCATACTGAAAGCATGCCATAACAATCATCAAAATACATATCACAACTGAGGGACCTCACACGCACTACACGTTCCCTGGTTTTGTCTCGGCCCTTCTTGCATTGAGTACGGATCCTCTGCTTTCAGTAGTACGGGCCCATACTATCTTCCACATCTATACGTACTTTCCTAAAGAGTTTCCTCGACTCCAGCAGGTCCCTTGCACAACTACCACTACTCCCAGCACTAAACTCATCCTAGGCCTATCCTAAGGAAACCTCCGACCCAACCCATCCTCAGCTGCTGAAGCTTTCCTCGTAACGTCAATCAGCCATTACTTGAATACCATAACATGTGACGAGGCTTAGATAATCCTTCAAGTAAACGACTCGTCCCTACAACGGCTAGACTCAAATGAGAGCTACGCAGTAGGGTCAAATCCAGAACTATGAGATTATTCAACCCTGATCACATGTAACTTAACGTATTCATCTAATAAGTAAGTTCCATCACCTAGAATCCCACGAAGAGCAAGCAACATTCAGACAAAGGGAAATCTAACCATAACATAATCAATCAGTTCTATCAAACTACAAGAATTTGTACTAGCATGCAATGCTAGCATATAGCTCAATAAGCGCATATTACAGGCACATAAGGCATACTCCTAGATCCTTAGCCCTAAATCTAGCATGTTGATCACATAATCATATCATAACATAAACTTGTATGGGTAATTTGGTTGAACATACTTGAGCTCGGCTGATTACATGCACCACACCCTTTTCTTTTTTCAAAGTTCCTTTTGCTTTTTCTAAAACCCTTTTCTTTCCTCAAAATCCTTTTATAAATATGGTTTTTCTTTTGGAAAAATTTTATACGACTTCCTCAGTTTGAGTTCAGATACACTGGAGAGTGTGCCCGAATCCCTTAAACCAAGGCTCTGATACCAACTTGTAACATCTTAAATTTCGAATCCAAAATTTTCTTTTAAAAACATTACTAATTCATAGCGTTATGTCATTCAAACATACAGAAAGGGTTTATATGACAAATCATAGTTTCATTTCAAAAACACTTGTTTTATTATCAAAGTAAACATCCTAGGATAACTTTCCATGGTGTGTGCACTGCAACCCTCCCGAGCTCCTCTTCTGAAAACTGAATACCTGAAACCAAAACTGAAACCGTAAGCACGAAGCTTAGTGAGTTCCCCAACCTACCACATACCATACCTATCTAGTGATCCAAGCTTGCCACACATAATACTTAGCACATAACCACATACTAGGCTCCCGCACGCTGCATTGGGACTCGCCCGCTATCGAACCCCGTCCGCCACCAAGCCTCGCCTAGCTTCGAGCCCCGCTCGGCTTACAGATCTGTTTTCCTTAGGCCCCGCCCGCTCACATATACTAGCATCTAATCATATCACAACACGTAACTAACAAACTCTACTAGATTACTGTACGAAGGCCTCACCTCTGTCCTGCTATTGTTGAATCATGGTACCCCATCCACGCTCCTACTAACAGGGAGATACGGGCCCATCCCACAGTCACTATTTTCCTAACTTAAGCCTCACCCCATCTCTACCGCTAATGAGGTATGGAACACCATCCACACTCTGCTATTGGTGAGATATGGAACCTCTCTCACACTCACCTCCCTACCAAGCACATACATGTATCACACAGACAACAAGTATAACTATCATACAAACCTTTCCTTGGGAACCCGCCCGCTAACATTGGACCTTAGTCCCGAATGTCATACCAGCATACTGTGCCTAGGGCTAACCCCCAGGTCTTCCTACTCATAGATACATGGGCCAGCATTGTGGTTGTAGACCTATTCACACAAAGGGAAACTTACCTAAACTGCTGAACTTTGTTGATAACCCTCTGGCTGTTGTCCGACAACTCTCCGAACCGCTGCTCCACTAGCTCCCCGAGATTAGTATCAATATAACACTAAGCTCCAAATTGAACTCTAGAAATCAATGTCCTGGTCAAAGTCAACCTTCCAGTTGACTTGACTCGCCGAGTCAACACATAGACTCGTCGAGTTCTTAAACACAGAAACTCTCAAAATACGAGTCAACTCGTCGGGTCACCCCAAGACTCATCGAGTTCGATGATCTCTGATTCCCATCATGTCCAACTCACTGAGTCACCACTTAACTCACTAATATGCGTCTTAACCAGAAATCGTTGAGGTTCTGCGACCGGACTCACCGAGTCCAAGAAAAGACTTGTCGATTCCAAAGCAATCTTCAATAGACTCGTCGAGTTGTTCTTCAACTTGTCGAGTCCATGCTCATGTTCATACAACTCGCCGAGAACGCCCATGTGACTCGCCGAGTCTATTCAGCTCTCAATCCATACAGTGGCTTTTCGAGCCATGCAGGGGCTCCAACCCATAGATCCACTCTTCTAAAGTCTAACCCCCACGTAAAGTTGCAAACTTTACGTGAAACCAAGGAGCTAAAGGCCCAAAACACTCTAGGGCCAGGGTTTAATACAAAGGGGCTTCACCATTAACTCATTCACAACTGCTTTAAGACATTCTGGACCATTATAGCCCTAGATCTGAAGTAGCAACGTCAGATCTATGCCCCAAACCCGAAATAGATCTCAATCTTACTAAAATATCCCCAAAATCTCATTCAAGGATAGATCTAGATGAAAAAAGGGTGAAGGTAACATCTTATTACCTCCAAGATGACCTCCCACTGAAGAATAATCCAAATCTTGGTAAACCCCCTTGATCCAAGCTTCTTGATCTTCAAGATCTCTTCACAAAACCACTTATCTAAGCTCCAAATTGCTTCCAAGGACTCTCACTCACGATTTAGGGTTTCTGGATCTCACAACGGTGGTAAAGAGGTTGGGGAAGGGATGTAATGTTCTTTAAATAGAGCACAACCCCCGGGATTAGGGTTTTTCTTGTCCAGACCAGACTCATCGAGTCTAATAGCTGACTCGCCGAGTCAGTCACTTACTCTATGCCCCGGATGCCGCTCCGACTCGTCGAGTTCCTCCCTGGACTCGATGAGTTGACTCTTGACTTAGAGCTTTTCCTTTCTTTTCTTGGTCTTTCTGATTTTGGGTGTTACAATTTACCAAGTTATTATGTATTGTAATTTTTCAATCTAGGTTAGTTTTCCATATGTATGCTTGAGGGCTAAACAAAAAATTATCTTGAGGTTAAGAAAGATTTCTGAGGATATATTGGGATGGATGAATAAAATGAATGTTTTTCAAAAGAAGTAGGGAAGTGTTTATAAAGATTGTGAGTATTTATGATGGGGAGATTTTTAGGATTTAGAAACAAATACGTGCATTGCAATCTTGATCTATTGGAGAGGCTTAAAATACATTGTAGTGTCCACAATTGGTAGCTAGGTTTTTAATGTGGTTGTATGATAATAACAATCAGTTTTGCTTGAGAGCAAGCAAAAGCCAAGTGTGGGGTATCTTGATATGTGCATATTTAATCATATATTTAGTACATTATCTTAATAATTTTAGCAACAATTATGCTTATTTTGGGACATAAGATACTTATTACGTTTAAATTTTGTTTTATAGCAAACACATGCTCTGGATGAAAAGGAAGAAAATGAGGAGCTGGAAGTTGGAAAATGAGCACTAAGTCAAAAAGAAGATAAAGAAGGCTTGAAGACTAAATCCCACGACATGGTGATCACTGACCACGATGTGGCAATTGGAAGATTCACGATTAATGAGCTGACTTGGAGAGTACGGGATTTCATAGAAGACCACGATGTAGTGCATATTCACCATGTTATGGTGATTAGATTTACAGAAACTATATATATTTGAAAGTTAGCTCAAATAGAGAGACTTTTGGCTGTTTTCAGACAGGGATTTGTTAGATTAGTGTCTAAGACCGTAACTATATTTGGTAAGTACTTGACTCGGTTGTGCATCTTCCTTTTGGGTTACCTTCACCAAAGCAACTTGACAAGGTGATTTGTGGAAAGAGAGATAGAGGTTATTATGGTTTATTAATATATTATATGAATAAGAGATTTAAGGAGAAATCATATAGTTTAACTAAATTTAGACAAGAATTAATTAAGAATTAATTATGTGGCTAAAATACATTAATTAAATAAAGGGGACTTGAAATGTCAAATGTGTGATAGTTGAATATTGGGCTGAGAATCCTTATGGAATAGGCATGGACAAAATTATGGATGTGTCCATCCTAATTTCGGCTATAAGAACCCTATTCCAGACGCTTCCTTGGATTGCTTAAGGCCTAAGCTCTCCATTAGGGTTCTGACTGAAACCCTAGCACCTCAGCTATAAATAGGACCCCAGGGCTTCATTTTTGGCTACACCAAGAAACCTTAAGGTTACTATAACTGAAATCTAGCCTCCTTCCCTCTCTCCAATACCATCCTCTTTCTTGTGGTGTTTGTAAGCCAATAGAGGAATGACATTTCTGACTCTAAGCTCCAAGACAAGAAGATTCAAGCCATTGTTGAAGAGGTAATCATCTAGATATGTTTTCTATATTATATTTTCGAAATATGTATGCTAGATCTAGGGTTCTGAAGTCTTGGATGAATTGCATGTACAATAAAGAAACCTAGATCCAAGCCTTAGGGTTTGTATGAGCACATATGATGTTATTTGGTGTAAAACCCATATGTAGTATCAGAGGCTTGATTGGTTTCTATTATATTGACGCCATGTATATTCATGTTGATGAAAAAAATTGTTTTTTTTTTTTGCTCTCTTCCAGGCCTGACTCAGCAGCGAGTCACTAGCTGCACTCGGCGAGTCGGTCCAACTCGGGGTGTCCAATGAGTGACTCAGCGAGTCGGGGAGTTAGACAGGGGTATTTTCGGGATTTCTTGCTGGTTTCCTAAAGGATAATTACCAAAATCGTTGTTGACTAATAATATCTGATTTTTATTATTATTATGTGATTATCCTTACCAAAACAAAAGATAATTACCAATTAATTGAATAATAAATTCCTTATATGATAATAATTGATTATTTGATTTATTTGATGAATATCTTGTGAATAAAATGAAATAGGTCAAATTTAGATAATCATTAAATTAATTGTAAGATTTAAAATTATTTTCTATTTTATCCTAAATGTTTTTAAAAGTTCAAAACTTGCCCTTTAGTTTTGAAATTAAAATTTTTTGATTAAAAGTTTAATTTGAATTATTTAAATTTCAAACCCTAGATCTTTACAAGTTTAAAATTCACCGTATACTATTATAATATTACAAGAATAATTATTATATATGTTTAACTTAAAATGCTAGTCTCACCGTTAGTAGGTCTCATTCACGAAACCGATCTATAAAGGGGGTATAAGGTTATGGCCTATAAAATGGCCATTTAATGGGTGTCCACTCTCACCAACTGCTTCCTTGATTGGTGGAGGATCGTTAGCCAAACGGGTGGGATAGGGCAAACCCTTGCCTCATTAAAAGTATAGTGAATTATTAAGTCACTAAATGTTTTTACAAAATTCCCAATCTTAGTTACTTTAGGCAAAAGTGAATTTGATGCAATTCCATGAAATCACACTTTGTACCCTTGCTAAGACGTTAGTGGAGCGTGTGTGGTTAACTGACACACTAATTGGGCTCCAAGCAAAGGTGGAAAAGGGTGACTCGATGTTTTTCATAGATCGTTGGAACGTGTGTGGCTAACCGACAGATCGATTAGGTGACTATAACATTGGGGGTACCATGTACATTTGCATGATTATTCACACCCGCTTTGTGATCCTCGACATCCCAATCACAAACTTGAGGGACATATCGAGATTTAAACATGCCATTGAAAAGTTTAATGAATCTTAAAAGATCTAGGAGTTTTCAATACATTTAAAACCTAGTCTCTTTTTCGTTCTCCATGGTGGAAAATTAGTGAATCGTGATTCACTTACCTGCAAATTATTTGCATGTTAGATTACGGCATCCCTCCTCTAATTTGTAAATAATGTTGTTAGATACTAGCCCTAATTTCTCATTTGGGTGTTTAGTAGGGGATTCATTTCTAATCAGACTTTTCTATTTTCTATTACAGATGTTGAACATGAACAATAATGCTTCCGGCTCAAATTCCTCCAACTCGTTCTCACTCATGAATTAGTGCGGGAGTGTAACACCGCGAAATTTCAAAACAATTTTTCATTTTAAATTAATAAAGATACTCCAATCACAATTCTCAAAAATGTGTATCAATTGTTTTTACATAACATAAGTGCAAATCAAAATCCCCAGAATCTTAAAACATCTCCACCATAAGTGTCTACTGATCATGTTGGCGCCTTCCCGAGATCATCACAGGTACCTGAAACACATAACATGCAAATGGTAAGCAATAATGCTTAGTGAGTTTCCCAAAATACCACGTACAACACATACGCCTTTCCAGGCCATAGCTGTATGGGATCTTCCGATCCAAGTGTCTGAGGGGATTTCCATTCCATAACTTTGTTGACCTTCCGGTCCATGCTCTGTTGACCTTCCGGTCCATATCATCATACTCATCTCATAACATATTACATATACAACATACATCACATTTTCGTCATACACATAAGACCTTCCGGTCACACATAATCACCCCATTGGGTAAGACATAGAGAGAAGACTCACCTCGGAGGATGTCTAGTGAACACTCGTGCTCAAGGTCCTCGATCTAGCTCCTGCCTATCAACATGATAACATTTCTAATTAATACTTCCCTTGTCCTTACTCCTTAATAATGGGTAGAAGACCATTCTACCCTTCCCTGATCCCTCTTTTAAACTATCTTGACCAAACCCTAAGGTCAACTGAAGTCAATCCAAGTCAACGGTCAAACTTTGACCAAACTCGTCGAGTGCTCAAGGGCGACATGGCGAGTCCATACGGGTCCTATGAGTCCTTCTAGTCTCGCTTGGCATTTCGAGTCATCCCCTTCACTCAGCGAGTAAAGCCTGACATGAATCGCGGAGCAACCCCGCCGCGACTCGTCGAGTCCTTAAATGAACTCGGCGAGTTACTTCCATGCTCTCACTCAAAAGTCCTTCTGAGGTCATATCTGCTTCTCTAATCTATAGATTTGACCTTCCTAAACATGATACTCACGTAAAGGTCACATCTTGGCACCCATACAACGCCTACAATGCTTCTTTTGCTGAAATGACCACTAAAATGGTAACCTATGTCCACAACTCAGAAGGAAAGGCATAAAGCAGAGCATTTGGGACTCTTTGGACCTTCTAAGGTCCAGATATAGGTACCGATTCCCCATGTGACCTCTCACACTCCAAATACAAGCTAATCAAGGCATGAAGAAACCCTAGATTTGACTATATCCACAAAACACAAGAATAAGCTCTGAGTAATACCTCAAATAGCTTCCTCGGCCCAAATGAAAGTAGATCCAAGCTCTCCAACTCTCCTACCTTGACCTTCCTCTTCCCTTCTAGCTAAAACACACAAGAAGGATGCACAATCGCCTATTTTCTCACTCACAAGGACTCTCAGGTGCTCTGGTGCTCTCAAGGATGAAAGTAGCCGCAATGAAAGGTTATAAGGTCCTTTAAATAGGGCTTAGACCCGGGAAATTAGGGTTTTAGTCGCCAGCACAGACTCGTCAAGTTCCCTCACTGACTCTTCGAGTCCACTCATTAATCCAGTAATCACCACGCGACCCTACTCGACGAGTCTAGCCACCAACTTGTCGAGTCTCTCTCTATTAGACTCCAAAAACAAATGATAAAAAAGTAATACCTGAAATCCTGGATGTTACAATTCTCTTCCACTAGAATCAGACTTCGCCCCCGAAGTTTCGCTCTACAAAAAATTCTGGATACTGCTCCCGCATCTCTAACTCCGGCTCCCAAGTGAGCTCGGTCCCCTTCCGATGTTGCCACTGGACCTGAACCAAGGACACTTCCTTGTCCCTCAAAACCTTGGTCCTCCTATCTCGGATTGCAATCGGCCTCTCAACCTAGTTCAGGCTCACATCCACCTGAATGTCCTCTAATGGAACCATTGCTAACTCATCGGTAATACACTTCCTTAACTGAGACACGTGGAAGGTATCATGAATCTGACTCAGTTCGGCAGATAGCTCCAAACGATACGCTACTCTGCCCACCCTTGTTGTCACCCTGAATGGACCGATATACCCCTCTTCCTGAATCGAATCACACCTTTCCAAGGTGATACCTTCAGGAGAACGAAATCACCAACCTGAAACTCGAGCTCTGAACGACGCCTATCAGCGTAGCTCTTCTGGCGACTCTGGGCCATCACCAACCTCTGCCTGACCTGCTGAATCTGCTAAGTCGTCTAGAGCACTATCTCCATACTACCCATCACACGCTGTCGTACCTCTCCCCAACAAATGGGAGTCTGACACCTCCTTCCATACAACAGCTCGAAGGGAGGCATACTAATGCTCGAATGGTGGCTGTTGTTATAGGAAAACTCAGCCAAAGGCATATACGTGTCCCAACTTCCTCTGAAGTCTAATACACATGCCCGAAGCATGTCCTCGAGTGTCCGGATAGTCCTCTCACTCTGACCATCGGTCTGAGGGTGATAAGCAGTGCTGAAATGTAATCTCGTTCCTAACTCCTCATGAAACTTCTTCCAGAACCTGGAAGTAAAATGTACATCTCGATCTAACACAATCGAGATCGGCACCCCATGCCGAGACACCACTTCCCTCACATATATTTCTGCCAAGTTCTTTGCAGCAGAGCTCTCACTGATAGCAAGGAAGTGAGCACTTTTTGTCAATCGATCCACAATCACCCAAATTGCATCGACACCCCTTGTGGTTGTTGGCAGTTTGGTGGTGAAATCCGTATAAATATGTTCCCATTTCCACTGGGGAACCTCAAGTGGCTGCAACTTGCCATGCGGATGGTGGTGCTCGGCCTTAAGTTGACGACAAGTCAAGCACCTCTCTACAATCCACACAACATCCCTCTTCATACAAGGCCACCAATAGTCTCTCTTCAGATCCAAATACATTTTTGTGCCCTGAGGCGGATCGAGAATCTCAATCTATGTGCCTCCTCCATCAAAACACTACATGCCCCGCCTATAAACGACACCCAAATCCGACTATGAAAAGTCATAAGCCCTCGTCTATCAGTCACAAACTCATATACCAATCGAAACACTTGCTCCTTCTTGCGATTCTCCGGTTTCACGGCCTCTTCCTGGACCTCATGAATGGTATCTAACACCGGAGTCATCACGGTCATTCTCTTACACATACCTCGTATCGGGGCTCTTCCTACCCTACAACTCAGGGCATCGGCTACCACATTCGCCTTTCCCGGGTGGTACAGGATCTCACAATCGTAATCCTTCACCACATCCAACCATCTCCTCTGCCGCATATTCAGGTTGGGCTGATCCATCAAATACTTCAAACTCTTGTGGTTCGTGTAAATGGTACACCGAACTCTGGAAAAATAGTGGCGCCAGATCTTGAGAGCGAACACTACCGCTCCCAACTCCAGATCATGAGTGGGATATCTCGCCTCATGAGGCTTCAGCTGCCTGAATGCATATGTTATCACATGCCCCCTCTACATAAGCACTGCACCCAACCCTAATATCGATTTATCGCAGTATACCACAAAATCCTCAACTCCCTCTGGAAGGGATAACACCGGGGCTTTGCACAACTTCCGACGAAGAGTCTCAAATAAGGATTGCTGCTCCGGACCCCATGAAAAAGCAACACCCTCCCGGGTCAACCTAGTGAGTGGTACTGCAATCTTGGATAAATCCTGAATGAATCTCCGATAATAATAGGCCAACCCCAGAAAACTTTTGATCTCCGTGGCGGACTTCAGCACTTCCCAACTCATCACCACCTCAATCTTGGCCGGGTCGACCAATATCCCGTTTTGATTAACAAGATGCCCCAAGAATTGGACCTCTCGTAACAAAAAATTACACTTGGAGTATTTGGCATAAAGCCTTTTTGACCTCAATACCTCGAGGATCTCCCTCAAATTCTCCTCATGTTGTTCTCGGGATCTAGAATACACTTGAATATCATCAATAAACATGATCACCGATCGATCCAACATCGGCTGACATACTTTGTTCATGAGATCCATGAACGCTGCTAGTGCATTGGTGAGCTCAAAAGGCATCACCACAAACTCATAGTGCCGATATCGCGTCTTGAACACTGTCTTTTGGATATCCTCATCACACACCCTCATCTGGTGATATCCAAACCTCAAGTCTATGTTGGTAAAACAAGATGCCACCTAAAGCTGATCGAACAAATCATAAATCCTCAGCAACGGATAACGGTTCATGACCGTTAACTTGTTTAGCTCCCGATAGTGGATGCACATCCAGTGCAAACCATCCTTTTTCTTGACAAGAAGGATCGGTGCTCCCCAAGGAGAGCTGCTCAGTCGAATAAAACCTTTTCCAACAACTCATGAAGTTGTGAGGATAACTCCTGCATCTCTGGCGGTGCAAGGCGATAAGGCGCCTTAGCGATAGGCGCTACCCCCGGAGCAAAGTCAATGTGAAACCCCATTTGCCTTCTTGGGAGGCACACCCGACAACTCCTCGGGAAATACATCCGAGAACTCACGCACTATCAGAACATCATCAACTAACCATGGCCTTACCGCAGACTCCCGGTATCCATCACATAAGCTACGAACCCCTTGCAGCCCTGCTGCAAACACTGTCTCGCTTTGGCAGCTGAACAGAATGCTGACTCACTTCGAGTTCCCTCGTCATAGACAGTCAGCACTCCCCCACTAAAATCTTGAATTTTCACCAATTGCTGATCGCAGTCTATTAAAGACCCAAATCGACTCAACTAATCCATGCCCACGATGACACATACGTCGCCCATCACAATTGGGACCAGATCTATCGGAAACCCAATGCCAAAAATCTCAAGTACACACCCTTGAATCACGTCCTTGGCATTCACTGCTCGCTCGTTAGCTATAGAAACTCGTAGAGGTCGACACATCGCCTCTCGCTGGATACTGATGTGTCTAGTGAACGCTAATGAAAAAATGACCGACTCACACCCAAGTCAAACAACACCAAAGCAGGTACAAAATTCACAAGGAAAGTACCTACACATATCATAATATAAACAAAATATCTCATCATAAACAAACGATAACAGAATACATACCAGCCACGACGTCGGGTGCTGCGCGGACCTCCTCCGCTGTCAACTGGAAGGCTCTCCCGCGAGCCTCCGGTGCCTCATCCTTCATTAGCCGAACCTCAGTAGCACGCACGGCGGCAGGGGCAGATCCCTAATGTGCTTCCTGTGTTGTCCCACACAGCTGCAAACACTCAGCCTTCCAATGACCCCTCTGGTTGCAATGAAAGCAAACCGTGAATCCATTGGGGCAGTCCTTGGCTATATGCCCCTCCTTGCCACATTTGTAGCAAGCACCCGATCGACAAACTCCATCATTTCCTTTGCTGCACTTTCCGCAAGTGCGGCCTTTCTGGCCTCCAGATCTTGAATCGGCGGGCTTTGCCCTCATGGCTTCCGGCTGAGACAGTGTCGGCCGCCTATCCAACCCCTAAGACTCGGCCTCCTCCCTAGCCTGAGTCTCCAACTCAATCACCTCTTCTGGGCATTTGTCTAAAACTCACAAAATGTCCGGTAAGTCGAGTTCGATACAAAATCCTAAATGTCCCTCCTCAGAATGCACAAGTACCATCTCATGTGTGCCTGCTCAGATGATACGTTCTCAAGGTAGAACATCACCCTCTCATGAAACTTCCTGGTGATCACAATAACTGACTCAGTTCCTGCTTGAGGGTCAAGAACTCCTGAGCCAATTGTTCCCTTTCCACCAGGGGAACTTACTCGTCTCTGAACATAGTGGTGAACCTCTCCCAGGTCACCGCTGAGATCTCCACAGAAGTAAGATGCGGCCTGGAAGCAGCGATGGTTGTGGTGGCCACGGCAACAACAATATCACTAAGAGCGGTGTACCGTGGCAACATGCACTCAACGTGTCTGGTCAATGTTTGACCGTTGAATTGGTTTGACTTCAGTTGACCTTAGGATTTGGTCAAGATAGTTTAAGAGAGAGGTCAAGGAAGGGTAGAATGGTCTTCTACCCATTATTAAGGAGTAAGGACAAGAGAAAGTCTTAATTAGAAATGTTATCATGTTGATAGGCAGGAGCTAGATCGAGGACCTTGAGCACGAGTGTTCACTAGACATCCTTCGAGGTGAGTCTTCTCACTATGCCTTACCCAATGGGGTGATTATGTGTGACCGGAATGTCTTATGTGTATGATGAAAATGTGATGTATGTTGTATATGTAATATTTTATTAGATGAATATGATGATATGGACCGGAAGGTTAACAGAGCATGGACCGGAAGGCCAACAGAGATATAGGATATAAATCCCCTGAGACACTTGGATCGGAAGATCCCATAGAGCTATGTCCTGGAAAGGCGTATGTGTTGTACGTGGTATTTTGGGAAACTCACTAAGCATTATTTCTTATCGTTTGCGTGTTATGTGTTTCAGGTACCAGTGATGATCGCTGGAAGGCGCCAACATGATCAATACACACTTATGGTGGAGATATTTTGAGATTCTGTAGATTTTGATTTGCACTTATGTTATGTAAAAACAATTGATACGTGTTTTTGAGAATTGTGATTGGAGTATTTTTATTAATTTAAAATGAAATTTTTTTTATTTATGCAAACTTCCTCAGATCCTCAGTTTGAGTTCAAATACACCCGAAGGTGAATCCGAATCCCTCAAACCAAGGCTCTGGTGCTCTCAAGGACGAAAGTAGCCGTAATGAAGGTTATAAGGTCCTTTAAATAGGGCTCAGACCTGGGAAATTAGGGTTTTAATCGCTAGCACAGACTCGTTGAGTCCCCTCACCGACTCGTCGAGTCCACTGATTAATCCAGTCATCACCACGCGACCCTACTTGACGTGTCTAGGCATCAACTTGTCGAGCCTCTCTCTCTTAGACTCCAAAAATAAATGATAAAAAAATAATACCTGAAATACCAGATGTTACAGGGAGATTGATCTTTGATGGGTCCAATTTCAATGATTGAATCTGCGACATGCGAATGGTCACTCGTTAAGAAGACAAATAGTATGTCCTTGATGAAAATCTGAAGGAAATCAACCTCAACACTGCGATTTCTAAAGAGATCGCTACCTTTGAGGCCCATAAGCATGACGCTATGAAAGTCCATTGCATCATGTTGGCGACTATGAATGCAGAACTCCAGAAGTCCTATGAGGACATGTATCCCTATGAGATGCATCCAGATCTATAGGACCTATACCACCAACACACTAGGCAAGAAAGGTACGAGATCATCACTTCGATGATCACTACCAAAATGGGTAATGGAGAATCCCTTATTGCTTATCTGCAAATGATGTAGAGATATGTTCAACACCTGCTAAAGTTAAATGTTAACTTTGATGAAGAGTTGTCAATCAACATCATCCTTCACTCTTTGCCTCCCTGCTACAACCATTTCCACATGACCTACCACATGAATAAGGAAGAGGTCACTTTGAGCAAGCTTCAAGGCATGCTAAGGACTGCTGAGAGCAATCTAAAAGGTAAATATGTTACATTAACTCTTTCTCCCGCTGCTGCCCTAGTCTTGGCAATTGGCCAAGGAAAGGACAAGAAGTGGAAGGCTCCCTTAAAGAGAAACTGTAAGGGAAATTCCCAAGATGGAACCTATTCTAGTGGAACCAAGGTTGATTCTACTAAACCCAACTCTAACCACAAGGAGGCAGAGTGCCACTACTGCCACGAAATAAGGAATTAGAAAAGAAGTTGCCTGAAGTAGCTGCAAGATATCAAAGATGGAAAGATCAAAGCCATCCTTCGCAGGTATTTACACTATTAAATCTAATGATTCATGACATGCTATTTCTTGGGTTCTTGATACAAGATGTGGTTCTCACATATGCTCTGATATGTAGGGCCTAAGAAGAAATAGGGATGTGGAGCATGGGAAGATAAACTTGATCATGGAGAATAGATGATCGTCGTCTATCACCAAGATTGGAGTTTAGTCTTTAGTGCTTAGTATTGGATTAGGATTAGATTTAAATAATTGTTGCTAGATATGGAAAGAAACATCATTTCTTTTCATGGTCTATATAGACAAGGATTTAGATATTCATTTGATAATGAAAAGGGTTCTATTAATCCTTATCTTAATGTTGTTTTCTATTTTGAAGCATTGCCTTGTAATAGAACATATGAAATTGTGATGATTGTAGATAATTTAGGAAATGATGTATTGTCTATTGATTCTTCCAATATTTTGGATAAAGCATGCTTATGGCATTGTCGTCTTGGACATGTCAATAAGAAACTTATAGCCCAACTCCAAAAGGATGGAGTGTTGGAGTTATTCGACCTTATGGACGATGACGTGTGCGAGTCTTGTTTACATGAAAAGATAACCAAGTCACCCTTCACTGGTATTTGTGAAAGGGGTAGGGATTTGTTGGATCTCATACACACCGATGTGTGTGGGCCCTTTAGATCCACCACAAGGGATGCGAAGCAATTCTAAGTGACTTTCACCGATGAATATAGCACATATGGGTATATCTACTTGATCAAGCACAATCCAGAAACTTTTGAAAAGTTCAAAGAGTTTAAACAAGAAGTGGAGAATCAGTTGGGCAGGAAACTCAAGATGCTTCGATCCGATCGAGGCGGATAATACCTAGGTCTTCAATTCCACGAGTACCTCATGGAATGCAGAATCGTTTCGCAATTGAAACCACCTAGGACACCGCAGTTGAATGGTGTGGCTAAGATGTGTAATCGAACCTTGCTAGATATGGTTAATTCCATGATGAGTCGTTCTTTGCTACATATCTCATTCTGGGGGTATGGCTTAGAGACTACCACCCATATCCTTAACTTAATCCCTGCCTAGAAGGTTGCCAAAACACCTCACGATATATGGATAGGGAAAGATCCCTCATTGGCACATATCAAGGTTTGGGGTTACGAGGCTTTCGTAAGACGAGAGACTCGTGTCAAGCTCGAACCTTGTAGTAAGCGGTGTATTTTCGTCAGCTACCCGCAGAAGTCCTTTGCATATCTCTTCTATAGACCGAGTGACAATGTTGTCTTCGTAGCAAGGAGAGGGGTTTTCTGAGAGCGAGAACTCATAAGCCAAGGGGACAGTGGGAGGCAAATCGATCTTGAAGAGATTCAAAAGTCTAGCGATGAAGGAACCTCTAACGCTGGCGCTCAACCCGAGGAGGAAACTCCGGTTGAATCGATTAACGAATCCTTACCTCTTAGGCGTTCCAAAAGAGTAAGGGTTCAACCCTAGTTTTATGGTTTTTATATTACTACAGAAGGGGATAGGTTCATTAGTGATAGTAAACTAGTGAATTTGGATGAACCTAACAGCTATAAGGATGTCATGGTAGCCCGGAGTCTGCAAAGTGGTAAGAGCAATGGACAGCGAGATTCAGTCCATGTATGATAACCAAGTTTAGAGCTTGGTTGATAATGTTCCAGATCATAAGACATTCGGGTGCAAATGGATCTTCAAGAAGAAGATCGAGATGGATGGGAATGTGAACACTTATAACGCGCGATTGGTTGTGAAGGGCTTTACTCAAACTCCTGGAGTTAACTATGATGAGACCTTCTCATGAGTTGCGAAGATAAAGTTTATTAGGGTGATGTTGGCCATTGTTGCATTTAATGTCTATGAAATATAGCAAATGGATGTCAAAACCACTTTCCTTAACGGAAAGTTGGCTGAGGATGTTTACATAAATCATCCAAATGGTTTTGTCAATGCGAAGAATCCCAATAGAGTGTGTAAGCTTCAGAAGTCCATTTATGGACTAAAACAAGCGTCTCGCAGATGAAATCTTTGTTTCGATGAGTAAGTCAAATAGTTTGCTTTTCTGCAAAGTGAGGATGAATCATGTGCATATGTCAAAGCCAGTGGGAGTATAGTAAGCTTCCTCGTATTGTATGTTGACGACATACTACTCATACTAAACGACATCCCGACACTGCAAGAAGTCAAGTCCTGGCATGGGAAGTGTTTCTCTATGAAAAAACTTAGAGAGGCTGCCTATATTTTAGGAATAAGGATAGTGAGAAACAGGAGTAAAAGAGTAATATGGCTTAGTCAGAATACCTACTTAGATGAGGTACTAAAACATTTTAGTATGGAGAATTCCAAGAAGGGGGAGTTACCAATCCAAAGTAATGCCAAGGTGAGTAAGACTAAAAGTCCGAGTACCGAAGTCGAGATAGCAGAGATGTGTCGAGTACCATACACTTCCACAGTTGTCTTGATCATGTATGCGATGACTTGTACTCGCCGTAGAGTGGCTTCTATTCCTCGATGGGAGTGATGACTTAAAGGTGTGAGGGTACAGTGATGCCAGTTTTCAGACCCACCGAGACAACTACCGTTCGCAGTTTGGCTGGGTCTTTACCCTAAATGGAGGAGCAGTGACTTTGAAGAGTTCCAAGTAGGAGACCGTAGCTTATTCAACGTGTGAATCAGAGTACATTGCGGGTAGCGAAGCGTCAAAGGAGGCAATATGGTTGAAGAAATTCATTGGAGACCTTGGAGTAGTGCAAGCCATACAGCAACCTATGGAAATTTTCTGTGATAATGAAGGAGCGTTTTCCTTGAACAAGGAACCAAGGGATCACAGTATATCTCGACATATCGATAGAAAATATCACTTTATTCGACATCGGATAGAAGAAGGACTCCTCGTAGTGAAGAGGGTATCGTCGGAGGATAACCCAACAAATCCGCTTACGAAGGGACCGAGTAGGGTTAGGCACTTGCAGCACGCTACGCGCATTGGGCTGAAGGACGCTATTAGTTTTGATTAGATAGTTTAGAAATGTGTAATAGATATATTGTAATTGACATTTGATGATTAAATAAAAGAGTATTATTTATAAGTAAGGTCATTGACTTATGTTAATTATTTACCTATTGTTTCATTTTGCATGTTTTGACTTCCTGAATAGTAAGATTATTCAAACGTTCCACAATCACTTATACTTTGGGAGTAGGTATGAAAGAAGATTGTCGTGAATTGGAATGTAGATTGTCTAAAGTGTATTAGACATAGCAAAAGTTTGCTACAATATTCATGAGTGCTTATGAATAAGATTTGAGCATTGGAATAAACCCACGCTTGTTGGAATCACTTCATAGAATTTATCACGAGTGATCGCAAGACGATAATATCATATGGTCTTAATACCTAAATATATGGTTTATTGTTTTCTAATTGGCTACGCATTGATAATGCGTAAATCCATCAGTAACTTGATGTTATAAAACACATTGTTGTGTATGATTTGATTAGTGAATAGTAAATGCATATAAGTTGATGATTTGGTTTGACTTATGTGTTAGGCCCAGTCAGGATTGAATTAATGTGTTCAATTAAGTTTTATGACAGAAGAATCAGAGATCAAGAAACAAACTGCAGGACAACAAGTATGACTATGTTCCATGTAATTGTCAGCACAATATCTAGAACAAATTATCTAAAGAATAGGTTACTGATAAGATCAAAGTTTGACAGCGTATTTGAGAGCTATGATTTCTAATCACATTGTATTTGCATTTATAGTTGCTAGACTTATCCAAGTGGGAGACTATTGGGTAACTGTCTAAGTACGTAACTATATTTGGTAAGTACTTGACCCGGTTGTGCATGGTCCTATTGGGTTATCTTCACCAAAGCAACTTGACAGGGTGATTTATGGAGAGAGACAGAAAGAGAGGTTATTATGGTTTATTAATATATTATATGAATAATATATTAAAGGATAAATCATATAGTTTAGTTAATATTAGACAACAGTTAATTAAGAATTAATTCTGTGACTAAAAGACATTAATTAAATAAAGGGGACTTAAACTATCAAATGTGTGTGTAACACCGTAAATTTCAAAACAATTTTTCGCATTTTATAAAAACATAATTCATTTAATATTCGTAAAAACACCCATGTTTGAAATTCAAATCATGTCATACAAAAATCCCAAGATCTCATAACATAAAATCCTGTGTGTGTGTACTGATCAAGCCGGCGCCTTCCCACGGTCGTCACTAGTACCTGAAACAAATAACACCAAACACTGTAAGCACAAAGCTTAGTGAGTTCCCCAAAATACCACATATAGCACATATTAGCCACTCGAGGCTATAAGTCTGTGGGTTCGTGCACCCAAACTCTGTGAACCCTCAGGTTGTAGCTCTGTAAACATGCACAACATAAATCACATAGAATAATGCAGTACAACACATAACACATATATAGCATACAAACCCTGTATCACATGCTCTAAGTATAGTGAGAAGAATCACCTCGTGTATCTTGATAACTCGCAAATCCCTACAATCACTCGTGCTCGATCCCCCGAACTATAATCTTCCTATAATACAATATATCTCTAATTAACACTTTTACAACTAAGGTTGACTAACCCTATCAAGTCAACACTAGTCAACTCTGGTCAACGGTCAACTTTGACCGGACTCGACGAGTGCACCAAAGCCACTCGGCGAGTCTATACGCGCTCAGTGAATCCCTCGGATCCTTTCTTGGCACGTCAAGCACTCCCCTAACTCGACGAGTTCCACCTAGCATGAATCGCAGGGCAACCGCGACTCAACTCGCCGAGTCTTAGGAACAACTCGGCGAGTTCCGGCTTGACTCAACCCCATATTGACTCTCCCTGACCCACTGGGTTATCCGCCAACCCGGCGAGTCCACTCGCTGAACACTTTTTGTGAAACCCCAACCCTACTCGCCGAGTCCCAAGAACAACTCGGCGAGTTCATGCCATGCACAACATTTATTGAACTTCTAAGGTCAGATCTGCTTTCCCAAATCATAGATCTGGCCTTCCCAAGCATGAATGTCATGTAAAATTCGAAACTTGATGCTTGTATAACCCCCACAAGGCATCAAAAGGAGATTTGGTCCCAAAAATAACCACCTAGGTCCAATGACTCCATAATAACCCAAAAAGCTCCAACGGTTAAGGTCTCTGGACCTATTTGAGTCCAGATCCAAGGCAAAAACTCGAAAAGGGACCATTTGCTTCACATAATCACTCTCCAAAGGGGTTATAAAATCCTAATTCTAAAGATCAACCCTATAACTGAAGGAGAGTCGAACCATTACCTCAAAATGAAGCCTCTGGACTCTCGATCTGCTGGAATCTCACCTCCTCCTTGCTCTTGCCACCTTCCTCTTGCTAAACAAAGAATACAAAGGCCCAAAACTAACTTCCTCTCTCCCAAAACGAATTAGCTCTCTTAGGGTTCTCTCAAGGGATTGGTAGCCGCAATGGGTGGCTATAAGTGCCCTTAAATAGGCTCCGAACCTGGAGAATTAGGGTTTCATTAAACAGCATGGACTCGGCGAGTCCACTCCTTGGACTCGCCAAGTCCAGACGCGAATCCACGTCCAAAATCATGATCCTACTCGGCGAGCTTGAGCTCCAACTCGCCGAGTCTCCTCACAAATACCAAAATATAAGAATGAATAATACCTGCGAATCCGGGCTGTTAGAATTCTCCCCCACTAGAACTAGACTTCGCCCTCGAAATCTCGCTCTGCAAATAACTTCGGATGCTGCTCGCGCATCTCACGCTCCGGCTCCCAAGTCATATCGGACCCCTTCCGATGCTGCCACTGAACCAAAACCAAGGGTACCTCCTTGTTCCTCAGAACCTTGATTTTTCGATCTCTGATTGCCACTGGTCTCTCAGCATAATTCAGGCTCGCATCCACCTGAATATCCTCTAATGGAACCACTGCCGGCTCATCGGCTATACACTACTGCAATTGCGACACATGGAAAGTGTCGTGAATCTATCCCAACTCTGCTGGCAATTCCAAACGATAGGCTACCCTACCTACCCTCGCGACCACCCGAAATGGACTAATATATTGGGGCCCCAACTTTCCCCTCTTACTGAATCGAATCACTCCCTTCCAAGGAGAGACCTTCAGGAGCACAAAGTCGCCGACTTGAAACTCAAGCTCGGATTGGCATCTGTCCGCATAACTCTTCTGACGACTCTGAGCAGTTAACAACCTCTGTCTGACCTGCTGGATCTGCTCTGTCGTCTGAAGTACGATCTCAGTACTACCCATAACACGCTGACCGACTTCTCCCCAGCAAATTGGGGTCCGACACCTCCTCCTAAACAACAGCTCAAAGGGTGGCATACCAATGCTCGAATGATGGCTGTTGTTGTAAGAAAACTATGCCAAGGGCAGGTACGTATCCCAACTCCCCCCGAAATCCACCACACATGCCTAGAACATGTCCTCGAGTGTTTGAATCGTCCGCTTAGTCTGTCCGTCTGTCTGGGGGTGATATGCGATACTAAAATGCAGCCTAGTACCCAGCTCCTTATGAAACTTCTTCCAGAATCTGGAAGTGAAACGTACATTCCGGTCTGAGATAATCGAGATTGGCACCCCATGCCGAGATACTACTTCCCTCACATACATCTCTGCTAACTTCTCTTCGGAGGAGCTCTCACTAATAGCAAGGAAGTGGGTGCTCTTCGTCAACCTGTCCACAATCACCCAAATTACATCGAATCCCCTCGCAGTCCTTGGCAATTTGGTGATAAAATCCATGGTAATTTGTTCCCACTTCCATTCGGGAACCTCCAACGGCTGCAACCTACCATGCGATCTCTGGTGCTCGGCCTTAACCGTACGGCAGGTTAAGCACCTCTCAACAAACCACGCAACATCCCTCTTCATACAGGGCCCACCAATATTCCCTCCTCATATCCAAATACATCTTAGTGGCCCCAGGATGGATCAAGAATTTCGACCGATGAGCTTCTTCCATCAAAATGGTACGCATCCCTCCCACAAACGGCACCCAAATCCGCCCCTGAAATGTCATAAGCCCCCGACCATCGGTAACGAACTCCGATACCAAGCCTACCACTCGCTCGCTTTTTTGGTTATGTGACCTCATGGCCTTAGCCTGTGCTCCACGAATGGTGTCCAACACTGGAGCCATCACGGTCAAATGCAAACATACACCTCGTAACGGGGCACTCTCCGCCCTGCGACTCAGGGCGTCGGCTACCACATTAGCCTTGCCCGGATGGTACAGGATCTCATAATCATAATCCTTAACCACATCCAACCACCTCCTCTGCCACATATTGAGGTTGGGCTGATCCATCAAATATTTCAGGCTCTTATGGTCCGTGTATATCGCACACCGAACCCCATACAGATAGTGACACCAAATCTTGAGGGCGAACACCACTGCCCCCAACTCTAGGTCATGGGTGGGATAACTCGTCTCATGTGGCTTTAGCTGCCTTGATGAGTATGCTATCACATGCCCTCTCTGTATCAACACCGCTCCCATCCCCAAGATCGATACATCAGAGTATACCACAAAGTCCTCCATTCCCTCTGGGAGGGCTAACACCGGGGCCTCGCATAACCTTTGGCGAAGCGTCTCAAAGGAGGCCTGCTGCTCGGGGCCCCATGAAAAAACGACACCCTTCCGGGTCAATCTGGTGAGTGGCACTGCGATCTTAGAGAAATCCTTGATAAATCTCCGATAATAACTGGCCAACCCTACAAAACTCCTCATCTCGGAGGGTGACCTCGGCACCTCCCAACTCATCACCGCTTCAACTTTGGTCGGGTCGACCAATAACTCTTTCTGGTTAATGAGATGTCCTAGGAACTGGACCTCTCGCAACCAGAAATCACACTTGGAGAATTTGGCATAAAGCCTCTCCGATCTCAGAACTCCGAGGATCTCCCTCAAATGCCCCTCATCCTGCTCTCTAGATCTCGAATATACCAAGATGTCATCGATGAATACAATCGCTAACCGATCCAGCATCGGCCTGCACACTCGGTTCATGAGATCCATGAACACTATCAGGGCATTGGTGAGTCCGAAAGGCATCACCACAAACTTGTAATGCCCATAATGCATCCTGAATGCTGTCTTCTGAATGTTCTCATCTTGCGCCCTCACCTGATGGTATCCAAACCTGAAATCGATCTTGGAGATCCAAGATGCTCCCTGTAACTGATCGAACAAATCGTCGATCCTCGGTAACGGGTAACGGTTCTTGACCGTCAGCTTGTTCAACTCCTGGTAATCAATGCACATCCGGTGTGAACCATCCTTCTTCTTGACAAAAAGGATAGGTGCTCCCCACGGCGAGCTGCTCGGCCGAATAAACCCCTTTCGCAACAGCACCTGAAGCTGCAAGGACAACTCTTGCATCTCTGAAGGTGCAAGGTGATATGGCACCTTGGCAATATGCGCGGCTCCCGGAACCAAATCGATACTGAACTCCACTTGCCTCAAGGGAGGCACACTAGGCAACTCCTTTGGAAAGACATCTGGGAACTCACGCACTATCGGAACCTCCTCCACTGACCTCGGCCTCTCGGAGTCAACCCACGTATCCATCACGTACGCCACAAAACCTTTACAGCCCTGTTGTAGACACTGCCTCACCCTGGCGGCCGAACAAAACGCTGATCCAGAACGGATACCCACGCCGTACACCGTAAGAACTCCCCCACTAGGGTCTCGTATGGTCACCAGTTGTCGCTCGCAGTCGATAACCACACCGAATCTGCTCAACCAGTCCATGCCCACAATGACACAGCCATCACCCATCGCAATAGGAACCAAGTCAATCGGGAACTCAACACCGAAAATTTCAAATACGCACCCGTGGATCACCTCTGTGGCATATATCACCCTCTCGTCAGCTATGGAAACTCTCAGAGGCCGACTCAGCGCCTCGCGACTAACACTAATATGCTGACTAAAAGCCTAAGATACAAAAGACCAACTCGCACCCGAGTCAAATAACACCAAGGCAAGTACATAATTCACAAGAAAAGTACCTATGCATAACATAATATAAGCATAATATCTCAATCATCAAAATAAATACACGAAAGAATACATACCAGCCACGACATCGGGCGCTGCGCGGACCTCCTCCGCGGTCAACTGAAAGGCTCTCCCTCGTGCCCTCAGCGCGTCGGCCTTCACTGGCCGACTCTCAATAACTCTGATGGCGGCAGGGGCAGATCCCTGAGGTGCTCCCTGAGCTGATCCCCACAACTGTGGACACTCGCCTTCCGATTTCCGGTCAAGTTGCAGTGAAAACTTACTGCAAACCCCTTGGGGCAGTCCTTGGCCATATGCCCCTCCTTGCCACATTTGTAGCATGATCCAGCTCTACATACTCCATCATGACCCTTGCCTCACTTTCCACAAGTGCGGCCCTTATGGCTCCTAGATTTGGGATCAGCGGGCTTGGCCTGCTTCGCTGTCGGCTGGGACTGTGCCGGTCGTCGATCCCTCCCTTGGGACTCTGCCTCCTCCCTGGCCTGAGTCTCTAGCTCAATCTCCCTCATCCGTGCATTTTCCTGAAGCTCAGCTAATGTCCGGTACGAGGAGTTCGCCACGAACTCCCGAATGTCTCACCTCAAGATACTCAAATATCGGCTCATGCGTGCCTGCTCAGTGGACACGTGCTCAGGGCAGAACATCACCCTCTCGTGGAACATCCTGGTAATCACCGTAACAGACTCAGTACCCTGCTTTAGGGTCAGAAACTCCTGGGCCAAATGCTCCCTCTCCACCTGGGGAACGTACTCATCTAGGGACATGGTAGTGTGTCACACCCCCGAACCAGACGGCGGAAACGTCCGGGGGCTATCGTGACTCATTGAATACCATAACAATGCATACACATGAAACATAACATTATACATCACCAACATTTGGAAATGATACAACTGGTAACGTTTACATTCATTAAATTGTTCCAAAAATTACATTCAAAGAAATAACTGTTTGGTACTACTTAATTCACAGCAAAACGTCAGCGAGTACAAATCATCTTCACTTTATCTGTTACCTGAGAATACAAGTATTTTGAAAAACGTCAACATATGAAATGTTGGTGAGTTCATAAGTAGAGTTTGAAATCCAATGTGTTGTTTGAAAACCTTTAGAAAATCTGATATTTTCTAGAAATTGAATGGTGTAATAAAAATAGGTAGTGATCCATGAGTATGCTTGTTTGAATTCTATATATGTAAGCGTAAGAGTTGTGAAATTCGACCGGAAATTCGTAATCGTTATTGAAATCCTAGGAAAACCCGACGTTTTCCTATCGTTGTATCGTTGTATTCCGGAGGCATCGAGAATACAGAGAGTGGTGAAGTGTTGGGACATGCGTTAGTGAAAACGTCAAGTCAACAACCTTACAAGTGATCCTTTTAGGCGTCACTCGTAAATCTTCACGCGACTCGATCCTCCCGGACTTGTAAAGTCCCACGACCGGAGGGAAGGGAGAAGGTACGAAACCTTCGGGGTTTCCCCGCGTCGTCCGAGACCACATGCAATTGCGAAGGGCCCGAAGCCCAACTCGCAATCGTGAGTTACAGACTTTACTAGCAGCACTGAAAGACCGTTGGGGACCAGCAGCATGTTTGCCATTGAAAGTCCTTTTACGTTATGTCGAGTCGGTAAAACCCAACACTTCGTAAGAGAGAGAGAGACCTTCGGGCCTTAAGATCAGGTCGTTGGGCTAGCTAGGCTCAACAGACAAGATTTTACACTTTGGGGCCCAAAGATGGTGCGTAGACGTCTGTGCACACTCGCATGTAATCGTAATCGTTATGGTTATGAATCGAAATGTCGTAGCTTCATCGTGTTAGTGATTTTGGATTTTTATTGGTTCGAGACCGAACCAATTCATTTGACAACGACTTTTGGTATTGTAGTATATTGTATTTCGTCAACAAGCGTGTTACCATCAATTGGTCAAATTGCATATATTAACTAGCCTTGAAGATTTTCTGTTTTCAGCCCCTCCTTAATTGAAGAATTTACTCTTTTTACCCCTTTATTTAAAAACTTTCCGGTTTGGTCCTTAAATCAATTTTCTTGACATTTTATACCAAAAATTATTGACATAAGTATTTTTCCAGCAAACTTATCATAGAAAACAGTTTAAGCCCTTGAAACTTCAGTTTTCTCGGTTATAGCCCCTATTTTTCGCAACTTTTACATTTTTGACCCAATTTGGAAAAATTTTACAATTTTGGTCCCTTTTGAATTTGGAAAGCATTTTAAACCTTTGAAAAGCATATGGAACACTTATAGCCCACTGTTTTACAGAAAAATGCAGTTTTGGTCCTCCAATTTAGAAAATTTCGCATATTGGGCCTTATTGGGCCGAAAATGTCATATTTAGCCCAATAAGCTTGGAATTTATGTTTTTAACCCTCTAAATAGTATATTTTCAGAAAAATACATTATGTAAGCTGTTTTGGTTCATCTCACCCATCAGATTTCGAAATGTATCATATTAGGCCCTTCAACTTTGTATTTTCAACATTTCTTGTCAAAAAAATGAGTTTTTAGCCCAAGTTAAGTGGTGTTAAGCTATTTAGCCATTTTCTTAGTATACTTTGCATGTGATAGTCTATTTTGTGCTATGATAAAATATATGTCTCGGTTTTTAGCATATCACCCTAGATCTATCAATAAAATCATACAAAACATACATGTAAGCATAGAAATCAACCACAACATACACATAATGATGGATCTTCACATTTTCTTGTATTCTCCCCCAGAAAAACTCATAAAAATCGAAAATAAGGGGATATGAAACTCACCTTGGGTGTTGGTTCGGTTTTTGAAGAAAGAATAGAAGAAAGTTTGGTGATTTTTGGCCTTAGCACCCTTGATGAAGTTTTCGAGTGTATGAAGCTTTCTAAGGTGCAAAATCACGGTTTTTGCATGGATTAGAAAGGGATTTGATAACAAAAAGAATATAAATCATAGATCCATGCATAATCTTACCTTAGATGATGTTAATCTTGCAAAAATCCCCTTGAAATCCTCTTGGAATTCTCGAAATTTTTGGAGAGGAAGGAGAGAGTTTCTTGAGAGAATTTTGAGAGAATTTGTGAGGTGTGTGTGTGTGTTGGTTAGCCTCGGCCGAAACAAGAAGAAGGGAGAGGGAGAGAGAGAGAGAAGGAAGAAAAGACCTTGAGGTGATGCTTGCATGGATGAATGAGATTTTGCATGGAGATCCTATGGGTAAAAATGAGGTGGCAACCCAAGGTCAACTCTCCCTTTTTCCTTAGGCTTGGGCCGAGAATGGAGAGAGAAGAAAGGATTTTTGGGCTTTTTGCCCCTAAGCCCAACATTAGAGGTAGTGTGGGGTGCTTATTGGCCTTATAAAATAAAATTGTGATTTTTATGCTTCATTAAGCTAGGTTAGGTTAATTTATGGATCAAAGCTTGTGATTTATTTCATTCTAGGTTCCACCTAGCCCAAAATATTGAAATAAATGAATGTGGGTCCAATTAGAGCCCAATTAAGGTTCTAAGCTCATGATAATCTAATTGGAAGCTTATTGGTCGATTTGGATCCAATAAGGAAGTTCTAGTCCAAAATGGACTTAACAAGAACTTCTAGGGTCTTCCAATTGTTTGATGACTATTTGTAGTACTTGTATAATGTATTTGATTGAAGTTTTTGATTCACATTAGTCTGAGTGTATGGATTACATGACACAAAATTTCCAGTTGTGACATCATCCCCCCGTTAGAGGGAATTTCGTCCCGAAATTCTGTTTGAAAGCTAGATTTGAGAATGCTAAAATAGGTGAGGGTACTTCTGTTGCATTTGGTCTTCGCGTTCCCATGTGAATTCTGGCCCACGCTTTGCGTTCCACCGTACCTTCACAATCGGGATGCGACTCTGCTTAGTATGCTTCACCTCCCTGTCCATGATTTCGATGGGTTCTTCGACGAACAGGAGATTCTCATTGATTTCGATTTCGTCCAGAGGAATGACAAGGGTTTCATCTGATAGGCACTTCTTCAGATTAGAGACATGAAACACGGGGTGTACACCATTTAGCTCTGCGGGTAGTTGTAGTCTATATGCTACCGGACCAATTCGAGCGATGATTTCGAAAGGTCCAATGTATCGCGGATTCAGTTTTCCCCTTTTCCCGAAACGTATAACCCCCTTCCAGGGCGAGACTTTTAACAGTACTCGATCACCGACCTGAAATTCTAAGGGTTTTCGTCGTTTGTCAGCGTAGCTCTTTTGTCGGTCACGCGATGCTTGCAGTCGAGCCCTGATTTGAACGATCTTTTCCGTGGTTTCGCGAATGATCTCAGGTCCCGTTAATGTTTTGTCCGACGCATGCATTTTTGCTAGCTGGGTGTCACCTACTTCAGCCCAACATAATGGTGATCTACATTTACGCCCGTAAAGTGCTTCGAAAGGAGCCACCTTGATGCTCGAATGGTAACTATTGTTGTATGAGAACTCGATTAATGGTAGGTGAGTATCCCAAGACTTTCCGAAGTCTATCACGCATGCACGGAGCATATCTTCGAGTGTTTGGATAGTTCGCTCACTTTGACCATCCGTTTGAGGATGATAAGCGGTGCTCATATCAAGGGTTGTTCCCATCGCCTTATGAAGTGATTGCCGAAATCGGGACGTAAACCTACTGTCCCTATCCGAGATAATGGATCTTGGCACTCCATGGAGTCTCACGATTTCTCGTAGGTACAACCGTGTCAGTCTCTCCATCTTGTAAGATTCTTTGATTGGCAGGAAATGGGCAGATTTCGTCAGTCGATCGATTATTACCCATATGGTATCCAGTCCGTCCGACGTCTTGGGTAGCTTGGTGACGAAATCCATTGAAATCCCCTCCCATTTCCACTCGGGAACTTCCGGTTGCTGCAACAATCCTGATGGTTTCTGGTATTCCACCTTTACTTTGGCGCATGTAAGGCACTTGCTGACGTAGGCCGCGATTCCGCCTTCATGTTAGGCCACCAATAGTGTAGTTTAATATCCAAATACATCTTATCAGAACCGGGGTGAATGGAGTATCGCGTCTTGTGGGCTTCCTTCATGACAACATCTCTAAACCCTCCCAGTTTAGGGACCCAAATACGGTTCATGAAGTAGTATACCCCATTCTCCCTTGTTTCTAGGTTCTTTTCCATCCCGCGCAATGCCTCGCTAGCTCTATTTTCCATTCTCATGGCCTCTGACTGTACCGACGCGATTTGGGTGACTAGATGAGATTGAATGGTGATTGAGAGAGTTTTCGTACGACGGCTAGAGTACTCCTTCCGGCTTAATGCATCAGCTACTACGTTGGCCTTGCCTGGGTGGTACTTAATCTCGCACTCATAGTCATTTAGCAACTCAACCCATCTTCGTTGCCTCATGTTTAACTCCTTTTGGCTTAAGATGTGTTGGAGACTCTTGTGATCTGTGAAGATGGTGCACTTTGTACCGTAAAGGTAATGCCTCCAAATTTTTAGGGCAAAGACTACAGCTCCCAACTCTAGATCATGGGTTGTGTAGTTCACTTCATGCGTCTTTAGCTGGCGGGATGCATAGGCTATGACTCTCCCACGTTGCATGAGAACGCAACCTAAACCCTGATTTGATGCGTCGCAGTAGACTACAAAATCTTCCGTTCCTTCAGGTAGGGATAGTACAGGTGCGCTACAGAGAGCTTGCTTCAAGGTTCGAAATGCGATTTCTTGTTTGTCTGTCCATTTGAATGGTACGCCCTTTTGCGTAAGCGAGGTAAGTGGTTTGGCGATCTTAGAGAAGTTTTGAATGAATCTTCTATAGTAGCCTGCTAATCCCAAGAATTGACGAATTTCCGTGGGCGTTGTCGGGATTGCCCAACCTTCTACCGCTTTGACCTTAGAGGGATCCACATGGATTCCATCTCGGCTGACTACATGGCCTAGGAAGTTCACGCTCAGCAGCCAGAACTCACACTTGGAGAGTTTGGCGTATAGCTTTTCTGATCGTAGAGTTTCTAAGACTTGTCGGAGATGTTGGCCATGCTCTTCCTTGTTTCGAGAATAGACGAGGATGTCATCGATAAAAACAATGACAAAGTTGTCGAGAAACGGTCGGCAGATTCGATTCATTAGGTCCATAAATGCGGCGGGGGCATTCGTTAGACCGAAGGGCATTACGACAAATTCATAATGTCCGTAACGAGTTCGGAAAGCGGTTTTTGGAATATCCTCTTCCCGGACTCTGAGTTGGTGATACCCGGACCGTAAATCTATTTTAGAAAAATAACTAGCCCCTTGGAGCTGGTCAAATAGGTCATCGATTCGTGGGAGTGGGTAGCGGTTTTTGATTGTGAGTTTGTTTAACTCTCTGTAATCGATACACATTCTAAAAGATCCGTCTTTCTTTTTGACAAAGAGCACCGGAGCTCCCCATGGCGAATAACTAGGTCGAATAAATCCCTTATCCAAAAGTTCGCTGAGTTGGCTGGATAATTCCTGCATTTCGGCAGGAGCCAACCGATAGGGTGATTTAGCAAGAGGAGTTGCTCCTGGGATAAGGTCAATTCGAAATTCGACCTGTCTCTCTGGGGGCACTCCCGGAAGATCTTCAGGAAATACATCCGCAAATTCACATGCCACTGGAATGTCTCGAACGTTAATCTCCCCCTTGGTCTTGTCCACCACATGAGCCAGGAACGCCAGATTGTTCCGACGTAGATATTTTTGTGCCTTGACGCACGAAACGAGACGAAGGTTCATGCTAGATTTGTCTCCGTAGACCACTAGGGTTTCGTGATTTGGAAGACGAAGACGGACGGCCTTCTCGTGGCACATAATGTCGGCATGGTGGGGGCTTAACCAGTCCATACCGATGATCATGTCGAAACTCCTAATTGATACTGGCATTACGTCTATTCGGAAGATGTGTTGATTAAGAGTTAGGGTACATCCGACGTAGATTTCCCCAGTGGATTCGGTTTTTCCATTGGCCATTTCCACCGTATAGGCTTCATTTAGCTTTTGGGGAGGTTGTTTTAGTAAGTGTTTAAACTTATTGCTTACGAAGCTTCGCTCCGCTCCGGAGTCAAATAAGATGCATGCATAAGCGTGGTTTAAGAGAAACGTACCGGTAACAACAGAGGGATCCTGAATAGCTTCCCCCTGACCCACGGTCATCATCCTTCCTGTTCCTCCATTTCTTGAATTGTTGTTGTTGGGACAGTCTCGACGGACGTGTCCAGTTTTCCCGCATCCGTAGCAGGTGTAGCTAGGTCCTGTGCTGCTGCCGCTGACATGGGGGTTGTTGTTGTTGCGAGGGTTATTGTTGTTGATTCCCTGATTTTGGTTATGGGGAGGGTAAGCTTTGCAGTACCTTGCAGTGTGACCCCTTCGGTTGCAGTTGGTACACTGAAAATCCTTGCATTATCCATAATGATGGAAACCGCACTTGTTGCATTTGGGAAGATTACCGGAATAAGGTTTGGAAGTATTTGAAGTGGCTGAGGTTGGAGCATGTGGTGCGGCTGGAGCCGATGTAGTAACGGCATTTACCGCTACTGTCTGCTGTTTCTTGAAGGTGTCGGGGTCCTGACGCCCCTTCCTCTTGTTGTTCCTTCCCCTCTTGTCATCTCCTTCCTTCTTCTTCTCAGCCTCCACTGGTTTCTCTCCCTTTTTGTTATTATGGTCGTACAACCTCTTCGCCAATCTCTTTGCACTGTCAAATGTTTCTGGGTTTGCAGCTATCACATTCCCTTGAATTGGTGATGTGAGTCCCCAAACGAATCGCTCGATCTTCTTTCCTTCCGAGGTGATCATACCCGGGCACAACAGAGATAGCTCGCTAAATCTCGATATGTATGCATCGATATTCGCGTTCTGCACAGTGAGGTTCCATAGCTCTTGTTCCATCTTCTGTATTTCGCCTCGTGGGCAGTACTCTGCCATCAACATTTCATTCATTTCTGTCCAGGGGATAGAGTTGGCTACAGGGAGCGTCATGGATTCTACATGTCCATTCCACCAGGTGAGCACCTGATCCACAAAAGTGCAAGCCGCGAACTTCACCTTCATGTGCTCGGGGCAGTCGCATATCTCGAATATCGATTCCACCTTCTCGATCCAGCGCTTCAGAGTAATCACTCCTCCGGTGCCATTAAAAGTTCGTGGTTTGGCGTTTGTGAAGTCCTTATAGGTATACGTCTTGGTGGATCCTTGGTTCGTTCCATTGTTTGAACTTCCGGCTCCTTGCCCATTTACTCCTCCATTATTCCCTTGTTGAATTTGCGCAATCGCCGCAGTGACTGCTGCCGATACAGCTGCCTGAAAGGCGGCTGAGTCAACTTCAGGTGGGGTTGGTCCTGGGTTTCCGCGAGTAGTTGGGCGAGGCATCTTTCTGTCATGAAACGGAAAGATGTTGAGTGTTCGTGGTTTCTGTGAGGTTGCGACCCTACTAACTAGGTGTATGATGCGAACCTAAACATTTCTACCATCGAGCATACAATCATAACGTCTCAACACATAACAATTTGTAATATCGTAATAAAACACATAGAAATTTACTAATATTATCCGCATTTGATACATGAAAATTTGCTTGTAAGACCATACATAAGTAACACTAATCCGACAGCATAACGGCTCCATGAGTAGTGTAGTCACTTAAACATAGAGCCGGAGTACATAACATAGTTCCTAATGATCTACTATGATGAGTCTACCCCTAACTGCGATGAGCTGTGTCCTACTATAATGGTGAAATCATATGCCGAAGTGCTGAGCTAGCAGCTGCGCCATCTCTGTCATGTCTACAATAACCTCATCCCTCTCAAGCTCTGCTCGTACGGCTCGCGCTTCCATGACGAACAGTTGTTGTCGTAAGTCGGCAATCACGGCTTCTGGGGAGCGGTTCTCCCGCGAGGGATCCACTGGTGGGACGTGGGGATTCCGTCGCACTTCGCTACCAGGAGATGCGATGTGACCCGTGTCTGGGGCCTGATCCTCCTTCATGTCATCGTCGGTCTCCTCGAACTCGTAGTCGGTGTCCATGTACTCATCTGGTTCAATGTCGTAAGCTCCCTCTTGATTCCCTCCTGGTTCGCCTTCGAGTACCCCGTGTGCCTCAGGGGCTTGGAAGAACTGAATGCCCTGATGCTCCCCCTCCATGACGACTGAGAGAAAGTATGCGAATAAGCTATCACTTTCCTATGATTCTAATGCTACGGCACAAGCTAAACCGACATCCTTTTCTTGGTGGTAGCGGTATAGTTTTTGGTTCCCTAGCTATCCCGATCTCATCGAGACGTGTATTAGCTTTACTTCGGAGAGAATGTAGTTGATCAGGCTACATTCACTCCTTGGTATTACTAAGAACAGTCCCAATTTAACCGAGACACCAGCATTATTGTGTTTGATTCGGCGTTATGTTCTTATTCCTAATACCAGCAAGCGTATTTTTATTTACTTGTTTTGTTCAGAGTTATGTTAGTCCCTCTTTTTGGTTTATAGTTGCATATCCGTGTGCGGTGAGATATGCTAGTTCACTATAAACAATGCTCTGATACCAACCTGTCACACCCCCGAACCAGACGGCGGAAACGTCCGGGGGCTATCGTGACTCATTGAATACCATAACAATGCATACACATGAAACATAACATTATACATCACCAACATTTGGAAATGATACAACTGGTAACGTTTACATTCATTACATTGTTCCAAAAATTACATTCAAAGAAATAACTGTTTGGTACTACTTAATTCACAGCAAAACGTCAGCGAGTACAAATCATCTTCACTTTATCTGTTACCTGATAATACAAGTATTTTGAAAAACGTCAACATATGAAATGTTTGTGAGTTCATAAGTAGAGTTTGAAATCCAATGTGTTGTTTGAAAACCTTTAGAAAATCCGATATTTTCTAGAAATTGAATGGTGTAATAAAAATAGGTAGTGATCCATGAGTATGCTTGTTTGAATTCTATAGATGTAAGCGTAAGAGTTGTGAAATTCGACCGGAAATTCGTAATCGTTATTGAAATCCTAGGAAAACCCGACGTTTTCCTATCGTTGTATCGTTGTATTCCGGAGGCATCGAGAATACAGAGAGTGGTGAAGTGTTGGGACATGCGTTAGTGAAAACGTCAAGTCAACAACCTTACAAGTGATCCTTTTAGGCGTCACTCGTAAATCTTCACACGACTCGATCCTCCCGGACTTGTAAAGTCCCACGACCGGAGGGAAGGGAGAAGGTACGAAACCTTCGGGGTTTCCCCGCGTCGTCCGAGACCAAATGCAATTGCGAAGGGCCCGAAGCCCAACTCGCAATCGTGAGTTACAGACTTTACTAGCAGCACTGAAGGACCGTTGGGGACCAGCAGCATGTTTGCCATTGAAAGTCCTTTTACGTTATGTCGAGTCGGTAAAACCCAACACTTCGTAAGAGAGAGAGACCTTCGGGCCTTAAGATCAGGTCGTTGGGCTAGCTAGGCTCAACAGACAAGATTTTACACTTTGGGGCCCAAAGATGGTGCGTAGACGTCTGTGCACACTCGCATGTAATCGTAATCGTTATGGTTATGAATCGAAATGTCGTAGCTTCATCGTGTTAGTGATTTTGGATTTTTATTGGTTCGAGACCGAACCAATTCGTTTGACAACGACTTTTGGTATTGTAGTATATTGTATTTTGTCGACAAGCGTGTTACCATCAATTGGTCAAATTGCATATATTAACTAGCCTTGAAGATTTTCTGTTTTCAGCCCCTCCTTAATTGAAGAATTTACTCTTTTTACCCCTTTATTTAAAAACTTTCCGGTTTGGTCCTTAAATCAATTTTCTTGACATTTTATACCAAAAATTATTGACATAAGTATTTTTCCAGCAAACTTATCATAGAAAACAGTTTAAGCCCTTGAAACTTCAGTTTTCTCGGTTATAGCCCCTATTTTTCGCAACTTTTACATTTTTGACCCAATTTGGAAAATTTTTACAATTTTGGTCCCTTTTAAATTTGGAAAGCATTTTAAACCTTTGAAAAGCATATGGAACACTTATAGCCCACTGTTTTACAGAAAAATGCAATTTTGGTCCTCCAATTTAGAAAATTTCGCATATTGGGCCTTATTGGGCCGAAAATGTCATATTTAGCCCCATAAGCTTGGAATTTATGTTTTTAACCCTCTAAATAGTATATTTTCAGAAAAATACATTATGTAGGCTGTTTTGGTTCATCTCACCCATCAGATTTCGAAATGTTTCATATTAGGCCCTTCAACTTTGTATTTTCAACATTTCTTGTCAAAAAAATGAGTTTTTAGCCCAAGTTAAGTGGTGTTAAGCTATTTAGCCATTTTCTTAGTATACTTTGCATGTGATAGTCTATTTTGTGCTATGATAAAATATATGTCTCGGTTTTTAGCATATCACCCTAGATCTATCAATAAAATCATACAAAACATACATGTAAGCATAGAAATCAACCACAACATACACATAATGATGGATCTTCACATTTTCTTGTATTCTCCCCCAGAAAAACTCATAAAAATCGAAAATAAGGGGATATGAAACTCACCTTGGGTGTTGGTTCGGTTTTTGAAGAAAGAATAGAAGAAAGTTTGGTGATTTTTGGCCTTAGCACCCTTGATGAAGTTTTCGAGTGTATGAAGCTTTCTAAGGTGCAAAATCACGGTTTTTGCATGGATTAGAAAGGGATTTGATAACGAAAAGAATATAAATCATAGATCCATGCATAATCTTACCTTAGATGATGTTAATCTTGCAAAAATCCCCTTGAAATCCTCTTGGAATTCTCGAAATTTTTGGAGAGGAAGGAGAGAGTTTCTTGAGAGAATTTTGAGAGAATTTGTGAGGTGTGTGTGTGTGTTGGTTAGCCTCGGCCGAAACAAGAAGAAGGGAGAGGGAGAGAGAGAGAAGGAAGAAAAGACCTTGAGGTGATGCTTGCATGGATGAATGAGATTTTGCATGGAGATCCTATGGGTAAAAATGAGGTGGCAACCCAAGGTCAACTCTCCCTTTTTCCTTGGGCTTGGGCCGAGAATGGGGAGAGAAGAAAGGATTTTTGGGCTTTTTGCCCCTAAGCCCAACATTAGAGGTAGTGTGGGGTGCTTATTGGCCTTATAAAATAAAATTGTGATTTTTATGCTTCATTAAGCTAGGTTAGGTTAATTTATGGATCAAAGCTTGTGATTTATTTCATTCTAGGTTCCACCTAGCCCAAAATATTGAAATAAATGAATGTGGGTCCAATTAGAGCCTAATTAAGGTTCTAAGCTCATGATAATCTAATTGGAAGCTTATTGGTCCATTTGGATCCAATAAGGAAGTTCTATTTCAAAATGGACTTAACAAGAACTTCTAGGGTCTTCCAATTGTTTGATGACTATTTGTAGTACTTGTATAATGTATTTGATTGAAGTTTTTGATTCACATTAGTCTGAGTGTATGGATTACATGACACAAAATTTCCAGTTGTGACATAGTGAACCTCTCCCAGGTCACTGCCGCAAGCTCAGCAGGCGAAAAATGCGTTGTCACAAACTTCCACCAGTCGTTCGCTCCCAAGCGAAGCTAGTTCAGCACGAACTGAACTCTCAAATACTTATGAGATGAGCAAGTGAAGAAACACCCCTCTATGTCTGAAATCCACCTCATAGCCGCCATTGGGTCTTGGGTCCTGTCAAACTCTAGCGGTTTCGTGTTGCTGAACTCTTGGAACAGCAATGCATCACCACCCTGCGGCCTCGCAGCAACAACAACTGTAGTGGCCGCCGCAACAGCAGCCTCAGAAAGAGCAGCATAACGCTCGTCGAAATTCTCAATCAGCGTGGTCTTAATAGACCTGAACATCTCTGGTATCTCTGCCCTGATGGCCGCAGCCACCTCCTCGTGGATGATCCGACGGATCTCCTCATCACTAGCCCCACTGCTCTCTGGCATAAGACGTTTCCTCACCATGATCTACCTCTGAAATACAACATACGATAAATTAGAATCCATTCGAGCATACTCACACTCGATAACTCTTCCCTCCTTGATCCTTGGCATTCCGAAGGTTCTTACTTGAACTGTACACCACCCCGGTGCTTTCAGTAGTATGGGCCCAATACTACTGTCCACACCATTTCATTATACACCCCAAATCCTCCTCTTCGGATCCTAAATTCCAAGTACTCTATCACTCTCTAACAGATCTCTCATAAGCTCCTCGCTGCTACCTATTCACTCTCAAGCATCTCCTAGCAGCTCACCTCTCCTTAGGATAAGGCATCACAAATTAGGGCACTCTAGTCCTAATAGGAATACCTAGCCTACTCTAGCAAGAGAATACATCATATCAATCTCATAAACATATAATATAAGGGTATTTTAGGAAATCACCGTTCGAGCGCTGACTGATCGTACACACGTTTCTACTCTGAGTTTCTCTAAAAATCTTTTACTTCTTTTAGAAAATTTGGTTCTCTTTTGAAAATATTTTCCAAATCCTCAGTTTGAGTTCAAATACTCCCGAAGGTGTACCCAAATCCCTCAAACCAAGGATCTGATACCAACTTGTAACACCGTAAATTTCAAAACAATTTTTTGCATTTTATATAAACATAATTCATTTAATATTCGTAAAAACACCCATGTTTGAAATTCAATTCATGTCATACAAAAATCCCAAGATCTCATAACATAAAATCCTGTGTGTGTACTGATCAAGCCGGCGCCTTCCCACGGTCGTCACTGGTACCTGAAACAAATAACACCAAACACTGTAAGCACAAAGCTTAGTGAGTTCCCCAAAATACCACATATAGCACATATTATCCACTCGAGGCTATAAGTCTGTGGGTTCGTGCACCCAAAATCTGTGAACCCTCATGTTCTAGCTCTGTAAACATGCGCATCATAAATCACATAGAATAATGCAGTACAACACATAACACACATATATAGCATACAAACCCTGTATCACATGCTCTAAGTATAGTGAGAAGAATCACCTCGTGTATCTTGATAACTCGCAAATCCCTACAATCACTCGTGCTCGATCCCCCGAACTATAATCTTCCTATAATACAATATATCTCTAATTAACACTTTTACAACTAAGGTTGACTAACCCTATCAAGTCAACACTAGTCAACTCTGGTCAATGGTCAACTTTGACCGGACTCGGCGAGTGCACCAAAGCGACTCGGCAAGTCTATACGCATTCAGTGACTCCCTCGGATCCTTTCATAGCACGTCGATCACTCCCCTAACTCCACGAGTTCCACCTGGCATGAATTGCATGGCAACCACGACTCAACTCGCCAAGTCTCAAGAACAACTCGGCGAGTTCCGGCTTGACTCAACCCCATATTGACTCTCCCTGACTCACTGGGTTATCCACCAACCCGGCGAGTCCACTCGCTGAACAATTTTTGTGAAACCCCAACCCTACTCGCCGAGTCCCAAGAACAACTCGGCGAGTTCATGCCATGCACAACCTTTATTGACCTTCTGAGGTCAGATCTGCTTTCCCAAACAATAGATCTGGCCTTCCCAAGCATGAATGTCACGTAAAATTCGAAACTTGATGCTTGTATAACCCCCACAAGGCATCAAAAGGAGATTTGGTCCCAAAAATAACCACCTAGGTCCAATGACTCCATAATAACCCAAAAAGCTCCAATGGTTAAGGTCTCTGGACATCTTTGAGTCCAGATCCAAGGCAAAAACTCGAAGAGGGACCATTTGCTTCACATAATCACTCTCCAAAGGGGTTATAAAACCTTAATTCTAAAGATCGACCCTATAACTGAAGGAGAGTCGAACCATTACCTCAAAATGAAGCCTCTGGACTCTCGATCTGCTGGAATCTCACCTCCTCCTTGCTCTAGCCACCTTCCTCTTGCTAAATAAAGAATACAAAGGCCCAAAAGTAACTTCCTCTCTCCCAAACCGAATTAGCTCTCTTAGGGTTCTCTCAAGAGACTGGTAGCCGCAATGGGTGGCTTTAAGGGCCCTTAAATAGGCTCCAAACCCGGAGAATTAGGGTTTCATTAAACAGCATGGACTCGTAGAGTGCAGACGCGAATCCACATCCAAAATCACGATCCTACTCGGCGAGTTTGAGCTCCAAATCGCCGAGTATCCTCACAAAATACCAAAATATAAGAATGAATAATACCTGGGAATCCGAGCTGTTACAGTGTGATAGTTGAATATTGGGAAAAGAAGCCTTATGGACTAGGCATGGAAAAAATTAGGGATGTGTCCATCCTAATGTCAGCCATAAGAGCCCTATTCCAGAAGCTTCATTGGATTTCTTAGGGCCTAAGCTATCCATTAGGGTTTTGACTGAAAGACTAGCAGCTCAGCTATAAATAGGACCCAAGGCCTTTAGTTTCGGCTACACCAAGAAACCCTAAAGTTACTATAGCCAAAATCTAGCCTCATCCATTCTCTCCAATGCCATCCTCTTTTTGGTGGTGTTTGTAAGCCATTAGAGGAGTGACATTTGTGACTCTAACCTCCAAAACAAGATGATTCAAGAAATTGTTGAAGAGGTAATCATATAGATCTATTTTCTATATTATATTTTCAAAATATTTATGCTAGATCTATGGTTCTTAAGTCATGGATAATTAAATGTACAATAAAAAAACCTAGATCCAAGCTTTAGGGTTTTCATGAGCACATAGGATGTTATTTTGTGTAAAACCCATCAGATTATGACTTAAACCCTTTGGAAATCTTGATGAAGATCAGAAATAGATTGGAGCTCAAGAGTTTAAGAGATTTAGAAGAATTCTAGATAGATCTATTCGGTTTCCTAAGAATTACTCATGTCTAGTCGAAATTTCATTGAATGAATGTGTTTTTCTGTTATTAAGAGAGGCTAAAAGCCTTATACATCTTTTTGGTAGAGATGAACTTGATCCTTATGCGTTGATTTCGATTTATGGATTATTTATGTTGATTTTACTTGTGTTTGATTATTCAAATCCTAGCACGTTGAAGTTATCGTTTATATTGCTTACTAATCAAGTTATGTGTGATAAATGATCATTCTAGTCGCATGAATTTGTTACCAAATTGTTTATGATCATTAAATAATTAGAGCTAAGATCAACCACATTTTAGATTAGCTAATTAAAGAAAGTAACTTTAACTGTGTTAGAGAGCATAATTAATCTTAATGTGTGCTTGGTGGCTTAACTTGATCACAGGGATGTAGCTATTAGATTTACCATTCATAGTCCAATTTGTGCTTATTATCGACTTGGTGTTTAACATGTGCTTGATCATTTCATGATAATTCATAAATTGATATATCTAGATAATTGATCGTAATAGCTAGTTAATAAATTAGTAATCAATATAATCCATCCATTATAAATCAACCATGGGAGAACTGAAGGGTTATGATCATTTTAACACTCCTATGGTGTACATGAAACCCTATATACCTTGGATCTATGTTTTCCATATTATACATGCAAACTTGAAGTTTCCAAGGTATTACCCTAAGTAGTATACGATCATAAGTACTAGTATAACAAAAACTAGATAAAATACATACCTTTTGATGTAGCTTGATTACATGGAGCTTAAGAGCCTAGTGCCCCAAGTGTGACACCTCAAATGGTTCACACAACATCACCAACATTTGGAATAACCATGAGAAGAGATACATGGACTCTATAAATCGGCTTGCCCTCTTGTGTATATACTAGTACCAATTTCACTAACAAATGGGGTCTTTATATAGTGTGGCTCTTAGGGTTACACCATGTAACCCATAATTTTACCCATTCCTTATGCTCCATGGGTTTTAACCTCCATGGAGTATCCATAGGTCACCACATGGGTTAAACCCAACATAAGGAATCATGGATCATCAACCCACATATATAAGAATGAATGCTTTACACAATCAATCCCCATGTATTTAATTGGTCTCTTTTAATTACTAAATTAATTCCAAATTAATTCTTGATCAATACTAATTAAATAATATGATTTCAAATTATCAACTTTATACTTGAATTCAAACAATAGTTGTCCCATGCTCCAAGCATGTACACTATGTTTTTTTTCCTGAACACTAGTCATGTTATACACCACGTATGCACACTAAATTTGTCTATGATCTTTACTTTTTGGTATAGATTGATTGAACATAATTCCAATGATTCTCATTTCACAATTCCAAATCCTTACAGCAAATACAAGAATTCCAAATTCCTATCATTTACTAAAATCTGTTAAATTTTAAACTTATATGCACTAATCCTCTTGTAATGATTATGCACAAAGTCACAAAGACTTGTTAACAGTGATTACTGATTATTCGAATGGAGAACATTCCATGGAAAAGAAGTCTAAAATTCAAAGTACATTGTTTTGAATATCCTTCTTGCACTAAGTTTCCTAATCTTACACAGATTTAATGAATAACTTCCACCTATGGGAATATTTCCATATTCCCATTTTGACTATCACTTCTGAACAAGAGTTTCCTCTTTTCAGAATATGTCAATATAGTCCTTCCAAAATTAACACTATACTTCCAACTGTCCCTGAGCAACCAATCTTTGGTAAACCATAGATTGTCGTCGACAATTTCTTAGTCATTTTAGTCATATCCAATTCTATACTTTTCCCCTCTTAATGCCCTGAGCATTTGGAAAATTTAGAAATGATGAATATTATAGTACATGCAATCGATCCTATATCCGAAGCATATGGGACACGATTCATGATGTCTCACATAAAGACATGATACTAGACCAACCTTTTTGCTATAATATTTCTATTTCTATTTGCCAAGTTCTCATAATTCAGATTATGAAAAGGGATGTCATAATCATAATCGAATTTTAGAACACTAATAACGGATCCATATATAGAATTTCCTTATGTTGAGCCATTCCAACATAACATTCATATATAATATCCTTGATTAAAGATCATTAAAATCTCATGATCTAAGCTTTTAGATTTGAAATGAAGTACAATTTCCTCTCCCTTAATTATAGCAAAACAACTTTTCCCAATTGAAACTTTTGTTTTTAATAATAAACATTGCGAACTTGCAACACTTATCATAATTATCATGCTCCCAATAACATGATAATTGTTAGCATAACACTTATGCTCCCACTAGCTTTGACATGTACTCAAAAATCAGCTAAACTTCTAGAAATCAATACTTTATTGACTTTCTTACCAAAGTTCAGATTTCTGATATGATATGGTTTGATAAAACTTTATCAAAATCATACACTTTTCCTTAGATAGCACATATGTGTGTCTAAACAATTTTAGAACTATGAAAAGGGATGTCGTAATCATAGTCTCAATTATTCAGGCCTTTTCCATTCCTCACAAGTCCATGTTAGTGTGTTCGTTAACCACACATGCTCCACTAATGACTTTGAGAAAGCAAATATCACAATTGTTATCTACTTAAAATCTACTTAGTGAAAGCTTTTCCTCGCCATCATTTTCATGAATCAGAGAGAAACCTTATGACACTTAGATTTTAAGGTGTGTGAGTTCCTATCCATATGCATTTGTCAAAACCATAATCAAAAGACAAGGTTAGTGACAAATTCAAACTCATATGGACTGAACTTGTGAAATCTTAACTTCTTGCCACTTGGCAGCACAAGGTCTTGCCATTGCTTCCAAGTAGTTATGCGAACAATGGAGAACTTTTTAGAACTCATATGCAAAGCCAACTTTAACTAGAATGGTCACAGAGATAGAAATATGTCAACACGATAGGTTGCAAACCTCAAGTTGTGTGCTAGTGATAAACTACAAGTTTTTATTCTTGATTAGATCTTGGGACTTTTCCAACATCTTTAAGACTCCCACTATCCTCTTGACATATCAGACTCGCTTGCCAAGTTTTCAAGAGATAGTGTGGTTTCTTTATCAAGACAAACACTTCATATAATTGGCCTAAGTTGGTATCTATTTTATCCAAAACATCTCAACTTACCAATTTCAAATGTACAAGAGTAGAAACACAATTTACTCTTAAATTTGACTAGTGTCATAAAACTTCTTTAAGATGTGTCACTCAAGTTACAATCTTGGAGTATGACTCTAAGAATTGTTTTGGAACAAAGTATGACTCATCTTCTTGATTTAACCATTTCAAAAGTTCACGACTACTCTTCTTAGCCATAAGAATGCACTAAGGTGTCCCTAGAGGATTAATTGTTATATGGTTTCATAATCATTAAGATGATCATAAAACATGATACTAAATTACTCTCCCATCTTTTTAGATTTGAGAAACTTTTATCTTTCTGCCTAATTTGATTCTACTCATTCGTTCTGGCACACATAGAAACTTTTCCGATGTTTCAGAATTATACTTACACTTGTACGTATAACATATTTAATAAAATTTACTAAATCATGACGAATAGCTTTATCGATATTTTGTGGTGGACTTGACCAGTGCACAAGAATGTGTACTCGATCCCTTTAGTCCTTCACTTGACTCACATATACATGTGAACAAGGAATTAGTCTTAATTTTCCAAAGATGTAAATTCTCATTCATCATACTATACAACTTGCATGATTCCAAGTTTCGGTCCAATTGAAACTTGGCTGATGAGAATCTTTCCATATTTGGTAAATTTAAACATTACCATAAATGAAAGAATCAAATAAAAAACCACTTATAATAAATGATATTTAACCACCATTTTCAGCCGTTACACGACCTGTCACAGGTTTTTTCATGTTAGAAACATCAAGATAAGATTTAATCATTTAAAATGAAATTTTAACACCATATGGATCGCTTAATAACCGATACAATGTAAATGTAGATATAAAGTAACATAAGTCGTTAGTAAAGGGGACATTTGACCATTGTTTTTGTTTGTCGCACCTACCACTTTTTTTATTATGTTAAACCAGCATTAATGCATGAAGTCTGATTTTTAATGGTGAATTACTTTATAACCTTTGACGATGATAAATATAAAAGCAGGAAACACGTGGTTTTCAAAAACTGACGTACGACCCAGTTTTATAATAGTGTGAGGACTCCATAGGGTCTCATTAGTTCTTTTCAATGCTCATAAGTCTATGAGTATCATGTAGTGTAAGCTATTGTTAATGGTTTGTAATCAGGATGGGGACTTGGAAATAAATGTTGGGTATAGTGGTGGGCAATACTAATTAAATAAATAAATGAAAATTTTGAAATAGATGCTAAAATAAAGGAAAATTATTCATTTTAAAGTTGATTAACATATATCTCGATACTAAAAAAAGATTAGTTCTTTTGCCATGTGTCATCATATTAGACCTTTTAATTAATGAGTTGCTACTTGTCAATCTATTAGTTCTCTACTTTAAATTTATTAGACATCATCATTAATGTGAAGCTATTTGTCAATGTATTTATTCCGGTTTGTCAATATGTGACTTCATCTCTAAGATGTGATCACACATAGACCTTGCTTGCCAATAGGGCTTGAGTGACCTTGAATTATTCAACAACTTGTGTGTTAGGGAGAATAAATAGAGGAGGTGGAGGAAGTGAAGTATGATTTCCAGGACATCGTCTTCGTTAGGAAAGCTTGTTCCAAGGGATTTTAGATGATCATAGATGTCAAAACCAAATATCTAATATGGGAGATATATAAGTCATTTGATTTAAAATCCTTAATATAACACCCAATATGAAATATTAAGGCCGAGACGCAACACACTATTTTATAACTTGGAAGAAGGATGTTGTAATGCAAGTTATAAAATATTTGAAGGTAGGTGAATGACGATTCACCAATTTCCACCATGAAAAATGAAATAATTTCTTAGGTTTTAATTGGATTTTAAACTCCTATATCTTTTGATATTCATTGACAATAGCATGTTTCAATCTCGATTGTGACCTTTCAAGTTTTGTGACTGGGATGCCGAGGATCACAAAACAAGGTGTGAATAACCATGCAAATATACTTGGTACCCTTAATACTTATTAGTCAATCAATGTGTCGGTTAACCACAGATGCTCCGCCGATACTATGATAATCATTAAATTACCCTTTTCTTACCTTGTTAAATCATGTTAGTGTGCCGGTTAACCACACACGCTCCACTAATTGACTTAAGCAAAGTGCAAAGTGTAATTTCATGGGTTAATACTTTTAATGAAGGAAAAATTATAGTCGTTGTCCTACCCGTTCGACTAACCACCCTCCACCAGTCAAGGAAGTGGTGGGTGAGAGTGGACAACCCTTAAACTGCCATTTTATAGGCAATAACCTTATACCCCCCTTGTAGACCGACTTCATGAATGAGGCCTACTAATGGTAAGACTGACTTTGTTCTTATACTTATATGTAACTATTAACTATTAATATTATAATAGTATAAGGGTTGAATTTTAACTTTTAAAATTCTAAGGGCTTAACTTGGAATTAAATTATTCATGAGGGAAACTTTACAAATTCTAAAACTTGAGGGCAAGTTTTGAACTATTCAAAAACTTTTCAATTCCATAACTTATGAGTTTAAAGTAGTTTAATGAAAAACTCGTCAAGTTCCATAACATGAGGACAAGTTATGGAAGACTTTAAAATAATTTAAGAAAATAAGAGTCTTTATTTTCATAACCAATGAGTTAAAGTAGTTTAATGAAAACTCTTCAAGTTCCATAACTTGAGGGGAAGTTATGGAGGACTTTAATCATTTAAGAAATTAACACTCTTCATTTTCATAACTTATGGAAATCTTATGAGTTTTAAAAATCATAAATGTCACTTTTCATATTACTTGAGGAAAAGTTACAAAAACACACTGTATATAGGTGCATAAATTAGTTCAGTTAGTTATGTTATAAATTTTAAGCTAGAATGTAGGTATTTTTGTGCACATTGGTATTTCATTTAAAAACAACTTATTGACTTATGGCTCTTGGAAAATCGATAACTCAAAAAACGTGTTTGTTAATATGAAAATGACTTTTAAAATAACATTTAATTAACCCTTCAAAAATGAGATTTCAATACGTTGGATTTCTAACTTTTCAAAATTCATTATAATTTTTTGAGTTGTAAAAGAGAAATATCCCTTAAAACGTGTATAAAGCCAATAAAAACAATTTATCAAATATAATTTATTACTTATTGGACTTGGATAGTTTTAACTGATTTACTCGACTTAGATAATTGAATTTCGCTTAGCCCATTAAGGTACATATCAAATAAAAAACCAGTTATAATAGATGATATTGATCCTCCATTTTTGTCCGTTACACTACCTACCACAGGTTTTTTCATGTTAGAAACTTCAAGATAAGATTTAATCATTTAAAATGAAATTTTAACACTATATGGCACGCTGAATAACCGATACAATGTAAATGTAGATATAAAATAACATAACTCGTTAGTAAAGAGGACATTTGACCATCGTTTTCGTTTGTCGCACTTATCACTTTTTTTTTATTATGTTAAACCAGCATTAATGCCTGAAGTCTGATTTTTAATGGTGAATTACTTTGTAACCTTTGATGATGATAAATATAAAAACAGGAAACACGTGGTTTTCAAAAACTGATGTATGTCCCTGTTTCATAATAGTGTGAGGACTCCATAGGGTCTCGTTAGTTCTTTTCAATGCTCATAAGTCTATGAGCATCATGTAGTGTAAGCTATTGTTCATGCTTTGTAATGGGGATGGGGACTTGGAAATAAATGTTGGGCATAGTGGTGGGCATTACTAATTAAATAAATAAACGAAAATTTTGTAATGGATGCTAAAATAAAGGCAAAATATTCATTTTAAAGTTGATTAACATATATCTCTATACTAAAAAAAGAGTAGTTATTTTGCCATGTGTTATCATATTAGACCTCTTAATTAATGAGTTGTCACTTGTAAATCTATTAGTTCTCTATTTTAAATTTATTAGACATCATCATTAATGTGATGCTATTTGTCAATGTATTTATTTCGGCTTGTCAATATGTGACTTCATCTCTAAGATGTGATCACACATAGACCTTGCTTGCCAATAGGGCTTGAGTGGCCTTGAATTATTCAAGAACTTGTGGGTTAGGGAGAATAATTAGAGGATGTGGAGGAAGTGAAGTATGATTTCCAGGACATCGTCTTCATTAGGAAAGCTTGTTCCAAGGGATTTTGGATGATCATAGATGTCTAAACCAAATATCAAATATCGGAGATATTCAAGTCATTTGATTTAAAATCCTTAATATAACACCCAGTATGAAATATTAAAGTCGAGTCCCAACACACTATTTTATAACTTGGAAGAAGGATGTTGTAAGCCAAGCTATAAAATATTTGAAGGTAGGTGAATGACGATTCACCAATTTGCACCATGAAAAACGAAATAATTTATTAGGTTTTAATTGGATTTTAAACTCCTATATCTTTTGATATTCATTGACAATGACATGTTTCAATCTCGATTGTGCCCTCTCAAGTTTTGTGACTGGGATGTCGATGATCACAAAACAAGGTGTGAATAACAATGCAAATATACTTGGTACCCTTAATACGTATCACTCAATCGATGTGCCGGTTAACCACAGATGCTCCACCGATACTATGATAAACATTAAGTTACCATTTTCCTACATTGTTAAAGCAAGTTAGTGTGCCGGTTAACCACACATGCTCCACTAATTGACTTAAGCAAAGAGCAAAGTGTAATTTCATGGGTTAATACTTTTAATGAAGGGATAATTATAGTCCTTGTCCTACTCGTTCGACTAACGACCCTCCACTAGTCAAGGAAGTGGTAAGTGAGAGTGAACAACCATTAAACTGCTATTTTATTGGCAATAACCTTATACCCCCTTATAGACGGGCTTCATGAATGAGGCCTACTAACGGTAAGACCGACTTTGTTCTTATATATATATATATATATATATATATATATATATATATATATATATATATATATATATATATATATATAACTATTAACTATTAATATTGTAATAGTATAAGGGTTGAATTCTAACTTTTAAAATTCTAAGGGCTTAACTTGGAATTAAAGTAGTCATGAGGGAAACTTTGCAAATTCTAAAACTTGAGGGCAAGTTTTGAACTATTTAAAAACTTTTCGATTCCATAACTTATGAGTTTAAATTAGTTTAATGAAAAACTCTTCAAGTTCCATAACTTGAGGACAAGTTATGAAAGACTTTAAAATAATTTAAGAAAATAAGACTCTTTATTTTCATAACCAATGAGTTAAAGTAATTTAATGAAAAACTTTTCAAGTTCCATAACTTGAGGACAAGTTATCGAGGACTTTAAAATCATTTAAGAAATTAACACTCTTCATTTTCATAACTTATGGAAATCTTATGAGTTTTAAAAATCATAAATGTGACTTTTCATATTACTTGAGGAAAAGTTACAAAAACACACTATATATAGGTGCATAAAGTAGTTCAGTTAGTTATGTTATAAATTTTAAGCTAGATAGTAGGTATTTTGTGCACATCAGTATTTCATTTAAAAACAACTTATTGACTTATGGCTCTTAGAAAAATCGATAACTCAAAAAACGTGTTTGTTAATATGAAAATGACTTTTAAAATAACATTTAATTAACCCTTCAAAAATGATATTTCAATATGTTAGGATTTCTAACTTTTCAAAAATCATTATAATTTTTTGAGTTGTAAAAGAGAAATATCCCTTAAAACGTGTATAAAGCCAATAAAAACAATTTATCAAATGTAATTTATTACTTATTGGATTTGGATAGTTTGAATTGATTTGCTGGACTTAGATAATTGAATTCACTTGGCCCATTAAGGTACATATCAAATAAAAAACCAGTTATAAGAGATGATATTTAACCACCATTTCCGACCGTTACACGACCTGTCACAGGTTTTTTTTTATGTTAGAAACTTCAAGATAAGATTTAATTATTTAAAATGAAATTTTAGCACTATATGGCTCGCTTAATAACCGATACAATGTAAATGTAGATATAAACTAACATAACTCGTTAGTATAGAGGGCATTTAACCATCATTTTCGTTTGTCGCACTTATCACTTTTTTTTTATTATGTTAAACCAGCATTAATGCCTGAAGTCTGATTTTTAATGGTGAATTACTTTATAACCTTTGATGATGATAAATATAAAAATCGAAAACACGTTGTTTTAAAAAATTAACGTACGTCCCTGTTTTATAATAGTGTGAGGACTCCATAGGGTCTCATTAGTTCTTTTCAATGTTGATAAGTCTATGAGCATCATATAGTGTAACCTATTGTCCATGGTTTGTAATGGGATGGGGACTTGGAAATAAATGTTAGGTATAGTGGTGGGTATTACTAATTAAATAAATAAATGATATTTTTGTAATAGATGCTAAAATAAAGGCAAAATATTCATTTTAAAGTTGATTAACATATATATCTCCATACTAAAAAAAGAGTAGTTCTTTTGTCATGTGTCATCATATTAAACATTTTAATTAATGAGTTGTTACTTGTCAATCTATTAGTTCTTTATTTTAAATTTATTAGACATCATCATTAATGTAATCATATTTGTCAATGTATTTATTCTCCATTTTAAATTTTAAATTTAAATTTTATATTATTCTTTTCATTAATTCACAAATAAAAAATATCTAATATATATTAAAAATTAATTTTATATATTTATTTGAATCAATGATTATAATTTCATATATAACTAATAAAAAACATCTCTTAATTAATAATTTATTTAAAATAATTGATTAAAAATTTTGAGTTTTTACTATAAAAGTTTTATTAATTTTATAACTGTGGTTCACACAGGTTATAAACTAATTGGTATTAAACGGATCCATTTAAGTGTCACAATTTATTATATGATAATATTTAATGTATATAAATAGTGATAAATTCATTTTTATGTTTGTGAGAAATTTGTGTTGTATACGAAGTCAAAATAGTTTAGAAATCTGCATTTAAATAATGGTTTTTGAGTAAATAAGCTATTTGTTTTATGGTGGTTATTTCAATTCGGTTAAGAAAATCAAATATACAACATTCCAACAATTATTTTGATCAATACTAATAACAAAAGCTTGTCGTTTAAATAACTTTTCTTATAATAAATGTTTGAAGCATATTTTTTAATAATCTTTTATACTGATAAAATTGTTTCAATTTTGTATTCGATTTATATAGCTATACTTCAATATGAAAACATCTTTTGTAACCACTTATAATAAAAGAAATAAGGATGTTAATGTATGAAAACATTTTTTTAAATAACGGAGCTGAAACCATGCTTATAACATAAAATAAATCGACTTCAACACCCACAAAACAGATCCAAGATCAAGTGCCTAATTTTCATATATTAAATAGCTTTTAATTCACAGCTGGTAATAGTTTGCTACATTTTATCTATTGGCTATTTAAAAGTGCAGATGCTTTTTTTTAGAAAACTTCAAAAATAAGCTACAAGATTGTATATGGATTTTAATTCAAGCAAGTTTAACAAAAGCCTTAGTCCCTGATACATCAAAATCGCCATGCTTTTTATGAGACTATGGGATGTGGACATGTGGTCATGATATTGCCTTATTTTCACAACATGTCACTCTTCAACCATACAATTTACGGATACAACTATTTATGAAACCATTTATTATTGTTTTAGGATATTTTTAGATAAGCTCCTGGTACCACATGCCAACATATTAACATTTGGCACGTGTGGGGTTTACCCAACAAATTAAGGTGTATTTTTAGTAAGAGTAATTAAACGAATGATTGTTATGGTTTGGAGTAATTTACATATTTGATCCCTAATTTGTTTTTTTAACTCGAAAGGTTTCTATAGTTTGTTTTTATTGCGCATTTGATCTTTTTCTTGCCTAAAAACACTATTTTTTTCCTTGATTTTTAGTTTATTTAAATAAAGTAGGGTAGGTAAGGTGAGGTGGAAGTGGGGTTGATGGTGTGTTTATTTAAATAAATTTAAAAAAGCAAAGGAAAAATAATCTTTTTAGGTAAGATAGAGACTAAGCGCGCAACAAAAACAAACTGTAGGAACCCTACAAGTTTAAAAAATAAGTTAAAGACTAAACATGCAAATTACCTCAAACCATAGGACCATCCATGTAATTTACTCTTTTACATGCACATTATTCATATCTTCAAACATCATATTTTTATTTCAACAAAATTTGTCACCAGTAACTCGTCATAAAAAATTTATTGCCAACCATCCTATGTATGTCAGGCTACTCACATGATTATCAAAAGAAATGTCAGGGCTTTTTAATATTTTACATGTGAAGTTGATTTACTAAATGGGTTTGCTACTTTGCTCAACGTGAGTTTTTACACACATAACATTGGCCGACTTCCACTTTCATTTCCACTTAGTCTAATAAAGTAATTGAACCATGCTTTTATCTGTGTATTTGAATTCTTGGATTTAGTTCAAATCGTACATGCAGATGTTTAACATCGGCTCTTAAAGTAAATTACTAATATTGTATGTACATTATCTCGAACATTAATGTATCTTGTAAACATTTTTTGTATGTCTTGTTTAATTATCTAGAAGTATGTCATAATTTAAAAGGAAGAACAGTAATGACAGTTCTTGCAATAAATGCTTTCTACATTAAAAGGTAAATGAAATTATGTAAGTTCTGTAGTTCTATATAATGATCAAATAAACCCTATTGAAACTTTGATAATGCCATTTTGAACACCACGTGATTGTACCTTGTAGCCCTTTTTCCAGTTTTCCCCTAGAACATCTTGTACCACACAATTTTTACTTCAAAAACATTTTTTCTAGATAAAAAAATATACATTAATATAGAAAATAAATGAGTAAATTACACGAATGGTCCCTATGGTTTGGGGTAATTTGCACATTTGATCCCTAACTTATTTTTCTAACTCGGAAGGTCCCTATTGTTTGTTGTTGTTACACGATTGGTCTCTATTTTTTGTTTTTGTTACGCGTTTGGTCCCTATCTTACGTAAAAAGATAGCTATTTAAATAGGGAAAAAATTGTAGGGTGGGTAAGGTAAGGTGAGGGGATGGGGTTGGGGGTGTGTTTATTTAAATAAATTAAAAAATTAAGGGAAAAATTGACTTTTTATGTAAGACAGGGACCAAACGTGTAACAAAAACAAACAGTAGAGACCTTCCGAGTTAGAAAAATAAGTTAGGGATCAAACATGCAAATTACCCTAAACCATCAAACATGCAAATTACCCTAAACCATAGAAACCATTCATGTAATTTTACCCAAAATAAATGAAATCTTCAACATAAATATCCCGAAAAAAAAAGGTTTATCCTTTACCTCAATTATTACACCAAGTCCTCCATCTTTTAATCTTTATGTTTTACCATTCTGGTTTTTCTTCAACATAAATCCATATTGACACGTGGGTGGAGGTGCCATATCGGATCCCACAAGAGGTTAGCAATTAATAAAAATAAAAGACTTAAATTAATAAACATAAATTACATTCAAAATATATACCAACCGGAAAGAGAGATATTAATTGGGGATAATTTTGAATAATAAATTTAGTAATTCAAGGAATCCTAACATTACACTATCCAACAGATCCTAGATACCCTATCCGAAGTTTTAGTAAGTAATGAGAATATGACAAAGAAAGGAAGAGAATTTGACATGAATGAAAATATACGAGTTAGGTGTATATTTAGGCATATATGCGTATATATGCGTGTGTTGCACAAAAGAGTAAAAAAATAGTACAATATATTGACAAAAACAAAATATAAACCCAATATCTTAATAGATGTTATTAATAAATAATAAAATTTTCAATCTAAAAATCTGATAAACTAATATAATCATATTTTTGAAATTAACTATACGTAAACAATCCAATATAAAAATATAATTATACATATTTGAATGAATAACTTGTAAACAGCTCTTTTTCTGTGATCATCATTTTTGCCTTGCGTGATCAATGGTTTTAAACCCAATCATAAATCTGGGAAAAAATAATTTAGAAACTTAACATATCCAGTGAATGATGGTTGAAATTTGGTGGCTTAAAACCTCACTAAATGGACTACTCAAATTCATGAACTTCAACAACATTTACATCTCATGCACCATTATATGTAACATTTCTTAACTTGTTTGAGTTCAATACCCCTATTTCCTTCTGAATAAATTTTCAACGTTTTTCCTTTTGAAAGCCCTCACATGCATGTGATAATCTGTAAAATACCAAGAGCTTTTATTATTTCTTTGATTTATTAAAATTATTGTTAGAAACCAAGAGAATAAATCACATAAAATACTTCCAGAGGTCTATAAATCCGGAATAAATTCATGGATGACCCTTATGGTGAATAATGACCTCTCACTAAATTTCATCAATTTTTGTTGCTGTTTGGTATGATTTCCGATTTTCTTTTCGTTTGGGTATAACAAATCACAAAACCACTTTTGAGAGTGTAAAAATTGTATCTAACAATTTTCGCAGCCCTTACCTGTGGTGGGTGACTCAGAAAAAGAATTTCAGAATTTTTCATCCTGCCTTACTATTTTTTCCAATTTTTGGTAATTATAATGACCTAAAAATAGGAAAAATAGCTCTGATTATCCAAAATTCATGAAAATTTACCAGAACATTATGCTTTACAGTAGAAGATTACATAAAAATTTTGGTGATTTTTATCTACTGTAAATTATTTTTCTTTTATTTTCTAAAGTTAAATACACTTAAATACACCTAAATACACATAAATACCCGAAACCGGATTATACAATATGAAAACCACTTTTGGTATTTTTCCCAGATTAATTACACTGTAAATGATGCTACAAAACTTTTTGGTAATTTATTTTAACTGTTTAATATTTATTCTTCAATTAATGATTATTTAAAGGAATAAAACAAGGAAAAATAGAAATACCCACTGAAAAATATCCTTTATATTTTTCCCAGCCTAGTTATGTACAATAACAGTTAAATAAAAAGTTTGGGAAATTTTAAAAACTGTTTTCTATTTATTTCAGTTTTTATTGGAATAAATGCTCGAAAATCATAAAATATAATTAAACAGCTTGGAAATCCATTTTTATATTTTTCCCAGCTTAGTATTGTGTAATAACAGTTAAATAAAAAGTTTGAGAATTTTTATCCTTTGAATGCTATTTTTCGTGAATTTATGTTGTTAAGAAGACTTAAAAAAATCTGAAAAATAGTTAACCATATAAAAAATTCAAGGAAAATTTTCTGGAAAACCTCTATTGTGTTTACAATGAAAATACAAGGTTTGACAATTTTTGGAAACTGTTGGATAGTATTTTACATTTTTAGGAATATAAAACACTTTTAAATGTGTAGAAATACCTTTAATTTATATTACTAAATCTGGAAAATTAATATTCCGAAGTTGTAATTAATCGCACGACTTTTAGAATTTCATTATTTCAGAAAAAGTGTAACCAATTAATATAAAATCCAATACTAAAACATAAATTGGCATTTCACTATACGTAAAGTTTAATATATTAGCATTAGATTTTGACATGGAAACTCACTAGTGTGTGTTTGATGTCGTAGGATCCCGGTAGTAAGACGTTGGTGCATTCTGAGGCACTACTTGTATCTACTCGAAACATTGTGAGTATTCACGCACTCCCCTATTTTCGGTTTTATGTTTTGGGGTGGAAAAGCATGTCCAGAAAAACTATTATTTGCATGTTGTATTTAAATTGAATTGTATTAAACATGATTGCTATTGTATTGCTATGTTTCTCTATGTATGTCTATGCAACACGAAACATGAGAACTTATCGTACTAAGGCCCTTCCCTTATCTCTAACCATTAACTCTTTGAGCCAATGGTCATTATGGATATCGCTATTAGGAATTGACAACTCCTCACTCGCCCTATTACTGGAGTGCATGATACTATATTCATCTATGGAACGATAAGCATAGAGCTCGATAGGGCTTCAGTCATAGGTTTGATTGAGACTCATTGTTTGCTCATACACATACAAACTCGTTTCTCGTTATAGCAATAAACTTGTATTCATTAATAGCAATCAACTTTGTTTCTCATTACAGCAATGTACTTGTATGTACGAAAAGCCTTATTCAAGCTCGATTTTATAAACTTGTGAACTCACCAACTATTTTCATAGTTGACGCTCGTTTTACATGCTTTTTCAGGAAATGATTAGTAAGTGGATATAAAGATTCATCATCATAGAGCATGCTGCATCGTGTCGAAGTTATTTATGAAGTTATCTTTGAACAATGTTATTTTGGAAAAACTTGAATTTTGTTTCTTTTTAAGCTATGGGTTGTAAACTTTTAAATACTGCTATGGTGATGTATCTTTATCTTTTGCAATGAAACCGTTATCGTTGTCATATCTTGCGTTTCCGCTTTAGCGGGGTGTGACAGAAGTGGTATCAGAGCTAAAGTTATAGAAAACATCGGTTTTTCTTTAAGAAAACACAACCTATAACCAAAACTTATAAATAAATTCTTTTTACATCAAACATATTACTAGTATAATTAGGTCGGGAGTTGTATCGTTGGACCTCAATTAAACATAGCCTGATCACCTATGTTTAATTAAGGAAAGGTTTATACAAAGACTGAGCTAATTATAATGGGAATATGTTCAACACAAATATTTGAGAAAACCTTATTTCAAAAATTCAAAAGGTTAATTTTGGTGTGTGTAAGCATTGCATATTATAGGCATGCATTTTCATTTATTTCATATCTCATTGAAACTATGTCTCAGTCCACTATGTCAACATCGTCATCTTCCCACGCTACCGCCTCAGCCGATGAGTCCGGCAACGTCACTATTATCCGTCGACGTAATCCCCCCGCCTCGGTAGAAGAAGACCCATCAGAGTACACGGAAGATACATGGAACTCGGTGGAGATCAGCAATGACAACGCCCCGAGTCAACGACGCGAGGCATCGCCTTCATCGGTGTTGCCACATCCACCACTTTATGGGCTTCGCATTCGGAGGACGGAGAGGAAGAGTGTTCCCATTCCAGGAAGGATAGCCACCACAACAGCAGGACTTGGCACGGCAGGACCTAGCGAGGTAGGACCCAGCGTTGCAGGACCGAGAGCACCGCCACCACAGTGAGTCATAGGGATACCCGTCAGGCAGCTAGGTATGACCCCGGAGGAGTCTCGGAGGATGCATTCGATGGCAGTGGAGCTACGTCATAGTCTCGCTGTGATAGCTGGGCACCAGGAAGTATTTAACGAAGTGATGACATGGATGGAAATCTGTTGGGTTTTGAGCAATCTAACACTTCCTAAGTGTGCATGCAACCCTAATAAACCATGGATCTATGTTTGTCTAATACATGCAAAATAATAATTTTCCAAGGTTCATAACCTATCTAACATGGCATGGGGTACTTTTGAACCTAAAATAATTAGATGAGATTACATACCTTTTTTATGAGTTTGATTCCTTGGAGTTTGAGAGCCAAGCACCAATAGTGTGAATGCCTCAAATGGAAATCACAAATCACCACAAACACTTGGAAAACTTTGAGAGAGTGTATACACACTTATGAATTCGGCCACACACAAAACACACACACTAGTGGCTATTTCATGCAACATAAGCATGCTTATATAGTGTGCATGGTTAGGGTGAAACCCTAATAACCCATGACCTTTCCTTTTCCAAGGATCCATGGGTTAAAAGCTCCATGGATCATCCATGGACTTTCATATAAGCCTAGCCCATTAACTAATGAGTGTTAGCTCACACCATATAAAACAATAGCCCACAATTTAATTAGTCTTCATTTTAATCTCTAAATTAATTCATAATTAATTTAAGACTAAGACTAATTAAATAACTTCATATTAATATATTATAACTTAAAATATATTAATAAAAATATGTGTATAACTCTCATAAAATTATCCATAAATAGTTCGGGTGAAGTGCAACCCAAATGGACCATGCCGGGTCGGGTCAAGTATATACCAAATAAGTTATGGACTTAGACACCTTATCCAACAGACTCCCACTTGGAGAAGTCTAATAACTATATTTGCATATATTACTTCAGGAACCAACCAGCAATTGTAGCTCTCGAAAACTATGTTGAACTATGAAGCACCATTTTGAGATAAGTGATCATATAATCCTCTGTTCTCATGATATCAGCCGGAAAAACACATGGAACTATGTCTTGCTTATTGTCTGGCAGTTGTTTCTGGAATTCCGATTTGTTTGAAAAAGAACTCAACTGAACACATCAATTTAGTTCTGACCGGTCCCGGTACATGGGTCAACGCAAAATCATCGAGGGGCCCAGATATCGCTTCTATTTCTAGAAGGAACAGATAAACTTCGACTCATATGCTTGTTCTACTACTTGTTGAATTGTACAAAAAGGCACGTTTTATAAGATCAAGTTACTGATGCGTTTACGTGCAATCAATGCACAACCAACTCATAGGTAACAACTCATATCTCTAGGTTTGAAGACTTATATGATATTACCGTCTCACGATCACTCGAGATAAATTCCATGAAGTGATACAAGTGAGTGTAGGTTTATTCCAATACTCATAGCTTATGAGTACTCATGAACGTTGTAGCAACCATTGCCATGTCTAAACACTTTTATCCATTTACAAACCCAATTCATGACAATCTTGATTCATACCTACTTCCGACGTATGACCGATTGTGGAGGTTTGAATAAATTAATTATTCTGGAAGTCAAAACATGCAAAGCTGAAATAATTGTAAATAATTGACAATGATAGCAACACCTTACTCATAAATAAATCACAATTTTATTCATCATCAAATGTCGATTACATTTTACAAGTTTCAGAGAATCTATCTAATCTGTAAAACTAATATCGTCCCTCAGCCCGATGCACCTCGCATGCTGAAAATGCTTAGCCCTCGTCAATCCCTTTGTAAGGGGATCTGCGGGGTTCTCATCTGACGATATCCTCTTTGCCACGAGGAGTCCTTCTTCTATCTTGTGTCTTATGAACTGATATTTTCTGTCAATGTGTCGGGATCTCCCATGATCTCTCAGTTCTTTAGCTAAAGCAACCACACTATTGCTTTCACAGAAAATTTCCATAGGCTCCTTAATAGCTGGCACAAATCCAAGGTTTCCGATGAAGTTCTTCATCCATATCGCCTCCTTCGCTGCTTCACTCGCTGCTATATAATCTGATTCACAAGTCGAATCAGCCACCGTCTCCTGCTTGGAACTCTTCCAAGAGATTGCCCCTCCATTTAAGGTAATGACCTAGCCCGACTGAGAGCGAAAGTTATCCCTATCAGTCTGAAAACTAGCATCACTATACCCTAATACTCTCAAGTCATCACTCCCACCAAGGGTAAGGATCCAATCCTTAGTCCTCCGCAGGTACTTGAGAATGTTCTTTACTGCAGTCCAGTGAGCCTTGCCAGGGTTCCCCTGATACCTGCTAACCATGCTTAAAGAAAAGGCCACATCAGGGCGGGTACAAGTCATAGCCTACATGATTGAGCCAACGGAGGAAGCATACGGTAATTGGCTCATCTCAGCTATCTCTGCCTCTGTACTCAGACTCTGAGTCTTACTCAGTTTGGTATTGCTTTGGATTAGTAAATCTCCTTTCTTGGAATTCTGCATGTTGAACCTTTTCAACTCCTTATCCAAGTAGGTACTCTGACTAAGTCCAATTAGTCTTTTGCTCCATTCTCTTAATATCCTTATCCCTAGGATATAGGCCGCTCCCCCTAGGTCCTTCATAGAAAAGCACTTCCCAAGCTAGGACTTAACCTCCTGCAAGGTTGGGATGTCATTTCCTATAAGTAGTATGTCATCTACATACAGTACCAAGAAGCTAACTATACTCCCACTAGCTCTGACATACATGCAAGACTCATCTTCATTTCTCGAGAAGCCAAACTCTTTGACCTTTTCATCGAAACAAAGATTCCAGCTGCGAGATGCTTGTTTTAATCCATAAATGGATTTCTCAAGCTTGCATACTCTATTAGGGTACTCTGCACTGACAAAACCCTCTGGCTGATTCATGTACACATCCTCATCCAATTTTACATTAAGAAAAGCGGTTTTGACATCCATTTTGTTGGGTACTTGGTGTTGCGTCTTGGGCTCACTTCCTAGTCCATCTTTTATGCGGTATGGGCCTGTCCATCCGTATCTTATATTCTAGGGTTTGTGTATTAATAGATGTTTGCATGCATCTTTTTAGTAACAGACAGATCAGGGTTTTTACGTGTAATTTCTGAATATATCTTTTGGTAACCCTAGAATCCTCTACAGCGGAAGTTCTTCATCGAGCTCTGCTGAGGATTGAAAGTTCAAATCATTCAACACATTCAAATCCATTCTTGAGTATTGCTTTACATTCTTTATATACCTGTTTCAAATATCTAATCGATCTAAGAGATTTTTATCTCATCAATTGGTATCAGAGCAGGAGGCTGTGTAATTCATACACATCTCTTCTGTGAAAGAAGCTATTAGGGTTTGTTCCACATTAACTAAGATTGATTGAGCCGTCACCCCATAATTGACATATCTCATTACTTGTTCGTTTTGCCCTAATATTATATATTACAAGTCTGATCTTTCAAATAGGTTATTCGATCAAGCATGGACGAGTCGCCATCTAATCCCATTAATATTTCGAACAACATTGGATCAACAATGAAGATTCCCATCCTTTACACCCAAGATTATGATGCCTGGGCACATCACTTTGAAGATTATGTTATAGGATCTGAGGACAATGGATACCTCATCTAGGAAGCAATCATATCGGGACCCTTCGCTCATTCTGCAACTTCAAGGATTATTAAAACTCAAAAGGAGTATAATGATCTTTTGAAAGATGTTAAAGATGTTGCCCAAGACGAAAAAGATAAATTTCAGTGCAATATTAAAGCATTGAGATTAATCAGATTCGCTCTTCAATCTGACACTTTCAGGCTGGTGAGTTCATGTACTACTGACAAAGAAATATGGGACAAGCTTCGAGAATTGTATTCTACGGACGAAGATCTTGAACACTCCATTCAAACCTTACTCTTATCCGAGTTTGGTGTATTCAAGCTGGGAGTCAAAGAAACCGTGACTCAAACGTTCGATCGCTTCAATCATCTTCTTAGCAAGATGATTAAACATGATATTAAAAGGAAGTTAATTGAGCAGAAAGTCACGTTTTTGAACGGCCTCAGATCTGAGTGGAGAGCTGTAGTGTCCACAGTTAAAGCGCATGAGCAATTAAAATCTTATTCTCTAGCGAAACTGTTGGGCATTCTGAAATCTCAAGAAAAGATTGTACTACAGGAGAAAAATTTAGTTTCAAGCCTGGGTTCATTGGCTCTACTATCCAAAAGTAAAGCGGTAATGGAAGATGAAGACCTCAACATAGAAGACTATGATCTTACTTCTGAAGACTATGCTATGATGGTATCAAACCCCAAGAGGTTCATCAAGAAAAGATTTCCCACCAATAAGAACCGAAATTGGCAGGGAAGTTATAGCTCTGAAAAGGTCAAAGACCAAACCAAAAGCATCAAAACCTAGAAAACTTAAAGTTTTCACCATCAAAAGGAAAGATGAAACAATGTTAATAAAAAGAAGATATTTCGTTGATATCTCTCTTGCTACTCCTGTTCCTGTGAAAGGCTCACATGGACCCAAGAAACTTTGGGTTCCTAAATCTATTTAATTTGTGCAGGTTATCAGTGACGAGCAGTTCGACGAAGAATGATATATCGATAGTGGCTACTCACGTCACATGACAGGGAGGAAGGAAGAGCTAAGGGAATTCAGGTCTCTTTCAAACGGTGGAAATGTCAAGTTCGGGAACAACTCCTTCGGAACCATAAAAGGCTATGGAATGATTACAAATAGTGATTTCACGATCAGGAAGGTTGCATATGTAGAAGGACTGCAACATAATCTCATCAGTGTATCTCAGCTTGTTGGAGGTACTGGTCTAAAGGTCTCGTTCGATGATGAGGGTTCGGAAATTATTGAGAAGCAAACGAACAAAGTTATTCTCAAATCAGAGCGCAAAGGTGAAATGTTTCCCCTAAATCTCAAACCAATCAAAGGGAATTTAGCAATCTGCTTGTTATCAAAAGCACAATCTGACGAAATCTGGTTGTGGCACTGAAGGCTTTCTCATCTCAACTTTAAGGATATCAACAAACTTGTCACTGGAGGTCATGTTCTTGGTCTTCCATTGCTCAAGTACGATAGAGAACATTTGTGTGCGGCATGTGAAATGGGGAAGAAGAGTCGTCAAAGTCATCCATCAATCATAAACACAAAAGTTGTTGAACCACTAGAGTTACTTCACATTGACTTGTGTGGTCCATCATCAATTGAAAGTATCGGCGGTAGCAAGTACATTCTTGTTATTGTTGATGACTTTTCGCGTTTTACATGGGTGTTCTTTCTGAAGCTTATATATATGAAGCGACTCACAAGCTAAAGATGTTCATCAAGCAGGTGGAAGTACAACTGAAGAAAGTCGTTCGGAACATCAGGAGTGACAATGGCCTGGAGTTCAAAAATAAAGAATTCGAAGAATTCCTGGCGGAAAGAGGAACTAGTCACAACTTCTCAGCTCCCTACACACCTCAACAAAACGGTATAGTCGAGAGGCGGAATCGATCCTTGTGTGAAGTAGCTCGAACCATGCTAAGTTTTGCTTCTTTACCTTTATATTTTTGGGCTGATGCTATATCTGCAGCTTTTTTTACACAGAACAGGTCATATCTCCGATTCACGCTCACTCCTTATGAGATCATCAACAACAGGAAGCCGAATGTTAAATTCTTCCATGTGTTCGGTTCCCGGTGCTTCATCTTCAATTCTAAAGAGCATCGCAACAAATTTGATGTTAAAGTCGATGAAGGGATTTTTCTGGGCTATTCTCTCACTTCTAAAGCGTACAGGGTATTAAACAAACGTTCAAGGAAAATAGAAGAGACGTATTACATGGCATTTGATGATAGCTATGTCAAAAAGTCAACAGATAACGTAGACTCAACTGGTGAAATCTTTCCTCAAACAGGTCAAGTCACAGTATCAATTGCAAATCTCTTTGAGAAGTTTGTCGAGTTATTTGATGAACCAGAGAAGGCCATTAACTCAGAAGCCAGCGCAGCAGACAACAAGGTGGATCATCTAAAGCAACTAGTAGAAGATGCTACAAGGCGAATGAATGTAGGAGTGCCCAGTTCCAACGCCTCAGTCGAGGGGGAGCACGTCGATACTGCAGCACCCGAAGGTACTGTAGCACCCGAAGGTACTGTAGCACCCGAACGCTCCATAACACCAGAAGGCACTACAACAGCCGAAGGTATTGTATCACCCGAAGGTACTGTAGCACCCGAACGTTCCGCAACACCAGAAGGTACTGGAGCAACCGAAGTTACTGTAGCACCTAAACACTCCACAACGTCTGAAGGCACCGGAGCACCCGAACTCTTCACTATACCTGAAAGTCCGACTGTACCAGAAAGCTCTTCATTCGAGGGGGAGAATGCCGATATGCTTTATGATGATGAAAGTCAATCCGAACCAGAAGAGATGGTAAATGCTGAATTGGATCCTTCCTATGATCCAAATTACCCTCCTCTCATCAAATGGACCAGAAATCATCCTGCTTCTCAAGTTGTAGGTAATATTTCTGAAAAGGTTCTGACCCGATCACATCTTAAGGCAAAACAAACTTCCCTATTTTGCATAGTAGAATTCTGTATGTTTAATTCCTTCGTTTCAAAAGTTAAACCCAAGACAGTTAATACTGCTCTTGATCACTCCGATTGGGTTCAAGCTATGCAAGACGAACTGAACAAATTTGAAAGAAACAAAGTTTAGCACCTCATTCCAACTCCTCAAAATGCATCAGTTGTTAGTCTCAAATGGGTATTCAGGAACAAAATGGACAAGGAAGGGAATGTGATTCGTAACAAAGCATGTCTGGTAGTGAAAGGATACTGTCAGGAGGAAGGAATTGACTATGAAGAGACTTTCGCTCCAGTTGCAAGGCTGGAATCTGTTCGCATTTTTCTTGCCTATGCAGCACACAAAAACTTGGAGGTCTACCAAATGGATGTCAAATGCGCTTTTTTGAATGGAGAAGTCGAAGAAACAATTTACGTGGAGCAACCTCCTGGCTTTGTAAATGAGAAGTTTCCAAATCACTGTTATATTCTGGACAAGGCGGTTTATGGTCTGAAACAAGCTCCTAGGGCCTGGTATGAAACGCTGACAAAGTTTTTAAAGATGTCTAAATTCAAACAAGGTTCGGTTGACCCAACCTTCTTTCGTAAAAAGGAAGGTAACCACCTTATGATTGTACAAATTTACGTCGATGATATCATCTTTGGCTCAACGAATCCCAGCTTAACAGCTGAATTCAGAAAGCTAATGGAGACTAAATTTGAAATGAGCTCCATGGGTCCGATTAACTTTTTTCTTGGATTAAATATTAGACAGGGACCCGAAGGCATCTTTATCAACCAGGAAGCATACACCAAAATTCTTCTTGCCAAATTTGGTATGATGGGAGATTCAAAGGTCAAGGTTCCAATGGCTTTCGGAACCAAACTCACCCCTTCACTAGAGAAACCAGCTGTTGACATTACGCTATACCGTCAGATGATTGGGTCATTAATGTATCTTACTGCTAGCAGGCCTGACATCATGTTTTCTGTATGTTATTGTGCTAGGTTTCAGGCGAACCCACGAGAACCTCATATGCTTGCAGTGAAGAACATACTCAGATATCTAAAGCGAACTACCTCTCTAGGTCTATGGTATCCATCCAACTCAGGCTTCTTCATTCAAGCCTTTTCTGATGCAGACCTTGGAGGATGTGGCTTAGACAGGAAAAGCACCACAGGGGGTTGCCAATTCCTTGATGGGAAATTGGTCAGCTGGCAGTCAAAGAAGCAAACCTGCGTTTCCTTTTCTACAGCCGAAGCAGAGTACATCGCAGCCGCCTCCTGCACATCTCAAGTCATATGGATCCAAAGCCAACTCAGGGATTATGGACTTAAAATGAAAAAGATCCCACTATATTGCGATTTAGAAAATGCAATTAGGATCTGTCATAACCCAGTGCAACACTCTAAGACCAAGCATATAGCACTGAGGTATCACTTCATTAAGGATCATGTGGAGGATGGAAATGTCGAAATTCACTTTGTTCGAACCACCGATCAACTGGCAGATATCTTCGCCAAAGCCCTACCTGAAGCCAGTTTCAATAAAATCCTTCACGGTCTAGGAATGATGGAATTAGAATCACTACCAAAGACATCATCCCAAAGTTAAAAGTAAGGAGCGAAATGAACCGAACGTTCGGTCTATTTCGGGTTCGGTTCACATGGGAACAGAAATGAACCGAACGTTCGGTCTATTTCGGGTTTGGTCCCATAGCACATATTTTCGCTCAATCTCAAAAAGGTGTTGTCTATGGTTTTACACTTTTGTAAAGCTGTTTTCCAAAAATCCAAAAATATTTTTTTTAAGGAACCGAAATGAACCGAACGTTCGGTCCATTTCGGGTTCGGTTAAATTTATTTATTATTATTACTTATTCTATTTTGTTTTTTCCCTTTTGTAAAGCTGTTTTCCAAAAATTCAAATTTTTTTTTTAACCGAAATGAACCGAGCGTTCGGTCCATTTCGAGTTCGGTTTAATTTCTTTGTACTTATTTTGTTTGGTTTTTTTTCTCTTTTCACTATCTTAAAATCTCCAAAAATATTTTTCTCTCATTCTTGCTTAAATATACTTGGGATAGGTTTGGTTTTCATACTTTATATTAACTAGTTAAGCGTCCCTAGAAGCATGCTGCTGCATGTTGTCCAAAGCCTCAACTGATTTTGAATAAAAGCCTTAAATGACTAGGTATATACAAACCTTGTCTTCCCAATAAGGCTGCTCCGTTTATTCTAATCCTGAGCTACCTTACTCTTTTCTCATATGGGTTGAGAGTTTACTGCTTGGTCACTATTTTCAGCAGAGGTACTATCGCTTTTCTTCACCACCTTACTCTTCTCCATCATATTTCGATCCCATATCGTAACCCTTGAGACTCTCAGAATTAACCACTGAGGTTTATGGTTACAAAATATCTGTGTTTATGATCTAAGCCACGTGTCACTATATGCTTAGTGAAATCCAAAATTCAATACCTATCATGAATTGACGGTCAGCATGAAATTTCTCTTTGGTTGTGCGATTCTTATGAATTTGTTATTTACCATAACATTTCTTCCCTTAGAATCCAGTTTAAATTTTTTTTTAAGATTTCACCATCATATATTTTTCCAAGTCACTATATCTGTTATCTAGCCTACTTGTTCAACAGACCACATCGGTCTCACAAGTACTTCATTTAGTCTCGGTCTTATGTCAAGGTCCGGGTTTCTAAATTGAAGCGAAAGCCACCCTTTTATACCTAACTAAAAGATGCTTTCAACACTTCTTAGAAAGTGATTGATCGTAATTCAACGGGACTCCATACAAACACTTTAAGGTCTCTCTTGACCTTGAAGAAAGTGATTCGTGCCCGGGATCAACTGTTTTGTGTCTATTTTGACATCACTACTTCCCATATATATCTCGCTTTATTTCCTTAACTTTCACACTCTATGCACAAAAATATTTGATTTTCCAGAATTCTCGTTCGGTTGCCTTATAATCTTATGTTTCGATGACAGCTATTAAACAGATAAGATGCTAACTCAGCCGACAGAGTAACGGCCTCAATAGTGAGGTGACGGGCACGCGTGCACAACATAACAGTTCTTCTCTCTCATGCGTAATCATCGGGGGTGCCAACCGTCACGCTTCAGTCAAATCTGAAACCGTTTTCTTGTATCAAGAAGATTTGGGGATGATCTTTCTCTCTCCTCTACCCATGGTATAAAAGGAATACATCTGCTTCATTCCCAATTTACCACATTCAAAACTCAAACGAGCAAAATCGGACGATTTCTCATCTACTGTTCATCATCTTCTACCTTCAACAATGGCGGATTCTTCATCAGTTCAGGAAACCTCCTCCCGCACAAATATTCTTCCAATCCGTGCTCAACAAACCCTGGTGATTGATCTCAACCCTAAAGCTTACGAGAATTACATGTATCCCATGGTGGAGTGCCTCAAATACTCTCCGTTGGTGCTCGCTCTTTCCAAGGTCGAGGTTGTACCGATGGAATGCCTTTCCCAGGTCTTCTCCACCGCCCATTATGATAGATCAGTGGATCGCATCTACTTTGATCTTCTTTCTCACAAGACCTCCATCTCCAAGCAACGATTATGTTGGCTCCTAGGTTTTGAAGCCGATGAATCTAAGGTTAATCCCGACACCATTACCGCCGGGCAATTATTCTCGATGTTCTACAATATGGGTTACACGGAGATTCTCAAAACGGTCACCAGATTCAAGAAATCGTGTCTCCCTCCTCCATGGAATGGTTTCTTCACCATTCTATTCAAAGGGCTCTCTGAGCGTAGTTCTGGTTCTGATGGGGCCAGCAAACTGTTTATGACCATTCTTTATGGTCTATATCACGGCCTTAATCTCGACTATGGCTCGGTTCTATGGCAGCAACTCATTCAGATCCTAGCCTCCTCCTCTTGCCACACTGAGGTATCCTACGCCAGGTTCTGGACGCTCATCACCAAGTGGGCCATGGATAAACTTCATGTCCCTACTGTTGCAGGTTCCCTTCTCTCCACCATCAGCGTCTTCCACACCACCAAAATAATTGTCACCGATCCGACAAAATTATCTTTTGTCGGATCCATTCCGGACTCTATGTCCGCTGGGGTGTCCAAGGAGAGAATCATCATGAAAGCCTACAAGGACTTTCATCCTTCGAGCCCAAGGGAACTTTCTGCTGAAATGGTTTAGTTCATTAATGATGCAGATATGGTATCAGAGCAAAGGGGCCAAAGGGAACTTCTCCTAAGAAGCGAAAACCCTCAAAACCAGATCTTTCCCCACCAACAAAGAAGAAGAGAGTCCAACCCAAGAGAAAACTTATTCTCTCTTCTTCCTCCAGTGACTCGGAAGAGAACCACTCTGACTCAGATGAGTCAGCTAGAGGCGAAACTCCGCCTCACTCACCTGGTCATGAGGTACATATTTAATCAAAACCTCCTTCCCCTTCTCCTATACCCACTTCTTCCATTCCCATCATAACCTCCTCCATTTCCATTCCCTCCATATCTAACCCTATTTCTATTCCCCCCATAACTACTTCTCTTTAAACCACAACAACCACCCTTCCCCCACCACATTTTACAGAAGCCACCACAACTACCACCCGTGAGGTTCTAACCAACGTATCTGATACGGGGGTTTCTACTTCACAACCCGAACCTACTTCTACTCCCGAACCCACTATCCCAACCAAACCACCAACCGCTCCCTTATCTCCCACTCCATCCGCTGAAACCGAAACCTTTTTGGGAGGGGAGGATACCGTTTTTAACTCCATCTACTACAGCCCCTATCAACTTCTGAGTGATGATGATGATGATACTCCGGTCACTAAAAAGCACATCAAGGAACTCCATGAGAAGATTGAAAATCTTGTGGCTTCTTCCTCCTCCTCAACATCTCACTTTTCATAGGCTGCTATTCAAAGTATGGTAGAGTCACTCTCCAAAGCACATGAAGCCTCCATCAGCTCGGCTGCTGCTGCCATTGATAAATCCACGAAGGCTAGTGCTGTAGCGACCGAAAAAGTCAAAAAACTATTTCAAGACGCCCAGATCTGGCTGGAGTCTTTACAGGCAGCATCAGAGACAAACACTAAGAAGATCCGCACCGTTGTGGAGAAGCTGGTTCATTCCTTTGAAATGGAAAAAGATCAATTTGCCATCTGCCACCAAAAACTCAAAGAAGACAACCAATCATTTCAGTCTTCGGTTGCGGATTGTCTTCTCTCATTCCAAGCCACTCTTGCCGCCGAATCTACCACAAAGGAAGAGCTTGCCCGAAAGTCTTCCGAGCTTACCTTGGCAACTCATCAGCTCTCCCAAGCCGAGAAGGAGATTGATTCTCTTCGGTCTGAGAAAGCTGTGGTCAAGAGTTGTGTTTCAGATGTCTACGGAGCTCTGTCTAACATCATTGAAGCCCATGATCCGATTCTCAACTATTCGGTGAGGCGTAGTCTTGCAGAGAAGCTCGCTCCTGCTCTTGCCCTGATTAGCCTTATTGAAGGCATTCCTGAGCAGGAGGACCATCCGAAACAAGGGGGAGAAAAGAAGTCCATAGATCAACAGAAACCCCCTCCAAGTTCCAAAGCTCAATCTATTCCATTTTCATCACTTGTCCCTCCGAAAGCACCTAAACCAACATCTGGTCCTTCATCAAGTTTGAGTGCTCAATCCAAAGCCAAACAAATTGCCGACGACAGTGATGAAAGTGATGATCAAGAGTCGATTGTCAGCTTGGTCAGGAAGCAGACCAGAGAGAGAGAGCTGGATGAAAATGCTCGCATAGTCAGGGAACCCGAGGCCAAGGAGAGGAAGATAAAAGAGGCTCATGATCTCCTTGAAAGCAGGAAAACTTTATTTCCTCCTTAGACCCTCAAAGTGCTCATCAAAGAAGTCATTGAGTCTCCTTGCACTCTGTGGCTAGAACCGGTCATCTCCCTAGACCGTGTCAACTCAGTCGATTCCCAGTTCGACATGCCCCTGACCTGAAAGGCCTTCATCTTCCATGCGTTCGCTCATATAGCTGAAGTTCCCCACCCTCACCCGAAGGTGGATAGGGAGCTTATAGACTATTACCTGAGGACTGCTCAACCTCAGTACCAAACTTGGAGCGCACAAAAGATAACCAACGTTCGGGTACTCAAGCCTGTTCGTGAAGGTAACTTTGTCAATGTCAGATTCAAGGTCTTGAGGGGATCTGAAAAATCTGAGCATTCCATCTCTGTGGCTGATCTTCCCAACCTCAACCCTCATGATTGGATCGTTCTGCACAACATTCTTCTTGTCAATGAAGCTGAATATGCTCCGATCATAGACCATTTCAAGAGAATGTTAGTTTGCTATATTTTGGAGGTGGCTAAGCATGATCAAGAGGTTGCTAATATCCTGAGGAAGAAGCCCATCATCACTCCAGTCGGTTCTGCTAGCGATATAAACCGAATGAAGATGGGAAAGATTGATCCGAAATAGAACTCAGTCATGTTCACTAGAGCAGAAGGCCAGAAATGCCTGTTTGCTTTGGCTGACAAACATCTCTACACCACTACTTGTCTGGAGCATGTTTTGGGTATAATCAATCGTTGCAAGCAAAACTCGGATAGTGATAATAAGTACTTCAATGACATGATAAACTGGTACATTCACTTCCGACAAACACTTCTTGCTATCATCCCTTGCCTGTTCAAGACAGTCAAGAAAGCCAGTGCTGCGGGGGCAAGCAAGCTGGAGTGAGGTCTCGCCCCAATTGACGCAAAGGGGGAGATTGTTGGGTACTTGGTGTTGCGTCTTGGGCTCACTTCCTAGTCCATCTTTTATGCGGTATGGGCCTGTCCATCCGTATCTTATTTTCTAGGGTTTGTGTATTAATAGATGTTTGCATGCATCTTTTTAGTAACGGACAGATCAGGGTTTTTACGTGTAATTTCTGAATATATCTTTTGGTAACCCTAGAATCCTCTACAGCGGAAGTTCTTCATCGAGCTCTGCTGAGGATTGAAAGTTCAAATCATTCAACACATTCAAATCCATTCTTGAGTATTGCTTTACATTGCTTTACATTCTTTATATACCTGTTTCAAAGATCTAATCGAATTAAGAGATTTTTATCTCATCACATTTTCCATATTTCATAATCATGAAATGCAGCAATGGCTAGCATAGCCCTAATAGACATAATCTTTGCTACCGGCGAGAAGGTTTCATCATAATCAATACCCTGAGTCTGAGTAAAACCCTTCGCAACCAGTCGAGCCTTATAAGTATGCACTTTTCCTTCCATGTCGGTCTTCTTCATGAAGATCCATTAGCACCCGACTGTTTTACGGCCTGGTACATTGTCAACCAAGTTCCAAACTTGATTGTCATACATGGACTGTATCTCGCTGTCCATAGCCTCCTTCCACTTAGCAGACTCCGGGCCTACCATGGCTTCCTTAACACTGCTAGGTTCATCCAAATTTACCAGTGTACTATCGCTGATAAATGTATCACCTTCCGTGGTAATATGAAATCCATAGTAAAACGCAGGTGTGTTCCTAACCCGTGTGGAACGCCTCGGAGGTACAGACTCGTCAGTTGGCTTAATAGGAGTTTCCTCCTCAGGTTGATTGCTAGTGTCTGAGGTTCCTTCACCAATTGATTTTTCGATTTCTTCAAGATCAATTAGCCTCCCACTGTGTCCTTGGCTTATAAATTCTCTCTCACAAAAGACCCCTCTTCTTGCTACAAAGACCACATTCTCACTGGGTCTGTAGAAGAGGTAACTGAAGGATTTCTGTGGGTAGCCGATGAAAATACACCTTTCACTTCGGGGTTCGAGCTTATCATGAGTTTCACGCCTCACGAAAGCTTCGCAACCCCAAATTTTGATGTGACCTAAATTGGGAACCTTCCCAGTCCACATCTCATGAGGTGTTTTGGTAACCTTCTTTGTAGGGACTAGATTAAGGATATGGGTGGCAGTCTCTAAGGCATACCCCCAAAAAGAGATTAGTAGCGAAGCTCGACTCATCATAGAGCGAACCATGTCTAACAAGGTTCGATTACGCCTCTCAGCTACACCATTTAGCTGTGGTGTCCTGGGAGGAGTCAATTGTGAGACAATCCTACACTCCTTAAGATAGTCAAGGAACTCGGTACTAAGATACTCACCACCTCGATCGGATCGAAGCATCTTAATGTTCCTGCCCAATTGATTTTCTACTTCCTGTTTGAATTCATTAAACCTTTCAAAGGTTTCTGACTTATGTTTGATCAAGTAGACATAACCATATCTACTAAAATCATCAATAAAAGTCACATAATACCAATTAGCATCCCTTATGGCGGTTTTGAATGGCCCACATACATCAGTGTGTATTAGGTCCAACATATCCTCACCCCTTTTCTCAAGTTCCAGTGAACGGCGATTTTGTCATCTTTCCAAGTAGACAAGATTCACCACTATCATCCGATTTAAGGTCGAATGACTCCAAGACTCCACTCTTTTGGAGTTGGCCTATGCGTTTCTTGTTTACATGTCCAAGACGACAATGCCATAATGATGCTTTATCTAGGCTAGTAGAAGAATCAATATACAACACATTATTTCCTAAGTTGTCTATAATCGACACAGTTTCATACACACCATCACAAGGTAATGCTTTAAAATAAAACACATTATTAAAGAAAGCATTAATACCACCACATTCATTATCAAACGAAAATGTAAAACCTTGTTTGTACAAAGCATGAAAGGAAATAATATTCCTCGCCATTTCAGACGAGTACACACATTTATTCAAATCTAATTTTAACCCATTATTCATCAACAAAGTATAAACTCCAATCTTGGAAACAGGTGAAGCCTTCCTATTCCCCATGATCAAGTTTATCTTCCCGTGCTCCACATCCTCACTTCTTCTTAGGCCTTGCAAATCAGAAGATATGTGAATACCACATCCTGTATCAAGCACCCAAGAGTTAGAATATGGTGAGTTATTAGACAATATTGTGTAAATACCTACGTCGGTGGGTTTCACTTTCCCATCCTTCAGATCCTACAAGTATTTAGGGCAGTTTCGCTTCCATTGCCCCTTGTCCTGGAAATAGTAGCAATCAGCATCCTTGGAAATGGCAGAAGGAGTGACAGAACCGCTGTTGGTCCTTGATGAGGAGCCTTCAAGAGACTTTCCCTTGGTACCCTACGAAGGGGTCTTCCTCTTTCTCCCTTTGCTTTGCCCAATTGCCAAAACAGGGGTAGATGTTGGAGTAGGAGTAGTAGAGGTAACAACCGACTTGCCCTTAAGACCAGTTTCAGCGGTCTTCAAGAGTCCTTGAAGTTTGGTAAGGGTAACTTCCTCCTTGTTCATATGATATGTCATACGAAAATGGTCATAACAAGAAGGTAAGGAGTGCAAAATGATGTCAATTGCCAACTCCTCAGGGAAGTTCACATTCAGCTTCAGCAAACGGTCCATATACCTTTGCATCTTTTGCATGTGGCCCGTGACGGATTCACCGTCCTTCATACGGGTTGTTATTATGGAGGAGATTATTTCATACCACTCCTGACGAGCACGCTGATGGTACCTTTCCATCAGGTCTTGGTGCATCTCAAAAGGGTAGAAGTCCTCATACGACTTTTGGAGCTCGGTTGTCATCGTGGCCATCATGACGCATGCCACCTTAGTAGCATCTCTCTCATGTGTCCTGAATTCAGCGATCTCCTCAGGAGTAGCAGTGGACTCATCAAGCTCTTTTAACTCCTTATTGGGGACATATTCGTTGTCCTCATAACGAGTTACCATCTTGATGTTCCTGATCCAATCCATGAAGTTGGAACCATCAAAGATGACTCTCCCACAGAGATTCATGAGAGAGAAAGAACCAGTTGGGTTAGAGCCGGAAGCATTAGTGTTGGAAGACATCTGAAAGAAGAAAGCAAGTTTAGATTAGATATATAGAGTCCTTAATCAGACACCCAAATGTAATATTAAGGCTACGATGCAATCACAATATATTATACTTAGAAGAGGGATGCCGTAATCTAAGTAATAATATATTTGAAAGGTAGGTGAATGACGATTCACCAATTTCCACCATGAAAAACAAAATGAATTATTAGGTTTTAATTGGCTTTGAAATTCCTAGATTCTTTTGAGATTTATTGAACTTTTCAATGGCATGTTTCAATCTTGATTATGCCCTTCAAGTTTTGTGACTGGGATACCGAGGATCACAAAACAAGGTGTGAATAACCATGCTAATTCACTTGGTACCCTTAATATTATCACCTAATCAATGTGCCGGTTAACCACACACGCTCCATTGATCTATGACAAACATTAAGTCACCCTTCGTGATCCTTACTAGTCCAAGTTTGTGTGTCGGTTAACCACACACGCTCCACCAACGACTTGGTAAGGTACAAAGTGTGAATTTCATGAACTAGCACCATGTTCACATTTTTCCTAAAGTAACTAAGATTGGGAATTAAATAAAAGATTTATTTACTTTATAATATTCATCATACTTAACTAGAATTTATAAGTCCTTGTCTTACCCGTTCGGCTAACGATCCTCCACCAGTCAAGCAAGCGGTGGGTGAGAGTGGACACCCATTAAGTTGCCATTTTATAGGCAACAACCTTATACCCACCTTATAGATCGGCTTCGTGAATGAGGCCTACTAACGGTAAAACGACTTGTTCTTATACATATATATAATAATTAACCATTAATGTTATAAATAGTATAAGTGTTGAATTTTAACTTTTAAAACTCTAAGTGTTGGAATTAAAGTTTATTAAAGTGTGTGAAACTTTTCCAAATTCCAAAACTTGAGGGCAAGTTTTGTAACTCTTCAAAACTTTTCATTTCATAACTTATGAATTAAAGGTTCATAAAATGAAGACTCTTTATTTTATGTAATTTATGTGTTTTTAATGTGTGTTAAAGAAAAGTGACCTTTGGATATCCATAACTTGAGGACAAATTATGGACTCCATTAAAACACATAAATGATTAAGAAACATGAACACATATAAGACATGAAATTTTGATATGAGCCATTGTAAATGGATTAGAACAACCATTACACCAACTAAAATAAGTTTTAAAACATCAAAACAGTTTAGGGTAAAGTTTCTAGTCTATTTCCAGCAGCAAAAGTCGAAAATATGCATTCTGAACCTTCTACTCGCCGAGTGCACGAACCTACTCGGCGAGTAGGATGAATTTTGCCTTGGACTCGGTGAGTCCCCCTATCGACTCGGCGAGTCCATCATGCAGACAACAAAAATTTCGACTTTTTTCACTATTTTGCATCAAGTATCAAACCAGCAAGCCTAGGCTCTGATACCACTGTTAGGTTTTGAGCAATCTAACACTTCCTAAGTGTGCATGCAACCGTAATAAACCTTGGATCTATGTTTGTTTAATACATGAAAAATAATAATTTTCCAAGGTTCATAACCTATCTAACATGGCATGGGGTACTTTTGAACATAAAATAATTAGATGAGATTACATACCTTTTTGATGAGTTTGATTCCTTAGAGTTTGAGAGCAAAAGCACCAATAGTGTGAATGCCTCAAATGGAAATGACAAATTACCACAAACACTTGGAAACTTTGAGAGAGTGTATACACACTTATTAATTCGGCCACACACAAAACACACACACTAGTGGCTATTTCATGCAACATAAGCATGCTTATATAGTGTGCATGGTTAGGGTGAAACCCTAATAACCCATGACCTTTCCTTTTCCAAGGATCCATGGGTTAAATGCTCCATGGATCATCCATGGACTTCCATATAAGCCTAGCCCATTAACTAATGAGTGTTAGCCCACAATTTAATTACTCTTCCTTTTAATCTCTAAATTAATTCATAATTAATTTAAGACTAAGACTAATTAAATAACTTCATATTAATATATTATAACTTATAATATATTAATAAACATATGTGTATAACTCTCATAAAATTATCTATAAATAGTTCGGGTGAAGTGCAACCCAAATGGACCATGCCGGGTCGGGTCAAGTATATACCAAATAAGTTATGGACTTAGACACCTTATCCATCAAAATCATGTTTCAGCATTCGATGGAGGCTACTGACACCGCTAGTGCTGCTAGACGAGAGGCAGGTCATGTGATGACAGCATATTATGTGCTTGGTTGGCTATTATTGATTGTGGTGTTGATGTTTCTTGTTGGGATAACGATTGGCTTTTGGTTCTGATTTCAGTATTTTATCTTATTTTGTCATGAAATGAAAACCCATGTCGGGTGCCTTTTGGGAAAAACATTTAAAACTTTATTTTGGGGTTGATGTATTGGTTTGGTTTTAAAATTATTTCAAATTATTTTATGTTTAAAAACTTTTACTATGAGGTCAAACCCTAGAATTTATTTGGTAAGCGGTTGAATAAAAAGATCTTTCTTTTCTTTTCTTTCTAAAATCTATATGCCTAGTATTAATGCAAACCAATGATTTGACAACACTTACGGTTTTCAAAATAGTAGTGAACTAAATATTATACATTATTTTATGTATTTATACGTATTTCTACTCTTGTGTCTTAGAACCATGTCAGGAAGGCCTAATCACGGGCGCCCACAGAACGAAACACCCGATGTTGCTCAAGTTGTAGCACAACAAATCATGGAAGCAATCATAAACATTGTTACTCAAGTAACTGCAGGACTTAATGCTAACCAAAGAAGTAGTGGAGGAAACCGGGGAAACAATGAAAGAGAATGCAACTACATGTCCTTTATGGCCTGTAAACCTAAGGAGTTCCATGGAAAGGAAGGTGCGATCGGGTTGCTGAAATGGATTGACAGCATGGAGTCAGTCCTTCACATTAGCAAATGCCTTGAGCGCAACAAAGTGGAGTATGCAACTTGCCTACTCCAAGATAGGGCATTAACCTGGTGGAATAATCTAGTGCAAACCCGAGGCCGTACAGCGGCATATCAACTAACCTGGGAAGACCTAAAGAAGCTGTTGATAGAGGAGTATTGTCCCAAGGATGAACTTCAGAAGCTTGAATATGAATTATGGAACCACTCTATGGTTGGAACACAGATAGAGAAGTACACAATCCGATTTCATGAACTAGCAAAACTGGTACCTCACATGGTTACTCCTGAGGAGAAACGGATAGATCGTTACATCTGGGGTCTAGCACCAGAGATTCGGGGAATGGTTACCCTAGCAAACCCAACTACTATTCAGAGTGCAGTAAGTCTAGCAAATCGAATAACCAATGATGGATGGGAGCATCGACAAAGGAAAGCTCTAGTAGCAAGAGGAAGCCAACAGATCAGGGAGAGAAGAAGTATGGAGGCAAGTCAGGGAGGAAGCAGAAAGTCTCAAGAAACTTTATGGTAAGAGCCCAGGAGCGAGTACCAGTGAAAACTCAAGAACAGGAAGTGCAGGAGAGAAAGCAGTACTCAGGAAGAAGCCAGGAAGCCAGGAAGAAGTTTAAACATAGTATCAAGCATAAAGATTCACAAGTACCTGAAGAAGAATTGTATTGCATTCATGGCCCGCGTGCTAGAAAGAGAACCTGAAGCTAAGCAACTCAAGGAGATTCCCGTGGTTCAAAATTATCACGAAGTGTTTCCGGAGGAATTACCCGGTCTACCCCCTTACAGACAGGTCGAATTTCGGATAGACTTAATTCCCGGAACGACACCGGTACCAAAAGCACTATCTATACCGATCACAAAAGCCTTCAGCATATCCTAGATCAGAAAATGTTAAACATGCGGAAAAGGAGATGGGTAGAGTTGTTTAGTGATTATGATTGTGAGATACGATATCACCCAGAAAAGGCTAACGTAGTAGCCGACGCTCTTAGTACGAAAGAAAGAGTGAAACCTTCCTGTGTGAGAGCTTTGGGAATGGTAATTCAGACAAGCTTGAAATCTCAAATCATTGATGCCCAAGAGAAAGCGTTATTCAAGGAAAATCTTCCAGGAGAGACCTTACATCGTTTGGAAGAGAGATTTCAAACCAAACCTGATGGAGTTCGTTATTTTAAGGACATGGTCTGGATTCCAAGGGTTAACAATCTGAGAGACATAATAGTAGAGGAGTCCCATCGATCTAAATACTCAATCCACCCTGGAGCGGATAAGATGTACAAAGATCTTCAAGAGTACTATTGGTGGCCTGGAATGAAATAGGATATTGCCTTGTATGTCGGGAAGTGTTTGACATGCTCAATAGTCAAGGCTGAACATCAAAAACCATCCGGATTGTTGCAACAGCCTGATATTCCCCAATGGAAATGGGAGCAAATATCTTTGGATTTCGTTACAAACTTCCTAGAACTGCTAAAGGTCACGACTCAATTTGGGTCATAGTGGATCGACTGACAAAATCTGCTCATTTTCTCCCCATTCGGGAAGATTTTAAGATGGAAAAATTGGCCCAAATCTACATTGACAAAATTGTTTCTCTGCATGGTGTACCCCTATCTATCATTTCTGATAGAGATAGTCGTTTTACATCACGATTTTGGTGGATGTTACAGAAGGCACTAGGAACCAAGATAGATTTGAGCACAGCTTACCACCCTCAGACAGATGGGCAGACAGAGAGAACAATTCAAACATTGGAAGACATGCTACGAGCGTGTGTCATTGAGTTCAAAGGAAATTAGGATACTCATTTGCCTCTATTTGAGTTTTCCTACAATAACAGTTATCACACGAGTATCCAATGTGCTCCATATGAAGCATTGTATGGATGCAAGTGTCGTTCGCCCTTATGCTGGACAGAAATTGGAGACAGACAGTTGACTAGACTCGAACTTATCCAGGAAACATCTGACAAGATTGCTATCATCAAGGACAGGCTTAAAGCTGCTAGAGATCGTTAGAAAAGTTATGCGGATAATCGTCGAAAACCATTAGAATTCCAAGTAGGAGACAAGGTACTTTTAAAAGTGCCGCCTTGGAAAGGGCTTGTACGTTTTGGTAAGAAAGGAAAAATAAGCCCGAGATATGTTGGACCCTTTAAAATCATTGAAAGGATTGGTCCGGTGGCGTATAAACTTCAATTGCCCCAAGAGTTAAGCGGAGTAAGATCCCGATTGTGAAAGTTAGATGGAACTCAAAACGTGGGCCAGAGTACACCTGGGAGCGTGAGGACTTCATGGAGGAAAAGTATCCACAACTTTTCCCATGCGATGACAAGCGATGACATAGAATGAATTTCGGGATGAAATTCTTTTTAAGTGGGGGATACTGTGACAACTGTCAATTCAGGTCATTCTCGGACTCATGCATCTTTATAAAAACCATTCATGCACAACATGCCATGGCCTAGTAGTATAAATTAGGTCAAAATCTTGCATCAACTAGGATCCAACTAAGATCTAAGACTAATATACTTGACACTTACGATTCTAGTAAGTTGCTTAACTACAATAGGATATGCCAATGCTATAATTAGAATGAAACATCAAACTTTGTTACAATTGAAAAAGGGTATAAAACCCTAAAAATAAATTAAAGTATTCTAATTATGCTTCAATGTGATGGTGAACATCAAACAATATTCCAAAAACCCTAAAGAGCTAAAAATCCAAATTTATAAACCTTAAAGCTTAAAAACTTTATAAAATTTGGCTATAAACTTCCTAATATCAAATTTTTATTAATCAAATTATGGATTATACCAATGAAATAGAAATATATATTATAGTGCATTAATCATAATTTATTAGTTAAAAACAAGATTTTTAAATAAATCAAAAATTGCTTAAAGAATCACTTTTATAAAAATTAGATTTTTATAAAAATTAAGGAGGGATTTTTTATAAAATTTGAATTGAGGAGAGAGAGGGCTTTAATGCCTCAAAAATCCGGCCACTCTCCCCTCCCCATGTCCTCTCTCTTCCCAAAACTCAATCATTAAACTTAAACCTTCACTCTTCCATTTCTCTCTTCACTCTCTCTCACACTCCACCCTTCTAACACACAAACTCTCTTCCTCTCTCTCTCTCTCTCTAACTCACGAAAATCCTCCATTCTCTACCAAAATTTCGAGATTAAGGAGGCCTTGAAGTGTTCTTGCTTCTCTCAAGATCAAAACCAAGGTAAACAAGACAATCCTCCCTCATGGTTTCAAGATTTTACTTCCTCTTCTTCATGGTTTTCTCTACTCTTCGTATTCTATTCCCTTCCATGGCTAGAAATTCTTACTTTTCCCTTGTGGTTTGTAGATTCTCACCATAACACAATGCATGCTTTTGAGATGGTGAAAATCCGGGATCAAACCCATGCAAGGAGTGAAAATTATGCACATGTGTTCATGTGACTTCAAAACCGAGTATTACATCTTCTTCTCCATTTCTTTTGTGCTCTTGCACGACCAAAAGCATTTAAACCATTTCTAGTACATCTTGGATGCTCATTCACTCCATGCATGTGCCAGAAATCGGACCTTAACAGAAGCATGCATGTTGTTCTTGTCAAAATGCCCTAAGAATGCACTCAAAGCAAACATGCAATCTGCCAGATTACATTGTTCAGCTTTGAACGGCCATAACTCGGTCATTACTTAACCAAATCCTTATATTCTTTTTGTATTGGATAGCCCCACGAGTTAACTTTAAAACCCAACTGGTCTCACTATAAAATATTAAATATCGGATTTTTGGCAATTTTTACAAAATGGTTGCACAAACATCTCTTTTTCTGTGATCACCATTTTTGCCTTGCATGATCAATGGCTTTAAACCCAACCATAAATCTGGGGGAAAATAATTTAGAAACTTAACATATCCAGTGAATGATGGCTGAAATTTCGTGGCTTAAAACCTCACTGAATGGGCTACTCAAATTCATGAACTTCAGCCACATTTACATCTCACTCACCATTATATGCAACATTTCTTAACTTGTTTAGGTTCAATACCCCTATTTCCCTTCTGAATAAATTTTGAACATTTTTCCTTTTGAAAGCCCTCACATGCATGTAATAATCTGTAAAATACCAAGAGTTTTTATCATCTATTTGATTTATTAAAATTATTGTTAGAAACCAAGGGCATAAATCACATAAAATACTTCCGGAGGTCTATAAATCCGGAATAAATTCATAGATGACCCTTATGGTGAATAATGACGCCTCACTAAATTTCATCAATTTTTGTTGCTGTTTGGTATGATTTCCGATTTTCTTTTCGTTTGGGTATAATAAATCACAAAACCACTTTAGAGAGTGAAAATTGTACCTAACAATTTTCGCAGCCTTTACCTGTGGTGGGTGACTCAGACAAATAATTTTTGAATTTTTCATCATGCCTTATTGCCTTACTATTTTTCCCAATTTTTGGTAATTATAATGGCCTAAAACTAGGAAAAGTAGTTATGATTATCAAAAATTTATGAAAATTTACCAAAACATCATGTTTTACAGTAGAAGATTACATAAAAATTTTGGTGATTTTATCTACTGTAAACTATTTTTCTCTTATTTTCTAAAGTTAAATACACTTAAATACACCTAAATAAACATAAATACCCGAAACCGGATTATACAATATGAAAACCACTTTTGGTATTTTTCCCAGATTAATTACACTGTAAATGATGTTACAAAAATTTTTGGTAATTTATTTTAACTGTTTAATATTTATTCTTCAATTAATGATTATTTAAAGGAATAAAACAAGAAAAAATAGAAATGCCCACTGAAAAATATCTTTTATATTTTTCCCATCCTAGTTATGTATAATAACAGTTAAATGAAAAGTTTGGGTAATTTTGGAAACTGTTTTCTATTTATTTCAATTTTTATTGGAATAAATGCTCAAAAATCATAAAATATAATTGAACAGCTTGCAAATCCATTTTTATATTTTTCCCATCTTAGTATTGTGTAATAACAGCAAAATAAAAAGTTTGAGAATTTTTATCCTTTGAATGCTATTTTTCGTGAATTTATGCTGTTAAGAAGACTTAAAATTTTGAAAAATAGTCCACCATATCGAAAATTCAAGGAAAATTTTCTGGAAAACCTCTATTGTATTTACAATGGAAATACAAGGTCTGACAATTTTTGGAAACTGTTTGATAATATTTTACATTTTTAGGAATATAAAACAGTTTGAAATGTGTAGAAATACCTTTAATTTATATTACTAAATCTGGAAAATTAATATTCCGAAGTTGTAATTAATCGCACCACTTGTAGAATTTCATTATTTCAAAAAAAGTGTAACCAATTAATATAAAATCCAATACTAAAACATAAATTGACATTTCACTATATGTAGAGTTTAGTATATTAGCATTAGATTTCGACATAGACACTCACTAGTGTGTGTTTGATGTCGTATGATCCCGGTAGTAAGACGTTGGTGCATTCTGAGACACTATTTGTATCTAGTCGAAACATTGTGAGTATTCACACACTCCCCTATTTTCGGTTTTATGTTTTGGGGTGGAAAAGCATGTCCAGAAAAACTATTATTTGCATGTTGTATTTAAGTTGAATGCTATCAAACATGATTGCTATTGTATTGCTATGTTTGGTTGAGACTCATTGTTTGCTCATACACATAGGGCTTCAGTCATAGGTTTCAGTCATAGGTTTGGTTGAGACTCATTGTTTGCCCTTATTCATCTATGGAACGATAAGCATAGATCTCGATAGTGCTTCAGCCATAGGTTTGGTTGAGACTCGTTGTTTGCTCATACACATACAAACTCGTTTCTCGTTATACCAATAAACTTGTATTCATTAATAGCAATCAACTTTGTTTCTCATTAAAGCAATGTACTTGTATTTACGAAAAGCCTTATTCAAGCTCGATTTTATAAACTTGTGAACTCACCAACTATTTTCATAGTTGACACTCGTTTTACATGCTTTTTCATGAAATGATTAGTAAGTGGATATAAAGATTCATCATAGAGCATGCTGCATCGTGTTGAAGTTATTTATGAAGTTATCTTTGAACAACGTTATTTTGGAAAAACTTGTATTTTGTTTCTTTTGAAGCTATGGGTTGTAAACTTTTAAATACTGCTATGGTGATGTATCTTTATCTTTTGCAATGAAACCGTTATCGCTGTCATATCTTGCGTTTCCGCTTTAGCGAGGTGTGACAGAAGGTGTTATTAATCTGAGTAAGTTGCTAAGGCAGATAAAACTATTAGGCCAACTTGCATACCCTGAAATGGTTAGATAAATCAGGGGCCCAACTTGCACCGCTTCCTGAAGCGTATAAAGTCCTTCTAGGTTGATGCCTTCGACAAAACCATATCCAAACATAAAACTCTAACACGAACTGTCGCCTATCAGTGTAAATCTTATGTTGTATATGTGTTGTGTGTAACCTTTATCTAACATGCTGGATACGCTCTGTCATTTGGAGTACCACCTTACTCCTCCACATGACCCTATGGTAGACCTCTCGACAACAAACTATAATGTTACACTTCCTCCCATAAAGAAGTTCATACAGAGGTAGGAGTCCCAACTTCCACTGAAATCAATAATAAAAGCCTTAAACATACCCTCCAGTGTCTGGATAGTCCGGTCACTCTACCCGTCTATTTGTGGGTGATAAGCAGTGTTGAAGTGTAATCTAGTACCCAAATCCTCTTGCAACCTTTGACAAAACCGGGAAGTGAATTGGATATCTCCATCAGATACGATGGAAATCGGTACACTATGGTGAGAAAAAATATCGTGCACTTAAACATCATCTATTTTCTCAGCCAAAGAGCTCTCCCATATGGCATCAAATCCATTAGCCATCCTTGGAAAATTGGTGATGAAATTCATGGAAATATGCTACCATTTACACATGGGAATATCCAAGGGTTGCAACTTGTCGTGTGTTGTTGGTTCTCTTCCTTAACAATACACATGTTAAACATCTCTCCACATACCAAGGTATCTCTCTACATACAAGGCCACCAATAACTAAGTCTGAAGTCTCGATACATCTTCATGGATCCAAGGTGAATCGAGAACCTATGCTTATATGTCTCCTTTAGCAATATATGTTGGACTCCATAAAATATAGGACCCAAACGTGCCGATATTGTGCCAATAATCCTCGAATATCAGTGACAAATATGCCAATTTGGCCACTGATCTTCTCTTTCTTCCAATTCTCCCTCTTGATTACCTCAGCCCGAGGCTCCCTTATCAAATCCAGAAGCTGTTAAATGATGGTCATCCTCAAACATAATCTGCGAATAAGGGCACATGCCTCCTTACGAATCAAACCATCGGAGGACACATTGGTCTTCCCCGGATGATAAAGTATCTTACAATTATAATCCTTTACCACGTCAAGCTATCTACACTTCCTCATTTTAGATTCAGTAGATCCATAAGATATCTCAGGCTTTTGTTATCCATGTAGATGGTACAAAAAAACTCATAAAGATAGTTTCGCCAAATATCGAGGACGAACACCACTTTCCCAAACTCTAGTTCATGCATCGGATACCTAACCTTATGAGGCTTTAGTTGTTTGGAAACATATGTAATATATTTACTCAATGAATGAGTACCACTGCCAAACATGAGATTGATGCATCACAATATACCCTAAAATCCTGAACACCCTAAAAAAGGGTTAATACCAAGGCCTCAGATAATCTCTATTTCAGAGCCTTAAATTTAGGCTACTGCTTAGGCCCCCAGTGGAAATCCAGACTCTTCTTTTTCAAACAAGTAAGAGGGATAAAAATCTTGTAGAAATCCTAGATCAACCTCCGATAGTAATCTTCCAACCAAAGAATACTTTGGATCTCATATGGAGACTTTGAGACCTCCCACCATATAACCACCTCAATCTTGGTTAGATTGACAAAAATCTTGTTCTGATTGACGAGGTGCCCTAGGAATTGGACCTCTCGGAACCAAAAACATTTTTGGAAAAATTCGCATATAGTCTCTAATCCTCATCACTCCAAGAAACTCCCATAGGTGCTCCCCATGTTGCTCCCTGGTCTTGGAGTAGAGTAGAATATCACTGATGAAAACAATGACCAACCGGTCGAGCATCGACCTGCATACTCGATTGATGAAATCCATGAATGTTGCAGGTGAATTAATCATCACAACAAACTCATAGTACCCATATTCAGTCCTGAAAGCTGTATTCTCAACATCCTCCTCTTTGATCCTTATTTGGTGGTATCCTACCCTCATATCAATAATGGAAAACGAAGATGCTCCTGGAGTTGATCAATAATATCATAAATCCTCAGAAGTGGGGAACAGTTCTTTGCTGTCATATTATTCAAGTCCTGATAATCATTTCACATTTGATGAGAACCATCCTTTTTATACACAAACAAAATGAGCACTCCCAAGGTGAACTTATTGGTCGGATAAAATGCTTACCCAACAACTCCTAGAGCTAAGAGGACAACGTCTACATGTCAGGTGGTGCGAATTGGGGTAGCACAATGGATCATATTGATCCTAAACTCCACCTGACTCACGGGAGGAAAACTGGGTAGGTCCTCCGGAACTTGGCACCTATTAGCCAAATGAAACGTTTCTTTTCAGTTCCTTGGACATCATAGAATCCTTCATATCATTCACAGTGATCGTTATCCTACCATAGATCATAGTATCAAAGACATTCTCATATGATTTCAGAAGAGACTATAAGAGAATGAGTGCCTAATCTTCATATTCAATCTTCAAATCAACTCCTTTTAGATTCAAGATGATGTGATTCAAATTATCCAAATGATCATTCATTTGGATACTTTCAGACATTCTTAGAGTGTACAACCATTGCTTCTAATACAACCTTTTTTTTAGAGCGTTGTTCAGGTACTTTCAGGTAGTTGTTTGATCTACAACCTCCTTCCGTACTTCATCTGTTAAACTCAATAGAAGGGAACTATGTGGCTTCCTCTGAATTTCCACCTTATTATTAGCCATCGTGTCCTTTGGCACTTTCCCCCTCCTTCTAGTAAAATTACACATCCTTGTTGAACTAGAAGAGCCCTCATCTTCACCTTCACAAATTCAATTTATGTTAACCATTGAACTTCTCAAAATCAAACTTGAGAGTGGACATCATTCACATGAACATAAACCACAACTCTAATAACACCTGTTAGGAAGTAAAGAAGAAAATTAGAAAAACCAAAATAACACCAGACACATGTTAGCACAACATGGTGGTTGCTTAACCATCACTAATATTTAAGCATCATACAGGACATTATAGCCCATGTGAATCATCGGGGGATATCCTAGACCGACAATGGTGGAACAACTCCCTACTAAGTGGTGTAACATGCTTCCGATGTGGCACAACTTCTAACATGTTGGTGAAAAATCTTAACTTGGCACAACATCTAACATGAGTGGCGTAACTTCTTCAAGTTTGGCGTAACACCTTCCACTTGGTACAACATCTTCATGAATGTCACAACATGGATATGAATGGTGTAACATGTTGATCCATTCCACTCTAAATGCTCTAAGTTTCTAGAAGTTGCCCTAACTGCTCCAAGTTTTTGCAAGTTTCTCCAATTTGCACCAAATGCTCCAAATGCTCCAAGAACTGAATTTCTCCAATAGAATGCAACAAATGCTTAAGTCACATTTAACATTCATAATGTATATGGTTATATTAAACATTCATTAACAAATTTTAATGGAAAGCCACATTTTTAATGGAACGTAGAAATTAATTTTTTTTTTTGCAAAAAAATGCAACATTAAACATGATAAAACATATAAATTGAAAGATATTATAAATTATAAAACAAAATATATATGTATTTATTCAATTTTAATACTACATACATAAGTTGTAACCAAAAGAGACCTACACAACTTAAAAATTACTAATTAACATGTGTACTAGGACCTAGATCTCCAATATTTTTTAGTTATTTGTCTTGTTCATTGGGTGTACTTTTATGTTAGGTTATGTAGAAGAATTAGTTGGTATAGTCAAAAATTGAAACAAGAACGCAAATTTAACTAAATTGATAGTCTATTTTATGAGAAAACAAATATTTAATGCTTGAAGGAAAATAAATTAATGAAACCAAATCGTCACATTTAAGAGGGTATTTCTGCCAAGCAACAAAATTTTTATGCATTTTCGACTTCTTTTTCTAAATAGATTTTGCTCATATAATCATTGCTCCATTTACGGTTTCATCAATAGAGACCTTATAGGAATCGTCTTGGAGTGGAATTCCATGAATGATTTTCTTTCGCATTAAGAGGAAAATGGTACCATAAGCCAAAATATTACTCAAATTTGCAGAATACAAAGTACATTTAAAGGTCTACAGAAATTATGGCATATTAACAACGATGGGTTTTGAGTATAACTACATCCTATGTGATCATACAACCCTAATTGCTTTGGATATAAGTTTTTCACTAGTTGAACATGAAAATTGAATTCCAAAGAAAAACCCTAGATCTAGAATATATAATTCGAAATTCACATAATAAAAGGGTTTTGATGATCACCTTACTTCTTATGAAGCAATGACAAGAATACCTTGTAGATCCTTGACTCTTGAAAGCTTAATACCTCAAATGTTGCACCCCTAATGGTTCACCAACACCAATAGCAAGAAGATGAGAGGAGAGAGGAGGAATGCACTTAGAATTTCAGCTAGGGTTCTCTCGATGCAAGCATTGGTTGGCATCCCAAAGTGGCAGGGTCTTTATATAGTAGTGGGATGCTAGGATTTGTTTTAGGAAACCCTAATTTCCTGCTTAAGGCTTAAACACCCCATGGAGCCTTATTAGGGAGCCTTGGATGAAATCTATATGGCCTCCTTATAGTTTTCGTCCGCACCATTCTAAGGAGTCCAACAACCCAGTCTCAGTTTTATCAATGATTTGGAAAACAACCCTTGTTCCTTTTATTAGTTCCTTTAATCGGAAAATTAATTCCAAAATTATTTCTGAGTAAATACTAATTAAATAACATGGATTTTAATTAATAAATCAATTTATTATTCCAAATAATATATTCAACCTCTCTTTCCCAAAGTTATCCTGTCAATATGCTAGGGTGAAGGAAACCCAAAAGGACAATGCTTATATCAAATCAAGTACAAACTAATTATAGTTATGGGCTTAGACACCTAATCCAAAAGTCTCCTACTTGGGTAAGTCTAATAACTATAATTGTAAATATGAATTCCAAATTTAACTAGAAATCATAGCTTTCAAAAGTCATCCTCGAACTCCGACCTAGCAGTTGTATGTCCTTAAGATAAGGGATCATATAATCCTTCATTCTACACGATATCATGTCGAAAAAGACATGGAATACAATTATTCTCATTCTCGAATTGTTTGTTTCCCGATTTCTGATTTGTATGACGAAGAAATTTATTGAACACATAAATGCAGTCTTGAACGAGCCTGGTACATAAGTCAACACCAAATCATCTAGGGGCACAAGATATCGCTTTCACCCCATGGAATAAAAGGAACAGATAAAATTTGACATATAAGCTTGTACTATTTACTCATCAAATCATGCACAAAGATATGTTTTATAACATCAAGTTACTGATGCATTTACGCATCATCAATGCACAACAAACTTGTAAACACCAACTCAAATCGCATCATCATAATTACGCATCATCATAATTACTCGTGATGAATTCCGTGAAGTAATTCTATGAGCGTAGGATTAATCGCATACTCAAATCCCCATTACAGGAGTACTCATACACTTGGTAGCAAACATTTGCAATGTCTAAACACTTAGACAGCCTACAAGCCAATTCATGACAGTCTTAATTCAGTACTTACTTCCAATGTATGATCAACTGTGGATAATTTGAACAATCCAATTATTTAGGAAGTAAAACATGCAAAGTTGAAATAAAAAATTAACAAGTGACAAATGATAGTAAACAATACTCATAAATAAATCTTCATTACTTATTCATCAAATGTCAATTTCATTTATATTGTTACAAGTTTTTGAAAAATATATCTAATCACTAAAACTAATATTGTCCTTCAGACCATTGTTCGTTGCATGGTGAACATGCTTAATCCTACTCACACCCTTTGTGAGGGGATCTGTCAGATTCCCTTCACATGATACCATCTTGATGACTAGGAGTCCTTCTACCTGATTTCTGATGAAGTCGTATTTTATGTCGATATTTTTGGATCTACCATGATCCCTTGGATCTGTTAGATTCTCCATGGGCTCCTTTATGGCTAGCACAACTCCAAGGTCTCTAATGAAGTTCATCAACCATATATCTTCCATTTACACTTCACATGCATCAATATACTCTGAGTCACATGTTGAATCAGCCACGATCTCCTGCATGGAACTTTTCCAAGTCACAACTTCTCCATTGAGTGTAGAATGTTGGGTTTTGAGCAATATAACACTCCTATGCTTCACACGCAACCCTAAATGCTTTGAATCTATGTTTTCTCTAATTTTACATGCATTTTCAATTTTTTTAAAGCATTCTCCGAAGCTAGCATACAATTGAAGCTATACAATACAAACTTAGTTTGGATGCTTACCTCTTTAGTGGGATAGACTTCTTGTGCTTTGAAAGCTTGAGCACCCTAAGTGTGATGCCTCTAATGGTTCACAAACACCAAATGAAAGAGGAGGCTTTAGAAAGAAGCTTATTTAGCACAAAATCAACTTCACTCTCTTAGAATGTATGTGGGTTCCGGTTTTAGCTCTACGGGTGAGTATTTATAATGTGGCAAATCCTAGGGTTACACTTTGTAAACCCTAATAACCTTTCATATACTTAGGCTCCATAGGTTAACCTCCATGGACTATGCATGGATTATCTCAATGGTTTAGCCCATCCCACATTATAAGAATAATTGATTTACCTAATTAATCCCCATATATTTAATTAGTCTCTTTTGATCATAAAATTAATTCCAAACTAATTCTTGAGCAATAGTAATGAAATAATATGATTTCTCAATTTAACATATTATATTTATAATATAGTAATAAATAACAAATAACTATATTCTCAAAAGCCCATCCTATGAAATTTCACTGATGAAGGCAACCCAAAAGGGCCATGCTACAATCGGGTCAGGTACCTCGCAATTTTAGTTACGGGTTTAGACACCAAATCCAACAGTCTCCTACTTGGATAAGTCTAATAACTATAGCTGTCAATGTAACTTCAGGATCCGAATTAGCAATCTTAAGCTTTCAAACCCGTTGTCAACTCTGACCCAGTCAGTGACGCATCCGTTAAATAAGGGATCATATAATTCTCTGTTTTCAAGATGTTATCTAGAAAAATACATGGAACAATGTCATACTTATTGTCCAACAGTTTGTTTCCCGATTTCTGATTCGTCTGACATAGAACATAATTGAACACATCAATTTAGTTCTGACCGGGCCCGACACATATGTCAAAATAGAATTATCGAGGGGCCCAAGATATTGCTTTTAAACATCTTAGGATATAAGGAACACATAGAATTCAACATTATATGCTTGTACTAACTACACATCAAATCTTGCACGACACGTTTTATAACATCAACTTACTGATGCAATTTCGTGCCATCAATGCACAGCCAACTCGTAGTCAACAACTCATATATCTTGGTTTGAAGACTGTATGATATCATTGTCTCACAATTACTCGTGATAAATTCCATGAAGTGGTTCAGGTTAGTGCGGGTTGATCCACTACTTAAATCTTATTTCCGAAGCACTCATGGATGCTGTAGCAAACTGTTGCTATGCCTAACACCTTAGACAATCTACAAGCCAACTCATCACAATATTGTTTCATACTTACTTCCAAAGTATGATCGAATGTGGATATTTTGAATAAATCTTATTATTTTGGAAGTGAAAACATGCAAAGTAAAACAATAGTAAATGCGTAACACGAGACACTAACTTTACTTATAAATAAAACTCCATCATCAAAGGTCAATTACAATTTAGCTATTACAAGTTTCGGTTTATCTAATCACTAAAACTAATATCCTCCGTTAGCCTAATGCACATTGCATGCTGCAAGTGCTTAACCCTAGTCAGTCCCTTCGTCAGGGGTTTTGCTGGGTTGTATTCTTACAATTGATGGGTTTTGAGCATCCTAACACTCCTACATGTATATCCAACCCTAGAAAACCTTGGATCTATGTTTGTCTAAAATACATGCAAAATATGATTTCCAAGGTTCATAATCCTATCTAGCATTCATGGGGAACTTTTAAACTAAAAGATGGCCAGAATTACATACCATGTAGTTGATTTGATTACTTGAAAACCTTGAGAGCCTCGCACCCCAAGTGTGATGCCTCAAATTCTTCACACAACACCAAATTCTTTGGAATGACTTTGAGAGAATGTATAACACTCTAAAAATTGGATTGCCCTCACTTGTCCTTAGTGTAGCCGATTTTGGTAGATAACATGTTCCTTATATAGTGTGTCACATTTAGGGTTACACCATGTAAACCCTAATGTGTTATGACTCTTCATTTACATGACCCATGGGTTTATAACGCACATGGACCATCCTATGGGTTTAACCTAACTTAAAAATCAATGCAACCTTTTAGCCCACTATACAAGTTATGGGTGATTTACTAATCAACCCATATATATACTTAGTCATCTTTTTATCACGTAATTAATTCCAAAGTAATTCTTGATCGATACTAGTTAAATAATACTATTAATATATTAGAACTTATAATATTTAATAAACCACAAGTGTTATTTCTCTCTTTTAGTCTATCCAAATGCATGATGCTATGTGTGACAACCCTATTTTTCCCAAAAGAATTGTAAACACTCGAAAGCTAAAAACAACGAAATTAACCTCGAAAACAAAGTGTTCAAGTATCTAAGTTGGGATGCATCGAATATTAGATGTCATGCCCCGGTTTCCAAAAACATAAAGAACGCTCAAAACCGAGTTATATTGAAGAAATTATAACCACTCGTATATCTACGAAACGACGTTAAAACATTATTTGACGTAAAAAGTGGAATCTCAATAAAATACATTTTTGCCTTAAAGTATCTAAACAAAAGTCGTAGATCTCGTTGAAAGATGAGCGTGCATAAAAAGATCGCCGAAATTGGACCTCGAATGAAGAAGTTACGAATTTTCAAAGTTTCGTAATAGTAGTAGAGGGCTAAAAACTCGGATTGAAGATCGAGTGTTATTTAGCTATCGCCACCTAAACGGAAGTTGAAGATCTCCTCGGTGGTAATAAAACAATAAAAAGACAAACGAAAACCGACGTCGAATAAAGAACCTATGAAATTTTAACGAACTTTAGGAGGCCCGGCCTATTAAAATTATATCATTAAAAATAAAGTCAAAACTAGCCGACGGAGTCTAAATGAAAGTTGTAGAGCATAATCTCACCTACGCGTGGATATAAAGAACGCAAAAAACGGAGCTCGTACGTGAAAGTTACGGAATTTAGAAGTTGGAAGCAGGGATTACGCCCCGCGTACTCTGGGAGTACGCCCCGCGTACTAGACCCAGAGTCGAGTCCCATCGGTCCGCCCAAGCTACGCCTAGCTAGCCAGGAGTCGTAAGCCCTGATGCATTTTACGCCCAGCGTAACGACGTACTCGCTGTGTACGTGAGTACGCCCCGCGTACTCCAAAATTACGCCCCGCGTACGAGGCAATTCCAGCCTATAAATAGAAGGCTTAAGCTCGAGTTTTTGCACACAAATCACAATCCCCCAGCCATTCTCTCATACTTCTAAGCTCCAGAGACCCTCCCCTCACCTCGGTCTCCGCACTCGATCCCCCGACGAAAGATTTACGTTGCAGAGATCGCCGAAGAGCCCAACGACGCAAGTATCCGCGATCGAAGTTCTACTTAACTCTAGTCTTCCTCTTCAAACTTAACGAGTGAGTTCATACCCCTAATTTTCAATTCTTTTTATGTTTTAGGGGGGAAATACAAGTACATTACACGTTAAAAGTATCGTTTTATAAACATAAATGCAATTTCTAACTTCGAATATCGATACAAACATCTTATGTATACAAGGGCGATTATATCACTAAGTTATTTCTACTAAATGGAACATACCATCTGAAAAATTATAATGGGTATAGTTAGCAAGTCAATCCTACATTTTTATACAATTTGAAAAACGAAACACTTTCAAAAGAAGTAAGGTCATTTCATTGTAAATCTACTTATACTAGGTAATGTGAGATATTTAAACTTCAACGTACATTTTTGTATGCATTTCAAGTCCTGTATTATATACCATAATCTCTTGGAGGGAGAGCGTGATACTTGTGTATAGATCTATACGGGATTGACAATCCCGCACCTAAACTACTAGCTATAGTTAGACCGGCAGGTCTGGGGTGACAAATGTCATAACACTGCAACACTTGAAGAATGTTGTTACAGGCCGTCAGTGTCATTAGTATGGTTATAAAACTCACATAAAAAGTATAAAACAAGATTGATTTACGAGATTCATATGTGCATCGCAGTTTTCCTACATTATATTTTCATACAAAATTATTGTTATCATTTGATTATAAAAGTTACTAACACATTCCAACTTTGGAAACTTTTTCATTTTACAAGAAAATATTGGATTTTCTAAAAACCTCGTTTACCAATTTACTACCAAAAGGGATATACTTTTCAACTCGAAACACTCATGAACTCACCAACTTAATTGTTGACACTTTTCAAAACCACTTGTATTTCTCAGGGAATCAGTGATACAGGTAAACTACCAGCTTTTGGGAGAAGGAACACAAAGGATGTTTTTATCATTAAACATTTATCATCATATTGTAATATTCTTTTGATAACATGTATAACGCAACAATATACGTTTTCATTTTATATATATGATGGTTGTGTTACTTTCTTTACAATATTCAATCGTTGTGATACTACGTGAAGTCATCCACCCTCGAATGTTTCCGCCATTCTGGTTTGGGGGTGTGACACTATGCAACCCAAATGGACCATGCTGGGTCGGGTCAAGTGCATACCAAATATATTTATGGACTTAGACACCCTATCCAATAGTCTCCTACGTAGATAATTCCAATAACTATATTTGTAAATATGAACTTTAGGAACCCATCAGCAATTATAGCTATTTTAAAGGTCTCTCAGAACTGAGGAGATGTTGATGCGCTATTTAAGATAAGTGATCATATGATCCTATGCTCTAGATATCAGCTGGACAAATACATGGAACAATGTCTTACTTATTGTCCAGCAGTTTGTTTCTGAATTTCCGATTGGTTTGACAAAGAACTTAACTGAACACATCAACTTAGTTCTGATTGGGCCCGGTACATAGGTCAAAACAAAAATGATCGAGGGGCCCAGATATCGCTTCTACTCCAATAAGGAACATATAAACTTTGACTCATATGCTTGTTCTACTACATGTTAAATCACACACAAAAGTATGTTTAATAACATCGAGTTACCAATGCGTTTTTGTACAATCAATGAATAACCAACTCATAGGCAACAAGTCATATCTCTAGGTTTGAAGACTTATATGATATTACCGTCTCACGATCACTCGAGATAAATTCCATGAAGTGATACCAATGAGCGTGGGTTGAGTCCAATGCTAACAACTTATGAGCACTCATGAGTGTTGTAGCCATGTTTAACAAGTTTGAGCTCTGCAACCATCTCATGACAGTCTTGATTCATACCTACTTCCAACATATGACCGACTGTGGAGATTCGAATAATACAATATGCCAACCACAATTTTTCTGGAAGTCAAAACATGCAAAATTAATATAGTAAACGATTGACAAGAGATAGCAACACTTAACTCACAAATAAACAAAACTTTTATTCATCATCAAATGTCAATTACACTTTACAAATTTCAAAATTATCTAACTACTAAAACTAATATCATCCTTCATCCCTATGCTCCGGGCGAGCTGGAGACGCTTAACTCGACTCACTCCATTTGTGAGGGGATCTGCTGGGTTCTCATCCGATGATACCCTGATTCCCACAAGGAGTCCTTCTTCTATTCGATGTCCGATGAAATGCTATTTTCTGTCAATGTGTTTGGATATCCCATGATCCTTTGGTTCCTTAGCTAAGGTAACTGGACTTTCACTATCATAGAAAATTTCCATTGGCTCCTTTATAGCTGGTACAACTCCAAGGTCTCTAATGAAGTTCTTCAGCCATATAGCCTCCTTTGCTGCCTCGCTTGTTGCTATATACTCTGATTTGCATGTTGAATCAAATACTGTCTCCTACTTGGAAATCTTCCAAGTAATTGCTCCTCCGTTTAAGGTAAAGACCCAGCCCGACTGAGAGCGGAAATTATCCCTATCAGTCTGAAAGCTAGCATCACTATACCTTACAACTCCCAAGTCATCACTGCCATCGAGGGTAAGGACGTAGTCCTGAGTCCTTCGTAGGTACTTGAAGATATTCTTTACTACAGTCCAGTGAGCCTTGCCAGGGTTCCCCTGATACCTACTAACAATGCACAAAGCAAAGGCTACATCAGGTCGTGTGTAGGTCATATCATACATGATTGATCCTACTGCAGAAGGATAAGGTATTCGACTCATTTCTGCTATCTCAGCCTCAGTACATGGGCTCTGAGGTTTACTAAGTCTCGCATTACTCTGGATGGATACCTCTCCTTTCTTGGAGTCCTGCATGCTAAACCTCTTCAGCACCTTCTCCAAGTAAGTACTAGAAGTAAATCCAATTAGTCTTTTACTCCGGTCTCTCATAATCCTTATCACCAGAATATAGGCAACTTCTCCTAGGTCTTTGTCACACCCCGAAAATCGAAGGCAGAAACATTTCCGGGGTTGAATCCACGTTGAGTATCAAATCCAATGCACATAATAAGTAAAGCAAACAACCATTACATATATATATATATATATATATATATATATATATATATATATATATATATAAATATATATAAAAGTTTACATTTTTTTGAAGGTAAAGTTGTAGAATTGTGATACATAGTATATACGAACAAAAGTAAGACGAGTCTTCAAGGCAGTCCGTCTTTGTCAAAAGGAATCATCGGGTACCTGTCTAATGTGGACCTGAGAATACAAGCAGTTTGCAAATCAGCATAACGCTGGTGAGTTCATAAGCGGTTTTGGTTTCTGAAAATGCACAAGTTCCTTTCTGTTTCTGAAAAAGTTACACACCAAGAAAATCCCATATTTTCTTAAAATTTAGTTATCAAATCCAAAGTGTAATGTAAAAGATGTATACTGAAAGCATGTTTACCCTTGTGAATTGTAAAGTTTAGTTATCTGAATTTGTTTCACGAATCTAGTTGTACACAAATATTACCCAGGAAAATCCCATATTTTCCTAAATGTTGGTTACCAAATGTGAAAGATGTATACCGAAAACCTAGTTGTCCTTGTGAAATGTATTAGTTTTAACACATTTATAAAACTAATAATAACAAAGTAAACATAGTTACTTTATTCATTATTACTGCTTCGTAAATCTCTGTTATCCAAATTGCGAGTTCCATAACCATACGATAGACTAGATATGGCATTAAGTAGTCCACATCACCTTACGACTTTCGTCACCCTTGAACCTTTCGGTTCGGCTTAGCTAGCAGCCATGTGTGGGGTAGTCAGCCCCGTATAGATCTATACACTCAAGTCACGCTCTCTAACCTAGAGATTCTCGTTATGGGGGCGGTCCTCCACTCGGGTATCTCTTGTGGAGTGTTACCGAGGACGTGTCTCCAATTTATATGAATAACAAATTTACTAGTAATATTACAGAAAAATACTGTTGCGAAAGATGATCATCCACTAGCGTATCTTTGTGGAGTGTTACCGAGGAAAAAAACTTGTACTAGGTTTCATGTTTCAAGTTCAAAGGTTATGCTTTTAACTGATATAATGTGGAAAACTTGTGAAAATATAAAATACAACATTTTATAATGTTTTTCACAAATATTATGATAGTGTGTTTTGAGAGTTCAAACTGTTATCTATTATGATTATCAGTGTTAAAAGCATATGAATTATGGAACGCAACACATGTAAAAACAAGTTTAAAGTACAAGTATTCCTTCTACTTTGCTTGTATTCCCCCTGAAAACAGTGAAAAACATTGAAAAGAGTACGGGTATGAACTCCCCGCTTAATGTAGGGTTTGAGTGTCAACGGATGCCCTGAACGCCTATGGCCCATATATTATTCATGTGATGACACATAAATGAGTTAGAACTAAGGTGTTTCATGACTAAACATGATGGGAAGACATCCTTAGGGCTTGGAATTACTAAGAACAAGTGTCCTATGATCCATAATTAATGATTTATGCAAGTTTAGGGCCAAATATGGGCATTAGAGTGGGTGTATGGTCTTGAAAATGAGTGTGCGGCCAGGAGTGTGTGTGAGGCAGCACACAAGAGTGTGCGGCCGTACAGAGGGTGTGTGCATCCGTACACAGGAGTGTGCGGCCGTACACTCCTCATTTGAGTCCATATGATGATTTTGAAGTGTATGTTCTTCATACTTGGGAGTTTTGAATGCATGTTGCCCCTATATGAAGGTGTGCGGCCGTACACCTTCAAGGGATGATGAATTTGACGAACATAAAAAGCTTGGGATTCAAGTGTTTACCACTATAATTAGCTTGAAGATGGAGTAGATCACGATTATGAAGCCTTCCAAGTGTTCTTGGTTGATGATTTAGAGAGAGAAAGTAGAGAGAGGGAAGAGAAACATCTAAATGAATGAATGAAGGGGTATCCATCCGTATATTGAATTGGGTGTGAGGTTGAGAGTGTTTTCGGTTGGGTGTGTGGCCGTACACATAGGTGTGTGGCTGCACATTCAAGTGTGTGGCCGCACACACCTTATTTGGTGAGTTTGGCCTGATTTTGCAATGCTAAAACACTCTCCAACCCTTTCTAAGACTTATATGTAGATTATACTAAGTCTAGAGCTCCAATATGGAACCACAAGATTTAATAAAAGATAATGAATTCAAGTTTTAGTGCTGAAACACACATCAATTACATGTGTTAGAAGTTTTCGGTTGTTACAGTCTTTCATAGAGAAACAAATCCCAAGCCAGGACTTAACTGTTGTATTAATGTCTAAGTCCATAACTATATTTCGTATGTACTTGACCCGACCTGACATGGTCCATTTGGGTTGCACTTCACCGACACAATTTATATGGATAATCATTGAGAATAGTATATTAATATATTATATGTTTCAATATATTAATATGGAATCTTATTATTTAATTAGTATTGATCAAGAATTAATTTAGAATTAATTAAGTGATCAAAATGAACTAATTAAATATGGTGGGACTCTTATATAAATGTGTATGGTGGGACAAGTTCATTTATGTCACACCCCGAAAACCGAAGGCGGAAACATTTCTGGGGTTGACACCACGTTGAGTATCAAATCCAATGTACATAGTAATCACAGTAAACAACCACTACATTACATATATTTGAAAGTTTACATTTGTTTCAACAGTAAATTGTACAAGTGTTATACATATATCATATGAACAAAAGTTGAGACGAGTCTTCTGAGCTCTCCATCTTCACCAAAAGATATCGCCGGGTAGCTGTCTAACTTGGACCTGAGAATACAAGCGGTTTGAAAATCAGCATAAAGCTGGTGAGTTCATAAGATGTTTGTTTTCTGAAAATGTACCAATTTCCTTTAGTTTTCCGAAAAGGTTTATTATCCAAGAAAATCGCATATTTTCTTATGTTAAACAGTTTAGTTATCCTTTATTACAGTTCAATTACGCATTATATGTTAACCCCAGGAAAATCCCATATTTTCCTAAATGCAAGATTGATTGAATAACACAGAGTATAGTTTAATACACAAAACTATATATTGAAAATCATGGGATTTCTATCCCGAATTAGATATAAAATACTTTAATATACATGAACTGTAGATAGAAAGTAGTTTGAAAACCTTGGGACTAATATCCTGAACTAGATACAAGATAGTTTGATATACTCGAAAATATAGACTGAAAACCATGGGACTACTATCCCGGACTAGATAAAAAATAGTTTGATAAAACCATGGGATTACTATCCCGAAATAGATATAAGATAGTTTGATAAAATCATGGGATCACTATCCCAAACTAGATATAAGATTCTAACCATAGGAATAGCATCCTGAAATAGATATGAGATAGTTTGATAAAATCATGGGATCACTATCCCAAACTAGATATAGATTCTAACCATATGAATAACATCCTGAAATAGATATGAACCCTATAGACTAAAAACCATGGGATTACCGTCCCGAACTAGATATAAGATCTAAAGATAGAAGATTGATATTTGATATAAAATCAAATCCAAAACCAAGTCGTGAATAAACTTATATTAATATGTGTTGTGAGTCGGGTAACCATGCTGATACAACAAAGAGACCTCCTTGACGCTTGTCAGACATCAGACGATATCCAGAAAATTTTCACCCCAGGCGTGCCCGCTGTCACAACTGGAAATTTTGTGTCATGTAATCCATACACTCAAACTAATGTGAATCAAAAACTTCAATAAAATACATTATACAAATACTACAAATAGTCATCAAACAATTGGAAGACCCTAGAAGTTCTTGTTAAGTCCATTTTGGACTAGAACTTCCTTATTGGATCCAAATGGACCAATAAGCTTCCAATTAGATTATCATGAGCTTAGAACCTTAATTGGGCTCTAATTGGACCCACATTCATTTATTTCAATATTTTGGGCTAGGTGGAACCTAGAATGAAATAAATCACAAGCTTTGATCCATAATTTAACCTAACCTAGCTTAATGAAGCATAAAAATCACAATTTTATTTTATAAGGCCAATAAGCACCCCACACTACCTCTAATGTTGGGCTTAGGGGCAAAAAGCCCAAAAATCCTTTCTTCTCTCCCCATTCTCGGCCCAAGCCCAAGGAAAAAGAGAGAGTTGACCTTGGGTTGCCACCTCATTTTTACCCATAGGATCTCCATGCAAAATCTCATTCATCCATGCAAGCATCACCTCAAGGTCTTTTCTTCCTTCTCTCTCTCTCCCTCCCCCTTCTTCTTGTTTCGGCCGAGGCTAACCAACACACACACACACCTCACAAATTCTCTCAAAATCCTCTCAAGAAACTCTCTCCTTCCTCTCCAAAAATTTCGAGAATTCCAAGAGGATTTCAAGGGGATTTTTGCAAGATTAACATCATCTAAGGTAAGATTATGCATGGATCTATGATTTATATTCTTTTGTTATCAAATCCCTTTCTAATCCATGCAAAAACCGTGATTTTGCACCTTAGAAAGCTTCATACACTCGAAAACTTCATCAAGGGTGCTAAGGCCAAAAATCACCAAACTTTCTTCTACTCTTTCTTCAAAAACCGAACCAACACCCAAGGTGAGTTTCATATCCCCTTATTTTCGAATTTTTATGAGTTTTTATGGGGGAGAATACAAGAAAATGTGAAGATCCATCATTATGTGTATGTTGTGGTTGATTTCTATGCTTACATGTATGTTTTGTATGATTTTATTGATAGATCTAGGGTGATATGCTAAAAACCGAGACATATATTTTATCATAGCACAAAATAGACTATCACATGCAAAGTATACTAAGAAAATGGCTAAATAGCTTAACACCACTTAACTTGGGCTAAAAACTCATTTTTTTGACAAGAAATGTTGAAAATACAAAGTTGAAGGGCCTAATATGAAAATTTTCGAAATCTGATGGGTGAGATGAACCAAAACAGTTTACATAATGTATTTTTCTGAAAATATACTATTTAGAGGGTTAAAAACATAAATTCCAAGCTTATTGGGCTAAATATGACATTTTCGGCCCAATAAGGCCCAATATGCGAAATTTTCTAAATTGGAGGACCAAAACTGCATTTTTCTGTAAAACAGTGGGCTATAAGTGTTCCATATGCTTTTCAAAGGTTTAAAATGCTTTCCAAATTTAAAAGGGACCAAAATTGTAAATTTTTTCCAAATTGGGTCAAAAACGTAAAAGTTGCGAAAAATAGGGGCTATAACCGAGAAAACTGAAGTTTCAAGGGCTTAAACTGTTTTCTATGATAAGTTTGCTGGAAAAATACTTATGTCAATAATTTTTGGTATAAAAATGTCAAGAAAATTGATTTAAGGACCAAACCGGAAAGTTTTTAAATAAAGGGGTAAAAAGAGTAAATTCTTCAATTAAGGAGGGGCTGAAAACAGAAAATCTTCAAGGCTAGTTAATATATGCAATTTGACCAATTGATGGTAACACGCTTGTCGACGAAATACAATATACTACAATACCAAAAGTCGTTGTCAAACGAATTGGTTCGGTCTCGAACCAATAAAAATCCAAAATCACTAACACGACGAAGCTACGACATTTCGATTCATAACCATAACGATCACGATTACATGCGAGTGTGCACAGACGTCTACGCACCATCTTTGGGCCCCAAAAGTGTAAAATCTTGTCTGTTGAGCCTAGCTAGCCCAACGACCTGATCTTAAGGCCCGAAGGTCTCTCTCTCTCTTACGAAGTGTTGGGTTTTACCGACTCGACATAACGTAAAAGGACTTTCAATGGCAAACATGCTGCTGGTCCCCAAGGGTCCTTCAGTGCTGCTAGTAAAGTCTGTAACTCACGATTGCGAGTTGGGCTTCGGGCCCTTCGCAATTGCATTTGGTCTCGGACGACGCGGGGAAACCCCGAAGGTTTCGTACCTTCTCCCTTCCCTCCGGTCGTGGGACTTTACAAGTCCGGGAGGATCGAGTCGCGTGAAGATTTACGAGTGACGCCTAAAAGGATCACTTGTAAGGTTGTTGACTTGACGTTTTCACTAACGCATGTCCCAACACTTCACCACTCTCGGTATTCTCGATGCCTCCGGAATACAACGATACAACGATAGGAAAACGTCGGGTTTTCCTAGGATTTCAATAACGATTACGAATTTCCAGTCGAATTTCACAACTCTTACGCTTACATCTATAGAATTCAAACAAGCATACTCATGGATCATTACCTATTTTTATTACACCATTCAATTTCTAGAAAATATCGGATTTTCTAAAGGTTTTCAAACAACACACTGGATTTCAAACTCTACTTATGAACTCACCAACATTTCATATGTTGACGTTTTTCAAAATACTTGTATTCTCAGGTAACAGATAAAGTGAAGATGATTTGTACTCGCTGACGTTTTGCTGTGAATTAAGTAGTACCAAACAGTTATTTCTTTGAATGTAATTTTTGGAACAATGTAATGAATGTAAACGTTACCAGTTGTATCATTTCCAAATGTTGGTGATGTATAATGTTATGTTTCATGTGTATGCATTGTTATGGTATTCAATGAGTCACGATAGCCCCCGGACGTTTCCGCCGTCTGGTTCGGGGGTGTGACACCCGCCTAACTGTAGCTAGCAGTTAAGGTGTTGGATTGTCAGTCCCGAATAGATCTATTCACAAATTCCTCGCTCTCTCTACAGGAGACTCTGGTTACACTTCCGGGGAGGATTTACTGATCATCCATAAAGGGTAGTGACGAACTCACAAGGTAGTACTAAACTATTCACAGGGTTCTCATACGATATCAAACATACAAAAGATTATGAAACATAATACAGTGAATATAGATACATACAATGAAACTATCTGGAAATATATTCAAATGATACAGAGATAAACTGAATCAGGCATAGTTGATCTAATAACTTTATATACATATTAGTACATGATAAAACGAACACTAAAGAACCCCAAATTATGAAAATCCATTTAGTTGTAGTTGATAAATCTTCCCTTATGCTCAGCATAATACATAAGGGGCTAAAGTGTTTATAAGTTTACCAGATATTATTTGAAACATACCAATGTTATAAATTCAAAAACAGTTATAGTTTGCTTGTATTCCCCCCTAAAAACATTGAAAAACACAGAAAAAGCGTAGGGGTATGAACTCACCGGACGAGAAATGTGACGATTTCGGATGCTAAACGATGGTTCGGGGCTTGTAAACGTATGAGATTCCTATGTATACTGAAAAGATACACATTTGTATCTAATTAGGACTTAGATTACTTAATTGTTAGGGACAAACACTTCTAGTTGCGGAAACACCTCATTTCAAGTGTTTGGAAGGAACCGGGTGGTGTTTAAGGACTTGAATGACCAGGAAATGGAGTTTACTCTTCAAGAGTAAACTCATACAAGAGTTTTTGGTCTATAACACCCATTCCCCATGAGTTTACGACCGTAAACTCATGGTGGGGTGGTTTATGGTGCAAAATGGCTTCTTAACGCTCGGGAATAATTGCTAGACTTGGGTTTTTGGCATTGGAATAGATTATAACACACATAGGGACCATTTATTGGAGTTTACGGCTGTAAACATGGAGTTTACGGCCGTAAACTCCCCCACACACAAGATCCTAAATGTTTTGGTCCTTTAGTCAATCACATGTGATTCTAATGATTTTTCCTAGCCTCGAATGGATTTTTAAGGGACTTTTGGCCTAGATTTTGGAGTTTACGGCCCATGAACACCCTCATGGCCGTGAACTCCTTAGATGGGGAAAATATTATGTTTTAAGGTCCAATACCTGCTTGTATACACTTCTAGAATTTATCGGAAGGCTTTAGGTGTGTTAAAGGGGCATTTTTAACACTTTATATTGAGTTTACTCCTCATATTATGGAGTTTATGGCCCAAGCATAAGCCTTGGCCATAAACTCTCATTTTTCCCTCAAAATATATGTTTAAAGCCCTTAAACCATTTTAGTTGGTTCTATGATTTATTCTAAGGCTTTTGGTGAAGGTATAAGGCTTTCTAACATGTTAGAAATGAGTTTACACTCATGTTTGAGGGGTTTACTGCCCAAACATGAGCCTTGGCCGTAAACTAATCCAAATCCCTCAAAATCCATGTCTAAATTGTTCTAAGTCCATTCCATGAAGTCATTTAGTCATATGTCAAGTCTATTTGTGTTTTGGAAGGGTTTTGTTGCTCAAAAACCCCTTTTAAATGAGTTTACGGCCTAGGATAGTTCTAGGGCCGTAAAACCATGATAATGGTCGTAATCCATGGTTTAAACTCCAATTTGAAGGCTAGAGGGGTTGTATAGCAAGTTAGCGAAGTTACCTCAAAGATTTGAAGCCTTAAATTTGGATTTTGGACCCTTAAACTTGGATTTAGGAGAGAGGTTAGAGAGAGAGTAGAGAGAGGAAGCAAAAGCTTCAAATGGATGTTTAAACATGTTTAAATAGGTCCTAAAACTTGGACACGGTGGAATTCTACCCGATACCGGCATTAAACGGGGCTTTAGTTCGCACCCGATTAAGTTTCCGTAACTCGACGGGGACGTTTCTAACCCTTTAGAAATAAACATTTTTGGGCTAGTTTCATGAGTTCCAAAGGGGTTTGGACACTCATTGGATTATTATAAATGTATAAATTTAAATAATTTAACCCAAAACGAAAACGGAACGGATTGACAAACAGCGAATTTTTACGGGTAGAATGGGTTTTTCGACGATGGAAAACCTCGGGTTGTTACAATTTAGGTTGGCTAAGCTTTCATGGATAGTACATGGAGTTTTTAACCCATGGATCATATGAAATGAAAGGTCATGGGTTTAACCCTAGTCTCCACTCTATATAAAGATGTCCTTTGTTGGTGACATGGGCACTAGTGTAGGTACACTAAGAGGGCTACCCGATTTCAATAGAGAGAACCAAAGTATTCTTATTCTTAAAGTCTTCCAAGCTGTTTTAGTGATTTGTGATTCCACTTGAGGCTTCCACACTATTGGGGCTAAGCTATTAAAGCTTGAAGACATCAACCTACACTAAAAGGTATGTCATCTAACTAGTCTTTGTAGTATAGTTGCCTCATAGTATGCTAGTTAGGATTAAAGCATTGGAAAGTTCTTATTTGCATGTATAATAGAGAAAACATAGATCCAAGGCTTATAGGGTTGCATGTGCACCATAGAGGTGTTAGAATGCTCAAAACCCAATTGTGGTATCTAAGCGTAGGCTTGTTTTCTTGTTATACTTGCTAAATTGGCTGAAAAATCGAAGGTTGGTGCTATCTACACAGCAGACTCGCCAAGTCCATGAAGGGACTGGACGAGTCCAAGGCAAAAGGCATCTAACTCGCCGAGTTCGTTCGTGCACTCGACGAGTTGGAACCCCTAACAACATATATTCGATTGTTTTGCTGGAATTAGACTAGAAACATTACCATAAGATGTTTTTGAACTTATAAACTTGTTTTTGATTATGTAATGTTCATACTAATTAAATTCCAAAGATAATTGTCAATAGATTCATGTGTTGTATAAGTTTAAAAGTTATGCTAATTACATGAAAAAAATGTGATGTCTATCGTCTTTGTTCATATGAGTTGCTTATATTAATAGATAAGTTAATTGATTATGTGTCTTCAATCCATTTTAATCCAAGAGAAGATTTTAAAATGTGTTTGTGTAACTTGTCCTCAAGTTACATGAAAGGTCACATTTAAGTTTCTTAAAACTCATAAAAGATAACAAAGGTTATAAAATGAAGAGTCTTGTTCTCATTAAATGATTTTATGACTCCATAACTTGTCCTCAAGTTGTGGAGGTTCAAGAGTCACTCCATTACAAATGTGTAACGTTAATTAATTTCATAATTTACAAAATAAAGAAAAGGTACATTATTTTATTAATTTAAAGTCTTCCATAACTTGTCCTCAAGTTATAGAACTTGAAGAGTCTTTTAATTAAAACTACTTTAAACACATAAGTTATGGAATTAATTAGTTTTGAATATTTTCAAAACTTGCCCTCAAGTCAATTCATGGTGGAATTAGGATTGTTATTGCTATATAACAATCAAGGTATGTTATTAAACCCATTCATATGTTAATATGATTATTTGAATGCTAGAATTAGGGTGTATAGTCTTGGATTCAAAGCATGTACAATAGAGAAACCTAGATCCAAGCATTAGGGTTTGTATGAGCACATAGGATGTCTTATGACTAAAACCCATTCAATCACCATTTTATAGGCAATTTCCTTAAACACCCCTTATAGACCAACTTCGTGAATGAGGCCTACTAACGGTAAGACTGACTTTTACTCATACATATATATAATGTTAGACTTTTAATGTTATATATATAGTATAGGGTGCATTTTATACTTTTAAAATACTATGTGGTTAACTTTAACAATTACACTTTTAATTCAATTAAATGGTTAACCTAAACTTTTATGGATTTATTAAATCTCTTTTAATTATACTCCTTAATTAATTAATAAAACCATAAGGGTGTATTTGAACTTTTCAAAACATTTCTAGGGTTTTAGAATTTAACATTCCTAATTAACTTTTAATCAACTTTTAAATTCCAAAACTTGAGGGCAAGTTTTGAAACATTTCAAAACATTAGGCTTAGAATTTAAATATACATCAAAATTAAACCTTTTAATCAAAATTTAAATTCCAAAACTTGAGGGCAAGTTTTGAAACATTTTTCAAAACATTAGGGTTTTAACTATTTAAATTTCAAAACAACAAAACGTTTGGGTTCAAATTTAAACTATAAAACCTAAAGGGTAAAATATGAAACTTTTCATAACAACAAGGTCAAATAACAAATAATTTTAAATTAACATTTAATCACCTAATTATCCATATTTGATTTATTTAATGATTTCTTGCAAAACAATTTATCAATTTACTCAAAATAATTAATCAATTATCTTGTAAGGAAACAATTATCTTATTAATTGATAAATATCTTCATTTAGATAAAAAATATAGTCGAATATATCATATAATCGGATTAATATTGATCTAACATGATAAGGTAACTATCCATATGCAAAAACAGCAAGAAATCCAGAGATAAGCATTATCTGATGAGTTGACTCGTCGAGTCAAGCCTGGACTCGTCGAGTCACCCTGGACTCGGCGAGTTCAGCTATGGACTCGGCGAGTCCAGCCTCTAGAACACCAAAAAATCGATTTTTTTAGATATACAATGCATCAATACAATTGAAACCATCCTAGGCTCTGATACCACTGATGGTTTTGGTCATAAGACATCCTATGTGCTCATACAAACCCTAATGCTTGGATCTAGGTTTCTCTATTGTACATGCTTTGAATCCAAGACTATAAACCCTGATTCTAACATATGGAAATCGACATTAGCATATAATTAGGTTTATCATATTACCTTGATTGTTATGTAGTAATAACAATCCTATTTCCTCCTTGAATTGACTTTGGAAGGCTTAGAGTCACAAGTGTCACTCCTCTAATGGCTTACAAACACCAAGAGAAAATGGAGAAGGTATAAAGAGAGAGGAGAGAGGTTAGAAATCGTCCTTAGGACTTCTTGGGAAGGGATACACGAATTCATGAGCCAAGGGGTGTTTATATAGGTGTAGAGATAGGGTTTCAGTCATTATCCTTATCTAGTTGCTTATCCACAAAGCAACCCATAAGATAATCTTTGAATCCTTATCATAGTCGAATTCTAAGGCCTTATCACCTCAAATTCGTTCACCCTATATTTAAGATAATCCTTACCTTATTTTGTAACTATCACATAATTACAAATCAGCTCCTCTAGTTTAATTAATTACACTTGATCACAAAATTAATTCCTAATTAATTATTGACCAATATTAATTAAACAAATGTGATTTCTCCTTTAATATATTATTCATATAGCATATTAATAAATCATAATAACCTTTCTCTCTTTATTTATTTCTCCAATCAAGTTGCTTTGGTGAAGGCAACCCAAAAGGACCATGCACCATCGGGTCAAGTACATACCAAAATAGTTATGGACTTAGACACTAATCCAACAGTTGTAGCAATAACAATCCCAAATCTCCTTGAATTGACTTTGGAAGGCTTAGAGTCACAAGTGTCACCCCTATAATGACTTACAAACACCAAGAGCAAATGGAGAAGGTATAAAGAGAGAGGAGAGAGGTTAGAATTCATCCTTAGGACTTCTTGGGAAGAGATACACGAATTCATGTGCCAAGGGGTGTTTATATAGGTGTTCAGATAGAGTTTCAGTCATTATCCTTATCTAGATGCTTATCCACAAAGCAACCCATAAGATAATCTTTGAATCCTTATCATAGTCGAATTCTAAGGCCTTATCACCTCAAATTCGTTCACCCTAATAATAAGATAATCCTTACGTTATTTTGTAACTATCACATAATTACAAATCAGCCCTTCTAGTTTAATTAATTACACTTGATCACAAAATTAATTCCTAATTAATTATTGACCAATATTAATTAAACAAATATGATTTCTCCTTTAATATATTATTCTTATAACATATTAATAAATCATAATAACCTTTCTCTCTTTATTTATTTCTCCATTCAAGTTGCTTTGGTGAAGGCAACCCAAAAGGACCATGCACTATCAGGTCAAGTACATACCAAAATAGTTATGGACTTAGACACTAATCCAACAGTCTCCCACTTGGATAAGTCTAATAACTATTCTGCGTATGACTTCAGATCCTGATCTGCAATCGTAGCTTTCCAAAGCCGTTGCCAACTCTGATCCTATCAGATACGCGTGTCCTTAGATAAGGGATCATATATTCCTCCATTCTAGATATCGTATGAGATATGATTTCAAATTATTCTCTTTGTGCTACTTCTCGATTTCTGATTTATGACGACAGACTAATTGAACAAATCAAATTAGCCCTAGCCCGGCCGAGCATTTACGTTTGTCATCACTAAACCATCGAGGGGCCCAAAAGATATCGCTTTTATCCTTCTTTGGATAAAAGGAACGGATAAACTTTGATACAATGCTTGCTTGCACTCACTAACCAAATCACACACAACAATATGTTTTATAACACCAAGTTACTAGTGCGTTTTCATATTATCAATGTGCAACCGATTAGCAAGATACAACTCACACATCTAGGTTTCAAGAATATAAGATGTTATCGTCTCACCAATCACTCGTGATACAATTCATGGAGTGATCCAAGTGAGCGTGGGTTTAATCGAATGCTCAAATTCATATTCATAAGCACTCATGAATGTTGCAGTAAACATTTGCTTATGTCTAATACTCTTTTAGAAAATCCACACACCAATTCACAACAGTCTTCATTCATATCTACTTCCAACATATGAACGACTGTGGCCCGTTTGAATAATTCGATTATTCTTAATAAACTCAATTATTCTGGAAGTCAAAACATGCAAAGTGAAACACAAGAATAATACTAATCCCATATGGCCTCAACCCTTTGAGCATAAATAAAACACGTTTATTTATCACCATATCGATTACTCATTATTTGTCGTTTCGGGTAATCAACTTCTTACTTGAATTATTACACTTGTCCTATGCTCCTAGCATGCACACAATGTTTACCTATGGTTCTTACTTTTGTGAAATAGACAAATTGAACACATTTCCAATCATTCTCATTTTACAACTCTAAATCCATTTTCTTAAGTGTAAGAATATCAAATTCTTGTTACTTATAGAATATACTAGATTCTAACACTTTATGCAACGATCCTTTTGTAATGTCACTGCACCAAAGTCTCAAAGACTATTGCCAATGATATTACAAAGTCCTCTAACGTAGATTGTTACATTACAATTCCTTAGATATGATGTCTCTCACTCAAAATACATTCCTTTGAACATCCTTTTGCATAAAAGTTTCTAATATAGACATAGATTTTCAATATTTACTTCCCAATATGGACACACTTCCATATGTTCCATATGAAAACTTATTCTTAATAGAATCTTATCTATTCGTAATGATGTCGATATTGTCCATCCAATATGGAAACATTTCCATAATTTCCAATACTATACTTCCAACTACTCACAAGCGACCAATTCTCGTCGAACTTGGAATCGTCCTTTGATAGTTGTTTAATTATTTTAGTCAAAACCAATTCTAGTCCCTTTTCCCTCTAAATGTGCTGGACATTTGGAAAATTTTAGAATGGTCAAACATTAAAGCATTTTCAATCGATCCTATACCCGAAGCGTATGGGACATGATGCACAATGTTTTATTTTCTATGTTCTCAAAATTCGAATTGTGAAGAGGAATGCCGTAATCATAATCGAAATTTTAAGAACACGCTATGTACCTTTGACTAAATTTATTAACATTCCACAACCTAATCCTTTAGATTTGAAATGAAGCATAATATTCTCTCCCTTAATTATAGCAAAACAACTTTACAACCCTTACGACTTTGCAAGGTATAACTCGTGTTTTCTATAATTAATATTGCCAACTTGCAATGCGTGCCTTAATAATCATACAATCATAACATTTATGCTCCCACTATCATGATGATTATTATAAAACATAACACTTATGCTCCCACTAGCTTCGACATGTATTCATAAACATCCTAACTTTCAGAAAACAATACCTATTGAATTTCCATGTTTCTAATACTTAATGCTTTGGTAATCTTTTATCAAGGCCTCTTGAACTTATACACCTTTGCCTTAGATAGTTCATATGTGTGTCTTAAACAATTAAGACTAATTGCCAAACCTCACAATTCAAATCATGGAAACGGATACCATAACCATTATCGAATTCGAGAATGCAATTTTACAATCACTATCTTCTTAAAATCTTTCTTAGTGAAAGCATTTCCTCACAATCATTTTCATGAAGGAGGAAATCTTATGACACTTAGATTTAAATGGTGTATTTGTTCCTATCCATGTGAATTTGTTAAAACCAATGTTTACGACAAATTCAAACTCATATGGACCGAGCCTTTTTTAATCTTGATTTCTTGCCTTATGGTAGCACAGCTGCCCACCACGTCTCCCAAGTAGTTAAGCAGCTCAACTTTTCCTATCAATGTACCTTTCATTGATTAAGGTGCCATGCCTTTTATGCATTCAAAATGAGAACTCATAGGACTCATATGCATAATTAACTCAATTGGAACAACACATAATCAAAATATTGTCAACACGATAGGTTGTAAACCTCAACTCGTGTGCTAGTTATGATCGATAAGGTTTATTTGATTTGTTCTTGAAACTTTTCAAGACTATAAAGACTCCCACTGACTCCTTGACATATACGATTCTTTTATCAATAAACATTTCTTGACAAACAAATATTCAAGAGTTAGTGTAGTTTTTATCAAAACACTTCATAAATTGGTCCTAGTCGATCTTTGTCTTATTCAAGACATCACAACTTTCCACATTTGATGAATGTTATAAACCTTTAATACTTTTCACTCATTGTCACAATCTTAACTTTAAGACTTGTTATTGGAACGAAGTATGATAGACTTCTTGATCTAACCATTTCTTCAATCCTTGATTCCTCTTCTTAAGCATATAATTGTACTAAGACTCACTTAGAGGATCAATTGAGATATGGTTCTTAATCATTAAGACTTATCATAAAGCATAAAAGCTACTCTCCCTTCTTCTTAGAATGGAGAAACTCTTATCTTTCTGCCTACTTGATTCTTCTTATTCGTTCTACTATTGATCTAAACCCTTTAATCAATTCAGAATCATACTTAATCTTGTAAGTGTTATCATACTTACTAAGCCTTTAGTAAATCATGACGAATATCTTTGTTACTCTTATGGTGAACTTGATCAACACACAACTTTGTGTACTCGATCTCCTAGTCCTTCACTTGACACTTTGTCAACGAATTAGTCTAATTATCAAATATGAAATTTCTCATTCATCATGCAACCGAGTTGCGTGATTCCAAATTTCTGTCCAATTGAAACTTTGGGCGACGAGAAACTCTCCCTATTTGGTAAATTCTCGACATTCCCATAAATAAAATAACTAAGAATCATATCCATTCGTTGTAGAAATATGCAAACATCAATTTTCATAATGATTTCATTTCAAGGAAGTAAACAAATAAAAAAATAAGTCAAACAAAATTTATTTCATTTATAAAAGCAGCGGAAAAACATTTGTCCTTACAATGAAAAATCTATTGAAAACTACGTAAAAGGAAAATTTCTAACAACTCTATCATAACTATCTAAGCTCAAAATCCAATCTTCAAGTCCATGCGATCGAGATCCATCTCTTGTGATTAGATTCACCTTGCTCTCTTATCAAGCTTCCTTTCTTTTCACCGATAGTGCAAAACATTCAAATGCAATCTTATCACATCATGTATTAAGAAACAATGAATAGGAACTTAATGGAGTTAGATAGTGGATTTTACCTGAAGCGTAGTCATACTTTTGACTCTCCCATCTCTTAGATCTCTTAGGTAAATAGGGCAACTTCGTCTCCAATGCCCCTTCTCTTGGCAATAAAAGCAAATTGACTCTTTTCGAACAACACATGGAACTACTTCAGACATCACCTTTCTCTTATGATCAAACTTTTCGATCATTGCATGTCTTTCATTGTCATTGTCTATATCCATAGAGGTCTTGAAGGCAGATTCACCAATCAACTTTGCTTTTCTATTGCGCCAAAACATTGCTGATTCAGCAGCAATAAGCATATAGGTGAGATCAATAAGGGTTACGTCGTGGTTCATCATATAGTACTCTCTTATGAACTAACTATACGAGTTAGGAAGTGACTAAAGAACCCAATCAATAGCCATCTCTTCACCAACAACGGATCCAATCATCCTTAACCTATCAATGTGTGACTTCATCCCTAAGACGTGTGCACACACCGACTTTCCTTCTTTATGTTTACTTGCCAACAGGGCTTGAGTAATATTGAACCTTTCAATTTTACAATCTTGTGGGTTAGGGAGAATAATTGGAGGAGGGGGAGGAAGTGAAGCATGATTTCTTGTTCCTCGATCGAATCATGGAATATCATCTTCATGTGGAATGTTTGTTCCACGGGATTTGAGAAGACCATAGTTGTCAAACTTTGACATCTACAGAACGGGAGAAAAACAAATTCGAGTTAGTTGATAGATTGAGTCCTTAGTAAATCACCCAAATGAAATACTAAGGCTAGGACCCAACACAATATTCTACAACTCGGGAGAGTGATGCCATAACCCTAATTGAATAATATTTGAAGGTAAGTGAATGACGATTCACTAATTTCCACCATGAAAAACGAAAAAGAAATTTAAGTTTTAAATCTGTGAAAACTCCTAGATCCTTTGAGATTCATTGAACTTTCAATGGCATGTTTAAATCTCGATATGCCCCCCTTGTTTGTGATTGGGATGCCGAGGATCACAAAGAGGGTATGAATAACCATGCAAAATTACATGGTGCCCTCACATGTTACAGTCACCTATTCGATGTGCTGGTAAACCACACATGCTCCACCGAACTATGACAAACATTGAATCACCCTTTGCTACCTTTGCTTAGAACCATTTAGTGTGCCGCTTAACCACACACGCTCCACTAACGTCTTCGCAATGGCACAAAGTGTAATTTCATGGAATTGCATCAATTCACTTTTCCTAAGTAACTAAGATTCGGAATTTTGAAAAACGTTAAGTTACTTTAGTAATTCATTATACTTATAATGGAAGGTTTCGTCCTATCCTACCCGTTCGGCTAACGACCCTCCACTAGTCAAGAGTGCGGTGGGTAAGAGTGGATACCCATTCAATCGCCATTTTATAGGCAATTTCCTTAAACACCCCTTATAGACCAACTTCGTGAATGAGGCCTACTAACGGTAAGACTGACTTTTACTCATACATATATATATATATATATAATGTTAGACTTTTAATGTTATATATATATAGTATAGGGTGCATTTTACACTTTTAAAATACTATTTTGTTAACTTTAACAATTACACTTTTAATTCAATTAAATGGTTAACCTAAACTTTAATGGATTTATTAAATCTCTCCTTAATTAATTAATAAAACCATAAGGGTGTATTTGAACTTTTCAAAACATTTCTAGGGTTTTAGAATTTGACATTCCTAATTAAACTTTTAATCAATTTTTAAATTCCAAAACTCGAGGGCATGTTTTGGAACATTTCAAAACAATTTAGTTTTAATCTATCTTAAAATTTCGAATTTATGACATTTAAATTAAAATTTTAAATATTAAAACTCTTGATTTAATAATTATCTTGAATTAGACTATTAATTTAATTATTAAATCATAAGGGGTTGTCTAAATAATGAGGATAATTACCATTTATACATTTAAGTTATCCTAATCCCTTAAATATCTATATAGATTTCGAAAATATGGATGGATAATGCAAGATCTTGAATTACCATATATAACAATTAAAGGATAATTACAATATATGGGATAATCCAAATCACTAAAAATTAGGATCTTATCTTGGGGAGGAGGCAAATTTCGAAAATTTAAGGGTCTAAGGAAAGGATTTGAAGATCTTATTCAAACTCTTGCAAATTAGGGTTTGCAAACCCTAATCTCGAAAAAGCCTAGCCTCCTAGGGTATATTAGCAATAAACCCTAATATATCAAGTTCATACAATTGAAACCAAACTAATGGTTGTGATACCACTGATGGGTTTTGGTCATAAGACATCCTATGTGCTCATACAAACCCTAATGCTTGGATCTAGGTTTCTCTATTGTACATGCTTTGAATCCAAGACTATAAACCCTAATTCTAGCATATAAATAATCATATTAACATAAGAATGATTTTATAATGTTACCTTGATTGTTATGTAGCAATAACAATCCCAAATCTCCTTGATTTGACTTTGGAATGCTTAGAGTCACAAGTGTCACTCCTCTAATGGCTTACAAACACCAAGAGCAAATGGAGAAGGTATAAAGAGAGTGGAGAGAGGTTAGAATTCGTCCTTAGGACTTCTTGGGAACAAGTACACGAATTCTAAGGCCTTAGGGTCTTTATATAGGTGTAGAGATAGGGTTTCAGTCATTATCCTTATCTAGTTGCTTATCCACAAAGCAACCATAAGATAAGCCTTGAAAACCCTTATCCTTTATCCTTTGGATGATTTCAAGGATCCTTATCTCCTTGAATTCGTTCAACCCATATTTAGGATAACCATTACCATATTTTGTAACTATCACGTAATTACAATTCAGCCCATGTAGTTTAATTAATTACACTTGATCACAAAATTAATTCCTAATTAATTATTGACCAATATTAATTAAACATATATGATTTCTCCTTTAATATATTATTCTTATAACATATTAATAAATCATAATAACCTCTCTCTCTATATTTATTTCTCCAATCAAGTTGCTTTGGTGAAGGCAACCCAAAAGGACCATGCACAATCGGGTCAAGTACATACCAAAATAGTTATGGACTTAGACACTCATCCAACAACAAGTTATGGGTGATTTACATAATCAACCCATATATTTAATTAGTCATATTTTGATCACTTAATTACAAGTTTTATTTCTCTCTTTTAGTCTATCCAAATGCATGATGCTATGCAACCCAAATGGACCATGCCGAGTCTGGTCAAGTACATACCAAATATCGTTATGGACTTAGACACCTTCTCCAAAAACGATATCCTCTTCTGCACGAGGTGTCCTTCTTCTACTTCATGTTTTACGAAGTGCTACTTTCTATCGATATGCCTGGATCTACCATGATATCTCGGTTCCTTGGTTAGGCAACCGCCCTTTCTTCTACTAACTTTGTCAACCATATCACCTCCTTTGCTGCTTTGCTTGCTGATATGTATTCTGATTCACACGTTGAATCAGCTATAGTCCCCCGTTTGGATCTTTTCCATGTTACTGGTCCTCCATTCAGGATAAATATCCAACCCAACTGAGAGCGGAAATTATCTCTGTCGATCTGAAAGCTCGGGTCACTATACCCTATTACTCTCAAGTCGTCACTACCACCTTGGTTAAAGATGTAGTCCTTAGTCCTCAGCAGGTATTTAAGAATGTTCTTTACCGTAGTCCAATGAGCTTTACCAGGATTCCCTTGATATCTTTTGACCATGCTCAATGAAAAGGACACATCAGGGCAAGTACAAGTCATAGCATACATGATCGTTCCAAATACAGAATCATATGGTATTTGACTTATCTCTGCTATCGTAGCCTCAATACCCGGACTCTTACTTAGTTTGGATGGCTTTGGAAAGGTAGGTCACCTTTCTTGGACTCATCTATGTTGAAACATTTCAACACCTTGTCCACGTAGGTGGTTTTGCTAAGTCATATTATTCATTAACTTCTACTTCTCAATATCCTTATCCCTAGGATATATGCAGCTTCTCCGAGGTCCTTCATAGCAAAACGCTTCCCAAGCCAAGACTTGACCTCTTGCAAGGTTGGGATGCCATTTCCTATGAGTAGTATGTCATCCATATACAACACCAGAAAGATGACTATACACCCATTAGCTTTGACATAAACACTGGACTCATCCTTGCTTCTCAAAAATCCAAACTCTTTGACTTTCTCATCAAAACAAAGATTCCATCTGCAAGATGCTTTTTTAATCAATAAACGTAATTTTCAAGCTTACACGCTCTATTAGGGTAGTTTGTATTGACAAAACCCTTTGTCTAACTCATGTAAACATCTTCAGATAACTTTCGATTAAGGAAAGCAGTTTTGACATGCATTTTCCATATTTCATAGTTATTAAATGCAAGTATGGCTAGCCTAACCCTTATACATTTAATCTTCGCTACCGGTGAGAAGGTCTCATCATACTCCTAGAGTTTAAGTAAATCCCTTCGCAACTAGTCACATCTTATATATGTGTACTTTCCCATCCATGTCGGTCTTCTTCTTGAAGATCTATTTTCTACCCACTATCTTATGGTCCGGTACATTGTCGACGAAGTTCCAAACTATATTGTCATACATGGACTAAATCTTGATGTCTATAGCCTCTTTCCATTTTATAGACTCGGGGCCTGCCATGGCTTCCTTGTAGTTATTAGTGATGGGTATTGATCATTCTAACACTTCTTAAGTGTACATGCAACCCTAATAACCTTGGATCTATGTTTGTCAAATTATCATGCAAAGTTGAAGTCCACGGTTATATTCCTATCTAGCATACATGGGGAATAATTTTTAAACTTGAATGGAAGATAGAATAACTTACCTTGTTGTTGCTTGTGATCCTGGAAACCTTATGAGCCTAGCACCCCAAGTTTGATGCCTCAAATGCTTCACTCAACACCAAATGCAAAGGAGTAAACTTTGAAAGAATCTTACACTTGCAAAAATCGGCCTAGCCCTCACTTGTTCATGTGTAGCCAATTTTGGTGGAGAATGGGTTCCTTATATAGTGTTGACACATCTTGGGTTACACCATGTAAACCCTAATGTGTCATGACTCTTCAATTCCATGACACATGGGTTTGTAACTCCCATGGAGCAGACATGGAGCATCCTATGGGTGGAACCCAACTTGATAATCCATGGAAACTCTTAGCCCACTATACAGGTTATGGATGATTTAAAATCAACCAATATATTTAATTAGTTATCTTTTGATCACTTAATTAATTCTAAATTAATTCTTGATCAAACTAATTAAATAATATTATTAATATATTAGAACTTATAATATATTAATAATCCACAAGTGTTATTTATTTCATTTAGTCAATCCAGCTGCATGGTACCATGCAACCCAAATGGACCATGTCGGGTCGGGTCAAGTACATACCAGAAATAGTTATGGACTTAGACACCTTATCCAACAGTCTCACACTTGGATAAGTCCAATAACTATAACTGCAAGTATGACTTCAGGAACCGATCAACAATTGTTGATCTTTCAAGGTTTCTCGGAACTGAGAAGTTGATGATACGCCATTTAAGATAATTGATCATATATCCTCTATTTGAGATATCAGCCGGACAAATACATGGAACAATGATTTACTTATTGTCCAACAGTTTGTTTCCCGATTTTCGATTTGTTTGACAAAGAACTTAATTGAACACATCAACTTAGTTCTGACCACGCTCGGTACATAGGTCAAAACAAAATCATCGAGGGGCCAAGATATCAGCTTCTAATCCAAGAAGGAACAGATAAACTTCGACTCATATGTTTTTTTACCACTCATTGAATTATAAACAAGAGCACATTTTATAACATCAACTTACCAATGCGTTTTCGTACAATGAATGCGTAACCAACTCATAAGTAACAAATCATATCTCTAGGTTTGAAGACTTATATGATATTACCGTCTCACGATGACTCGAGATAAATTCCATGAAGTGATTCCAGTGAGCGTGGGTTGAGTCCAATGCTCACACCTTATGAAAAATCATGATTTTTGTAGCCATGTCCAGCACCTTAGACCTCTACAACCAATCATGACAGTCTTGATTCATACCTATTTCCGACATATGACCGACTGTGGAGGTTTGAGTAATATGATATACCAAACATAATTATTCTGGAAGTCAAAACATGCAAAAGAAATATAGTAACCGATTGACAAGAGATAACAACACTTTACTCATAAATAAACACCTTTTAATCATCATCTAATTTCAATTACACTTTACGAATTTCAAGGTTATCTAACTACTAAATCTAATATCATCCTTCAGCCCTATGCTCCGAGCATGCTGGAGATGCTTAACCCGAGTCAGTCCCTTCATGAGGGGATCTGTTGGATTCTCATCCGATGATACCCTCTTTGCCACGAGGAGTCCTTATTCTATTCGATGTCTGATGAAATGGTATTTTCTGTCGATGTTTCTGGATCTCCCGTGATCCCTTGATTCATTGGCTAAGGCAACAACAATTTCACTATCACAGAAAATTTCCATTGGCTCCTTTATAGCTGGTACAACTCCAAGGTCTCCAATGAAGTTCTTCAGCCATATCGCCTCCTTTGCTCCCTCGCTAGCTGATATATACTCTGATTCGCAAGTTGAATCATCCACTGTCTGTTACTTGAAACTGTTCTAAGAAATTGCTCCTCCGTTTAGGGTAAAGACCCACCATGAATGAGAGCGTAAATTATCCCTATCAGTCTGAAAGCTAGCATCACTATACCCTACAACTCTCAAGTCTTCACTCCCACCGAGGGTAACGACCCAGTCCTTAGTCCTCCTTAGGTGCTTGAGGATATTCTTTACCACAGTCCAGTGTGCCTTGCTAGGGTTCCCCTGATACCTGCTAACCATGATCAAGGCAAAGGCTACATTAGGTTGAGTACACGTCATATCATACATGATCGATCCTATAGCCGAAGCATAAGGTATTCGACTCATTTCTGCTATCTCAGCCTCAGTACTAGCGCTTTGTGTCTTACTCAATCTGGTGTTACTCTGGATGGGTAACTCTCCTTTCTTGGAGTCCTGCATGTTGAATCTCGTCAGCACCTTATCCAAGTAGGTACTCTAACTAAGTCTAATTAGTCGTTTAGTCTAGTCTTTCAAGATCCTTATCCCTAGAATATACACAGCTTCTCCTAGGTCCTTCATAGAGAAGCACTTCCCAAGCCAGGACTTAACTTCCTCCAGAGTTAGGATTATGAGTAGTATGACATCCACATACAATACCAAAAATCTAACTATACTCCCACTAGCCTTGACATATACAAAAGATTCATCTTCACTCCTAGAAAAGCCAAACTCTTTGACTTTCTCATCAAAGCAAAGATTCCATCTGCGAGGTGCTTCCTTTAATCCATAGATGGATTTCTCAAGCTTACACACTCTATTAGGGTACTCTGTTTTGACAAAACCCTCTGGCTGTCTCATGTAAACATCCTCATCCAGCTTTCATTAAGGAAAGCAGTTTTGACATCCATCTTCCAAATTTCATAGTCATGAAATGCAACTATGGCTAACAGAACCCTAATAGGCTTAATCTTAGCCACTGGAGAAAAGGTCTCATCATAATTAACTCCCAGAGTTTGTGAGAAACCCTTTGCAACCAATCATGCCTTATAGGTGTGTACATTACCATCCATGTTGGTCTTCTTCTTGAAGATCCATTTGCACTCTACAGTCTTACGACCAAGTACATTCACAACCAAGTTCCAAACTTGATTGTCATACATGGACTGTATCTCGTTGTCCATTGCCTCTTTCCACTTGGCTGACTCAGGGCCTGCCATGGCTTCCGCGTAACTGTCTCATCACTGATAAGGGTATCACCTTCCGCAGTAACATGGAATCCATAGTAATGCTCAGGTGAATTTCTAACCCTTTTGGAACGCCTCAGAGGTACAGACTTGTCAATTGGCTCAACAAGAGTTTCCTCCTCAAGTTGAGTGCTAGGGTTTGAAGATCCTTCACCGCTTGACTCTTGAATTTATTCAAGGTCAACTTGCCTCCCACTGTTTCCTTGGCTTATGAACTCTCTGTATCTCTCTCTCGAAAGTGATGGGTTTTGGTCATAAGACGTCCTATGTGCTCATACAAACCCTAATGCTTGGATCTAGGTTTCTCTATTGTACATGCTTTGAATCCAAGACTATAAACCCTAATTCTAGCATATAAATAATCATATTAACATAAGAATGAGTTTATAATGTTACCTTGATTGTTATGTAGCAATAACAATCCCAAATCTCCTTGATTTGACTTTGGAATGCTTAGAGTCACAAGTGTCACTCCTCTAATGGCTTACAAACACCAAGAGCAAATGGAGAAGGTATAAAGAGCGAGGAGAGAGGTTAGAATTCGTCCTTAGGACTCCTTGGGAACAAGTACACGAATTCTAAGGCCTTAGGGTCTTTATATAGGTGTAGAGATAGGGTTTCAGTCATTATCCTCATCTAGTTGCTTATCCACAAAGCAACCATAAGATAAGCCTTGAAAACGCTTATCCTTTATCCTTTGGACGATTTCAAGGATCCTTATCTCCTTGAATTCGTTCAACCCATATTTAGGATAACCATTACCATATTTTGTAACTATCACATAATTACAATTCAACCCCTCTAGTTTAATTAATTACACTTGATCACAAAATTAATTCCTAATTAATTATTGACCAATATTAATTAAGCAAATATGATTTCTCCTTTAATATATTATTCTTATAACATATTAATAAATCATAATAACCTCTCTCTCTTTATTTATTTTTCCAATCAAGTTGCTTGGGTGAAGGCAACCCAAAAGGACCATGCACCATCGGGTTAAGTACATACCAAAATAGTTATAGACTTAGACACTAATCCAACAGAAAGAACTCCCTCCTAGCTACAAACAACACATTTTCACTAGGTCTGTAGAAGAGGTAACCAAAGGATTGATGTGGGTAGCCAATGAAAATACACCTATCGCTTTGAGGTTCGAGCTTATCATGAGTCTCGCGTCTCACGAAAGCCTCGCAACCCAAATCTTGATGTGGTCTATTTTGGGTTCTTTACCAGTCCACAAATCATGAGAAGGTTTGGCAACTTTCTTTGTAGGGACCAGATTAAGGATATGGGCAGTAGTCTCTAAGGCATACCGCCAAAATGATATTGGTAGCGAAGCTCGACTCATCATGGAACGAACCATGTCCAACAAGGTCCGATTACACCTCTCAGTGTCACACCCAAGGTGGAAACGTTCCGGGGCGGAGGTGACTTCTTGTTGAATATCATAACCAATGTACATAGTAAGCAAAGTAAACAACCATTAAATTACATATGAAATTTACAATTGTTTAAAAGTAAAGTTGTACAAGTGTTATACATAAGTATATATGAGCAAAAGTTAAGACGTGTCTTCAACGCACTCCGTCTTCGTCAAAAGGATCATCGGGTACCTGTCTAATGCGGACCTGAGAGTACAAGCATTTTAAAAGTCAGCATAAAGCTAGTGAGTTCATAAGCGGTTTTGTTTTCTGAAAGTGTACAACATTCCTTTCGGTATCTGAAAAAGTTACGAACCCAAGAAAATCGCATATTTTCTTATATGTAAAGTTTAGTTAACTGTTTTATTACACGATACTGGTTTTGTTCAATTGTTATCCCAGGAAAATCCCTTATTTTCCTAAAAGTTGGTTACCGATCTGAAATGTAATGTAAAAGATGTATACTGAAAACCTGGTTATCCTTGTGAAATGTATTAGTTTTAACACGTATATAAAACTAATAAGTACAAAGTAAACTAGTTACTAAATCCATTATTACTAACAAGTAAAATTCTGTTATCCAAATTGCGAGTTCCATAACCATACGATAGAATAGATATGGCAATAAATAGTCCAAATCACCATATGACTTTCGTCACCTTTGAACCTTTCGGTTCGGCTATAACTAGCAGCCAGGTGCATGGTAGTCAGCCATGTATAGATCTATACACTCAAGTCAACACTCCCTATTTAAGAGATTCTGGTTATAGTGGCGGTCCTCGACTCACGTATCTCTGTGGAGTGTTCTCCGAGGACGTGTCTCTAATATATAGGAATAACAAATTTACTAGTAATAATACATAAAGATCCTATTACAAATGATGATCCTCCACTCGCATATCTCTGTGGAGTGTTATCGAGGACAAAACAATGTACTAAGATTCATGTTCAAAGTTCAAATGTTATGCTTTTACCTATTATAATTTTGAAACCCATTTGTGAAAAATATAAAATACAACATTTTACAATGATTTTCACAAATAATAGGATAATGTGTTTTGCAAGTTCAAACGGTTATCTGTTATGATTGTCAGTATTAAAAGCATATGTAATATGAAACACAACACATATAAAAACAAGTCTTGAGTACAAGTATTCCTTACACTTTGCTTGTATCCCCCCCCCCCTTAAAACAGTGACAAACATTGAAAAAGGGTAGGGGTATGAACTCACCAGTCGGGAAACGAGTCGATTTGGATGCTATGTGTCGGTTCGGGGCTTGATAACGCGCGAGGTTCTAATGTAAAATGAAATGATACATAATTGTATCTAATTAGACATTGAATCACTAATTAGATAGGATTAAACACTTCTAGACGTGAAAACACTTCAATTCAAGTGTTTGGAATGACCCGGGTAGCATCTATGGATGTGTATGGTTTGGATATGGAGTTTACTCACCATGAGTAAACTCCTTTGGGAGTGTATGGTTCAAATGACCCATTCCCCATGATTTTATGGCAGTAAACTCATGGTGAGGTGTGCTTGGTTGCTAAATGGTCTCATAACACTTGTGGGTTGATGTTAGACTTGGTTTCAAGGCTTTTGAATGAGAGTTGAACATCTTAAGGACCATTTAAGGAGTTTATGGCAGTAAACTATGAGTTTATGGCTGTAAAGGTGGTCTTAGGTCAATTACAATGCACAAAGGAAGGTTCTAGGGTTGATTCTATGGCTTAGGAAGTGTTTGGGACTTGAATTGACCTTGGAAAAGTAGTTTACGGTCTATGAAGATGTTCTTGGGAGTTTACTAACTTAAAAACATGAGTTTACAACCATAAACTTATGTTTGTTCACGATTCATGGGTATTAGAGGTTAAAGGTTAAGCATACAAGGTTCTAGGTTCAATTCCAAGCCATACAAGGTGTTAAAGGCACTTTAACACCCATTTGAAGAGTTTATGGTCTAAGGAGATGAGTTTACGGTCTAAGAATGTTCTTGGACCATAAACTCAAGTTTTTCCCATTTGTGTTAGATTCGATGCGTTTCTTGAAAGATTCTAAGGTTCTATGCACTCATGCAAGTTCATTCGAGGTGTTTAGGGGCAAACTAACACCCTAAAAGGTGTTTAAGGTCTAAGAATGAGAGTTTACGTTCCAAGCATGTTCTTGGAACGTAAACTCATGTCCATACCTCAAATGATGTGATTTTGGGGTCCTAAGCTAATGCATGCAAGTTTCTAAGCCAAATCTAAGCACTAGAAGTGGTTTGGAGGGGTTTTGGGGCTTCAAAACCCTCATTATGGGTGTTCACGGTTTTGGGAGGGTCCCCAAACCGTAAAAACATGTTCATGGTGTTTTTGGGTGATTCAAACGTAGATTTGCATGCTAATCAAGCTAGAAAACAAGTTAGGATAGATTGCTTACCAATTTGAGGCTTGAAAGGGGGGTTTTTTTGACCAATTTCGAGTTCTAGAGAGAGAGTAGTGAGAGAAAGTGATTTCTGGAGAGATAAAATTCTTCAAAATGATGTCACTCAATCCCTTATATAGGGGTTGGGTTTGAGACCCGGTGGAATTCTACCTGATACCGACGTTATACGTTGCTTTTGGTCGCACCCGATAAAGTTGCCGTAATTACGACTTAGATAAAACTAAATATTTTCTAAATGGAATAGAAAATATTTTAATGTTTTAAAATGTATCCCAATATTTTTTAAAACCTAAATAGAAGTCGCAATAATTTTATTTTAAAACAAAGCTAAAGGAAAATTTTGGAACGTAACGGCTTTATTAACGAAATCGGGTTACTGTGACGGAATAAATCACGGGTTATCACATTATCCCCCCGTTAGAGAAAATTTCGTCCCAAAATTTAAATATAAAAATACAAATCATGGAATTTAAAAGAGATGCGGGTACTTCTGTTTCATCAAGTCTTCGCGCTCCCAAGTGAACTCAGGTCCCCGCTTGGCATTCCAGCGAACCTTTGTTACCGGGATGCGACTTTGTTTCATACGTTTGATCTCTCGATCCATGATTTCGATGGGTTCATACACAAAGTTTAGGTTTTCGTTGATCTCGATCTCGTCCAAAGGAATCACGAGGGTTTCATCAGATAGGCACTTCTTAAGGTTCGAGACGTGAAAGACGGAGTGGATGTTACTAAGCTCTTGAGGTAGTTGGAGTTTATAGGCTACAGGACTGATCCTGGCGAGGATCTCGAAAGGTCCAATGTACCTCGGGTTAAGTTTCCCACGCTTTTCGAAGCGTACCATGCCTTTCCACGGTGACACCTTCAACAGAACATGGTCTCCAACCTGGAACTCCAGAGGTTTCCGTTGATTATCGGCATAACTCTTTTGGCGATCTCATGAAGCTTTCAATCGTTCCCGGATTTGGATGATCTTTTCGGTGGTTTCACGGATGATTTTAGGACTAGTGAGAGCACTGTTGGGAAATCGACTCTTGGCTACATGCGTGTCTCCTACCTCGGTCCAACACAAAGGGGATCTGCACTTGCGACCGTAGAGGGCTTCAAATGGAGCAGCCTTGATGCTAGTGTGGTAGTTGTTGTTATAGGAGAACTCGATCAAAGGCAAATGTGTGTCCCAGGACTTTCTAAAATCGATGACGCATGCTCTAAGCATGTCCTCTAGGGTTTAGAGAGTTCTCTCACTCTGTCCGTCAGTCTAAGGATGATAGGTCGTGCTCATGTCTAGTTTAGTTCCAAGAGCCATCTAAAGAGACTGCCACAATCTGGAGGTAAAATTGCTATCTCGATCAGAGATAATGGATGCAGGTACACCATGCATTCGAACTACTTCCTGTATGTAGATTCGCGCAAGTCTTTCCATCTTGAATGATTCCTTAATCGGAATGAAGTGAGCGGATTTTGTCAAACGATCGACAATTACCCAAATGGTATCGTACCCACTCGGAGATTTGGGTAACTTGGTGATGAAATCCATGGTAATTATCTCCCATTTCCAATCGGCTATCTCGGGCTGCTGGAGCAGACCCAAGGGTTTCTGGTACTCAACTTTCACCTTGGCGCAAGTCAGACACTTGCCCACAAATGTTGCGATCTCGGCTTTCATGTTTGGCCACCAGTATTGTTTTTTGAGATCCAGGTACATCTTATCCGAACCCGGGTGAACAGAGTATCTGGTCTTGTGTGCTTCCTCCATGACAATCTCCCTGAATCCTCCGGACATTGGAATCTATATTCGGTCCATGAAATAGTAAACTCCGTCACCTCTGATCTCAAGTTTCTTATGCATTCCCCTCAAGGCTTCGCTTGACATGTTCTCTGGTTTGAGAGCTTCTAACTAGGCATCTCGGATTTGCATGGATAAATGGGAATGGATAGTCATCGTCAGTGTCCTCACTTTACGGCTTGAACTTTCCTTTCGGCTAAGGGCATCTTCTACCACATTGGCCTTGTCGGGATGGTAGTGAATCTCGCACTCATAATCGCTGAGCAGCTCTAGCCATCGCCGTTGCCTCATGTTTATGTCCCTCTGATTGAGGATGTGCTACAGGCTCTTATGGTCAGTGAAGATCGTACACTTGGTTCCGTAGAGATAATGTCTCCAACTCTTTAGTGAAAAGACTATGGCTCCTAACTCCAAGTCGTGCGTGGTATAGTTGACCTCATGTGCCTTCAGCTATCTTGAGGAATAAGGAATTACCTTTCCTCTTTGCATAAGCACACAGCCTAAGCCCTGATTAGACGCATCACAATAGACAACAAAGTCTTCTGTCCCTTCGGGTAGAGACAGAACAGGTGCGCTGCACAAGGCTTGCTTTAATGTCTGGAATGCTATTTCTTTCTTTTCACTCCAACAAAATGGTACACCTTTCTGTGTTCGAGTTCTTAGGGGTTTGGCGATTTTGGAAAAATTATGGATGAATCTCCGATAATAGCCGGCGAGACCCAAGAATTGACGGATTTCTGTGGGTGTTTTCGGTGCCGACGAATTCTCTATTGCTTTGATCATGGAAGGGTCCACGTGTATACCTTCTTCGCTAACCACGTGACCAAGGAAAGTTACCTTCCGAATCCAGAATTCGCACTAGGAGAATTTCGCGTATAGCTTTTCGGATCGAAGGGTTTCTAACACTGACCTCAAGTGTTGCTTGTGATCTTCTTCACTTCTGGAGTAGAAATGGATGTCATCAATGAACACGATGACGAATTTGTCTAAGAAGGGACGACACACCCGGTTCATCAGCTCCATGAACACAGTCGGTGCATTGGTTAGACCGAAGGGCATCACTACGAACTCGTAGTATCCATATCGAGTCCTGAAAGCTGTTTTGGAAACATCACTCTCATGAAATCGTAGCTGACGGTACCCTGACCTAAGGTCTATCTTCGAGAAATAGCTGGCTCCTTGAAGTTGATCGAAGAGGTCATCTATTCGCGGAAGGGGATATTGGTTCTTGACGGTCAACTTGTTCAGCTCACGGTAGTCGATACACATCCGGAAGGATCCATCTTTCTTCTTCACAAACAAGACCGGAGCTCCCCAGGATAAGGAACTAGGTCTGATGAACCCTTTGCTGAGTAACTCGTTAAGTTGGCTGGATAACTCATGCATTTCTGCTGGAGCTAAGCGATATGGAGACTTGGCTATGGGGGTAACTCCAGGAATTAGGTCGATGCAAAATTCCACTTGACGTTCAGTAGGAATTCCTGGGTGCTCTTCTAGAAAGACATCACGAAAGTTGCAGACTTCGGGGATGCTCGCGAGGTCTTTAACTTCTTGTTTCTCGTTAATGACATGGGCTAGGAATTCTTGCCAGTCCTTCCGCAGAAGATTTTGAGCTTTGATGCAAGAAATGAAGCGAAGATTGGAACTACGCTTATCACCATTGATCATGAGAGTTAGACCCGCAGGAAGATTGAGATGGATGGCTTTTTCATAGCAAAAGATATCAACATGATTGGGACTCAACCAACCCATGCCAATGATAACATCAAAGCTCTTTATCGAGACTGGTATAATATCGATGGGAAATGAATGATCATTTAGGGTAAGAGTACAACCTATGAATATGTCGCGAGCGCTCTCTTTTTCTCCATTAGCCATCTCGACGGTAAACGTTGCGGTTAATGGTTGGGGATTAGGTTTAAGATTATGTTTGACAAATGACCAAAAATCTTCTTTCAGCACCCGAATCGAAAATAATACTAGAATAAGAGTTGTCGAGAAGGAACGTACCCGAAACAACGGTGGGATCGACGACTGCCTCCTCTCGTCCCATGGCTAGGACTCTCCCAGTATTATCAGTTGTCGCCTTCTTGGTGCAGTTTCTCATGAAATGCCCAACTTCTCCACAATTATAGCAAGCTTGACCAACACCTGCTCCAGAAGATTGATTTGCAGATTGGGCTGGTGCTTTGCAGAATCGAATTGTATGCCCCTTTTTACCACAGTTGGTGCATGATAGCTCACGGCAGGGACCGAGGTTATGGTGGTATTTACACTTTTCACACAGAGGAAGGTTACCAGCATACCTACTAGTAGGTACTTGGGCTGTGGATCCCACAGCAGAAGCAACAACAACAGGGGTAGTAGCAACATGGACTGCTACAGTCTGCTGTTTCTTTGAAGATCCTTGAGAAGGTTGGCCTTTCTTCTTCTTCCAAAACTTTATTTTCTCACCACTCCTCTTGATCGGTTGAGGGGTGGTGGTTGTTTCCTCAACATCATCACTGTGGTCAATCAGGGTCTGGGCTAAACTTTTGGCACTATCATATGTATCCGGCCTCGCAGATAAGACATTTCATTTTGTCAGTTGGGTCAACCCCCAAATAAATCTTTCTATCTTCTTACTCTCCGGGGTAACCAGTCCCGGACAGAGCAGCGGCAGGTCATCAAATCTCGAGGGGTATGCGGCAATATCGGAACACTTCATCTTCAGGTTCCAGAGCTCGTGCTGTAACTTCTGTATTTCGCCATGAGGGCAGTACTTAGCTAAAATAATTTCTTTCATGGCTTCCCATCCCATAGCATTGGCTACAGGTAGGGTCAAGGATTTAAATCGTCCGTTCCACCAAGTCAGGGCTTTATCGATAAAGGTGCAGGCGGAAAACTTTACTTTGTCGGACTCCGAACAAGCACATATTTCAAAGATAGATTCGATCTTCTCGAACCATCGGGTAAGGGAAATGACACCTCCAATGCCATCAAAGTATGTGGGTTTTGTGTTCATGAAATCTTTATAGGAACCCTCCTGTCGGTGTCCCTGACTGCCTTCTTGATTTTTTTTTTTTGGTACCACCTCCCGAACCACCAGAACCACCGAAGTTCCTTTGAGACATAGCAGCTGCCACCGAGGCAGTAACAACTGCCTGGAATATCACAGGATCAAATTCAGGAGGAGGTGGTGGCGAAGGGTTGTTGGTCTTTGAGCTGGGTCTCTTTCTTGGAGGCATCTTGATCTATTAAGATTAGGAAAGAGAGGATGGTAAGTCCTCTGAATTGAATCAAGAGATATGACAGATATATATTCTGAATAAGCAATAAAGCAGGAAAGAGTTATTATAGAAGAAAAATTCTCTCTAGAAGATTTTTCAAGGAGAAATGCCTGAATGAGGATTTCTACAAAGGATTGGCTCGAGAAATACTCCCATAGTATTTCATGATTCACTACGACCATGGGTCGATGTTTGGGGTATTAGGGTATGTTTTAGGCATGCCGAACACCACAGTCACTCCCAAGCACATGTTGGTCGTGTCTCGAATGAATATATTTGGGTAGGCTATAATGATCCTAGACACGACTACATAACTGCCCAGGTTTAACCGTAGAGTACAACATCCATTTACTTATGTTTTGTTCTACTTGTAGTTAAAGATTTCGACGGTTAGGTATACTTGTATACTTTTGAAAATACTTATACTTTGAAGTATACTTTTAGTTCAGAGCAATTAGGCCCCTTAGTGTTTATAGTCTTATACCATGTAAGGTCTGGTATATACATAGTTCACTATAAACAAGGGCTCTGATACCAATCTGTCCCACCCCGAAACCCAAAGAGGAAATGTTTCGGGGCGGAGGTGACTTCATGTTGAATATCGTAACCAATGTACATAGTAAGCAAAGCAAACAACCATTACATTACATATGAAATTTACAATTGTTTAAAAGTAAAGTTGTACAAGTGTTATACATAATTATATATGAGTAAAAGTTAAAACATGTCTGCAACGCACTCCGTCTTTGTCAAAAGGATCATCGGGTACCTGTCTAATGCGGACCTGAGAATACTGGCATTTTAAAAGTCAGCATAAAGCTGGTGAGTTCATAAGCGGTTTTGTTTTCTGAAAGTGTACAACATTCCTTTCAGTATCTGAAAAAGTTACGAACCCATGAAAATCGCATATTTTCTTATATGTAAAGTTTAGTTAACTGTTTTGTTACACGATTCTGGTATTGTTCAATTGTTATCCCAGGAAAATCCCATATTTTCCTAAAAGTTGGTTACCGATCTGAAATGTAATGTAAAAGATGTATACTGAAAATGTGGTTATCCTTGTGAAATGTATTAGTTTTAACACGTATATAAAACTAATAAGTACAAACTAAACTTGTTACTAAATCCATTATTACTAACAAGTAAGTCTCTATTATCCAAATTGTGAGTTCCATAACCATACGATAGACTAGATATGGCAATAAATAGTCCAAATCACCTTATGACTTTCGTCACCTTTGAAGCTTTCGGTTCGGCTGTAGCTAGCAGCCAGGTGCGGGGTAGTCAGCCCCGTATAGATCTATACACTCAAGTCACGCTCCCTATTTAAGAGATTCTGGTTATAGTGGTGGTCATCCACTCGTGTATCTCTGTGGAGTGTTCTCCGAGGACGTGTCTCCAATTTATAGGAATAACAAATTTACTAGTAATAATACAGAAACATCCTATTACAAATGATGATCCTCCACTCGCGTATATCTATGGAGTGTTACCGAGGACAAAACAATGTACTAAGTTTCATGTTAAAAGTTCAAATGTTATGATTTTAACTATTATAATGTGGAAAACCATTTGTGAAAAATATAAAGTACAACATTCTATAAGAATTTTCTCAAATAATACGATAATGTGTTCTGCAAGTTCAAACGGTTATCTGTTATGATTGTCAGTAATAAAAGCGTACGTAATATGAAACACAACACATAAAAAAAACAAGTTTTGAGTAAAAGTATTCCTTTCACTTTGCTTGTATTCCCCTCCCCCCTTGAAAACAGTGAAAAACATTGAAAAAGGGTAGGGGTATGAACTCACCAGTCGGGAAACGAATCGATTTGGATGCTATGTGTCGGTTTGGGGCATGATAACGCACGAGGTTCCTATGCAAAATGAAATGATACATAATTGTAAAATGATCACACTTCTAGACGTGAAAACACTTCAATTCAAGTGTTTGGAATGACCCGGGTAGCATCTATAGATGTGTATGGTTTTGATATGGAGTTTACTCCCCATAAGTAAACTGCTTTGGGAGTTTACAGTTCAAATGACCCATTCCCCATGAGTTTGCGGCCGTAAACTCATGGTGAGGTGTTCTTGGTTGCTAAATTGTCTCATAACACTTGTGGGTTGATGCTAGACTTGGTTTCAAGGCTTTTGAATGAGATTTGAACATCCTAAGGACCATTTAAGGAGTTTACGGCCGTAAAATCTTTTGTGACATGTTTCAATGTGTTTTGGTGGTCTTAGGTCAATTACAATGCACAGAGTAAGGTTATAGGGTTGATTATATGGCTTAGGAAGTGTTTGGGACTTGAATTGACCTTGGAAAAGTAGTTTACGGTCTATGAAGATGTTCTTGGGAGTTTACTTCCTTAAACACATGAGTTTACAACCGTAAACTCATGTTTGTTCATGATTCATGGGTCTTAGTGGTTAAAGGTTAAGCATACAAGGTTCCAGGTTCAATTCCAAGCTATAGAAGTTGTTAAAGGCACTTTAACACCCATTTGAAGAGTTTATGGTCTAAGGAGATGAGTTTACGGTCTAAGAATGTTCTTGGACCATAAACTCATGTTTTTCCCATTTGTGTAAGATTTGGTGCATTTCTTGAAGCATTCTAAGGTTATATGCACTCATAAAAGTTAATTGGAGGTGTTTAGGGGCAAACTAACACCCTAAAAGGTGTTTAAGCTCTAAGAATGAGGGTTTACGGTCCAAGCATGTTCTTGGACCATAAACTCATGTCCAGACCACAAATGATGTGATTTTGGGGTCCTAAGCGCATGCATGCAAGTTTCTAAGCCAAATCTAAGCACTAGAAGTGGTTTGGAGGGGTTTTGGGGCTTAAAAACCCTCATTAGGGGTGTTCACGGTTTTGGGAGGGTCCCCAAACCGTAAACACGTGTTCATGGTGTTTTTGGGTAATTCAAACATAGATTTGCATGCTAATCAAGCTTGACAACAAGTTAGGATAGATTGCTTACCAATTTGAGGCTTGAAAAGGGGGTTTTTGGACCAATTTTGAGTTCTAGAGAGAGAGTAGTGAGAGAAAGTGATTTCTAGAGAGAGAAAAAGCATCAAAATGATGTCACTCAATCCCTTATATAGGGGTTGGGTTTGAGACCCGGTGGAATTCTACCCAATACCGATGTTATATGTTGCTTTTGGTCGCACCCGATAAAGTTGCCGTAATTACGACTTAAATAAAACTAAATATTTTCTAAACGAAACAGAAAATATTTTAATGTTTTAAAATGTATCCCAACATTTTTTAAAACCCAAATAGAAGTCTCAATAATTTTATTGTAAAACAAAGCTAACGAAAAAATTTGGAACGTAACGGCTTTATTAACGAAACCGGGTTACTGTGACGGAATAAATCACGGGTTGTAACACTCAGCCACACCATTCAACTGCGGTGTCCTGGGAGGTGTCAATGGTGAGACAATATCACATTCCCTGAGATAGTCGAGGAACTCTGAACTAAGATACTCACCACCTCGATCGGATCGAAGCATCTTAATGTTCCTGCCCAATTGATTCTCGACTTCCTGTTTAAAATCTTTAAACCTTTCGAAAGTCTCTGACTTATGCTTGATTAAGTAGACATATCCATATCTACTATAATCATCTGTAAAAGTCAAATAATAATGATTAACATCCCTTATGGCATGTTTTAAGGTCCCACACACATCCGTGTGTACAAGATCCAACAAACCTTCACCCCTCTCACAAGAACATGTGAAGGGTGACTTTATCATTTTTCCATGTAAGCATGATTCGCAACTATCATCTGACTTTAGGTCAAATGAGTCCAAGACTCCATCCTTTTGGAGTTGGCCTATACGTTTCTTGCTTATATGTCAAAGACGACAATGCCATAATGATGCTTTATCCAAGTTATTATCATTAACAGAATCAATACACAAAACATTATTTCCTAAGTTATCAACCACAGATACAGTTTCATACACACCATCACAAGGTAATGCTTTAAAATAAAGAACATAATTAAAGAAATCATTAATCGAACCAACTTCATTATCAAATGAAAAGTTGAAACCTTGTTTATACAATGCATAAAAGGAAATAATATTTGTTGCCATTTCTGGCAAATAACAACATTTAGTAAAATCTAAATTAAACCCACTACTTAGCGATAAAGTATAAACTCCAATCTTGGTGACCGGTAAAGCTTTCCTATTCCCCATGATTAAGTTTATTCTTCCTTGCTCCATAATCTTACTTCTTCTTAGTCCCTACAAATCAGAACAAATATGAATACCACAACCGGTATCAAGGACCCAAGAGTTAGAATGGGGTGAGTTATTAGATAAGATAATGTAAATACCCACATGGTTGGGTTTAACTTTCCCATTATTTACATCTTGCTGGTACTTTGCGCATTTCCGCTTCAAATGTGACTTTTCATGGCAATAGAAGCATTTAACCACTTTTGGGTCAGAAGAAGGAGTGACGAAACCTTTCTTGGTTCCACTTGAAGAGGAACCATCAAGGGTCCTAGCCTTGGTACCCTTCGAAGAGCTCTTCCTCTTCTTCCCTCGACTCTTCCCAATTTCCAAAACCGGGGTGGAGTTTGGAGTAAGAGTGTTAACAACCGACTTCCCCTTAACACCTGTTTATGCGGTCTTGAGAAGTCTGTGAAGTTTGCTGAGTGTGACCTCTTCCTTATTGATGTGATATTTCATGCGGAATTGATCATAGCGCGATGGTAAGGAGTGCAAAATGATATCTTTTGCAAGCTCCTCAGAGAAGTTCACATTAAGCTTTAGCAACCGATCCACATACCTTTGCATTTTCTGCATGCGGCTCGTGACAGACTCTCCATCCTTCATCAAGGTTGTTATCATGGAGCAGATGATTTCATACCTCTCTTGTCGTGCACTTTGAAGGTATCTTTCCATCAGATCTTGGTGCATTTCAAAAGGGTAGAATTCCTCATAGGACTTTTGGAGTTTGGCATAGTGGCCATCATGATGCATGATACTTTGGTAGCATCCCTTTCATGTGCCTGGAAGTCAGCAATCTCCTGAGGAGTTGCGGTGGTCTCATCAATCTCCTTAACCTCCTTATCAAGGACATATTCTTTGTCCTCGTAGCGGGTAATCATCCTGATGTTTCTAATCCATTCATTGAAGTTGGATCCATCAAAAGTGTCTTTCCCACACAAGTTCATAAGGGTAAAGGAGCTATTAGGATTAGAGCCAGAAACATCATTGTTTGAAGACATCTGAATGAAGAGAACAGGATTAGTTTAGATATTAATAGAGTCCTTAATAAAACACCCAAATGTAATATTAATGCTAGGATCCAATCAGAATATATTATAACTTAAAAGAGGTATGTCGTAATCCAAGCTATAACATATTTGAAAGGTAGGTGAATGACGATTCACTAATTTCCACCATGAAAAACGAAATATTAATATTATTTTTTAATTGGTTATTAGAAATTCCTAGATTCTTTGAGATTCATTATGTTTCAATCTCGAGTCTGTCGTCCAGGTTTTGTGACTGGGATACCGAGGATCACAAAATGAGGTGTGAAGTAACCATGCAAATCACTTGGTACCCTTAAAGTTTATCACTCAATCGATGTGCCAATAAGCCACACACGCTCCACCGATACTATGATAACCTTAAGTCACCCTTTACCTACCTTGTTAAGTCCAAGTTAGTGTGCCGGTTAACCACGCACGCTCCACCAACGACTTAAACAAAGTGTAAAGTGCAATTTCATTGATTAGCACCGTATTCACATTTTTCCTAAAGTAACTAAGATTGGAAATTTAATAAAACATACAGTTACTTTATAATATTCATCATACTTTTAATAAGAATTTATAAGTCCTTGTCTTACACATTCGGCTAACGACCCTCCACCAATCAAGGAAGTGGTGGGTGAGAGTGGACACCGATTAAGTTGTCATTTTATAGGAAACAACCTTATACCCCCCTTACAGACCGGCTATGTGAAGGAGGCGTACTAGCAGTAAGACGACTTGATCTTATATATATATATATATATATATATATATATATATATATATATATATATATATATCATTAACTTATAATATTATAAAGTATAACGGTTGAATTTTAACTTTTAAAATTCTCATGGTTGGAACTAAAGTTTTAATCAAGACTTTACTTGTTCCAAAACATGAGGGCAAGTTTTGTAAACTTCCAAAACTTTTCATTTATTATAACTTATGAATTAATTAAGTCATAAAAATGAAGACTCTTCATTTTTTATAACTCTTGTGTTCTTTTAATGTCTTTAATAAAAGTGTGACTTTTGGTTTTCCATAACTTGAGTACAAGTTATGGACTCCATTCAAACACATTATGATCATGAATTAAACTACCATGAAGGTTACAAGCAATTCCTATGATCATCTAATCTTTATAAGTTCAAGAACATGAATAAGAACATTTCAAGAATAAAAAATTACACTTAAAAACTTGTAATTTTGATAATTGCCATTGCAAATGGATTAGTATAAACATTACACCATCTAAAACAAGTTTTCAAGTACCAAAATAGTTTAGGCTAATGTTTCTAGTCCATTTCCAGCAACAAAAGTTGAAAATCTGCATTCTGAGGCTCCTACTCGTCGAGTGCACGAACGAACTCGGCGAGTAGGATGAAGTTACACATGAACTCGACGAGTCCCCCCATGGACTCGGCGAGTTCAGCAGGCAGATAGCACAAGATCGACTTTTTTCAACAGTTTTGCACAAATAACAAACAAGCAAGCCTAGGCTCTGATACCACTGATGGGTTTTGAGCATTCTAACACTTCCTAAGTGTACATGCAACCTTAATAACCTTTGATCTATGTTTTTCTAATTAGCATGCAAAGTTGAATACCAAGGTTATATTCCTATCTATCATACATGGGGAACAATTTTTAAACTTGAATGGAAGATAGAATAACTTACCTTGTTGTTGCTTTTGATCCTTGAAACCTTGTGAGCCTAGCACCCCAAGTGTAATGCCTCAAATGCTTCAAACAACACCAAATGCAAAGGAGTAAACTTTGAAAGAATATTACACTTGCAAAAATCGGCCTAGCCCTCACTTGTTCATGTGTAGCCGATTTTGGTGAAGAATGGTTCCTCATATAGTGTTGACACATCTAGGGTTACATCATGTAAACCCTAATGTGGCATGACTCTTCATTTCCATGACCCATGGGTTTGTAACTCCCATGGAGCATCCATGGAGCATCATATGGGTGGAACCCAACCTGATAATCCATGGAGCCTCTTAGCCTACTATATAAGTTATGGATGATTTACAATCAACCCATATAAGAAATAGTTATCTTTTGATCACTTAATTAATTCTAAACTAATTCTTGAACAAAATAATTAAATAATATTATTAATTTATTAGAATTTATAATATATTAATAATCCACAAGTGTTATTTCTCTCATTTAGTCTATCCAATTGCATGGTGCCATGCAAACCAAATGGACCATGCTGGGTCGAATTAAGTACATATCAGAAATAGTTATTGACTTAGACACCTTATCCAACAATTAGGTTTATCCAGATTTACTAGTGTGTTATCACTGATAAATGTATCACCCTCTGTGGTAATATGGAAACCATAAAACTCCGGTGGAACTCTAACTCTACTGAAACGCCTCAGAGGTACAGACTCGTCAATTGGCTCAATCGGAGTTTCCTCCTTGGGTTGAGTGCTAGTGTTTTAGGTTCCTTCACCGCTTGACTCTTGAAGATCTTTAAGGTCAATTTGCCTCCCACTGTCCCCTTAGCATATTAGTTCTCTCTCACGAAAAACTCCTTTCATCGCAACGAAGACAACATTGTCATTCGGTGTATAGAAAAGATATCCAAAGGATTTTTGCGGGTAGCCAGTGAAAATACATCGCTCACTCCGAGGTTCGAACTTGTCATGAGTCTCGTGTCTCAAAAAAGCCTCGCAACCACAAAATTAGATGTGATCTAATGAGGAAACCTTCCCTGTCCACATCTCCTAAGGTGTTTTGGAAACCTTTTTGGTATGGAGTAGATTAAGGATATCGGCGGCAGTCTCTAAGGCATACCCCCGGAAGGAGATAGGAAATGAAGCTTAACTCATCATGGAACGAATCATGTCTAGCAAGGTTCTATTGTGCCTCATAGCCACACCGTTAAGCTATGGTGTCCTAGGTGTCGTCAATTGTGAAACAATTCCACATTCCTTAAGATAGTCAAGGAACTCGATACTATGATACTCTCCTCCACAATTGGATCACATCATCTTTATCTTCCTGCCCAATTGGTTCTCCATTTCTTGCTTAAACTCTTTGAACTTTTCAATGGTTTCTAACTTGTGCTTGATATCTCTTGTGGCGGTTCTGAATGGTCCATACACATCAGTGTGTATGAGATCCAACAAACTTTCACCCCTTTCACAAGTAATAGTGAAGGGTGACTGGGTCATATTTCCATGTAAACAAGATTCACAAGTGTCATCTAACTTTAAGTCAAATGAATCCAAAACTCCATCCTTTTGGAGTTGGGTTATGTGCTTCATGTTGAAATTTCCAAGACGACATTGCCACAAGCATGCCTTATCAAAATCATTTGAATAATCAACGTGTAACACATTGTTTCCTAGGTTATCTATAACATTCACAGTTTCTTATATACCATTGCAAGGTAATGCTTCAAAATAAAACACACCATTATAATAACCATTAATAGTACCAACTTCATTATTAAAAGAAAATCTAAAACCTTGTTTGTATAAAATATGAAAGGACATAATATTTCTCGTCATAACGGCCGAGTAACAACAATTATTCATATCTAAATTTAATCCATTACTATGAAATAAAGAATAAACTCCAATCTTGGTCACATACGACATTTTCCTATTTCCCATCATTAAGTTTATATTCCCGTGCTCCACATCCCTACTCCTTTTTAATCCCTGTAAATCGGAACAAATGTGAAATCCACAACCTATATCAAGGACTCAAGAATTAGCATGTGTTGAGTTATTAGATTGAATAGTGTAAATACTTACAAATGAGGGTTTAAGCTTCCAATCCTTTACGTCCTGCAAGTACTTGGGGACGCATCGTTTTGAGTGATTTTTTTCATGACAATGGAAGCAATCAACATCCTTTGGATTGGAACAGGGATTAGCAGAACCAGCTTTGGTCCCACTAGAAAAGGATCCATCAAGGGACTTTCCCTTTCGGCTCTTAGAGGGAGCCTTCCTCTTCTTTCCCTTCTCATGTCCGATTTCCAAAACAGGGGCAGAAGTAGTATTAGCAGGAGTAGACACAACCGATTTTCCTTTCAGGTTGCTCGTTGCACTCCTTAGAAGGCCATGAAGCTTGATAAGAGTGCCTCCTCCTTGTTCATATAATAGGTCATACTTCATTGCCCAAAATCGTAACTAGAGGATTCTTGAAGTTCATGGTGATTTTGGGTGGATGGAGATTCTCTCTCAAGCTCATCCATTGTTTATGATGTGTTGTGATTCCACTGGAGGCTTCCACACTATTTGGGATAAGCTCTAAAGGCTAGATATATTAGGACTTCAAGCTGTAAGTCCCCATTCTGCTTGTGTATCAATCTGATCTGTTTGATGGTGCGGAATCCCAATCAAGCGGATGATGTTAGATCAAATAGAAGAGAAAGAGAAGAAGAAGATGATGAATCTTGTATATATTGATATGAATTAAGATCTGGATACAAGATTCACACACACCAACACACACTTTCTATTCTCTCTCTTTAGAACACCTTCAAATACACACATATAAGCTCCTCTATTATCTTTTGTTCATCAATCCCTACTCCTCACGTCTAACACCTAAATATATACAAGGGGAACATGGGCCGTAAATGGGTTTACGACGATAAACCTGTTTACGACCGTAAACACCCCACCTGGCCATAAACTAGACTGTAAACTCATAAAATATTACATAAAATACAATTCCCCAGAAAAGCAAAGTATAAACCATATTTTGACCCAACAATCTCCCCCTTGGTTTATATCTTTCTTTTCTTAATTGGCCCAACAAGCTCCCCCTAAAAAGTATATGGCTCTTATTGTTAGTATTTAATGGGACCTTGGCTTCAGCTTTAACCTTCGATTTCTTCACAGCATCAGGATGAACATATGAATGACTTCATCTTGAGACCTTGAGCTTTTTTTTTTTTTTTTCAGAATTTGGCGTTGAACGCACATTGGGTGAGGATGGTTGATGTACTGATTCTTGAAAGATAGTGCTTTCAGCTTGGGAATCTTCAGAGAGAACATCAGAGAGAACAAATCTTCTGGATCACTTTAGCATGTACAACAATAGCAGTAGACTGATTGAGGAGGCTTCAATGCATTCCGTCATATAATCTTCAAGAATAAGTTCACCTTGTTACTCGGGTTGAACGATTGAATGTTGAAAGAATAATCTTCATTTCTTCCTCCTTCGAATGTGAATTCTTCGATGATCACGATTGAAGCCTTGAATAAGAAATATTCGACACAGACTCCATGAGTTTCATCTTTACATGAATTCACTTTTCAAAACAAAACAAAAGTAAAAGACAACTTAGCACACAAATTAAAGCAAAAACAAAAATATTTTTGGATTTTTTATTTTTCTGAACAAGAAATAAAACAGAGCTAAAAATATTTTTGGATTTTTGATTTTTCTTGATTTTTGTTTGATTTTGTTTTATTTTTGATTTTTCTTGGATTTTTGATTTTTTTTTATTATTTTATTTATTTATTTATTTATTTTTTAATTCTCCCCTAAATTTGTGCATAGAGGAAAATTATGAACAAATTTAAGAAAAACAAAAATATTTGGGATCAAAGTTGTTGGACAGCCCTATTCCACTTGTCAGTACCCTTACTTTCATGTCTTCGTCTGATCGATCGCCAGTATTGTGGTCCACTTGAGCACGAACCATTTGTGACAGAATTTGGACAATTTACCAATGACATGTCATTTTTTTAGCCCTTATTCTTAAATAAATTTCCTTGTGACCATTTAACTTACTACAACCAGGGATATTGTTTTCCATCTAAATTGAGCGGCGAGATCTACAAACAATCTGCATGTGTTCAATTTTTAATTATACTAGAACGTGTTTCCTGCTTCCTGATATGCTCCAGCCATCAAGGACTTCCAGAATACTCCTTTACACTGGGTGAGCAGACAATTATTAAGAGAGAAGATAGATTTAGAATGCATATGTTATACACGTAGAAGATGAAACATATGACTAACTGAAATTTTAGAGGGATTGAGAAGAGAATGTTGCATATACTATGTACCAGGTCCGATTATGAGTCACACATAGGAGACAGTATATGGCTAACAGATAGAAAGAATTGCATAGAGAGAAGATGCAGAGAGACAGAATTGCATATGATACAGTCCAGGTCGGATCTCTCGATCATGCAAAGGAGGCAACAAATAAAAAACAGACAGAAAGTAAGAAAATAACCTTCTACAGACCTAGTTTATCGGAATTCCCTAGTCACCCCCATCAAAACCAGAATTAAGGACAAAATCTGCACATCGAGGAAAAGTTCATCTAGAATTCTAGATACGAGTTATTTTAGTGTGAACGGTAGATTCGCATGCATATCTGCAGGCTCAACCTATTTGAGCGTCATATTGTCAGGCTAAACGGATATAACTAGTTCAATGTTTTTCAAGTCATTGAATTCCTTAAGTTCAACTCTTCCTAGTGAAGTACATTTAAAATCTTTCGTGCCTACCAGCACATCGAGCACATAGCGTAGACAATTCAATTTTTGAACGTTATGCAGATTCAGATTGCCCGTTATCAATTGATAATATCATTCCCCGATAATAACTACTAACGAAAAACTATTAAGAAAATGAAAATTTGTCTTTAAAATGAATCATAGTAAGATAAACTCAGGAGTATAAAGAAGAAAACGCAAACCGTAATTCACCAATTGAATTTGCATCCAGAAGGTCTAAGAGAACAACACGCATAATCTCAGAACAGATCCAAAAATTCTTCATGTCATTAGGCACTAACCTCATTTTTGATCTCTTCCTTTCCTCCTTTCTTTCCTTTCCCGCAAAGTACACAAACTCTCGAACAAAGTTTTGAATGTTGTATAGTTGAGAGATGTCCCTATCATATGCCAGGAGTAGCCACTACCAACGAATGGAAGTCTGATGATATGCCTCTATAGCTGCTCTGACACAGAGCGGGATCAGTTGGTCTTTGGAACCTAGTCCATTTTGAAACTGGGTTGACCTTTGACATCCTTGCATAATACTCTCTCCCATGAACTCATACCTCTCATGATGAGCACTTTGATGGTATCTTTCCATCAAATCTTGATACATTTCAAAAGGATAGTAGTCCTCATATGACTTCTGGAACTCAGCAGTCATGGTAGAACTCAATAGACACAACACCTTTGTTGCATCCCTCTAATGAGTAGCATGTTCAAAAATTTGTTCAGGAGTGGCAATGGTTACATCAATATCCTTAAGGTATTTATCTAGGACATATTGTTTTTCCACATAGCGAATAGACATTCAAATATTACAAATCCAATCATTGAAATTCGAGCCATCGAAAATGACCATCCCACATAGGTTCATGAGGGAGAAAGAGCCTTAAGGTATTTGTGTGGAATCATTGTTTGGGATAGACATCTGAAAAGGAACAATAACAAAATTTAGATTAGATACTAATCCTTAATATTACACTCAATATGAAATACTAAGGCTAGGATCCAACACAATATTCTACAATTACGAAGAGGGATGTTGTAATCCAATTGTAAAATATTTGAAGGTAGGTGAATTACAATTTACCAATTTCCACCATGGAAAACGAAATAGATGATTAAGTTTTAATTGGATTTTAAATTCCTAGATCCTTTGAGATTCATTGAACTTTTTAGTGGCATGTTTAAATCAAGATTGCGCCCTTCAAGTTTGTGACTGGGATACCGATGATCACAAACAAGGAGTAAATAACCATGCAAATTAGCTTGGTACACCAAATGTTACAGGTCACCTAATCAATGTGCTGGTTAACCACATACACTCAATTGATATATGATTAACACCAAACTACCCTTTGCCACACATTGTCAATCCCAGATTTGTGTGCCGGTTAACTACACACGCTCCACTAACGACTTAACAAGGTGCAAAGTGTAATTTCATGGATTAGCACCATTTTCACATTTTCCTAAAGTAACTAAGATTGAGAATTTAATAGAAGTTTAGTTACTTTATATTTATCATTATACTTTTAATGAGGGATTTAATGAGGGAGAATTAGTGTCCTATCCTACCCGTTCAGCTACCGACCCTCTACCAGTCCAGGAAGCAGTGGGTGAGAATGAACACCCATTAAACCACCATTCGATAGGAAGTAACCTTATACCCCCTTATAGAACGGCTTCGTGAATGAGGCCTACTAATGGTAAGACTAACTAGTGTTATATATATATATATATATATATATATATATATATATATATATATATATATATACATATATATATATCTATATATATATATATATATATATATATATATATATAATTAAACTTATAATATCGTAAAGTATAAGCGTTGAATTTTAACTTTTAAAACCCTAGGGTTTGGAATTAAAGTTTCATTGATGAGACTTTAAAAGTTCCATATCTTGAGGCAAAGTTTTGAAACTTGTCAAAAGTCTTCACATTCATACCTTATGAGTTTAATAGGATTTTAATGGGTGAGACCCTTCATTTTCCATAACTTGAGGACAAGTTATGAAGGTCATTAAAATTCATTTAGATCTTTTTCCAACAACTAAAATTATCACATAATTTATGATCTAACTAAACTCATAATCAAGATAATTTCAAGTCAACAATTTCAAAGTAATTTTGTGTATCATATAAAAACAACAATTAGTTTTAAACTTTGATAATTACCTTGAGGTTGGATGAGTATAAGCACTACCATATCATAAAAACATTTCCAATGATCTGAAACAGTTTGGGGTAGTGTTCCAAATCCAAACCAGGCCAAGAAACTCGAAATTCTGCAAATAGAGCCTTCAACTCGTCGAGTGCATGAACTGGACTCGGCGAGTTGCTCTGTTATTGAGTGGACTCGTCGAGTCTTTTCATGGTCTCGACGAGTTCACTAGTCAGAGGCCAAAATTTCAAATTTTTTAGCTTTGAAAAAATAGTAATCATCAAATATAATAGAAAACAATCCTAGGCTCTGATACCACTATTGGGTTTTGAGCAATATAACACTCATATGGTGCACATGCAACCCTAAATATTTTGGATCTATGTTTTATCAAATTATACATGTATTTTTCAATTTTTCGAAAGTATTCTCCCTAGCTAGCATACAATTGAAGCTATATAATATAAACTTAGTTTGGATGCTTTATTCTTGATTAGGATAGAGTCCTTGACATTTGAAAGCTTTAGCACCCCAAGTGTGACGCCTATAATGATTCACAAACACCAAATGCAAGAGGAGGTTTTAGAGAACAAGTTATTTGAACTTCACTCTCTTAGAATGTATATGGGTGATGATTTTAGCTTTAAGGGTGAGTATATGTAATATGGCAAAGGTAGGGTTACACTTTGTAAACCCTAATTACCTTTCATATACTTAGGCTCCATGGGTTAACCTTTAAGGACTATCCATGGATTATCTCAATGGCTTAGCCCATCCTAAAAAACTATGGGTCATTAGCCCACGTTATAAGAATGATTGATTTACCCTATCAATCCCCACATATTTAATTAGTCTTTTTTTTATCACAAAATTAATTCCAAACTAATTCTTGACCAATACTAATTAAATAATATGATTTATCAATTTAATATATTATACTTATAATATATTAATAAATCAAAAATAACCTTATTCTTAAACGTCCATCCTATGAAACTGCACTGATGAAGGCAACCCAAAAGGACCATGCTATAATCGGGTCAAGTACACCCCAGTTATAGTTATGGGATTAGACATCAAATCCAACATAAAGACCCAACCATACTAAGAACAAAAGTAGTCTCCGTATGTCTGAAAACTGGCATCAATTTAACTAGTAACCTTTAAGTCATCACTTCCACCAAGTACAAGGACCCAGTCCTTAGTTCTTCTTAGATACTTAAGAATGTTCATAACTACTTTCCAATAAGCTTTATCCGGGTTCCCTTGATATCATGTAACGCCCCGGTTTTTCGCATTACGTTTGGTAAGTTTAATTTAATTATCCTTGTAACCTTGGGTTAATTTATTTAACCAATGTCTGATTTCTTATGCTATTGGACTCTTTTGATCATCTTGTAAACTCCTTGTATTGAAGTCCATGGGTTATGGGCCTATTTGCAAAGTCCATCTAGTAAATAGTACTTAATGTGTTAATTGAGTCATTTGGAACACACACAAGAAAAACACTCTAAACCCTCATTCCTCTCTCAAATCGTCCTCTCTCTCTCTTTGGGATCAAGAGCAGCCAAGAGGCTGTTGTTTGGAGCTTAATTCTTGTTCATTTCCATCCTTGATTCATATTTGTATGAACCTCTTTATCATTTCTTACAACTTGATTCATAACCTTGTTCTAGTTTTATGATTTCATATTCACTTCTCCTCCTTCTTATTTGATTTGTAATTGTATGTTATACATCATCTCAACATCCTATCTTCACCCTATATATGGTGCATAATGGATCTAGGGGATTACATGTGGCAAAAGATCATGGAAACCCTAAAAGGGAGAATGGTGATTTTATGTGCTTTATGTTCATTTTCATGTTGATTATTATTACAATCTTGTGGTAAAATGAAATCCTAATCATACCTAACCCTTCTTAGTACCACAATGATCATGGGGACTAAATTGGTATGATTAACACATCTTAAAAAGTGTTTCAAAGGGAGAAGGATGGATAAGCGAAAAAGGAATCACGGGTGGCTACGATTCTGTTCTCCATCATATCTGTAGTCATTTTGTAAAACTCATATATTGAGCTCTCGAACACAAACGGACCCCAAACCAGTTAAAAAATATAGTTCGCTAACATTATTAAGCAGGCCAACCTCACTAATAAGGACTTTATCTATGGGAAAGAATGGCATGTTCGTTGTTAGGTTTGATCCGGGTCTGTTCTGATATGTCATTTTGTTTTCATCATTTCTAAGGTTTGGAAAAGGATCCAGAGTGATTACAAGTTTCTATATGTTCCTTTTATTACTAATTTAAGATATGGAGCAAATCGGATGTTATTTCCAATTATAAATTTGTTAGAATGGATCTACACTCCAAATCAGTGGGAAGTCACCAGCTTTTGCTAGTGCTGTGATTGTCCACAATGTGAATTTTATATCTGGGGTTTGGGAGATGATTTCTATTCAATTCCAACTCCCAGACTTTCATTTGTATGTCCTTTACTTCTCTTAATTTTGGTTTGGACGAATTCCTCTCACAAGTTGGGTAGAATTGGGCAACATCACTTGACTGTATTGTTGGAGACATAAGTAATACACCATTTTGTAAAATTCATATTGAATTCATCTTTTGGAGTTAGAATGAGTTCTTTATAGTTGTGGAATCCTGAGAAATCATAGTTTCCTATAAAATTTAGTTAAAGCTATGTTTCTGTTTTAGATTTTGGAGTAAATCCATTTTGAACAGCAGGTTTGTTTTAGAGACCTTGTTGTGATTACTCTTTTCTCAACTCATACCTTCATTACTTCTCCATTCTAACCTTTAGTCCTTCTTAGGTGAGGTTTTGAAGTTTGCTCAAGCTTGGTAGCATTATTTGATTGTTAGCTATTCTTACTACTCACTCAAGGTGAGTTCTCTCACACCGTTGTATTGATGATTGTGTTTGCTAGTTAGCTCGTGTGTGATTATTTGAATTTATTATAAAGCATGCTATGTAAGTAATGTTTTAATTCATACATGTTCACTGTATGTAACTAATCATGGATATGGGGACACCACCAAAGGATACGAATTTACCGGTGCGGTGGGTAGGTAAGATCACCAACGTAACACTCTTCGTGAGGTGCGGTGATTAGGGTCAAGTGATACGGGATTTTCTTGGTGCGGCTCAAACCTACAAGTCCTTCTTGTATTATTCGCGTTGATTTTTTCTTTTCCCTTATTATACAACTATAATTGGAAAATGGATTAGGGTTAGTAAATATGAATGTTAGTACAATATCTGTGTTTGAATTCACTAAGCTTTGTGCTTATGATTTCCCTTATAACTTTTCAGGTGTTAAGATTAAAGAGGCTAAGGCTTGACATGGAGCATCGGGACATCGCTACTAGTTATTTTTGTTGGAACCTTATTATTATTATTATTATTACTCCCGCACTTATTTTATATGATTATTAAGTAGATGGATTATGTTATGATTATTTCAGTTGTTTTAATTTAATTTAAGATGGGTTTTAAAAGTTTAAAATTTTTGCAAAAAATTTGGGTGTCACAAGTTGGTATCAGAGCCACAGTTTGAGGGAAGTAGGCATTCTTGTGGATGTTCTACACTCAAATTTGAGGATCTATAAGAATGTATTTTCTTTTTAAAAGGTTTTTCAAACTTTCTGAAGACTAGTAGTGGAAGATGTCGCGGTGTGTCAGTCGGCTATCCAAGTAAGCCTTATTTCGTATGGTAAATGTTTATTTTAAATTGTTGACTTTGAATTGGATTCAACTAGTCTTAAAATGTTAGGTTACACACTTATTTAATATTGACATGTGAGAGAGTTGTAAAATTAACGGCTAGAGTGAGTTGGATATTTTGAAACTAGACGCGAATGCGAAATTGAAACTTGTGTGGAAGGTAGTAGAAGGGCCCATACTATTTGAAACATCGGTGCCGGTTTTGGGTCGGGGCAAGGTTGAGAAGTTTTCGGCAAGATGAGTGTTTCGTCTTCCTAGAAATATCTAGGCTGAATTATTTCTAAATATTTTCCTCCTTCTACGGATACAGATGGCTCCGACTGTTCGACTTAATCAGCTCCAAATGGAGCAAGTTAGGAATATTTTCGCTGAGGAATTCAATAATGCTTTCAACGAACTAATCCCGGGTGTGACCAATGACATAATCAACCAGGCTAGTGCTCTTCTGGATGAGCGCCTCGCAGCTATTCCCGGGGGAGTTTTACCGGCTCCGCCCATTCGGGATTCGGCATACTACTTCGAGAAGTTCAGCAAGTGTAGCCCTCCTCTATGGAACGGTGAATCTGACCCAGTTGCCGCTAAGCACTAGGTGTAAGATGTTGACGGCGCCTTCATGACTGTTGGGTATCCAGACCAGTACAAAGTTGTGATCGCCATGAATCAGCTGCGAAAAATGGGAAAGACATGGTGGAACACAATCACCGCTTTATTAAATGAAGAAGAAGTGAGGGCCATGTCCTGGGTCCAATTTATGGAGAGGTTTGAGGCACAATATGTGCCTAAGGTGGAGCATTAGCGGATGCATAAAGAGTTCATGGCCTTACAGCAAACTATCGAGTCTGTTAGCAACCTGAACGCCAAGTTCTTGGAGATGCTATCTTTTTATCCCTCGTTTGCTGGAAACAAGGCCTGGTTACTCAGCCGATACACTGCCATTATACGTACCGAGATTCGGGATTTCGTTAGCATGCAAGAGTTTCTGACATTATCTGCAATCATTGATGCAGTGAGGAGGAGGGAAATCGAGTTGCAGACCCAGTCCAAGAGGAAGGCCAATGACACCTCCTCCAAGACATCCGGAGATGCCTAGAAAAAGAAAAAGCAGGGTGGTAAGTCAAGGTATGAGTACAGGTCTTCTTTAGGTCAGGGCAAGAAAAATCCGTTGCTATGCTACAACTGCAAATATCCAGGGCATCATTCGAAGAATTGTAGGGCTCTTCCTGCGAGTGCAGTTCCTCAAATTACTTCTACTGCTCCAGTCTGCTAGCACTACAACAAGACGAGGCACAAGAAGCCCGAATGCCTGAAGTTGAAGGCTGGTAAAGGAGGCGGGGGTACAAATCCTTCAATTGCATTGTCTTTTAAGGGACCCACTATGGTAACACGAGGTCGTGCTCACTAGATGATTGCGGATGAGCTGGTGATTACCGCGAAAGTGGTAGGTAAATCTTTTTTTTCCTTTTCTCTCTTGGCATTATTTAATAAATGGTAGTTAGAATTGTTTACATGATTGTATGTGGTAAATCAGGCACTTATTTGCTAGATTCGAAGCCCGCTGTTGTTATGTTTGATAGCAGTGCTACCCATTCTTTTGTATCTCGAACGTTTATTAATTGTTTGGGGCGTAGTATCGGAAAATTGGCTCGCCTAATGGTTGTTGATGTTTCCGACAACCGCACTATTTATGTCACCAATGTTTATCGAGGTTGCACTCTCGAGTTTTTTGGAGTTGAATTCCCTACTGACGTTATCCCTATTGCGATGCGAGAGCTTTGCGTTATCGTAGGCATGGATTCGCTTGATGCGTTTGATGCGGAAATGCACTGTTGTAAGAAACAAGTTCGTGTTTGAAACCCTAGAGGTGGAGCACTTATTATTCAGGGGGGACATTCCCCGCCTAGCTATGGCTTCTTTCTCTTCTGCTATAGCGCTAGACGACGTTGCTATCGTTTTCGACTTCAGCAATGTCTTTCTGGAGGAACTCCCTGGCTTGCCACCTTTTCGGCAAGTGGAGTTTCGCATTGATTTGGTGCCAAGTGCGACTCCGGTAGCGAAATCTCCTTATTGCTTGGCATCACCTAAAATGAAAGAGCTCCAAGATCAACTTCAAGAACTAAGTGATAAAGGCTTTATATGGCCAAGCTGCTCACCTTGGGGTGCTCCTATTCTCTTTGTGAAGAAGAAAGATGGATCCTAGCGAATGTGTATTGATTATAGGGAGCTAAACAAGTGCACGATAAAGAATAGGTACCTGCTGCCACGTATTGACGATCTTTTCGATCATCTTCAGGGAGCGTCTTGGTTTTCCAAGATTGATTTACGTTCCGGTTACCATCAGATGCGGGTTCGTGAGGAAGACATTGAGAAAACAACATTCCGTACTCGATATGGACACTTTGAATTCGTGGTGATGCCTTTTGGTCTAACCAATGCACCCGCAACATTTATGGATCTCATGAACCAGGTGTGTAGCCTGATGCTTGACTGTTTGGTCATAGTGTTCATAGATGATATCTTGGTCTATTCTAAGAGCAAAGAGTAGCATGAGCAACACCTTCGGGAGATTCTGGAAACTCTGGCAAGAGAAAGGCTTTATACTAAATTCTCAAAATGTGAATTTTGGTTGGAAGAAGTTTAGTTCTTGGGGTATGTGGTAAACAAACACGGTATTAAGGTCAATCAAGCCAAGGTTGATGCAGTTAAACAATGGAATATTCTAAAAACACCTTCTAAAATTCGCAGTTTCTTGGTTTAGCCGGTTATTATCGGTGGTTCATTGAAAATTTCTCTAAAATCACCTTACCACTCACCCGATTGACCAACAAATCAGTGAAATTCGTTTGGGGCCTGGAGTAGCAGTTGGCGTTTGATGAGTTAAGGAAACGATTGTGTGACGCTTCGATTTTTGCCTTACCTGATGGGGTTGAGGATAAGGTGGTTTACTGTGATGCATCGCTTCACGGTCTTGGTGACGTGCTAATGCAACGAGATAGGGTGATAGTCTATGCCTCCCGATAGCTGAAACCCCACGAACAAAACTACCCCAATCATGATTTGGAGCTTGGGGTTGTTGTTTTTGCTCTTAAGATTTGGAGACACTATCTCTATGGAGTGAAGTTTATCATATACAATGACCATAAAAGTCTAAAATCTTTGTTCAAGCAACGGGATTTGAACATGATGCAAATCAGATGGTTGGATGTGGTACAAGATTATGACTATGAAATTCACTACCACCCCGGAAAAGCTAATGTGGTAACTGATGCTCTCAGTCGTAAACAATCTGCCGAACCGATTCGAGCTAAGTGTCTCCGGATCACGATGGTTTCGTCTTTGTTAGATCTAATCCGGGACGCCCAAAAGACGGCAATACTGGAGGAAAACATTAGGCGTGAGAAGATTGGGAAAGAGTTGCCTAAGATGGAATGAGACGGGCCGGGTTTGCTGACTCGCTACGGTAGAGTTTGGGTTCCATATATTGAGGGAAATCGGAAAACCCTAATGGATTAGTCTCATAAGTCAAAATTTTCTATCCATCCTGGTGCTACTAAAATGTATCGGGACCTTCATGAGGCTTATTGCTGGCATGGAATGAAGAATGATGTGGCTCGATTTGTGGAAGAAGGTATGACCTGTCGGAAGGTCAAGGTAGAACACCAGAAACCGCATGGGAAGTAGCAACCATTGGAGATTCCTGAATGGAAATGGGAGCATCTAACCATGGACTTCATTACAAAACTTCCTAGAACTGTCCGAGGAGCCGATATGATATGGGTGATTGTTGATTGTTTGACTAAGAGTGCTCACTTTCTGGCTATAAAGGAGAGCTCATCGGCGGAGAAATTAGCCGAGATCTTTGTTTGGGAGATTGTCTCATTACAAGGGGTCCCCGTTTCTATCGTCTCCGATCGGGACACCCGATTTACTTCTCAGTTCTGGAGGAAGTTTCAAGTGGAGTTGGGTACACCATTACATTTTAGCATCGCCTTCCATCCACAGACTGACGGGCAGAGTGAGCGGACGATTCAGATCTTGGAGGACATGTTTAGGGAATGTGCGATTGATTTTGGGGGTAGTTGGGATGACCCTCTACATATAGCTGAGTTTTCTTATAACAACAGCTATCACTCGAGCATTAAAATGCCTCCGTATGTAGCCTTGTTTGGGAGGAAGTATAAGATGCCCGTTTGTTGGGGCGAGGTTGCGCAGAGGGTACTTGGGAGTACCGATATCGTGCTACGGACTACGGAGAAAATCCAAGTGATTCGGGATCATTTGGTCACAGCGAGCAGTTATCAGAAAAGTTATGCCGACAAAAGACGCTCCAATATTGAGTTCCAGGTAGGAGATTATGTGTTGCTTAAAGTCTCCCCCTGGAAAGGTGTGATTTGATTTCAGAAGCGGAGAAAGCTCGGACCCCGATTCATTGGACCCCACAAGGTCATAGCCCGTGTGAGAAAGGTGGCTTACCGTTTAGACCTGCCTAATGAGCTTAGGCTAATTCATAATACGTTCCACGTGTCTCAATTACAAAAATGCGTTGTTGATGAGACCACTGTGATACCACTAGAGGACATATAGATTGACGAGCGTCTCAATTATGTTGAGAAACCAACCACTATTTTTGAACGAAATATGAAAGCTCTCTGCAACAAGACTATAACCCTGGTTAAGGTACAGTGGCAACATAGGAAGGGTTCAGAATGGACTTGGGAATCGAAATGCGAGATGCGGGCTCATTATCCGGATCTATTTCTAGGAGTTGACTTCGAGGACGAAGTCGGTTCTTAGTGGGGGAGAGTTGTAACGCGCTGGTTTTTCTCGGTACGTTTGGTTATTTTAATTTAATTATCCTTGTAACCTTGGGTTAATTTATTTAACCAATGTTTGATTTCTTATGTTATTGGACACTTTTGATCATCTTGTACACTCCTTTTATTGAAGTCATGGGCTATGGGCCTATTTGCAAAGTCCATCTAGTAAATAGGACTTAATGTGTTAATTGAGTCATTTAGAACACACACAAGAAAAACACTCTAAACCCCCCTTCTCTCTCTCTCTCTCATATCGTCCTCTCTCTCTTTGGGATCAAGAGCATCCAAGGAGCTGTTGTTTGGAGCTTACATCTTGTTCATTTCCATCCTATATTTATATTGGTATGATCCTCCTTATCATTTCTTACAACTTGATTCATAACCTTGTTCTAGTTTTATGATTTCATCTTGACTTCTCCTCCTTCTTATTTGATTTGTAATTGTATGTTATACATCATCTCAAGATCCTATATTCACCCCATATATGGTGGATGATGGATCTAGGGGATTAAATGTGGCAAAAGATCATGTAAAACCTAAAAGGGAGAATGGTGATTTTATGTGCTTTATGTTCATTTTCATGTTGATTATTATTACAATCTTGTGGAAAAGTGAAATCCTAATGATACCTAACCCTTATTAGTACCACCATGATCATGGGGACTAAATTGGGATGATTAACACATGTTAAAAGGTGTTTCAAAGGGAGAAGGATGGATAAGCCAAAAAGGAATCACGGGTGGCTACGATTCTGTTTTCCATCAGATCTGTAGTCATTTTGTAAAACTCATATCTTGAGCTATATAACTCAAAGGGACCCCAAATTAGTTCCAAAAGTTCACAAAATTAGTTGGATAACTTTCTTAAGCAGGCCAACCTCACTGATAAGGACTTTATCTATGGGAAAGAATGGCATCTTTGCTTTAGGTCTGATCTGGGTCTGTTCTGATATGTCATTTTGTTTTCATCATTTCAAAATCTTGGAAAAGGATCCAGAGTGATTCCAAGTTTCTAAATTTTCCTTATATTACTAATTTAATATCTGGAGCAAATGGGGTGTTATTTCCAATTATAAATCGGTTAGAATGGATCAACACTCCAGATCAGTGGGCAGTCACCAGCTTTTGCTAGTGCTGTGATTGTCCACAACGTGAATTTTATATCTGGAGCTTGGGAGATGCTTTTCATTCAATTCTAACTCTGAGACTTTCATTTGTATGTCCTTTACTTCTTTTAATTTTGGTTTGGACGAATTCCACTCACAAGTTGGGTAGAATTGGCCAACATCACTTGACTGTATTGGTGGAGACAGAAGTGATACACCATTTTGTAAAATTCATATTTAATTCATCATTTGGAGTTAGAATGAGTTCTTTATACTTGTAGAGTCCTGAGAAATCATAGTTTCCTATAAAATTTAGTTAATTCTATGTTTCTGTTTTAGATTTTAGAGTAAATCCATTTTGAACAACATGTCTATTTTAGAGACCTTGTTGTGATTACTCTTTTCTCAACTTATAGCTTCATTACTTCTCCTTTCTAACCTTTAGTCCTTCTTAGGTGACCTTGTTGTGATTACTCTTTTCTCAACTTGAAGTTTGCTCAAGCTTGGTAGTTGGTAACATTATTTGATTGTTAGCTATCCTTACTACTCACTCAAGGTGAGTTCTCTCACACCATTGTATTGATGATTGTGTTTGCTAGTTAGCTCGTGTGTGATTATTTGAATTTATTATAAAAGCATGCTCTATAAGTATTGTTTTAATTCGTACATGTGCACTGTATGTAACTAATCATGGATATGGGGACACCACCAAAGGATACGGATTTACCGGTGCAGTGGGTAGGTAAGATCACCAACGTAATACTCTTCATGAGGTGCGGTGATTAGGGCCATATGATACGGGATCTTCCCGGTGCGGCTAAAACCTACAAGTCCTTCTTGTATTGTTGGCGTTGATTCGTTCTTTTCCCTTATTATACAATTATAATTGGAAAATGGATTAGGGTTAGTAAATATGAATGTTAGTACAATGTTTGTGTTTGAATTCATTAAGCTCTGTGCTTACGGTTTCCCTTATAACTTTCCAGGTGTTAAGATTAAAGAGGCTAAGGCTTGACATGGAGCACCGGGACATCGCTACTAGTTATTTTTGTTGTGACCTGATTATTATTATTACTTCGGCACTTATTTTTTATGGTTATTAACTAGATGGATTATGTTATGACTATTTCAGTTGTTTTAATTTAATTTAAGATGGGTTTTAAAAGTTTAAAGTTTGTGCAAAAAATTTGGGTGTCACATACGAAATGACCATGTTGAAAGCAAAAGCCACATCAGGGCGAGTACATTTCATAGCATACATGATCAAGCCAATGGTCGAAGCATATGGAACTCGAGCCATGTATGTTATCTTGACATCGGTACTCAGACTCTGAGTCTTACTCACCTTGGTGTTCCTCTGGATAGGTAATTTTCCTTTCTTGGAATTCTCCATGCTTAAAAGCTTTAAAACTTTATGAAAATGAGTACTTTGACTAAATCTAATTAGTATTCTACTCCTATTTCTCAAAATCCTTATTCCCATAATGTAAGCAGTCTCTCCTAGATCCTTCATAGTGTAACACTTTCCTAGCCAAGACTTAACCTCCTGCAATGTTGGAACATCGTTTCCTATGAGCAGTATGTCATCAACATACAATACTAGAAAGCTAACTATACTCCCACTAGCTTTGACATATACACAGGACTCATCCTCACTCCTAGAGAAGCCAAACTCTTTGATCTTCTCATCATAGCAAAGATTCCATCTACAAGAATGTTGCTTTAATCCATAGATTGACTTATCAAGCTTACATGCTCTGTTGGTGTATTTAGCATCCAAAAAACCATCTGGCTGACTCATGTAAACATCTTCAAACAAATTTCAATTAAGGAAAGTGGTTTTGACGTCTATCTGCCATATTTCATAATCATGAAATACAGTTATGGCTAGCATAACGCTAATAGACTTGATCTTAGCCACCGGTGAGAAGGTCTCATCATAGTCAACCTCTGGGATTTGAGTAAATCCATTCACAACCAGCCGTGCCTTGAACGTCTGTACCTTTCTATCCACGTATGTCTTCTTCTTGAAAATCCATTTGCACCCAGCTGTCTTACAACTTGGTACATTGTCAACCAAGTTCCAAACTTGATTGAATACATAGATTGGATCTTGTTGTCCATTTCCTCTTTCCACTTGGCAGACTCAGGGACCGCCTTGGCTTCCTTCTAGCTAGAAGGCTCATCCAAATTTACAAGTGCACTATCACTGATAAATGCATCACCATCTATAGTAACATGAAAACCGTAAAAACTCCTAAGAGGTAACGACTCGTCAATGGGTTTAAAAGGAATTTCTTCCTCGGGTTGAGCGCGAGTGTTAGTGCTTCCATCATCACTTAACTCTTGAATTTCTTCAAGATCAATTATATTATTGTTGTCGTCTTAGCATATGAATTCCCTCTCGTGGAAAACTCCCCTTCATGCTACGAAGACCACGTTCTTAACAAGTCTGTAGAACAAGTATCAAACGGACTTCTATGGGTAGCCGATGAAAATACACAGCTCACTTCAAGGTTCAAGCTTATCGTGAGTCTCTCCTCTAACGAATTCTTCACAACCACCAACTATGATATGTGCCAACGAGGTAACCATCCCCATCCACATATCGTGAGGTGTTTTGGTAACCTTCTTTGTCGAGACTATACTTAGGATATGGGTGACAGTCTCTATGGCATACCCCCTGAACGATATCGAAGGCGAAGCTCGATTCATCATGGAATGAACCATGTCCAACAAGGTTCAATTACACCTCTTATCCACACCATTAATATATGGTGTACTAGGAGGTGTCAATTGTGAAACAATTCCACATTCGTTGAGATAGTCGTGGAACTCGATACTAAGATACTCACCACCCCTATTGGATCTAAGCATTTTTATCTTCCTGCCCAATTGATTTTTGACTTCATGTTTAAACTCTTTGAACTTTTCAAAGGTTTCTGACTTTCTCTTGATTAATTAGATATATCCAAATCTGCTATAATTATCAGTAAAAATCACATAAAATCAAATTGCATCCCTTGTCGTCGATCTGAAGGGCCCACACACATCCGTGTGTATGAGAGCCAACAATCCCTCACCTCTTCCACACAAACCTGTGAAAGATTATTAGTCATCTTTCCAAGCAAACGAGACTCACATGTATGATCCGAACTTAGGTCAAATGATTCCAACACTCCATCCTTTTGGAGTTGGGCAATGCGCTTCTTGTTAACATGTTCATCGCGACAATGCCACAACCATGTCTTTTCTCAACCATTAGACGAATCAATATACAACACACTATTTCCTAAATTGTCGACAATAGTCACAATTTCATATACACCATCACAAAGGCAATGCTTCAAAATAAAATACACCATTATAATAAGCATTAATATATCCATTATCATTATTAAAAGAATATCTAAAACCTTTTCTAGATAAACCATGAAAAGAAATAATATTCCTCGTCATTTCTGATGAGTAGCAACAATTATTCAAGTCTAAACATAATCGACTACTAAGATTTAAAGCATAAACTCTGATCTTGGTAACATGTGATGATCTCCTATTGCCGACTATCAGTTCCATCTTCCCGAGGTCCACATTCCTACATCCTCTTAGTCCTTGCAAGTGAGAGCAAATGTGAAAACCATATCCTATATCAAGGACTGAAGAATTAGAATGTGATGAATTTTTAGAAAATATAGTGTAAATACCTGCCAAGGTAGGCTTGATCTTTCCATCCTTAATGTCTTAAAGGTAATTGGGGTAGCTTCTCTTCCAATTCCCTTTTGTCTTCACAGTAGAAACACGTTGCTTCTTTTGGATCTGAGGCAGGAGGAGCAGAATTCGTTTTTCCTTTGGGTCCGCTACTAGAAAACCCATCATAAGACTTTACCTTACAACTCTGCTTTGAGGAAGCTTTCCTCTTTAGCCCTTCCCTTGTCCAATAGCCATGATAGGAGCATCAATAGTAGGAGGAGTGGATTCAATCGCTTTTCCTTTTAATCCACTTTCAGAAATTCTCATCAAGCCTTGAAGTTTACTCAATGTAACTTCCTCTTTGCTTTAAAGGGTAAGTTATCTTGAACTGATCATAGCAAGGAGGTAAAGAGTGCAAGACTATGTCTATAGCCAACTCTTTGTCAAAGTTCACAATAACCTTCAAGAGATGATCCAAATAACGTTGCATGTGTTGCAGGTGGGTCGTGATGGACTCTCCATCCTTCATCTTAGGGGTAATGAGTGACCTGACTATCTCATGCCTTTCTTTACGTACTCTTTGATGGTACTTTGGTAGCATCCTTATAGTGGGCCCTATACTCAACTATTTGTTTAGGAGTAGCTTGTGATTCTTCTATCTCGTTTAGCTCTTTTTCGATGATGTATACCATATCCTGGAAACGCAAGGCCATTCAGATGTTATGAATCCAATCATTAAAATTGGATTCAATGAATGTCACCTTGGCATAAAAGATCAAGGGCGAGAAAGTGTTGGAGGATTTGCTTAAGGAATCAAAAGTGTTGTTTCAGGTAGAAATCTGCAAAAGAAGAATGAAATGTTTTGATTAAATAAGGAATCTATAATATAACACCCAAAATGAAATATTAAGCCTAGGACCCAACACACTAATTCACAATTCAAAAAAGGGATCCCGTAATCCAAATGTAAATTATTTGAAGGTAGGTAAAGGCCGATTTACTATCACAACTAGCATTTTAGGGCTAGAAACTGCTATCCATGTACAAATAATTTCTCGTTGTAACTAAGTGACACTACGTGTAGTATAAGTTAACATCAATACTATACAAGTTTATACATCCAAAATTTTGTTGCAAGTCGAAACTTCCTCGTATAGCCGAAAAACCTAACCCAATAAGTTATGATCACTCAACTTTAGGCTTTAACCAAAGCTTTCTCGGTACAAACCTCTTAATGAACCAAAAACTTCTTATTAGGCCCTAATGGACCAATTACCTTTTAACTTGGTTCTTTTGGGTCGAAAACCCAACTTTGGGCTATAGTTGAGCCAAAAATGATTATTTAATACCGTATTGGGCCATAAGACCCTTACTGTGCCTTACTGGGCTGTGAAAATTCTTCTTAGGATTTAATGGTCTGTATTTTATTATTACACCTCCTAATGGGCCCTATTGAGTGTAACACCCTTCCACTTAATTCTATTGGACCTAAAACCCATATATGGGCCCTAATGGGTCAAAAATCCTTATTGGGCTTGCTTACCTAAACTATAAATCCTTATTGGGCTTAATACACTTCTTTGGGCCTAAAAAAACTGTTTTTGGACCGATCCAAGCACAAAAACATCAGCAAACCACAAGCCTTATTGGGCTTAAGGTGTTCCCAGTTGAACTTCAAATCCAGCCCAAATTTCATTCCTTCACCCTCTCTATAATCGATCGGTGCAATAAAGAAAGAAAGAAAACAAATAGTAGGGTTGACTTATAGGGTGGAACCTCCATATTTTTCACCATGTAACTATGCATTACCTTGCATACTTCCATGGAAGGAGTGAATATCCCTCATGTAACCAAGTTCCAATCTCTGTCTGTCTCTCTCTCTCTCTATCTATCTATCTATCTCTCTCTTTTTTCCTCTTTAATTGGCCAAACACACACCATCCTCACTTCACTTTCATTTTTCCAACTTTCATTCCATCATATTTCCCTCTCTCTCAAAACAAAAAAACTCAAGAAAACTCTCTCACTCTTTTCTCCTAAAAACCGTCGGTTTGTGTGTGTCTTCAAGGGATTCTCTTCAAGCTTTTCATCAACTTGGTAAGATCATATAATGTTCAAGTTGTTTTATTCTAAATTTCACTAAGATTATTTCTCATAACCACCTCATTTTCGTGTTTATGCTCCTAGAACTACCACAATTTCATAGATCTCCTTAAAAAAACTCCTTAGGCCGAAAAGTTACTCCGTTCTCTTCTTCAAAACCGAAAAAAATCCCCAAACTGAGATTCATATCCCTATTTTTGAACGTTTCATTCTTTTGAGGGAGGATACAAGTCAAAGTCTTGTGTAAATCTTTGTATATTTGCTTGTATGTGCATTTGTTGTATGATATATCTGTTAAATGTTGTGCAATCCATGCTAAGAGTTCAAGAACTCGAGATTTTTGGTTAAATCCCAAGATGTTGGACTTAGTTAACATAAAATGTTGTTAAAAATAAAAACTAGCTCATAAATGAAACTTGTTTCACTTGATACATGGTATATATCACAAAGATTAGTCCAAGAATATGTTTTAAACAAATTTTTGGTATGAGTACATGAAAAATGATAAAAATATGGAAGTTTTCACTAACAAGTGGCCATTTTCGGCCATGAAAACAAACAATGACCATTTTCGACCATTTTAGTAAGATGGGCCAAAAATGGGCCTTTTTAGTAAATATGCATCATTTTTTAACATTTTGATAAACACGAGCCTTTATTAAACACTTTAGTATAAAAGGGGCTGAAAATGGGCTTTTAATAAACTTAGGCCTTTTTTGAGCATTATAGTTAAAATGGACCTTAAATGAATACTTTTTTTTAAAATGGGCTATTTTTGGACAACTCTAGTAAATATTGGCCATATTCGACATTCTTGATTATAATGGGCCATTATTGAAACTTTGGATAATATTGGGCCATTTGTGAATATTTTAAAATAAAAGTGGGCCTCTTATAATAATTTGGGTAAAATTGATAATAGTAGTAGCAATGTGATACTTTGACACCTTCGGTAAAAACGATTATATTTTTATCATCTATGGTTTGTAGTAAAAAATATACACTTGTAACATTGTTTATAACGTTAAATAATGAAACTCAATGTTTGCGTAAATTCCATTAAGGCTCTTGTGAGACACTCCTTCACTAGTACCCACTTAGTGTATACCGTAAGTCCTGTAGTTATAACCAGAGTCTCCTGGAGGGAGAACAGGAGTTTTTGTATAGATCTATACGGGGTTGACACCCTACACCTGAGCGACTCACTTCAGCTGGACAGGCCAGTCTAGGGTGACATATATCTTCTCAGAAACTGACGCCTGAAGAACGTCAAGACAGGCACTCGTTCATATTAGTACGGTTACAACGACTAACATAAAGACTAACAATACTATTATAAGATTTACACTGAATATACATACTACTCATTTTTACAAAGTACAAACAGTATGTCGACTAATTTATAACTAGGCACATCACTCCGGTCTTAGGGTTTATGGCCACAATTTCTCACAAAACAGAAAATATGTGATTTTTTGGGAATCACATTCTATACACTTTAAAACAAGTTAAACCAAAAATACACATTCAATTATACATGATTTGAAACAAGACTTACAAACTGCTTTTACAAGAAAATATTGGATTTCCTAGGGATTTACAAACTACTAGAAAGTTTTCATACAAAATGCTTATGAACTCACCAACATTTTATATGTTGACGCTTTTCAAACGACTTGTATTCTCAGGAATGCAGTGAACCGATTCTTTATAGCCATGGATTTTATTGAATGTTGTATTTTGGTTTCATCATACATTTGTTATTTTGGGATGTAATTTTTATCAACAAACACAATGTTGTAAACCATGTATGTTGTTATCTTGAATGTATGATGATGATGGTGACTATGTTTCGCTTATATACATTGTTACGATATAACAAGATGAAGTCACCCACCCCCGGACACTTCCTCCGTTCCAGTTCGGGGGTATAACATTTACCAATTCCACCATGAAAACAAATTTTACAATGAATTACTTTTTGAATGAAATAAATTCCTAAAAGTTTTGAGATTCATTGAACTATTCTATGGCATGTTTAATCTCGATTATTCTCTTCAAATTTGTGATTGGGATATCGAGGATCACAAACAAGGTGTGAATAACCATGCAAATTAGCTTGGTACTCTCAATGTCATTTACAACCTATTAAATGTTTCGTTTAACCACATACCCTCCATTGATCAATGATAATTTTGAAGCTACCCATTTCCACACTTTGTTAATCCATGCTAGTGGGTTGGTTAACCACACGCGTTCTAGTAATGACTTTTACAAAGTGGAATGTGTAATTTCATAGATTAGCATCAAATTCATATTATCGTAGAGTAACTAAGATTGGGAATTTATAAAAACATTTAGTTACTATATATTTATCATTATACTTCTTAATGAGATTTTAATGTCCATTTCTACTCGTTCGGCTAACGACCCTCCACAAGTCATGAGTGAACTAGGTAAGAATGGATACCCAATGATGGTCATTTTATAGGCCGCTTCCTTAAACACCCCTTATAGACCAGCTTCGTGAATGAGTCCTACTCAAGGTAAGACAGACATTCTTATATATATATATATATATATATATATATATATATATATATATATATATATATATATATATATATATATATATATAACTTTTAATCTTAGAATAGTATAAGGGTCTATTTTAAACTTTTAAAATACTAGCGTTCTAAAATTTAAGATTTCAAAATTAAATTATTTAATCACATTTTAAATTATAAAACCATAGGGTGTATTTTCAAACCTTTTTCATATTAAATCAAATTTTAAATAACTAAATTGATAAATAAATTTTGTCTTTTTCTTAAAATTTCACCAAATCATTTATCTTGATAAGGATATACATTTACCTTTTCATAAAATTAAATTTTAACCATTTAAAACAAATTAAGGTAATTATCCTAAACAAATGAAGATATCAAAATCAAAAAATCAGGGATCTGAAGAGTCAACTCGTCGAGTAAGGTAATGAACTAATCGAGTTGAGTGAACTCGTTGAATGAACTCGCTGAGTCTGATGAACAGATTGGCAAATATGTTATGATAACATCTATTTTATGCATATATTTATGATGTTTTCTTATTATTTTATACTATGTTTTTTTGTTATTTAGAACTAAAACATACTTAATATGCTTTGAAATATTCAATTACAATTAAAATAGGTCTTGATTGCAAAAGGAAGAGAATGGAGCTGTATAGACGCAAAAAGGATAGTGTTGGCAGATTAACCCATCTTCTGTGTTTCGGGTGTATCTAATGACTCTCAAGTCCAATTGTCGAGATTCATAATTTTATGAAAACCAGATGAAGTTTCCTACGACATATTTAAGAGGGAATTTTTGCTAATATCGTATTTATCTTATCCAAAATCAGCCTTGAAGAAGAAGCAAAAAAGTTGGACGGAAATTCTCACCAAGTTACTTATTCCCCAAACACCACTTACACTATTTTTATTTTCTTAATCTCTAAGCAACAATTAGTTTCTTTATTCCGATCCAGCTCTAATATTCCATATTAATTTCATCTCCATTCTACTATAAATATCCCATATCATTCCACCATTTTCATCATCTATGATATTCCACTTCGACTTGTGCGACAAGAAAACTTCATAACTGCCGTTTTGAGGGTCTAGAAGGTGGCCGGAAGGCCGTTAAGATGATAGGGGCGAAGATCTGAAGGATTAGAGAGTGGATTCGTGTCGGTAATCATGTGGTTTGTTATCGTGACCATGTTTAGCATTCCATTGTGATACTACTACGGTTTTACTATCTGATTTTGGAATTAAAACCATTTGCTTTGTGTTTATGATTAGATGAAACGTTGATTTATGGATTAATTGCTATATTGGATTGTTTTATTTATGTTTAACTTATATTTTTAAGCTTTTTAAAGGATCCTTATGTGTTAATGATAATTATTTTCTGTTCATTATTAACTATATCGAGTTGTATGAACACCTGCTTGATTGCTTTCCTCTTATGATCTTGATGACCATCGAGATTATATGTCTAGGAATAGCGAACGTGATACTAGGGTTAAGTAGGAAATAACTAAGTTAATGTGTGAGCCTTGCAAGAGGTTAATTGAATTAGTAATTTGATTGACTATTATTACAAGTATTGCTTGATACGAACTGAACACTAGAAAACATGTTAGTTTAATCAATTGATCACTCCTTGAATTGACTTGTTTGCTAACGGATTAATAATAGAGAACGTGAACCTAATCATTTTAGAAATTGGTGAATATGAATAAATAAATTTGTGTGTGCAATTATCTATGATTTTAAGATGTAATCTGTCTAAACCAAAGTACCTAAAAAGACTTGTCTTCCTGTTAGTTTATCGAGATTTGCTATTTAGTTGTTCGTTTAAGATTTAATAAACCCTTTCTCTACTATTTTTGTGTGATTTGTGTAACCCATAATAGAAAATTTTAAATTAATTCACTACCGTTCCGCTTGTGTTCGACACTCTTGCTTATTAAAGCTATACTATACTCGATTGGGTTCACTGCATGTAAGGTGTGATTTAGATGCGATGAATTACGAATTATAAATAAAAAACTAGTGCATTAAAGATACACATCAAGTTTTTGGTGCCGTTGCCAGGGAACGGTTTTCAATTAATATACTATGTTTTATTATTCGTTATATGTTTTGATTTTTTTAGTTTTTTTATCTTAATTTTTATTTTCGTTGATATCATGTCACTTGTCGGTAAGGTTTTTGTTGCTATGTGCAGGAATTCGTGATCATATGCATTGCTTGGTTTTACTTTTTGCATGGGTTTCGAGATTGCTAGCGATTAGAGTTTTCGACTTTTTTAGTATACTACTTTGGGTGATGTGTCTAACTCATTCCACGAGGCGTAGTATAGCGAGGCGTGTCGTGGTGGTTAAGTGGAAGACCGAACTCTTGCTACTCTTTCTAGTTGGGTCAACTCTTGTTCTACTTATTAGTTACTGATGCTAAGAAAACAAAGAAAATAGTCTAACAGGTGTAGAAAGATTTTTGTTTTCACAAACCACTTCTTGCATGCAAGGGATTTAATCAACAATTATAGTTTGATTTCGACGATGACGAGTGATCATGATATCCTTTTTAGTTATTTTGGTTTGCTATTTTTTTAGTTATTTTTTAGTTTGTTTAAAATTTTGTTTTCCATGTTGATGCTCTTGATGTTTCAGATCTTTGTAGAATTTTTGGCGGATGCTGTCAGAAATTTCAACAATTGGGATCTAATGTTGATTTGTCACGCAAAAAAAAGTTGTGAGAGAGATTGAAGTTGAATAATGAAGGAAGTTGTCATTCTAAATACCATGATGTGGCCACTACTTACCATGTTGTACCCATGCTATTATTCTCGATATGGATTTTTCCTCACTCGACGGTACGACGGGGTTGAAACTTCCCACATCGTGGTCACTATACATTGCATTATTTTGCAATCTTTTTCTCCACATTTCAAAATACAGTCTTCTTGGTCTTATTTTCTGGCACATTTAGAAGCAACAATCTAGTTTCCAGTCTTCCAGCAATTTTCGGAGCAACTTTTATTCTATCTCGCCACTGCTACCCCAAGGGAGATTGCATCCCCCGCCCCCTCCCCTAAAATTTTCTTGTTCCTCCGGCCCACCCATACGCTCGAAATCTCCATCATTTCCACCCCACCCCCGCCCCCGTTCCCCCGCCCGCGATTGATTTTGGCCTACCTTATTTGGGCTAAAAAGATTCTTGTTTAGGCTAAAAGAAACTATTTTTTTGGTAACAAATAGATATTTATAACATAATTTTACATGTTACAAACAACTTAAAAACATATTTTTTGTTGTATTTTTCTACGCAAATATCATTTTATTGTTTATTATATTTATAGAATTAATATATGTCAATTTATATAATTTATTAACGGGACCCCACGGAGGTTTCGGGACGAGACTACCAACCCCCGCCTCCACCCCCAAAATTAAAACAAGGGTTAACCTAGCCCCCGCCCCCGCCCCCGCCCCCGTACCCGATTTTTTTCAACAAATGCCCCCATACGGGACGGGGCCCCCACGGAATCAGGGTCCCATTGGACTTTTTGACATCCCTACAAATTCCCTCTCTTTATCTCATGTTCCTTAATTGTTTTAGCATGCAATGAGGACATTGCATCGAATAAGTGTGGAGTAGGGGGTCGAAAAAGGAATTTAAATTGGAAAATAAAAAATTGCTAGATTAGAACAATTTAAAATTTTATAAACTTGAAATAATAGTTTAATTAAGGAAAATCTAGTGATAATTAAAATTTTTGCTAATATTGTATGTGATTATCCGAAAAGAATCCAAATGTTTACCCGAGGCTACACATGTTATACTATATTTGTGGCTTTCCATTTCCTAGTGAAAAGTCATGAGATATGAAAGGTAATCTAGTATTTATATGGCATAATACGTTTTGCAGCCAAAACCAAAAATCTATCGAGGAGAGCATATGTAGTCATTGCACTTAGACTAATACATTAACCAATAAAGTTTGAAGTTAAGCTCCTTGCTTAAGCATGTATGATATGAGAGAAAAAAATGAGATATAAAAAAAAAGAGAAATTACCAAAAATTTGAAAGAATTGTGGAGCAGTCAAGTATGAAATCCAAAGATCAAAATTCTAAGGAAATCACAAAAAGTTGAAGATACCAAAAATCAAACAAAAAGGTGGTGAATTCAAAGAAATCAAAGAAAAATATCAAAGAAGAGATGAATTTAAGAGCTCCATTGTGGTATTAAAGTTGTAATTTCGAGAATTTATGTATGCTTGGTTGTTTAGCCAAAAATACCTTGAGGTTAAGAGAGATTTCTGAGGATTGATTCGGAGGGTTGCAAAAATTAATGTCGTATAAGCTAAGGGGTGAAGGTTCATAAGGATTGCAAGTATTTAGGAGTGGGAAGTTTCATAGGATTTATAGACACAAATACATGCATTGCGGTCTTGGGAAAATGGGTGGGGTAGTTTGATAACGTCTATTTTATGCATATATTTATGATGTTTTCTTATTATTATATACTATGATTTTATGTTATTTAGAACTAAAAGATACTTAATATGATTTTAAATATTAAACCACTGTTAAAATGGGTATGGATTGCAAAAGGAAGAGAATGGAGCTGAACAGATGCAAAAAGGCTAGTGCTGGCAGATTGACCCCTCTTTAGTGTTTCCGGTATATCTTATGACTGATAAGTCCAATTGGAAAGATTCAAAATTTTATGAAAACTAGACGAAATTTCCTACAAATTATAATAAAGGGCCTTTTCTAATTCCACATTTATCTTATCCAGAATTGTCCTTGAAGACGAAGCATAAAATTTGGACAGAAATTCACTCCAAGTTACTTATTCCCCAAGCACCACTTACCCTATTTTTATTTGCTTAATCCCTAAGGAACCCTTAGTTTCCTTATTCCAATCCAACTCTAATATTCAATATTACTTGCATCTCCCTTCAACTATAAATACCCTATACCATTCCACCATTTTCATCATCTATGATATTCCACTTTGACTTGTGCGACAAGAAAAATTCATAACTATCGTTTTGAGGGTCTAGAAGGCATCCGGAAGTCCGTTAAGCTGATAGAAGCGGAGATCTGAAGGATTAGAGACTGGATTCGTGTTGGTAATCATGTAGTTTGTTATCGTGACCATGTTTAGCATTCCATTGTGATACTACTACGTCCTTGCTGTCTGATTTTGGAATTAAAACCATTTGCTTTGTGTTTATGATTAGACAAAACCTTGATTTATAGATTAATCTCTATATTGGATTCTTTTATTTATTTTTAATTTATCTTTCCAAGATTGTTAAAAGATCCTTATGTGTTAATGTTAATTATTTTCTATTAATTATCAATTATATCGAGTTGTATGCACATCTGCTTGATTGCTTGCCTCTTATGATCTTGATGACCATCAACATTATATGTCTAGGAATAGCGAACGTGAAACTAGGGTTAACTAGGAAATAAGTAAGTTAATGTGTGAGCCTTGTGTGACGAACCATCAACAAGAGGCTAATTTAATTAGTAATTTGATTAACTATTATTATAAGTATTGCTTGATACGAACTGAAAAGTAGGAAACATGTTAGTTTAATCAATTGATTACTGCTTGAATTGACTTATTTACTAAAGTAATAGCGAACATGAACCTAATCATTTTAGAAATCGGTGAGCAATAATAAATAAATTTGTGTGTGCAATTATCTATGATTTAAGATGTAATCTGTCTAAACCAAAGTCCCTAAAGAGATTTGTTTTCTTGTCAGTTTATCGAGATTTGCTATTTAGTTGTTCGTTTAAGATTTAATAAACCCTTTCTTAAATGCTTTTTTGTGTTTTGTGTAAGCTATAATCAAACATTTTATATTAATTCACTACCGTTCCCCTTGTCTTCGACACACTTTCTTGTCAAAGCTACACTATACTCGATCGGGTTCACTGCCAGTAAGGTGTGGTTTAGAGGCTATGAATTAGGAATTATAAATAAAAAAAACTAGTGCATTAAAGATACACATCATGTTCCCTCCTCCTTTGGTTAATTCACATATGCATCAAATTCAACTGAAGTACATCCTAGTCTCGGATACCACTGATGTCTTTTGAGCATAACTACCTCTTATGTGATCATGAAACCCTAATTACTTTTGATCTAAGTTTTTCACTAGTCGAACATGCAAATTTAATTCCAAAGCAAAACTCTAGATCTAGAATATATAATTCAAAAATCACATAATAAAAGGGTTTTGATGATTACCTTACTTTTTATGTAGCAATAACAAGAACTACTTGTAGATCCTTGACTCTTTAAAGCTTAGTGCCTCAAATGGTGCACCTCCAATGGTTGACAAACACAACTAGAAAGAAGATGAGAGGAGAGAGTAGGAATGCACTTAGAATTTTGGCTAGGGTTCTCTTCATGAAAGCATTTGCCGAAATCCCTAAGTGTTGGGGTCTTTATATAGTTGTGGGTTGCTAGGGTTTGTTGGAGAAATCTTTAATTTCCTGCTTAAGGCATAAGCAACCCATGGACCCTATTAAGCAGCCTTGGACGAAATCTATAAGGCCGCCTTATAGATTTTGTTCGCTCCATTCTAAGGAGTCCAGCAGCCCAGTTTCACAACTATCATTGATTTACAAAACAACCCCTATTCCTTTAATTCCAAATTAATTTCTGATTAAATACTAATTAAATAACATGATTTCGAACTAATAAAGCAATTTATTATTCCAAATAATAAATTCAACCTCTCTCTCTCTCTCTCCAAAAGTCATCCTATCAAGTTGTTACGGTGAATACAACCCAAAAGGACTATGATATTATCAAATCAAGTACATACCAATTACAGTTATGGGTTTAGATAGCTAGTCCAGCAAGCATAATAAAGATTAAATTCCTTGTTAAATTTAACGCGAACATTTGGAGCATTCTCATGGAGCATTTGAGTTCAAAGGAGCACTTGAGGTTCAAGGACCATGTGACAAATGAATGGATCATATTAAAAGGGAATGGATCATAAGTCAAAGGAACAAATCAAGTAACAAAGGAACGAATTTTTCCAAAAGGGGGTAAGAATAAAATTGGAGCAACTTGGAGAAAAATAGAGCAGTTGGAGCAACTTGGAGTAACTTAGAGCACCATGGGGCAACATCTTGTGCTATCAAAGTATAAGTTACGACATCCCTAAGGATGTTGTGCCAAGTACATAGAAGTTACACCATCTATAGGGATTTTCCACTAAATGTAAATATCTTGCGCCAGCATAACCTAAGTTGCACCATGAAGAAGGGTATTGCATCACGTAGGATGATGCCACACTACATTCAATAGAAATTGCACCATGTTGGAGAACTAGTCCCATCTTGAAGAGTAGTTGCACCAAATAGGAACATGTTGTACCAAAATTAGAAGGTGTAGTGCCATCCTTGCATGAAGATGGGCCATCTTGGTTCCTTGATGAGCCATGACATCCCTAATGAGTAACGAAGTCCTCTATGATGCTTAGAAGTTGGTAATTCTCAAGGAATAAACCATTTTGTGCGACCATGATCGATGTTGGGCCACTAGTGTTCATGTTACACCAACATGTGCATTATGATGTTCCACTATGGTTCATGTTTCTCCATTATGTGTGTTGTTGATACTCATGCGTTCTATGTCATTGATGAATGTACCAGAAGCTACTGCATGGCAGATTGTGATTGGTTGACACCATTCATGGACATATGGCCCATTGGGCTTCGCCCGTTAGGGTTTTAGGTATGATCCCTCAAATATAAATAGGGATGCATGGTAAGCCATTTGGTATGTCTTATATTCCATAGTGATAGGAGAATAACTAAGTAAATTTACTTATAACTTCTATTTGAGAGCTCAAAAATAAAGAATACTCCCCTCCTGCCCGTGGATATAGATCACCTTGACCGAACAACGTAAATACTATGTTTTGTGTATGGATGTGCATATATATATATATATATATATATATATATATATATATATATATATAGGTTCTGTTTAGATTAAAAATAAACAGAGATCCTTAGATTGAACCTCAACTATATATATATCACATCTGCCGCTCTAACCCTCCGACGTACAGGTGTGTCAGGCATGTTATAATAATAAATGATTATATAGCATCACCCATTCCTTTCTCCTCCCCACTACCGCACAACCTTAACCGCCACCTCCACCACTACCACCACCTCTAACACTAGCCGGCCCCAATACCGGCACCTCTGTTAGTTATACCACTGCCACCGCTGTCACCACCATTTCTTCAGCAACCAACTGTCATAATCATATATGATTACTCAATCTGAGAACATAAATATATCTATAATCATTTATAAGTTGGCATATATGTATAAACATGCACTACTCGAATATAGGCTTTTAATGGCGTGCGAACCATGACACGCAATGATTTACGATACGCAAAAGCGTGTGGCCTAAAAATAATGTCATCTCATCTAAAATTTGAAGGATTTTGGACGTGCATTTTTGCGTGCCCTTAAAATTAGTGTCAGAACAAAAAAAAACACAGAGGTCACTCAGCGTAAAAGGTGTGTTTTCTATGCATGTCGTTTTATAAAATTTCCATGAAATGCGTGTTCTCCATCTTTAATACCTAAGGAGGGAAATGAAATCCGAAAAAAATTAAAACCCCCGCCTTATTCTATCTTCTGACATCCAAAAACGCCTTCTCTTTTCCTTTAACTAATTAACGAAGCTCTGCAAATTTATTGGGCGGTTTGATATATATAGATACTCTTTGAATTTGATCTGACCATAACTTTGCCCAAAGTTCTTCAAATATGGTCAGACTTCATCTTTTTATCTTCACATATGGCCCATCTTCACATAATCAATAAAGTTACTGGGGCTTTGAACCATAGCCCACATAATTCTTAGAGCTCACAACGACTTCTCATGCTTACAAGAGATCATAAAAATGGTATGTTCAAACCCTTCCTGCATCCGTCATCGTATTCCTATCCATCAACTGTAATCCAGCTCGAGGCTTGGTTCGATTACACAACTAAAAGAGCTAGGTCACAAAATATCATGTAAGTGATCCATCTATACGTATTATCTTCTTAATTCACTATCTTTCTATCTTCATGTCTTGTATTCCATACTTTCCCTAGACTAATTTCCTGCATCTCGTTCTTCCCTTTCTTAATCATCGATCAACAACCACAACCTCCAAAATCCATACCTTCATTCTCCCTTTAATCGATCAGATTCTTCTTCCCTCTTTGAAAACATGCCTCATGATCTCCTCTACCCTAAACTCACTTTCCATCTTTCACCAGTCTTCACGAAGTCGACAACGGGTCTCCGCCCCCTCATTCACATCTAACCTTCACTGCCTCTTCTGGTCATTCTTCCCCTCCACCAGGTGGATTTGATTTTGTTTTCAGTCGATTTCTGCGGTTTTTCATTTTTCCCAGGTTTATGTTTCGTATCTTAGATCGAGATAGGACACGAAATTAGAAGTGATGTATTTTATTCATCTTTCTCTCTCCCCTCCATCGTATTGCCTATCCATCAACTGTAATCAATCTCGATGCTTGGTTCGATTACACAACCAAAAGAGCTAGGTCACTAAATATCATGTAAGTGATCCATCTAAACGTATTATCTTCTTAATTCACTATCTTTCTATCTTCATGCCTTGTATTCAATACTTTCCCTAGACTAATTTCCTTTATTCTTCTCAAATGTTGTAGAGTTATACACAGTATATTCCATTGCCTATCAGTCCCGAATGGATAATTTCGATGGAGGTATCAATATATCAGAAAGGTATTTCTTCTTAATCACACTCTTCTATTGTGTATTTCATTTGAGGCAAAAAATGATCATGTCGACTTCATCTTTTCTCAGGCTTTTAATAGCAATGGCATAACCTATGTTCCCCTGTATGACACACTTGGTACACCTCCATGTAACCATTCTGATGAGATTTAACAATCTTTTAATCTATGAAGATCGATTAGATCTTGAACAAGTAGGTAAACAAAGACGATAAAAACACAATAATAAGAACGAGACAAGATTGAATCAAACGTGTCGAATGATTAAACAAAATCCTCAGAAGAGCTCGATTAAGAACATCAACTGTAGAGGATTGGAAGGTTACAAAAACGATCAAAGAAACCTGTTGTCGTCTAGATGTATCGCTATTCTCAGATCTCTAAAACCTTGACCTAATATGCATGCAAGCGTAAACATATATACAAAACATAAAAGGTTCACGGTTGGACAGGCTCAAACCGATACACAAAAAGCCTTAGGCTAAGCGAGCCCAAAAGATGCAATCAACAAAAATGATCTTCAGCCCAACAATCTCCCCCTTTATGTCAATTTGGAGAGAGACCTTCACTAATTACTTGGGCCAGCAGCTGAAACCGGTACCTTCTTCACGGTATTAAACAGACATTTGGTGATTGAAAGAATGGTCTGTCTAAACCGGATGTACCAGTTAATCATATCTTCAAAATACTTGACATCATCGGCCGAGTTCTCTTTACACCGTTTGACAATGAACAGTACATGCTCCAAACAGGTTGTGGTGTAAAGATGCTTGTCAGCTAAAGCGAAGAGACATTTCTGTCCTTCCGCTCGAGTGAACATAACCGTGTTGCGTCTTGGGTCGATCCTGCCCAGTAGCATTTGATTGAAATCACTGGCCGATCCCACAGGAGCAATTTTGGGTTTCTTCTTGAAGACTGTGGTGGCCTCCTGATCCATTAGGGCAACCTCCATGATGTAGCAGATTAACATCCTTTTGACATGGTCTAGAATGGGACCATATTCAGCTTCATTAGTCAACAGGATATTATACAGGACGATCCAATCATGAGGATTTAGATTCGGTAGATCTGCCAGGGAGATAAGATGAGTAGTCTTTGCAGATCCCCGAATCAATTTGAAGATGATGTTGAACAAGAGGAATTAGAAGAACGAACCTTCTTTCAATCCAAACCCGGAACTTCTTTCAATCCCGGAACTTCTTTCAATCCAAACCCTCTTGTTCAACTTCTTCTCGTTCTTCTCAGTCTCATAATTCTTTTACTCCCACCGATTCGTCTCCATCTTACTCTAAAGCTGATTTTTCTTGTTTTCAAAAATCTCATTCGTCAACTGAGCAAAAGTGGAAGAAAGAGGTCAATGAATCCCAACCAGAATCCAAACCTAATTCACCCAATCCTAACAAAATAAAAGTTTTTACCATTAAAAGGAAAGATGCAACAACTCTTATAAAACGAACTTATCTTGTTGATGTCTCTCTTATTGTTCCCGTTCCCATGCAAAGCTCACGTGGACCCAAGAAATTTTGGGTTCCTAAATCTGTCTAATTTTTGCAGGTTATAAGTGACGAGCAGTTCGACGAAGAATGGTACATCGATAGTGGCTGCTCACGTCACATGACAGGGAGGAAAGAGGAGCTTAGGGAATACAGATCTCTTGCAAATGGTGGCAACGTCAAGTTTGGAAACAATTCTTTTGGCACCATAAAGGGATACGGGATGATAACAAATGGAGACTTTACTATAAGGAAGGTGGCTTATGTGGAAGGACTCCAACACAACCTCATTAGTGTATCTCAGCTTGTTGGAGGTACAGGTCTCAAAGTCTCGTTCGATGATGAAGGTTCTGAAATCATAGAGAAAAAGTCAAAGAAAGTGATTCTCAAGTCAGAGCGAAAGGGTGAAATGTTTCCCTTAAACCTTAAACCCATCAAAGGAAACCCAGCTATATGCTTGTTGTCAAAAGCTCAATCCGACGAAAGTTGGTTGTGGCACCGAAGATTATCTCATCTTAATTTTAAAGATATCAACCGTCTTGTTACTGGAGGTCATGTTAGGGGCCTTCCATTGCTCAAGTTTGACAGGGATCATCTGTGCGCTGCATACGAAATGGGGAAGCAGAGTCGTCAAAGTCATCCATCTATAATCAACACAAAAGTTGTTGAACCACTCGAATTACTTCATATCGATTTGTGTGGTCCTTCATCTATCGAAAGCATCGGTGGTAGCAAGTATATTCTTGTTATTGTTGATGACTTTTCACGATTTACATGGGTGTTCTTTCTAAAGCTCAAATTTGAAGCGACTCAAAAGCTGAAAGTGTTTATCAAGCAAATTGAAGTACAGCTTAAGAAGGTTGTTCGTAACATCAGAAGCGACAATGGTCTCGAATTCAAGAATAGGGAGTTTGAAGAATTTCTTGCAGAAAAGGGAATTAGTCATAATTTCTCAGCTCCCTACACACCGCAACAGAACGGAATAGTCGAAAGACGAAACCGATCTTTGTGTGAAGCTGCCCGAACCATGCTAAGTTTCGTTTCCTTACCTCTTTATTTTTGGGCCGACGCTATTTCAGCTGCTTGTTTTACACAGAACAGGTCATATCTCAACAAGAGGTTCATGCTAACTCCATATGAGATACTGAACAACAGAAAGCCAAATGTGAAATTTTTCCATGTGTTCGGCTCAAAGTGTTTCATCTTTAATTCTAAAGAACAACGCAACAAGTTTGATGTCAAAGCCGACGAGGGAATATTTCTGGGTTACTCACTCACATCCAAGGCATACAGGGTCCTAAACAAGCGTTCGAGAAAGATTGAAGAGACATACTATGTGACCTTTGACGACACCTATGTCAAGAAGCTACAGGCCAAAGAAGACACCGCAGGGGAAATCTTTCCTCTAACTGGCCAAATCACAGTCTCGGTCGCCAATTTATACGAGAAATTTCTGGAGCTCTTTGACGAACCAGAGAAAGCTTCACTCTCCGAAGCAGGTGCAGCAGACAACAAAGTTGATCACATGAAGCAGATTGTCGAAGATGCTGCAAGAAGAATGCATAAAGGAGAATCAACCTCTGACGACTCTCCATCCAACAATGCTCAAGTCGAGGGGGAGCCAAGCTCACAAGTCGAGGGGGAGACAAGCTCACAAGTCCAGGGGGAGCCAAATTCTACATCTTCAACCGAAGGTCCTTCATCAACCGAAGAGGCCTCAACACCAGGAAGCTCAGTACCACAAGAAACACCTAAACGTCATGTTTTTCAAAGCTCATCAATTAAGGGGGAACATAATGATATGACGCTCGGTTACGATAGCCAATCTGAGCCAGAAGAAATAATTAATGCTGAACTAGACCCAACCTTTGATCCAAATTACCCCCCTCTTATCAAATGGACCATAGAT